>NW_026606059.1:28555000-29755000 GCF_029834395.1 Sorex fumeus | reverse complement strand
GCCAAAATTTATTAACCTTTTCTACTAAAGACCTCTTTTCACCAGAGAAAAAGTTTTATGAGCTTAGGTATTGAGGTAAATAAAATAGGTATACAAATCATGGGCTGGAGCAATAGCACAGCAGGTAGGGTGTTTGCCTTGCACCCAGTCGACAGGGCCAACCTGAGTTCAATTCCTCCGCCCCTCTCGGAGAGCCCAGCAAGCTACTGAGAGTATCTCGCCCACAGGGCAAAACCTGGCAAGCTCCTCTTGAAGTATTCGATATGCCAAACACAGTAACAAGTGTCACCACGGAGACATTACTTGGGCAAATTAGAGCAAATTGATGAACAACAGGAGCACAGTGACAGTGATACAAATCATACACTTAACTGATAGTAAATTACAAATAAATTTATTTTAAAACATTTTTAAGTATGACATTTTAAAAGCAGTTTAAGAAGCTAGACTCTGTGCCAAAATTTTCAATAAGAATAACTGGCTAATACAAAATAAGTATTTTCTCAGAGTTCTGGCAGCAGAAGTCAGAGATCAATATATCAGGGTTGTTGTTTTTTCCCCACAATCTTCTCAATGTGGTTTGTAGTTTTCATCTTCTCCATATCTTCTAGGGGTCTTCCTTTTTGTATATTCTCTCCACATTTTTAACTTCAAACCCTTTAAAGTTAAACCTAATAACTTCATAGAACTTAGTAACCACCTAAAATATCTTATCTCCTAATCTACAGGTTCTCGAGCTACAGGTTCTAATATAATTAAATTCCTTAATCTACCCAGAACATTTCTTCTGCTTTCATCTACAATTTGGGGGATTAAGATTTCAACATTTGAAGTGTGGGGAGACACAATTCAGTATATGATAGTACTAAGAAAGGCCATAAATATTTCTGAGATTTTCATTCTTAGAATTTCATTGCTTTATTTCTTGTTCAAACCAAGCTCTGCTTCAAACAGTAGTAGAAGAAGCCTCCTGAGGCTATCATCCATCTCCTCTACTTACTCAACACACCTATTTGTACTCACTGAGTTTCATTGTACTCTCCTACATAATGGGTACACTGGAGTTCTCTGCTCCTGGACATTACAAAGGCTATTCAAGGGTGTTACGGAAACAAACAGCAGACACCCCTCATGGTCTCCTCAACTGACACATAGATTCCATAGTTTCTCACAAAACACAAATTCAATGTGATGGTGATAAGGTGCTTGCTTTGCACGTAGTTGACTGACTCTGAGTCAACTCTCAAACCTTAAGCACTGCTAGGTGTGAACAACAACAAAAGGCTTGAAGATTTTTTGCCTTGAAAAACATTAAACTTTTTAAGAATTTCTAAATAGCAACAAGCCAAACATTAAACCAAGTGCTTCTGAGCATAAAACTCCATGTACTTGCATGGGTTTCACGCCCATGAAGCTGGTCTTGAAAATGGGCATGACCAATGGTCTGAGGACATGCTTTGAATGTGGAAGTTTGGGGTTTGATCCTCAGGCACCACGTGGTCCAGACTCCCAAGCAACACTGGAGGAGAACAATGAGTGCAGGGCTGAGAACAGGTCCCAAGTAGCACCAAATGTGGACCCCAAGCCCACAAAAATCATAAAAATTTCACCCTGTTACACTTACAAAATATGGGCCAAAATAAAACCAGAGTTCTATGGCATAAAATGTAAATTGTCTTACAATAAAAATATTTTAACTTTTTAATATTTTAACTTTTTAATGTACATTTCAGTATATCATCTTTTTTTCACCAATAAAATCTCATAAAGACTATCTAAGTCCAACTGGACACCTGCATGCCCTAACCTTTTCCTATTTGACTCCACTGCTTCCTTTCAGTCATTTCAAAATAGGTGTCAGCCACCTAATGGTTTGTCAATACAGCCCATCTGTTGTGTGGTTTCTAAATTCTTCCTGGTGTCTGGCAAGATATTTTGGTATTGCTAGTTTCTAATGTTGTTGGACGGAATGTTGCATTTGTTTTCATATTTCCAGGAGTAGTCAATGGGAGTTGCAGAAAGGAAGAATCATCTGATTTCTTTCAGAGCCAATAAATCCACCTGCTACACTGAAGCAGGTGGATGCATAAATATTATATTCATATATAATAAATAAAATGAACCACCTGTCACATACTACCTCATAATCTTTGCTTGGTTAACACCCCCCCCACACACACACACATACACATAAATTGAGGGTTATTTATGTGGGATACCCTGACTCAGAGATACCATCAGAATTACACTCAACTTAATGACAGTCCCCTACTGCTTATTGGGCTCTCCTATCTGTTATTTCAATATCTGAAATTTCATTATATGACTACACACATTAAGACAGAGAAAGAGAGAAGAAACTATTATTCTATATATTAATGATTGCTCAAATTATTACCAATTATTTGCTATTACAAAGAATATAGCAACAAAATAAATGTATTTACATTTCTCCCTGTGCCCACTAGAGAGGTTTTCTTGATTATAGGGATGACAAATGGAGCAAGATACCGCTGAAAAAAGTTAAGAATTTTGTATGAGGGATGTACTTTGGTTGTCACAATGATTGGGTGGCGCTTGTGGCATTTCCTATGCTGAAGGGAGTACAGTGTGTTGTCTCGTACCCCATGTGTAAATGACAAGCTTGTTTTTAAGCCACCAAGCCTAGATCTTCACTCCTTTTATACATAAACACAAACTCTTGTTTCTGTGTACTAGATATCAAAAAATACAACTGTTTTGCAAATTGTTCAAAACTGTACTAATAGTCATTTGCCATTTGGGAAGATTCCATCACTCACAAAAACATGAGTGGCCAAAGCATAAATCTTCATTTTAGAAACGCATATGCTTCATATATGTAGGTATGTACTTCCTCATTATTTTTTCTAATTAAGTTTTGTCTAACTTTAATGAACATATCAAAATACAGATGCCATCATTTTCTTTATCTTTCATATTTAGGTAATAAAAGTGGGCCTCTTTCATCTTGTATTCAAAAGGGTAAGATGCTGAGGGTGTTATAAAATATTGTAAAAGGGGAGAGTGAAAGTGTTTGGTCTGACTGGTGGATCACTGTCATTCTTCATACATATTCTACAGTGTCTTCTATGTACATACTCAACTTTACTGTATTTCTCCCAATTTCCTCCTAGAGTAGTTGTGCTGTATTTTGATCTCATCAGCAGTGGGGAGAATTTTGATTCTTACACACAGTTATCAACTCATAGATTGTCACTTTAAAAAAGTAACTTATCTAATGGATAAGACATAAATTAGATTGCTGTTTTCAACTTCCCTGATACTAGTGAAACTGAGAATCAATTTCACATGTTTGTAAGCATCTCAGAATTCTTCTGAAAATCTCTGGTTCACATCATTCACTCACTTTTCTCCAATTGTTTTTATGTATTCCAGACATAACCATTTTTTTATTATATGCTTTACTAATATCCACAATTCCCTGGAATGTCTTTGCACTTTGATTCTGATGTCTCTTATTCCATAAAAGTTTTTCATTTTAATGAAAACAGATTCATAAAAATATTTCTTTTTGCTTGTCATGTGTATTATTTTTAAAGTATTTTCCTCCTTTAAAAATACACTACAAAGCAACTTTCTACCAAAAGTACAAACATTTGCTTCTTACATGTAAGGTTCTAATTCACCTAGAGTTACTTTTGTGACTTAGATAAAATATGTATCTATTTTCTTTCCAAAGGATCATCCATCCATTCCCCATTTGTAATTAGCCTCCTCTGTTAAATATAAACAAATATATATTCCCAAACTCTGTCTTCTGTTGATTGAATCAGTTTTGTAGTTCAGAATTATTATCACAATCTTAATTAGTTCAGCTTTATTATTATATCACGATCATGATCATCCTGTTGTTCATTGATTGCCTCGAGCAGGCACCAGTAATGTCTCCTTCGTCCTAGCCCTGAGATACTAAAAAGTGCCACATAGAAGGCTGTTTCAGGGTTAGGAGAATGAGACCCAACATTGTTACTGGTATTTGGCATATTGGGTATGCCACGGGGAGTTTGCCAGACTCTGCCATGTGGGCAGGTTACATTCGGTACCCTGCCAGGTTGTCCAAAGCAAGAATGAGATTCATGGCCGCACGCTTCTGGGAGCTGTGTTTTTATAGTCTCTGGGTCTTGGCTGTTGATGGAATTACACGGTGCTGGGGGGCAGTTGGTGGGTGTTATTATATCAGCATTTAATAATATAAATATTCCTGCTATTTCTAATTATTCAACTCAAAAATGTTTAGACTGTTTTTAATCCTTTTCCTATATGAATTTTAAGGCCAGTGGTCACATTTTATGTAGTCTAGAACTATTATCACAATCATTAGTTCAACTTTATTAGAAGATCAAATTTAATAACAAATATTCATGCTGTTTCAATTATTCACCTTTAAAAGTGTTTAGACTGTTTTTTAACCCTTTTTCTACATGGTCAGTCGGTCAATTTTATAAAAAATCTGCAGATATCTTGATAGCAAATCCATGAACTTGATGGATACATTGGGAGAAAAGTGAGATCTTTATTAAGTCCCTCTATCTATGCATGTATATCTGTCCTTTGAACCAACAACTGCTTTGACTCTACAACTTACCGTCCCAATAAACTTCTTTCTTCTTTTCCTAAGAACAAATGCAAATATTTTTTAGAGATGGCAGCATGCCCAGCTTCAGGTGATGAACACATGGTAGGCATCCAGCAAATATCAGCTACTTCCCATCATCACCTCATGCTCTACCACTTAGTAACCAAAGTAAAACAATGCTGGAAGAGGAGTTGGCTAATTAAGGCTCACAGGCAAGAGCTCTCCCACTTCCTATTTTTGTAAAGTCCTTTATTGGAACACAGCAATGTTAATTTGTTACATGTTCTCTACTCTACTTTCACACGACAGCAGCAAAATTGAGTAAGAGAAACAGAATCTGACTCTGGCGGCAGAAGTCTACTTGGCTTTTTTTTTAACAATAAATAAATTGGCTAACCCTTGGCTTAGATAGGATATTTTGCCAGATACTGGCATGATTGGTTTCACCCCTTTTCCAGATGTTCTATTTTTTTTTCACAACTTAATGTGTTCATGAGGCTCAGAGTTGGCCGAATGCTTCTGCAAAGACTTCCAAATTTCTGATTAAGTCAATGAGTAGAAAAAACTTGCCACCAACTTTTAAGCTATGGATTTGACGCCTCGAGTTTGGAGAGTGATCTCCCAATTATAGGATAACTATTATGCAGAGGGAAGTGGAAGGGGGAAACAAAACTTGGATAATTACAGGCAGAATGAGCTATATTACATGCAAGCTCTACCCCCCCCATACAATTACTAAGTAACAAAATATGAAATCATGTTGGCTCATGTGACTCAAGTGGCAGAGCACATGCATGTGCACCTTCCTGGATTAAATTCTCAGCACCATTTAGCCTCAATGAGGACCATATGGGTCCTGGAATCCTCAAATAAGACCTTGTTTTTTTAAAAAAAGACTAATTAAATAATTTAAAACCTATTTTTCCAGAGAGAAGGGGAACATACTACTGAAGGGAAATATATTATTTCTCTTTTCAACTAGCAGGATTTTTTCTGTTTAAAGATGTTCTCATTGTCAAGGAATCAGAAGGATCTCATTGTGAGGGAAACTGGAGTAAGGGAAAAACTGACAGGAACATAAGACGGTAGAATTGGAGATGGGAACATAGTAAGCCTGGATATCTATTGTAAACGACTGTAAATCAGTGTCTAAATTAAAAAAAGTTTTCAGTAAATAAAAATCAAACCACAAATAATTAGTAATGACAAACATTACTATTTTATGAGATGGAACACATTTTAAAGGTATTAAAATCTTTTCAGAATCACCAAAATTATAAAATTTGTATTTCATGCAGAAAATATGCAGTCACCAAATGCAGGTTCATATACAGAATCACCAAAATTTCACAATTTATATTTTATGTGTACATAGAATCTCCTGAGCATCACCAGAAGTGATCCTTTAGCACAGAGACAGTAGCAAGCCCTTTACATCACAGATATGGCCCCAAAACTACATCAAAAGAAAAAAAGGAAAGAAAAGAAATTAAAGGTATGGCCTAGTAGACATGTATAGAGTTTCCCACCCCACAAAGTCAAGTACTCTGTCCTCTCCAATGGATACAGGACACTTTCCGTGTTCCGACATGTGCTAGAACACAACATATCTCCATAAATCTCAAGTTCTTGGAAACTAAACAACTTACTTCTAACCCACATATGAGTCAAAGAGGAAAGTGAAAGTTTCCTGGAACAAATAAAAATAAAGACAAGAGTTACCAGAACATATGGAATACAGCAAAAGTTGTTCTAAGAGAGAAGTTATACTGCAAGCTGTCGCTGTCACTGTCCTCCCGTTGTTCATGGATTTGCTCAAGCGGGCACCAGTACTGTCTCACAACAAATTGTGAGACTTGTTGTTACTGTTTTTGGCATATCGAATACATCACAGGGAGCTTGCCAGGCTTTGCCATGCGGGCAAGATACTCTCTGTAGCTTGCTGGGCTCTCTGAGAGGGGCAGAAGGAATCAAACCCAGGTTGACCCCGTGCAAGGCAAACGACCTATCCACTGTGCTATCACTCCAGCCATTCACCAGAAAACAAGAAAAGGCCCAAATAAATAACCTAACTACACACCTCAAGTTACGGGGGGCGAGTGGGGGGGA
Source organism: Sorex fumeus (assembly GCF_029834395.1). Lineage (NCBI taxonomy): Eukaryota > Metazoa > Chordata > Mammalia > Eulipotyphla > Soricidae > Sorex > Sorex fumeus. Next base: position 29,748,273 of record NW_026606059.1, on the reverse strand, counting down.
TCAACAAAAGGGACCCAAATTAAGCAGGAGGAAGATCATAATAAAAGTTAGTGGATGAATAAGGAAATAGATACAAACAAGCAAAAAAATACATATCAACAAAATCAATAGGTAGTTTTCAAATGAAAAAATAAGATCAAATAAACCATTACTTAGAATCATAAAAGAAAAAAAGAGGGGAAAAACACAAATAAACTGAAGAAGAAATGAAAGGGGAGAAGTTATAAAAGATAACACAACCCATTCAAAGGTCATCCAAAAATACTAGAAAAATAGTATAAAATTAGAGAATCTAGGATAGAGAAGGTATTGGAATCCTATGATCTCCCAAGATTGAGTCAGGAGAAACAGAAAACCCGAATAGACCAGAGGTTAGCAAGAAAATCAAAATGGTACTCAACAGTCTCCTCCCAAATACTCAGGCTCAAATGTGTTCACTAGTTTTCATTGATTCAAATAGGACCTATTTGCTCTCTTTCTCAGGCTCTTTCAGGAAGATGAAGAAACAGGAGCCCTCTCAAATGGTATTTTAAAAGACAAATATTACTCTAGCAAAAGCAACTGAATCATCATCAAAAATGAAAATTGCAGATCAATAGCTCTGATGATCAAACATGCAACAATCCTTAACAAAATATTAGTGAACCAAATCTAATAATACATTCAAAGCATCATTCACCATGATCAAGTAGTATTTATCCCGGGGTTATAAATATTACTTAATATGCAAAAGCCAATGTATGTGATACGTCGTGTAAATCCAACATCTATAATGCAGTCACAAAGCTTATCAACAAAATATGCAACAACCCCTTCAAAAAATGGGAGAAGGAAACAAGATTTCTCAAACAAGAGTAGAATTTTATGACTTTTTGATATCTATCATGAGCTCATCAAAGTGATATATATATATTTAATGTTCAGACCCTATGTTCAACACAACTCTATTCACAATAGCCAACATTTGGTAACAACTCACATTCCCCAAAACATATAAATCTATGAATTCTGCTATATACACAATAGAATATTACTCAGCTATAAGAAAAAAAGAAATAAAGCCATGCAATTTACTGCTACTTTGGTGAAACTAGAGGGTATAATATTGGGCTGACTGAAATTACTCAAAGGAATAGAGACAAATACAGAATGATCTCTATAGTATGTGAATTACAAAGAAATACAGTAAGGAAACAACAATTTCCAATAACCACAGACCCTGAGAGCCTGCATAGAGAACTGAGTTAGCAGAGTAGCTGGAGTGGAAGTGTGAGAGATCATCTTGGGACACTGGTAAAGAGACAGTGACATAGGTAGTGGGTGCATTTTTAGAATACTTGATCACTTGACATCCCATTACTCATAGATTTGCTTAAGTAGGCTCCAGTAACGTCTCCATTCATCCCTGTCATGTGCTAGTGTAGCCCAATGGCGTCTGCTTTCTCCAGGAACACAAAGAGCCTCAATCCGATCTTTCAGGGTCTTGACAAAGAAGTCTGACCATCTCATAGCTGGGCGGCCATGCGATCTTTTGACGTCTCGTGGAATCCAGTCAGTAATGACTCTATTCCAGCAGTCATCTCCAAATCGTATTACGTGTACAGCCCATCTGATTTTCGACACTTTGGCAAACGAGACAGCTTCCAAAGGAAGTCGGAACTCTGGATTCTTTCTCTCATTTGAATGAAGCATGATACTTCAAGCATAGCTCTTTCAATTCCTCTTTGGGAGACCTGAAGAGCGTTCTCATCCTGTTTTCTTAGGACCCAGGTCTTTGAGGCATATGTTAGTACATGAAGAACAGTGGAATCAAAGAGATGTGCCTAGAGCCAGAGGTTCTTCGTCCTCTTAGATATTTCTTTGATGCTCTTGAAGGCATTCCAAGCCTCTCTCTTCCTCCTGCGCAACTCAGGTGCCAGGTCATTCGTCATGTTGACTTCTCGACCAAGGGACACATAACTGTTGCATTCGGGGATGTTCGTTCATTCCGTTGAGAGTGAAGGGAACATCAGGAACGGGACCATTTCTCATAAACATTGCCTTCATGAGATTCAGCTGTAGTCTGACCTTTCCATACTCATGGTCGAAGTTGGCCAGCATTTGTGCCACTTGGCTAATGTTTGGTGTTATTGAAATGATGTCATCAGCAAAGTGGAGGTGGTGTAGTTGCTGACTGTCTATCTTCACTCCCATTCCTTCCCATTCCAGTCATCGCATGACGTTCTCGAGGGTAGCACTAAAGAGTTTCGGTGAAATGATATCACCCTGCTGTACCTTTCTCTTGACATATATGATCACTTCATTGTAGAATGGTGAGATCCTGGTCATGGTCAAGATCCTCCCATTATTTATCGATTTGCTCGAGCGTGCCCAGTAATGTCTCCATCGTGAGACTTGTTGTTACTGTATTTGGCATATTGGCATCACAAGTAGCTTGCCAGACTTTGCCATGCTGGTGAGATACTCTTGGTAGCTTGCCGGGCTCTCCAAGAGGGGTGGAAAAATTGAACCCAGATTGACAGGGCTGGCTGCGTGCAAGGCAAATGCCCTACTGCTGTGCTATTGCTCCAGCCCAAGATCCTGGTAGTGAATCCGTAGTATAGCTCAAAGAGAATCCTGATGTATTGAGTTTGAACGCCATGTTTGGCTAGGGCTTTGATGACCGCTTTAGTCTCAACAGAATCAAAGGCCTTCTTTAAATCAATGAATATTAGAAGAGTCACATCTTGAAATCCCAAGAAACCTCAATGAGCTTGGTTATCATGTGGATATGGTCGATCGTGATGAGTCCTTTTTGGAACATGGCTTGCTCACATGGTTGCCCTTCATCTAGTGTTCTGCCAATCCTATTCAGGATGACTCGAGTGACCAGCTTGTTGACAACAGATAACAGGCAGATCGGGCAATACTTGCCAATGTCATGGATGTCTCCCTTCTTGTACAGTAGCACAGTCCTGATGGTTTTCCATTGGGACAGAACCTTGCATTCAGACAGGTAGTGTGTGAAGAGCTGAGCAAGTGTATTGATGAGTACTGATGGCAAGTTCTTCAGGTGTTTGGGTCTGACCTTGTCTGGGCCGGGTACTGTTCACTTCTTTACCGACAAAATGATGTATCGGATTTCAAAAGGGAGAATGTTGGGAATGACATAACCATCCTGCAGAATTTGGTATGTGGGCAGGTGGACGTGACTATCAAAGAGATCCGAGTAGAAATCATGGATAATCTTCTCTATTGCCCTTCTGGAAGATATGGTAGATCCATCAGGACGTCGGAGGGCAGTCATCTTGGCCTTGTAGTTGGCAAAGGACAGGCAGGCATCACGAATGCTTTACCCAGCTTCTGCCACATCTGCCAGCACTGCTGCTCTTCTCCCTTTGAGAGAAATTCCTTTCTCACTTCTCTGCACTGCTTTGTGAGCTCGGATGTTCGCTTGCGGTTGCCTGAGGCTTGTACTAAGCCCCATTGGCAAATGAGCTCGAGAGTTTTCGAAGACAGTCATCTTTTCATGGCTCGTTCTCTCTTTCTCGGCATTCCTGGCACAATCGTGGAGGTGCTGAACCAGTCGATCATATTCTTCATTAGTGTTGTCAACAACGGCATCTTCCCATGTTGTCACAATAGTGCCAAATAGTTCCCAATTGGTGGTCATTCTGGGAGTTCTCTTCTTAGCCTTTGCAATTCTTTCTCCCCACTACATGAAGCAGAATTTTGCATGAAGGAGATGGTGGCCCGATCCCATTTGGAATTTTGGGACAACAGCAACATCAGTCAGACAAAACAGTCAATTGAATATGATGTGGTCTATTTTGTTGTGGAACCATCCACCGGGAGACTCCCAGGTCCAACATTTAAATTCGGCCTTCTGGAACTATGAGAACATAGTATGCCTGAAACTTTATTATTAACAATAGTGCAATTCATGGTCATTATCACTGTCACTGTCCTCCCGTTATTCGTTGATTTGCTTGAGTGGGCCCAGTAATGTCTCCATTGTAACACTTGCTACTGTGTTTGGCATATCGAATACGTCACGAGTAGCTTGCCAGTCTCTGTCGTGTGGGCAAGATACTCTCTGCAGCTTGCCGGACTCTCCGAGAGGGGTGGAGGAACCAAACCTGGGTCGGCCAGGGCTGCCGCGTGCAAGGCAAATGCCCTGCCCGCTGTGCTACTGCTCCAACCCGCAATTCTTGGTGTCTAAATAAAAATTAATAAAAAAAATTTAAAAATCATCTTATCTGAACAGTAAATGTCCCAAAATATAAGTCTTATTTTCTTTTCTCAAAGTTGAAACCATTCAATATTGTGTTATACATTCTAGACACATGAAAGTTGTCATTGATATAAAAAATATAATTTTTCAAATTCTCTTTTTCTATTTGTCACTGACATTCATCTCTAATATTGATTTTTGTATGCTGGTATTTTGCTCAGAATTTTTTGAGCTTTCGCAGTAGTATTAGCAATATTTTCTTGAATACTTTTCTTAAATCCTCTTGGATTTCAGTCACATATAAAAATACCTTGAAGAAGTATTGATGATATTGCATTGTTTTCGAAGTTTTTTTTCTAATATTGCTACACTAGCTTTTACCTCCATTGTAGTGATTGAAAGGCACTTGCTTTTGTTTCTGATTTCAAAGGAATTTTTCTACTCACCATTGAATATTCTACTTACTATAGAATTTTTATGGTTCCTGTTATCAGCTTTTAGAAAAAACAATATTTCTTTTTTTTTTAATTTTATTAGTGAAACACCATGAAGTACACTTGTAGACTTACAAATTTTTGTGCTTGGGTTTCAGTTATACAATGATTCAGTACCCATTCCTCCACCAGTGCCCATTCTCCATCATTTAGAAAAAACAATATTTCTATCATGCTGAGAGTTTTTGTAAGGAAATGAGACAAACTTTTATCATATCATTTTTCTGCATTTAATTTAGATAAAAATGTGTCACTTATTTAATGTTGAGAATTTGTGATTATTTTATTTTAAATATATTCCTGAATTGAATTTCCCTTGATTATAATGCTATATTGCACTGTACTAATACTCTGCCACACATTATATATGAATCTAATTTGAAAATCTTTGGCCCAACATTATTAGATAATAGGTCCTGGGATATAAATAAAATGACTATATTTGACAAATATCTGTTTAGGACATGCCACAAAATACATGAATTTATCAATTTGTTTTGTTTTTTTATTGAATCACAGTGAGGTAAATCACCACAGCTATTCATGACTGGGTCTCAGTCATACAATGTTCCAATATCCATCCTTCCACCAGTGTACATTTCCCAGCACCAATGTCCCCAGTTTCTCTCCCACCACAACCTCAAGCCCCCCTCCACCCATCTGCCTCTATGTCAGAAGCTTTCTCCTCTCTCTCTCTCTCTCTCTAGCTTTCTCTTCTCTCTCTCAGAAGCTTTCTCTTCTCTCTCTCTCAGAAGCTTTCTCTTCTTCTCTCTCTCTCTCTCTCTCTCTCTCTCTCTCTCTCTCATTCTTTCTCCCTCTCTCTCCCTCCCTCCTTTTGTGTATTATGGTTTGCAGTACAGGTGCCAGGAGGCCATCTGTTTGTTCAGGGTGCTCAGTATTCTTATCAGGAAGTACTTCCTGGGAAGTTTTTTTTTAACTGGGTGGCAGCTTTGAGGTGTGGATGTGATTGGCAGGGCTTCCAGAGATACAGGGAGGTGGGTGTAGGTAGATGTTCATGCTTTATTAAGTCAGTAAATTAATAAATATCTACTTAAAGAAAACTATGGGTACCTTTTAAAACTTCTGTTTGTATGTTGTTTTAATACACTTTTCAACCACTTACCACCTGTATACTTATTAATAAAGGATTAAAGCAACTAATTTGTATAGAAAATTTAAGATGCTAGTGTAACATTTAAGGAATAGTGAACTCATTTTAAACTATTGTTTTATTTCTTTATATAATTTTTAATAATTCAATTTAAACTCCAAAATTAAATTTTACTGAAATATTTTAGTGAGTTTTCCTAATTTCATGAAAATTCAACCTTTCTAACAAAATTATAGCTGTCAAGGAATTTGGAATGGAGATTAGCACAAGTTTAGATGGCACAAATGATCTTTAGTGCAAAGGAAACAATCTACTTTTTATTTAAAATATTAATTTCTGTCTTTAGTATACACTAAACCTAGTTTGAAAAAAAGCTAACTATAATCTTCTCTTTTAATTTCCATGAAGCCAACATCACTTGATCTGAGTATGTGATATCAAAAAAGGGAAGTTATAGCATCTCTGTGTCCTGATACTAACAGTCAGTCTTAGGTAATTAAATTTTTATCTGTTGAAGAAGTTTCTGAAATTTTGCTCAGTATCTGAAAGTTATAGTTTTGCAGCCACAGGACTTTGGGAATCATTCCAACTTTTTTCAAAGGTGTATCATTTTATTTGATCGATCACCTTACTTGCAACAATTACTTTCAATTGAAGTCATTGTCACCTGTTTCTGGGAAACATTCCTTATTATCTTTATTATCACTGACTACAAGTCTACTGAATGACACCCAGACCCAGATATAGCAAGAGAACATTTACCTATTTATCTTTTCTCTCATTTTCTCTCTTTTATCTTTCTTTCTCCCTCTTTTTTCTTTCTCTTTCTCCCTTCTCTTTCTACCTTTATCTCTCTTTTCCTTTCTTCCTCTTCTTTCTTTCTTCCTCCTATCCTTTTGTTTTCCTTTCTCTTTCTCTTTCTCCCTCCCTCCTACACTCCCATTCTCTCTTCTTCTCATTCTCTCTTCCTTTTTTCTTTCTTTCTTTTCTTTCTTTCTTTCTTTCTTTCTCTTTCTTTCTTTCTCTTTCTTTCTTCCTGTCTTTCTTTCTTTCTTCCTTTCTATCTTTCTTTCTTTTCATTCTCTATTTTACCCTCTTTTCTTTCTTTCTCATTATTTCATCCTTTCTTTTTTTCTTTTCGTTCTATTTCATCCTCTCTTTTCTTTCTTTCTCTTTATTTCATCCTTTCTTTCTTTCTTCCTTCCTTTCTTTCTTTCTTTCTCTTTTATTCACTGTGATTAACAATACTGTCATTGATAGGGTTTCACACATACAACACTCAAAAACCGTGCCCTCTGCTGGACTGTTTTCATTTACCATTGACTCAGGGTGCTGCCTGCTCATAAACCCTCTCCCTTTCCCTCCTTATGATGAGCTCACTTCTGTAGATTAGTTCCCATAATTTGTTATTTTGCTCCAATTTGTTGTTCCTTCATTCCTTTACTATGTTTCTTGACATATCAGAGATGTCATTCTGTTCCTCTCCTTCTGACTTACTTCACTGAGCATGATGCCCTCCAATATCACCCACATAGAGACAAATTGCATGGTTTTGTATTTTATTTTAGCTGAGTAATATTCTACTGTGCCTAAAAGCCATACGTTTATTTATCCAACCATATGTTCTTATATACTGGTATTGTTTCCAGATTTTTACCATTATGCATAGTGTGGTAATAAACATAGGAGCACAAATGCCTTTTCTGAATAGTTTTTGGAGTGTTTAGGTAGATTCCAAGAAGTAGAATTGCTGGGTCATATGGGAACTCAATTCTCAGTATTGTGAAAAGTGTTCATATTGTTTTCCAAAAAGGGTTGAACCAGGTGAAATTTCTATTAGAGTGGCTGAGGGTTCCTGTTTCCACACATCCTGCCTACATTGGCTGTTTGTTTTTGTTCTGTTTGATATGTAGCATGCTTACTGGGCTGAGGTGATATCTCATTGTTTTAATTTGTATTTCTTTGATTACCACTGATGCAGAGCATTTTTTCAGATACCTATTGACCATATGTATGTCTTCCTTAAGGAATTTTCTGTTGATCTCCTCTCCCTGTTTTTGGATAGAGTTATAGATTTTTTTCTTGCTAAGTTTTATAAGTACTTCATAGATACTTCATAGATATTTTCTCTCAGTTTGTGGGGTGTCTTTTTATTATGATCATTCTTTCAATATAAGAAGCAAAAGTTTCTTAATTTGATGTAATCCCACGTGTTTATTTTTGCTTTTGTTTGTGTGGCCAATGGCATTTAGTCATTGAAAACAATTCTAGATCCAATGCCACGAAGGGTTCTACCTCAATATAAGGGATTGCCTCAACATACTTTATGTAATCAGATCGGATACCACAGTGTTTAATCCACCTTTAACTTCAGGTAGGAGTCTGAGTTCGTTTAATTATATGTAGGTGACCAGTTTTTCCAGCACCATTTATTGAAGAAAAATAATTGTCCTGCCCCACTTCATACTTTTAGCTCCTTGTCCACGTAGCTTTAGAACAAGAGCCTTTTCACACACACACACACACACACACACACACACACACACACACACACACACACTATCTTTTTTTCTGGGAGCACAGTCTTGAAACTCATAATGGACCTATGACGTTCCTCATGACCTGGGAATTTCCAAGCTTATCATAAGTCTCAAGAAACTTGAACATTTACCAATAAATTTTTGTGTTTTATTTTGGGTTATACTGAGTGGGGCTCAGGCCTTGATCCTGATTTTGCTCTAAGGGATCACTCCTAGAGGATTCAGGGAACCATATAGGATGCCAGGGATCAAAGCCTGGTAGGCCACATGCAAAACAAGTGACCTACCCACTGTACTCTGGCACTACCCTACAGAAAGTTGTTTTGTTTGTTTGAGGGCCACACCCAGCTACACTCACAGGTTACTTCTGGTTTGACACTCAAGAATTACTCCAAGTAGTGCTCAAGGAACCATATGGGATGCTGGCAATCAAATCAAGTTGGCTGGATACAAGGCAAGAGTGCTATCTGCTGTATTATGGCACCAGTAACCTAAATTATTTTTAAATTGTTCATTAAAGACTTTCTTACTCTAGCTATAAAGGACAATTGTGTGAGCCATAGTTGTTTATAGCATCGACCAAGAAATTAGGAAATATTTCCAATATAGAGTGAAAACTAAGAATGTACAGAAAACTGTTGAGATGATTTATTAATTAGACAATGGCTAGTTTATTACTTTTAATGAACATAAATTTGAGAGACGTAATCTTAATATTTAATCTTGGGCTGGAGCAATAGCACAACAGGTAGGGCGTTTGCCTTGCACACAGTCGACCCAGATTCAATTTCTCCGTCCCTCTCAGAAAGCCCGGTAAACTACCGAGAGTATCCCGCCTGCATGGCAGAGCCTGGCAAGCACCCCATGGTCTATTTGATATGCCAAGAACAGTAACAACAAGTCTCACAACGGAGACGTTACTGGTACCCACTCAAGCAAATCGATTAACAATAGGAGGACAGTGCTACAGCGCTAATATTAAATATTAAAATACTAGATTTCTGAAAACTCTGTGATTATTTATTTATATGGTTGACCATATTTATATGGTTGACACCTGGTAGTTCTGGTGAGCTAGACAAAACCATATTTATATGGTTGACACCTGGTAGTTCTGGTGAGCTAGACAAAACCCATACTTCATGGAATATATAATTCATTTAGAGTAAATAGTCATATTTTAAAACATAGTCCACACTTCTTTTGCTTCTACCTTTTTCTAGTGCCATAAACTCCTAGATTTCTTGCCTTCCAGAAAGAAAGTTGGAAAAATTTAAGGGAAAATAAACCATAAGCTACTAGAGTACAAAGAAGTACAGTCAAACTGGAGACTATTTAGAGGGAAAAGAAATCTTTATATAGCATAAGATAAGAATCAGACTGGGGGAAGAGTTGGGGCTGACAAAAAGAATCAGTCTTTTAATTCTTCATTTTGATTACACTAGCAGGATTGGGAGCATAAATTGTAGGAAACATGAATAAAATAAAATTAAATATGGACATCTTTTTGAAACGGCAAATATGGTACTTTTTGGAAAAAAATAAAAAGCATAAGTAATTTTTCTTTTTTCTTCATTCTCTCTTGATTAGTTATACCATTGGTGGTGTTTTCTTGGGGAGGGGAGGTGGGAATTGAGTGTGGACCCCACCCAGCTGTTCTCAGAAACTATTGCTGACTCTGTTCTCAGTTGTAACACCTGATGGTAATCACAGGACTAGATTGTGGTGCTGAGGATTGAACTACATTAACATGTACCTTAATCCATATACTCTCTAGCCCAAGTCGTAGTGTTTTTATATTTATAGTTTAATAATGTTAAAGAAAATTTAAATCTTAAATTACATGCATTGTCATATCCTTCATATTATGCAATATTAGTATTAAGGAAATTAAAAAATACTAACTTCTATGCAGAAGAATCAAAGTTGTACAGTTTTCATTTCATAGCTTTCATATGTATATTGCATTCCATTATTAATAGAATGGTGGAAATACGTACAAACTTAGGCAATCATGATTATTTTGTTTTTGATTCACATGTGCTCTACCAGAACACTGTATTCTTGGTGTTTGAGGGTAAGAAAAAATCTGAAAGGAAAAATTTCATCTTTTTTTGTCCTTCCATGTAAGAGAAAATGTGAATGTAAATGAAATGACTAATGTAAAGAAGTCCCATAATTAAAGGATATGATAGGGTATCTTAGTCATTTGCATATCTTAAAAGAATGTTGTCTTCTTTCAACATTCGAACCAAGTTCCAGTATACATTGAAAGTTTAGATTCTCTGGGCTGTCATCTCATTTCTTCTACTTAATCATGGAAGCAATATGGTGGATTTAACTAATACTCCCTTAGTATATCACCAAAGGCTCATGTATCATTCTGCCACCAAAATTCTGTGCCATACAGAACAGAGGTTACACATGAATAGCATGTTCTACTCTCTACCACATTTCACATAAAATGCAGTTGCAAAGATAAGATTTTTGCAAATGTCAAGGTGGTGATAGCAGAACCTTAAAATTGGCAAGAGGTCACCTCCATTATCCAGTGAGGCAAACAACCATGAACAAATGCCTTATCTGCAGAGCTTTCAAAAGTTATGATGCCTGCGTTGTCTTCAAAGACTATAAGTTCAATGTAGTCTTGTGTGAATATCTAAGTGCTTATATAAATCTAAGATATTACATTACTAAAATTTCTAAAAGAATATCTAAATCTTCTAAGAGACTCAAGGGGTGGAATGCATGGATTCCATTTGGAGTCTGGGGTTTGCTCCCAAGCACCACATAATTCCCCAAGCCCCAGTCAGCTTGCCTCCCATTGAAAAAGAGAGATAAAGAGAATCACAAAGGCTAAAAGGTATTATATAAAGCGAATTTAGTGAATCATTAATATTCATATATATAATAAATATCACTGTCACTGTCCTCCTGTTGTTCATCAATTTGCTCAAGCGGGCACCAGTAACATCTCCATTGTGAGACTTGTTTTTACTGTTTTTGACTTATCGAATATGCCACAGGGAGCTTGCCAGACTCTGCCATAAGGAAAGGGTACTCTCAGTAGTTTGCTGGGCTCTCCGAGAGGGAAGGAGGAATTGAACCCAGGTCAGCTGCATGCAAGGCGAACACCCTACCCACTGTGCTACTGCTCCAGCCCAATAATATATGATACAAAAAATTAATAATATATAATAATCATTTTCAAACTCTGAATTAGGATCCTAAGTTATCCTTTTCCACTTTGCCATTAGTAAGAGCTTTTTTATTGAAACAAACTACACTGTCTCAATTATGAAGTTTTACTTAAGTAAACTGGAGTGATATAGCACAGCGGGTAGGGCGTTCGCCTTACAAGCGGCCAACATGGCCGACCCGAGTTCGATTCCTCCGCCCCTCTCGGAGAGCCCAGCAAGCTACCGAGAGTATTCGATATGCCAGACACAGTAACAACAAAGTCTCCAATGGAGACATTACTGGGCCCGCTCGAGCAAATCGACGATCAACGGGAGGGCCTTTACCTTTACCTGTAAACTGGTTCCTGTTTAGAGGGGGGGGAAATATGGATGTGTGTATGTATGTATGTGTGTGTATATATATATGTGTACATATATATATATTAAAGAGCCATGATTTACAAAGTTACCTGTACTTGCATTTTAGGCATACAATAATTCAACACAAATCCCTTCACAAGTTCTGAAATTCCCTCCCCATCCCAACCCCCACTCCTCCTGCACCTATCAACCTATCAAGTTGACGACACATTACAAATTTCTAGTGGTTGTCGCTTAGATATCATGTTTTCAGGTCTGTTGAATCTGTAATTTGGATTTATGGCTATATTCCTCTATCATACCACTGGTATAACTGAAGCCCTGGTGCCTATTAACCCATTAGTTTTGTTTTCTTCTTCCGCCCTTGATTTCTTTCCTTCCATTTGGGGAAAATATTAGTAGTACTTATTATAATTCTAAATATGCTCATGTCATGAATTACCAAGAAATAGGAAGGAAGGAAGGAAGGAAGGAAGGAAGGAAGGAAGGAAGGAAGGAAGGAAGGGAGGGAGGAAGGGAGGAAGGGAGGAAAGAAAATGGGAAGGAAGGACGGAAGGAGTCTAGACATACTGACCTAGAAAGAAACAAGTCCATTCATTTGTAAAGGAAAAAAAGTTTGAGAACTATAAAACTTAAATCATTCCTCCCCCCCTCCATGCACACACACACACACACACACACACACACACACACACACACACAAACACATGTATATGTGATTTAAAAAATCTGGAAAGAGGGGGTGTGGTGCCGCCAGCAGGTCAATCTGTACCTGTGAGGTGAGTGCATCAGCAGCCTCATAGCACCTTCAGACTTCCAGATACTCCAAAATTGCTACTGTGCCTTTAGCCAGACCCCAAAAACTTGGGGCAAAGTTTAGCAAGAAAGTAAATGGCCAAAAGTTAGGTTTGTGGGAGACACACCCACAAACCACCCCCAGCTCAGCTATATAATTGGAGGCAAGGTCTCTCTGGTTCCTGATCGAACTGCTTAACAGCCATGATCCCAGAGACTCAGAAACAAATCTCAGAACCTAGCGGCTTTTGGCAGAGATGTGTCCCATCCCCGCAATGGGTTACTGGCACCAGACCACCCAGGGAGGAAAGGGTGTTGTTTCTCTGCCTGCTCCCCTTGGAGGCTTGGTGGCCGCCATCTTCCAGAAGCCATTGGGAAGTCAGGTTTGGGCCCACAGTGACAAGACATGTGGGGCCTCATGGGATGAGGGTTGACCCAGCCCTTTCCTCCCCACCCCAATGAGACCCCGAGTTGCCACCCACAAATGGCCTCTCTGGCTCCTGATCAAGCTGCTTAACGGCCATGATCCCAGAGACTCAGAAACAAATCTTGGAATCCAGCGGCTTTCGGCAGAAATGTGTCCAGTCCCTGCAGTAGGTTACCAACACTGGGTTACCCCAGGTGGGAATAAGTTTCGTGCCTTGGCCTGTTCCCCCAGCGGCTCAGTGCCCGCCATCCTCCTGAGGCCACTGGATGGTTAGGTTTGGGCTCGCAGTGAGTGATGAGACACATGGGGCCTCATGGGATGGGGGTGGAGCTGGCCCTTTCCTCCCCAACCCAACAAGACCCTGAGTCGCCACCCACGAACAGCCTCTCTGGCTCCTGATAAAAGCTGCTTAACGGCCATGATCCCAGAGACTCAAAAACAAATCTTGGAACTCATTGGCTTTTGGCAGAAATGCGTCCGGTCCCTGCAGAGGGTTACCAGCACCAGGCCACTCCAGGGGGGAAAGGGTGCTATTCCTCCACCTGCTCCCCCTTGGTGGCTCAGTGGTCGCCATCCTCCAGAGGTCATTGGACAGTCAGGATTGGGCCTGCAGTGATGAGACACGTGGGGCCTTGCGGGATGGGGGTAGAGCCGGCCTTTTCCTCCCTGCCCCAATGAGATCCCAAGTCACCCCTTCAAATGGCCTCTCTGGCTCCTGATCAAACTGCTTAACGGACATGATCCCAGAGACTCAGGAACAAATCTTGGAACTCAGCAGGTTTGGGCAGAAATCCCTCCAGATTTAATTGTTAAAATTTTTGAATTTCAAAATCGTGCGGCCACTACTGTGGCTGCGCAACATCGTATGTTATTCATAGCCAGCAATAGAAAACAAATTGTCTACTGTTGCCTTTTGGGCAGATCTGAGTGTTGTGTAAAATCCCAATAATGGTGAGTCTGATCTTGAAATATTTAGTGTAATCAAAGTGGAGAGAGAATAATGTGGAAATCATCAGCCCCACAGGTAGTGGGAGGGTGTGGGATGGGGGGGTATACTGGGGGGTTTGGTGGTGGAAAATGGGCACTGATGAAGGGATGAGTATTTCATTGTATGACTGAGACTTAAATCCAAAAGCTTTGTAACTGCTCTCATGCTGATTCAATAAACAAAATTATAAAAAGAGGAAAAAGAAATAGTAAGGTGGAGTTAATGCCCAATTCAATCAGCCTAGTCAATTTCTGAATAAATAGCAATACTCCTACAAAAAAATCTGGAAAGAAGTCAACTAAAAAGTCAACAGTTTTTAACTCTAGATAGTGGAATTTGTATAACTTTTTTCTTCTACATTTCTACATAATTCAACTGTGTCACATTTTAATGTGCTACTGAGAGTATCTCACCTACACGGGAAAGCCTGGCAAGCTCCCCATGATGTATTTGATATGCCAAACACAGTAACAACAAAGTCTCATGATGGAGACGTTACTAGGCCTGCTCGAGCAAATCGATGAACAATGGGAGGACAGTGACAGTGACAGTGATACTATAAATACAGTTATGTATTAGCCAGGAACAAGAAAAGAAAACATTACTATGATACCAAAAAATATTAAACTTGCATTCTCAAAACATTATATAGACATATTTCTGACAAATTCACATAATCAATTCTACAAATTAGAAAATATATCACATAAGATTCTTTAACTTCTCCATCTTGCAATGACAGCTTATATCTCTCCTCAGCTAAACTAAAAGTATTTATATATTGTCCAGATACTAAATCTAAGTTTAGGCTAATTTTTCAACAAACATATAGACACATCTTAACTTTAAAATAGCACAATTATTTGAAACCTAGAGATATCACAACAGGCTAAGAACATGCTTTGCATGCTAAGATCCAGGTTCAATCTCCTGCACCATATGTTCCCCTAAGTATCTCCAGAAGAAACCCCTGAGATCCCAAGTCCCACCATTTGTGGCTGCAAAATATTATTTTTTAATTTTAGGTAAAATTTTAACTAAAAAGTTATAAATCAGCAAACTGATACAAGTTTCCTGATTTTGTTTGCTGAAAAAATCAAAGTCATAACTCAAAGAGATTTATGATTTATACTGAATCAACCAGGAAGGGTGATATTTTAGGATATATAACATGGAATAGTCTTACTCAAGTCCTTACTATTGTTCCCAAAGATGCCCTTATTCCTTCAGAAAAAGATAAATGGTTGTAATTGTTCCTGTTAGGATGGAGAATAATCCAAAGGAAAGCACTTCCTCACTAATTCTTATTGCCATAGAAACCACTCAGCTCCCCCAGCCACTTGTCTGCAGACATCAGATCATAGTTTACTGATATTAGGCAGTCTAAGCCCAAAGACTGTGTCCTATCACACTTGGATACCTTGAAAGGTAAGTTGAGTGAAAAGTTTTGTGCCAAATTTTCAAGACCCCACCCCATCAAATATAAACATTTCCTGAATTTTCCCCTTCAAGTTTCTAAGAAACTGTCTGGACTAAATTTAAAGGAGGATGTAAAGTCTGTTATCATAGAGCCCTAAGTCCTGAATATTCCTTTCTGTTAGTGACTCTCAGAGGATGCATTGATAAGAATTTTCCCTCTTCCCTTATTCTTCTAAACTATGTATATCCTTCCAAGGAGAGCAAGACCAGCCTGTGGGAATTTGTACCTGCTGTGTGAATAAGTCACTTTAATGTGGAGTGATAGATGAGTTTCCATTCACTCCCCATGTCCCTTTGTTCCTATTCAGATCATAGGTTAGGGGATGTTGTGGTAAATAGCTGCAGGCTGATTGAAAATAATTTAACTCTGTGGCTAATTGGATTTAATAATTACACCAGTACTTTAACTGCATTGAAGTCCATTGACCTGAAAAAAGAATCATCAAACTAGAATTTAGAGGTTAGTTGACTTGACAGAACTTTAGATCATTTAAGTCAAGATTCTAAAACTAGTTTATTGCTAGTATAATCTAGAGAACTGAAGGAAAAGGAAAAAATTGGAAATTTTAACCCATATTCACTTTAGCCAGAATTCATAAGAGTAAGGCCCAAGAATTTAACATTTTTATTAATAGGCCACCATACTTCTAGAAAAATGCTAAATTTAGAAACAGGTTTTTTTTTTAAAAAAAAAAACACCTCTCATCCTCCCCCTCTCTACACTCATTTTACAAAAAATATACTGATACATAGATGCGGAAGTCAAAGATGGCAAACCCTGTGCCACTCAGAGAAAGACAACTAATGAGACATGGACCAGGATGGACAGGATGATCAGTAGCTGAATGGTGGACACAGTGGCCACTAAGAGAACACATGGTCCAGTTCAAATAATAAGATAACTCAGCTCTGATTAAACATTATGGAAAATGCCAACACAGGCCTAAATGATTTTTTTTAACTTTTAAGAACAACTATAATTCAAAATTTTATGTGTCTATTTTACTTCTGTAACTGGGCTGGATTTTGACAAGCCTCTGCCAGTTTACATCCTTTTACAAAAAAAAAAAAAAGAAAGAAAAAAGGAGGGGTGGGGGCAGACACAACATCATGTAAAAATAAGTTCAATATCAAGACAGTAATTGAGTTTTGAATCCCAAGACAAGAAAAATTCTACTTTGTGCTTCCATAGTAACTTACAAAAATCAGGAGGCTTGGATGATCTTTAAATTTCTTCCCTGTACAAGCCTCTATGATTATGTCCTCATCAACAACTGGAGATCTTTTTAATAGTGATTTTACAGCAAGACTCACTTAGCAGTTAAAAAGTCATAATTTTCACAATGGTTAAAGTGAAATTTTGATGAAAGCATAGGGGCATCCCTACTTACGTCCTGGGCACCACACCTAAAGTCCAAAGTTGACTGCTCTTAACTATGTTTTCATTAAAACCATCTTGAAAAATTTAAGGTTTAATTTTTAAAGTTTATATTATAACATTAAAAACAGACTTTAGAGAATGTTATCAACTGTAGAAGAATTTAGATGCAAACACCAAGCAGTTTTAAACACTTGTATATTATTATTTCCTACTACTTTTGTATAAACCATTTGCTACTGTTTCCTGCCATCAAGCCCCAGTAGCGTCATTTCTCCTTATTTCTTACCAGGGCAGGAAACCCAGTGGCAACAATCCAATGACTAAGAAGTGCATGAATAACAAGGTCCTGAGAAGGTTTCCAAGGCTAAAATTCTCTTCCTCAGGAGGCATGAAATTCCGCACATCACTTTCTCACACCCCTTGAAATTCTATCCTTTAGAATGCATTTGGGTTAACTAGCTGACCTCTTGTTCAAAAGTGAAATCCCCTGGGAGAGTTGCACCCTAGGGTGGATTTGTTTGCCTCTTTGCTTTAGTTGAGATCTGTGGAAAAGCCACATAGTTGCAACGCAGAGGAGAGATAACTCAAGGACCTGAGTCACTTCAGAGGGTCACAAACCAGCTGTGCCCTAGGAAGAGTGGAAACCCAAACAGCCAAGTACTGGGTTGTGAAGGAAACCATACAGGGCATCATTACAAGAGACCCAACATAAATTAATTCTTACCCAAACTTTGCCTAGGGAATATGTTATGGAAAGCCAGCTACACATAATCCCCCACAATACTGAAACTGTAGCACTGTAACACTGTCCTCCCACTGTTCATCAATTTGCTCCAGCGGGCCCAGTAACGTCTCCATTTTTTGTTCAGTTATTTTTTTCCCCTTAAGCATTAGAAGACAGAAAGATAATGATCACTGTCACTAACCTCCCATTTTTCATCGATTTGCTTGAGCGGGCCCAGTAACGTCTCAATCGTGAGACTTGTTGTTATTGTGTTTGACATATCGAATACGTCATGGGTAGCTCGCCAGGCTTTTCCATGCAGGCAAGATACTCTTGGTAGCTTGCCGGGCCCTCTGAGAGGGGTGGAGGAATCAAACCCGGTTTGGCTGCTGCAGCCGCACACAAGGCAAACGCCCTACCGCTGTGCTACATACTGTGCTAAACTTCAACATCCTGAAATCTTTTTATTTTGTGGGCCATTTCTAGCAGTGCTCAGGTGGGCTGACATAGAACTCAGTTCTTGGGAGGTGCACCTGGCAGTCCTTGGTGAGTACTGCAAGATCAAGACACTTCTGCCTGCAAAGTATGTGATCCCTGAGTTATCTTCCTCAACCATGTTACCATGCCTGCCTATTTTTATCCCCTCACAACTTTTTTTTTCTTTTTGGGTCACACCAGCAATTTTTAGAGGTTACTCCTTTGCTCTGCATTCAGAAATTACTCCTGGCAGTGCTTAGGGGACTATATGGTATGCCGGGGATTTAACCCGAGTCAGTCACTTACAAGACCCCAACATTTTTTTTTGGTCATTTGAATGCTTAATTTCTTTTTAGCCAGAGATGTTGAAATTTTATGGTAGCTAAGATTTGTTTTCAATTCCTGTAAAGATCTGTTATGATATTTCTGTTAAAATGCATATGAAGAAATATTGTTATATTGACTGTGGGAACATTTAATTCATTTTAAAATTTGTTCATTATTTTTTCTTAGAACATCTTTGCACTATTGATATGTACTAGAAGAAAAAAAAAGAAAAACTTTGTTTCTTCAGTTTCAATAAAAGTTGAATTATGATGGTAAAGTAATTTTAGAGAGCTTTCTTGCCTGGAGGATCAGCAGACTTTGGAGCAACTTCTTCCAAGTGCTTGTGGTCTTTTCTTTTTTAACTTAAAAAGCTACGGAATTGTCTGTACGAATTCAACAATAACTTTCATGCTTTCTTTTCTCCTTTCTCTTGTTTAAAACTGACTCATTGAAGGCCAATAACATGCCAGATATTAATCAAGTTTTTGGATATGCCAAGACAAATAACACAAAACACTATTTTTGTTTCTAGGGATAGATATGTTAACATATAGATATAAGTTAATAAAATAAAACCACAAGACCATTTGTTCGTTCCAGAGGAAAGGACATCAACAAGTTGCTGTATCTGAAAAAAGGAGAGCGATCATCAGTGAGCTCACTGTCTGTTGAAGTGTCAGGAAAGTCTGCTTAAGAACCTCACTAAATGATGAGAAGAAATTATTAAGTAAGAATGTCAAAGGGTGCTTCGGCCAGAAGAACAGACCGAACAAAGTAAAACTGTGGTCAAGACAATGTGTATTGGGTCTAATACTGGTGGGGTCTCTAGGTGACTTATGTAAAGGGGAGGAGAGAGGCAGCAGCCTTGAGAAAGGAACCTGCCATTTTCCCTCTATCGACCTCTATCACCCAGGAACAGTGGGAGAAATTTAAAACTGATTGAGTCTGTTATGGGCCTTGTTCCTCCTTACAAAAAAAAAAAGAAAAGAAAGAAAGAAAGAAAGAAAGAAAGAAAGAAAGAAAGAAAGAAAGAAAAGAAAAGAAAAGTCAGTCCAAGACATTATCCAGGTCTTTTAGTCCCCTAGTCTTTCCCTCAGGAGAAAAAAGAAGTGAGGTACAACAGATATTATTTGGAAATTTTGAGGAACAAGAGGAAGGGAGAGAGAGACTGAGATGGAGAAATGCACAGAGAAAACAAGGGCTTTTCCAGAGTGGAGAGGGAGCCCCAGTACACTAATCCCAGCATCAGACATGAAAGAATGAAAGTCACATCTCAAGAGGGGAGATGCAGGCAACATATGTGTTTGAGATCACATGCACACAGCAACAACGCATGGCCACAGGCAGCACAAAGCTCAAGCAGCTTATGTGGGCACCTCCTTTCTTCAAGTTGGCTTTTATAGGGCTTCTCTCAAGCTACCCCACGCGGGGCTTTATATCTAGGTAAGAGTCTACTGCTAGAGTGGTCGCCAAGGGGAAGAGTTGGGAGTAGTTGATGGTCTTTTTCGATATTCCTTTCCTGGCCTTTGTTCCTGCTGGAGCTTCTCTCTGAGGGTGTCCAGCCTACTCTGGGTCTTTGCTGGTGCTAGATAAGGGTCTCTTCAGGTCTTAGTTTCTGAGTCTACAAGATGGGCTTTCTCAGCTTTTTTTTTGTTACTTCCCAGGAACTCATTACCATGGGGGGACATAGAGCATGGACATGTGCTTTTTTTCCCTATCTACCTTCTTGCCTCAGTTCCCTGGGCCTGGAAATTAGTTGAGACAATGGGACAGTGGGCTGAGGAAGCAACTCTAGTAAATGAATGAGATCAGAATTTACTGCTTAGTATGCAAGTCTAATAAATCTGGACTTAATTGTGGAGAAAGTTGTGGTCACTGACAAATGTTGAGAGAGACAAGAATTAGACCAAGGAAATGGCTTGAGGGACTGAGGGTCTGCACGAAGGAACCGCAGGTTCTATCCTCAGTGCAACCCCAAATAGATACTGTATCTGGGCACCCTTTCCAAAAGAAGGCAGAATTATACTTTACCAAAATTATACTTTACCATGTCTCCTAGAAGCTGAGGGTCTAGGGGTGGAGAGAGTCTAAAGGTAATGCTTTCACACTCACATATTTTTATTTACAATAGAATTTATAGAAGGAAAGATAGCCTTTTTCCTGTACATATATGAATGAGACTGAAAAAGACTTAATAACTTGCCAAAGGTAAAGGCAATTAAAGAACTCAAATCAGATGTTCTGATTCTCATTCTAGAGAGAATCTGTGGTCTCTTCTTCTCAATGTGGTAATGACTGTAACCATTTGAAGGCAGCAGTCTACTGGCGACACTGTCTTCATTGCCTCTTCTAAATTGCCATCAAAGCTATGAAGAATCATGCGAATTACTGTCCCCATTTGAAGGGGGACTTGGGGGGGGGGTGCTTCTTTTTGTTCTGTCTTGTTTTTGTTTGGGGGGGCCACACCCATTGTGCTGGGGATAAAACCTGGATTAAAAAACTAGGTGGAAAGTAAAAAAGTACCCTGCCCACTGTATGATCTCTCCAGTCCTATTGCCCCTGTTTTGTAAATCAGAACAATAAGCGTAAACAAGTGCACAAGACCACATTCGAGAATAACAAAGCTGGGACAGAAAATGGACTATCTGACTTCTAAGACCCTCCTCTTAGCTTCCTATGTTATAGAATTTTTCCCAGCCTTTGAAAAGAAACCAACACTACATCATCATCACTCATTTAAGAGTCAGTCACCAAAGCTGAGACATTGAATGAAAGGTTGACTCACTTTGCAAATTAGAGACAGGGCTAGGCCAAGAAAGAAACCAGGTTTCTCCACCAACATTCTTCTCATGATCATGCTTGGCAGCAATCTCCTTGGACCTAATTTAGACTGACGAAGTTGTCAAACTAATACCCAAGAAAAGTTACAGAATGTCTGACGTAGAGTTGAAATCTCCAGTCCATGAGATAAATATTTCAGAACCTCACCTCATTTTAGCTTTCCTGCTACCACAGTGGTATGGTTCAGACAGCAGCTGACCCTTTTAATGGTGTAAGAATCAGACCTAGACAAGTCCAACAGTAGCCTCAGATAGCTAGGTGAGATGGAAACAGGGACCCGTGGCATTAAGTTGAAGAACTTTAACCAAGGTTTAAAGTTTCATGTAAAATGAGCTCCACGAAATAGACAGTGAAAACTCTTGGCAAAGAGAGCTCTTACTTCATACTACACTTTGAATATTACTTAAAACAGAATCACTCCTCAAAAGAAACTAGGAAAACATGTGACTATACCAGAAATAAAATACAGTCCTCGTCTTAGGAGATATTTGTCTTCTAGGAATTTAACTATGAAATAATTAAATTCAATGGAGTGTGTAATTATCCCAAAATGAAACCTGATCTCCCACAAAATTTTCCCTCTTTGACCTCAAGGGACTGAGCCAGACCCTGTGTTTTTTCTTGTTTGCATTTTTTGTATTAATTTTGTTGTGCTTTTTTTTTTTAACTGTGTGGTGGGGCAGGGGTTCCAGTATTACCTTGAGGTGGGTTTCTCAAGTTCTGAAGTTCCTGAGTAGGAAAAGAGTCTGTTGTACATTTGTTGCAAGGAGCCTTCTCTTAACCTCCCAGCAAACAAAGAAGACCAGAGGCCATAATAGAGAGGTAGGGAGGACCTTTGGCTCTGGCCCATCCCAAAGCCCAGAGTTATAACTATTTGCAGAACAAAGACCTTTCTCATTGCAGGTACAAAACTGCTAAGATCGGCCCTTCTTTTAAACTATACCAACTTTTATACTATAACACTCTTTAAAGATGCTCCTGGGCTAAACTCTTTGACAAAGAATATGTCTTTTGAAACGCATATTTTTATGATAAACTTGTTTTATTAGTATTGAATGTCTTATTGAAAATTTAAAGAGTTAAGGGGTGAATGCATTTCTCATTTTTTTTACCATTTTATAAACTATTTGATTCATCAATATTTAAATTGTTTTTAAAAGTATAACTTGATCTGGGGCTGGAGCTATAGCATAGCAGGTAGGGTAATTGCCTTGCACGTGGCCAGCCCAGGTTCGATTCCCAGCATCCCATATGGTCCCCCGAACACTGCCAGGAATAATTCTTGAGTGCAGAGCCTGGAGTATCCCCAAAGCATCGCCAAGTGTGACCCAAAAAGAAAAAAAAGTATGACTTATCTGCTTTTTCCTTTGTATATTGATCAGTACTTTCAGAGACGTGGCCAGTACAAGTTATCAACAATATTCCTGAATGTAGGTCTTTGGAATTTGTTTACTGCATGGGATATATTTAGATAATTTTTTCTCTAAATTTTCACATTGCATGTGAGGGCATAGACAGAAAAATAAGCATTTCACAAGTCATTCTTTGTTATGGGACAGGAAGTATAAAATAATGAGACAGACACATAACACTCCCCTCAACCAATTTTTCCCTGTCTCTTTTCCTGCAAATTATGATCATATCTGAAATAAGTGTTAAAATTGACACTCCTGATTACAAAGACAAATTGTACTACTGCTTCTCTAATTTTCATCCTGTTTACCCAAAATCTCTTCTTAAGCACGAAACTCAGATTCCACTAACTTCATAAAAACTTGTTTATTAATGGGGTCAGAGTGATTGTACAGTGGGTAGAGTATTTGCCTTGCAAGTGGCCAACCAGGATTCAATCCTCAGCATCCCATATGGTCCCCCAGTACCATCAGGAGTAATTCCTGAGTGCAGATCCAGGAGTAATCCCTTAGCATTGCTGGGTGTGACCTCGGGCCTTTAAAAAAAAAAGGAAAAAAAATTGCTGATTACCTCCATTCTTTGAACTCTTAGAGTTTATTAGATAACTTAACTGATGTATAATAATATACTGCTTGATAAGATTTCTTTGTCATTGAAATGTTTGTGTGATGAATTCTTACATGCTTGTCTGTTTCAAATTGTGGCTTGTCACATTTTAATGCCGGTGGACTCCCGGGTGAGTTATGTGTAGTGGAGAGGAGAGAGACGGACACTTTCTCCTTATCCATCTGTGCCACCCCAGGACCAGCTGGGAAAACTGGGACTGAAAAATTCTGCAATGAGTCTCTGCATGGTAGGGACCTCAAGTCCTGCCAGCCCCACTAGGTAACTATCAAGTAACATCTGACACCCACTTGTTCTGCACAGCGCAGGAGTTAATTCCTACCACACAATTTCTTAGGGAGTCATAGACTCAGACTGGAATGAAAATTGCTCTTTGCAAGAAAGGAAAGTCAGTCCAAGGTTTATCCAGGCCGTTTGGGTTCTTCACATTCTCACAGAAAAGAACTTCAGGGTAGAAACAGCCCCGAGACAGCCGGTTTTCAACCCCTGAGCCGCGTGGGACGGGCACAGAGGCCCAGCTCTGGGCAACAGAGCTGAACGGCTCCAATTCCAACAGGTACAGCCCGCCCCCAAGGGCCTGGGTTCCTCTCTGGGCACGCGCAGCTAGAAACAGCCCCGAGACAGCCGGTTTTCAACCCCTGAGCCGCGTGGGACGGGCACAGAGGCCCAGCTCTGGGCAACAAAGCTGAACGGCTCCAATTCCAACAGGTACAGCCCGCCCCCAAGGGCCTGGGTTCCTCTCTGGGCACGCGCAGCTAGAAACAGCCCCGAGACAGCCGGTTTTCAACCCCTGAGCCGCGTGGGACAGGCACAGAGGCCCAGCTCTGGGCAACAAAGCTGAACGGCTCCAATTCCAAACAGGAGACATTCCCAACTCCTCGCCCAGTGCCAGGGACTCTTTCCGGAGCCGCGGCCGCTAACGCGGCCGCAAAATATTTTCCCACTACATATGCCATAGGAACCATAAGCTAACTTCTTAGATGGAAACTTCTCTATTTTAGCTCAGTCACTAGAAATACAGTTGCCAATAACTCATAAGCCTATCTTAACTCACACTGCATATCAAGCAGAATAGTAACACTGAACGTGAAGGACTAAACCACACCTCTCACAATGGTAAAGCAACGCAAAAGCCCACCAAACATTCATATTGAAGAGTCTAGCCCAGATGACACCAACAGTACTGTAGTGTTAGACAACCTCTCTGACAAGGAATTCAGAAGGGAGCTACTTAGGATGCTTAGGGAATTAAAAGAAACAATGGAAACCAATGCCAATAGAAGACAAGAGGATCTGAAGGCAGAAATGAGGAAAATGCAATCAGAAATGTCAGACCTGAAAAATCTCGTAGGCGAATTGAAAAGCTCAGTGGAAGGCCTCAGCAGCAGAGTAACAGCGGCTGAGAACAGAATCAGTGAGCTCGAAGATGAAGTTCAGAGACTCTCCCGAAAAGAGCAGAAAATGGAAAAGAGACTCACAATTCGGGAACAGATGGCAAGAGAAGATCGTGATGAAGCCAAGAGGGGTAACATAAGAATTATTGGAGTCCCAGAGGGACAGGAAGAAAACCTCGATGAAGAAGAAACTGTCAAAGACATCATTGCTACAACATTTCCAGAGCTGAAAAAAACTTGTGACCACATTCAGGAGGCCCGAAGGGTACCAGCTAGAAGAAATCCGAATAAAAATACCCCAAGACACATTCTGATCAAAATGACCAAAACCTTAGACAGAGACAAAATTCTGAAAGCAGCAAGATCGAAGAAAGAAATCTCTTACAAAGGAGCATCCTTAAAATTCACAGCTGATTTTTCTGATGAAACACTCATGGCCCGAAAACAGTGGTGGGACATAGTAAAAAAACTCAATGAAATAAATGCCTCCCCCAAAATACTTTTCCCAGCAAGACTCTCATTCATAATAGAAGGAACAACACACAGTTTCACAGTCAAACAACAGCTAAGGAACTTCATAGACTCAAAACCATGGTTACAAGAACAACTAAATGGGCTACTTTAAGGCAAGAAAGGCCCCTCAAATACACCCAATTTTAACATAACAATGGGACAAAATCCCATAACAATAATCTCTCTCAATGTCAATGGGCTAAACGCACCAATTAAAAGACATAGAGTGGCAGGATGGATTAGAAAATTGAACCCAACATTCTGCTGCCTGCAAGAAACGCATCTCAATAGTCAAAGCAAACACAGACTCAGAGTCAAAGGCTGGAAAACAATCCTACAGGCAAACAGCTCCCATAAAAAAGCTGGGGTAGCCATCCTTATATCAGACCACATTGATTTCAGAGTGAGGAAGGTCATAAGAGACAGTGAAGGCCATTACTTATTGATCAGAGGATCTGTACAACAGGAAGAACTTACAATAATAAATGTATATGCACCTAATGAGAGACCAGCAAAGTACTTAAAACAACTACTCATAGATTTGGAAAAAGACATCAATAGCAACACAATACTAGTGGGAGACTTCAACACTGCTTTGTCACCTCTTGATAGATCAACCAGACTCAAGCTTAGCAAGGACATACTTCAGTTGAGGGAAACAATGGAAGAAAGGGACTTAGTAGATATATACAGGACACTTCATCCACAAAAAGCTGAATACACATTCTTCTCAAGCGTACATGGAACATTCTCCAAGATAGACCACATGCTGAGCCACAAAACATCCCTCCATAAAATTAAGAAGGTAGAGATTGTATCAACAATCTTCTCAGACCATAATGCGCTGAAATTAGAAGTAAATCACACACAAAAACAGAAAACTAAATCAAACACCTGGAAATTAAACAGTGCACTATTGAACAACAAGTGGATTAGACAGGAAATCAAAGAGGAAATCAAAAGATTCCTAGAAACGAATGAAAATGAGAACACGAGTTACCAAAACTTATGGGACACAGCAAAGGCTGTGTTAAGAGGAAAGTTTATAGCTCTACAAGCATTCCTCAGGAAGGAGAAGCGAGCACACATAAGTAACCTAACCTCACAGCTTAAGAGCTTGGAGAAGGACCAAAAAAAGGAGCACAACCCGAACAGGAGAAAGGAAATAATAAAACTCAGAGCAGAGATTAACGAGATGGAAACCCAAAAAACAATCCGAAAGATCAATGAAACCAAGAGCTGGTTCTTTGAGAAAATTAACAAGATCGATAAGCCTCTAGCAAAACTCACAAAGAAAGGGAGAGAGAAAACCCTAATCAACCGAATCAGAAATGAAAAGGGGGTCATTACAACAGAAACCACAGAAATTCAGAGGATCCTCAGGGAGTACTTTGAGAAGCTTTATGCCACGGAACATCAAAACCTCGAGGAAATGGATAAATTCCTAGACTCCTACAGACTCCCAAGGCTGAACCAAGAAGACCTGGAATACCTGAACAGACCTATCACCATCAAGGAAATTGAAATGGTAATAAAAAGTCTCCCCAAGCACAAAAGTCCTGGCCCGGATGGATTCACTAGTGAATTCTTCCAAATCTTTAAAGAGGACTTACTCCCAATACTCTTTAAGCTTTTCCACGAAATTGAAATATCAAAAACACTTCCAAACAGTTTCTACGAAGCAAATATCACACTGATACCAAAAGCAGACAGAGATACCACAAAGAAAGAGAATTACAGGCCGATATCCCTGATGAACACAGATGCAAAGATCCTCAACAAACTACTAGCAAATAGAATCCAACTACTCATCAAAAAGATCATACACCATGACCAAGTAGGATTCATCCCAGGGATGCAAGGATGGTTCAACATTCGGAAATCAATCAACATAATCCACCATATCAACAAAAGAAAAGATAAAAAGCATATGATCATATCAATAGATGCAGAGAAAGCATTTGATAAGATCCAGCACCCCTTTATGATGAAAACCCTAGCCAAAATGGGTATAGAGGGGACCTTCCTCAACATAATTAAAGCCATCTACCACAAGCCTACAGCAAGCATCATCCTCAATGGGGAAAAACTGAGAGCCTTCCCTCTAAGATCAGGGACGAGACAGGGATGCCCACTCTCTCCACTGCTGTTCAATATAGTACTGGAAGTACTTGCAATAGCGATTAGGCAGGAAAAAGATATTAAGGGCATTCAGGTAGGAAAGGAAGAAATCAAGCTCTCACTATTCGCAGATGATATGATACTCTACTTAGAGAACCCAATAACTTCCACCAAAAAACTCTTAGAAACAATAGACTCATATAGTAAAGTTGCAGGTTATAAAATCAATACCCAAAAGTCCATGGCTTTCCTATACGCAAACAGTGAGAGAGAAGAAAGCAACATGAAAAAAACAATCCCATTCACAATTGTGCCCCAGAAAATCAAGTACCTAGGAATCAGCTTAACTAAGGAAGTAAAGGACCTGTACAAAGAAAACTACAAAACGCTACTTCAGGAAATAAAAGAGGACATGAGGAAATGGAAAGATATCCCCTGCTCATGGGTCGGGAGACTTAACATTGTCAAAATGGCAATACTACCGAAAGCATTGTATAAATTCAATGCAATCCCTATAAGGATACCCATGACATTCTTCAAAGAAATGGAGCAAACACTCTTGAAATTTATATGGAACAATAAGCCCCCACGAATAGCTAAAGCAATTCTTGGGAAAAAGAAAATGGGAGGAATCAACCTCCCGAACTTCAAATTGTACTACAAAGCAGTAATAATTAAAACAGCATGGTACTGGAACAAAGGCAGAACTGCAGACCAATGGAACAGGGTTGAATACACTGACATCTCTCCTCAATCATATGCTCATCTAATCTTTGATAAAGGTGCAAGTAATGTGAAGTGGAGTAAGGAAAGCCTCTTTAATAAATTGTGTTGGCATCACTGGACGGCTACATGCAAAAAAATAGGCTCAGAACTCTGCCTAACACCATGTACAAAAGTAAGATCAAAATGGATTAAAGACCTCAACATCAGACCAGAAACCATAAGGTACATTGAAGATAAAGTTGGCAAAACCCTCCATGACATTGAAGCTAATGGTATCTTCAAAGATGCCACGCCACTGGCCGAGCAAGTGAAAACAGAGATAGATAAATGGGACTATCTTAAACTAAGAAGCTTCTGCACCTCCAAAGAAACAGTGACCAAAATACAAAGACAGTCTACAGAATGGGAAAGGATATTCACCGAATACACATCTGACAAGGGGTTGATATCCAGGATATACAAAATACTGGTTAAACTCCACAAGAAGAAAACATCCAACCCCATCCAAAAATGGGGCAATGAAATGAACAGAAACTTTCTCAAAGAAGAAATCCGAATGGCAAAAAAGCACATGAGAAAATGCTCTACATCATTAATCATCAGGGAGATGCAGATCAAAACCACAATGAGATACCATCTCACACCTCAGAGACTGGCCCAAATTCAAAAGAACAAAAGCAACCGGTGCTGGCATGGATGTGGCGAGAAAGGGACACTCCTTCACTGTTGGTGGGAATGTCCACTGGTTCAGCCCTTCTGGAAAACAGTATGGACGATTCTCAAAAAATTAGAAATTGAGCTCCCATTTGACCCAGCAATACCACTCCTGGGAATATATCCCAGAGAGGCAAAAATGTATAGTCGAAGTGACATCTGCACTTGTTTGTTCATTGCAGCCCTCTTTACAATAGCCAGAAACTGGAAGAAACCTGAATGCCCAAGAACAGATGACTGGTTAAAGAAACTTTGGTACATCTACACAATGGAGTACTATGTAGCTCTTAGAAAAGATGAAGTCATGAAATTTACATACAAGTGGTACAATATGGAAAGTATCATGCTAAGCGAAATGAGTCAGAAAGAGAGGGATAGACATAGAAAGATTGCATTCATCTGGGGGATATAAAGTAACAAAGTATGAGATTAATACCCAAGAATAGCTGAGATCAGCACCAGGAGGATTACTCCATAACTTAGAGGCCAGCCGGGTATCCTAGAGGAAAGGGCTATTCAGATAGAGAAGGGAGCACCAAATAAAGGATGTTTGGAGGATCCTCCCAGGAGGGGAGATGCATGTCGAAAGTAGACTATGGACTGAACATGTTTGCCACTCAATGCCTCTTTTGCAGACCACAACACCCAAAAGGAGAGAGAGAACACAGGGGATTGCCCTGCCACAGAGACGGGGGGACGGGGGGATGGGGGTGGGAGGGATATTATCCATGGTGGTGGAAAATGGGCACTGGTGGAGGGATGGGTATCTGATCATTGTATAATTGAAACCAAAGCACAAAAAATTGTAAATCTACAACTTTAAAAAAAAATAAAATAAAATAAAGGGGAAAAAAAAAAAAAAAAAAAAAAGAAGATTCTTTATAAAAAAAAAAAAAAAAAAAAAAGAACTTCAGGGAGAGATGAGCAGTGAAGTACAGACAGATTTTATCTGGTTTTTTTTTTTTTTTGAGGAAGGGGAAAGGAGGGAAAGAGAGTAACACACTCGAGAGAACACGTGTAATTCTTCAAAGACAGAGAGAGCTCTAGGACACGTCCCAGCATTAGATATGAAAGCATAAAAATGCACATCTCAGGAGGGGAGATGCAGGCAACACATGTGCCTGGGTGACACGTGCACTTGGCCATGTCACATGGACACGAGCAGCACCTGGGCTCAGGAAGTATATGTAGGCGCTTCCTATGATCAAGTGAACTTTTAAATTGTTTCTGCCACAGTGCCCCTTATAAGGGGACAAGGGTCTTATAAAGCCTCAGTCCCTGTGTCCAGAAGATTGATTCTGACAGCCTTAGGGCTAGTATTTTAATACTTTCCAGGAATTCCATTGCCATGGGGGACCTTCCCTATCTACCTGTCTGCCTCAACATCAAGTATACAGCATTCCTTCTTTTCTATATGTTTTATTATTTTTATTATAGCATATTGGAAATAACTTACATCAAAACTATCAGAGGGCTAATAAATGTTTTGTGTGGTTTTTATCTCTATTTGTATGATCTCAAACTCAGTTTCAGAAGTTCTAAATCTTTTTTTGGGGGGGGAGGGGTCACACCCAGCATTGTACTGGAGTTACTCCTGACTCATGTACTCAGGAATTACTCCTGGCAATGCTCAGGGGACCATACGGGATGCTGGGAATCGAACCCAGGTCAGCCCAGGTCAGCGTCATGTAAGGAAAACGCACTACCCACTGTGCTATTGCTCCAGCCCCAGAAGTTCTAAATCTTTATCTCCTACTGCTATACAAATATCCTAAAAACCATTAGCAACTTAAAGTTATAAAGTGACACTCAATCTAATTACTAAAATATTCAAATTATCAAATATTTTAAGTAAAGGAAACTTTCATACATTAATCCAAATTTGAGTATAAACATGATGAGCTACCCACCTAGATAAAACAAAACAAGTAAAACAACAAAAATATTTCAAAAGATTGGAAACAATCAGTAATGGTGAGGATGTAGTAAGAAAGTAACCTTCATTTACTACAAGTGGGAATGTCATCTGGACCAGCCTTGATGGAAATGTCAATAAAGTAAAAATATAGTATTTTAAGTAGAGATTTTATAAACTATTTGATCCAAAAAAAGAAATATAAATCTAATATAACCCCACAATCCTACTTCATGGCATCTTCCCCCAAATACAAAAACTTAATTTGAAAATATATATATTCACTGAAGTGCTTAATATAATAGCCAGCATATGGAAATAATTCAAATGTCCAACAATAGATGAATGGTTAAAGAAGTTTTGGTATATAGGTGCAATCGAGTACTATTCAGCTGTAAGAAAAACAGATAAAATCATGCAGTTTGTTGCAATGTAGGCATAATTAGAGGTAATCATGTTAAATACAATAAATCAGAGGGAAGACAAATACTGAACGATATCACTCACCTGTGGAATAGAAACAAAGAACTAAATATTGACAACAACAAACCCTTGACACTGGAATATAAAACCAATTACCAAAGGGTGGGTATGGGGGTAGGTATAGACCAGGCTAAAAATTATATAGGTAGAGGCCATGGTGGAGGATGGTGATCACTTTGGAGATGGTTGTATATAGTAACTTTGTATATCAATACTGGAAAATTTCTATTATGATTGCTGAAACTAAATATTAAAAAAAGATTCATAATATAAAAATATTAGTTAAAAGTCTTAGTTGTGAGAGAAGGTGGTGCTGAAAGATAGTAAATTGTTATGCATGAAACTTTATCAGCAAGAGATCTGTAAATCATGTTGAAAAATCATATTTTTTTAAAGCACCTCTTCTAGAAACATAGTGGTAGGTGGGAAGCAAATGGGGTTGAGATGGTGGGGGTGGGGGCTTTGGTGGAGGCAAGGGGACACTGGTGATGGGATCAGTGTTGAAATTCTGTATGCCTGAAACTCAATCTTGAGTAACTTTGTAATTTCACAGGGACTAAATAAAAAAAATTTTTTTAACTTTTTAATTGTGATAATGGCATTGGGGTTACAGAATCCACGTCTATTTTCCCAGTTGTATTAAAAGCAGAAATCATGAAATATTACAATGTCCACAATTTTTAAAGTACTAACCACAATAAAAAAAAAAAGTCAGCATGAAGCTTTCTAAACTTATTTATAATTCCCTTCATCAACCAGAACTGCACTCTCTATGACTTTGAACTATAAGCCTGTTTTGTATATGCAGTGTTGTATATTGTCTCCATGGCTGTTTTCTCCTGTTGGATACCTCTGCCGTGAGAGCACAGACTGTGATCTATTGATTGGTTTTCACATCTCCAGCACTCACACAGGGCATGGTAGGTACACAGTAGATGTTTGCTGCTGCAGAATGAATCAACTAAAGGATGGACAGTGAATCTTGAAACACTGGTGAAGAGATTGGTGTAGTAGTTCTGCAACTATAAAGCAACAACTTCTATAGTAAACTATGGTAATTCAATAAAAATCACTGTCACTGTCACTGTCCTCCCATTGTCCATCGATTTGCTTGAGTGGGCCTAGTAACATTGTGAGACTTGTTACTGTGTTTGGCATATCAAATACATCACGGGTAGCTTGCCAGGCTTTGCTGTGCGGGTGAGATACTCTCAGTAGCTTGCCAGGCTCTCCGAGACGGGTGGAAGAATCAAACTCTGGTTGGCCACGTTGGCTGCATGCAAGGCAAACGCCCTACCTGCTGTGCTATCACTCCAGCCCAATAAATAAATAAAAATCAATTTACTAATAATACAGCTTGATTGAATACATATACATGATGTTAAAACTCTCCTAAGAAAGAACTGTGAGGGGCTGGAGCAATAAATAGTGCAGCGGGAAGGGTGTTTGCCTTGCACGTGGCTAACCCAGGTTCAATCCCCGGCACCCCATATGGTCCCCCAAGCACCGCCAGGAGTAATTCTTGAGTGCAGAGCCAGGAGTAACCCCTGAGCATCGCCAAGTATGACCCAAAAAGGAAAGAAAAAGAAAAAAGAACTATGAGGGCGCATGAGACGTGCAAGGTATTCAACTTAAGATGGTGCTTGACATAGTGCCCAAACAACAACAATAAAAATTAAAAATGTAACTATCAAGGAACATAGTTGTGGGGGCAGGGAGGGGGAAATCTTGGGTAAGTATTGGTGGGACAGAAACATGGGGTGGTGAGATTGGAGGTGAGAACATTTTATGCCTGAAAACTGTTGTAAACAACTAGTAAATAGTCCAATTTTTAAAAATTAAAAATTATGCTTGTAATTAGGCATAAAATATCAGTCAAAATAAGGAAAAGCCATTTCCAAGTAGAAGATCCTTAACAAAGCCAGCGAACCAGAGAAGTCATATGCTTCCAGGAAGATGAAGCCGTCAAATTAGCCAAGGGAAATCTTCAGAAAAGGGCTTTAAAAAGCACTCAGCATTGCCAGTATTTTTTTTCCAGAGGAACTGATAGAATTTCAACAGATGCAACATTTCTTGAGCTAAGCAAATTGTCTAAAGAATTTTGTCTCCCTTAGCATGCTTATGTATCTGTTGAGAATTACTATACACTGTTTGTAGAATCTTTAAAATCTGCTTTAAAATGTTTTTTGATTTACTATTTTACTTTTTCATGTTAACTTGTTTTAAATGAAAGTAGCCACACAAATTTTTAGAAAGAACAAACCCTGAATGTTTAGAATACCTAATTCTAAAATTTACTATAATCAAGAAAATGTGGATAGACTCGCATGAAGTTGGGAATGGGCGACCTCCAGCCATCTCCCTATGCTTCCAATAACTCCCTATGCAGTCAAGCCCAAGAACTGCCTCTGGTGCCATATAAGCTCATTAACAGACATGATCCAGAGACTCACAAGTAAATCTCTTGAAAGAGAGCAACACAGAACAACACGCCACAGAGATGCCTCTAGACCCCATAGCCACTTTCCAATTAAATTAACCTCAGCTGTTAAAAGAAAAAAGAGAGAGAGAATGTGGAGAAAACAAACACAAACACAACATCAATGGAATAGAATGGTGTTCAGGCATAGAGTTACATGTTTATGGTCAGCTGATTTGTAACAAAAATGTCATGGAAACCCCATGGGAAAAAATTTTTTAACAAGTGGTGCTGAACTTATTAAATTAGCACAAAAAAAAACTATTATATATAAAAAATAATTCAAAATAAATCATAGACTTAACAGTTGAACTGAGTGTTCTCTTATTTCAGGAGACCCAAACAACCCAGTTATTTTCAATAGAGGGATGCTTCTGAGGATTAAAAAAAATAGTTTTAGGGTTTATTTTGGCTTTGTAATTTTTTTAGTTAAACCACCAGGAGATACATAGTTACAAAGTTTTGCATGATTGAGTTTAGATTAGGTTTCCATCAACACCCTTCTCTTCATTTCCCAGTGTACATTTCCCAAAACCAATGCCTCAGTTTCCCTCATTCTATCCTCTCACCTCCAGTCTGCTTTTGTCAGGTACTTCTATCTCTGTCTCCTCCCTCCTCTTTCTCTCTCTCTCTTTCTCTCTCTCTCCCTCTCTCTCTCTCTTTCTCTGTCTGTCTCAGTCTCTCTCTCTCTCTTTATCCCCCCGACCTCTATTGAGATTTAGCTCATAAGAAGTCCCCTAACTAATCCTGCAATTTCCCCCCCAATTCTAGAATGCAAAAATAAAACAGATCTATTACCAGTTAGATAATCCCCACACTTGACCTGTACAGTTACGGTTGCTGGAGAGGAAAATGCCAAGTAAAAGCCATGAGAAATGCCTGTACCTGGGAAAACAGTAAATAAATCAAATAAATCAAAAACAGTATCAAATCCCTAAAAGGATTGTTTATATGAGTGCCAACATCAGAAACTTAAGATACTGAAGTCAATAGATACAAATGTCTTTCTCCATACTTGTCCATAAGTTTCACCAGAAGCAATTTTCTTTCAGCTGGCAAGACTAGCAGTATTAACCATCCTACTTGGTAATGTATCAACTCTCTTGTCCTATATAATAGTTTAGGTCTCAGAACTCAATTGCCTTTCCATTCCACAAGATATGAATGTGATACATTGATGAGTTTTGCTGACTGGAGAAAGTGACTACTAAATAAAAATTACTATAGTCTTACTGATAAAGTTACTTGCACATCACAGAAAAGAAATAAGTTTGATTAAAATTCAGTGAACTTCAATCTTGGTGACATTCATAGGGACCCAGTAGTGAGGAATGTGTAAAAATAGTGTTTATAAGGTAAGGGTAAATTACTGACTCCTCCTATAACCAAGAAAGAAGAATAGCATTTTTTGGGCCAGTTTAGAATTTAGAGACAGTACAGTCATCACTTAGGTGTGTTACTCTGGTCCATTTACTGAGTGAGCCAAACACTGGTATTAGTATTTTGTGGGGTTCATAATAAGAGAAGGCTCTGTGTAACCACTCTATTCCTTGGGTTATGGGATTTAATAGACCCAATGGTGATTGAAGTATCAATGGCAGATTGAAATGCCATTAGGAGATTTTGGCAGGCTGAAACAGAATTGCCATACAGGCCTTCAGAATTTTGGTGTAAAGTCCTACCATAGTTTACAGATTGATACTCTTATTTTGAGAAACAATTTTTAGTATGTTAGTGAGCCTTAGTAGAAATAATACTTTCCAAAAACCACCAAGGTACTAAGGGAATTGAGCTGACGTTCATGAACTGGATGTTATCTCACCTACCAAATCATAAAGTTGAACACACACAGTAATAATCATTATTCAACATAAGAATGGTATATATTTGATCAGGTCCAAACACATCCTAAAATTATAGGGAAGTTACATTGAAAAAGTAACTCAAATGCTTATGGTCACAACTCTTTTACAATATTTCTTCCTTCTTGCACTTATGCCTTATGAATAGCTCCTATAGTTAGCTAACAGAAAAAGAAACAACTTGAGCTTGGTTTCTATATCAAGCTGCAAAATATTAAAACATCACCTAAAAGTAGATAAATGTAGCATGAACACACCCCTCGGGGACAGCCTGTAAGGGCAGTGGTGAAAGAAAACCTCTCCATGGACAGAATTTTTTATTTGTTTATACAGTTTTCTTGGAAAATAAATGGAAATAGCTGTAAAGTTATGTAATCAAAACAGTGTGGTACTGGAGTAAAGAGAAACTCTCAGAACAATGGAATAGTATTGACATTGACCCCAGAGACAGATCTGCAGATGTTGGACAGCTACTCATCAGCAAAGAAGCTACAGGTGTGAAGTGGAGCAAGGAAAGCAACTTCAACAAGTGACATGTAAAAAAAAAAAAAACCTGAATTCAGATCCCTATCTTTCACCATGTGTAAAAGTCAATTTCAATGGATTACCTCAATATCATACTTGACTCCAAAAACTTTTATTGAGGAAAACATAAGCAGAACTCTTCATGACTCTGAATCTAGAGGCATCCTCAACAATTCAATGCCATGTTCTAGCAAACAGAAGCAAAGATTTAAAAAAAAAATAACATGGGATTATATCAAATTAAGAATCTCCTGCATTGGTAGGGCATTTGCCTTGAATGCAGCCAACCTAGGTTCGATTCCCAGCATCCCATGTGGTCGCTCAAGCACTGCCAGGAGTGATTCCTGAGTGCATGAGTCAGGAGTAACCCCTGAGCATGGCCGGGTGTAACCCAAAAAGAAAAAAAAATAGAATCTCCTGCATTGCAAAAGAAACAATGACCTAGTGATTTTTCTACTTGGCATCTACCTCAAGGGCCCAAAACCTCTATTTAGAAAAGACATTTGTACTCCTATACTCATTACTGCACTACAACAGCCACTATCAGGCTGCCCCAACTTCCTCCACCAGGTCTCACACATACCTATCAATAAGCCACAGAAACGCATAAATATAGCCTGACTGCAGGGACCATAACATACAACAACAGGAGAAAAAACTCCAAACAAAGGTCACTATGGTAAAACAACGCAGAAACACACCAAGCCTAATGATTTAAGTTGCTAGCCCAGGTGAATCAAATAGTAAGAATAAACTCTATATCCTCTCAGATAAAGAATTTAAAATGGAACTTTTAAGGATGTATAAGGAGCTCAAAGAAGCAATGGAATGCACTGCTGATAAAATACAAGAGGATATGAAAGAAGACGTGAGGTAAATGCAAACAAAAAGTACAAACAGAAATGACAAACCTAAAAAACTTGGTCGGTGAAATGAAAAACTCAGTGAAAGGCCTCAGCAACAGAGTAACAGCTGCTGCTGATAGAATCAGTGAGCTCCAAGACGAGGTGCAGAGACTCTCCAGACAACAGCAGAAAATAAAAAAGAACCTCAAAAAAACCCAACAGATATCAAGAGAAAATCAGGATGAAGCCAAGATAAATAACATAAGAATCATTGGAGTCCCAGAGGGACAAGAAGAAAACCCTGACGAAGAAGAAACTGTCAAAGACATCATTGCTTAGACATTGCCAGAGCTGAAGACCACTTGTGATCAGATCCAGGAGTCTAGAAGAATTCCATCTAAAAGAAATCTAAATGAAAATACTCCAACAGCCGAAATGTGGAAGCCAAGTCTCAAAAACATATGACTATGCTTTTGATAAAAAAAAATTATGGTGTATGTACACAATGGATTATACTTGGCTATAAGAAAAGTCAAAAATCATCCAATTTGCAAATATGTGAGTACACCTGGAAAGTCTCATGATGAGTGGTATTAAGAAAGGGATCACGATCACGATCACGACCACCCTGTTGTTCGTCGATTGCCTCGAGCAGGTGCCAGTAACGTCTTCTTCGTCCTAGCCCTGAGATTTTTTTTTTAAAGTGCCATATTCAAGGCTTTTTTTCAGGGTTAGGAGAATGAGACCCATCATTGTTACTGGTATTTGGCATATTGGGTATACCACGGGGAGTTTGCCAGACTCTGCCGTGTGGGCATGTTACATTTGGTAGCCTGCCAGTTTGACCGAATTAGGAATGAGATAATAAGATGTCGGGAGCTGAGTGTGATAATCTCTGGATCCTGGCCGTTGTTGGAGTTACACGGCAGTTGGTGGGTGTAACTGTCTAGTTACTGGCAGGTCCAGTCCCAAACTGTACAGGCTTGGAGATCTCAGCCCCGGGTCCCACATACCTGGGTTCCTCTGTCAGTTCTTTTATGCGTGAGGCTCATCCAAGTGTGTGGAGAGTGCTCCCAGCAAGGCCTTGGTTGGGCCTCGGTGGTCTTCAGCTGTTGGGCCCTGGTGGAGACAGTCAGGCATAGGGTAGGAGACTCTGTCTTGTTCTCTCCCAGGAGCTGAGTGTGATGATCTCTGGATCCTGGCCGTTGTTGGAGTTACACGGCAGTTGGTGGGTGTAACTGTCTAGTTACTGGCAGGTCCAGTCCCAAACTGTACAGGCTTGGAGATCTCAGCCCCGGGTCCCACACACCTGGGTTCCTCTGTCAGTTCTTTTATGCGTGAGGCTCATCCAAGTGTGCGGAGAGTGCTACCAGCAAGGCCTTGGTTGGGCCTCGGTGGTCTTCAGCTGTTGGGCCCTGGTGGAGACAGTCAGGCATAGGGTAGGAGACTCTGTCTTGTTCTCTCCCAGGAGCTGAGTGTGATGATCTCTGGATCCTGGCCGTTGTTGGAGTTACACGGCAGTTGGTGGGTGTAACTGTCTAGTTACTGGCAGGTCCAGTCCCAAACTGTACAGGCTTGGAGATCTCAGCCCCGGGTCCCACACACCTGGGTTCCTCTGTCAGTTCTTTTATGCGTGAGGCTCATCCAAGTGTGCGGAGAGTGCTACCAGCAAGGCCTTGGTTGGGCCTCGGTGGTCTTCAGCTGTTGGGCCCTGGTGGAGACAGTCAGGCATAGGGTAGGAGACTCTGTCTTGTTCTCTCCCAGGAGCTGAGTGTGATGATCTCTGGATCCTGGCCGTTGTTGGAGTTACACGGCAGTTGGTGGGTGTAACTGTCTAGAAAGGGATAGATACAGAATTATCTACCATATGTAAGAACGATAGCACAGCGGGTAGGGTGTTTGCCTTGCACGCAGCCAACATGGCCAATTCGAGTTCGATTCCTCTGCCCCTCTCGGAGAGCCCAGCAAGCTACCGAGAGTATCTTGGCCACACGGCAAAGCCTGGCAAGCTACCTGTAATGTATTCGATATGCCAAACACAGTATCAACAAAGTCTCACAATGGAGACGTTACTGCTCGAGAAAATCGATGAACAACGGGAGGACAGTGACAGACAGTGATGTAGGATATAAAGAAGCATAGCAAAGGAATACCATATAATCCATAGCAACAGAATCTGTGAACTGGTCTTCAGAACTGAGCTGGGGGTTAGAGGAGCACAAGGGGAGGTGGGTGGAGAGAAAAGAAACCCTGAAACAATGGGGAGGGAAGTTAACGCTCTGGTGGAAGGTGTGGTGTTGTAATGGTGTGTGCATTGACAGTATTGTAAATCACAGTGACTAAAATATTTTTAAAAAAATGAAAGGAAGACAGCTGTCAGAAAGAAAATCAAAATGCTTAGATCTCTCGTATATTAATCAGTCAGTGAAAAATTGAGCATTTACTGAATGTTTCCATACTAAATGTAAAATATTTAAGAATACAGAAAAAAAACAAACATACTAAAAACAAAAGAAATTGAGGCTGAGAAAAAGAGTCCAAAATTTTAAAAAATTTTAAATATGCATTACAAAGGTAAAGAAAAAAAGTGAGAGACAAAGAATTAGGGAGAGATATTTTCGCCTGAGTTACAGCATTTGACTGAAAATATTTGCAGTGAAATGAAGTTGAGTTCCAGTCCAGAAAGCATCAGCCAAGTAGGGTTTTGACTGATCATTCTGACCAGAATTTAAAGAATGCTTATGTTCATGCACCTGCCAGTTTGGATATGTAAAGCTTGGCTTTCTCTCTTCTTATTTTTACTAATCTCCTACTAATCTCAATTTAGTCATCAACTATGTTTTATCTTGAGGTTCTTTCCCCAAGCCTGCCCACATAGATGTACCCGTATCTTTATTTAGTCTCTCCAGCCTCACATTTCTTTATTATCCTTCAAATCTTTGATTTGACATGCTAATCTTTTATCAGTATAATAAATTGGAGAAAATGATGAGGTTCTAGGCTGTAAAGTTTGCTTCATCATTATGCTATTCTCTAATTCCTGAAACTGAGCTGAGTATTCCGTCTCAACTAGTAACAATTTTTGGGGGGAGGGGGGTCACATCCGGCGATGCACAGGAGTTACTCCTGGTTCATGCACTCAGGAATTACTGCTGGCTGTGCTTGGGGGACCATATGTGATCCTGGGAATCGAACCTAGGATGGCTGCGTGCAATGCAAACTTCCTACCTGCTGTGCTATTGCTCCAGCCCCTCAGATAGTAACATCTTTTTTTTTTCTTCTTTTGATCCTGTATTTAGTTATGAATTGCTTATAGTTATCTCAGTTCAGAGCAAAGTGGAACTAGCATCAAAGTTAATCACCTGGGTAAATAAGATTCTTGTTTGTTTTTTGGGTCACACTCATAGAAGCTCAGGGCTCTGCACCCTGGGATTACTTCTGGCAGGTTTTGGGGAATCATATGGGGTGCTGAGCAATAACACACACAGACCCCCCCATCACACACACACACACACACACACACACGCGCGCGCGCGCGCGCACACACACACACACACACACACACACACACACACACACTGGTTAGCAGTGTGAAGGCAAAGGCCTTACGTGATGTGCTCTCTCTGGCCCCAAAGACTTACTCTCTTTCCTCACTCCAAACATTCTTTTGTTCTTTAGCCCTTTCCAAACTGACTCTAGTTGCTGGAGAGAAAGTAGCACGATCCTCCCATTTTTCATCAATTTGCTCGAGTGAGCACCAGTAATGTCTCAATTGTGAGACTTCTTATTACTGTTTTTGGCATATCAAATACGCCATGGGGAGCATGCCAGGCTCTGCAGTGCTGGCGAGATACTCTAGGTAGCTTGATGGGCTCTCCAAGAGGGGCGGAGGAATCAAACCCAGGTCGGCCGCTTGCAAGGCAAACGCCCTACCCGCTGATACCCCATACAGTTCTCCAAGCACTACAGAAGTGATACCTAAGTACAGCAGGAGTAGTAAATCCTGAGCACAGCCAGGTGTGACTTCGAAACAAGACAAAAACAAAAACTAACTAGGAACTCTTGCCTCCTGCCTTCCTAGCATCTGCAGCTTTTTCCTTTGTAACAGTTTGTTATCTTCCAACAATGAGAGCAATAATGCTCCCCATCTGCATGCTATTCTTAGAATTCTGTTTCTTTTTTCGAATGCTCCCTCTCTTTGAATTGATTATGGTAGGAACAAGATCATGTGACATCGGAGGCTGAGATCACAAAAGGTGATTGAGCTTCAGCTTGTCTCTTGAGTTGTTTATTCTAGAATACTGTTCAACATTTTTACACCAAAGGACAGGCATCTGTCCTGCATACCAAGCCACAGATGCTGTAACCAAGGTGGTAGATCAGTGGTTTTCAACCTTTCAACACCTCTGTAGATGAGTAGTTGAAGATCACTGCCCTAGAAGTCAGGCTGGAGAGTGTCCATAGTGACCCCCTAGCAGAGATGGCATGGACAGGATTGATGCAATCCAGTGGACAAAATGGTCCAAATAACCATCTCCAGACCTAAAAGTGAAGTTTTTGTCAGCTAATTGCAAGTTCTACTCCTTGGATGACACTTTGACAAGCTCTTCCACTATGACCTC
Organism: Sorex fumeus; assembly: GCF_029834395.1. Taxonomy (NCBI): domain Eukaryota; kingdom Metazoa; phylum Chordata; class Mammalia; order Eulipotyphla; family Soricidae; genus Sorex; species Sorex fumeus. The sequence continues at coordinate 29,706,680 of NW_026606059.1, read as the reverse complement.
TGCAAATTCCCGATCTTCACAATGCATGAACAGTATGTGATTGTAGAAAATATGTATTTGGTCGTTTGGATGATCAAAATCTATTTCTCCAATATATTTGGTCTTCATCCAAAGACCTTGGCTCAGATCTCCCAAAACCTTTGGAATGCTTTAACTATTGAGAGTGTTGAAGGTACCTCTGTAACGTGGATGATTTGGTTTCGATAGCAATTACAGATAAGGGATTGGTTGCCAGGAGAATCAACCTTATGCTTAGAGGTTTGGAACTTTCTGTTAACCCCACCCTAAGGCCCTGGGGAAGGGAAGGAGCTAAAAGTTAAATCAATCATCAACGGCCAAAGAGTTACTCGGTTGTGGCTATGAATAAAACCTCCACAAATCCCCAAGGTGCTAGGATTCAGAGAATTTCCACATTGGTGAGCACAGAGATTTCAGGGGGAAGAATGGCATGACCCAAGAAGGTATGAGAACGCCTCACCCTTTCCCTATTCTTTGCCCTGTGCATCTCTTTCAACTGTTCCTGAGTAAGGTCTTTTTATAACAAACCAGAGACTTGTGTGAATAACTGTCTAGGAGTTCTTTAAGCCACTTTAGAAAATCATCACACCTAAAGAGGAGATTCTGGGAACTTCTGATTTTTCAACAAAGGGTCAGAAACTGTTAAAAGCCTGGGCTTGCAAATGGCATCTACAGTGAAGTGTAGTCCTGGAAACGGAGCTCTTTACCTATGGAATCTGATGCTGTCACTGGAGAGACAGTATTAGAATTCAGTTGAATTCTCTCAACCTACATGTATCCAAGTAATGCTTGTTAGTAATGTGGAAGCCCCCTTACTCTCGCCACCTGCCTTCTCCTACAACACACACATAGTCACAGGAAATGGATGGTCAGAAACCCATTAATAATAAAGGGATTGTTTTATGGCACTAGGTTTTGGGAGCATTCATAATGTGCTGCTACTAAAACACTCATTCACCCATTTTTTTAAAAAATATACAATATTACTAAAATGCTCATTTATATTATTTGGTCCCTAACTGGGATCATTGGGACTTTTCTATGGAAATCTGAAAGATTCTTTTTCTGGTCTGCAGAACATTTGCAACTATCAGTCTACTTAGATTCAATCCTCAGAAAACCTTTCCCTTGGCAAGGTTCTCTCTGTATTATGTACTGTTTGCGCACAATAGCTCTGTGGTTGCTAAGGATCATCACTGGTCACCCACTCTTCAGTGATGCTGGGATTCTTCACCTATTTTTTTTAAATTAAGGTCAAAGTCGGAGCTTCCTTACTGCTATTTGGGCTTGAGTTAAAACCACTAGAATCATCTTTCAGGTTCTCCAGGGGATTACAAACAACAGCAGTGCTCCAGCCACCTCAGTGCCTTCAGCAAAAGAGGAATTTGATCTCACAAAATGTACTTGTCAGGCAAGGATTTTTTGTTTTGTTTTTTTGTTGTTTTCTGGGAGACACATCTAACTAAGCTCGGGGATCACGCCTGATGGTGCACAGGGCACTATACGTAGTACCAGGGTGTAAATCAGCTGGCTGTATACAAGCCAAGTACTTTACCCAAAGTACTCCCTCCCTTTCCAGCGTCTGGGGAAGTATTGTTGGGTATTCTTGTTGCTTTGGGAGGTGGGTTGGGGGAGAGGTCACACCCAGCAATACTCAGGGGTAACTCCAGGCTTGGTACTCAGGGATCATTCCTGGTAGTGCTTGGGGGAATTTATGCAAATCCAGAGATTTACCCAGGGTCAGTCTCCTGCAAGGCAAATACCCTACATGCTTTACTATCTCTCCAGACCCCACCCAGGCAAGTGTTTTAAATCAAATGCTGCTTTGGCTGTGTTTGGGGGGGGAGGGGGAGAGGGATAGTTGCAATTAACTAATACTTACTGTAGCAGATCAATAGGACACATATCACCTATAACCTACCTAGTTTCTAAAGTTAGTTTGCAAAAATCCTGGTCTCACAGGAGAAGAATCTTTAGAAAGAGGAAAAAGAGCAGGTAGTCAATTTTAAAGAGACCTCTCAAACCTGGTTCAAAGAGTTTTAAATTTCCACAGGATATTCCAGTATATTCTTGCTGTTAAGTTCAAAGTTTATTTTTAAAGCCAAAATGATTGCTAGGCTTTCTGACTAGTATTCAGTCTGGAAAATATTTCTAACCTGGGAGAGAACTTCAAGCAAAATTTTAGGAATGTCAGAAGCTTACAAATTTTAGTGACTGAAATTTCAGTACTATTATAAATTTATAAATAAAATTATTTTGTACTACGAACTCAGAGTTTAGATAAATTTTCATAAGATTGATTTTAATTTCTTCCCATGATATTTCTGCTGTAGTTAACAAAAAGTTCGTGTTTTCTTAGAACTCTGAATAAAGTGCTCCTGTTATTGTTGTTGCTTTAAAATGGATTGTGACTATTTAAATATAATTTTAGAGCCATGTTTTCAAATCTGTCATTAGTAGCCCTTGAGAAGGATTATTTATGGGGAGTTCTTAAGCCTATGGGTTCATTCCATTATCATATTTAATATGATATATTATCACGATCACAGTTGCAATCATTCTGTTGTTCGTCGATTGCCTCAAGCAGGCACCAGAAACGTCTCCTTTGTCCTAGCCCTGAGATTTTAAAAGAACCATATTCAATGCTCTTTCAGGGCTAAGAGAATGAGCAACCTATCATTGTCATTGGTATTTGGCATATTGAGTACGACACGAGAAGTTTGCCAGACTCTGCCGTGCGGGTAGGATACTTTCAGTAGCCTGCCAGGTTCTCCAAAGTAAAAATGAGATAATAAGATGTCGCAGGGCCCCAAATGCAGCCACGTGCTTCCGGGAGCTGGGTTTTATAGTCTCTGGGTCTTGACCATTGATGGGAACCACCTGGCTCTGGCAGCAGCTGGTCGATGTAACGCCTACCTACTGGAAGATGGGGGATCTGGGTGAAGAAGGCCCAGTTCCAATTCGAGCAGGCTTGGAGATCTCAGCCCTGGGACCCGCATGCCTGGTTCCTCTGCCAGTTCCTTCATGCATGAGGCTTGTCCGAATGTGTGGAGAGTGGTCTCATCATGGCTGTTGCTGGTTCTGGAGGTCTTCAGCTGCCTGGGGCAGGGAGGGAAACTCAACCCGCCCCCCTCCAAGGGGCCCTGGTGAGGACAGCGAGGCGCGGGGGCAGGAGACTCTATGTTATATTATAGTCATCCTTTATTTTAGTCTTCAAATGCATGTAGTACTATTATAATTGTAGCACTGTAGCACTTTCCTCCTGTTGATAATTGCTTTGCTCGAGCAGGCCCGGTAATGTCTCCATTGCAAGACTTGTTGTTACTGTGTTTGCCATATTGAATACATCACAGGTAGCTTGCCAGGCTTTGCTGTGTGGGCGAGATACTCTCCTTAGCTTACCGGGCTCTCTGATAGGGGTAGAGGAATCGAACATGGGTCAGTTGCATGCAAGGCAAATGCCCTACCCACTGTGCTATTGCTCCAAATTTGTTAATAATAGCTTTCACTGTCACTGTCATCCTGTTGTTCATCAATTTACTCTAGCAGGAGCCAATAACGTCTCCATTCATCCCAGCCTTGAGATTTTAGCAGCCTCTCCTTACTTATCTTTCCCAACGGATAATAGTTTTAGTAATACTTATTTTCTCCAGAAAAGACTATTGAAATTATAATAACTATGATATGGGAATACAGAAAATATTTCCCATGTTCAATTGTCCTTCCACTTAAAAATGTTCACATGTCATAACTACCCATTTCCTCCCTCAGGTGCTGGAAATGATGGAATCAGGCAAGCATCCTTGAGAGTCAAGGGGAGCGTCGGCCCATATTAGAATTATGGGTTCTAATATGATACTGCTAAAGAATACATATCAGTAATATTCACCAAGGGTAAGCAATAGTTACTTTTAAACAGAGACCACATTAAATGCAGCAATCCAACTGGTTTGTGTCTTCATATGTGACTGTCTCACAGAGGCTAATGGTTATGCTTTAAAAAATGATCTCTTACGTATCAATATGTAATGTGATAGTGAAATGATTGGGACAAAATCTCTGATTATCACCCCCTCCCACCCTGAATCGAATGAGATAATATTCTGCACTTTTTAAAAAATTACCATTAGAATGAGCTCAAGTTCCAGAGAGTTTTTGTTTTCCCACACTTATATGACAAAGAAAAATTTAACTAATCTTTTTCTATGGTATTTCTGGCTTATTTCTTAAACAGAAGGATTTCTGTTTCAAGAAAAATCTATAAATGTCCACTTTTCCTTTATAAACCTGGGTGACCTCTAATATGATTTCAATTTCACAGGGGTGGCTGGGGGAATGGGCGATGGGAATCACGTAAAAGTTATTGGTTCACTGCCATTATAATGAGAACCATGTGTCCAGGGAAATTTACATCCATAAATCTCTCAGTGCACATAACTTCTAATTAAAACCTCATAACAATCTTTTCCAAATAATGAACACAATTTTGAAATCTAGTTTAATTTCATTATTTCAGAAACGGATGTGAGAAATATGTCTGGAAATGTCCCTGGGATACCAGAAGAGAGCATCATAGCTACCATCTCTTGTCTCTGTCTTTGTCTCTGTCTCTCTGTCTCTCTCTCTCATACACACACACACACACACACACACACACACACACACACACACACAATGCAGGAGGAAGTGGAAAATTACTAGCTTTAAAACAGTATTCACTGTACAGAATTAACATCCAGTAGCTTTCAGATAACCTGATAGTTTAGGAGTCATAGAATTTAGACAACTAGTCTCTCCGTCTCTCCAACTAGAATGTGTGTACCCCTAAACAAAAATAAATATATAAATAATGTTGTTTCGATTAAAGTTATCTGACCTCTGCCTAGGAAAGAGCTCAAACTCTGTGCTCTTTTGTTGGTTAAAGAACTGGACTGTATGTGTGACAAAAACCATGATCCCATTTTTTGGATCTTGCCATTTCACACAGTTCAGCTTGCCTCTTGGCAGCTCCTTCAGTCCAATCCAAATAGTGTTCACAAATTCCAGGAAAGACAAGTGTTTTCCCTGAGGAAGACGGATCGCATTGAAGAGCATACAGTAAAGGATCTGTGATTCCAGCCAAAGCCAAATTTCAAAATCATCCCATGAATGATCAACAAAATATTCCTTTCACTCAGAGTCATTAAAAGAGAACAATAATGTGGCCCTTAAACTCGTATGCTTATTACCCTTTTTATTGAGGATTGTTTCTTCCCTCAATTGGGCAATAGCGATAATGGTAATAAACATGTTTAATCTATTAGCTTAAATGGAGCACTTACTCTGCCTTTAGGAGTCCTCTTTGAATTCCTTTCCTTCTCCTGAAAGTCCCAGCAAATCAATCAGCAAACATAAATCACTATTAAAAATCAGTAAACCTAATGAGTGTATTACTGGCCTCTTAGCATCAAGTTAATTCAGCAAGTATGTGAATATACTTGAACAATAACTAATAGAAATTACAAACAGTACGTTTATTGAAGCAAAATAACATTTTACCATCAGTCATAAAGGTGATAAACTCACAGTACCAGCTTAGCTAGAAAACATATGCAACTGCATCTGTGCCAACTCAAATAGGGTTTTATTGAATGCACCTGATTTTAGCCCCCCTTTTAGAACCTCCTTTTAATGGCTTAATAAGAACCAGTTAGAACCTAGCTAACAAGTGGGTATATGCTTAAAATTCACAAAACTACATCAGACAAGCTTATCAGTTTATAGAAACTCATCAGAAGCAGCATAACGTGGACTTCATGTTTAAAAAAATCTTTTGAAATTAACCTGGCCCTTTGTTGTGAATGATTTTCACAATCTGCTTAGAACATCTAAGGCCCGGCCTGTCAAAGGTTTCCCAAGACCCTTAATTCAGGCCTGGCCTTTATGTGAAAGAGCTCAAGCTGCTGGCTGCCACAAGGACCCTGGGATTACCACAGAAGGAGAGTACCTAAGAGTGATCATTCTTCGCAAACATCTGCAGCTATTGAGATGGCGACCTGCTCAGAAAGCTGGGAAGCAGGCCATTATGGCCTGGCCTTCTGTGTCCTCTGTCAGCTGCAAGCACGCACAAGTGCCAGGTGCAGAAGCCTCGCTCAAGAGGAGACTAAAGAGGAGGGTAATGGTCACAGCGATTACGAACTGATAATTATCCCCTCCCTATTTCCTCATTGCAACCAACGGGTTGCTCCGCTGATTATTTTCTCTTTATTGCTGAAAAACGGTATCCTATGGCTCGGGACTGATTATATCTTTTCTTTCTAGAGAGACTTTTATTTCAAAATTATGTGGAAGGAGTTCCTTAGATTGTCCCTATTAGTCACAAATCTGAAGAAATCGCCCTATTGAAGATTTCACAGCGGAAGGTTGGAGGGTTAATGCAAAATAGTCTGCCCTTGTTACTCTTTCTTTTCGACTCTCATTCCCAATGCAGCATGCTTATTGGGTTTCTGTTATTGTTGTCAGTTTAAGTCTGTCTGTATTGGGAGAGGAAGTTCTCCCAATCTCTGCAAGATTTTTCCTTGCAGAGCTTTCCTTCTTCATTTTCTTCCTACTGACTAAGAAACTCTATTTTATTCTGTGTACCTACTAAAGTACACCAGTGTGTTAGCATTCACAAATGCGACACAAATTTTATATGATACAATAAAAAAAAGCATTTTTATAGGCATGCACTATATGGCCAAACACTAATTAAAAACAGGATAGAGCTTTTACTTTCCCCATTAGAGATATGAGGGCCAAGTGTTTTAGTAGAACAATGGTTTTCATTGCTATGCAACAAACTTATTAAAAGCTGTTTTCTGAACACAAGAGTTTCATATGTACATTGTGGCAAGACTGGAGGTTATTCCTCGACATTAACCTGAGGGACCATTTGCCAAAATTGAGTGCTGTAAAATAAATTTTGAATTTGATGTTCAAAACTTAAATTATTGCAACAATTGTAAAATGGGCACAGTGCCTTCCTACAAGTGAATGTAAATACTTTCATCCAGAAGCTCAAAACTTACCTACTTGCCAACTTTTCATTAGTATAGGAAAATTCCAAGTCTCACAGATAATTGTAACCAACATCAATGACATCTTAAGCAGACATTTAACATTGCTGGAAATTTTGAAGTCATGAGAGGGAAAAAACGTTTTCCATCCTTTTGTTCTTTTCCTCAAAAGGTGAAAAAGAAAAGAAAGAAACCTAGTGGGGATATTAAAATAATTCAGAGAGTCAAGTATATTTTCTAGATCCAAAATTTTATAATCTGTTATAAATACTACCTATGTTATCTATAACTTAGTTTTCTCATAAAATTATATTTAATACATTGCATTTTAAATAAACTTTGTCAGGCCATATAAAATTATGACAAATTTCCTTTTGAAAATTAAATACTAGCTTGTGCTATTGAATTTATGGAACTCAGCATTCTTAATTTTGTTTACTTATGAGAAGCGGACCAACACTGCAAAGACGCATCAATACTTTAAACGTACCCTATTGTGTCAAATGGACTCAGAAAACACCTTTTTTTTCAAGAAATGGATTTGAGACGACAGAGAGATACAGACTACATTGACTATTATTTTTGCTATATGAAATATTATCTAGTGTTCTCTGTTGGAAATGTATACCCCAGATGACATTATTTTGAAATCTCTGTCTCTTATAGTGGGAAATGTTTCCATATGTTAGAAGCTGGTCTCAGCATTTCACTGAGAGAAAATAATTATACAAGCAGAATTCTGTGACCAACTTGAGCATAAACACCAAAACATCAGGTACCGACCCAGCACCTGAGAACTAACATGAAGGTGGCCCCTTAGAGTTAATTGTCCCAGTTCTCCAATTTCCTGGACCCTAAGACGGCCTTGTGTTTTCCTAAACAACACCAGGTTGTTAGGGATTCCATTGGGATTTATATGTAAATTAGAAAACATCTATTGAATCTAATACATGTATATTGTAAATATCTAATTCATAGCATCTACTGTGATTCATAGATTTAGCTGTTTCTCACACCTATTAGTCTAAAGTTAAGAGTGACTAAAACCTTTGTCTGGGGACCAGAAAGATAGCAGAGAGAGAGAGGTGCTTGCCTTGTACAAGACAACCTGTGTTCAATCCCTGGCCTCATATTTGGTCTGTTGCACCCTGCCAGGAGGGATCCCTGAGCTCAGAGCCAGGAGTAAGACCTGAGGACTGATGGGTGTGGGTCCAAAATACAAACAAAAGCCAACAAAGAACAAAAATGTGCCTAAGAATTTTTTGCACTTTCTTTTTAAAATCAAATATCTAATATATCTTGCAGGGCTGGGATGAAGCTCAGTAACTGAGTTCCTTCTTCACATAAATGAGGCCCTAAACTTAATCCCTAACACCAAAAACTTAACAATTAAAATATGAGCATAGTATATTTTGCAAATAGCATGGAGATTACCAGGACAGGAGTAGCAAATTTCCACTTAGTTTTTGTTGTTGTTGTTGTTGTTGTTGTTATTCGTTTTTTGTTTGAGGCAATACCCAGCATGCGGAGACCACTCTCCACACGCATGAAGGTAGCAGCAGAGGAACAAGGCATGCGGGTCCCGGGGCTGAGATCTCCAAGCCTGCTCGGATTGGGGCTGAGCATACTCCACCCAGATCCTCCATCTTCCAGTAGGCAGGGGTCACACCCACCAGCTGCTCCCCCCACCCCCGGGCGCCATGTAATCCCATCAACAGCCAAGACCCAGAAACTATAAAACCCAGTTCCCCGACATCTTATTACCTCATTCTTACTTTGGACAACCTGGCAGGCTATCGAATGTGACCTGCCCACACGGCAGAGTCTGTCAAAATCCCCGTGGCGTACCCAATATGCCAAATACCAGTAACAATGATGGGTCTCATTTTCCTAACCCTGAAAGAGTCTTGAATGTGGCATTTTTAGAATCGCAGGGCTAGGATGAAGGAGACGTTACTGGTGCCTGCTTGAGGCAATCCATGAACAGGATGATTGTGATCGTGATCGTGATGCATTGAGCAATTACTCCTGGCTGCGACTGGGACTATATGCATTGCTGAGGATTGAACCTGGATTGGTCGCATGTATGGCAAGGGCCCTACCCACTGTACCAGCTCTGCAGCTCATCCCACTTATCTTAATTCTTTTTCTTATTCTTTTGCTTTGGTCATTTTCGGCAAACAAAGCAGCCTGTTTCTTAAATTTTAATTTCAACAAGAATCTGTGCTTGTTATGTTTTGGTTCTAGATTCAAGATCACATCTGCAAACATACTGATTCTTGCAGCTTCCTTTTACAGAGCAATGGGACTGTCACCTGTAGGCAGATACACTCTGGCTCTATCAGATCTCAGCTCCAGCAACGATATTCACTGTATATAGTATTTAATGATCTGCAAACATTTTAGACTGTTTTGTGAAAGCAACTTCCTATTGCATGCCTTCTGGACATCTGTTATTTCCTTTCATTCTTTTATTCCTTTTTTCTCTCACTGTGAACAAAAACTAGAGTTAGTAATATGGCATCTATTCACTTCATCAAACACTGTTTTAAAACAGCACAAAGAGTTACTTTAGTAGACCCATGAGCCTGGCCTGCGATCCTGCACCCTACCTGCTACACATGGTTTTAGCTGATCCTTCTACTCAGCACCATCTACTTAGACAGAGTAAATGTGATTCTCTGTGCTTCCCGCAACTCTACTCCATCATACATAATTGGACAATTATCCTTAACTACTTTTTAAAAGTAGTATGTGCCATCTGTTACATTATGAGGCATTACTGTTACTTCGTGCTATCATCTGGGGGATACAAGAGCTGAATGTTTAGCTAATACTAAACACTTTCCAGTATGGAAACCTTTTAGAGGGAAAGCCTATTTTCACTTGTTTGGTGTAAATATGTTTGCTGGCTAGGAATGCTGATAATAATGGAAAGAATTCCCAAAAGGTTTTTGGTAAAATTCCAGCTATATGGGAGTTAAAGCTATTCAGTTGCAGAGTCAAGTACAACTGAAAACAAGTATTGTAGCTATGAATTTGAATCATGTTGACCTTTAAAGGGACACATTAAGTGGTAAATCCTGTTTAACCGCTGTTAACCTCTTTCACTATGAGTGACTTGCTATTTTTTTAAATCATTATGATGTCGCAGAGTATTTTCACTCTAATGTTTCAAACTCAGATGCACAATTAAACCAGACTACCTTTTCTTTCTATCCCAGAAGTATCCATAATATAAAAAGTAAGCAATAATTATTTTGCTCACATTTTTTTTTGGTTTTTTGGAGGGGCACATCCCAACAATAATGGGATTGACCTAACGAGTGCTCTGGGAAACTGGAGGTGTCCAGTGATGCTAGAACAACCTGTGGGGCTGAGCAACAGGACAAAGGATAGGGCACTTGCCTTGTATACTGTGGACCTGGGTTTGATCTCCTGCACCCCATAAGGTCCCTGAGCCAGCCAGAAGTGATCACTATGATCACCAATGGTGTGTCACTACCTCCCCCCCCCAAAAAAAAACTAGCCCAACATGGTAGGAACGTTTACAATGATCCCATGCTATATGGGTGTTGAAAGTCAAGTCTGCCATGCAAGCTCCTCTGGCCAATGCGATCTCTGCTTGACCCTCGGGGGCCCATTTCAATGATAGGGATGAAAACAAGATCAGCTGTGACCTTTTGCAACAACTCTACCCGCCTGGCTCAAATTCAGGTCACAGGTGTGGACATATAGCCCAAATTTTCCAATTAGATTCCTTTACCAGGCCTTCTGACCTGACCAAGGCAGCGCCGTCTTGACTGGGGAGAAGGACAAGCAAGGGACCTCTGTGACAATGATAGATGGAATTGGTCACTCTGGAAGAGGCCTGGGATTTGAAAGGAGGCAAAGTAATATGCATGATACCCTATCAGTAACAGCATTGCAAACCTAGGAGTCTGGCCCACATCCAAAAGAACAAAAACAAATTTGCAAATGTGGGGAGAAACAGACTCTCCTTCACTGCTGGTGCGAATGCCCACTAGTTCAGTCCTTTTTGGAAAACAATATGAATGCTTCTCAAAAGATTAGAAATTGTTCCCATTTGACCCAGCAATACCACTTCTGGGAATATATCCCAGAGAGGCAAAAAAGTATACTTGAAATGACATCTGCACTTGTGCGTTCATTGCAGCACTGTTTACAATAGTCAGTCTAGAGAAAACTCCAGTGCCCGAGATTGATGACTAGTTAAAGAAATTTGGGTACATCTACACAATGGAATACTATGCAGCTGTTATAAAAGATGAAGTAATGGAGTTTGCATATAAATGGATCAACATGAAAAGTATCAGGTTAAATGAATGAGTCGGAAAAAAAGGCACAGGGGCTGGAGCGATAGCACAGCGGGTAGGGCATTTGCCTTGCACGCGGCTGACCCGGGTTCTATTTCCAGCATCCCATATGGTCCCCTGAGCACCGCCAGGGGTAATTCCAGAGCGCAGAACCAGGAGTAACCCCTGTGCATTGCCGGGTGTGATCCAAAAAAAAAAAGAGGGGAGGACAGACATAGAAAGATTGCACTCATTTTTGGAATATAAAGTAACGGAATGGGAGACTAACACCCAAGAATAGTAGAGATAAGCACCAGGAGGATTTCTCCATGGCTTGGAAGCTGACCTCACATACTGGGGGGAAAAGGCAGCTCAGATAGAGAAGGGACCACCAAGTAAAGGATGCTTGGAGGGTCCGCTTGGGATGGGAGATGCGTGCTAAAAGTAGACTATAGACCGAACATGATGGCCAGTTAATACCTCTATTACAAACCACAACACCCAAAAGGAGAGAGCAAAAGGGAATGCCCTGCCACAGAGGCGGGGTGGGATAGGGGGGATGGGGTGGGGGTGTGGGGAGTCACACTGGGATCATTGGTGGTGGAGAATGGTCACTAGTGGAGGGGTGGGTACTTGATCATTGTATGATGGAAACATAACCACGAAAGTTTGTAAATCTGTAACCGTACCCCACAGGGATCCATTTTAAAAAATTAATTAAAAAAATAATAACATCTAAAAAAAGAGAGAAAGAGAGAGAAAGAGAGAGAGAGAGAGAGAGAGAGAGAGAGAGAGAGAAAAGAAAGTGCATGGCCAAGAGGGGGACGGGAAGGAAACTGGTGGAGGGTAGTGGGTACCATTGAGGGATTAGTGATGGAACATTGTACTCCTGGAACCCAATAGTGAATAATTTGCAACATTGTAATTCACGGAGATTCTATGAATTATTAAAAGGGAAAAAATAAAGAAAAACTCAGTCACTTGATTGGGAAACCACCTGAGATGCTAGAGGCACAAGCTACCCCAGCTTGGGTTGTTCAGTTGGTGCTCTAGATGACACAGAGCCCCTGCTCCAGAGAGTTGAGCCATCCTCTTGGCCCAAAACACTATCATTTCCTAATTATTGTGGCCCCTGCGGCATTGAGGAGCATGATCAGCTATTGGGCAGGATGAAGTTGTGAAAAGTTAAACAGTGAGGACCTGAAAGATAGTATCTCGTGTCGGCCGCTTGCCTTGTAAGCGGTCCACTTGGGTTCACTTGGGTTCAATGTCCTGCATCTCAGAGGGATGCAGGAAGCCCTGCCAGGAGTGATCCCTAAGTACAGAATTAGTAGTAAGCCTTGAATAACGCTGGTTTTGACCCCAAAATCAAAATAATAATTATAATAAGTACAAGAAGAAAGATAGCATAAAAGACACTTACCATTCATGTCCAGGTATCAGGTGTTCAGAAAACCCTGTCAGATCTTTACGATTTGGGGGGTTAGTTCTTCAATCATCTACTCCAGTAAATTCCTCTAGCTATGAAGTTACTATAGTATGGATTTCAGTCACTCCCAACTAAAACGAAATAAAACAAATATAATAAAAGTGTACTAATTCCTAAATAATATAGATATAAAAATTATGGCATTTATATCTATTTTTATGTACTCAGCAGAATAATAAAGAAAAACCCTGTACAAATTCTAGTTTCTAAGTAATCCAACCTGTTTTGTCTTTACTTTCAAAATCCTGTATTACTTATAGAATAAATAAATCAGTAATTATTTGGTTTGATTTTTTTCATCACTGGTAGGGCTGTAAGAGAAGATAGAAATATGTCTCTTTCTATTACATAATCCTTGTACTACTTGTTTAGTAAGTAGTTAACTGTGTTAGTAAATTGGGTAAGATCACAGGTAGTAAATTAAAGTTAAGACTCCAATTCAGGAATTATTATTTCAGGGTATAGTTGTTATGTTTTTAAAACACCAACTTCACTGATTACTTTCTTTTTTTTTTAATTTTATTGAATCACTGTCTATGTCTCTCTCCAGAATTTTGGAAATTCTCCAACCAAAAGGAAAATTGTAAGACAATTAAAATACATTTGCCTTTCAGACTCACCTATTGTGGCACATTTGCTCATTCTTTAGATAGATGTGGATAGATAGACAAACATAAATATACCAGTAAAAGGTACTTATTTGAAATAAGATTTGGACGGCATGATGCTTTGCCCCAAAATACCTCTGAAGACTCTAGGATATAGTGATTCGCTATTCCTGCTTATCTTTCATAGCATTAACATTTTTTTTTCATTCTAAGATACCTATTTCATACATTTGGAACAATTTTGATGTATCTGGTCACTTCCAGATTCCGAGATTAGGTGTGGATTATGGATTTCTGGCAGGAATATAGCTAGGGTGATACTGGCTGCATCTCCCTACATCACAGCAAGAGGCAGAAAAATCTATCTGTTCTATAGTGATGATGCTCTCTGGTCATGTACGTGTGTTTCTGACATTGCTTTGGGCTCTTTTAATGTTCTGAGCTGTGAAATTAAAAAGAAAATTAAATGATGGCACTGAAACAGTATTACAGTAGGTAGGGCACTTGACTTGCATGAGATCAACTGGAGTTCAATCCCAAGAACCCTATATGGTCTCCTGATCACTAACAGGAGTGATCCTTGAGTATAGAGACTGGAGTAAACCCTGTACACTGTGGGTGTGGCCCAAAAAAAAAAACAAAATTTTTAAAAATAAATTGACATTTTCTGTTAAAATTCTATGCTTCTAGTGTGGGTAAAATTTTATTCTTTCCAGTGCATGATTTAAGTTGTCTCAGAACCCTGGATCCTAATAATATCAACATTATTTACTCATTTGTTCTATTCCAATATATATAAATCAGCTAGCAATTTAAAATACAGGCATTAAATAGGCTAAGTTGACATTTTCTTGGCAGTTGTCTTAGAATATGTCACATTATTGATACAAAATAAGAACTATATGTCCTGGGTGCTCATGTTCTTGTTTTGAGACTTCTTTGGGCTCATGTGTCAATTACAGACCTTGCACATCATGACTTCCTCTTTCTTGAATTCTGAATGTTCATTAATCTTTATTTTGGCGAAGTTATGTTTCTAGAAAATGTTTTTCAGGGTGATAAATATTTTCTATGAGCCTACTGTACATCTCAGTTTTAAAGCTATTTTTAAGTGCAAAAAAACCCCAAATTATCTTATAATGTAAATATTTTTAATTTTCTCCAAGACGACTGACTGCCCACTCTTATTTAATATACTCTTGGAAGCCATTGCCATAGTAATTATGTAAGAGATATTAAGGGCATCTGGATTAAAAAAGAAGTCAAACTCTCACTATTTGCAAATAATATGATGCTGTACTTACAAAACCCTAAAAACATTGTAAAATAAACCCCTAGAAACAATAAACTTGTACATCGATATGTCAGGCTACAAAATCAACTTGGTGCAAATGTTTGTTAGCCCCCAAATAACAGCATATCTGTATTGTAGCAAAAAGGAGTTAATGTACATTTTCTCAGGTGTATTGCAATCAATTAAAATATATAGCAGTGAGTTTAAATACCTGGTATATTTGTAGAAATAAAATCAAACACAAATGCTTGTAATAAGCTTCGAAAGGAGTGTGAAGTAAAATTAGATTAAGTTGAGCTGCTAAGATAATTTAATGGACTAAAACATAGGAAAAGGCTCCCCTACACAGCCTAGTCCCCACAACCCAACACCACTGTGAGTAATCTTGGTGGTCTCCAGGGCTACCTGCCCCATGCACTTAACCATCAGGCCCACACAGCCAAGCCAACGTGATTCAGGAATGAACACCAGGCCCCCTGAGCATCACTTGGAAAATTAGAGAAAGTCAATTGTTTAGTATCAATTATCAATCTATTTAATTAAACACTGATAAACTATTAGAACTAGGGAGAAGTATAGCAAAGTAAAACCAAACTAAATAATTTCAAAAATATTACATGTCTAACCTTAATTTTAAATAGTAAATAAATCTAGGTTAAAATTCTCTAACCGGGGCTGGAGATAGCACAGTAGGTAGGGCATTTGCCTAGTACGCGGCCAACCTGGGTTCGATTCTCAGTATCCCATATGGTCCCCTGAGCACTGCCAGGAGTGATTCCTGAGTGCAAAACAAGTGATAATCCCTGAGCATTGCTAGGTGTGACCAAAAAAGAAAAATAATTAAAAATTTAAAAATAAAATTCTCTAATCTTCAGAGGCTAGAGCAATAGCATAGCAGGTAGGGAGCTTGTTTTGTACTTTACCAACATAACTTTGATCCCCAACACCACAAATAGTCACCTTAATACCATCAGGAATGATCCCTGAACCCAGAGCATGGAGAAAATCCCTTAACACTACTGCTGAGTATGTCCCAAAAAAGAAATGAACAAAAATGATTTGTTTAACCTTAGAACAAGGGTAGGCATGTTCAAGGATGATACGGCCATAGACAAGATTCATTGGCTTTCAGATTACTACCAAAAGCCAATGTAATGTATGTTTGCTATCTTATTTAAGAATATTCGACTTGCCATAGTAATGAAGCAAAATAAGTGATAAATGCAACTCATAGAGAGGTTACACATAGTCATTAGAGAAGCAGTTTGAGACACAGATGAAACTCACAGGATGGATTAACTGGAGATAATGAGTAGAAAATTGGAGAAACAGAATATACAGATATATCAAATATAGAGCGAGTAACTGCTAAGACATGTTAAAGATACATAAAACAAATAAAACTTAAAAGGAATTAACGAGAATATTTATATAGAGAAAGGAGTGGAAAGAACAAGTAATTAAAGTGCATGTTACCTCTGTTATCTGTAAATTGGCCATTTATTACGAGAATCCATTCTGGTCTCACACTGATCCTATACATGCTTTGCTCAAGAACTTCAGACAAAACTTCAAGTGTTCAGTAGACTTACTGATCCCCACAGCAGGAATCAAAGACATGAATCTGCTTCTCTTGAGACACAAGGAGCATATTCACTCACTGAGTTGCATTTGCTGGACTTCAGAACCAAGTCATCAGCTATGCTAAAAAAATCTCCTTTAGGAATCCTGGAGGAAGGAGGAGGTAGGTCCTTCTGCTCTGCTTGAACTTTATCCTAAGTGGGTTGCCTTCTCCTTCTTCTTTCCCCTCGCTTCTAACCAATATGTTTATAATCATCCTTTGCTCCATGATTTTTTGGGGTAGTTTTTGTAGCTAATATATTTGAAGGTATTTTTGAAGCACAATTCCTTGTGTGATAAGGAATTAGGATTATTTTAATCCAGGACTGGGGAGATAGTACAGGGCTCAAATATTTGCCTTGCAGGCAGCTGACCTCGCTTTGAACCCCAGAACTAAATTTAGTTCTCTAAACACTGACAGGAGTGAACTTAGAGCACATATATAGCCCTGAGCAGAGCCAGGTATGTGCCCCCTGGCCCTGCCACCCCACTGCGAAGAATAACTACATTAATCCAAAAGCAGAGAGATAGCTCAAAGGACTAGAATGTGTGTCTTGTGTGTCGTAGGTACTGGTCTGGGTTTTGATTTTCAGCACTGCGTGGCCTTCCTGCACTGTCTGTAATCTTGGTGACCCCAAACACTACTGGGGAGATTGCAAAAAAACAAGGGAACAAACAAAAAGAATACATTAACCCCTATAATTATTTTAAGTCATTTAAGAGACAAAGTCTCAACAAGTGTCACAGAAATTCATAAACATGCCCTTTGTAAGATAAATAAATAGGAAATTTAATTTTACATAGGAAATTAAAAGTGAATGCTTAGGCAAATATTAATCAAGCACATGACAACCACAGAAAACAAGTTATAATGTGGGTGATGAATTTAAATGCCAAGAATTTAGGGTTTAGTAGAAGGGAAGGGGAAAGGGAGGAAGATATATCAGTTCACAGGGAACATTTGTATGGTGAAGACTTGAACTTTAGAAATGAATTTAATATACCTACATGCTGACGTTCTAAGATAGAAACCTCAAATATATGTTTAAATGCTGTTATTTCAATTTTTAATTTAATTTAAAAATCTGGCAATTCTCAATTTCTGTGTTATGTGTACCAGGAAAAAACGGAGTCGCATTAAATGTGTCAACTGGTACACATTATCTACTGCCGATCATGTCCAGTTGGGGGCCAGTAGCCAGCAACTCTTTCCAGTGGAAGGAATATCTCCTTTCAAATTTTCAAAACATGTGAGAAACCACATTAAATGCAATCCAACTGAATTTGTTAAAGAACCAGAGATGTATCAGAAAACAATGACACTATTAATCATGATGGTTACTTGTCACATAAACAGATTAATAAGTTAAATGGAAATGTAAACAGAAATAACAAAAGGTTATTTAATAGAAGTATAGCACATATAGCAAAGCCATTCTTTGTAAATTTACAATTAAAATTTCTACAAAGCACATGGAGTAGAGTTTTTTTGTTGCTACAAAATTATGTGACTGGACATGATGCAGGAGTTCAGGCACTTGTCTTATACACAGTTGATCCCTGTTGATACCTAGCAATCCATATGTTCACAATATAGTGCCCAGAGCACTTTCAGTAATGATCCTGAGCACAGAACCAGGGGCAAGACCCACTAAGTGTGGTCCTAAAACAAAACAAAAAAAAAAAGCAAAATTATTGATGCTTCAAGTCTCTGTTTAAAAGAAAAGAAAAGAGGTACCCATAATTGACCTAGAACCACCATAGTTAGATCCCACCCACCAACACCTTTACTAGTAATTGGAAATAAACACAACTGCAATAAAATTCACTACACTTCACCTAACCCTCAGTGGTCAGCTTAAGGAAAGACTTAGAGAGAAGGGTCAGTCATTTGAGTCAGCAGCCATATGGAGTTGGAAGCTCATGAAATGAGATTGTCTATCCTAAGAGGGCGATGAGACCCTGCGGGAAGCCCCTGGAACAGACTGAGTGTCTTCAAAGTGGAGGCCAGGCATCTGCTCCCACCTGGCTGTTCAATAAGCCTTAGATCACAACCTTTTGTTGGCCTTGAGTTTTAAAGTTTTAGAACTGTAGCCAGTAGTCAGACTCTATTAAATAGTAAGAAGCTTAAAATTGATTCCTTGAAGAGCAACAAAACCCTATCATGGGCTAGCAGGAGTACTGATTTCTTTCTCCACTAGCTCTTTCTTAAGTGATTGGTCAAAGGGTGATATGAAAGGGCCATAATTGTTTCTTTACCTTCTGTATATAGAACATAAGGAGAAACAAACCAGCAAATACCTATGATATAGCACTGTAGTACTGTCCTCCCATTGTTCATCAATTTGCTAGAGCAGGCTCCAGTAACGTCTCCATTGTGAGACTTGTTACTGTTTTTTGGCATATCAAACATGCCACAGGGAGCTTGCCAGGCTCTGCCATGCAGGCAGGGTGAAGGAATCAAACCCGGGTCAGCCGCGTGCAAGGCAAACAGCCTACCCACTGTGCCGTTGCTCCAGCACAAATAGCCAATGTACTTGCCTGAATCAACCAGCTGAACTCACATTCCAAACAATTGCAAGTAACAACTGTTGTTTTGAGTTTTTTTATCTTGGTATAAAAGTTCAGATTTTGTAAAAGACTATTATTTCTAAGTGTTAATAATACTATCCACAATCTTCCTTCCCATGTGTCCATTAAGATACTACCATACCTTTCAACACCCTGGAACTGTCAGTTTCTCAAGAGTTGTCTAGGCTTGAATGAGGTGGTGACATTTACTGTGCAGAGGATAAGAGCAAGATCATACACTCATTTGAGATAGGATGGGTTTGAGAGACTTGTGACAAACTCAGCTGGAGTGTGAGCTATAACATAGCCTATTCTCCACTTCTCTCATTCCCACTACATCTGTCTAAAAAAAGTGGGTCTATCCCTCCCCTACTCCTATTTCAAATTAACTTTCTCTACTGTCCTCCCGTTGTTCATCGATTTGCTCGAGCGGGCCCAGTAACGTCTCCTTTTTGAGACTTGTTGTTACTGTGTTTGGCATATTGAATACGTCACGGGTAGCACGGTACTTATACGGCAGTACAACTTCTCTACAACAACAAATAAATGTTTTCAGAACCAATTCAATAAACTTTACATTTGTCTTATTGCTTCTTTCAATATTTTAATATGTTTTTTTGTTTTTCCTTCTTTTTCCCCTTGCCTTCTTCTTAAATGTGGGTTTTTAAGTTTGATTTCGTTTGGGGGGCCACACTTGACAGTGCTCAGGGCTAACTCCTGGCTCTTCACTCTGGGATCACTCCTGGCAGGCTCAGGGGTACCCAAAATCAAACCCCAATAGGCCTCTTGTAAGGCAAATGCCTCACCCACTATCTCTCCATCCCTCTGAACATATGTCTATTTAAGCAACTCATATCCAGAGACCACTCTGAGCTTTGAGAGTAAAGTGTTTAGCATAAACAGCCAATTCCCCCCTGCTCTTAGGACCTATCAAAGAAAATAGAAATTGGTGTGAACTAAATGAGCCCACAAATAGTAAACAATATTGTTGTGAATAGTCAACAATATTATTAATAATAAACAATATTGTTAGGTATTTCAGAACAAAAGTACAATTTATTGAGTATAGTTAATGCCATCTGGTTTGTACGGGGTTCAAGGAGTGTTGTCAGATGCCATGGGTGAAGAGCTAAAGAAGCCCTGACACGAACTTGGACACAAGGGCAAAAGTGAGGAAGATCCTGGTCAGAGAAGCTATGTGTGGAGGAAGGAGCACATGATGATCAAGGTGTTAAGGGGTGAATAAAAATGAAGAACAGATTACAAGAAAAGAGAACTGTGAAATGAATTTAGCTCACTGAATAATATTATTTTTAGTCTTTATCTTTTCCCTTTCTCTTTGAGTGTTCATTTACTTGTGGGTTGTTTTGTTTTTCAATTTTATTTGTTTTTATGTTTAAATACCTCAAATGTTAAATAGCCAAAATAAGATAAGTGTCTTTCATTATCTTCCCAAGAGTTAGATGTAAGATCTGAGAAATCTTAGAACTTTGAAGTCTTAAAGAAGATATTTGTTCTTAGAATTGGAAATGACAGGGTCTTTTTAAAATTTTTTTAAATTTATTTTAAAGGAAAACGTCACAACTATTGGTGCAATTCTAGAATTAAAATTGATTAGATAATAAAGCTCCGATATTAGAATCACTGTAGTACCGTAGCACTGTCTTCCTGTTGTTCATCGATTTGCTTGAGCCGGCCCAGTAATGTCTCCATTGTGAGACTTGTTACTGTGTTCGCAATCACAGGTAGCTTGCCAGGCTTTGTTGTGCGGGGGAGACACTCTAGGTAGCTTGCCAGCTCTCTGAGAGGGGTCAGCCAGGTCAGCCATGTGCAAGGCAAATGCCCTACCTGCTGTGCTATTGCTCCAGACCCATATTAAAATCAATAGGTAAAAAATTAATTATGAAAATTGTATTTGATCACAGAGTTTTTCAGTCCTTGTCAAGGAATTTATTGAGCTGTTTGTTGCTAGATATTGCTTCTTTCGTTTATTGACTTTCTCATCATCGTCTATGTTTCTTTCCCACCTAATTTGGTGTACTCCTACTGAAATTTCTGTACAGATGAATTCAGAGGTGTCCAGAGACTTCAGTATCTATGGTCAGGGCCAATGATTTGACATGGTGGCAGATATAAGAGGTGGGCAAGGATGTCGGGGCTTCCCAAAGTAGAGGAACTTTATTTGTTTTTTTTTATTATATTTTTTCCCCTTTATTTTATTTTATTTTTTTTAAAGTTGTAGATTTACAATTTTTTGTGCTTTGGTTTCAATTATACAATGATCAGATACCCATCCCTCCACCAGTGCCCATTTTCCACCACCATGGATAATATCCCTCCCACCCCCATCCCCCCATCCCCCCTGTCTCTGTGGCAGGGCAATCCCCTGTGTTCTCTCTCTCCTTTTGGGTGTTGTGGTCTGCAAAAGAGGCATTGAGTGGCAAACATGTTCAGTCCATAGTCTACTTTCGACATGCATCTCCCCTCCTGGGAGGATCCTCCAAACATACTTTATTTGGTGCTCCCTTCTCTATCTGAACTGCCCTTTCCTCTAGGATACCTGGCTGGCCTCTAAGTTATGGAGGAATCCTCCTGGTGCTGATCTCAGCTATTCTTGGGTATTAATCTCATACTTTGTTACTTTATATCCCCCAGATGAATGCAATCTTTCTATGTCTATCCCTCTCTTTCTGACTCATTTCGCTTAGCATGATACTTTCCATATTGTACCACTTGTATGTAAATTTCATGACTTCATCTTTTCTAAGAGCTACATAGTACTCCATTGTGTAGATGTACAAAAGTTTCTTTAACCAGTCATCTGTTCTTGGGCATTCAGGTTTCTTCCAGTTTCTGGCTATTGTAAAGAGCGCTGCAATGAACAAACAAGTGCAGATGTCACTTCGACTATACATTTTTGCCTCTCTGGGATATATTCCCAGGAGTGGTATTGCTGGGTCAAATGGGAGCTCAATTTCTAATTTTTTGAGAATCGTCCATACTGTTTTCCAGAAGGGCTGAACCAGTGGACATTCCCACCAACAGTGAAGGAGTGTCCCTTTCTCGCCACATCTACGCCAGCATCGGTTGCTTTTGTTCTTTTGGATGTGGGCCAGTAAGTAGAGGAACTTTAGAGGGAGGCTACCCACCCACCCTGACTCTAATAAACATGAGAGTTCTCAGCCTGGGCAGGAAGTACCTGAAATGTTTCACAGTTTGTCCTCTGCAGAGAATATTCAGGAAGTTGAGCCCTTGGCATAGCTGCAGTGGTGGGTGCAGCTGTAGTAGCTTCAGCTGGGCGAGTATCCTGCCTGCTGATACGGTACTTGGAGTTGTCAGTTGCGAAGACTGGTGATTTCATAAATTTTAGGTACTTGGCATGCATCTCCTGGAAGATTTAGTTAGAAATCAGAGCCAGGTCGGTGGGTGAATCAATAAGGAGATGGTGTTTAAATATTTTCTGCCTTGGAGAATAGAATTGTTTCCCCTCACTTTCATGTGGTGGTCCGTTGCAGAGTTTCATATCTGGATTTTGTAATTGCATACTTGACCAAGGTGCTCATGAGGAATTGCTTTAGTTGTGGTGCTTGCACATTCCAGGATATGTGACAGGAATGACACTCTCTGTTGCAGTTTCTGGAATCCCAGACAAGAGAGGAATGAGACCATGCTAGTAGCATTTGGGTAGCACTAGGGATCAAACTCAAAACCTGGGGATAGAGCATGTAGGGCATGTAGGGCACCTGCCTTGTGTGTGATCCACCCAGGTCTGATCCCTGATACCCCTTAGGATCCCCAGTGCCATACTGGAAGTGATCCCTGATAACAAAGCCAAGCAAGAGTAAGCCTGGAGAACTGCCATGTATGGTCTAAAAACCAAAAGTAGCAATAAAAACAAAACCCAAACACTTGTAAGGCAAGGGCTTCTAGTCATTAGTTAACTCTTGTGCTTCAAAAAATTAGTAGTTTGAGAGAATTCTATGCATATTGAATGAAGTAGCTTCCCCTATTCATAGGGTACACCATTAGCTTCCAAGGAATTTTTTAAAATTATGCCAGTTTTGTTTTAACTACTAGCATATATTGTCCTATTTATAACCACGATAGACATTGAATAAGCAAACTATAAAGAAATATATGTTCAGAAGTCAGAGCTATGGCAGAGCTGATATGACACTTGCCTTGCACACAGCTGACACAGGTTTGATTCCTGACATCTTATATGGTCCCCAGAGCTTTGCCAGGAATGATCCCTGAATAAAGAGCCAGGAGTAACCCCTGAGCACCATTGGGTGTACCTCTGCCCCCTCCCATAATAAAAGAATACAAGTTCAAATATTAAGAGAGATCACCAAAATAATTTTAAAGTTCTGCAGAATTGTTACAGTGCTGTCAGACCTACTCAATGCATTCATCTAATCAAATTTTTATACCAAGTTGTCTCCAATCCTTGAGGAATAGGATTAAAGGAATAAACAGAGGGCCTGGAGAGATAGCTTGAAAGCATGCTGGACACCAAATTCAAACCCTAGCACTTCATGGCCCCCTGATCACTGCCCATCATAACCCCCAAGCACCTCCAGAGGTAGCCCACCACCTCCCAAAAATTAAATAAATTAAAGGGAGGGTATGGTGCTGCCAGCAGGTCAATCTGTACCTGTGAGGTTAGTGTATCAGCAGCCTGATGGTGCCTTCAGACTTCCAGATACCCCAAAATTGCTGCTGTGCCTTCGACCAGACCCCAAAAACTTGGGGCAAAGTTTACCAAGAAAGTAAATGGCCAAAACTTAGGTATGTGGGAAACACACCCACAAACCACCTCCGGCTCAACTATATAGTTGGAGGCATAGCCTCTCTGGTTCCTGATTGAACTGCTTAATGGTCATGATCCCAGAGACTCAGAAACAAATCTCAAAACCCAGCAGCTTTTGGCAGAAATGCGTCCGGTCCCTGCAGTAGGTTATCGGTGCTGGGCCAACCCAGGTGGGAATAGGTTTCGTGCCTTGGCCTGTTCCCCCCGGCAGCCCAGTGGCCGCCATCCTTCAAAGGCCCCTGGACAGTCAAGTTTGGGCTTGAAGTGACGAGACACGCAGGGCCTCATGGGGTGGGGGTGGAGCCGGTCCTGTCCTACCCACCCCAACGAGACCCCAAGTCATCACCCACAAACGGCCTCTCTGGCTCCTGATCAAACTGCTTAATGGCCATGATCCCAGAGACTCAGAAACAAATCTCGAAACCCAGTGGCTTCTGGCAGAAATGCGTCCGGACCCCACAGTAGGTTACTGTTGCTGGGCCACCCCAGGGGAGAAAGGGTGTTGTCACTCCGCCTGCTCCCCCTTGGCGGCTCAGTGGCCATCATCCTCCTAAGGCCATCAGACAGTCAGGCTTGGGCCCACAGTGACAAAACTTGTTGGACCTCATGGGATGGGGGTGGAGCCGGTCTTGTTCTCCCCGTCCCAAGGAGACCCCAAGTCATTGCCCACAAACGGCCTCTCTGGCTCCTGATCAAGCTGCTTAATGGCCATGATCCCAGAGACTTA
The DNA here is from genome assembly GCF_029834395.1 of Sorex fumeus. Lineage (NCBI taxonomy): Eukaryota > Metazoa > Chordata > Mammalia > Eulipotyphla > Soricidae > Sorex > Sorex fumeus. The sequence goes on along the minus strand of NW_026606059.1, from coordinate 29,682,187 downwards.
GAAAAAAATCTTGAAACTCAGCGGCTTTTGGCAGAAATGCCAAAATGACCACATAGTAGGTTACTATTGCCGGGCCACCCCAGGGGGGAAGGGTATTGTCCCTCCGCCTGCTTCCCCCTGGCGGCTCGGTGGCCATCATCCTCCAGAGGCCATTGGACAGTCAGGTTTGGGCCCAAAGTGACGAGACATTTTGGGCCTCACGGGATGGGGGTGGAGCCGGTACTGTCCTCCCCACCCCAATGAGACCCCAAGTCATTGCCCACAAATGGCCTTTCTGGCTCCTGATCAAGCTGCTTAATGGCTATGATCCCAGAGACTCAGGAGCAAATCTCGGAACCCAGCAGGTCTTGGCAGAAATCCGTCCGGATTTAAGTGTTAAAATTTTGGAATTTCAAAATCACGTGGCCACTACTGCAGCTACGTGACATCATATGTTATTCTTAACCAGCAATAGAAAACAAATTATCTACTGTTACCTTTTCAGCAGATCTAAGTGTTGGGGTAAAATCTCAAATAATAATGGTGGGTCTGGTGCCAAAATATTGAATGTGATCAAAGTAGAGAGAGAGTAATGTGGAAATAATCTGCCCCACATGTAGGGGGAGGGTGTGGGATGGGGGTATACTAAGGTTGTTGGAGGTGGAGAATGGGCACTGGTGAAGATACGGCTGTTTCATTGTATGACTGAGACTTAGACCCGAAAGCTTTGTAACTGCTCTCACGGTGATTCAATAAATAAAATTATAAAAAATGAGAAAATAAAAATAAAAAATAAATTAATTAATTAATGAAAGGGATAAATACAGTACTCTATAGATCTAAACAGGTCTCATTATAAAGACAATTTTTATGCCCAAATGCAAATGCAGAGACTTGCAAATACCACGCTCGTACTGATCTATTTTTCTTGCCAAGGGGCCCCACTGGCAATTCTCAGTCAGACAGACAAGGTTTCAATGCCTGAGCATACAATTCTGAGTTTATCATAGTTTGTTCTCAGAGCTCAGGGGCTATTCTTGGCTATGGGATCAGTGGATATTTTGGTGGTGCAGTGCCAGAGACTGCATATAAAGCGAATGTTCCAGCCACAGTACTCTTTCTCCAACCACTAAAAAAAGTCTTTTCTAATTTGTTTGTTTTAATGTCACATTATGAGGTGCTTAGGAGCTACTAATGGTTTAGGATTGGGTAATTGCTGGTGGCACTTTAGATTTACCTCTAAATTATGAATGTTATTAAAGAAGTATTAAATATTTAATTTTACACACATAATTTTATTATTGTGATGGCATAAGTTTAACCTAAAATAATCTATAAATCACTCAAAAAGCTTATTAAATTATTATAAACATATATTAAGAAGGCTTGTGAGATTATACATTGGAATGAAAGGAATTTATTAATTAAGAGTTGGCAAACTGTTCTAGTATACGTTATTTTCCAAACAATTCAAGAACACAGTAGATACATCATTGAAATAGTAGCATACCTACAATATCACTTTCACCAATTGTTTTAATATAGGTATATATTCATGTGTACATTAAAACTTTCATTGTATTATTTTTGAGCATAAAACAAATTAAGGTAAGAAAACATTGACAGATACCCATAATCATCTGCATATGGATATAAATAAGTAATTTTTCTTTAGATATTTTTTAAGAAAAGTATACAAGAAATCTTTTAAAAAATAATTAATCAATAACCATAGGAAAAAAATTATGCTCAAAATGTTCAAGCCAACAAGGCTTAAATTTAACCTGGCTGGCATTTAAAAATTTATGTATTTCAAATGTGTGTAATTTTAATTAAGTCCTAAATCAGTTTAGCTGAATGTATGTAAAGAAAGTTATTTTCCTACTACTGAATCACAAGGATTTACTTGGCTTCCTGTGGTCTGTACAAATCACTTAATCCCTTTTCCTCAGTTACTGGTTGGGAATTATATCCCCACCTTATAGAGATGGGATGATCAAATACTCTTAACATCTATAACGAGCTTTGAAGTTTGGTAATACGGATGTACTGGTTGGGTAGCAGCACCATTGTTCTCATTGTGTTTCATTACTTTCCTGACCCAGGGTTTCTGTTGATGTGACTGTGCACAAAGCCTTCATGGAGGGCGAGTATTTCAACTGCCACATTAGTGACTGCCTGTGTTTACCCACAGAACTCTCACTTTCTCATTGGTGACTTCGTATGAGCTATTATTATTATTATTATTATTATTATTATTTTATCTTTGTCCATTTCACCATTTTTCTAACTTTCCTTTGGAATCATGAGAACTGTTACATTTTAAAACAGATTACGACCGCTCTCGATGCACCCATCCTACATTGGATAATAACACTTATTTCACAGATACAATTTGGAAGCCTTCACCTGCAAAAGTAGAGGAGTGTATAGTCTGCCAAAGGAATGTCTTCAGGAATGGTTGATATTTAAAATATACATTTATATCTGGTTAAATCAAATATTGCCAAATCAATGTGGCTTCCTAAAATCTAAAATGTAGGTAAAATTGGGAGCAGAATTTTTTTTCATTGTTATCCATTAGAAGTACCTGAATAAAATCAGACATTTCTTCCTTTCCTTTCTTTGTCAGTTTCTATTTCAGACTGTTGTGAAGACTTGTGTTCCAAGCAAGAGTCAAGCACCAGCTCTGAATTACTAGGATTAGAAAAGTTTTCCAGTCCATTCATAGGACTAGAAGTAGTTCAAAGTCCGTTTATGCTCCTCATCTATGAAAATAGATGCAATTTTTATAAAATGAGTCTTTCACACACACACTATAGCACCGTAGCACTGTCCTCCCATCGTTCATTGATTTGCTTAAGCGGGCACTAGTAACCTCTCCATTGTGAGACTTGTTACTGTTTTTGGTATATCAAATACGCCATAGGGAGCTTGCCAGACTCTGCCATGCAAATGGGATAATCTCAGTAGCTTGCCAGGCTCTCTGAGAAGGACGGAGGAATCGAACACAGGTCAGCCACATGCCAGGCAAACGCCCTACCTGCTGTGCTAATATATGTTTGGCAAGGAAAGATAGTACAGCAGGTACGGTGCTCACTTTCTACTTAACTAATTCTGGATTAATCACACGCACTATATGGTCCCTTGAGTCCTGAGCACAGAGCCAGGAGTAAGCACTGAGCAGAGAGGTGTGGCCCAAAATTTAGAAAATAAAAATAAAACTACTATTTAAAGTATTACCACTTTGAGCAAGGAATGTAGTTTATTTTTATTTATTTATTTATTTATTTATTGATTTATTTGCTTTTTGGGTCACACCCAGCAATGCACAGGTGTTACTCCTGGCTCTGCACTCAGGAATTACTTCTGCAAGTGCTCGGGGGACCATATGGAATGCTGGTAATCAAATCCGGTTGGCTGCGTGCAAAGCAAATGCCCTACCCACTGTGCCATAGCTCCAGCCCCAACAAGGAATGTAGTTTAGCACTTGATACGAGTTTATGAGACCCTGGATTCAATCCCAGCACAACAAAAAATAATAATAATAAATAGTAGTTATTATTTATTATTAAAACAAAAGTTATATATTTTTGTTTGTATTGACATTGAACTTTTCAATTAACAGTAGTTTAAATGTTTTTTGTAAAGATGGGGTGTTGGGTCACTGCCAGCAATGTTCAAGGCTTATTCCTAGCTCTGTGCTCAGGGATCATCCCTGGCAGAGCTTGGGAACCATATGTTGTACCTAAGGATCAAAACCAAGTTTGGCAGCAATACCAGGCAAGCACCAGCAAGCACCTGCTACCTTTCCAGCTCTTAGCTTTTAGTTAGATTTTTTATCATTTATAAGAAATAAAAATGCAATAATATTAGTTACATTGAATGTGTTCTACATATTAAAAATTAATCTAATCATATTAATGTCATTTTATTAGGAAAACTACACATGTATTCATAAAGTCCTATTTGAACGATTCACACATTTTGTATTGTGAATAATATTTATTCATTATTTGCTTAATGTTAAAGATATCATATATTTTCTATTATAAATGAAAGATATTTATTCTCCAAGACCAGGCTCAGAGAAGCACACTCTGGCCAATGTAAAGATTTGATGAATAGTGAAAAAGAATGAGAGTTTGCTAAGTTGTGTGCCATTCACATAGTAAAGCTGCTGGTTTTAAACACATTCAGGACCAAACACAAAGCATGGAAGCTTTTCAAGATTGTCAAAAAAGTAAGAAAGGGCTGGAGCAATAGGACAGCAGGTAGGGCATTTGCCTTGCACACAGCCAACCTAGGTTCAATCCCCAGAATCCCACATGGTTCCTGGAGCACTGCCAGGAGTAATTCCTGAGTCCGGAGCCAGGAGTAACCCCTGTGCATCATTGAACCTGACCCAAAAAGAAAAAGAAAAAGAAGAAAAATGCAAATTTCCCTTACAAACATTATCAAACATTATTGTTATTTATTCCTAAAATTCCTGTCCTCGCCAGGGCCCCTTGGAGGAGAGTGGGTTGAGTTTCCCTCCCCGCCCCGACCAGGGCTTCGGCAGCCGAAGACCTCCAGACCAGCCACCACTATGCTGAGAGGACTCTCCACACGCATGAAGGTACTGGCAGAGGAACAAAGGCATGTGGGTCCCGGGGCTGAGATCTCCAAGCCTGCTCAGATCGGGGCTGAGCATCCTCCATCCAGATCCTCCAAATTCCAGTAGGCAGGGGTCACACCCACCAACTGGCCCCCTGGCGCCGCCGTGTAATCCCATCAATGGCCAAGACTCACAGACTATAAAACCCAGCTCCCAGAAGCGCAAGGCCGCTAATGCGGCAGCGCGACATCTTATTATCTCATTCCTACTTTGGACAAACTGGCAGGCTACCAAATGTAACCTGCCCACATGGCAGAATCTGGCAAACTCCCCGTGGCGTACCCAATATGCCAAATACCAGTAACAATGATGGGTCTCATTCTCCTAACCCTGAAAGAGCCTTGAATACAGCACCTTTTAAAAAATCTCAGAGCTAGGATGAAGGAGACGTTACTGGGGCCTGCTTGAGGCAATCGACGAATAACAGGATGGTCGTGATCATGATCGTGATTCCTAAAATTACTCAGAGCGATTTGGCAATCCTGGTAGACCTAAGCATTCAGTCATGGGTCAGCCAAAAAACCCCAGAACTCAATCGCCAGCATGCTCATGGCTGATCTCTACGGGCTCTAGGGAGCCTCAGCCATGCATGAATCTGCTATATAACTATATTTCAAATTTTGGAAATCTTGGAGCGTGACACATCATACTTTAAGACACTGATGTAGTAAGTGTAGTATACCACATTTAATGGGGTTTAAAGTAGAAAGCAACCTATCTCAGGGGGAAATACATTATATATATATATATGCATATATATGTGCTTATATATAAATGTGCTAATATATTATATAGTGTATTGTATATTATAATGTTTTATAATATATAAGCACATATATATATATATCACTTGTATCACTTGTCATCCCATTACTCATTGATTTGCTCAAGCGGGAGCCAGTAATATCTCTATTCATCCCTTTCACGTGCTAGTGTTTATATATAAGCACATATATTTGTTTATATATAAGCACATATATATGTTTATATATATACACATATATATAAACATTTGGAGCTGGAGCGATAGCACAGCAGGTAGGGCGTTCGCCTTACAAGCGGCCAACATGGCCGACCCGAGTTCGATTCCTCTGCCCCTCTCGGAGAGCCCGGCAAGCTACCGAGAGTATTTGATATGCCAGACACAGTAACAACAAAGTCTCCAATGGAGACGTTACTGGGCCCGCTCGAGCAAATCGATGATCAACGGGAGGGCCTTTACCTTTTTTTACCTTTTATATACAAACATATAAGTCTCAACCTTTAACAACATGTTAGTAATCTCTTATACAAGGGCTTAATGGCTCCAGGGTGAAATACAGCAATCTTCACACACTTTTAACAGATTATTCATAACAAGCAATACAAAATAAATTATTTCTGTTCTGCTTTGGGAGAAGAGTTTGAGTTAGGGTGGAAACACTCAAAATAAGGTGGTGGGAAAGTGTAATGGTGCTGGGCTTGGTGTTTGAATATTAAATGTAATAAATTATTGTGAACAACGTTACAAAATAAAATTAAATTTAAAAAAGAAAGGCATTGTATTATATGGATCAAAATATTCTCACATCCTTTTTACAAAGATGGCACCGAAAGCCAAGAAGGAAGCCCCTGCCCCTCCCAAAGGTGAAGCCAAAGCCAATGCCCTAAAGGCCAAGAAAGCAGTGCTGAAAGGCATCCACAGCCACAAAAAAAAAAAAAAAAGATCCACACATCACTCATCTTCCAAAGACCTCAAATGCTGTGGCTAAGAAGGAAAGCCACATAGCTCCCCCAGGAGAAACAAGCTCCACCACTATTCCATCATCAACTTCCCTCTGACCACTGAGTCAGCCATGAAGAAGAGAGAAGATAACAACATACTCATGTTCATTGTGGAGGTCAAGATCAACAAGCAGTAGATTAAACAGCCTGTGAAGAGGCTCTATGACACTGATGTGATGTCAACACCCTGGTTAGGCTTGATGGAGGGGAAAAGGTATGTGCTCATCTACCTTTGACTGACACCTTGGATATAGCCAACAAAATTGGGAATCCTCTAAACAGTTCAGCTGGCTAATCCTAAATACAGATGGTTTTTTTCATATATATGTGTATATGTATATATATGTATGTATGTATATTCACACATCCTACAGAGGGCTGACATACAATATTTAAAAATATAGTAAAAGATAGTACAACCAATAAGACACTTGTTTTGCGTGGTCAACCTGGGTTTGATCCCTCTGAACACTGCCAAAAAAGAATAGTGCTCAGTTCCAAGGAAGATTAAATTCTGACACTTGTGACAATGTGGATGGAAGTTGAGAATATTATTATACCTCAGAAAAATGTCAGGTGATTTTACTAACATGTAGAATACAAAAATAAAAGCAAGAGACAAATAACGTCAAAGAAAAACAAAACCTTGGATTCTGCCCACAGAACTGAGGTCACCATAATGGGATTTTATTTTCTTATTTTTTTTATCATTTTTTTTTATTTGTAAAACACCATGAGGTACAGTTATAGACTTACAAATTTTTGTGCTTGGGTTTCAGTTACACAATGATCAAGTACCATCCCTCCACCAGTGCCCATTCTCCACCACCAATGACCCCAGTATCCCTCCCACCCCCTACCCCACCCCCACCCCCATCTCACCCTGCCTCTTTGGCAGGGCATTCCCTTTTGTTCTCTCTCTCTCCTTTTGGGTGCTGTGGTTTGCAAGAGAGACATTGAGTGGCAATCATGTTTAGTCTATAGTCTACTTTCAGCATGCTTCTTCCATCCTGGGAGGATCCTCCCAACACCCTTTATTTGATGCTCCCTTCTCTATCTGTGCTCCCTTTTCCCCTAGCACGTGTGGCTAGCCTCTAAATCATGGAGCAAAATTCCTGGTACTAATCTCGGCCACTCTTGGGTGTTAGTCTCCTATTTTGTTACCTTATGTTCCCCAGATGAATGCAATCTTTCTGTGTCTATCCTGCTCTTTCTGACTCATTTCGCTTAGCATGATACTTTCCATGTAGTACCACTTGTATATAACTTTCATGACTTCATCTTTTCTAATAGCTACATAGTACTCCATTGTGTAAATGTACCAAAGTTTCTTTAACCAGTCATCTGTTCTCGATCACTCAGGTTTTTTCCAGATTCTGGCTATTGTAAAAAGTGCTGCAATGAACAAATAAGTGCAGATGTCACTTCGACTATATTTTTTTGCCTCTCTGGGATATATTCCCAGGAGTGGGGAAATGTGGTGGAGGGACTGGGGGTGGGTCCCAGCTAATAACATACATTTGAAGAGATGAGAAACTACCCCTAAAATATATTGCAGTCTGTAAGCCAATGCTTTCACAATAAAAATAAATAAATAAATAGATTGGCACTGAAAAGTAGTTTATAAATCTCTCCCTTATTTTCACTTTTCTCTTTTTAGTGAAGATAAGAAATTTTATCTGAAGGGAGGGAGAGTCAAGAAATGCATTCAAGAGAAAACACAGAGAGAGAGAGAGAGTCTCTCCAGAGAGAGTAGAGAGTCCCATAAAATTTTTAAAAAATAGGAATTTGATACCACAAATTGGGATGCCAGTGACCGCAAAATTGGAGCATCTCTTCTGTTTTATTTCGGCAGTCATGAATAATAACCTCAAAGCGTAAGTTAAAAAAGGGGGGGGCAATGAAAATTCTCTACCCTTAAATGTTATAAAATAATTAAAAATTCAAACAAGGGGCCTGAGAGGTAGTCTAGTGGATAAGGCACTTGCTTTGCACATAGCAGACCTGGGTTCAATTTCCAGCATTACATATGGTCTCCTGAACTCCGCCAGAAGTGATCCCTAACCAGAGAGCTAGGATAAGGCCCCAGCACAGCCCATGTGGCCCCAAACCAAAATAAAACAAACAAACAAATTCAAACAAATTAATTGTTCATCCAGTTTGCTTTCAAACATCACATCAAAATGCAAATGGGATTGATTTGACATCTATATTGTATAATTTATTAACATATATTACATATACATGATGTTCAAAGTTGAAATATAATGCCTATATAGTCCTTGAGAGAGTAAAATTACTTGGAGTTACATAAATATCTTTTCAATTTGTACTGCAATGCTGTTTGAACATTATAAAAATAGAACTGAATTGAATTGGAATAGAGTTGTTTTCCACACATGTGTGAGATGAATTCAATATTTAGAGCAGAAGGGGAGTAAAACAAATGTTTCTTCAAGTAGTGACAACATTTAACCTGAGTTCTGCAAACTATGTCATCTGGTCCCCACACAGAGGCCCTTACTTCCCGTCTGCCATTGCCCAAGGCAGGGGGTGGTCTCCTCTCCGAGACAATTTTCTAGTTTGAGAGCATATGCTCTGAGGCGTATAAACTGCTTTACTTCCCTTATTAAGATGTTGACTTAAGAGTCCCTGGAATAGTGAAGAAAGACTTGAAAACTGAAATAAACAATCACTGAAGTTTAATGTTCTTATCATGAAGGTTCTTTTTCCTTTTTTTCCCCTTGCTTTTTGTTTTAATCAAGTTTACAACAGCATGGGAAACAAAGACCCTAAAATTGGTAGAAAATGAAATGTTTCCGCTGCACTGAGATGCATTCAGCTCTAAGACAGCAATGTGGCACCTTCTATTGTCCTTTTGTAAGGAGGATTTTTTTTCCTAACTCAAGTGATTTAGAAATAATTTCAGGGTGATGGGATAACCTCATCACAGATGCTAGTCTCATTGTTTTCAGGGTATTTGACAATAAAAGAAATTTTATTAAGCAGAACATTTCCTAATCAGTATTCCATTAACCCGAGAGACATACAAGAGAAAATAAAAATGGTCAATTTTGTGGTCACATATTAAAGTGACTTTTCAAATAGAAAGATTTCAGAAGTAGTGATTCTTAGTACCTGTTGCTAAATTCTCTGTTGATGCTACCTGAAACCTGTTGTTTTATAGACTGTTCTCCTGTGTCAGAACTCCTTAATATACAGTCATGATTATACATATATATACTATGCATACCATTATTGTATCTTGCATAATAATATGCAATCAGTATCAACTTTCTGCAGTTTGTCATGAAAGCATGCTTTTTTATTTATTAGTAGTTTATCTGAATTAGAATTGAAATAAAATCTAGGCATTTCTATAGAACAAGATGTTCTTCCAGATTTTTAATATATAATCTTCAGTCTACCTCTCTATCTCTAAAATTACATTTTTGGGGGAAAAGATAGCATTTTGCTCCTATGTATTTGCCCATAATCTGTATTTTGGGCAAAGGGATAACCCATATGCAAGAGATTTTGCACTTCTCCAGGAGGCACATATGGGCTGGAGCAATAGCACAGCAGTAGGGCGTTTGCCTTACAAACGGCCAAGATGGCCAACCTGAGTTCGATTCCTCCGCCCCTCTTGGAGAGCCCGGCAAGCTACCGAGAGTATCTCGCCCGCATGGCAGAGCCTGGCAAGCTACCCATGACGTGTTTGATATGCCAAACACAGTAACAACAAGTCTCATGATGGAGACGTTACTGGGCCCACTCAAGCAAATCGATGAACAACGGGAGGACCGTGACCATGACCCAGGAGTCACATGGCTAGCTGTCAATTTTTGTAGTTTGTATTATTGACAATTGTCTTTTCTAATAATTTATTTTCAGTTGCAAAATTGTTATAGTCACTGATACTTTTTCTTCTTGATTTATTATCTGGAAAACTTTTTTAAAACTAAGAGGCTAAAATCATCAACAAGCAAAAAAAGGACAAAAATGCCATATTAAAAAACATCCACCTGGGAAGCTCTTCTACCAATCTTGCTTCAGAGACCCATAAATGAATCTGAGAGAAATCAGAAACCACAGTTAATCTCGGACCCATTCAAGGTTGAACAGACCCAGATAAATCAGATGGGTGTGGGTCAGTCTGGTGCCCGCCCAAGCAGAGTCCCTCGTTGCTACTTGCTTCCACAATCCAAAATTGCTGCCATGAGCCCGGGCAGACTTCACCATCTCAGGATGCACATCACCAAGATATCAATCTGCTGAAAATTTGGGTATGCAGGTTTTGTGACTGAAATTTCCAAGCCTTCTTGGCATTGGGCTAGAATACCTCCTCCCACTTCCCTATACTCCTGAAAGCACCAGCTGTCAACCCCCACAAACCAACACCACTGCCACCGTGTAAGCTCTTCAACCAGCTTTGCTTCACAGACCCATAAATAATTCTTGAAAGAAATCAAAAACATCAGTTAACCTTGGACCTGTGCAAGGCTAAACAGAGCAGCGTAAATCAGAGGAAGCTGGGTCAGCATGGTGCCTGCCCAAGCAGAGCCTCTGGCAGCCACTAGCTTCCACAATCCAAATTTGCCACCATGTCCCTAGATGGATTCCGCCATCTCGGGACAGACTTCAGTGAGATATAATCTGCTGAAAATTTAGGCATGTGGGTTTAGTAACTGAAATCTCCAGGCTTTTTTACGGGTTAAGATGTGCTACCTCCCCCTCCTCCCTGTACCTCTGGAAGCCCCAAAAGTCATGTCCACACCCCAAAGCTGCCACCCAGTTAAAAAAGCTACTCCAGACTTACCTTCCTCATAACAATACTTAACCCCCTGAACAAACACAGTGACTTCTAAGTACCTGTACTTATATTGCAAACTATAATGTACAAAATGAGAGAGTAAGTACCTGCACCTGTATTATAAACTATAATGCACAAAAGGAGAGAGGGGGTAGGAGAGGGAGAGAGAGAGAGAGAGAGAGAGAGAGAGAGAGAGAGAGAGAGAGAGAGAGAGAGAAAGTGCCTGCCATAGAGGCAGTCTGGAGTGGGGATGGAGGGTTGTTGGGGTTGTTTATACATACATTAAGAACTCATACTATTAATTTAATTGCATTAAACAAACCATCTGATTTTTAAATTATTGTAAAGCTGTCCAGGGATAACTCTTTAGCAAAAACTTAATCTTGCAAGCATAAGACCCTGAGTTTACTCCCCAGTGCTGCCCATATGAGCCAAACAAGGACCCAGTGGCTCTGTTGGTTGAGATCTCAACAGTACAAAAAAGTACTCCATCTCTGGTGCACCACAGCCAGCACCTGACAAGCTGTGTGTTAGCAAACAATACAACTAAAAATGCCCAACACCATGACCCCGTACACAAAATCCAGCAAGCATGTCTGGGAGTGAGCACAAGTAAAGTGGGAGCCCTGAGGAGCACACCAATCAAGTGTGGTGATCATCCCAATAAGAATCCCAGTAGCAAGGAAGAGGAAAGGAGAACCTTTTCAATGGATAAGTTTAACGAGATTTTGTTCCAAAGAAGACATACAGATTAACAGGTACATGCAAATATGTTCCAAATCAATGATTGTCAGGTAAAAAAAAAAATTAAAGATTCAATGATGTATCCCCTCAATGTTGTATCATTGAGATCTGTTACAATGATTAGTATTTTTAAAAAGACAAGAAATAAATGGTCAGAGACAGCTCAAAAGGCTGGTGCAAGTGCTTTGGAAGTTTGGGTCCTGTCAGTAGCACCACTTTGAGATAATATCACTGTGCAGATGAAAACACTGAGCACTTCCAGGTATGCCAAAACCCAAGTTAATTAATTAATAAAAAGACAAGAAATAAATGTTGACAAGAACACAGGAGGGGAAAGACAATCTTTGCACAGTACTGGAAACACAAATTGGTAGGTATGGTAGAAAACACGGCGTTACCTCAAAAAAAGTGAAAGTAGACCTACCCACCATATGACTAATCGATTTCATGTCTAGATATTTATCCAAAGGAAAGAATAACACTTAACTCCAAAAGATATAGGCACCTCCACGTTCACTGCATGGAAACAACCAAAGTGTGGATAAATTTAATAAATAATATATGTGTAGGATATGAAATAGAAAACTGAAATCTTACTATTTGCAACTATGTAGATGAATTGAAGACATTAAGTGTATGAAATAAATGAGAATTTTAAAACAAATGTTGCAGATCTCACTTTTATATAGAATATAAATATGAAGAAAAAAAAAGAAGGAAGGAAGGAAGGAAGGAAGGAAGGAAGGAAGGAAGGAGGGAGGGAGGGAGGGAGGGAGGGAGGGAGGGAAGGAAGGAAGGAAGAAAGGAGTGAGGGAAGGAGGGAGAGAGGGAGGGAAGAAGGAAGGGAGCGAGGGAGGAAATAAGAAGGAAAGACTGACCTCAACTAAAAATACCTATGCATTATGACTCATGAAAAAAGACTTACTGTATTATCTTATTTCAATAAATACAAATACTAAGTCACTACATTGTACACCTGGAACTTAACCAATGTTATATGCCGATTAAAACCCAGTAAAAGATAAAACCTCTAAACAACTCAGTTACTCAGAACAGTTGGTTTCCCTGGCAACCATACCCATCCTTAGGTGCTTTCCAAATGTTGCCTCATTAATATAAACTGGGGTGTGGTTGAAAGGAATTTATTGCAAATATCAAGATACTGCTCTCATCATTTAGAAAATTCCAAGATTTAGGAGTTCTATGCTAGGAGAAGGAACAAAGACCACATACATGTTTTACATTATAACACAATATTTAACTATTGGCCCTAATAAATGAATTCAATAACGTTGCAAGGTACAAAAGCAAGATGCAAAAACCTAGCGCATTTTTATACACTAACAACAAATTATGGGAAAGAAAATTTTTCTTATTTTTGTTTCTGTTTTAATTTTCTTATTCGTGATGGCTCCATCCAAATTTTCTTTTTCCTTATTCAGTTTTGAGATGTAATTGTTAATATTACTCTTATGAACTTTCTTTTTCTGTACTATCTGTTGTAACACTTTTTTCGATTCTGAATTTGTACACTTGACATATGTGTCTTTTTTATTAGACTTTTTTCAAAGATCTTTTTTATTTTGCTAATTTCTAAGCTGCTTTTTCTGAAAACTGTATTTCATTAATTTTTGCTATATTTTTTTAAATAAAGTATTCCCTTTTGAGGACAGAGTGATAGTACAGTGTATTTCTTCATTCAGGAATAAGCTTTTATCAGCCAGGAATAAGACCTGAGCACAGCCAGGTGTGACCACATCCCCCCTCCCCAAATTTTCTTCCTTCTACTAACTTTTAGTTTGTTCTTTTCTTCTTTTTTTCTACTTCTCTTTGGTATAAACTAATATTTGTTTGTGATTCTTATTTCTTTAGGGAAGTTTGTACTGCTGCTATAAACGTTCCTCTTTTTAGTAGTGCTCTTGCTATATGGTGATAAAGTAAAATGGTACAGATATTAAGAAAACTGTTTAAAGTAAAAATAGAACTCAACAAGTTAAAATTAAGACTATTATTTTATTCAGTTACAATCGCTTCTGAGTATACATCTTAAGGAAACAAAATGATTATTGTAAAGATATTATCAATACTCCTGTGTTTATTGATACATCATGATCACGATCATCCTGTTGTTCATCGAGTTCCTCAAGCAGGCACCAGTAACGTCTCCTTCTTCCTAGCCCTGAGATTTTAAAAGCGCCATTTCAATGCTCTTTCAGGATTAGGAGAATGAGACCCATCATTGTTACTGGTATTTGGCATACTGAGTACAACATGGGAAGTTTGCCAGACTCTGCCGTGCAGGTAGGATACTTTTGGTAGCTTGCCAGGTTCTCCAAAGGAAAAATAAGATAATAAGATGTCGTGCGGCCGCATTCATGCCTCACTTCCGGGAGCTGGGTTTTATAGTCTCTGGGTCTTGGCCGTTGATGGGACCAACCTGGCGCTGGCGGCAGCTGGTGGGTATGACGCCTACCTACTGGAAGATGGGGGATCTGGTTGGAGAAGGCCCAGTCCCAATCTGAGTAGGCTTGGAGACCTCAGCCCCGGGACCCGCATGCCTGGGTCCCTCTGCCAGTTCTTCCATGCATGAGGCCCGTCCGGACGTGTGGAGAGTGGTCCCAGCATGACTGTGGCTGGCTCCAGAGGTCCTTAGCTGCTGGGGCTCTGCTCTGGGCGGGGTTGGGGGGGGAGAGAGAAACTCAACCCTCCCCCCTCCAAGGGGCCCTGGTGAGGACAGCCAGGTGCAGGGACAGGAGACTTTGATTATTATTATTGATACATAGATATATTTATTTTATAAATATGTCAATCACGGCAGAGCATGGCAAGCTACCCGTGATGTATTCGTTATGCCAAACAGTAACAACAAAGTCTCCAATGGAGACGTTACTGGGCCTGCTAGAGCAAATTGATGAACAACGGGAGGACAGTGACAGTGACAGTGAAATATGTCAATAAACATATATATCACAAACATGATGTATATGTAGTTTGTTTTTGTATATTTTTTTTAATTTCTTTTTTTTTTTTTTTTTTTTTTTGCTTTCTGGATTACACTGGCACTGCTCAGGGGTTATTCCAGGCTCTGCACTCAGGAATTACTCCTGGCATTGCTCAGGGGACTATATGAAATGATGGGAATGGAACCCAGGTCGGCTGTGAGCAAGGGAAATGCCATCCCCACTGTCCTATTGCTCCAGCCGCATGTTTTTATTTTGGGGATATGGTCATACCCCGTATTGCTCATAGCTACCTTCAATTCTGTGCTCCAGAGTCACTGTCAGTGGTACTTAGAAGACCACGCAGTGCCAGAAATCAAACCCAGGCCTTGGGCTGAAGCAATTGTACGTAAGGTAGGGCACTTGGCTTCCATATGACTGATCCAAGTTAGATCTTGCTCCTTTCAATTTGTCCTTGCCCAGGTAATTTCTACTTTTAGTACAGGAGCTAAGGCACTTGCCTTGCTTGTTACTGACCCCTGTTTAAGATGGTCCCCTGTATCAACAGCCAACAGAAAACTCTGAGCACTGCCAGGTGAAGGGGTAAAAAATAAAATAAACTTCAAAAAATGAAGTTAAGCTTATATAGGCACACTGGGGTTTTATTTGAAATGGTAGGAAGAACATTCTTGGAGAAGCCCAGTTTACATGATCACATGACTTAAAGAAGGGAAAAACACACTTGACTCCTCTCTCCATCAAACTCTCTCTCTCTCTCTCTCTCTCTCTTTCATCTTTTCTCTTCACTGAAATGGTTGAAATCTTTCAGATAGAGAAGAGACTACTATGACAATCACTGTCACTGTCACTGTCCTCCCATTTTTCATCGATTTGCTTGAGCGGGCCCAGTAACGTCTCCATTGGAGACTTTGTTTTTACTGTGTTTGGCATATCGAATACATCACGGGTAGCTTGCCAGGTTTTGCCGTGCGGGCAAGATACTCTCGGTAGCTTGCCGGGCTCTCCGAAAGGGGCGGAGGAATCGAACTCAGGTCGGCCATGTTGGCTGCGTGCAACCAACCTACCGCTACCGCTGTGCTATCGCTCCAGCCCACTATGGCAATAAGAGTTGGAAATGATCGCATGATCACTCTAGACAAAAATTGAGTCCTTGTAATTGCAGGTAAAGGGACAAACATGATAACCTTTCAGTACTTTATTGTAAACCACAATGCCCAAAAGGAGAGAGAGGGAGAAAGAAAGAAAGGAAGAAAGGAAGGAAGGAAGGAAGGAAGGAAGGAAGGAAGGAAGAAGAAAGAGAGAAAGAGAGAAAGAAAGAAAGAAAGAAAGAAAGAAAGAAAGAAAGAAAGAAAGAAAGAAAGAAAGAAAGAAAGAAAGAAAGGTGCTGCTATAGAGGCAGACTGGGGTGGGGTGGGGGAATGGGGGGAGGGAAAATGAGGACACTGGTGGCAGAAAATGTACACTGGTGAAGGGATGGGTGTTGGAACATTGTATGACTGGAACCCAATCATGAACAACTTTGTAACTGTGTATCTCGTGGTGATTCAATTAAAAAAAAATTAAACACTGTAGCACTGTCTTCCCATTGTTCATCAATTTGCTCCAGCGGGCCCAGTAACATCTCCATTGTGAGACTTTGTTGTTACTGTGTTTGGCATACCAAATACGCCAAGGGCCAAGGGTAGCTTGCCAGGCTTTGCCGTGCCAGCGAGATATTCTTGGTAGCTTGCCAGGCTCTCCGTGAGGGGTGGAGGGATTGAACCTGGGCCAGCCGCGCACAAGGCAAATGCCCTACCACTGTGCTATCGCTCCAGCCCCCCCAAAAAATTAAAAAAAAATTCTACTTATGTATAGATAACTACAAGCACATATAAATAACTATGCTGCGGTTCATTGTCTCATCCTGATTTCAGTCATACATACACAATCTACTCTTGGAGCCTTTTGTGTTCTTTCTCCTGGCTTTGGGGAAAGAAAATAATCTGCTAGAAAATTGTCTAGTGTAATACTAGACCACACATCTTCATCAGGATGAGCAGCTAGGCTGAAAGTGCAGTGACAAACTTCTAAGGATGAGTTATTTCTTACATGTTGCTGGTAGAGATGGGGGTATAAAAGGGTCCAGTTCTTGTGCCTTATTAGGAGTAAATTGTACATCAGAGCCAGCAAACAGGCATGAATTTTTCTTCACTGCCCTACCTTTATTTTTTCAGAGATTTTGTGATTTGTTTTTACTTCTATGACTAAGATTTTTCACTGTGCATAAGGACAAAAATAGAAATTAAAAAATGACAGAAGGGTTGTTAGGAACTCAACATTAGATGATTTGCAGCTACCTTCTATGCATACAGATAAAATCAGGCTAAAACGAGTCTTTAGAGACAAAAACATAACTCAGTTGGCTGAAGTACATGCTTTGCATGGAGGAGTATTAGGGTCAAACCCTGTCACTATATAACACAAAGTAACTCCTGAGTGCCTCAAAAAAGGCAGGGGAGAGTGGGTCTTTAGGGTAGGTTTGCAAAACAAAACAAAAAAATTAATTCTAAAGCAGAAATCTGAGGTTACATTTGAATGTCTACAAGGGAAGGGGAGGGTGACTAACAATTGCATTATAATGTCATAGACTATTTGGGTTGGTCTTACTAGTAAACAATTTTACTTTTAGAAATTCATAATAAAAGTATTTTTCAAATTTAAATTGAATGAACAGCAAGTGTCAGAAACTTTAAAGCAGATTTCTCTTCATTATCTAAGAGAAAAACCTAAGAACAATTGATAGAGATTTATTAGACTATCTTAATTTTTACAGAAAAATAGTTTGACTTTCCAGCTCCCGGTTAACAAAAATTAATCACTGGTTTTCTTTTTTTCTTTTTGTCTCCATTTCTTCACAGATACTCTTTCATTTTTAATAGACGATACCATGAATATATTCCTAAATCAATGTTGACTTGCTTTTTTAGACAAGTCTGTTGTGTATCATAGGAAGCTCCTTAGAAACCACTTTAGAAGACAATGAGTCACTACTTTGTTCTCTGCATCTTTTCCAAGTAACAGGGGGGATGGGACTCAATGGTAATGTTAGGGTAGAAGAGAAGGGGTGTAGAGGCAGGCCCCTTGTAATCTAGTTAAGTACAACTCGTGATTTTTCAAATGCTTATTTCAAATCTTGATGACATGAAGTAGCCAGATAGATAATGGCAGTAGATAAGGGGAAGATATAGTAACACTTTAAAAGGAAACACAGGTCTTCCCTACAATATCTACATTATCATACATCTCTTTTGTTGGAAAGGAAAAGCAGCAATTCTCATCTACCTACACATGGTCAGAAAACCACGGAAAACCAAAGGGACCAGAAGCAGCAAGCACCAGCAAGGAGAGGCAGGCCACAGAACATCAGAGACAGACAGGTGATCAAGAACCTGGAGGACACTGACCCATAGACAATGAGGGACAAAATAACCCAGCAGAGGACACTGCACCCCTAGACTTGAAGGAACAAAAGCAGTGAGAAACCAGTGTGAGACATGAACACAAGAGACGCCAAAATTACCTTCTTAAAACTGTTAAATAAATAGTTATGACATCCTACACATCTGGAATTTAGTATATTAATTTTATATACAATAACTTAGGGGAACACTCAGGAGCTAGTCAGTTTTGCAAGCAACACTGAAGCACCTCCCTCACACACATGTTCCTCAACACCATAAACAAAGATAATTTATTGGCAATTATAATAGCAAAGGGCTGGAGCGATAGCACAGCGGTAGGGCGTTCGCCTTACAAGCGGCCAACATGGCCAACCCGAGTTCAATTCCTCCGCCCCTCTCGGAGAGCCTGGCAAGCTACCAAGAGTATTCAATATGCCAGACACAGTAACAACAAAGTCTCCAATGGAGACGTTACTGGACCCGCTCGAGCAAATCGACAATCAACGGGAAGGCCTTTACCTTTACCTTTACCTATAATAGCAAAAGTAAAGTATACTGGTTTCATTTGAAGCACGTTGCAGATAAATAGGAACAACGGTTGTAGAATAACATTGCCACAGGCAGCTTAGGTTTATCGGGTTACACCCATCACAGTGTTCCCTAGTCACTCCCATTCCTCTGTTAATCTGTAAACTCTTCTCTGTGCTCTCCTCACCAGTTAATCACCTTTTCTTCCTAATCAGATTCTATTAGCTTGTAAGAGCAGATCCTTCTAAGGACACTGAACTTGTATTGTAAGCTATGTCCTTTGCATAGTTTACCTTAAAGCAATGTCCTTTCTGTATGACACACTTCCGTTTTGAGAGGTAGAAACAAACCACTTCCTGTTAAATGTGACTTCCATCATTCTCTTTGAGATTGCAGATTTTCACCCTTTCACACTTACGAAATCTCCATTTCTAATCATTTGCTTACTCTCCAGGGTTGGCTTAGTTTCGGTATTAGTTTTAATTTTAATCTTAGTTTTCTCTGGTGAGTAGGAAATTTGTTAATGTCACGAGTGGTCTAGGAATTCTTTGCTAGAATATGAAACCCTGCAAAGTCCAGGTCTATTACCCTTGCTTATGACTTTTAGTCCAGCTAGCCTAGACTTTCAGCCTTGTTGTCTGCTTTTCGCTTCACACATTTTGTCAAACCCGACACTTTTCTACTTTGATAGCACTTGTTTCTCAGAATCCAGTATTAGACTTTTTCTTTTGCCCACACATTAAAAAAAAAAAAAAGCAATGATACCAGTATATTAACCACACTGAGCTACTCATACTTTCTTTAATGATTTCCAGTATTCTTTCGTTCACTTTTTGTCACTTTCTACCATGTTAGATATTTGTACTTAAAGGTTAAGTCAAGTTTCTCTACTCAATTTCCCCTTCCTATTCTTTGATTCTACATTGAAATCATAATGCTAGATTTGTGACATCATCTCAATTGTTTCCAGATGGTTTTTTGGACTTATCAAAAAAGAAGCCAATATATGAGGCTAAAAAAAGATCTTCAAACAGTGAGATAGTTCAGAAACAAAAGAGTATAATAATAATAATCTTAAGACTACAAATCAATCATACATAAAGTAATTAATTTGCCTTTTCTCTCTGTCATAATGTCTTTTATCAATTGTGCCAATGTATAAAAATTTGAACTCTAAAGAGGCTGGGAAGCTTTCTAAACCCAAACATCAAAAGCTTTGCTCCCATTAGAAAAATTTAAACCCATGATACTTTGAATGGATTTGAAATTCTCTAAAATGAGCTCTAATAATAACCTTTACAAAAAGAAAGAAAAAGAACAGTAGGTTATGTGGCTTCATGCTACCATTTTCTCTGGTACATTAGTTTTCCAAAGATGGCATTTTGGCTTGTACCAAATAAAAGGGCAAAGGTTACCAAATGCAAGCTGGGGGAGCCAGAAGAGAGAACAGTTATTACAATGGAGGGGGAAATCCAAGCTGTCAGCTCTGAATGGATAGAAATAGCATGTGTGAAATTGACAACCAGCAACAGCATGGCACCTTAGAAAGAGCCAGGAAATGAACTCGACCAGCTCCCCTATTTACTATATTAGAGCTGCAGTTTTGTAGTTTACTCAAGATGCACAGAGAGAAAAGCCTGGGTCTTTGGTAATATTCAGTTGTTTGGAAAGCAATTTTTAGAAAATTACAGAGAGAATGGTGGGAAAATGATACAGAGAAAAAGATAAATAAAGAATAAAAATCACCCAACTTCCTAACAGGCCCCGTTAAAATTTGGTATATTTGCCTCCTCTTCCATGCGTTGTTTGGAAAATTGGAAACCAAATTCTATATGTAATTCTGATTTTTGCTCTTTTGTTTAATATCCTATTGTAAATACTTTCCATGTCATATGTCATCAAAACCATTGTTGTTACTGTTTATAGAACATTGCAGTATGAATATATAGGTCTTTCTTTACTTAACCAGGATTAATTTAATGACTCTTTACTCCATCCCTTTGTTTTCTTCCAATATATTCTCCACTAAGATAGCAGGGAATATATTTTCCCACTAAGAGAGTTCCTTAAAAATGTCAGTCACTGTCACTGTCACCACGTTGTTCATCCATTTGCTCCAGCGGGCCCAATAACATTGTGAGACTTGTTACTGTGTTTCACATATTGAATAGTCACGGGGAGCTTGCCAGTCTTGCTGTGTGGGAGAAATACTCTCGGTAGCTTGCCGGGCTCTCCAAGAGGGGCAAAGGAATCCAACTCGGGTTGGCCATGTTGGCTGCATGCAAGGAAAATGCCCTACCCGCTGTGCTATCACTCCAGCCCCCTTAAAAATGAAAAACAAAAATCAATTAATCTCTTGTCAATCTCTTTACTCTTTCTTTCAAAACCATGCCAAAAAACAAAAAGTTATTGGTCTTTAAAATATTATTATTCTCAGTGGATTCCTTTTAATATCAATATCACATGGTAGGTTAAAAATGTAGTATTTCTACCACTTGCAAGACCTGCTGAATTATATTCTGCATTATTTGGAATGTCCTCATTACTCTTATATTAAGATTGGAAAGCACTGAGCTTCACGATTTGTTTCTTGACTCTCTATACTTTTTTTTTTTTTTTTTTTTTTTTTTGCTTTTTGGGTCACACCCGGCGATGCAAAGGGGTTACTCCTGGCTCTGCACTCAGGAGTTACTCCTGGCGGTGTTCAGGGGACCATATGGGATGCTGGGAATTGAACCCAGGTCAGCCGTGTGCAAGGCAAACGCCCTACCTGCTGTGCTATTGCTCCAGCCCCAACTCTCTATGCTTTCTGACCTGGTACACCAACATAAAAATAATCTCAGTATGTCACTCAAAAGGATCCTTTACTCCTCAAATACTTTATTTTATTGTTCTTCTAAAATTCATATGCTGAACCCCCATAACACACTTAATAGTATTTGAAGAATCATGACAATTAAATTTAGATGGGCCCCTGATCTTGGTACCATCCCAATGATATCAGTTTCTTTATAAAAAGATATACCAGGCCAGAGAGATAGTATAGCAGCTAAGGCACTTGCCTTGCACGTGCTGAGTCAGGCTTAATCCCTAGCACTATGTGGTCCCCTGAGCACTGCCAGGTCTGGATCAGAAACCAAAATATATAAAAGTCAGTCTTTGAGGGCTGGAGCTAGAGTAGAGTGGGTAAGACACCAGCCTTGCATGCAGCTGACCTGGGCTCTATACACATCTGGTCCCCTGAGAATCCCAGGAGTAGTGATCCCTGAGATCACAGAGCCAGGAGTAAGTCTTGAGCATAGCTGACTGCGGCTCAAAAACAAACTAACAAAAAAGATGTACCATAACAAGGTTCTCTCTATCTCTGTCCCTCTCACCCTTTCTCTTTCCTCCTCTGCTCCCCTCTTAACTCCCACCCTTTCTCTCTCCCTTGGGAAACATTAACAGAGGGGGAAAAAATGGCCATCTGCAAACCATCAAGAAAGTCCTTACAAGAAACTAGCTATGGTGGAACTCTGATCCAAACTTTCAGCCCGTAAAGCTGTGAGAAGCAGAAGATAAATTTCTGACCTTTGAGCCACCCATCTATTTTAGAGACACTCCCTTATGACAACCTCCTCAGGCAGAGATAGCAACAGGCGTGCACTTCCCTCTTTGCCCAGAAAGAGCCTCTCATGACTCATTACCAAGTTAATTTCTACTTTACCTTCATAGCCCAGTTTTAAAGGTAAGAGATATAGGGGCATTTAATTATCCTCAATATGTAAAGAACCCTGTAACCTTATGATACAACAGAAAATTCAAACAATTCCTTTTAAAATGGACAAAAGACATGAATCGACATTTTTCCAAAGGAGAGAAACAACTGGCCAACAAACATTAAAAGGTACCCAGTGTCATTAGTTATCAACAGAATGCAAATCAAAACCACAGAGAGATACTAGGATCACCAGAATGGGTGCGGGATGCCACAGGCGAGAGGGGGAGACAAATGTATCAAGCTACTTGATAGTGTTGGGGAAATGGAGCCCTCATCATGACTGCGTAGTCCACGGCACTGTCCTCCTGTTGTTCAACAATTTGCTCAAGCCAGCACCAGTAACATCTCACAACAAATTGTGAGACTTGTTGTTACTAGTGTTTTGTTGTTTTTTTTTTTTTTGGCATATCAAATACGCCATGGGGAGCATACCAGGCTTTGCCACGCAGGCAAGATATTCTCATTAGCTTGCCGGGCTCTCCAAGAGGGGCGGAGGAATCGAACCCTGCTCAGCCGCATGCAAGGCAAACGCCTTACCTGCTGTGCTATCGCTCCAGCCCCATGCATGACTATCATGAATATAAAATAGTATACCACCGCAGAAAAGTGCTTGGTGGTTCTTGCAGAAGTTGAACATAAATTATCATACAATCCACCATTTTCATTTCTAGGTGTGTCCCCAAGAAAAAAGAAAACATTTACCAGTAAGAAATCCAGCAACATGTGGCTGGAGTGATAGCACAGCGGGTAGGGCATTTGCCTTGCACGCAGCCGACCTGGGTTCGATTCCCAACATCTCATATGGTCCCCCAAGCACCATCAGGAGTAATTCCTGAGTGCATGAGCTGGGAGTAACCCCTGTGCATCGCCAGGTGTGACCCAAAAAGAAAAAAGAAAAAAAAATCCAGCAACAAGTGTTCACAAGAGCATTATGCACATTATGCATAAAATTCAAAAGTATAGATAATCATCAACCAATGAATGCATCAGTAAATGTGGCATAGTCATACTATACAATAATCCACTGGAACATCCTTTCTCTCCTTATGCCCATACAGGAAAAGCAGCAGTTCTTACCCACCACCACATTGTGGGAGACTCAAGGAAAACCAAAAGGGACCAAGAACAGTTAGCCCCAGCGAGGACAGGCAGCATCAGCAACAGACAAGCAGACCTTCCAAGGCTCAAGGCATCCAGGGACAATGACCCACAGATTTTGAGGGACAGTACCAGTAAAAGACCAGCATGGCCCAAGGATGATGCACAGAGAGTCATTATGGGACAGGACCAGAGGGAATACTAGTGTGAGGTCTAGACATAGAGTATCAGGAGACCCAAAATTTCCTTATTAAAAGATATTAACTAACCATAACCTCATAAATATCCAAAGTTTTGTATGTTAACTTTACACACAATATTTCAATGACCCACCCAAGAGTTTGGACAGTAACCAAGACAGAGACCAAGAAGAAACATGATTCTAAGAACATTACTTTTTTATTGTGAAATCTGGACATCCTCATATTTTCTTGTTGTTATTTTGTTTTCTTTTGGGAACACATGCTTTAATGTTCAGAGCTTACTCTTGGCTCTGCACTCAATGATCGCTTAGTGATCACTCCTGGTGGGACTCAGGGAATCATGTGGGGTGCTGGGAATCAAACCCAGGCCGACTGCTTGCAAGACAAGTGTCTTACCAGCCATACTATCTCTCTGACCCCTCATTTTTAACAGTTATTGTATTTGATGATACTAGTAATAAGGTCTTCTTAAAGCTTTTCTAGATTCAGGGCCAGAGTGATAATATAGGAATTAATAATATGAATTAAGAGACATGAAGCCTAGGAGATGTGGATTCATGTTTCAGCATCTCCCACCTAAGTGTCATTGGCATTTTCCTAACAGGTCCCTATAAATCCATCCCACTTAGTGTGGCACAGGAAACATATCCAAAACAACAGCCTATGTGCATGGAAAGGATTCAAGAGATCATCAAATCTGTTGCACTAAACAAAGAATGTGAGAGCCATTGGGAATCTCTACATCCTGCCTAACTCCTTCACTATTGAGATATGGGAAAAAAAGCAACCAAGGATGTATTTCTAGACCAAAAACAGACTTTTCCAAACACAGATCACAGTGTCAGTGTCAGCTTTATGAAAGGACTGAACAGGTAAGTCCCATATAATCACACAGCAGGGTGAACCGAAGAGATAGGACAAGGATTAAGGTGTTTGCCTTGCATGTGGCCACCCCGAGCTTGATCCCCAGCACCACATAGAGTGCCCCCAAACATTGCCCCCCAAACAAGCACAGAGCTGGGAATAACTCCTGAACATCACTGACTATGAAAGAAAAAGGAGAATCACACAGCAGGGAGCTTAAGCACGTGAAGACTCCCAATCCAGGTACGACTTTGCTGCTATTCCTTTGTCAGAAAAAGGAAATATGGAATTTGGCCAAAAGTCAAGCCTCCTGGGATTATTCTGGGGAAATTTGGGGACTGCATTTTGGTAGGACATGGCCGCCCAGGCCTCCAACAAGCTCTTGGAGGGCTTAAGGGCTATTGGTAAACTTTAAAGCAGGTCTTAAGGACTGAGGAGATAGTTCAAAGAATATGGGTACATACTCGCAAGAAGCATAAGTTCAGTTCCCAGAATTTCATGATGATGGGAGAACCAGCTCTAGGTATGCACCACAACTCATTCAAGACTACTCAAAAACTGTGTAGTGGAGCTGAAATTGCACAGATTTTCTGTCTCCCAAATTAGTGCCTGTTTCCCCTCTGATTATGCCTGGCATCCCTCCTGAATAAGGTAGTGCCCCTGATACATATGAAAAATATCAAAGCTGTAACATTATCTACAATGCCCTGCCTTCTGAAAACTCTATTCTTGCCAATCCTAGAAGTGAGATATCTGTCAAGGGACTGCCACCCTTTTGATCTCATGACTCTTGGAGAACCCCTCTCAATGTGAACATCATAGTTCTTCATTTTCAGACATGCTGAGAAGCCCAAAAGACTAAGTCTTGTTGAAAGCTCACTGTTTCACTGCAAGAGACACTGAGCCTGCAGATCATTCTGTTACTGCCTCATTGAACATGTTACAGAATTTGACTGAAGCAGGTAAGTCGTAAAGCAAATGATTGTCTTTGTCTATAAAAGAAGAAAATGTTCTCAGAGGTGACATCAAGTAGAAGTTTCCAAGATAAATAGAATTTATGTAATAAGATGACAAGACCACATATTTGATCTGGACACATGCCAGTATTTTAACATTAGACCTCACTCCCAACTCCTGGAATCAGGCTTACTGGAGAACAGAGCTTGCTGTTCCCATGGCAAAATCATGTTCAGAGGCTACAGAGATAGCTGAGGCAACAATGGTGGGTGGGGGAGGGGTTGGGGAGCGGGCAGGGAATATATAAGGGTACCTAAAGCTTTCAATCCCTGGCACCATATGGCACCTAAGCACTGCTGGACATAACTTCACCTCCCACCCATCAATAAAGTCCTATTCAGGAACACTGCATCACTCTGTACAAAAGTCCCTGGTCCTCTTACCTTATCTGCAATATTTTAAAAAGTTAATTAAAATCATGACAGAGAGAAGAAAGCCCCTGGTTTGCCAACCCTTCTTACAAATACTGCATGCCTTTCTGTTTTCTTGCTGCAACATTTATCTTTAATCATCTTGGACTGCTAAGTCCAACCCAAAGTTCTGTACTAACGTTTCTTTCCCTGCATGTTAGTTCAGATATTGAGATCACCATGATGCAGTTGTATTCTAAAACTTCTTTAGATAGTGGACCTTTAAACTCTAATATCTGTTCTGTCTCTTTTTCTTTCTCTCCCTTTTCCCTGGCTATTCCTGTCTCATAAGCCTATGCCCTTAGCCTTTCTTTCCATCTGACTCTTACATACATCCTTTTCCACCCTGCATATGCCCTTATTCTGAACTGGGCATCTACAAAGAGACCCCAAATCAGACTTTTGATAGTATCTCCAAATTTGATTACATTTACAGACTCTGAAGTATTCTGAAAGAATTGAAAAAAGATGTTTGTCATTCCTTAATGTATCCTGTTTCTGCCAAGTCTTGGTTGCATACTTGTTATGACTATTTTTTATAATCAGAGTATGAAAGGCACAATTATATTGCATTATGTGTTTGTGGACTATGAGCATACAGCTTCTAGTATAAATATATAGCACTTTTCATAGATAGCACAAGGTGGTATTGAGTCATAACAGTCTGTTTTGACTTATTTTGCAGGAATAAGGGTTTGGTCACACCTGCCCTGGCAGTGTTGGTGGAATGGTGAGAGGGGTGGGGGCGGGGAATGGTTACTTCTGGTTACTTATGACTCTTTGCTTAGTGGTAACTCTTGGAAGTGGTCAGGGTGCCAAGAATCAATCAGAATCCACCTCGTGCAAGGCAAATGCTTTAATCTCTCTACTGTCTCTCTGACCCTGAAGTTTCACTTTAATTTTGGTATTAGGGCCACATTCGGCTGTGGTCAGGACTTGTTTCTGGTTCTGTGCTCAGCAATCACTCCTAGTACCAGGGATCAAACCAGGGTTGGTCACATGCAGGTCAAATGCCTTAGCCTTGTGTTATCTCTTTGGTGCTGTAGTCTCATTTTATTTTACATGTTTATTTTAAAGTCAAAAACAAAACAATAAGCATTCACTTCTCCACTTACATTGGATTCTTGATGTCTGGACAATTAAGAAAGCATTTTTCTCTGATGATACAGTGTTATAAACATAGACCTGACATGAGCTTTTTGCACTTCACCCTTTCTCTTACCTCATCTCCTAAAAAAATTTTAGAAGGACCCGCTGGGGTTAGGAAAAATCCAGAGAAATTAGATTAAGTCTTGTAGCTTGAAGGTGACAACCTCACGCTGGAAGAAGCTGCTCCTTTGCCCTCTATTGACTCTGTCTGAGCCAAGGCAGAACTTTAATACTGATAAGGCTTCCAAGCCCCTGGGACAGTACTGGTCAGTGGAGACTACCCGGTAGAGTCATTCTCAACCTCTAGCCACCTTACTCTTCACTACCACACACCCCCACTGATCCTCCCTGCTTTTTTGAATGTGCAATGTATGTTCATTGTAATGTTCTTCGATTGTGCATAGTCACTATTCTCCCTCATGAATATGTATGTACTTCCTGAAAAGCTACTAGAATATGTATAAGCTGCTACGAGACTCTCTCTGCTGGGCGTAAAACCAAACAACCCTACTCCTCTCTGAAGCTTTTTTTACAGTCCGTACAAGTAAACATTTTTTCCAATTTAAGTTGTTACATTGCCGATAAAAGCCCCTCTTTTCTAGTAAGTTACTCCTGTACTTTTTCTAAGATGATGGAAATCTAAGTGATTTTGTGTAAGTTTGTATACAGTAGCCCAATTTGGTAAGATCTGGAAACTAGAAGTGAGTGTTCACTCATGTGAGATCATCAAACCACAAGACCCAACATGTCTTGTATCTCTGATTTTGTTTCCCTTCCTCAGAAGAAGCAAGAGAACTCTTACTCATAGCCGTGCCAAAGGTGGGTTGACCTTGAATATGAATAAGCATATTTGAGGCCCATCATGAAATTATATGAACCAAACTCTCTTTTGTTGGGTCTCTAAATTTACCGCCATTTTGTTAGTGGAACGACTATTTTTTTTATAAAGTCAACAATCTCAATACGACTAAATATGCAGTAATGAGGAAGTCACTCCCTAATTTAGTGAAAATGTCAAAAGGCAATGTTTTGAAACTGACTTTACAATAAAATTTTATTTCATAGCTTCCTACCATTTTTTCTGAATTTCTTTTCATTCCTCACATGACAGCCTCCCAAGCAACTTCAAAATCTTCATCATAAGTTGGCAAATTTCTAGAAAACAATGGTAGATGTTTGTGGTGGTCATGATGGTTTTAACCACCTGTTAAATCAGATGTATTTCCATTAGTTAGTTTCAAATATGTAATTCTGTTAGACTTCTTTCCCCTAAATTTCCACTTTATAATTCTTGGATAATATATAATTCCAAGATTTTCACAATGACTCTCAGAATATTCAAGTTAGTAGACTTACAAATTGTACACTCGTAAAAAAGAGGAGGCATTGAGTAAATTTTAGGCACCAGTGTTTTCTACATTTAGTTTATTTAAACAATATTCTTCCACTTTTCTAAAAGATTCAACTTTTTGAGGTTGATACTATACTGAGTTCTTTTCTATAGGGCATAAATAGCACAGATAGAGCCAAAACAGTTGCCTATTTTATTGTTTTTGTAGCTATCCTATAGATTGTATATCCTCTAAAAGCAAAGTTTTCTTGAATTTAGGTCTTCCTATTTATCTTTAAATTACTCCTGTGAAGAAGTATCTTAAATTTATTCTACCAAGTACAGAAAAAATATTTACTTAATTGTCATAAGTTGAAATAAAACTTCCTAAAACCCAATAAACTGATTTAATAATCATGTCTCAGATGTATTTTCCCTAAGGGAACTAAAAAAGCAAACAAAAAATAACTTTAAAACAACAAATAAAGGGGCTGGAGCGATAACAAAGCGGGTAGGGCGGTTTGCCTTGCACACAACTGACCTGGGTTCAATTCCCAGCATCCCATATGGTTCCCTGAGCACCGCCAGGAATAATTCCTGAGTGCAAAGCCAGGAGTAACCCCTGAGCATCGCCGGGTACGACCCCAAAAGAAAATAAATAAATAAATAAAGTCAACAAATGACCTCCCTAATTGTGAAATAGTTTACTTAGAAGATTTCTATGACCAGTAAGCAAGTCAATTTCCTAAGTGACTTAAACTGGAGGGGGTGGGGAGGGAGGGGCAGAGGGGAAGTGTAGGATAGCATATCATATGAAATTTTTTTTCAATAAGTATTTTGATAAACTATTTAGAAAAATTTTCAGGGGAGGGAATTATAATCACAAACTCTTATAATTCTTAAACCCTTTACATTTACCTTTAGCTACTGAAAAATCTAATTTCTAATCCTATGACTGAATTCATGGCAGTTAAAACTGTTATCAAACATCTTTGGGGGGGATTAGAACTCACTTCTCATTCATTGACGCATTAGGAAATTGTGCATGGTATTGTCATGAGAAAGTATTGTAATATATTGCAATTAAATTTCCCCTGGGATAAACCAAAGGTGTTAGAAATAATTAAGAATGGAAATGGAGTTTAATGTTTTCCATGGGAATATTTACTGTATTTCTTAATATGCATTTGACTCTTAGGCTCAACAAAAGATAAAGAGGCTGAAAGATGTGAATGATAAGCAAGGAGCTCACAGGGACAAACTCACTAGCGATGTAAACTGTAAAAGTCTGAAGGTAGAAATACAAATCCAGGATCTGCTTTTTTTCTTTTCGTGTGTGTGTGGGGGGGGGGGGGGGTGGAGGGGGGGGGAGCATAAGGGGGAAGGGAAGGCATTGGACTGGGAGAGGGCCTTGGACCACACCCAGCAATTCACAAAATCTATTTCTTTCACTTTGCTCAGGGGTCACTTCTAGGGATGTTAGAAGAACTAATTATGATACTGGGGACTGAAACAGAATTGGATGCATGCAAGGCAAGCACCATACTCCTATACTTTCTGACCCCAGGAACTGAGTCTTATTGGATGTTTTATACAGTTGAACACTTCCTATTTCTAAACCTGTTGCATGTAATATACAAATAACAGTTAACTTCCTCAGAGTATCATGATGGTTAGGCATTTTTTTTTAATTTGTTTTTGAGTCACACCCTGCAATGCCAGGGCTTACTCCTAGTGCGGCATTCTGGGATAACTTCTAGCAGGTCTCAGAAGACCTTGTGAGTACTGGGAAATAAACTTAGCTCATCCCTATGTAAGATAAGAGTCCTACCCTCTGTATTATTGCTCCAGTTTTTCAAGATGGTGAACTTAACCTAGATGAAAACATCTAAAATCCCACTGATAGGGCATGGTCATGATTATTAGCTATTATTATTTTTATTGTGATAAATTTGGAAGTAGAAGCAATCTTTTAGTGGGATGGTTAAGAAGACAAAGGATTCTAGACAATGACACTTTTAAATAAAACATTTGTCTTTGTCTACAAAGTTTGATTTAGCAAGAAAAAATTCAAAACATTTGAAAAATGAAACGAACAAAATACCTTCAAAAGAGTTTTAAAACTTGATTTGGTTTTCAATAAATAAGAATCAGGATCCTGAACCTCTCAACTGTATTGTTTTGGAGCTATGACTTTAGTATTATAATTGATGGCATTAGAAGCAGTTAACAGTTCATTAGAAATCTGCATTGATGCAAAGTGGAAATAAACAACGTCTCCCTTAGCTTCTGACATATTACACTTGGAGTTGAAGCTTTCTGTTACATGGACTTGAAAAAGCTACTTAACATAAGAAAGAGTTAACACTAGTTTAAGAATGTCCTATTTCTTAAAAAGAGGATCCTTGGAAAATACAATCTGACTTTAAAATCAACTGCAAAAATATTGTGACAGCTCTTTCAACAGTCTTCCCAGGAAACTTAGCTGATGTGAAAGAAATAGTGGTTGTCAAAATAATAAGCAAACTACATTTTACAATGATCAAGAGAAAAAGAAGTACTATTTTCTATTTTAAGCAGTGTTGAGTTTTGCATAATCTAGTTGTGTGATGACTAAGAAAGTCTGCATAAGAACAGATTTACAACATCGATTTCTTGAAGATCCTTATAAAAGAACCAAACAAAATCTGAACTTATATTTAGCTTGCAGAAATTACACTGGTCTATTAAGTAAGCAATCAAAGATTGCTGCTCATTTAAAATACTGTATATTCATAGGAATGAAATATTTTTTTATTAACATCTGTAAGCTCTGGTTTCTGGTAAAGGCTGTAATAATAATAAGTATGAGTTCACAGCTGTTTCCCATCTGTTACTCAGAGACTTTTAAACAAGTACTTACTTCCCAGTAGCGTTGAGTACTAAAGCCATATCACCTTCCCTAAAATGAGAAAGAAAAGCAAGGCAAGGACTCTGCTCTGCTTTTGAATAGCCATGTACTCAGCGGGTCTGCAATTTACCACAGAGGTAAGGGCCTTCCAGGGAACTACTTAATCTACTCAGACAAACTGAGCTTTGTTGTTTAAAAAGCCGCTCGTAGACAGGGGGATGTGGATCAAGTAGTAAAGTACATCCCTTGTCTGTGCTAGGTCCTGGATCTTATCCTGGTCACTAAGCTGTCCTACAGGCACTAATTGGAGTCACCTTGAAAGCCTCCCAAGTTCCACAATTAACAACTAACTCAACTTGCACGTGGATGACCCAGGTTTGATCCCTGGCACTACAGATGGTACCCTGAACCTCCAGTAGTGACCGCGAGTAATCAAAACAGAACCATGAGTAATCTCTGAACACCACCCAGTGTGGACACAAAACAACCAAAACAGAAAATTATGGTGTAGCTACAACCAAAACAGAAAATTACAGTGTAACTAAAAGTATTTGTGCCTTTGAATTCATAGAACTTCACAAATTCTGTGATCAAACATCATTGCTCCAGTTTAAGAGAATCTCTGCAGTTCTTAATTTTGTTTCAATAAAAGTTCAGGTTGCTTATGAGAGAAAAATATCGGCTCCAATAGACTGAATCTCGGCACGTAGTCATAGTTCCTCCAATGGGAACAGATCACTTGGGCTTTTCTTTTCTATCTAATAAGGGGGAGTCTGATTTTGTATTCTATTATTTTGTTATTCTATTATGCTTTCCAAGAGCAAAATTCTCTGATAATCTTTAAACATGATGCCCACCCCTGCATGTAGTTTTCTGCATTTATTCACACTATGTTACCTTTCCCGAGAAAAGTACATATTATAGACGAAAAGTGATCTGGACCATTAGCTTTCGGATCGTCTTCCTCTCAACTATTTCCTATCTTCAAGTGAATCCAATGAAACCTCAATTTACTGCTGTAATTCACATTTCCCTCTTATTTGATATTTATACTTTCTAATATTATGTCTCATAATTTAATTATCTGTTCAAATGAAGACTCATACCCAATACCCCTTGAACAAACAGTGATTTCCACAAATACGGATTTAAATAGATTCTTAGTTGTTTTCGCTATTTCGCATATTCTCTTGAAACCAGCATCTTTTATTAAATTACCTCAGTGGCCAGGGTGGAGATTGAAGATGCTGTTTTCAGCTGTAGAAATAGAACAAGAAGTAAGATATTTGCCTTGTATGTAGCTGTGACCCTGTTTCATTACTCTGCACTGCCAGAGGTCACCCCTGAATACAGATCCAGGAATAACTCCTGAGAACCTCCGTGTATGGTCCCCAAAATCTAAATAACTAAATCCTCTGGGGGAATGCCACTGTCTTATCCTGAGTTTAGCACCCACCTTATCGTTCCAAAATTACAGTGCATCTGGAGAGAACTTTTCAACCTCCTTAGACACATGCTGTGAGGAGGAAACTTCAATGCAGAGATATGAACATTTGCCTGGTGCCAGAGTCCTACTTGCTCCAATGTCATCTCTCATACATCTATGCAAGTCACAGAAAACATGTGTGCAAACCATTGACTCTTGCATAGCTAACATGTGATTTCATTTAATAAGAAATATAGGAGGTAGGAGGCAGCTGAGTAGTAAAGCACTTGCTGAGCATGTGTGCACCCCAAGTTCAATCCTGACTACAAAAGAAAAATAAATCACTCTTTGACTGGTAAGATCATACAGGTAAGGTGTCTCACTTGTATACCACTGACAGCGGGTTGATCCCTGGCACCACATGGTTCACAGAACATTATGGGGTACAGCTCTGAAGGCTTCTGAGCACCACATGGTGTGACACTGGACCTGGAGGCAACACCTCCCAACACTGCCAAGGGGCTCCTTGGATAAACTCAGGCATAGCAGGGCCTGAGCAGCATGGCTGTTTCCAGTCTCTGCTCTGAACTACCCAAGGAGTCAACAGGAAGGACTCCAGGGCCCCGAGAGCATCATTTGGGAAACAACACTCCCTGCCAAACAGTGAATCTTTCCCTCCCCTTTCCTCAGAAGGATTTGACTCAACATGAGCAAGGCAGTAAAGTTTCAATGAAAGATAGTAGTTAAATAAATGTTTAATATAACCCTGAATAATTGAGAAATACTGACTGCCCCAAATTTACAAGAGGTATTATGCATTACAGATATTTTAATGATACAAACATCAATGGGTGAATTATTCTACGTATCTTTAACATCATTGAGCTTTAGATGAATTTTTCATTTGTTGTTAAAAAAAGAAAACTAAGGGAATTCTACCATCAAAGCAAATTCACCTATCTAGAGAATTTTACAGAGTATCATCCTATCATTGATATAAAACACTCTCAACTAGAATATTTCTACCACCCCACACTTAGATCGCAGTGGACCTGAAAAGCCTACCTTCATTACTATTTCAACAAAAAAAAAAAACAGGTTATCAGAATTGGGCCAATGTTTTTTTCCACTCATTATTTATGTGTCAAAAGGGGATGTTGGGAAATGGAGATGATATGAAAAGAAGAAATCGTATTCTGCTATCTGCCTTATTCTTTCCAAGATAAAATATAGCCATCATAAAATATTGACTTCTTCAATGTTGGCATCTTCTCAATTCTTATAAGAAAGAACGGTTTGCCTCAAAATACCACTGAATGAAATTTGAGTGGTGACCAAAAATTTCAACTCAGAACAAATTATGAGAGCCCATGGCTCGCTGAGTTCTCACAATTTCACGGTTTTGCTCTCCCCCAGTCTCCATTGAATTCTGTTCTTGCACGACTTCCTGGGCCTTGTGTAGCATCACCTGTCCACAGTCCTGTGCCCCAGAGGAGCCTGTGACAGCCAGAACCCCACAGATCTCCATCTCCTCCCTTCCCACCAGGAGCCTGGGGTGAGACCATCAGTCTCCAGGATCATTTGTTTGTTGAGCTCAAGTTGGGATTCTTGGTCAACTGTCAGCACCAGGGGGAAAGAACGATGGTGTCTTAAGTGCATTAAATCTTCATATGAGCCCCCTGGTTTGGCAAACCTTTATGTTGGCTTTGTTCTGTTTTTTTCAAGCATGACAAACAAGTGGCTTTTCTTTTTCACTTTAATGATTCTTTAAACAAAAAGGAGTAGTTTAGGGCTTTCTCCTAGGCTGATAGGTATTTCTGTTTAATGAGGTTTTTATTATACTGTATTGGCTTCCCTGAAAAGAAATTACGAGCAGCCAACAGCTGATAATAGAACAAAGCTGGAAGAAACAATAACCAAAAGGGGGGAAAAATTAGTGTGGCCACAGATGCCTGTGTTGCAACTGGAGGATTATATGCTACGCGCATTCTCTCTTGGCCACCATTGTACCCACAATAAAGTCGACGTGGGTACTAAAGTGCCAGTTATGTATGCACGGAAGATATGGACAGAGATATCTACATAGAGCCAGCTAAATCGCCATCTGTGGAAGAGGAAGGGTGGTGAGCTCAAGTCTAGACAAAGATGAGTGAAGCTCAGAGTGCGGGTTTACAAGGGCTGGTCGGTTACCATGGAAACTAATTGGAGCTAATAAGTAAAAGGACATTTTAACTGTGGGAACAAATAGGAGGGGTTATTTTTCAATATCACCGTTACCTACAATTAATCTTTCATTTTAGGAGTGTCTTTCCTTAATTCCTAGAATGAAGCTCTTCCGCCTGCACACAGCCTCATTCTGATCAACATTCCATTTAGACGCTGAATGTCAATTTTTTTTCAAATGTGCTGTATTTGGGGTTAAGATCTTTCAAGACAGAATCAGTTTCACTCCGCCCCCACCCCCGCCACCTAAAAAATAAACTGTTTGCAGATGGGAAGGAGTAAGGAAGGGAGGTAATGGAAAATCTCTTAACGTCCCAACTGATATTCTGCTGAGCACTAAAGCTGGTTCCAGGGAGGGCAGCTGGGACCTTATCCTGCAGCACCAGTTTCAGTTTTGTGTTTGAGCTGATTTTCTCCAGCAAAAGCATTTCGGGACATAAACAAAAAAATATATCTTTGTGGACTCACTTTACAATACTTTGGGAAGGTAATGTTTACCGACACTGCCCAGAGCAAGAATTAAGATCAGAGCAAAGAAGCAGGCGCTCATGCTCAACTTGTATTTTTCATTTTAAAGCAAGAATGAAGCGGTGTACATAGATGCAGCAATCCATAAAGGAGAAGCAGGGACTGAGATTTAATGGAAAGATTTACAATTAAGAATAGAATAAAAAATGTTTGTGTTCAAAGCTCTTTCAGCAATAATATGAGGCAGAGCTGGACCACTAGGGAAAATGTCTTGGAAAACATTCTTTATGGGCACAGGGTTGATAAAACTTGATTCAACACCTTTACAGTTTCTTCAGTCTTACCATTGTAACTTAATTTACAGTTTAAGAATTTAAGAAAAGGCAAACCTTCTTAACAATGTCTCCAAGGTCTTTAGAATCTATGTAGTTGAAGTAATCCAGAGTTCTAGACATGAGTCTGGTTGGATTAAGCAAAAAAAAAAAAAAAAAATTAATGAAAAAAATTGCCTTGTAATTATTGGCACCATGAAACATTTTATGGTGCCCCAGGGAAGTTTTGGCCTCATGATACCACTTGCCATTTTAGAATGTTTCTGTGTTGATATTGTATCTGGATTTAACTGATTAGGGGTAGTGGTTTAGTGAATTCATTCTATAGGGTGAAACAGACACCTCTTAGTCACTTCTGGAAAGAAACTGAGCACATGAATCAGGAATTCAACCTGTAATTCTTTGGTTGCTTTTCTCTACAACCCAGTGATAGAAAAAAAATCACTGAAAATTATAGTTCTCTAATCCTATGCTTCAGAAAATTGCACCAGGTGTAATTTTTAAGGCTCCGCACATTATCACACAGAGAATTCTTTAAAAAAGGCTAGTCAAATTAATTTTTCTGGGTATTAAACTACATGTCTGATTCTGACATTGCAAGGATTTGATACCTATTTACAGAATTGATTTAAATGTTTCAGGCAGGTTTGAAATTTGGGTCTCAGTAGTTTCAACCCAACCATCAGCCCCTTCCCAGTTCAAACAAATTCAAAGGTGCAAAATTTTAAATATTGAAGGTTCAAAGATGCAAAGTTTTAAATGTTGCCTTCCCACAAGGTGTGAGAAAATCAATAATACTTCAAGTTACCATTTTCTCTTTCAGATAATCAGAATTCTTTTAAAATCCTGAAAAAACTTTTTTGACAGTATGATTTTTTTAAAGGCAATTAATTTATTTTCAGATCTAAAAACATTGTAACAACTATAATGGTTTTCTGGTTCAGACTGCTATCAAATTAATTAGTTCTGTAGAGCAGTGGGAGAACTTTTTTTTTTTAAGTATCTAAGGAGGTATTGAAATGGCCAAAAATTGAAAATGTTTCAAAGCAAAATTGTTAATGAGCTGCTTGAGTTATATGGACATTATAAGTGCAATTAACCAGAAGCCAATAAAAATAATCAATGACAGAGTGCAGCCCCCTGGTACCAAGTGCTTTTACAAAGAGATGTCTGTGAAAGCAGCAAGTGATTAAAAAAGCCACCTTTATCTATGAGGCGCGCGTGCGATTTTACATGAGTAGAAACGAAAATGATTCTCATTGACTGTTTCTGAAGTTCAGCCTGTGGCAAACAGTGAAGAGCTGTATGCAGGAATAGAGAAGTTTCTGCTCCGGGCTGCGCCCCCACCCTCCACCTCCCAGGAATGTTGGAGGCAGCCAGGATCTAATCAAAGGAGGGTAGGAGTTTAGATTTCAAAATGTAGATGTCACATTTCAGTGCCAACTACTCCTACATTAACACTTTATCAGTAAGTCAAGAGGAATCTTTTATCTTTGGGGGGGGGGGGGGGCGCGGCGCGGTTACTGACTCCCTGAGATTTGCCTTCCTTGGGTTGACAAGGAGAGAGAAAGAGAGAGAGAGAGAGAGAGAGAGAGAGAGAGAGAGAGAGAGAGAGAGAGAGAGATGTGGTGCGGTGTGTCTGGGCATCCTACGAGGATCCCAATTGTCCCCAGGGAGCATAAGGAGTTGTGAAAAGTAACGCACAACTGGCCACCAGGATAATTCATTCCCTCCACCTTCTCTTTAGCACCTCCCACTTCTCTTTTTATAGCCGTCCTTTCTCTCCGAAAATCTCAGGTTACTTGACTGGGAGTTCTCAGACCTCCAGTTTCAGTCCTGCCCTCAGCCTCCCGTCGGTGAGAGACACCCAGCCCCAGCAATTGGATTGGGCAGCCAGTCTTGACACAGCACTGTGCTGAGTGCTTGAGGACGTGTTTCACCAGATGGTTGGGGTTAGTGTGTGTCATCACGTTCGAGTGGGGATTAGGAGCAGGAAGCCTGCCTTGCTGGAGCTGTGTGGTCTTCTCCAAAAGAGAGTTGCAGGCAAGAGCGCGCTCCTTTGCTTTGGGGAGAAGAGGAGAAATTCATTTTCAGCAGCCACAAGAAAAGCAGTTGTTTCAGGTAAAGTGAAATCTCTCTCTCTCTCTCTCTCTCTCTCTCTCTCTCTCTCTCTCTCTCTCACACACACACACACACGCACACTCACACATGCACATACACACATGCACACACACGCACACACACGCACACGCACGCACGCACACACACTCGCATAGTTTTGAATGGAATGCTAGCACAGCACACTTGTCAAAGGCAGTTGTTGCTGTCCTATCAATGCAGCTATTGTACGGCTGACAGATAACAGTGAACATAGCTCGGTGCTTGGCTGTCTTTAGAGAACTAACACTCCTCATGCCTAGCTCTTTGGAGGTGTAGCTAAGAAATTGTCTGTGTATACCTTTCATGTCTGCATTTCGGACTGAAAACAGGAGTTAGGAATTGCTCAGAGAGAATGAATAAGGCCAGGGGAGCAGTTACAGCAGCTTCCAAAATTAAACTTCACTTTCAAACTGTTGCATTTTACTTTTCAATTTATAAAGATTCTTTGTAAGGCTCTATTGCTGAGTTGCTGACCAAGATGAAATTGCTCTCTTGACTGATTTTTGCAGTGCTGATTATGTCTGAGGGATGATGGAGGAAAGTGTTTTTGAAAAATTTTGGAGACTGACACTGAAGTGGGGAAAAACTCCTTAAGAGACAAAGCTGCCCTCCTAATAGCTGATAGGTTGTCTTTAAAACAAAATAGAGCTAAAAGAAAAGCAGAAAAGGAGGAAGTAGAAAAATGCTCTTTAACATAATTCTCTTGCAGCTGCAGGGGAGCAGATGGAGGTAATTCATTTGCAGATCTGTTTGTGAAAGTTTTACAAGTCATTGAAAACTAAAATAGCATCTCTATAATAGATCATTAAAGTCTCTACATTTATAGGTTTTATACAGGCTATCTGAAGTGTTAATTAAATGTCAATAGATTTTCTGGCTGGATTATAAACAAACATTACAAAAAAGACTTTAATTATAAATTAGTC
The DNA here is from genome assembly GCF_029834395.1 of Sorex fumeus. Classification (NCBI taxonomy): domain Eukaryota; kingdom Metazoa; phylum Chordata; class Mammalia; order Eulipotyphla; family Soricidae; genus Sorex; species Sorex fumeus. Next base: position 29,643,046 of record NW_026606059.1, on the reverse strand, counting down.
ACTGGAAATTAATGGTTATCCGGTGCCTGAGCAACATAAAATGAGTTGTCATCATAGATGTGAGTAGCCGTCAACATGACCACTGCCAAAAACAACCGCTAAAATTAAATCTGACCGAAAGTCACAATGGACTGCATATTCTTTGTTTAATCTGTGGCATTGAAAAAAAAAGACGACCTTTCTGGTCACTCTTCTATTTTTTACAAGTACCAAGAAAAAAATACTCATTTTTCAATTTTTGCATAAGCTCGGTGAGTCAGTGAGGTACTTTTGCACCTAACAGACTTACCCTCCAGTTTTCACATGCCTGTGCTCAAGGATTCTTGTTGCTATTGGACGTTCACATTTGGTATAGAAACCCAACACTGTCCTCACCCTTTGCAGGTGAGACACTCTATGAATAATACTGTATACAAGCTATTCTGAAATCGGAGCTGCTGCTTTGGTTGAATAATAGGGTTTATGGCTAATGCTTTGTGAATGTGTGTGTTGTGTGTGTGTGTGTGTTCAATTATATAATGATGTCTCTAAAATTATGTTTCAGGTTGAATCCTACATTTTTTCCAAGCAATTATTTGTGAACATTTTTTGGGCAGGGTGGCGTAGCTAGATGAATCCTCTTTTTTCACAAAGTCAAGGCTATGTATAGTATTCAGTTGTTGTTCTGAGTAGTCTCTGGTTCTAGTCTCATCTTCAATGAAAAACAACCCTCAAAATTAACCAAGCAATTATTTACCACTGAGTATCAGCCAATCTCCAATATTACATAATCCAAATAGGACTACATTCATAAGCCCAGGTCTTTGGGAATTCCTGTCATTCCATTTCGGCTTTACAATGGAGCTGGGGTTTAAATAATAATGACAGAAAGGCAGACAAGTACCTCATGTTGTGCAGGCATTAGAACATCAAGTGCAGCATGCAGCAGGGTTGGAGCTGCCCACCAATGGCAGTTTTTCACTAAAGCAGTAATCCTTCAGGAGGGAGTAAAGCTCTGACTTCCCGATATGCAGTGTGATGACACTAACAAAGGCAACTCGTAGTGACAGGAGCCCACAAGTATAGATCTCTTACACATGCACTGCACTGCTCAAGAGCCATCTGACCAGGATTTTCACTGCAATAACTACTCTCCATGAGTCAATGGCGCACAGAATTAGACAAGGCGACAACAGGAAAGGAAGCACTGAGAAAAAATAAATTCACACCTTGAAAAGGCAAAGGTGTTTCTTCTCTTCTTCCCCCTCCAAAAAAAAAACCAAAACCAATATGAAGTTACTTAGCAAAACTCAGAGTCTGTCTAAAAGATGGTGCCCACAGGGAAATCCTGGTTTCTTCTTGAAATCTAAATCCACTGTTCCAGATGGTAAACATTCAGAGGCATATTTATGGTGACTTCTACATACCTCGCTTTGACATTTGGTTTCTTCCTGACAGCAGTTGTACTGGACACACATGAAGTTCCCATCAGTATTCTAACAGCTGTGAACATGGCTATGCATGGGAGAACCTGGTAGGATGTGAATAGTTTCTGCTGTGGGGGAGCATTCTCCTTGCACTCTTCATAGGACTTTCTGCCAAGGCAGGTGGGAAGGTGAGGAATCTTAGAGGTGTGAAACCATCTGCAAGCATGGTTTGTGAAAGTCACCAGGTTCATTTTCATGGTGGAGTGGTAAAGGAAAACACATCAACCCAGGTATTTACCCAGCTCCTGGGAGGTTATGAATGGGGACCGTCTTCAAAGGACTACAGAGATTCTTCTCTGCTTTTCAGGAAATATAAGGAAATGCAGGCAGTGTTGTGACCATTTCCGCTATGATAGGAGGGGCAGGTGAGAACTGTGACGCTTTACATGTCTTTTCTAGATTATTATAAGTCCAGTTGTGTGTGACTCATTAGGAACTTAGTTGATTCAATATTTTTATTTTTCTTCTTCTGTTTTAGGGGGGTGGGAAGTTTCTGTTTTGGGGCCTTACTCAGCAATACTCGGGGATTTCTCCTGGTTTTGCACCCAGGGATCAATCCTGGCAGGGTTCAGGGGACCATATAGGGTACCAGGAATAGTCCTAGGTCAGCCGAGTGAAGGCGACTTAACCTCTGTCCTATCTTCCCAGCCCCAGTTCTTTGTATTTTCAATTTTGAACAGTTTGTTCTTTACAAGGACGTAGGGAAGGTTTCTGACGCTCAGACTAAGATTTCCCCAACTGCTGCCATGTGGACGAGGCCGGCCCATGGGTCAGGTCAGGACATCTGGTTCCTTTTCTCCTAGGCCATATTCTTGTGTGGAAAGCATGGAGTAAATTTAAGGGGATTAGCTTTTTAAAGAGCTAACTCTAAATAGATTATTACTTTTATCATCCTTAGTGACTCTGAGAAAAAAGAGGCTCATGTTATAAAATGAAATCTGTAGTCATATGCTCAGCCAATTTTAACTACAGGTCAGATCCATAAAAACAGAAGTATATGAAAGAAAATATTTTTCAGAAAGAGTTTTTCCTGATATGTGTTTTTTTTTGGGGGGGGGGTGTAAAATATTTCTAAGAGGGCAATTGATCTGTTTACCATTTTTTTCTGATACTCCTCAGCCCCTTCATTTACCTGACATCAGACTCTGTGACTTGGGGCCTTAGATATAGTATAAGTATTATAGTACTTACCCTGTGTATAGTCAACCCCAGTTTGATCCCCAGCACCAAAGATGGTCCCCCAAGTACCAGGAGGGGTAACCCCTGAGCACAGAACACTAGGTGTAAGCCCTGAGCACAGAACACCAGGAGTAAGCCCTGCCAGGTGTGGCCCAGCCAAATTCTGTGATTCCTTCCTTTATTACACCTTCCATTACATGCCAAATCTGCTATCACCTGTGAGGTGTTATAATATCTGAACTGTCAACTTGTGTCCATCTTCCTTTGTGGAGCACCACTACAGACTGAGCTTCCTGTCACAATTTTCATCAAAGCATCCTCAGCTGAGACATGAGATCTTATTATGGGCAAGATGAAATTTGAATTTCTCAGTTTAATGAGCCACCCTCCCTCTTGGTTCCTACCTTACAATCACCTGGACACTAGGTCCCCATAGAATTCAAAAATATTCAAAAGTGGAACTTCCTGGTGACTAGAGTCCAGTTCTATGCCTCTCTTTTTGGTCTCATCTTTAACTCCTGACTACTCTAATTTCCCATCTTCTCTGGAAATTAAGGCATGTGTTATCATATGACATAGGTCCTTCAGACTCATTGTTTATAGTCTTGTGCAGAGGACACACTCGTCACTTCTAGATATGTACCTTCAAAGTGACAGCTTACGTTTCGTCTTCTCAAAGCAGCTTGCCCTAATCACCGTGTTTCCCAGGATGCTTTCTTTTACTTGAATTTATCTGCATAGATATATGCACACTATATTTGACATCAATAACTACAGTTAAGATGACTTACAGTCAGCACAGTTACCTCGGTGTTTTTTTTGGTTCTGCTTTCTAATTTTTAATCTTTTGAATCCTCAAGTAGAGTGAGGTCCTCTTTGGGTCCACTTTTATGTCCACAGAAGATACTAATAAATGAGTGTTGACTGAAACACAGGAATATTAAAAAATTCAGGGCACTTGACTCTCTACTTGCCCTCACTTTAGAGCTATTTACCAGTTTTGCTGTTATTGTTTCAGGGTTTCGCTTTAGAGGCTATATCCTGCAGTGTTCCTGGCTTACTCCTGACTTCGTGCAAATGGACCACTGCTAGTGGTGCTTGGGTCTATATGGAATACTAGGGATCAAACCTGGATTAGAATGCATTCAAGACAAGTGCGCTACCAGCTATCCTTTCTTTCTGATCTAATTTACGGTTTAATGGCCTCCCCTCCATCCAAGAGGAAAGGAGAACAAATGATTACATATGATTGGCTATATCTGGGATTAGAGTTGGGGAAAATGTCACAGGCAGAATATGAAATCGTCAAAATTTAAGCTTGAATATTACCCTCTATTTCTGTTTCTCTAATTACAGTAGAAATTATATCTTTTTTCCTAATCCTTAGTTGTGTAGAAGTTTTAAAATGATTTTTTGAGGCAGGAGAACATAGAATTTGGGTTCAGACAGATCTGATTTTTAATTTGGGATTACCGCTCACTGGCTATTGGCCTTGAACTGATTTAACTGTTCCATGCTTCAGCTCCTTTTTCTCTAAAACAGAAATGATAGGTGTGCTGGAGGGATAGTACCGTGGGCAGGGTGATTGCCGTGTAAGTGGCTGACTTGGGTTTTATCCTTGGCCTCTTGTATGGTGGTCTCTCGAGCCCTGCCAGAAAAGATCTCTGGAGCACAAAGCCAGGAGTAAGACCTGAGCACCATGGCTGTGGCCCAAAACCCAAAACAAACTAATACAACAGAATGGGAACACTAGCTTCATGGAAAAAAGAGAAAGTTGGTAGATGCATGTATGATTGATCGTTAGCGTTCGTGCTAGTAAGCATTCGTGTTAGTGTGTTGATCCCACTTAACAGCAATTCGTTCTTTCTATTTCTGGTATGCTTTTCTTTGATCCTCTTTTTTTTTTCTGGCACCACAGGAAGGGAGATGGAGAAGAAAAAGATGAGAGAAACTGGATCTTGGGGATTGGGGGTATAGCATAGAGGTGCTGAGAAGGGGCCTATTTTTGGCATTTAGAGATTTGGAGCCACTGAGTTAATGGAGTAGGGATAATGGTTAACAGTTGAATATATTCTGCAGGGAGGAGGAAGTCCTGGATCCTGCATTAAAAGGTAATAAAAAGCAAGGGTGGAAGTGCTAGAGGAAGAAAGGCCCTGAGCAGTGGACCCCAGCAAGGAGCTGCATTCACGGAAGGTTGATGTGCTCCTCTTCCTTCCTCTGCGCCCACTCTTTAAAAAGAAATAATAACTTGGCAAAACATTGGAGAGAGTCAGGTCAAGCTTCCAGAAGCAATCGAGATAGTAAATTTCAGACAAAACAAGGCCTGGGACCCGTGCAGTCCTTCATCTCCAAATCAGGTTTAATAGAAAAGCTGAAAGCAATCAGCTTGAGCTCTTGTCTCATCCCAGCCTTGTGTCCATCATCAAACACTGTGTGGCCTCTGGTGGGCAGCCCATGAGAACTTACCTAACAAAAGCACGTGCTGCCACCTAGCACTTGTGTCCTCGGCTACTGGACATTCAAGTTCAGTTTTTAAGATCTTGGCTAGATCTAAGAAGAGTCTCTTTAATCTTGTTCATCTGGTCTACATCTGCCCTAGACCAGCAAGAGGAAGTCTTCTAGGAGGCAGAGCAAGAGGATATTTCTGAAGATTCGTCCTCCTCCCTGGCAAAAATGATCTATTGAACTTTCAAAAAAAGATGCGTTCTCTTTTAGGTTCCTTGGCTTCATTTTTAACTGTTGTTGCTACTCTCACTCACTTTGGGCTCAGAACCTGTGATCTGTGTACACTGCACAATAGTGTTGTTAAACTGCCATTGATTTTTTTTCCAATGGAGCTCTCAACTTTACTTTCAAAGGTAAAACATTTTCTTACACTCTGATTTTTTTCCTCTACAGCTTTAAATCTGTAAGAAACTATTTCTGTATTTTCTTAAATATGAATCCAAGGGACTAAGACACGTTGTTTATCTCTAGTGAGTGAGGTTGATATCAATCAGTTCTAAAACAGAAATAATTCGACACACTGTATTTCTAAGTGGAAAATACAATCTTCCTTGAGAAAAAGTAGAATGTCAGGTTTGAGTTCCAGCCCCATGGTGGTCCCCCTAGGACCCCTAGGGACAACCCCCAAGTGAACTCTGGGAGTAACCCTTAAGCACCTCTGGGTGTGTCCAAAAAAACCAAAAAAGAAAAAGAAAAGGATCATCTTGCAAAATTAATCAGCATCCTTCATAGACTCCTAATCAGTTTCAAACACGACTTTAGATGACTGTGAGAGCAGAACTGGAAACTGGCAAGGGGCCAGATGGCTCTGGCTACACTTAAAATAAAAATTCTAAAATTCGTCTGGAAAATAAACTCATGAACAAGATTCAGTACTGTTGTCAGAGCAGAGGAGCAGAGAGCATCTCAACAGTGAGATGGGTTATTAGCACAGAGCAAAGTACACTGCATGACTATGAGACTTGGAATTTTGTGTTCCATAGCAATTTGTGTTTCTGACAATTGAGAGTTCTTATCTTTGGGTTTCCTTTTGTTTCAGTCTCCTCAGTTTTAATTTTTTTTTAACTTTTTGTTGGCAGTGTCCAGATTTTCTGCTCAACTACAAGTGGCTGTTGTTACAAAGTGGTTCTGCTTCTACAATTAATAGAAACCCTGATCTAGTGGGTTTTTTTTTTGTTTTATGGGTATTTTGTCCTCTGGAATTAGGGCTACTAATATATGCAACATTCATGGAGTACATAAAAGGCCCGAAATAAGTTTGTTTCAAGAACTCAGAAAAATCCTCCTGCATTTTATCATCCTTTGATGAAAGAGATCCAAAATATACCCATCTAGGAGTCCTATTTTTCTGAGCAATAATACATATTCCTTAAAAAAAATTCAGGAATTGTGAATTACTAAGTTTTATTTATCATCCAATTTTGTGGCCTGATACTATAGCTAACTCATAGACAGCACTCAATAATTTGAAATCAAGCAGAAGAGTAAACTGTTATAAGATACTAGATATACTCAAGTCAGAGTAACAAAGGATAAATTGCATGCAGTGAGGATTTATCAATAAGCTAATTTACAAGTGTGCACCTGTGGATATTATCTTTAAACTGACATCCCATCACTAAGGAAAGCACCAAAAAAATCACCTTTTATAATAAAGTCTCTGCCCCCGCGCTTCGGTGTTCCTTCCCGGAGTCCCTTGGAGGGGAGCGGGTTGAGCTTTCCTCCCCGCCCCGGCCAGGGCTACGGCAGCCGGAGACCTCCAGGACCAGCCACCACCATGCTGAGACCACTCTCCGCACACCTGAAGGTACTGGCAGAGGGACAAAGCCACGCGGGTTCCGGGGCCGAGACCTCCAAGCCTACTCGAATTGGAGTCGAGCATCTTCCACCCAGATCCTCCAAATTCCAGTAGGCGGGGGTCACACCCACCACCTGGCCCCCTGGCGCCGTGTAATCCCATCAGCGGCCAAGACTCAGAGACTATAAAATCCAGATCCCGGACGAGAGCAGTGCAGTCTCTGCCCCCGCGCTTCGGTGTTCCTTCCCGGAGTCCCTTGGAGGGGAGCGGGTTGAGCTTTCCTCCCCGCCCCGGCCAGGGCTACGGCAGCCGGAGACCTCCAGGACCAGCCACCACCATGCTGAGACCACTCTCCGCACACCTGAAGGTACTGGCAGAGGGACAAAGCCACGCGGGTTCCAGGGCCGAGACCTCCAAGCCTACTCGAATTGGAGTCGAGCATCTTCCACCCAGATCCTCCAAATTCCAGTAGGCGGGGGTCACACCCACCACCTGGCCCCCTGGCGCCGTGTAATCCCATCAGCGGCCAAGACTCAGAGACTATAAAATCCAGATCCCGGAACCGCTCGGCCGCATTCGCGGCCGCGCGACATCTTATTATCTCATTCCTACTTTGGACAAACTTGCAGGCTGTCAAATGTAGCCTGCCCACAGGGCAGAGTCTGGCAAACTCCCCGTGGCCTACCAAATATGCCAAATACCAGTAACAATGATGGGTCTCATTCTCCTAAAGAGCCCTGAATATAATTTCAGGGCTAGGATGAAAGAGACGTTACTGGGGCCTGCTCGAGGCAATCGACGATTAACAGGATGATGAAATGAAATGAAATGAAAATAATAAAACAAATCCTGTGAATAGACTTCCTGCCATTTTAAAGCCTCCCCCTTAACCTTCACCTGCCAATAATCAATCTTCCTCTGAATTGAATGTCCCGGTAAACAGATGTGCTTGGCAGTGCATCCAGAAATTCCTGCAACTTTAGCTTGTAACTTTCATCTACAAGAAATGCAGCCGAGAAGAAAAGAGGGCCCCTACAAATCATGTGTTCTCTCTCCTCTTGAGAGCTTGACGCTGGTAAGAGGAACGTTTTCTGAATATAGTAAATGAATAGAAGAATAAGAGTATGGAATATTATTTTTACTTAAGATGTCTAGAGACTTACATGTGTTATCACATTCTTTTTCCTATATAATATCTATATTTAGTGAAAGAGATTTGGACAAAAAATATTTCACTTACTTTTTTGCAGTTGAGTTGATGCCCTGAGGCACAATCATAATATGCTTTCTAAATAGATCCAGAGTCAGAAGGAATGGGTCTGAGAATAGGCTTAGAAATCTTCCTCTAGGCTGGAGAAATAGTTCAATGGAAGAAGTGCATGCTTTGAATTTGGGAGGTCTGGGTTCTATCTCTGACATACACGGTCCCCTAGCACCACTGGGCGTGACCCACCTCCCAGTACTGCCAGGTGTAGTCTCAAAATAAACATGCAAAATAAAAATCTCTACCACTGTGTCAATCCATGTATTCCAACTGTTCTAGAACTGTCACGGATGCATCTCTAAAATTATAGTGCAGAATAGAATACAAAAATACTACAAAACGATCTCTGCGCTCAGGTGGTAGCACAGCGGATAGGGCATTTGCCTTGCACTGGCCGACCCGGGTTTGATTCCCAGCATCCCATATGGTTCCCCGAGAACCGCCAGGGGCAATTCCTGAGTTCAGAGCCAGGAGTAACCCCTGTGCATTGCCAGGTGTAACCCAAAAAATAGAGAAAAAAATGATCCCTGATCACTGCCTATGTGACCCCAAAACAAAACAAACAAATAAAATGCCCATTTAGAAGTTTAGCTTAACTAGATATTCCTTGTGAAAAGAAGACAGTCTGTCAAAACAGTTACATAGTAATACAAAGAATTTTGCTATTAAGTGGCCATTACTAGCACTGATTAAATGTGATGTCAACAGAGCCCCCTGTTGGAGGAGCCAGTATCTGAGCTGGAAAAAAAAATGTTTTTCAGTGTGATTCAAATTGTGATCCATCTGATTCAATGAAACAGAACAATTGCTCATCGAGCGTTTACAATCTATGTGGAACAATTGGCTTAGCCCTTTCCCCCTCAGTTTTCTTCTCTATAAGATGTGGATATGTTTATGGTCAAGTGCTGTCATATAATACAAGTTATTAACAAGTTATATGATAACAAGTTATACAATATAATAAGTTGTTATATTATATTATATATACTTGTTATATTAACAAGTATATATAATATAATATATAATAACAAGTTATATAATAATTTGTTAATAACTTAACAAGTTATATAATAAAAGTAAGCTGCTTACCACAATGTAGAACTTAGTAAACACTCAGCTGTGTTTTTTTGTTGATGGCGATGGTGGTAGAGTTGCCAAGGATTGAACCCAGGACTCCTTCATGCAAAGATCTACCTTACTAAGGAGCGACATCCTCAGTCCAGAAACAGGGGTATTTTTTTTCAAGGTTGTGAAAGGAACGAACATCTTGTATTTGAGCTAAGAGTTCAATTCAATATATGCTTTTCAAATGAAGGCACAGTATTTTTGAAGTAAGCCATTTGTACAGATACAGTCTGGAAATAAAACAAAGGGGACATGAGGCTAAGAGGTAGAAGGAATCACCAACTGATGAGGAAGAACATTGGAGTGACAGAGGAAATGAAAGACAATAAGATCTTGTCTTCATTTGGTGTCCTTTCCAATTTCACAGCACAGCTTAACCACACCTGTTTCTAGAGTTTTCTCTCACACCTGGTAGAGACATTGGACTATAGAGCTAATGTTTTTCTGGAAAGTAAAGCAATGGGATTTTTGGGAATTGAAAGAGAGATAGAAAAATAGAGTGTGAAAAAGAAAAGGGATGGAAGGAAAGGGAATTGGAAGAAATAAAGTGGAGAAGAGAATGAACGGGAAAGGTACAAAAGGCAAAAAAAAACCACAAAATTTTTTTTGGTCCATTTATATTGATTGATGGTACTGAGAAAGGAAAGTATGAACATAAGAAACATTCTAAGGGGGTTGGAAGCAGAGTGATAGTATACTGAGTAGGACATTTACCTTGCACATAGCTGATCCGGATTTGATTCCCGAGCATCTTCCTGAGCACTACCACCAGTAATTCCTAAGTGCTGAGTCAGGAGTAACCCCTGAGCATCGCTAGATGTGACCCAAAAAACAAGCAAACAAAAAAAAAAAACAAAAAAAAGAGAGAGGAAAGAAAGAAAAAGAAACATTCTAGGGAAATAAATAACAGTAAAATCTTAGTGATGGTCCATTAGAAGATAAAAAGGCAAGTGGCAAGGTGACACAGTATATAACAAGCCAAGGAGATGGGCCTGGTGACATCATCTGAGGAATATTGGGGCACTTAAAGTGTAATTTCATTTTGCAACAGCATGAATTTCCAAATCAACATTGGTCATTAGGGGAAAAATGTTAATCTGTCACCTATAAATGCACGGCTTCAACTGGCATAATTTTATAACATAAATTAGGGGGTGAATATATGTCTACGTCTTTTATATAATTTAAATAAATAAGCATAGTTTTGTGATCATTGATGGACATTACACAGAATACACACTGGTGTTTTTAGACAAAGTCGTCTTTAGATCAAAAGAAACTTTTCCCAAACTAAGAAAAAGATTGTTCAAATAATTCTAAAGAGATACAGTTGGGGGGCCACACCAGTGGTGCTCAGGGCTTATTCCTAGTTACATATTTTCAGGAACCACCCCTGGCGGTGCTCAGGGTATCATATGTGGTGCTGGAGATTGAACAGGGGTCAATCCCTGCTCATGCAAAGTAAGTGCTTAGTCCCTTTACTGTCTCTCCAACTCCAAAATTTGAAGGAGGGTAATAAATTTTCAAGTCAGAACAGCAAAATACTTCTGCAAAACATCTATAATTCTCTTCTTTCAATTAAAAGATAATAAGAAAATATTTTAAATGTATTTAAATTATAAAGCAATAGTTCTGGTGCTTTTAATTTTTATATATAGTAAATATGTATTTGAAAGGCTACTAGAAGCTAAAAGAGATGATATATTTAAAGTTTCTTCTCATAAACATAAAGGCCCTCCAATTGATCATCGATTTGCTCGAGCAGGCCCAGTAACGTCTCCGTTGGAGACTTTGTTGTTACTGTGTCTGGCATATCGAATACTCTCGGTAGCTTGCCGGGCTCTCCGAGAGGGGCGGAGGAATCGAACTCGGGTCGGGCATGTTGGCTGCGTGCAAGGCAGACGCCCTACCCGCTGTGCCATAAACATTTAGGTTATACCTTGGAATAGCTGGGCATCCTTTTTTGAATGAATGAATGAATGAATGGTTTATTGTAAAACCAAAACTAAAACTCCCTTTTTAATTTCACTACAAAGACAAATCATTCTTAATTTTAAGTTTGGAAAAGCTCCTGCTTCTTTTTCTCTCCTTTCCACCCATTTTCTTTCCATTTTTTTTTTTCAGCTATTTTCATCCATAAGATTCTCTTCAGAATTGGATGGTATTCTTTACCTCTTTATACTAACTACAGCATCAGGTTGTCTTCAGGGTTAGATATAATTTCAGCAGAACAGAAGATTGTATTTGTCATTTCGAAGTCTTAGACTACATGTTGGGGCAGCGTGATTGAAAGAATATGCTATTTGAGTCAGCAAGATTTGTAGTTAAAATGTGGTCCTGTTACTAGAAATTTGTGGGCACAGCACTGACCTGTGGAGACTTGACAGTATTTTGTTTCCTCAAAAGAGATTTGGACCCTGTTCAAGTTTTTAATGAAGATTTTGGCGTGTCTTATTTTATTCAATTGAGAGTGTTCTGACCATGTTCCTGGCTGCAGTGGGAGAAATGCCAGCCTAAGTATCAGCACCTGTAATCTCTTTCTCATTTATTGTTTCCACACAAGAAGGTTTCATTGGACTGAGCCAGATTTATTTGGAAGCTATTAATGGCTAATGACTGAATTAGTAATACTTGAAATATACAGTTCAATGAATTGAGGGAGGAAAGTACAATCCGCTAGTGTCATGGTAAATCAGTCATCACCTCCTACAAGCAACCAACTTGAGCTTAACTGCAAAATTTAACACGATATCTCTTTGGCTGGTACCCACTTAATTCACTGAGTACTTATTCTTGCTTTATCTCATTCTTGCATAGAGTTTAGGATATGAAATTTGATCTGACATTGTTAGATCAATGTCTTCATTTTAAACTTTGTAAATTCTGACTTCAGTTCCAGCTGCTACTCATACATGTTCAGCATTTGCACAAGTCAGAGCACCATAAGGGTTGAATTGATGAGAACTATTCCACCTAAGGGAAGTACATAAGAGGAAAAAGTAAAAAAAGATATCAGTGCCATCAAAATATATTTTGTGACACTCATGTATTTCATGCAATATTAAGGGTTTTTATAAAAAAATAGAAAATAATCCCTATGAGACAACCCATGAATGGAAACAATTCAACCATTGTTATTCTCATTAGCCATTTTAGTTTAAAAAGTAATTACCTATTGATATACCATCCTGTTCAATTACCACACTAGTCTGAAAAGAGAATGGAAGGAATAGTGACAACTGTCTGACACTTTGCCACTTTCTTAACCTTTCTAGAAACTTAGACTAGTGTTTCTCAACCTTTATCCAACCACAGACCCTTTGTGACCTCATTTCCCTACTGTGCCCTCCCATTTGGACCCTTAGTCTTGCTTATGACTCCCCATTTATAAAATTTTCACCTGTTACCCTTCTGAGTATCCTGGATGTCCAGAGAGAGCCATATGCCTCTACGTGGTCAAGAAACACTTAGCAAAATATCACCACGCACTGTCACATAGCTTCAGGCAAATCAGATAGAATTCTAGGAAAAGCAGGGAAAAAAATAACTATTTTAATAGGACACTTCCCTAATGGTTTTTCAATATGTAAAAATCAATGAATAGGACCAGAAAGATAGTCCAGAGGGGCCAGAGTGACAGCACAGCAGGTAGGGCATTTGCTTGCATGTGACCAACCCAGGATTGATCCCAGACGTCCCAAATGGTTCCTTGAGTTCCAAGGCAGGAGTCAGCATGCAACCCACTAGGTATGGCCCCCAAACAAAAAGAACCAAAAAATGATAGATAGATAGATAGATAGATAGATAGATAGATAGATAGATAGACAGACAGATAAAATAGAGGTTAAGGTTAAAGCACTAGTCTTGTGTGTGGCTGATCCATCCTGTGACACATACAGTCATTGAGCACAGCAGGAGTGATCTCTGAGCACAAAACCAGGCATTGCTCAGGGCATATTCCTGGGTGTGACCCCCAAACCAAAGTCAAACAAGCAAGAAAACAAGAGACTGGGAAGATAGGTCAGCATCATTGAGTGAACTATCATTGCAAGTGGCCCCAACCCCTTCATCAGTACTATGGCAGATATTCCTGTTAAAATAAACAATGAAGCAGTGAACCCAGGCTTGGTCTACTGTAGAACCTGAAAACCTTAAGACTAGAGAGGCTGTGAGTTCTGAGTCCATCACCCACCACATGCCTGAGTGACACATGCCACTGGCTCTGCTGTTTGGGATTCCCAAAGCCAGAAGAGTGTGTGATCTCCAGCAGGCACCACAGCTGAAAGAAAAAGAAAAATATGTGTGATCACTGGCACCAAGTGTGCATGAGCAAGAAGCAACAAATACATGGGGCTAGGAGACAGCGTACATGCTAGAGCATAAGCCTAACATGCTTGAGACTCTTAGTTCTATCCCTGGCGCCATGTGACTCCCCTGCACCACCACTGCATTGCTAGACCAGAGTTCCAGTCTTGTATGCCCCCGCTTCTGTCCCTAGGACCTTTCTGCCTGCTCCATCCAACCTTAGTCCCCTACCCCCTCTTGGCAACCTCAAGCTTTGTTTTCAGAGTGTAAGGATTTGTTTTTATTAGACACCGTCTGTTCCTTTATTTCTTTATATACCACCCATGAGTGAGAATATTTTGTATTTGTCACTCTTCTTCTAACTTATTTTGCTGAACAATACCCTACTTTAGTCGTATCCATGTTAAAGCAAATGCAAGATTTTATCATTTCTCATAGCTGAGTACTATTCTATGTGTTGATATCTTTGTATTTATGTATAGTTTATATATGTATCTCACAATTCAGTTACCTGTTGTTGAGTGCTTGAGTTGTTTCAAGATCTTAGCTATTACAAATAGTGCTGCAATAAACATAGCTGTGCACATATTTTTTCAAAGAGCTTTCTGTGTTCTTGTGGGGAGATACCAAGCAGTAGATTTTGGGGGGTTATACGGTTGCTCTGTTTTAAATTTTTTGAGAAATCTCCTTAGCATTCTTTATAGAAACTGAACCAATTTACAATACCACCACAGTGAATGAGGGTTCCTTCATCACCATGTACCAGCCAGCAATAGTTGTTTTAGGACCTTTTTTTCTCTTTTTGGGTCACACCTGGCGATGCTCAGGTGTTACTCCTAGTTCTGCACTCAGGAATTACTCCTGGTGGTGCTCAGGGGATCATATGGAATGCTGGAATCAATCCCAGGTTGGCTAAGTGCAAGGCAAATGCCCTTACCCGCTGTGCTATCGCTCCAGCCCTGTTTCAGAACTTTTTGATATAGTCCATTCTCACTGGTATAAGGTGTGATTTTGTTTTGCATTTCTCTGATAATCAATGATGATAGATACTTTTTCATATGTCTGTTAGCCATCTATATATCTCAAGGAAGTCTCTGGTCACTTCTCCTTAATTTTTGATGAGGGCTGTAGGGTTTTGTTGTTTCATGGGTTCCTTATGTATCATGGATATTAGCCCTTTGTAACATGGGTGGTGTGTAATATTCTCTCCCATTCAGTAGAAGGGCCCACACATTTTCACCATATTTTCCCCCACCTTCTCTGTCTTCCCCACCTCTTTCTGCTGTTTACTAAACTGGCCCAGAATTTCCTGAATCACATCATCTCTCCGCAGAATGTACTACTCCTGTTTTCTGAATTGGGGCTTACTTTCCATTTCTGAATGTCCAAATCTCAGCCTTTCGATACTAAGAAAGTTTTAGTTTCTTTTTTTTCCAAACTATTCTAATTGTGAATACTATCCTTTTTATAGAAGGTCTTTTATACTTAAAGCATTGCTTTATAATTTTAGCTCTTAATTAGAAACAGTTTGCGGGGAATGACTGTTTTTGCCTTTTGCCACACCTACAGGGCTTATTCCTGACTGCCTGTTCAGAGTTCATATGTGACGGTGGGGATCAAACTGGGGTCGGCTGCATGCAGGCAAATGCCTTAACTCCTATACTAACTCTCTGCCCCCTGTAAGCATACTTTTCCAGTTTTCAAAGTTCTTGATAATTTTAAAAAAATTCACTTCCTCTGTCCTAAATTATTAGAATTAAGGCAAAAATTTGGTTTTTGATCTCTGTAACTATCAAGTATGGCTTCACAGTGTTGTATCAAGTATATGCTATAGGTCCTTATTGAATATTCACTCCTAATAGTCAAGGATAACAGAGAGAAAATTGCATTTTAGCCTTGGAAAAAATTTAGGAAACTAATCAGCAGCAAATCCACAGCAACTCCAGGCAATTCCTTTCACAATATGGAAGGGACTATCTCATGCACCAATTCTCTGGCTTAAATTTATTTTTTTCCATCTTCTGCCCACATCACTCTCCAGGGCTGCCTTTGAGCCAGCTGGATTCCATCCAGAAACAGACTCAAATAGACAATAGGCCAACCAGAATTCCCATCTTCCTTGATTAGAAGTGAAATTGTATAGCTGGGTGTCACTCAATTTGCCAGCCACTCAGGATTCTGTTATCAATTAATTTCTCTTGAGAGCTGAATAGGGAATATTGTAGCAATTCTGTTTTTAAGAACCTGTGAAATTATGGCTAGACCAGGATTTCAGGGACAGTGCCAATTGTAGACCTGTCCTTCCTGAATAAACGTATTCATTATCTGCTGTAATGCATAAATTAAAATGCCCTGTAAACTTATAAATCATATCATGGAATTTTTTCCCTTGGCAGTAAGATTTGATGGTAAAGATTCCTAGGCAAGGAAATGCATTCTTATTTGTAGATTAATTAACCACTAAGATGAGAAGCTTTAAATTGCATGAGAAGAAAGAGGAAATTATCGCACATACTATCAAAGCTAGTATATTATATTTCTTGTAGCTTTCTTAAATTACAAGAATTAGGATTAAGATTAATTAGAATTAAGTTTGTGTGTCAATGATTCATTAGGATCAAACAATGACAGGAAAGAATAAGACAAACATTTTTTCTTTTTTTTTTTCTTTTTTGGTGTGGGGGTCACAGACTCTCTTACAAAGTCCTATTAGTAATTAGGTACTACATAGAATTCCTGGAATTAAGCTAATACCAGAGAAAGATTCAGATATATTCTCTGTGAAAAAAAATCTATTTTAATAGAAATAGAAGTAAACCAAGCACTGATGCTAGAAACAACTAAAAAGAATGTAGTTTCATTTTAGAAAAACTTTTTTTGTAAAGATTGTGGTGGTGTTTTGTTTTGTGGTTGTTTTGTTTTGGGGGGACCACACTCAAGTAACACTCAGGACCTACTTCCAACTCTGTGCTTGGGGCACCAAACCTGGGTCTCTTGCAAGCATAACTGTGCTTGGGGATCAAACCCTGGTCTCTTGTAAAACATGTGCTAATCCTGTTATGCTATCATTTTGATCTAGGAATTTTGGGGGGGATTGCTGGCATGGGGCAGATTACTCTCTGGGGCACTTAGGAACCACTCCTGGCTCTGTGCTCTGCTCCTAGTAACATATATATATATATATATATATATATATATATATACACACACACACACACACACACACACACATACATATATATATCTGGGGCTTATTATATATATATGTATATATATATATATATATATATATCTGGGGCCTATATGTGGTGCTAAGGATCAAATGTGGGGTGGGAGGGATTGGTTGCATACAAGGTGAGCCCCAAAGCTCCTATACTATCTCTCCAGCCCTGGAAAAGCATTCAGTTTTTGCCAAAAGCATTCTACCTTAGTAAAGATGACCAAATTACTTGTTTAAAATATTTTCACTTAGGCTAACTTATTGGAGCTTGTGTTATTTGGGTAAGAAAAGCAGATACTTTGGTTAAACACACCAGAAAACTAAGTCTCACGGAGGACAAGCCCTAGTCTAAAGAGTGAGTGAAGTAATCAGCTTTTCAACCTCTGAATACTCACTCCCGTTTCACTGCTCCATGCTTCAAGGGATTCAAAATATCACACATTTTCTCAGTATTAGGAAAACCTGTTAGACTGTTGCTCAGTGGCATCACCTCAGTGAAAAATAAACACTTGATAAACTTCCCTGAGTCCTAGAATTTTCCCAAGAGAAATCTAAAGGCAATAATCTCGCCAAGAAAAATCTAAAAAAAAAAAAAAAGGTAAAGAACTCCCAAGAGAAATCTTTAAGGCAACATTCTTTAAATTAATAGACTACACAAGTATTCATAGCATTACATCTCTATATAATTTATCTCTATGTAATTTGCAGTGACTTATTTTTAAAGGAGGTAAAAATCAATCACTCAATTATTTCATAGTTATAAATTAATATTTTCATCTGCATCGTAAAAATAACAATTTATAATTCAAAATGACAGCTTAATTTGGAATATATAAGTATGGGGCTGGAGCAATAGCACAGTGGTAGGGCGTTTGCCTTGCATACAGCTGACCCGGGCCAACCCGGTTCAATTCCTCCGCCCCTCTCAGAGAGCCTGGCAAGCTACCGAGAGTATCGCACCCACACGGCAAAGCCTGGCAAGCTAAACGTGTCATATTCAATATGCCAAAAACAGTAACAAGTTTCACAATGGAGACATTACTAGTGCCCACTCGAGCAAAACAATGGGAGGACAGTGCAGTGCTATATAAGTATGACTTTTTAAAAAACTTTTATAACTTAAAAAAATGATTTTATTTTTAAAAAGTGTTCTTTTAAAGCAATGAAAAAGGTTACAGGAGAAAATATTTTAATTTCTATGTTTAACTAACTGGCCATATTTCAATATATTGGAAAATGTGGTTGCAAATCAGTTTAGAATATAAAGCAATCAAGTTTACCAATATTACAATTTCTGATAAAAGAGAATTCTATAGAGAATGTGAAGGTAATGTAACAAGATGAATGTTCATTTTTTATTGTTTAACCTTATAATTAATGCTAAAAAAGAATTCTATAAAATGTATTTTCATTCCAAAGAATACCTTGTTCATACTAAAAATAATGATAATTTTCAACTAAGTCTATACACTGAACACTCACATGAAATATACTTCACTGCTTCCCATTCATGTCTAAATGTTGTCTATAACAAAAAAATTACTTGGGGTAGTGGTGGTAAGACAGAACCTGAAGTCTGGTATCATCTCTCTGTCCCTCTAAAAAAAATTTTAAGCTTGTGATGTTCACGATTAAAAGGGAGCCCTAGATAAAGATAAAATCTTGCTAATTTCTCTCCAGTGCAGCTGCAGCTGCCCTTCAGGCTCTATGAACTTTTCTCCAACATGCTTATAAACTTATACAACTCAAAATGTATGACACATGGAATATGAGCATCCTTCTTACTTCTCACTCACCACAGACATTCTGAAATGGCTCCCATTTCGGTCAGTTATGCACAAGATAATGAACTTCCTCAGCTTGATCTACTATAATTTGCAAGTCCTTTGAAGTTTTATTTATTTTGATTTGTCCCAGTTTATAAATATATGTTCTCTAATTTTATATAAGTTTTTACTTTCCAATATTCTTTCAAACATTTCCTTTGATTTTGACAACATTGTGGAGGGATCATACAATAAGGACCTGTATCCCTTTAAGAAAATAAAAGTCACAGTCTTAGGCTATAGATACTCGTATCTATTTAATAACATAAAATCATTATGCGAGCAACTAACTCATTGATTTTAAGAAAAATACACACACTTGCAAGTAAAATAATGTATATACAAATTATAATCAAATGTGTGTAAACATATATGCATGGATATATAAATATGCATACGTGTATATAAATATATGCACACATGAATATATACACACATTGAATGTGCAATTGGTTATGATATTAGACAAATGGTTAAGAATTAATGAATGCAATAAATGGTATATATATATTATTTCTCTTATTCTTTAAACTTTTCTGTGATTATTTTTGCATTTTTTTTTGACCACATCTGGAAGTGCTTAGGGATTACTCCTGGCCACGGGCTATGGGGTCACTCTGGGAAGTGCTAGGACACCATACGTTTCTGGATATCTAACCTGAGGTCCAGTAGGCAAGTCATGAACTCGAGCCATTTCCCCAGATCCTAAAATTGTTTTCAAATACAAAGTTTCTCTGTAGATACAGAGATGAGCTATAATTTGCATATAATAATGTAGCTATTAGAGGCAAAGTGAAAAACTAAAATCCAGGTTTTATTTTTTCCACGTTTCCTGCTACCCTGTAATCTTATTTCTGTATAAACTAAGTAAAAAAAATTCCATTAAGCAGGCAGGAGAGATAGCCCAGGGGCTAAACTGCTTGCCTTGTGTGAGACTGATCCAGTTCAATGCTGACACTGATTACGGTCTCATGTGTATCGCCAGGGTTCACTCCGGAGCACATATCGGGAGTATATATGCTTCTGAAACACCACCAAGTGTTGGCCCAAACCCATGCCCCCCCGCAAATAAAATTCCATTTAAATAATTTATAAACCACATTACAACTTTACCTAATTAGTCTCTAGTAATTGGTATCATAGCATGAAGAAGACAGTTATTTTTTAACCTTTATTTTACTATATATTTTATAATATTTTAAATATAAAACTATTTTATATCAGTTTTATAACTTTCTTTAATCATTATAATGCTTTGGATGAAGCATACAAAACAGGTATTGTTGTGACCTTGCAGATTAAGAAACAGGTAATACCAGAGATAAGGTTCAGTCCTCAGCCCCTCATAATCCTTTGAGTAACACAGAGAGTTATCCCTGAGCACAGAACCAAAAGTAGATCCTGGGTGTGGTCTAACTTCATCTCACCCAAATAAAGAAAAGGGTGAGTGTTATTGCTATAACAGTGTTCAGGGCAGCTAAATGCCCATAGTATTCTCAAGCCCTAAAATTCCAGCACTGGTTCTCTTTCAGTAGATCTTTTTGACCTTCCCATATTTTTCATAACCCTAGTGACCCTATCTTAAATCTTCTAAGCTTTGTGTAATACTGAGCAATGAAAAAATAACATTTTTTAAAGAACAAAACAAAGTAAGAAAAAATGTTTGTTTTATTTACTAAAATATATACAACAACTATAGTTTATTAAGTTCCTTTACATCATTCTTGCAGATCTAAGTTCTATAGGGGCTGGAGCGATAGCACAGCGGGTAGGGCGTTTGCCTTGCACACAGCCAACATAGTCGACCCGAGTTCAATTCTTCTGCCCCTCTCGGAGAGTCCAGCAAGCTACCCAGACTATCTTGCCCACACCACAAAGCCTGGCAAGCTACCTGTGACATATCCGATATGTCAAACACAGTAACAAGTCTCACAATGTTACTGGGCCCACTCGAGCAAATCGATGAACTACGGGAGGACCGTGACAGTGACAGTGCTATAGACTTTTGACTTTTTCTACACTGCTATGACATGACATTCTCATGGTCCCATCGAGAAACAAGAGAACAGGCAGCTTGATGAACTTGACCCACATTACATATGTAAAGGGGCCAAGGCTGAATCTCAGCAAGGCGACCTGCCCTCAGACTTCCTACTTCACTAAGTACATCTTCCATATTTTTCATATGCTCTGATTTCTAGAATGGACAGGATTATTTCCAGGGATCATATTATGTATGGGCAAGTGTATGTGTGAAAAGTCAGGTACCACATATTTTTTTTTTTTGGCTTTTCTGGTCACACCCAGAGATGCTCAGGGATTACTCCTAGCTCTGCACTCAGGAATAATTCCTGGGGGTATTTGGGGGACCAGATGGGGTGCTAAGGATATAACCTGGGTCGCTCACATGTAAGGTAAACGCTCTACCTGCTCTACCATGACTCTGGCCCCAAACACATCTTATTTGATGCCAACAGCAGCCCTGGCGCACTTAGCATTCAATAAATGTTTATTGAAAGAAATGATGCTTGGAGTTATCTGTTCAAATGATTTTGAGATATCTGAAGCTAAGTAACCCACAAAACCTAAAAGTTTTGTTGTTTCAATTAACAGCTTTTGAGCAAAACTTCAATTTCAAAGCCAAGGATAAAAAGATAAGAAACAAATTTGTTTTGCTTTTAAAAGTATGTCAAGGAAGAAATCAGGGAGAAAGTATAGCAGATAAGGTATTCTATGCAGCTGGGCCACATTTGGTCCCCATGAGCACCACCAGGGGTGATCCTTGAGCACAGAGCCAAGAGAAAGCCTTGAGCACATCAGGGTTTGGCACAAAAGCTGAAAAGGAAAGAGAAAAGGAAAGGAAAGAAAAGGCAGGGAGGGGATCGGAGGGCAGGGCCAGAGAGATAATACAGGGGGTATGGTGCTTGCCTTGCTGTGACCTACCCCAGTTTGAATTCCTGGCACTGTATATCCCCAAAGCATTGCCTAGGGTCACTCCTGAGCACAGAGTCAAGAATAGTCCCTAAGCACTCCCCGATCCCATGCCCAATATTATAAGATACCCCAACCGAATTTTCTAAAGGTCCCCAACCTAAAAGATGGGGTCTTTAGATTGTCCAGAAAATATCCTGTAGATTATAATTTCTAATATCAATGACAAAATGTGATGCTCAGTCTCACTGCTAGTTGAACTTCATGATTTTTTCCTTTCTATAACCAGTTTGGAAAAACAGAATGCAGCGGGCTCTCTTTCCAAGGTGCCTCTTAGAGGTGGTGTTTGAGCAATGATGTAGGAAGGAGACAGCCTGGGAAGAGGAGAACGCAAAATCCCTGGGCTGCTTTTTCACCTCTTTTCTTCCAATTCATGTTCCCATCTGTCCCTTTTGTGCTTTCTTCTCACTCTGAAGTTTTCCACATTACCCACTAGTGCACATTCTCTCTTCAAAGAAGCATAGTTAGGGGAGCAAAGAGAATCACATTGGACACCTTTCCTCTGTGAGTTAAACAGCCTCTGTCTGACCCAAGCATTCCACACAATGCACAGACATCTTAAGTGCCCAGCTTAACTTTACTGCAGTGTAAGGGAATTTCAGGGTGGAAACTGCATTCATGGAAGTCAGTCACACATCGGGTCTCAGGTTACTCAGCTTGGCATTGGTTTAAAGCATTAACGTGATTCCTTTCAGGCCCTGCCCGTTATCACTCCCTTTGCTGTCCATCACCCTTGCCTGAGGCTCTGGCTTTTAGCTTCTTGTTCTTCTTACTGATGAACCTGCCAGTGCCAGGCCTGGACATTTGCAGATTCTGCAAAATAAGACTTTTTCCTCTCTCAGTTTCTGCACATCCTTGACCAGTATCTCCCAGAGAGGGCAACCTCTACAGTGTCCAGGACTCTGCTCCCCACATAGCCCGTCTTTTTCTTCATTTTGACCCAGTCTGCATATCATTACTTAGCTCTAGATCTAATTCTCTGACATAGATGCTCTGTATTTGCAAATTATTCCTTTTGCTAACAAACAAGATTGGAGGAGAGCAACTAGCAGGGAGCCCATAGACCAAATTTGGGGAGGATGCTTCCTTTTCTTCATGTTTCTCTGTCTCTCAAATCCACTCTTTCCTAACAAAAGCTTTCTTAGGATTTCTAGCACGGAACGCAACACCTTGAGTTTACCTGGCTTCCTGAATAACAATTGATTATCAATCTCCATTTGGGGGGGAGGGTACAGAAGGCTACCTGACAGTGCTCAGTCTCATTCCTGACTCAGATGCTCAAGGCCTCATTCCTGACTCTGGTGCCCAAGGATCATTCTCGACAATGCTCCTGGGGACTATATGTGGTCCTGCCAGGCAGCCTTAATCTCTGTATTATCTCTCTGGCTCCAATCTCCATCTTTTAAAAGCAATCTCCACATTTCCTTTCATTTAGTATTGTATTTAAACAAAGAAAATGAGGCAACTGTTAGCAGGTCTCTGACCAATTGATGCTTACTGAACAAAGAATATGGCTTTACTCATTTCAGGCAAATACTGGCTTAGTATCAATGTCCTAAGAGAGCCTCAGAAAAGGAAAGGGAAACTGAGTGACATGGAGTAGTTGCTGCATCTTGAATACTACAATTTGCTTTCAGACTCTTATTTCTAGATTTGTAATTCTGGCTATAAATAAAATGTACATACATATATAATAAAGGTATAATATTTAACACACATGCATATATACATATAGCATATACATAAATCATATATAACATACCCGTAGAGTCATATTTTGAAACCAAGTCAATTTGTCTCCAAATATCTATGTTTGTTTCTCAAATGAAAGTCTTATATAAAGGCTAAATAGAAAACCTAGCCATACAGTCATTAATTCCATGGAAACAGTTTACATTTTCCTCATTTACACCTCTTTTTTCCAGACTAATTAAATTTTCTAAGTCAGTAAAGTGCTTCTTCCCATAGTTTACTAGGTTTTTTGGTAAAGAGCTAAATGAAAGCTTGCTGTGAATCTGGTGAGGAAGAGAAGATGGAGATTCCAATAAAAACTTGTTAAGTGTGTGCAATATGTACACAGACTGGTCCATACATTGCTTGTGAAGGACTGAACTCTCTTTGACTATTCCTGTGGGCTCATGGCCAAGCCAGTCCTAACAGGGTTAGAACCCTACCCCTCACCTAGAAAGCACTATTGGTTATTTAACATCTAGAACATCACAATGAACATGTTTTCCATTACAGCATTATCACTTGTTGTTCCGAATAAATAGGACATACACTCGCTTACTTAATGTGTTTTCCCTTGATTTATATATTCTTGCTTCTTAAATCACTTCCAGAAACTCTTAGGAAATGTGAAAGGAATTTATCAGATAAATGTGTTATCTTTCCCTCCAACAGAATGTCTGATCACTTCTTGAAAGATCCTTTCCAAATTCTTTAGTTAAAACCGATTTTAAATAACTTGAATATACACACCATAATTAGGAAGCCAATGTATTCAGTTAATTTGCATCAGTCTAAATTTTTCCTGACAGATGACTTCCTTTAACCAAGTACTTTTTAATCCTAGTCAAGTTATTGCTAAAGATAAGTGATTTTATCTCTCATAAAGATGCCAGTCAATAAGAATATTAACACAAATTCTTTCCCCTTGAGTAGAAACAAGCTGTCATTTTAGCCATGTTGCTGTGTCAGCCTTTCTATTGTCAAATACAACAAATGATGAGAAAATCAATTTACTCTTTAGAATTAGTCAAGTGAAGAATCCTTTGAAGTGGAGGTGCAAGGTTTTGCCTGGATTCCATAATCACGTAGAAACAAGTACTGTGTATATATGTTGGTAAAATGTTGTGAAATTTAATGAGGACTATTTGCTGCCAAAGATCTTGCAGACAGAATCTATCTCTGAAAAAGAAATCCCTACTCTTAAAATAGTGGTTTGATGAGCAACAGATGTGGTTTAAATGAACCCTTGTTCAACTGAAGTAAGAATATATTTTGACCTACATGAATCTCAGTTCTAAAGCAGGAGAAGTGACTAGCAAAGTCTCAGTTAGAGGTTGGTTGTGTGTTTTGCATATATTTATATATTCCATAAACTTCTTTCGTAGGGCAAAATGCAAATGAGTCTTCAAGTAATACTTTCTAATGGCTGGAGGATGCCATGCATCCTGCTTATGAAACAATTCGCAATACTTTGGAGTCTATGATGTGTGGAAGAAAGCATTTCAATGGGTAGCCACAACCTTTAGAATGATCTATGTCCTGGCACTGATTTGCAAGTTCCACAATTTAGATTCTCCACCCACCGCGGGAAGATTAGATCGTTGTTCAAGAATGACAAGCATTTCATATTTGAAAATGACTAAATAATGAAGTGCCTGGATTCTATAGAAATGCTGAAGAGAAAAGGAGATTAATTTTGAATCCAAATCTAGTACAAACATGACCTCCCTATTGTAAATCTCATGAATAGGAAAAGAAATTACATCTAAAGCTTTGTTTCTAGAGCCTAGTATTTGGAAATATATTAATATGAGGATGCTTCAGGTGGGGAAAAAAGATTTGTTTATTTTAATCTCTTGACTGTGTGGAGGGAGAAAAATTCTTTCTGCTACCTTTTGCTGAAAGAATGCAGTTAGTAAAGATTTAAAATGACAGGAATGGAAAGGCCATCTTTTTATTTCCTTGCCTGTAGGCACAACTATAGCTAAGCCATTTTAGGAAAGAGAACATGTTTTTTTTTTTGACTCCCCAAACCTCCAGGTGAGAATGATAAAAATTAAAAAGAACAGATGGGAAAGCTCAAGGGCCTTAAAATTAATAAAGGTCAGTTCTGACTGACATCATCTCAATCAAAAATTCTAGTACAAGTTTTCTGTAAAAGTTCCATTTAGCATTATCATTAATGTCTGGTCTTTGTTTTGTTCAACTCTCCTCATCCCACTGGTGAGGGAGGGAGCTCATGCCCAGATCCTGGATGACCAGACTCTGGACAGATGGGATCAATAGTGATTTGTTAGTCACAAACACTAACAGCTCGACACTAGAAGCTACATGCCAGGTGGGCCACACAGAAGCTGAATAAGAAACCCAGTGAACAAGAAGAGGCTGTGGAGGGCAGGCTTTGTAATAATGGGGGGAGGGGGAGAGGGGATGGGAGAGGGGGAGAAGTACCATCATTCTCAAGGGAGGATGTGATGGTCTTGTTTGAAAGATGTTGTGGGCTGGCAGGAAAGTGAAACCTATTGGGTTAAATACCAGATGAAGAGGGGCTGAAGCAATAGCACAGCGGGTAGGGCGTTTGCCTTGCATGCAGCCAACCCAGGTTCAATTCCCAGCATCCCATATGGTCCCCTGAGCACCGCTAGGAGTAATTCTTGAGTGAAGAGCCAGGAGTAACCCCTGTGCATTGACGGGTATGACCCAAAAAGCAAAAAAAAAAAAAAAAGAAGATCAGATGAAGAACAGCTAAGCTGGTTCAGCAGTAGAGAATTTTGCAGAGTAGGAAATCTTTCCCAATGAAGGTAGGAAAAGTGGACTTAGATATTTAGGATCCTGTGCAACTCATAGGTGTCAGTGCAAGAATGCTTCCACCCTACATGCCTGTTGTCCCCATTAATCAACATGGCTTACAGGTCACTTCTTTTTCCTTGGCTCTAACCTGACCCCACTTCAGTTGTGCCTTTGTAAAAAGAGTCTTGCCTGGGATGATAAACATTGAACTTGGCGAAGTTTTTCAAACAAGAGTATGCTCAGGTCAAAGTCATATAATTAGTTAGATGATTTATATTGAATTACCCCTTGCTACTCATTTTGATTTGAATAAAGAGAGAGAGAGAGTTCAAAGTCATCCAGACAATTTGCATATTAGCCCTTCACTGGACTTAAATTTGTGATAAGGTAAATATTGGTTAACTCTGGACTTGTGGCTAGAAACAAGCTAAAAAGAGTCCAACTTGTTGAAGTGAAGACATTCCTGCCTTGTGTTTTTCAAGGCAGCACAACCAAGTCAGAGAGTTCAACTTCCCTGTCAGGTAGCAGATGAGAAACAAAGGCTCCAAGAGAGACAGTACCTTCAGGGCAGAGACTAGTCATCTAAAGTCAACAACTGTTCCTGAAAATCTTGGCCAAGGCATTTGATCACTTTGGATCTAAAGGAGTGTACCTTTTCAATGAGGAAGCTAAGTCAGATCAAGAGTTTCATATCTTTCAGTAGTGAAACTCTTATTTCAAATACAGTCCAAAGTGATCCCAAACAACAGAAATGAAACTTCTTTGTTTGACGCCAGTGACTGGAACCCAAGTCCAACTAGGCTGGATACCCCTCACATTTATTTCTTCCCTACCTTCCCTCCCTCCAGGAGTCCTGAAACACTTCCTTGAAAACCTTGGGCTCCTGAGAAACTTGGAACCAAGCAGATGAGATACAATCTAAGGTTCCTTCCGACTTCCAGCAGAATGAATGGATAAATCATAGACTATGGGGTCAAACAGGCTTAACTTCAAAGTTTAGTTCTGTCACTTCCTGAGTGCAATGTTGAGACTGTTTTACCATCTGTAAAGTGTAAAGTGAAGATAAATATGTCTTTTTTGGACATTTGCTTAAGTTAGCCGTGTGTGCAATGCCTGGGACAAAGTAACTCAGAGCTTTAAGCCCTGGATTCCATCTACACCACTACAAACTAAAAAAAAAAAAAAGATTTAAGAAAATACTATTTAATAAAATTAACTCCTAGACCTTAGGAAACTATGGTGTTTACCAAAGGGAAAGTTACTTGAGGTTGGGAAGAAGATTGGGTAGTGGTGTCTTTTTGGGGGGACGAGGGGCATAGGATGGAACTTTGTAGTGGGTACAGTGAGTTCCATCCATCTGAGGTGTAAAAGTTACACTTCTGAAATTTCATGTTGTTTGTAAACCCATGATAGATCGTTAATACTTTTAAAAATGCTTATAAAGCCTAGAGTCTAAAACCTTGTAGGAACTCATACATAGTGTTCTGAAAAAGGTTATGGGAGCAGGGAGATAGCTCAAAGAGTTAGCGTACATTGTTATATGTCACGGCCACGCGACATTTTATTATGACATCTTATTATCTCATTCCTACCTTGGACAAACTGGCAGGCTACCGAATGTAGTCTGCCCACACAGCAGAGTCTGGCAAACTCCCTGTGGCGTACCCAATATGCCAAATACCAGTAACAATGATGGGTCTCATTCTCCTAAAGAGCCTTAAATATAATCTCAAGCTAGGATGAAGGAGAGTTACTGGGGCCTGCTTGAGTCAATCAACGAATAACAGGATGATTTGTGATTTTGTGATTTTTGTGTTATATGCTCTAGACCCTGAATTTGATCCCTAGCACAGCAAAATCTCCCCAAACGCCAGCACCAACAGGTGTAATCCTAGTCACTCCACACAGCTGCGACCCAGGAGCATTTTATCAGCATCCCCAGCATGAACTGTTGACTCTACATTGTGTCAAGTATTGTTGGGAATAATCTTAGGTCCCAGACTTCTCTCCAAAAGCATACATTTCTCTCTCTCTCTGTGTGTGTGTGTGTGTGTGTGTGTGTGTGACAAAAGGTAAAGTTATGGCTCTACCTTAAGCAGAACAAAATGAGGGAAGAACTTATACTTGAATCAGAAAACTGCAGAAAGAACTCTGTCATCCCTGCAGCCCAAAACATGAGCCCCAAATTCCTCTTTAGAACGTGAATTGGTTTTTATTGTTCCAAATCAGTGGAGGCGGGAAAGTGCTTCTAATTCACTGAACATTCTGTATGCACTGGAGAATGAGTATGGTGTAGACACACCCCAAATCTCTTAAATGACACCGTGGTCAATCCGACCACCACAGATGGAATTTAAAGCACGTTGCTTTCACCAAAGAATAACAGGGGAAATGTCATTAAGAACCCTTTAATACTAAGCCACAAGAAATTCAGTACCTGACAGCTCACGTTCCATATTTCACCCCGTATCATAAAACAATTCACCAGAGGGCTGTTGTTCATTTGTTGAGCTGCCTGTCTGGATAGCTTTCAATAGTAGAGTAGCCTCCATAAAATGCATCCCAGGAGGTAGCGATTTCTGCAAATCTCACCTTTGGGGAATTTCCCTGCCTTTCGGGTTAAGTAACCTCTGTTTCATAGGTTGCCTAACAGCAGGGCCTGACCCAGCAGATGCCAACCTTCACTCACAAACTGCCATTTGACAGAAAGTTGGTTCAAGTTAAGTTTTGACTCTCTTCTTCCATGTTTCATGAGTTTTCGTTCTTTTCTTTTCTTTTGGGAAAATTTCAAACATACATACCCCATGGTCAAGGATACCACATGCAGCTCCCAGAACCTCTATCCTTCATTTCCTGTCGCTGTCCCCTGCACTACAGCCAGTAGGCCCTCTTTTACCCACAAACCTAGACCCTTTGCCAAGTAAGATAGAGCAAGGATCCACTGAACCCAGTAATCGGCCCCTGATTACCTGATTTACACAGACCCTTTGTCCTGGACTTTCTAAGAGAACCACTCCGGGCCCCAAACCTTAGCACCAGACAGCAGCCAAGGTAGGTCCCCAGAAAGACAAGGCTGACACTTGTAAGGGTTTTTGAAAGAAGGGCCAGAGAGAAAGCACAGCGGGCAAGGTGTTTGCTTCTCTAGCAGGCAGTCAACCCAAATTGGATTCCCACCTTCCCATGGGGTGCCTGGAGCCTCACAGGAAGTGACCCTGAGTGCAGAGCCAGGAGTAAGTCCTGAGCACAGTCAGCCGTGCCACCCCCCTCCCCCTCCCCCCCTCCCGCTCCCCAAAAAGGCTTTTGTGGAGAGAATCAGAATGGGGATGAGATTTGAACTGAGTTCTGAAGGAAAGACTTTCCAGGCAGAGGAGGGGCGATGTGAGTTAAGATAGGAAACCAGGAACTGAGAGGCTGTCTTTGGGGGGATGATTCATATTCTAATGTACCGGGGTAGGTGAGGTGAGGGTGGGGGGTGGGGTGGGGAAGGGAACTGGAAAATGAGTGCGGAGAGGACCGGTGGCTCTGAGCAGAAGCCGGGATGAGAAAGTTCCTTCTAAACAAACTAGAAAGTAGCAAGTGTGGGAGGGAAGGGGGGGGGGGGGGGAGTAAAGAAAGTACTCAGAGAAACCGAGCACTTTCTCAGAGGACCCCCGGCTCCAAGAACCCCCTAGCTGGGCGTATTGCGCCCTGTGAGAGAAGATCTAGAAGCAGACATTGGAAATGAAGCTTCAAATAAAAAGTTCAGGGCCCTGGCCTGGGGCGGGGTGGGGTGGGGGGCGGGGATGGGCGGTGGGGGAAGGTTTAGGGAGAGATCCCTCTGCAAACCATCATTAGGAAAACAAGAGGTCCGGAATGAAGAGAAGCAGCAGGGACACCTGGTCTGAGTCTAAGAAACATCAGTGTTTACTAAGCACTTGGTCTCTGGAACGCCGGCCTTTCCAAATACCACATCTTCCTCATCCACTCCATCCTGCCACAGGCGGCTACTGTGCGGGGTGCCGGGGGCGGGACCGCACGCCGGGGAGCCCCGCGGCCCCTCCCGCCCGGTGGCCGGCGGGCCAGCTGCAGTGCACTGTTTGTTTGCCGAGGTTTGCATACACAGATTGAGTTGCCTGGGTTTGCTTTTATTTAATTTTTTTTTGCGCGCCCCCCCACATCCCCAATCCCCACCCCCCTCCTTTCCCAGTCTGTTCAGCGGTGTCCCGAAATTCACCCCCAGTGCAACTTCTGCCTCTGCTCCTCCTCTTCTTGGAACTGCCTTTTGTTTGTCTGGCAGCCCGGGTTCTATGGGGGTGTGTGATGATAATAATACGCGGGCTTATATAACCCGCTTCATCTTGCAAGCACTTCGCAGACGGTCCCTCATGAATACCCGGGCCGGCCCGCGGGCCCAGCGGCGGTAGCGGCACCTCGGGTGGCCCCCGGGCCAGGCGCAGAGGGCAGAGAGGACGGCCGGGGAGGGTCAGGGGCCAGGGCCGGCCGGCCCGGCGCGCCGCCGAGGTCAGCGCAGATAAGGAGCCATGCCCCGCGTCCTCCGACGGGGGAAGGGAGTCGCGCTGCCACCGTCGCTCTGCTCCCCCGCACGCTCCCGGGGCCCCGGGCTGCAGCTCTAGGCGAGACTTGGAAGGCGGCTTCTGTAAGTACGGCTGGTGCTGTCGGCTTTTCCTTTTTATAAGAAAGGAAACTTTTTCTTTCCCTCGCCGTCCTTGTCTGTTTCAGTTCTTCCTTCCTTCCTGCTGGCTCTCTCTCTCTCTCTCTCTCTCTCTCTCTCTCTCTCTCTCTCTCTCTCTCTCTCTCTCTCTCTCTCTCTCCTGCAGTTGCATCCCTCATTCAAATTCTTTGATCCTGGAAAGCAATCCCGGCCAACCTCCTCCATCCAATCGAGTCCCTACCAATTAATAATAGGTGGCGGTTGATAACTCACCTGACTAAGAGCACCCCCGGGGAGGCGCTGACATCCTAGTCCTGTTTTTCCTCACCTAGACGGGAGCCCTAGTTATGCCCCTGGCTTGTTCGCAGAGAGAAAGGGTGCAACGACTTTGACCTTCGGTTTCTCTCCTTTTAGCACTCACACTTGCAGGCGACGATAACTTGCAAGTTTATTTGCGGGCCCTGCAATACATCTCATTTTGGGGATTCGTTGGAAAACCGCCCTGGCTTGTGTAAACTCCGCAAAATAACTGTAACTGTTGTGGACATGTGGATTTTTATGGTGTTCTCACTTGAGGCACAGTTTGAAGGGTTCTAAATAGTAAAGAAACATGGGCATAATTTCTCAAGTTCTGGCAGAACCCAAAGGGCTGTTAACAGAGTGTCTCTGCAAAGAATGCCGAATTAGCAAAGTTTTTCTCAGGAGCTATTCTCATTGCTTTGAGAAATTCTTTCAACAGAAGGTGAATGAAAAACTTTTGAATCACAATGAGAATTCCAGCACACATACAGAGTATGATTTGCTAATTGAATAAACCAAGAAAATTCAGTTCGATTTTGGACAATATTACATTTTTAATTTATAAAACCATGATTCTAAGTTGATGCCCTATGAGATATAAAAACTGTTGTCTTTATGGGGCTGGAGGAGTAGTACACCTGGTAAGGCATTTGCCTTGCTTGCAGCCAACCTGGGTTGGATCCCCAGCATCCCATATGATCCCTGAACTCTGTTTAGAAGTGATCCTTGAGTGCAGAGCCTTGAGCTCCTCAGGCTCTTAACTCCTCTTCCCCCAAGCAAACAAAAACAAAACCCAAAACAAAACAAAAGATGTTGTCTTCATATTCAGGCAAGGAAAATAAGATATAAATCGTCAGTATTGTAGAAAAGCAAGGCCTCTCGCTTTTAATGCCGAAAGTTCTATGATGGGTTTACTGGAGTTTATATTTATTATAGATAAGTAGGTGTAAAACAATGTACTATCTGTATGGATGATTGTGCATTCATGTAAATATATCTGAGATTCTAGACTAATAACATGTATTCAGGTAATTAACAATATAATGTTAACTATTTAATTATCTGAAACCTTATGTGTCTTTCCAATACTCAACATTTTATTGAGAGTGTAATATCCAAAATGGAACAAGTAGAAATTATTCATATCAAATTTCAGAATGTAATAGAGCTGTTTAATCATTGTTAATCAACAAACATGGGAACCATTAGAAAATTGTTAATTTTGAAAATTTTTTAAAATGGTATTTCTATTCATTATTTTGTGACTTCCAAGAAATTCTAAGGTATAATTAGAGTTTAAAATAAAGCTGAATTTCTGTTGCTTTTACTCCTACACTTAAGTGATCTGTCAACACTAAATTTTGTACTCTAGCTAATTTGATTGCTAAGATTATCCTCTAGGTTAATTAAAAAAAAAGATTAGTGACCTAATCTCAACATTAACCTCAAAGGTATGCTCCGTCATAATAGAAAGAACGGAGTAGGATGAATTCTAGATTTGTGAATTGTTTTTTCCAGTACCTTTTTTATATGACCTGCAAGATTTTAAGACATCAAGCCTCAAACTTCACATAAAATACATATAAATATTTATTATATTTAAGTTATTTGATGTATAAATTTATTCATTATATAAAAAGTTTTATTTATCCCAAGAAAAGAACATATATGTATAAAAATATGTACACACACACACATATATGGGGGTGGGGGTGTGAAACATACCCAGCAGTGCTCAGGGCTTGCTCCCATCTCTGTGCTCAGACATTACTCCTGATCATGTTCTGTGGTCATATACAGTGCATGGAATTGAACTGGAGTCAGCCCCATGCAAGGCACGCACCTAAGCCTCTGTACGGTGTCTCCTGGGAAGAGAATGGTGAAAAGGACTTAAAGGACCTACTATATGTAAACTATCATAGTATCTGAAAATAGCAGTGTTTCACACCATTTTAGGGCCTTTCAATTTATTCTAGCTTTTCCTCATTTATTTAATACCTTAATTTCTTAAGTCTACATAGCATCCCAAGTATTAATGTTAAGTATTACTGATAACGCAGGCGAATAAGATTAATATTCTGCCCTGGACGAGTTTAAACTCTGAGAAAACAAACCCAAACAACAGATAACTTTCTCAACAGAGCAGTATCTGCAGTGTGTTTAAAATAAAGTGACAGAATTAAAAGGCCAGAGTTATTATCTCTACCCAGAAAATCAAAGGAACTTTCACAAGGCTGATATTGATTGTGTGAGTTTTACAGCATCAGCAGGAGGTATGGAAAAATATTCTGATAGCAAAGAACACAGGAAAGCAGACAATGTGGGGAGAGCAGGGGGAGAAACGAGTTGCAGCGGGTGCCGGAGTTGAATTTGGGGAGACCAGAGATTTAGTCAGGCCCCAAACATCATTATGCTGGTATTTAGATGTATGATTCTAGCCAAACTCAAACTCATGCATGAACTGGTTCATGATGTCCAATGGAGTTTGTTTTATAGGTTCAAAACAAACTCCGTTTTTATAAAGACAAAAAGCTGAGACACCGTAGACTAAAAGGTACCAGTGAGTACTGTTTGTTTGGTTCATCAGTGTTTGTTGGTCCTAACAAATCTACCTGAATGATAGAAGCCTTGTAGTGCAAACTCCTTTACTTTCAGCCCCAGCACTTTGATGATCACTCTAATCCATGAGGACATCAGGGCTGAGAAGGTGAGAGTAGACGTGGTTTGTGTGTCTGGAAGATCTAGCATTTCAGCATGGAATATGGATTGTGCAAAGGAAAGCAGTAGTGACCATGTGAGATATGCCAAGATATGGACCCCCAAACAGTATGGGTAGACTTTAGAGCCAAGTTTTCGGGGAGATTTAAATTTAGAACATTCTCAACTTGGAGACTACAAGAGGTGGAGGAAGCAAAAGAAAATGATTATAATATTAGTGTGGAACTTACCCCAGTAACCCAATAAAGGAAATACCATAAAATAAAGGAATACCATTAAAACAAATGATACACTGTTTATAGAAAAAAAATTTCCTGGGGGTCATGTAGGGTGGAGTTTCCAGTAAAGATTAGTCTTCAACACTGAGCACCAATTAAAATTGTGTTGTTAATTGATAAATATGAAGTACAGAAAAGTAGATATTAAGGTATAAAAGATACATGAAGTATATAAAAAGTGTAGATTCTAAATGGTTCCACTTCTTTGGAATTTTGGGGAGAATCATAAATAGTGGGCTTGTTCTGTTCTGTTTGATGCCCCCCTAGAATGTCAATAATAAGACTCACTGGGATCTGGGGTTTTATTCTGTATCTCTGCTATTGAGTGAATTATTTTCCCATTAAATTTCTCAACAGGAAGGCCATGTCTAGGGCAGTCTGGCCAATAGTTATGTATACTCTCAAAACAAATCATTTGTACTTCCTCTGAGTCTTCAGAAAGGAACAGAAACCATGAAAAAGATATGTGGTTAGAAGAACACTTATTCGTAAATATACATTCATAAAGAATGAATGCTTATTCATGAGGAAGCAGCCCTTTTCTTGCCAGGGATTTTTCACTCTTTTTGAACTGAGGGACTCATTCAGAGGCTAGACTAAAGAAGATTCTAAGGGCAAAGGAGATGACTTCTCATTTGGTCCTTCATTAGCCTACAATCATTTTGTCCTTCATGGTGACCCAGGTGTTCTACACTTGCTTAAAGGGTGGGTAATTGGAAAGGAGGGGCAGACTGCATTTACAAATTTTTAAAAGATGATAATTAAGAATTTTAACATTTAGAATGAATCCAAAATAGTCTGCTTAGACTGACAGAAAGCTGTGACCTTTTTAGTCTTTGAGGTCTGATTCCTTGATAACCTTAGTTTTCCTATACCCTTTAACCCTTTGCTTAGCTCTTAAGCTTTTATGGCAAAGCCTCTATCAGATTTCCTGGATTTCAGAGCTCATACCCCACCATTTATTTACAAAAGAGGCTTAGCCCCAGACTTCAAGAATATTTCCTTCAGTAGGTAAATGGTACCAACATATTAAAAACCCTTCAAGGCATTTCCACTTCGAAATAGAAAGATAGTATTTGGTTATAATCTAAATTCCATCTGGCTAGTAGATGGCTCATTCAGAAGTACCCAAACTTCAGAAACCATCATTGGCTTTGAAATGATGAAAGTAATGCCTCTTTTTTTTTTTGACTAAATGCTTCTGCTAAAAAAATAAATGAAGACACCCTAAAATGAACTATACAAAAAAAATCACCAAATATACACTTAGAAGAGAAATTGCATCATGGCAGCTTATTATTCAAAGAAAGGTGTAAGACATAGATGAGAAAATTCCCGTTTGCATAATTTAAAGTCTGGAGAGTTTGCAGATCTCCTTCTGTGGGGTGAGCCATTCCATATCGAAGTTATTCAAGCTAGTTATAGTCTTAGTTCATAAGCAAGCCCTGTACCCCTCACAATCCTTTTGTGTTTGCTGACAGAATGACTTACTGCGAACAGCATATTGCCCAAGCTAGTAGGATTTGTTCGGGATGGAGAGGGCGCAGCTTGTGATACCTTCCCCCCAGACACCTGAGTCGGGAATACTGCTGAACTTGACTTCATTGCTGTGCACCACAGAAAGCTGGAAGTGCCCCAACTCTCACTTGGGTTTGGCTTCCTGTTCACATGTTTTCAGGTCCCATGTCATTGTGCATGAAGTAATGGTCCCACATGTGAGCGCCAGGCACAATGGCAAGATTTGTGTGGTTCAGTACAATTTTTCTAATGAGTACATGTTGGACTGTCCAGCAATCCTTTAGGGAAAGCACTTAAGAACTGATTGTTTCCAAGGTGAGAGGAGCAAGGACAGAATGCAATTTGCAACAAGCCACTTTGAGGAGACAATTAATGAACAATTGCCTCAAAAAAAAGAAAAGAAAAGAAAAGAAAACAAACACTGTTTTCCCTTATGCATTTTTATAAATGTGTGTATGTGTGCTATACAGGAAAAAATGCCTCCAATTCACAGTTTAAAAATATATGTTACTGCTTCAACATTTTTCTAGCTATGAATGGCACTAGTGTTTTCCACTGAGGACTTATTTAAATGGTCCTTCTTTGAAGCAGAATCTGACAAGTTTACAAAGTTTGAGAGCCAGGAAATACAACTCAGTTTCTGAACAATTGAGAAAGCCAAGAGAGTTAAGTTCAGTCTTACTTGCTTTATAGCATGGATTTATAAGTAAGTGCTAAGTGCAATAACACACGAATGTAGAGAGAGAAGCCAAACCAAACTTTTAAAGTACAGCTCTTAAATTCTCAAGCTTAACTCCCCGACATATTATCAGCAGGTGAAATTTTGGCACACGCCCATACTTATTTGTGAATGTGAATGTCAAATTAATGGGCATATGTGCCCATGTTTTATAGAACAGTAAAGTATTTGGGAAGTCTTCCAACATTATCCTTTTATTTTATGAATGGAGAAACTGAGACTCATGAGTGCATTCTCTCAGGTTAAGTAATCCCGCATGCAGGATTCTCTGCAGTCTCTGAAAGTAGGGATGCCTATGAAATCATTCGCAAGCCAAAATGATATAAAAGAAAGAAGCAATGGCCATTGATTTATATTAAAAAAAAATTGTGCAGCATTCCCAGGGCCCCCAAACAACCAACCAAAGCATATGTATAACATGTAAAACTTAGATTAAGACTAATAGGTAGTAAAAGCAAGAATGATGGGACACAAAACCTATATAAAGTAGTTCCCAGGGAAGGAACCACTTCTGCTTGCCTGCGACCCTGCGTCCTGAACAGCTGCTGCAAAACATGTTGATCTCTATTTGCTTGTGCATAGTCCCTTTAAATCTTTCGGTTAGTGAAAACAGGTCCTGGTGTTGGTGTGTAGTGCATGCCAAGTGTCATATCAGACTTTTTTTTTAAACTGGGAGATGTTTGTAAGTGTTGGAAACGTGGAAGTCGAATGTACAACTCCCAGGATGTTCTGGGCGTGGTCTGAAGGTCAGCTGGGCTGGGTGTGGCCCTGATGACTGAGGGTGGTGTATTGGGTGGAGTCGACCAGCTGTCAGAATGGAAAGAACAGAGATAAGGTAGTGGGGGAGGCAGGGAACCTGCCTCAGCCATAGGCCAGCTTCTGAGAGGCCCAACGGAGCAATCTTGCTATGAGAAGGGAGATTCCAGAACAAAAGGAAGGATAGAGAATTGCACACATTTATCTTGAACTTCTAGGGCCAGTTCAGAGTAGAAATAGGCTACTGTATTTTAAAAGATCAGCTTTGCAAACCATAATGCCCAAAAGTAGAGAGAGATTATGGGGAATCATGTCTGCCATGGAGGCAGGGGGAGGGTGGGAAAGGGGGGGGATAACAGGGATATTGGTGGTGGGGAAAGTGCACTGGTGGAGGGATGGGTGTTCGATCATTGTGTGATTGTAACCCGTACATGAAAGCTTGTAACTATCTCACGGTTATTCAATAAAATAAAAAAAAATCAGCTTTGCCTTTTACCTCTGAGATTTTCCTTTGTTTACAACTTAAAATTCTGTTGTCAGTGAAGAGGTAAGAAAATTCCAAATGTAGCCTTTTAATATTTTATGGGCAAGAATTTTTTCAATATAGTGACATTTTTACTATTTATTGTAATGACAATTTTAAGTTATTACATTGTGTCTGATGCTTTACCAACTGAGCTATTGGGCTGGAGCTGTAGCACAGCAAGTAAGGCGTTTGCCTTGTACGTGGCCGACCCGGGTTTGTTTCCTCTGTTCCTCTCGGAGAGCCCAGCAAGCTACCGAGAGTATCCCGCCCACAGGGCAGAGCCTAGCAAGCTCCCCATGGTGTATCTGATATGCCAAAAACAGTAACAGCAAGTCTCACAATGGAGATGTTGCTGGTGCCCGCTCAAGTAAATCGATGAACAATGCGAGGACAGTGTTACATTGTGTCACTTTCTTATCCTATCTTATCTATCTTGTAAACACGTATTATATCTTTTATTTCTTCTCTGTCTTACATGATATACATACTTAGTGTTTTTGTTTTGTTTGTTTGGGACCACACTCAGCGGTGTTTAGGCCTTATTCCTGGCTTTGTTCAGGGATCACTCCTAGTGGGGAGCATGTGTGATTTCAGAGATCGAACCAGGTGGGCTGCATGCAACATAAGAGTCTTACTTGCTGTACTCTCCAGTCTTCCACTATATGCATATTTATACATAATCTGTATATGCATATGCTAAAATGTGTTATTTATGGCAGTAAGATTGCTACATCAAATATTTAATGCATTAAAATTAGTGTTTCCTTCTATTTATCTAAGTTGATTTTAGTTAGCTACTACAGTTTTCAACTGTCATAAATGTGGAACAAAAATATTTAACCACTTGTGTTTATGTTGTTATCCATTAAAATAATAGCTTATAGCAACTTTAGATTTTATGATTCAGCACATTTCCCTTTAAAGGGCCTTATAGTCTGAGTTCAATATCGTTCAACTTGTAATCTTAGAGCACTTTGTAAACTTCTACAATGGAACTCTTTATTGGTTTTATGAAATCCAGTCAAAGAATAATATGGAACGAAGCTAATGAAAAGCCTTTCCCTTGATGAAGAGACAAGTGAAAATTTCTACAAAGGGGCCGATTACCCATCAGTCTTCAAAGTTACTTGCAAACAGTTGTAAGAAAATCAGTGTAGATAAAATTTGGAGGATATTATTCTTAATGCCGTCTTCCTTTGAAGCTGTGAAAATGCAACAGCAAAAGACGAAAGATATGGGTGATAAAATGTACCTGACAGCACTTTTGCTTTCCCAATTGTAGGTGCTGACAGCCACCCACCATCATCTGAAGGCGACTGCCAAATGACATGCAGGATCTCCCAAACAGAATAATTGCAGAAAATCTTCCAAGGTACTAATATCACATAGGAAATTAATCTCTTGATTAATGACACAGTTTTACCTGAACTTTTCCCATCACTTAAGAGGAGAACATTTCGGGGCTGGAGCGATAGCACAGCGGGTAGGGTGTTTGCCTTGCACCTGGCCGACCCGGGTTCGATTCCCAGCATTCTGTATGATCCCCTGAGCACTGCCAGGAGTAATTCCTGAGTGTGGAACCAGGGGTAACACTGTGCAATGCAATCCTGGGTGTGACCTAAAAAGAAAAAAAAAAAAAGAGGAGAAAATTTCATAGGAAGGAAATTGTAAGATCTTGGAAAAACTGAAGCATCTACAGCCCTACCACTTTCTGTAGCAATCTCATCCTTCTCCACTAAGAGAATGAAAAGGAGCTTAAAGTGCAGCAAAGCCATTTGATAAAATTGATCTTTAAGATGGAAGAAGTGACATTCTGAAGCATCATATAACTTCATGAATTTACATTAAGCTATCCGAATGCTCAGAAGAATTTGGCCAGTGGTTGAATGGCAAGCCACGATGCTGCAGCCAG
Organism: Sorex fumeus; assembly: GCF_029834395.1. Taxonomy (NCBI): domain Eukaryota; kingdom Metazoa; phylum Chordata; class Mammalia; order Eulipotyphla; family Soricidae; genus Sorex; species Sorex fumeus. The sequence continues at coordinate 29,603,448 of NW_026606059.1, read as the reverse complement.
TTATTTTTTATCTCAGGAGTGGAACCGTAGAGAGATCACCTGTTTGGTGGGCATCTTACCTTCATGGTCAAATATTAGTGCTAATTGTATTGTGGCGTCAGGGATGGTTGTGGCATCCCAGACTCAGCAATGTAATCTTAATTGTGAAATAGTTTGGTTTGGTTTTGACTTGTGCTCTGGGAACTACTCCTGAACCAGTGCTCAGGGTTCAGTCCTGGTGGTACTCAGGGGTCTCCTACATGCAGAGCATACCTCAGTTCTTTGAGTTATGTCTCTAACTCCAGACATATTCTTTGGGATTTTGAGTCATCTGAGTTTGCTCCTTTGTGGGTCTTTCCTCAAATGTTAACTTTGAAGGTTGTTCCTTTCCCTCCCCAATCAAAATAAATGCACTGGGGCTGGAGTGAGAACACAGCAGGTAGGACCTTTGCCTTGTAAGTGGCCGACCCAGGTTTGATTCCCAGCACCCTATATGGTCCCCCAATCACCACCAAGAGTAATTCCTGAGTGTAGAGCTAGGAGTAACCCCTGGGCATCGCTGGGTGCGACCTTAAAAAAAAAGTAAAAGACAAAAACAAAAACCAAAAAATGATTGCATTGGAAACTGGAATGTTCCCTTTGCTTTCAGTTTTTCCTTTCCTAGATTTTCTTTCAAGGCCTTGTATGGACCCAGTTGGGTTTTAATACGTTCTCTAATTACCAAGAAGTTTACAAATCTTACACAAACAAAACAAAATCTTTCACAAGCCTGCCCTGAATTTCAGGTTTGTCTTTTGAGGATTAGTTTGTCCTGTTTCTCTAAGAATTAAATGCTACATCTTCCTATAACAAATGGCATGTGAAGAAGAGAAATGGGAAAGCTTTTTGGAGACTGGGGTTAGTTGTTTGTCATTAAGTATGGGTATCATCAGTTTTTCTATATTTCTTGGGTTTTGTAGATGGTCTGAGTCACTCAGTAATAAATGACTAAGTATCCCCAATTACTGGGTATCCCCAGTTACTTTATATTGGATGCTGGATATCCTCAAACTAAAAATAGTAAGAATAGAAAAGTTGACATTTAATGTCCTATGCATGTTCTTTGTTTTTTGTTTGTTTGGGGACATACCATGTGACTACTGCTGGCAAGGTACACAGGGAACCAAGAGTGCAGTACTGGAAATTGAACCCAAAACGCCTGCATGAAGAGCATGCACTCTAGTCCTTTGAGCTATCTTCCCTGCCCTATCTTTACTTTTAATGCCAAACTAAAGGTGGAAAATATTTCAAAATATTTGAAAAATTTGAGGGGCTGGAGAAATAGCACAGCAGGTAGGGCATTTGCCTTGAGTGCAGCCAACCTAGGTTCGATTCCCAGCATCCCATATGGTCCCCCGAGCACCGCCAGGAGTAATTCCTGAGTTTATGAACCAGAAGTAACTCTGGTGCATTCGCAAGGTGTAACCCAAAAAGAAAAAAAAATTGAAAAATTTGAAACACTCCTAAATATAAATAAGTTTTATGAGCAATAGGTCATGATTTTTTAATAATTATTCATCTCCTCCAGTCAGTTTCTAAACCTTTTCTTTCTGAATCTTAAATTTTTTTCCCTGGAAACAAAAAGCTTAGTGGCCTTCAGTATTAGGCCACTCAAAGTTAACTGTAGAAGAGGCTAGAAAAACCCTTATAAAGAAGCCACTTTATACCTTCCCAAGTGGTCACTGGAGATTTGATTTCTCAAAGAATCTATCTTAGTTTCTCTTGTGCTATGAAGAGGGCACTTTTGGGTGCTCTATGTAATTTTTACTATGTTGGTAATCTTTCATTTCACGTTTACCTTCATTGAATGGGTAATATCACTTTATTTATGTATTTATTTATTTATTTTAATGTGGAGGCCATACCTAGGGTTCTCAAGGATTATTCCTGGCTCTGTGCTCAGGAATCATTCTTGGCAATGCTCAGGAGACCATATGTGGTGCTGGAGATTGAATCCAGGTCAACGACATGAAAAGCAAGTGCCGTACCTACTGTACTATCTCTTGGGCCCCTAGTATTAGAATTTTAGTGGCTATACACTTTTAAAAAAATTTCGAAGCGTATCTACACATAGAGAAAAGAGAAATATATTTGCTCTAATATTGAAACAAGTTAGAATCATTGACTCACATTTAACACACATGATACTTATTTTTTTTAAATCTGTGGACCCCCTAATGAGAACACCTCCAGTCTGCTTTTTCAATTTTGGCACTGGAAAATCCAAAGTCCGACCAACTGCCAGCTTCAACGATTCCCTAACCTCCCCATCCAGTTTCATCATTTGGATTAGATAAGACAGCTGTGTCACTTGTTACCACATCTAGATCCAGATCTTCCTAATCCTCCATTCTAATAAATTTGGTAGTAAAAAACAGGTTCTATGCATGAGATCCATCAGGTTTATGAAATCAGGACCACTTTAATGGACCTGAGAGTTTCAGAATGCTGGCCAGTGCAATTTTGATTGCCTCTGCTCATGTCATCTGGGTATAAAGCTCTTTCATTGAATATTTTTCCAGATTTAAGAGCTGCTTACCTGTAGTTAATTGAACTTGGCACCACCTCCAAAGTATATAATGCAAGAAACAGCCCCAGAAGATGTTATAGACAAATCTTAAAAGCTTGTCTAAGTATCTCCCTGACTCTTCAGGGCTGGAAGATTCTCTTTTGTTCCACTGAGAGCAAGAACATATGGGTCGTAGGCACATATAGGTAAATACCAAAAGGACAATTAAATTTCACAGCTTGGAGGAGATTTTGAGGCTTCTTGTCAGAAATGTTCACACCTGTAGATCAGACTGTTATTTTTTGTGGAACTTGGTTTTCAGCTTGAAATCCACCTGCCAAAATCTGAATGGCCACTATTGTACCTTCTGGCTTCTAAAACTGCTCTGTCAGACAAGGTTTGGTGCACACAGATGGGATAATTTGGAACAGGAACTATGTTTATAAGGAAATTAAGACCTTTCATAGCCTTGTTGATGCTTATTTGGGATGGAAAATTTTACCATAAGCATGCCTTAGCCTGCTACCCTGGGCACTTTTCTTTTTTCATATTACTTTAATTATTTAAGTTACTCAATACATTAATTTAAATTTAAGTGATTTTTAAGTTTCTCCATAGGCTATAGTAGTAAACTACATCTTTTCAAGTAATCAATTTCAGATGTGAACCATAAAAACCACTAAAATTATCCTTGTCATGGAATCCAATGAGCATATAACTTTCTCCAGAATATAAAGAGCAGAATTTGAGAGAATTTCAGAAACAGACTTTTTTCTTCCTTTATGATCACTCTTACTTTAAACGTTCTCATTAAACTGTGGATTTATGACACAGAAACCTCATGTCAGTATGATGCATTTGTTGTAAAAATAATGCTATCTAAGATGAAAAATTTTGAGTCCAAAAAACACAACCCATGCCCACAAGTTCTTTCCTTATAAATATACCCTAACAGAATCATAGACAGTTGCCACAATTTAACCACTTTTGACAAGCAGCAATTGCATAGAGTATGGGCTGGAGCAATAACACAGCGGGTAGGGTGTTTGCCCTTGCACACGGCTGACCCAGGTTTGATTCCTCCATCCCTCTCGAACAACCCGGCAAGCTACCAAGAGTATCCCACCTTCACGGCAGAGCCTGGCAAGCTCCCCATGGCATATTTGATATGCCAAAACAGTAACAAGTCTCACAATGGAGTCATTACTGGTGTCTGCTCGAGCAAATCAATGAACAACGGGAGGAAAGTGCTACAGACAGTGTTATTGCCTGTACATAATTGGAAGACTTAAGAATGTACTTATTTTTTTCTTGCAATGCCAGGTCTCAAACCCAGGACCTTACATATTTGAGGCATGTGTTATACTCCTGAGCTATATGTCTGATCTGAGACTATACAGTTTTTTCCTCTAGCCTTTTTTCCCTCTGACTTTTATATCAACTTATAGTTTCTGGATTGTCTTCACAATTCAAGTTTAAACTCACGCATCATATTCCATTATGTGTGTGTCAGACTTGTAAGTTGATTTTGCTATTTCCCAATGAGTATAGTGTTATAAATAGACAGAAATACTATAGCTTCTTTCGCTCAACTGTTCCAATTTGGTAGCATTTTTATGCCAGTTTTTAAATTAGTGTCTTCTATATCAGAGTGTTTTTCTAAATTTTTTTCAATTCAGTTGTAAAAATTGTAAATCTCACAGTGAGGTTTACAATTACAAGGTTGTTCATAGTTTGGTTTCAGTTATATGTGTTCCAACACTCATCACTTCACCAGTGTATCTTTCTCACCACCAATGTCCGCAGTTTCCCTCTCCACTACTTCCCGCTTGCCTCTTTGACAAGCACTTTCTCTCTCTCTCTCTCTCTCTCTCTCTCTCTCTCTCTCTCTCTGTGTGTGTGTGTCTGGACATGATAGTTTGCAATACAGATAATAAAGGGTTATTATATATATATATCCCTTTCAACACTCAGCTCTTGTCTAGAGCAATCATTTCTAACAATTATTATCATACCGATCCTTTCTCTATCCTAATTGCTTTTCATGTCACATACACTTGTGGCAAGCTTCAACCATTGACCAGTCTGCCTGGTCCCTATATCAGAGTCCCTTAAGCCTTTTTGTTTGTTTATTTTGGTTTTTGGATCACACTCAGTGATGCTCAGGGGTTACTCCTGACAGTGGTTGGGAGACCATATGGGGTACTGGGGCCCAAACCCGTATCAGTCACGTGAAAGGCAAATGCCATACCTGCTGTACTATTGCTCCAGTCCAAGGCTCTTAAGCTTTTTCCCATTTCCCATCTCCTTTTACCTGAGACATGTGGTGTGGCCAAGCCTTGCTAGTAGCACCTCAAATTCATTACATGGTTGGTGGTTGTTAATTTTTGTTGTTGTGCTTTTTGGGTTTGTTTTGTTTGGGGGCCATACATAAGGGCTTATTCCTGGCTCTGTTTTTAAGGGGTTTCTCCTTGTGGGGCTTGTGGGACCATATGTGGTTCTGAGAATTGAATCCAGATAGGCTGCATGTAAGGCAACGTACCATCTCTCCAGACCAAGGTTGTTGTACACTTTTAATATTGCCAAATAAAAATCTTTCATTGTTGCCCATTTTTTTGCAACTTCCACATTCAGTTATGCAACACTACACAGGGTGGAGGCCCATAGTTTAAGATGTCAGACTTTATATCATCCTATCATCTCTCTAAAATGAAAGCCTTTCCTTTGTGAGTCTTTAGTGCAAATCTAAGTGATAGAGCAAGTGTTAGCAAATATACGCATATAAATATACACATTTCATATGTTCAGAGTTAGATGGACCATTGCAAGCTTCACATCCTCAAAGCTAACAAGTTCAGGTTTGAAGAAAAGAGCACACTCCAATGGAATGAGAAAAACTCTGCCCATTAGGTTGTATGATCTTAGTTGCCTTCTCTCAATTCTCAACTCACTAAGCCCTATCCCAGCAGATGGTCCTCTCAGTGTGTCTTGGCTCTGACAACAGAATGGCACTTTATCTAATAAGGTGATGAAGCAAGCTCCAGAGATGTTGAACAACCAGGGGGAAATCTTTGCTCTTTTACCATAATGACACACTTTGACTAGAAGTTAAAAGAAAAATAACTATTGCCCTGAAAATGGGGTCGGGGGGAAAGAGGGAAGCACTAGTTGGTAGTTCTGAATGTGGGGCTTGAGGAAGAGGACATTTATAAATATGAAAGAAGAAAGAAAAAAGAATGGAATCCTATTATTCTTTACGTTCAGCAGTCATCAGAATGAAATCAGGTCATCACACACCATGTTCCTATTTTATGCACAAACCAATAGTCTTGCAAGAGATTGGTTGTAATGCTTTTCTATTTTCTAATTTTATTATTATTATTATTATTATTATTATTATTTTATTTTTTAATGAATCACTATAAGGTACAGTTACAGACTTACAAACTTTTGTGCTTATGTTTCAGTCATACCATGATCGAGTACCCATCCCTCCACCAGTGTCCATTATCCACCACCAATGTTCCCAGTATCCTTCGCACCACCCTCAGCCCACACCCCCCCGCCCTGCCTCTGTGGCAGGTACATTCTCTTTTATGGTCTCTCTCCTTTAGGCTGTTGTGGTTTGCAATGCAGGTATTAAATGGCCAACATGTTCAGTCTATAGTCTACTTTCAGCACGCATCTTCCATCCCGAGCGGGTCCTCCAAGCATCCTTTACTTGGTGGTCCCTTCTCTATATGAGCTGCCTTTTCCCCCAGCATGTGAGGCCAGCTTCCAAGTTGTGGAGCAATCCTCCTGGTCCTGATCTTTACTGTCCTTCGGTATTAGTCTCCCATTCTGTTACTTCATATTCCACAAATGAGTGCAGTGCTATGTCTGTCTCTCTCTTTCTGACTTGTAATGCTTTTTTAAGGAAAGGTCTAGAGACCCTGCTTACTTTAACCGTATCCCCAGACACAGACAGGTAAGGACAAGATCAATTCATCTAGTGCAGAAATGACCCCACTAGGTCCTTTTGTGTTTTTAAAACCACTTTTCTATGGTTTAGGATAGAAAATGTTCCATATTCTTGTGACACAACTTATTTCAAGAAGTGAAATCTTGATATTGGGGCAGATATTTTAAATTTATAACCACCTTTTTTGTAGGATGATTTTGAAAGATATGCTGCAGTTAAGGAATATATTTCTCAGTAGAAAGTTGATACTTTTTAAAAAAATTTTATTAATGGAACACCATGAGGTACAGTTGTAGACTTACAAATTTTTGTGCTTGGGTTTCAGTTATACAATGATTGAATACCCATCCCTTCACCAGTGCCCATTCTCCACCACCACCAGTTCCAGTATCCCTCCCACCCCCCCATCCCCCCATCCCACCCTACCACTGTGGCAGGGCATTCCCCTCCGTTATCTCTCTCCTTTTGAGTGCTGTGGTTTGCAAAAGAGACATTGAGTGGCAATCATGTTCGGACTATAGTCTACTCTCATCACACATTTCCCATCCTGAGAGGAACCCCCCGACACCCTTTATTTGGTGCTCCCTTCTCTATCTGAGCTGCCTTTTCCCCTAGCGTGTGCAGCTGTCCTCAAAGCCATGGAGTAATCCTCCTGGTACTTATCTCGGCTATTCTTGGGTGTTAGCCTCCTATTTTGTTAGAAAGTTGATACTTTCTAAAATGAATATTGTTTGTGCCATGATAGTGAATTTTTTTTAAGGTTGATTCATTTCTACATACAGAGGAAGCATTTGATCAGTTTTAGTCTTAATGTTTTTAATGCCCCTGGTAGCAAATATATTTAGATATATTTACATTTTTTTCTCAATAGCTTCCTAATTTAACCTGCTTCTATGCTTTGATTTCACAAGAGAGCCTCACAATTACAAACGAATGCTATATTTCTAGGAAGGCATCCCTGAAATAATTAGGTGATAAGGCCAAATCCTGTTATTAAGATTCTGTTCTCATTGCATAATAAGGTTTAAAAACAAATAAGTCATTGAGGCTTTTTTAAAAGATAGTTTTATTGTGCAAGAATATATAAAGTAGAACTGGAAAACTGGGCTTTGAAACACTGGTATCTGCACATCTGCAGTTTAGAGAATTTGCAAAACTTAATGTTCTATTTGGTCAGCCACCAGCCTTTGAATGCTTGTGCATTCAGGGACAGAATTTTCCTATCTCTCCTTTGTACTATATGAAAATGTAAAAATGAAATGGATTAGATTGCACTGAGAATTCTTCTTTTTTTTTTTACAATTAGGTTTCAAATTACTAGATAAGCTGGTTTGTAGGGAAGTGGTGATGAGCACACAACAAATGTGCTAAAAGCTTTTTGTTGGATTCCTTGCTGTCAGAAGGGGAAAGGCATATTTAGATGGAGTTCATTTTTTTTAACAGATTCAACCATGAACTTCAGTGATTTCAGCTTTTTTATTTCAATGGATGATAATTCAACTTTGGGGCCTTTGAGAGAGGATTGTGATTTTAAAAATTTAAAAATAACCAAAATGTTTGCTAACAACTGGTGAGCATTATCAGAATGTCTCAAGTTTTCAAGACAGTGTTTGATATGTCGTCTATTTATTTCCTAGAAGTCTTTAAAGATATCCAAACCCATTTCCACAGTTCATTGACAATAGTTCTTAAGGTACAGATATTAGTGTAAGCACAAGTAAGAAACATCCAGCCAATGACATCATGTCATGTGTCCCTGGAAGTTGATGGAGCAGACACATTTGCTTCCCATCAGCTCCTCACACCTCACCAACCTGTAGCATATGGCATATGAATAACGTCCGTCACAAGTATCCAAATGGCCCTTATCAGTAAAAAGATTTCTCATCCAGTTTTAAGAGCATTCGCTATTTATAAACAAGGACATTGAGCAAGGCTCCTTACAATGGAACTGAGGATAAATTAATTATAAAAGTAGTCACTTTTACTTTTTTACCCAAAAAATGCAGTTTATACATTAAGAGTTTATTGCATGAAATAGAAATACCCCAGAAGATTAAATCCATCCTATTGTATACATAGGAGTCTGCTCTAGCCAGATGTGTGGGCATGAGGTGTTCGGCTATGCAAAGGTCCTGGCAGGACCAGCAGACATGACAGCTACAAGGGCAGAGAAATTTTTAGTGTTTCTCCTAGTACGTTCGCCATAATGAAACCCATGACAAAATTCTGCCAGAAATCGCTTTCATGAGAAATTGGTTTTAGGCATTTTGTTTACAATACAACTTTCTGTGAAATTTGGACAAATTTGTCTCACTTCCCTCACTGAGCTCTCAAGCATATAAAGACTGTTCAAGTTTATTTGAGGGGAGAAAATATAGGAGTCCGTCAAACACAATGTATTGTTGTGATTAAACATTAAAAGCTTATGATAGTGTGATTAGTTCCCATCATATCGAGCTTTTCCTAGCACCTTGTTTCAAACTCATTATTCTTTCAGTTTTATGTTTCTTCTAGTAAGCTAATCCCAGTGTGTATTTCTTGATGGTTGGAAAAACTTCAAGAATATTTTGCCAAGAATGAAAGCTATGACTATGGATTATAGCTAGGTATTTGATGTACTTTTAAAGATTCAGATTGAAATATCATTACTAGCAGCATTAGAAATAGAATTTACAGTACAAACTATGGGAATGGTTGGTATTAGACTATAGATATGGAGTTGTTAAAATTCATCTAGGGACCAATTTCAAATAATCTTTATAATTATAAAAAAGGTAGTAAGACCAGCGCACCAGTTGTGAGTGCTATTGCTTTTAATATCACATTGACGGGCTCCTCTCAGCACTAAGATGGACTGAGAAATTTCTAGCATCGGTTTCCCAGACAAAAGCTGGAGACACTGAGTGACATCCCTCAGCTGCTATGCGTGGCTCTTTCAGGCTGCCCTTCTCATAAGTAAATATGCAGTTCTCTTTTTGTTTTTTTTCAATTCCCAAGCATTGCCTTATAGAGGAATATTTTTCAAATGTCAGATACAGCCACAGCTTCATCTTTGTTTCTAAGTGCCGAGATGTCCCTTCTGGGCAAAAGAAGAGGATTATAATTCACTTTCTCATTTGGAAGTTCCTTTTAGTTTGAAAAAGCAAAGTATCCACCAGCTTTGGAAATATTAAGACAGGATTTGTATAGTATGACTTGTATAGAAAAATGGAAGCGATTGTTCTGGTGACAACCAATTTCTAAATGTGACAGAACATATTTCTCTCTAATCAAATACTTCCATTTTTCCCCTCTATGTCTAGAGAGACAGTAGATGACCCGATAGTGACTAGGCTGAGCATTTGGCCTCTGTGGGTGTCTGATGGATATTCGAGAGCAATAACCTTTCTGAGCTCATGAAGCCTTTGAGAGGAGTTCAAGAGTTATCACCATCCAAGGGGATCTCTTAAAATGGAAAGCTTGCCCTTATTTTTCAGATTAAAATGGTCACTTAAGCAAGTGCAGTAAGCTGTTTTAAAACATACCTTTAGGAGCTTGAACGCCTGTATTTGCATTCCTGGGTAACTTTACCTGGTAGAATATGGGTTTATTTACAGCTCGGTGCCTGGGAACACTCCTTGCAGAGCTGGGAACTGAACTTAAGGCTTCACACATACAAGGCAAGTGCTGCTGCACCTGTAATTTAATTTTTTGTGTATCCCAGTGCCCCTATCTGAAAACTGGAAGCCAATAAGAATATTGGCTTTTATTAGCTGTTTCAAGAATTAGGTAGCTCCCTCTATATAAAGGCTTCAGGAAGATGCCTAGCACTTGGTAAGTACTTCATACAAGTTAACTAATAATTATCTGTGGCAATTGTAAGACACCAGCAGTGTAGATAAGTTCTCATACATTCATTTGTTCATTGTTACAACATACAGAACCAAACACTATGAAGATACTAGTTGTAAACTACAGCACCACCCCACAGAAGTGGCCCTCGTGTGCGATACACATAGGCAAGAGCACAAATAGCAGCACCTTATGTGTGAGCTCATTCAGATATTTGTAATGCACATTCAGATGTGTTGAGATTGTTGAATGACATGCTGAGTAGGGAAGCACTTTGGAAATAACTGCATCCACATGAACACATATTAAAACAGCTTTAATTTTCAATTTCTCATACTTCTTTCGGTTGTTTGGCTTTAATTCGTACTGTGAAAACTCCTTCTCACACGATGATTTGTCAGAATTAATAAATACCACGTTAAGTAAAGACTAATAAATGTTAAAATGCAAAACAAAGAATTTCCTTGTAGACATGCTGATCATTTCCTGGACCCAGAACTTGATTTCCAAATAGGATGGCTAGACCTTCTCTGGCCCATACTCTTTTTTGAACATTGAACTGAATCTGAGATTCACTAACTTGGCTTTATGGGACCAGGTGAGAGCTCAGTAGGCTGAAATGGAGCATGGGTTCAGTCTGTGTCACCGCATGGTCCCCCAAGCACCTTGGTCAGTGACTTCTGAGAAAACTGGGAGTAGCTCCTGAGCACTGTTGGAAGTGGCCTTTCCAAAATAAGTATCGTAAGTTTGACTCAAGAAAATATTCTTAAGCTTTGTTTGTAAATTATATGCACTTGGTGATTCTTTTTGCAATTATCAATAGCACTGTCCTCCCATTGTTCATCGATTTGCTCGAGCGGGCCCAGTAACGTTTCCATTGTGACAAATGTTACTGTGTTTGGCATATCGAATACATCACAGGGAGCTTGCCAGGCTTTGCCGTATGGGCGAGATACTCTCGATATCTTGCCGGGCTCTCCGAGAGGGGCAGAGGAATCGAACTCGGGTCGGCCATGTTGGCTGCTTGCAAGGCAAACACCCTACCCTCTGTACTATTGCTCCAGCCCACAATTATCAATATTATTTCTTTATTTTGGCTTTGTGGTTACAACCATCAGTGCTTGGAAGTCACTCCCTATGTTGTTCAGGAGACCATGTGGCGCTAGAGATGGAATCTGGGTCTCCTGTGAGCAAAGCATGTTCTCAGCCTCCTGAGTTCTCTCTCTGCCCAGCTAGCAGTATTGAAATGATGAAGTAATCTCACTGCTTCACTCTGTCCCTTGAGTGACACCCTGATCTTCTCCTTGGATAACCCAAGTATGATCCCATAGGTGAAAGAAGAGGGGAAATATCCTTGGAGAATATAAAAGAAGTCTCATGAAGCGAGGTTTCATAAGGATTTTTGGAGATGTTTTCCAAGATAGGAGAGCACCAGTTCTATTGTACTTTATATTTCTGGGAATGATTTTTTTAATAAATATAATTTAATTATGTGACAAATGTTGCGCAGAATCTTAAAATAATAAATTGGAATTTGATTTTTTTATTTCTTTTTCCTTATAGTTAAGTATCATATTACCACATATTTGTCACAGATCCAATGCCATTTTTAAAAATCTTTTTTTTTTGGTCAAAATAGAGTGCTACCAGTTAGGAAGATATTTTTAAAATTGTGTGGTATTACTGTAAAAGGGTGCTGCAATGATTATTTGTGTGGTGAAAAGCTGTGTGTAGGAGCCCTGAAAACTGGCAAGTCGCTATTACCCCAAAGAGTAGCGTAAGTGTCCATCTTCCCATAACAGCTCCCATGTGAAAGTTAAAATAACACTAAATGAATCACAGTGTCCAATGTGTGCAATCAGATCTGAGCTTCCTTTAAGACTGCCCATGACTATCAGTATAACAGGAAATACAATATTTTCAACAGACCAGAAATAGTCTGCCCTTTGCCAACCTGTGGAAATGGCCCAGGTGTCTAGTGTTTTTAGTTTCGTGATGCCTTTAAGTAAATTATGGACATAGTATTGCCTCATAATGTTGTGAGGAACTTAAAGGAAGGGGTGCTGAAAGCACCCTTTCCTGTAAAGGGTCATAGAAAGAGCATGTACCAAGCACGGGGACTTCACTTATGGTTCAAATGCACTTCAATCCTGTTTGCACATGATATCTTTCTCAGGTCTGTGTCTCACATTCCTTTGTGTGCGCTTTTGAGACTGGAGTGTTGTCTTTCCATTTCTTACTGTTGTTAGCACAGTGCTTTTGCAATTAAGTGTTCTTTTTCTATTTCCAGTTTAAAAATATTGACCTTGAGGCTGGAGTGATAATACAGCAGGTAAGGTGTTTGCCTTGCATGCAGTCCACCAAATTTAATTCTTGGCACCCCATATGGTCCCTCGACCCTGCCATGAGTGATGCCTGAGGCAGAGAGCCAGGAACAAGTCCTGAACACCTTCAGGTGTGGCCCCCAAATCAAAAAGTAAATAAATAAATATATATATAAAAAAATCTTTGTGAGTTGCCAAAATGAGGCATCTGTACTTTGGCTTGAGCCAGTGCGCTAAGTGTGATAAGTTTTAGAACTCATTTATATAATTTTTCTTCTACTTGCTTATATATTCAATATTTAAAAGGCTCCTGTACAAACAGACACAGAATTGATATCATGGCGGAGTCTCTGTTCAGGTATTTGTTTTGTAGAGTTTAGGAAGAGATACCAGTATTATTAAAGCTGCTATGAAATGCAAGGACCTCGTGGAATAATGACTAGATAATCTCCAAGCTCTTTGCCATATTCCAATGACTCTTAAAAGCAGCCTGTTAGAAGGGATCACTCAGGAATACTATGGAAACAACTACAAAACTAATGGCATCATCAGTCGTGGTTGGGAAAGAACAAGGAAGAGGCAGCAGAAGAGCCACACTGGGGTGAGGGCCTGAAATGTGGTAATCTTATGTGAAAAAAGCCCGTGTGAATCCCATAAGGCAAAAACGGGGCTTCCCCACCATGTGGTGGTTTTACTGGCAGCAACATTGGGCACGAGGACTGTCTGCTAGTGCATTAACTGTGGTGAGGATTAGAGGTACATGGTGAGATAGCAGCAAATGCCCAACTGATCCATACAGTTGAGAGGGACGGGTGTTGGGGGGAGATGGGTACACTGGTGATGGCTGTGGTGTTGGAAATTATATGAATGAGAAACTGATATTAATAGTATTATAACGCACAGAATTTCAGTAAAAAATTAATAAGAGAAGGAAGGAGTTCTAGCGAACACTAACATTTCAGGGAAAGATAATAACATACATTTTCAATAAATTTTCTTTCTAGGAAGTAGCTTCTAAAAGTGTATTTAAGTGTGTTTAAGTACAATTTGAGGGAAAATACAATTATAGGTAGCAAAAAGCACATCTTTGCAGGCGTCCAGAGGTTGGTCAGTAGTAAGTTGTTCTAGAATTATAGCGGGAGTTGTCTTCAAACTTCAGTCCACCAAGTTGGCAAGTGCATATCAACCTTCAAGGATCCCTGCCTTTTAGCATCACGAGGGTTATAAACTTCCAGACTATAGTTTCATCTACCTTAGCCTAACACAGAAAGATGCATTATATTAGTCTTTTAAAATTCTATTTAACCTTCTTCCTATGATAGACAATCTTTCTTTGATTTAATGTGATTCAAAAAGGAAGACTCATTAAGAATTATAGGCAAACTGTTCTAAACCTCAGAAACAAGGCAGAAAAAATGTTCAGGCATTTTCATGTTAAAGATTTCGCCCTGAAATCTTAACATAATATCTATACAGGAGGTTTTATATGAAACTTAACTGTATCCAGGAAAATAATATTTGTGGAAGGAAACCTCTTAAAAATCTCTGATGACTTTAGGGGCTTCATTTCCTTAGGTGCTGTGATGAGCATTGAAAAAAATTCTGTGATGATTAAAATATATAGACATGCATAGATGTCTATAATTAGAATTATTTGCCTCTTTAACTATTGTTTTGTGGTACCAGTGACAAACCCAGGGCCTCATATAAAAGGCATTTGCTCTGTCACTGAGATGTATACCTAGTCCCTTGCCTCTTTATTCAAAGTGTTTCTAAAAATTAGAATAACGCAGTCACATACACATGCATACACATACACATGCTTGCATGCAAACACACATACTCACAAACCACATTACTCCTTCTCACAGGTCAACTCAGAATTCACACAATATTGTTATCAAAATCAGTCTTTCGATATTTAATCCTATTTGACCTGCAGGTTTATTTCTATGAAAAGGAAGCCATGTTCTAGGTTAAGGAACCTTGTGCAAGTCAACTTTGCATCTCTGTTCTTTGATTACACAGTCTACCAGATGGAAATGATAATTTGCATTCCACATAAGTGTGAGGACCCCTGAAATTCTGAGGTAGAATAGCAAAACAAAAAGGATTCATTATTGAGGCACATTTTTCAAAATAATGAATATACTTGTTTTTAAGACTGAGTGAGACGATGTTTAAAAGCAGTGATTTAGGATGATGGTGCCAGAACTATTCAAAACTAAAGGTTTTATTTCACTTTGTTTTCTTCCAACATTTACCCCCTTGGTTTACATTCCCCAGTTAAGAATTTAAAATAAACCTTTGCCAAAGCCTCAGGTTCCACCTGGTTTGGGGTTGAAACCACATGAAGCCACTGAATTTTGCATAGTTTCCATTTGAAATGACATATCGGCTTAGGTTCTCTTTCAGGGTAAGCCAGGTTTACATGAAACTTGGCCAAGCTTTAGATGAACCTGCTCTGAGTTTTGATTTTATATCAGACCCTAAAATGAGTCACTCACCTAGTTCAGTCTTTCAAAAAAAAAACTTCTCTTATACCTTCCCCAGAGTGTATATAATAGTTCCTAGAGGCTGAGGCATGGCAACACCTTGTTTTAGTATAACATGGGGAAGAATTTCTCAACAACTTGGAATTCATTCTAATTGAGAAACCAGACAGACTCAATAATAGAAGCTCTAGTGTCAGGCATAACACATTGGGGAAGGAATTTCTTTTGAAGTCTCAACAAAAGGGTTTTCAAATAAATAGCTTAGGGAAACCAGGTTAATTCATTTTTCCCTCTTTGTTCCTTTACTTGTGCATTCAATAATTCAACAAATATTCATTGAGCTCCTACCACATATCCTGCCGAGCCCTATTCTAGGTATTCAGGAAACCTCAGTGAGCAAAATACTGAGGAATCAATCTTCGTAGAACTTCCATTCTGACAGGAGATAGAAAAATAAAACAGGTGGTGTGTGTGTGTGTGTGTGTGTGTGTGTGTGTGTGTGTGTGTGTGTGTAGCTCAAAGGGCTAGTGAGCATTCATTGTATATGAAAGTATGCGATTCAACCCCTGGTACCAGATAGCCCCCTGAATACTGCTGGATGCCTGAGCTTAGAATAGCTTCTCTTCCAGCCGTCTGAATGTATGTAGTCATGTATGGTTCTAAAATCAATGAAAAACAAACAAACAACAACTAAAAGAAAATGAAGCACAATAATTAGGACAAGCATATATGGCAGTATTTTCCAAAGTTGGCAGTATCACGTCTTGGGTGGGTAGCTAAACTATGGTTCGGGAGAGCTGTGGTAACCTCAGGAGCAGATGGGGACAACACTGTGTTTGTTGGCGTCAAGAAGCTCAATTTCAGGGGATGGTTCAATCGTTTTTTTTTTCTATAAAGGGGGCAGTAAGCAAAATAAGTTTGGGACTGTCTGAAAAGTAGTATATTAAAAAGTAGTAAATATACAACAGAACAAAATTAGAAACCTGGGTACTTTGTCATATAGAAAGGAGTCAAGGAAAGCCTCGTTGAGATGTTTGGATCTGAGCAAAGACTAGAGAGCGGAAGCAGAGCTGATGGGACAGAGACCAGAGCCTCAACGTGCTAATGTCCATTTGTGCTAGAGGGAACCCAGTGAAAGTGTCCAGAAACAAAGGGAGTGGAGAGAGCAGTAGAAATGAGGAACAATAAATCATCACATGCTATACATCACAGACCATGACAAGTATGTGGACTATTTCCATAGGAGAATATAAGGCCAGCTCAGTATTTTGCACAAAGAAGTCATGCATTTGTATTTATATTTTAAAAGTCTACTTTACCAGTCAGATTGAGATTGGCCTCTCGATAAGCAAAGGTAGACTAAGGTATTTACAAAGCTAATGAAGAGTGCTTGAAATCTGGTGATAGCAATGGCAGTAGCAAAAAAATAGTCATGCTGTTTTTTTTGTCTGGGTCACACTCAATAGTGTTAGGGGCATACTCCTTGTTCTGTGCCCAGGAATCACTCCTGGTCATAAGGGGACCATATGAGGTGCCAGAGATTGAACCCAGACTGGTCACATGCAAACCAAGCACCTTCCCTCACCTGCTGTCCTATGTCTCTGGCCTCAGTCATGCTATTTTTAAGAGAGAGTCAAAGTATTGCCAAAACCTTTCAGCTGCCTTATTCTTTTACTTCCTCACCCCAGGTGCTCCATGGAGGAAGGAAGTACAAAGGATATAGGATGCTGAAAGATTTTGGCCCAAGAATCTGACTAGAATCACTATCAACTGATATTGTTGGAAAAGGTTGGGGAAGGAAGATTAGGAGTTCAGTTTTGGAACTCATATTTGAAATGTCTGTTAGACCTCCAAGGGGAGAGATCATTGAGCAGGCAGTTGGATTTATGACTCTGGACTTGGGAACAGAGGTTTGCATTTGGAAGTCATTAGTAAGAGACCAACAAGGATGTGCAGAATCACCAAGAAGAAAACATGCCCTGTGATATCCAACTTTAAGAGGTCAAAGACATGAGCCAAGATTCACAAGAGATAGCGTGAAAGAGCTTAGTAAAGGGGAGGAAGAGAGAGGGGTGAAGGCCCTGCCAGCTAAATGAAGATCTGTTTTTTAGAGGGGAGGCTGTTCAACTCTGCTGGGCCGGTCTGGTGTGATGAGAATTAAAATGGAATTTTTCCTTGGTAGTTATTGGTGACATAGTTGAGTATAACTTTGAGATGCAGAGGGCGGGAAGCACTATCTGTGGAAGATGGAATAGAGAGGAAGAAAAGAAAGTAAAGCAGAAATAGGGCAGTGCTTCTGAGGAGTTTGCTGCAAGGCAAATAAAATAGAGGTAGTTGATAAAAGATGTTGGACCAAGAAAGTTTACATATTTACATATATATGTAAATATATACTTATATATGTAAATATATATGTACATATATTTAGTATACACACATATATACTTTGTGTGTATATATATGTGTGTATATATATATATACACACACACACATATATTTAGTATATATGAAAATAGGTTGCCCGCCATGGGTGAGGGTCAGGAAGGAGCACTCACAGTATATATGTGTGTCTGTGAGTCTGTGTGTGTCTGTGTATGTGTCTGTGTGTTTGTGTGTATAATTATGGGGGGATGGAGTAGGGTTTGGCCACACCCAGTGGTGCTCAGGGCTTATTCCTGGCAACACTCAAGGACCTTATGGGCTGCTGTGTGCTGTGGATTGAACGGGGTTGGCCACATGCAAGGTTGAGTGCCTTAACCCCTGTGCATCTCTCTTCTGACCCCTGCATATATATATATTTTTTTTCTTGATAAGAAGCAATGCAGTTTTTAGAGAAAGAATTTTGAGATGTCCTGAGAAAAGGAGAGAAGACTTGGCTGGAATATAAGGGCTTTTTGTTTGTTTGTTTGTTTGTGTTTTTTGGGGGGGCCACTCTTTGCAATTCTCAGAGGTTACTCCTAGTTCTGTATTCAGAAATTACTTCTGGCAGTGTTCAGGGGACCATATGGGATTCTGGGAATTGAACCTGAGTCAAATGTTCTGTCTACTGTACTATCACTCTGGCCCTTGGAATATGAGTTTAAATTATTTTTCCCTAAAGGGTAGAGAAGAACTAGGACTTTGTCCACAGTGGATGAATGGGCTTCATATGAAAGACCATGTCTCATTCATATACTCAATAGATGAGAAAGCAAAAGCAGGGACACAGGGCAGGAGGGAAACCTACTTGGAGGAAGCCTGTGGATATTCCCCCAAATTTCCTTGTTTTCACAACGAAGTATATATGAAATAGGCTACCCACCATGAGTCAGGGCCAGGAAGGATCACTCACCATATGAAGGAGAAGGAAATGGGGCACAGTGAGCACTCGCTGAGAGATCACAAGTTACTGGCCTGGGAAGTAAGGCAGGGTTGCCTGGCAGTTCATTAGGCTGCCTCAAAGCATCACTGAATCTAACATGGGTTCGTCTGCGGTCATGTTTCTCTATAGTCGTGTCCCGATGCATAGCGGCATTATGAAGCAGGCTCGAGGGCGGTTTAGCTTAGGTCACAAGATGCCAAACCGGGATGGTGACGTGACAGCCAAGGAAAGCGTGTTTAGAGTGTTTGAGAAGGCTGTTTAGTTGACTCACTGGAATTTCAGTTGATAAGGAGGGGAGGGAGGCGGAGGCCTTGCCCTGTCCAAGAATGAGTAGAGTTGGCATACCATGGAGAGGCTGAGGGCTGCATGCCCGATACCGAGCACACAGGAGAGGGTGAAATGGCCAGCATTGCCGGGACGTCACTGCTTAGCCCAGGGAGGAGCGAGGGTCAAAGAGGGAGAGTCCAGAGAGGAAGAGACGTGGTATAGGGGAGTTCCCGTCCTTCAACTTCGGAATCTCAGAAAGTTCAGGCAGTTTTTCAGTCCAGGGAGAGAAAGTGAAACTCCATCTAAAATCACTTAGCCAGGAGGAAGAATGTTTCAGGTCAGTCAGGTTATAGCCCTAGATAACGGGGATGCACAGGGCCGTATGGTCTGAGAGCTTGAGCTATACTCTCCAGATGAAAATGACAAAACACGCAGATTGAAGGAGGAAAGTAGAGTCTGGGGAATGGAGGGAGGGAAGAAGGAAGAAAAGCAGCCTGGCAGGCTGTAAGAAGATTTTTTTTTAATCTAGGGGTTTTTTATAATTAAAATTTATTGTATAGCACTGTCCTCCCATTGTTCATTGATTTGCTTGAGCGGGCACCAGTAATGTCTCCATTGTGAGACTTGTTGTTACTGTGTTTGGCATATCGAATATGTCACGGGGAGTTTGCCAGGCTTTGCCGTGTGGGTGGGATACTCTCAGTAGCTTGCCAGGCTCTCTGAGAGGGGCGGAGGAATCAAACTGGGGTCGACCCGGGTTGGCTGTATGCAATTCAAATGCCCTACCCACTGTGCTATCGTTTCAGCCCAATTAAAATTTAAATGTTTTAAATATAAACACCGATTTATCAAGTTGTTTCTAACACGGTTGTTTCAGGCCTTTAACGTTCCACCCTCAATCCACCCGTGTGCCCTTCCTCCAGTGTCACCAGTTTTCCCTCCAACACCCCAGCTGGCCCTCTTGCAGGCACAAATAAGTTTACTTCATATTGTTTGTTGCAGCACAAAAGCAAATGCAGTTATCAAACTTTAGATCAATAGGAGTTCATTAATTATTGCATCTCACAGTGCTGTTACTGGTGGTAGTCTGCGGGTCTGCTTCTGGGTGACTGCTGGGGCTGGCTGAGCTGGGGGAGGGGAGGGGAGCTTCTTTACAACTTTCCAATCAGTTTTGCTGTGATCCTCCTGGGCTCACAGTATAATGAAGTTTTGAGGCGTTGCGGCCACGTTGTCCAGGAGCTGGAACAATTTGGGGAATCTGCTCACCCCTATTCTGAGAGGGCCCCAGAGTTCTTACCCTGGACCAACCTAGATGGGAAGATTATTTCGTTGTTTGCTTGTTTTTGAGACATGATGCTATTCTGGGCCATTTCTCTGTCCCCAAGATGGTAAGATTTTTGCAGACTGGGGAAATAACTTAAAAGGTCTAGCACATGTTTGAGGACTTGCTTGATTTTGAGAGCACATGCCCCCCAGTCTGCATCATTGGACCTAGCCCTGGAGAGCTTCCTCTCCCATAGCCTTTACTGGGACTAAGCCTTAAACTACCCAGCCTAATTCGGTTGGCTAAATTCTACTGGGAGTGGTCACTGGAGCACATGAGCATTGTTTGGGAAAACACAGGAGGGTGGGAAGTAAGGAAGGAGAGAGGGAGGGAGAAAAGGAAGAAAGGAAAGAAGGAAGGAAGGAAGGAAGGGAGGAAGGAAGGAAGGAAGGAAGGGAGGGAGGGAGGGAGGGAGGGAAGGAGAGGGAGGGAGGGAGGGAGGGAGGGAGGGAGGGAGGGAGGGAGGGAGAGGGAGGGAGGGAGGAAGATTTCTACGTAACACTGATTCAGTATTTTTATATTCAGAAATTTTTATTCTGAATATGATTATGAATTATGATTCAGAAATTTTGTATTCAATGTTCTAGAATTGTTATTCAAAGTTAGTATAGTTCACACACACCTGGAAAAATCATTGCATTTTGTATAAAGTGACACTTTGCCAAAATGAGATTCTTTCCACTTTCCCACTAGAAACTATCATAAAATGATATCCCACTATTTGCTACTTTCTGTTTTACAGTGAAGTAAACAAAAAAATTCTTATAACAATGTCAAAAAAACGGAGGAAGGAATCCAATTTAAGAATAGATGGTCCAGGTTTTGCTTTATTGCTATAATAAGCTAAATATCTTCCCTGGGAAAAAACAGCTGAAATCTGAAATCTCTGAAGGGTGGTAGATAGAGCTTTATATGATTAGTGGTGTCTTTATTACTACTTTTTACGACTTTGCATGTTCTCCTTTGATGAAAGATCATTCAGAAGTTAATTTATTTTTTATAATAACAATACAGATGTGATACTTGCAGTGTAATATTTTACTTATTTGGTGACAATTCAGAGATGATCTATTATTTTATAGATATTATTTTATAGTTTTCATACTTGAGCTATATTCATTTCTTGGTGACATAGGAATAATTGGAAAAAAGATTTTGCAAGCCAGGAATGGTTTCCTGAGCAGACTCTATAGCATCTGAACCTACAAATACTTAGAAAGTACTCAGTGGAAGTAATATTTCATAGTGAATCCTGTTATAAGTTCAGTTATATAGTGGAAATGGTGCCAATTTTCTTTAGAGAGAGACTAAGGAAGATGGCCAGGTGGAATGTTTCTGGAGCAATTTTCTTTTTCGTGTTTATGAGTTATTTTTTGCTCTTGGTCAGCAGATGACGCCAAGTGATTCATTTTAAAAATCAATAAAGCAGAGAAAATCTTCTTTGCATTTTTCTAGGAAATCAGGTAGAAAGATAAAAGGTATACACATTGGAAAAGAACCTGAAGCAGAGGAGTCTTTCATTATTTTCATTTGGGGGCCACACCTGGCAGTGTTCAGGGATTATTCCTGGCTCTGCGCTCAGGAATTACTCCTCACAGTGCTTGGGGAACTTCTAAGATGCCATGGATCAAACCCAGCCAACCGTAAGAAAGGTAAACACCATACTTGCTGCAGTACTGCTCTGGTCCATGAAGCAGAAGAGTCTTAAAACTTGAGCACTGGCTGGTAGTTCACTGTAAATAATTGTGATGTTATAAACTGCAATTAACTTCTTTAGGCAATTGATGATCTGTGAAATGAATTTTGTGGACTTCACATGAAATAGCAAATCTCAGTCATCCATTCCTTTCACCAATGTCACTGCATGCCTTCCATGTTCAGGATAGTTCAACAGCATCTTATACACAAGTTCTCTTGTCAGAGAGTTGAGAAGATGACCATCAGTTTTGTCAGTCAGTGAACTGATGCAGCCAGTTGAAGTAGCGTACATTGAAGCTTTCTATTAGAGTGATTGTCAAAGACTGAATCTTTGAGGGGAGAGTTAGGGGCCAGACCTGCCAGTGCTCAGAAGTGATCATTCGTGATCCCACACAATGCCAGGGATCAACACTAGGTTGTCCAATGTGCAAGACAAGCACCCCAACTCCTATATGTACTCTCTTTCCCCAAAGAGTTCATCTTTAAAGGGATAATGAATAGTCATCAATACTTGATGCCAATGTCTTGAAGCTCTTCAATGAACGATAATCAAGCTCTGCTGTTTATTAGACTATATTTCAGAAGTAGAATTAGAAATTAATAACAAAAATGGATATTCTCAGGCCAGTCCTGTCAAGGTATAAATGTCGATTACTTACATGACTAAATGCCAGGCTTCTGCCCAGCCTTGCCTGCTTCTGGAAGTTTGGGTTGTGCAGATGTCCCCCGACCCCCCAATTACCTTTGCATAAACTGGTGTTCTGAGAGCAGCTAAATGTCTTTCCTTACATTTCTGCTTTAGCAATACAAACTATATTCAAGAAAACTATATTCAAAGTATATACAAACTGTATTCCTTCAGAATTCCCTAAATACAGAGTTTTCTTCCAAAATATTGGTTGTGCTTTTAGTCCAAAGAAGAATTTAAATGTATTGCCTTATGTTTTTCTGCATCTTTTCTTATATTTTTGTCTTTTCTGGCATTTTCATTTTCACTCAGTCTGCTCAAATTGTTAGATTCTTTTCTCAATTTTTCAAATGCTTCAATTTCAAATAGTTGTTTCCTGAAGATATAGTGAGCGGCTATTTGAGTCCCACTCGAGTTATAGGATTTGATTTCTGGGAAAGAGAGCAAGTAAATAAATAACAGGCTTTTGTCAGTGTCTGAAAGATTGGACAAACCCAAAGGCACTTTAAACACCGTAGAAAGACCAGCAAGCATATGTGGATGTGAATAGCCCCTATTGAGCCTCAGCTGAGAACCTGAAGTTTTAAAAACTCAGTTCCAGTTTGCTAAGAATGCCACTTCTTGGAGGATGAGATCAGAGGCAGGCTGAGTACAGCAACACACTTGAGGACAGATGCTTCAAAGCCAAAAGTAGTTTGTATTCCAGGCTTCCTATAAACAGTTTGCAACCATAGTCTCAACCTGCAAATTGTTGAGACACAGAAAAGATATGGAGAGAAAATAAGAGAGGGAGGAAAAAGTCCCTCTCTAGCTAAGCAGATTGTTCTAGCGAATGCCATAGTAGAAACCAAAACAATACAAAACCCTGACAATAGCCATGTCATTGGGGGCAAGAGAAAAGACAAGGCAAATGACCAGGAGAGCAAGAGGAAAGAATCAGGGGTCAAAAAGGACAAAGGGCGCTGTGGAGAGGACCAAAGACTTTATCCCAGATGCTGTGAGGCTGAGGAGGGGCTGTGTCAGTGGGGATTCCCGGGCAGCTTAGGGAATAAGTAGGCACAGGGGCGTGATTGACTTAAAACATCAGTTATGCAAAAAACAGAATGGCAGGTGTCTTCACAGCTCCAAAGGATATGTTTTTTTACATATTCCTAGTAAATAGAAGCTTGATAGGAGGATAGTGAAATAGGTTAAATGAAAAATAAGTACCTACTACCCATACCGATCTAAAAGCTCAGAAAAATGAATGAAATTGTGTGGTTTCAGTGTGTGTGTGTATGTGTGTGTATGTGTGTGTGTGTGCGCGCGCGTGCGCGCACGCGGAAAATTGCTGGGGGAAGGCATGATGAAATGATGATGCTTGAGTAACAGGATCCCTATGTTTTCATTGGGTTAAGTGAGCGAGAGACAAGGATCAGAGAAATGAGAGGGGGAGGTTGTAAATAGTTTGGCCTAAAAACTTCCTCCAATCAGTTATAATGCAACAAACTCAAGGAAGGCCAGTCTTGAGGGGATAAAGTCTTAAGGTTAAATAATAAAAACAACAAAAATGTGCTCTCTGCAGCCAGTCCCTTGCTTTCCCAGTAACTCTTTTATGTTTGATTGCATAGTCTCTATCTTCCTCTAATCCTTCACAGGCTTCTTGCCCTTTGACCCCATGTGACCTTTGGGACATTGCCTCCTAACCTTAAGAAATGTGGAGTTCAGAGTTTCAGGGAGATTTTGATGAAACCACCTGCTGTATTGCTCTACTCTTCCCCCCATCATTGAATTCAAATAGAATGAATGCAGAGTGTATAAATATGCTAATATTCTGAACTGCACTAAATCCCCAAGGCAACAGTTCCTGTAAGATAGGACAATTGTAGCCATTGCTTGAATTTTGTGCTTCACCCACCACTACCCAAATAGGCATGAGAATAGACGATGGATTCTGACATCTCTCCTACAGAAAAAGTGGGAAACAAAAGCAAATTCCCAAAAGATTGTCTTACTATATTTAAACAAATATAAGTATATCCCTTTCATTGTAAACTAGTGAAGTTTTGTCATCAAGCTGGAACATTTGGTTCTTTGAAATTGTGTTTTTTAAAAAAATCCAACTTTCAAGGCTAGAGATATAGTAAAGAGGTTAATATCTTGCATATGACTGTCCCTGTTTCAATCTGTGGCTTCACATGTGGTACCCCAAGGATCACCAGAGATACAGTGGTCACATAAAGAGCTAGGATTAGTTCCTGAGCAGCACTTAGTGTGGCCCAAAAACTTCTACTGCCCTAATTCAACATCTAGATCAATGTTCTCTGAGAGAAAGTGTCACTTACGGATGAAAATGAAATAATACCATCTTCGTATAGCCTTTAAGTTTTTGGTACTGGAGAATATCTGTGGTTTCAATAGGTGAAGGTAGGGAAGACATCGGCTAGCAAGACAACTGATCAACCATGGGGGTTCTCTCAGAACCTTGCTTTTCAAATTTGATCTAAAGAAATATTTTACTTGACTAAAGAAAAGATGCATGAATTCATGGATCACTGTAAAGAAGAAATTTCCCTCTACCCTTCTGGTGTAAATTACCAGACAGATGAATAAGAGAAAAGAAAAAACTTTAATTGAATATGTATGATGAATCTAGATGGATATAAATTCTAAAGTAAATGGGTTCCAAATGAAGCTTTATTCTGAGCTTAAGAACGAGATGGGGTCTGGAGTTTCAAGGAGAGAGGAGAACAGATCACATGATGAAGGAAACATGTGCTATGTGATTATATGTTTGCCCTGCCTTATAAATAGTTTTTATACATATATAAATTTAGGGCTATATCTGGAGATAGCCCTAAATTAACACCCGCAAATTTTATTGTTCTGAAAAGTTAAGGGAGTTTAGTTTTACTTGAGTCTGCAGGGACTTCATTTGGCCTCTGTTCAAAAAAAATGTGCTAAGTACCACATCTTGGCAAGCCCATCTGAACATCTTAGGGAGGTCTGTCCTTCACTCCAAATGGCAATATATTGACCATTTTCCGTAGAATGTTTGTGGCTCAAGAGTTTGGAGCAGGTTAGCTGGGAAGTTCTTGTGCAATGCCTGAAGTCACCAGATGGATAGTAACTGGCCCCTTGGTGCTGACTGTTGATAACTGTTCATTCCCTTAATGTGTAGGTACAGAAGAGAAAAAGAGAAGGTACTTTTTGAAGGCCTCCGGTTTACCAGAGAAGTTGTTAGCACTGTAATACCATGTCAATCTTTAATCCCCACAAGATAGGTTGAAACCACAAGCATGAGTACTTTTCCATTTTACATGAGAGAAAAATGAAGAGGTAAATAACTTGCTTCAGAAGCAAGAGGCAGATTTGTGACTTAAATCCAGTCTCGCCCAAGTCATTCTTACCCACTGAGCTATACAAATGCTACTTAAAACTTCTTCTCAGCACACATATTTAAGCTTTCTTCAAAGAGTCTCCTGTGTGTTGAGCTTTTAAAGCTATTTTTATCTCTCTGTCTGCATACATATGTAAATAAAGTTTCCAAATAGATTGTTAGCCCCTTGAACACAGTATTTCCCGTTTCCGATATCTCCACCAATAAGCATTTTTTTTCTTTTTTCTTTTTTAGGGTTGATTGGGGGAGAGTGGTGCTTAGGGGATACCTCCCAATCTGTGCTTAGGGGTTGTTCCCAGTGATGCTCAGAGGAACATGCATTATTGAGGACTGAACTCCTGCGGGCAAACCATGTGCTCCAATGGCATTTGAGCCATTTCCCTAATCTTAGTTATTTTGATCTTGGAGTCAGTTTTTAAATACAGATACATTATAATCTGTGTTTTTTTTTCTCATTCTCCATGATCACCAAGAACTTCTCATTGTTTCTACTTCTGTTGTAGCTTCTTAGCTTCGTAGTAGAATATCAGTACTGGAAAGAAAGGTAGTTACCAGCTGTTTCAATAAACTAGCTAGAAAAAATGAGGACAGGTGGGAGAAATTATGAGAAAATGGATCAATCTGGTGATGGGTTGACTCTGGATATTTGGCTACATGAAGCTGAACCCTGAAGATTCCATAATATTGTAAGCCAACAATAAAGGTATAAGAAAATACATTACAAATAGTAATGCATGTGCACACACACACATTAATGCTAACATAACCTATTCCTTTATGGCAGGATATCTTTGTTGCTAAGATCAGCAATTATCATTTTTATTTTGATTTTGGAGCTACACAGCCAGTGCTCAGGGGCTACTCTGACTCTGTGCTCAGCAGACACTCAGGTTGTTTGTTGCTTGGGGAACATGCAGTGCTGGGGCTTGAACTGGGGCCTCCTACACACACAGTTTGTACTCTGCTTATGGATTGCTGTGTCCAGTCCAGGAATTGACAGTCTAGACAGAGCGGTAGACCTTTAGCAGGAGACCTAAGGCTTACTTAACTACTGACGACCTGTAATAGGATCATTTCTAACTTTACTAGAAAGTCTTAAGAAGGACAGATTAGGGGTTAGGAAGCAGGAACAGTGATGAAGTCACCCTTTCTCTATTCAAAACATTGAGAAACAAGCTCTGAAATAAAGTAGCATATTAATTTAGTTTATAAAATTTTTCATCATATAACCCCAGGCTTTCCATTTTTTCATTAAAATGACTTTCAGCCCCAAGGGTCTTGTAAGGAAACAAGTCATTCCAGGTCTTAAAATAATTGTTTCAAAACAAACAGACACATAAGAAAGCTTCATTGAACCTGAAAGGAATTTTCATTTTCAGAAGGGGGAGGAGAAATCTCCAACGTTCAAGTCTTAAATATATATATATATATATATATATATATATATATATATGGGTAGCAATATGGATAGAATGGGTTCATTACCATTGTGTAGAGCAAGTCACTAACACCATTTTTTACCCACAGCAAAACTCAGTAATTTGCTGCTATTAACTATCAGAGAATGTTCAAAAGCAGAAGGATGTCCATATTTCACTACTTCAGAAAGAAGGCTTTTTATAACCATTAAATGCATATCACAGTATGAAAATGAAAAAAGAATGCAAGAGAAAAATATCATAGTTATTTTACTAATTAGAGTCTTTATGAGCAGGGATAAGATTTAGACATGCAAATTAATTCATGGAATTACTATTATTAAGAAAATCATGGATTAGAAACCTGATTGGCTAAGAACATGTATTTTTGATTCTTGCTGTGTCAATACAATCTTTCTTGTTCTTGGCTTTGTGCAAAAACTATTAAAAAATGTGATCACTGATCCCTATAATATCAGCAAGGCCAAAGTTGTATTGGATTGTGGAGGGCCCCAGGCCATTTCTTCCCAAATTAAACAAGTTGGAAAGAATGTGGTTATTTTTACCCGAAATCTGTCACTCTTGTGATACTGAAATCAAAGGCTGGTTGTAAATAGCTTCAAACTCCATAAACAATGTTCAAAGGCAAACAACAGACTAGAAGAAAATATTTGCAAGGTTCGTGAGTAAACTCAACTATTTTTCCAGGCCTAGGGGAGTTTTATTCCTAGCAGTTATGCTAATCACAAAAACCATGACATGGAATGAGAATAATAAGGAAGTTATCACTAGTTTAGGAAAATCTTCTGTTAATGACTTTAGTGAAAACTATGTAATTGAAGTTCATCTTGAGGCTGAATATATTTGCTAATGTACTTTTCACATAATTGAACCCTTAGATTTGCTTACTTGAAGGAAGTAGCTACTAATTAAATAGATACTCTCTAGGGACTAGATGAAAATTGAAAAATTCAGAAAGCCTTTGCAAACGATATGTTTAAATGTCTTTACTAAAACGTTACCTCTTTAGAGTCAAATAGCTCTTTGAGAAATTTTTAATTAAGAGATGCACATTAGCTATTTTTGATAGTTTCTGGGTGACTTAGTATTAACTCGGTTTTCAGGGAAATCATTTATATATGTCTTAAGAGATAGAACCCAGATGCCAGCTCTGAAGATTGGGGATATATTTCTAGAAGCATCACCAGTCACTTACAGTTTTATAATATATGAAAACCAGAGCCAGGAAAGTGAGAATATTACATTCCTTTTACTTATATCTGTGTTATTACCAGTTCACACTTCAACTTTGGTGAAATCAGCTTGATCTTCCATATGTCATGAACTGACTTTTCTTAACAAATGAATAGATTATAAGACTTTATTTAGCACTCTTCAGAGATTTGGGAGAAATAAAGCAAGATAACAGTATCCAAAAAGTAATTTGAGAGATTGGCAAGATAGCAAATTTTCTAGACCTATGAAAGAAATGTAATATATGGATACAATTATGTCACACATTTGACAGCAACTACAATTTAAAGACTTTATAGATATAAGTCACCATCAATGGTTTTTTCCCCCACTCCACCCCCCCTTTTTTTTAAACCATCAATGATTCTTAAGTGAAAAAATTTTAAATAGATAGGAATTATCTGGCCCTGACTGCATGGTTTGGGTCAGTGATTAGTCTTTAAAGCAATAACTCTTGCTGGAAAAAAAAGGGAGAGGAATGCACTCCAGGTGTTTCCCTTGGGGGAGAGAGGGGGGCAAGGCATGAATGAGCTTCTGAAAGTTCATGAGATACCAAAGGGGACCATGATACCTCCATAAGAAGGAGAGGAGCCAATTCAAACAATAGAGGGCAGCTCTTGGATGGAAAAAAGGCAGATAAACTTCCTAGTGCAGTGGCATATTTATAAACTTATTAATATAAAATCCATGAAATTAGCTGACATAAAAGGAAGTTTTCAGGTGCCTTGGAGAAAGCATCAGGATCAGGGCCACAAATTCTAGTTCAATCCTCTACATGATCTTTGGAGCACCTAGTATACTCTGATAGCCCCACGCTCACCCCCACCCCACGCCAAACACCATCTTGGTGGCTCTATTGGTTCCCTGGCACCAGAGGTCTTGGGTAGCATCACACCCTCAGCCCTGGCATTGAACCATCCAGCTTTTTGGCTCAATATCACTGAGGGTGACCAACAGGATGTCTGGAACCTGCCTGGAAGCCCCGACACCCACCCCCATCCCCAAGGGAAATATTTCAACCACAGAGACATCAAAGGGAAGCATAAGCAATCTGCAAGAGAACTAGAGACAATGGTTTGGGTTTTTGTTTTTGTTTTTGTTTTGATGGGGGGTAAGGGTTGGGGCCATACCCGGCTTTGTTCAGGACTTACTCCTGGTTCTGTGCTCAGAAATCACTCATAGCAGTCCTTGGGTGAATATATGTTAGGCTGAAGATCAAACTGAGACCCTCTGTGTGCAAGTCAAGTGCCTTAACCATTTACTCAACCAATCTTATCCAAAGGAAAACCAGGACACCCCCAATGCAAATCCCAGCACCCTCCTGTCTCTGATGTAAAAATCACTTCATTTGAAATCTTTTTCAGTTTGACCTGATCATGGCCGTTCCTGCATTTCTGATATCTTACATGACAGGTGGTTCTCTGGTTTACCACCAGCCCTTGCTCACGCTTTTTTGTTTGGTGTGAAGATTTTATGTGTTTATGTTTATGGCCTCCCTGGGGTCAGTGAAGTTTCTACTTACATCATAAGTGCAAACCTTGTCTCCTCAGAAGACAAGGTGTTATTCTGATTCAAACAATGTCTAGAAGGTCAGAAAGAACATATTATTCTCTTTCATCAGACATATTATGAAAATTCTTCTTGTTTATATTCTGGATAAACTGCGTGATCCAGAAGATCATTTGCAATTTAAATTAAAAATAGCTGATGTCCTGCGATTACTCCTACATATCAGGGGACATTTGGATTATCTCTGCAGCCTGCCATTAGTGTTTATTAATATCAGCGGTAAGCAGGACACCCGCTACTAGATACATTTGGTGGAGGGGAGTGGCACAATAGAATCCATTAGCCATATTCATTTGCAAAAGTGAATAATTGTACTTTAATATAATCTTGTAACAAGCACAAAATTACTGAAGATGGAGCCCCAAAACATAGAGGCTATTTCCTGTTTTGTTTTTTATTTAGTGCCACATCCAGCATGTTTAGGGGGCTACTCTTGGCTTGGTGCTCAATGAATGCTTCTGGTAGTGCTCAAGATCATATGGTACTGAGGATTAAACCCAGGTTTCCTACATGCAAAACAGATGCACTAGGTCTTTGAACTATCTCCCAAACCTTAAGAACATTTCTTTTTAATTTGAAGTATTTGATAGGCAAATTTACTACTTTATTTATTTAGAGCTGAAGTGATAGCACAGTGGTAGGGTGTTTGCCTTGCGTGCAGCTGGCCCGGCCGAGCTGGGTTCGATTCCTCCACCCCTCTCGGAGACTCTGGCAAGCTACTAAGAGTATCTCGC
This sequence comes from Sorex fumeus, assembly GCF_029834395.1. NCBI lineage: Eukaryota > Metazoa > Chordata > Mammalia > Eulipotyphla > Soricidae > Sorex > Sorex fumeus. The sequence continues at coordinate 29,572,614 of NW_026606059.1, read as the reverse complement.
CTGCATGGCAAAGCCTGGCAAGCTATCCATGACGTATTCGATGTGCCAAACACAGTAACAACAAGTCTCACGATGGAGACGTTACTGGGCCCACTCAAGTAAATCAATGAACAACGAGAGAACCATGACTGTGACTGATTTATTTAGAGCAATTTGTTCAGCAATCTTTTCCAATTTCCGTACCACTGTTTCCGACTCGTAATGACAAAAGCAAGATAGAGCAGAAAACTTAAATGCCAACAAGTCTGAGGTAGAGAGCACCTGTTCCTGCCCAATGTGGCCTTCCAGCCAGCTACTGCAGTGTCTCAGGGAAGGTCTTGGACAGATGTGTGTGACATCTGACTGCCATAATGACCAGCTGAGTAATGTTGGAAAAGCTGCTGAATTTCCTGTATCTTCATCCCTCCAGCTTAACCTGAGGGGAGCTGTCCCTCCCCCTAGTTTTTGTTAGGAGTTATTGCTCTGACTCCGGCAAAAAGCAGTGTGTTTATGGTGCGTACGCTTTAATATTCTCAACTCTTCCTCCAATTATGCACATCTTAGAAGCATCTGTGCTCTGTTGGAGAGAGCAGAGCCCTGGAGCGGGGCTCTCTAGATCATTCTGTTTGTCTCGACAGGTGTGGGAAGATTAGCTAGAAAGCAAGCTGGTTGGAATATCTGATTTCTGGGTATCCTGACAGTACAAAGGAACTTGTAAGGTTTCTTTGAGGTTTGTTGAGTGCGTGCTGGTAACCTGGCTGAAAGCTGTCATCTTTTTTCCTTTTGGTTGGGCCATGTCCGGTGATGCTCATCACTCAGGAATCACTCCTGGTGATGCTTGGAGGCCTATATGGGATGCTAAAGATTGAACTCTGATCAGCTGCATGCAAGGGAAGCACCCTACCTGCTGTATTATCTTTCCAGCCCCTGTTTGTCATCTCCTTGATAAATTGTTTCACTTAGTCACTCAATATTTGAATGGGTTTCGATTGCCAAAAACTTTTATGAAAACGTCCATTCTTTAATTAATAGATCTTCATTCAGCTTCTTTTTGGATCAGCATATGCACTGGTACTCAGGGCTTAATCTTGGCTCTGCACTTAGCCATCACGCCTCCTACCAGTGCTCAGAGGACTATGTGAGTTCCAAGAGGAACCATGTGCAAGGCTAGTTATCCTATCTCGCCAGCCAGATTATAACAAGTTTTGTCCCTACTAATGGTGTGGGTGTGGGCATTTTAGCGGTACCTCAGAATGTAGCTCATTATAGAAGACTCTTCATGATGTCTAAGTCATTCCCCAATATTGAAAGTTACATGCATCTTATTTTTACCATCGATGCTAAACTGATCTACAGAATGCTTAACTCTCTTCGAGAATGTGAGGGACTTTGAGGTCAATGTGCGCCCATTTGACATGGGCACATGATATGGACTATGATATGGAGTGCTCCGTCAAATATGAGGACAACTGTGACTTTCAAATTTCCCTTCCTTCACTGATTTTCATATACCTCAGAGATTATAAATTCCCAAGGTTCTTCTAACGGTGCATCAGAAAGTTAGATGTTATAAACCTGAGTATTTTCTAGGGAGAAAAAGAAGAGTAATCAACATGTTATTCCTTGCCAATTTTTGTTGTTTTGGTTGGTTAGTTTTTGTTGTTTTCCTATTTATTTTTAGTCAGTGAGCAGTTTTTTTCAAGATCTTGTTTTCATCCCTTCCTTATCCCATAATTCACCATTGATTCCAGGTGTTCAGCTCATTGTTTTGCCATCGGTGCCTATAAATTTGGTCTGAAATTTCTAGGTTGTCCTAGAGCAATGAAGCCAGAACCCCTTTCTAGAATAGATTCTAATAAAAAGTCTGCCCCCCTCAACAACCCCCATCTGTAAATTTAGTGCTCTCTGAAACCACTTATCCAGATGGTACAGGAGGTGATACTTAGTAATGGTTTCCATTGAAAGGCGCTTGGAAACAAGGTACAGAGCAAAAATGAGACAATGAGAAAAAACAGCACCACCATGTCTAAGTCTTGCAGTACTGTAGTCTTTTTTTCTTTTCACAAGCTTTAATTTATTCTCAAAACAAAGTGAGGTAAGCCAGGACTGAGCCCTGTGGCTGGGCACCTGCTGGTATCCAAGGCTTGGGGGAAGAGAACAGGGCACAGTGTCAGCAGATTCTTCTCACTGTTACTCCCTCACCTCATTGTCATCTGACCCGCTGGATGGCAAAGGGACAGCTTCTAAATCCAAATACCTGAGCCTTGATTCTACAAAAACATAACAGAAGAGCCAAGAAATGCCTTTCATAATGTTTGGGAATAAAATCCAGACGCTTACAAAACTTCATTGATTTTTTTTTTTTTGGAGCCTGTTGTTGAATGAAAATGATCTTTTTGAGGAACGGAGACTCAATTAAAAAAATAATAAAAGAAGGCTTTAATGATGAAAATTCATGTGTTATTTGATAAGGGCATTAAAACGGCTTTGGGGAGCAATATTTTGGGGCTATACCTACCAGTGCTCAGGGCTTATACCTACTTCTGTGCTCAGGAGTGATCCCTACTGGAGCTTAGTGGACTGTATGGGCTCCCAGGGGTTTGAACAGATGTTGGTCGCATGCAAGGCAAGAAAGCACCTTACCTCCTGTACATCTTATCTCCAACCCAGTACCTAATTTGGAGGGCAGATTTTGCTATGGAGTACAAATATGAAAAAATATTGTTCTAGGCTAAAAATAATCAAGGATGAGGTAATCAATTCAACTTCCAAAGTATTTTACATTTGGGCTTAAGAAATACCCAGAAAGTTGTATGTTATCATTTGGGCATCCATTCTTCCATTCCACAGTTACTAAGCCATGTGCTGTGTCTGATGACTGAGGCAATTAGCCCATCTATGTGTATAAGACATTACTGAAATCCAGAAAACAGCATTTCTGGAGAAAGGAAATTCAGTCAAAGAAATTTGGTTTGAGATTTCTAGGTTGTCCTAGAGCAATGAAGCTAGAACCCCTTTCTAGAATATGTTCAAATTCAAGAGTTTCATCAATTACTGAATTCAGGGAATAAAAAAAGGAATCATCTATTGAGAGCAAGGGAGTGGAGAGGATAACAGCAGTCAATAATGTTGATTGGCTAGTCAGTCAGCAGATACTTGAACCTGAGACACATGGTAGACAGTTTCTAGGAAGATTAGTGCCAGGTGAATTATTTAGAAGGAAGTAGGAAGGAAACTAAAATACCAGTAAAGGGCTGTTACAATGGTGTGGAGATGAGATCAGATCTGATTGTTGTGGTAAAGAAAGAAATGGAAGAGAGAGAACAACGTTGAGAAACTTGTCGATGACAAAATTAGCAGGTTAGATCTGCTGAGTGGGAAAAGTGCTGGTATAGATAAAGAATACAATTGGCACCCAGATCTCTATCCACAAACCAAGGTAGAGACATGAATAAGATCCTAGGTCCCTGCCCCCCACATCTTCCGGCCCCTCCCCCAAACACACACACATAGTAACAGGAATTATTTCCTATAAATAGACCAAAATACTAGGGTGCCTAATGAGCACTTATCTCGTTCCACTGATTTCAAATCCTTTGATAATTATATCCCTGTAATACAGATAGGGCTAATATATTTTAGAGATAAGAAACTATTCAAAACTGAGTCATCTCCAAAATCAACTTCATTACTAGTAATTGGGAGCACAATGACTTCAGTTTAGAGTTTGCTTTCAAATCCATCCGTCCTTCTCCGACTGCAGTTCTAAGATTTTTAGCAAAGAGTTTTCTCCCTGCTGGGGCCGAGACCCAGACTTCCTGTGTTGGATACGTTTTATTTGGACCATATCATGGTATACATTAATGACCAGGCACATGCTGTCGGTTGACACCTGAGGGCCCTACTCTAAAGACTGATTTTTTTATGCCTTTTCCTCCACCACTGAAAGACCAATGCTAAGTTCCTGGAAGAAATAAACTCTGTCATTTTCACAGACCCCATCACACTACATGATGGAAAACATTTCATAAATGAAATCAGCATGTGCTTTTAAAATTCTCTAATCTGAATTAATGTGGACAAGAAAGTCTGTAATTTCAGTATGAACTTATAACTTGAAAAGATTATCCCCACTCCCATATGGCACAGTTAAAGAACTTGTGAAAAAGGGTGATTCATTAAATGAGAAGGGAAGACACAGAAAGGAAATATATACTTTCTTGGGGAAGGGGGGAGGAAGATAGAGCAGGAGACAAGGAAGAAAAACTAAAGTCTCCAAGTCTGCATATTAATGTCCCCTCAATTCAATATGTTTTCAGTAGATATGGCAACCACATTAATACACCCAAAACTGGCAGGAAAACACATTAACTTGGAATGAGTGCCAGTCACACACCTCAGCTTCTCTTCACCTGGGTGTGAGAACTTGCTGTATCTTTAGAGAAGAGGAATGCCCGCTGGGCCCCCTGCTGTCCCCTGGACAATGTGAAAGATGATGGAACATGACTGGCAGAATGAGGAGAAATGCACGCAATTTGAGGATTTATAATCATACACTTCCTCTTATAACCAAGGGCAGAAATTTGATATTAATAAGGGAATGTGGGGGTTATTTAGTTTTTTCAATTAGATGTTCTAAATGAAAAGGAAAAGAAAATAAAAAGAAAATTTAGTTAGTTTTTTTTTTTTTTTGCTTTTTGGATCACACCCGGCAATGCACAGGGGTTACTCCTGGTCTTGCACTCAGGAATTACCCCTGGCGGTGCTCAGGGGACCACATGGGATGCTGGGAATCAAACCCGGGTTGGCCATGTGCAAGGCAAACACCCTACCCGCTGTGCTATTGCTCCAGCCCCTAGATTTTAAAACTCTTTTTTGTAGTTTAGGAAACATGGTGTTAATGTTGCTGAGGTTTCTTTTTTTATTTTTCATTTGGGGCCACCCCCAGCTGTGCTCATGACTTACTCCTGACTCTACACTCAGGTCTAACTCCTGATGGGGCTCTTGAGACCATATGGGGTTTTTTTTGGGTTGTTTTTTATTTTTGTTTTTGTTTTTTTTTTTTGCTTTTTGGGTCATACCTGGCGACGCACAGAGGACAATCATGGCTCTGCACTCAGAAATTACCCCTGGCAGTGCTCAGGGTACTGTATGGGATGCTGGGGATCGAACCCAGGTCGGCCATGTGCAAGGCAAACGCCCTACCCGCTGTGCTATCACTCCAGCACTGCTCTGGGGACCATATGGATGCCAGGGATGGAACCTGGGTCAGCAAGCACCTTCTCCTCTTTATTATCCCTCAGACCCCAACATTTTATATTTTTGGCATACATAGTTACTATACCTTCACCACCACCACCAAATTTGCTCTAGACACTCCACCACTATTCTTAGATCACTTGTAGTATGCTTCTTTCTTCCTGCCCCTTCCAATCTTCTCCCCTTACTAATTAGTAATTTCAGTTTTGTAATCCAAGACCAGGGCTTTGTCATCATTTAATACCATCTTCTCCCTTGTTTTATTTTTTCTCTATGTCACAGAGGAGTGTGTTCATGCAGTATTTGTCCTCTTTCTGACTTATTTTGCTTACCATATGTCCTCCATTTCCATCTACATTGCTGAAAACTTCAAGGATTCATCTTTTCTTATCACTTCATGGTATTCCATTGTATATAAATATATGATATTGTCTTTATTCCTCTTAACAGTTACATTGTGTGGGATCAGGGGAAGGTTGGGGACATACTTAAACAGTGCTCAGGACAGACTCCTGGCTTTCTGCTCAGGAATCACTCCTGTGGTGCTCAGAGAACTGGATGTGGTGCCAGGAATTAACTTGTGGCTGGCCACACGCAAGACAAGAAACTTAACCCCTCTGCTATCTTTCCAGTCCAACAGTTGTATTTTTAAGCAAGTATCATGATTACTGGGTAAGTAGCTCAAAACACAAGCATTTTGTTTAATCAGGGTGTCTCAGAACCCCAAAGTTCTCAATCCCAAAGTTCTCAAAGGGTGGAGAACAGTTATGAAAAATGACTTCCCTTCTAAATACCTTATAAACAGCGAGCCTTGCTAAAACATGTTGATGCTATGAGTAAGTCTATGATTGATTAAATAGTGATTTTGTTTTCCAGAAGAGAGGATGCAATACTTTTTTTAAAAAAAAAGAAAATAGAGGGCCAGAGAGATGAGGTAAGAGATGAGGAACATGAGGTAAAGCCCTTGCCTTGCACGCAGCATCCTGGCTTGATTCCCATCACCACATATGGTCCCTTGAACACCACCACGTGTGGCCTCCCCCACCCCTAATCAATAAATTTTAAAAAGGAAAGAGAGACTAGAGATGGGGGAAGGGAGAAAAGCTCAGAAATTTTGAGCCACTGAGAATATTCACTTTCCTGTTCTTCTTTTTCAATATTTTTGGATTCATGCCATTGATGGGAGGGAAAAGAAGATAAAAGTGTAAGGGAGGAGTGAAGTGTCATTCCTTCAACTAGGGATTTGTTGTTCAGAAAACTCCAGATTGATTGCTTTCAAGCTCCAATTTGGAGAGAAGCTGGAGCTGCATTTTTCTGAGTTATTGCATTTTGGTGGAGCCTGGCATAAATGACTATTCTGAGTCTGTTGTTTCTTCTGTTAAATCCTCTGTGAAGGAAACTCAGGGAGCCTTGATATGTTGCCTCCGTGAAAGCATATTGTTGCTGGTAGCTGCACTGGGGTCATCAGGAAAACTTTGTCTGAAGTTCTCATGCTTGCAGCCCATGCTTGAAAGGACATGTTATTCGCCATCATTGTATGTTATACTAGGTGAATTTTCTCGTATGGGCCCCTCCAAGATATTTAACTGAAGAACTAGTGCCAGCTCTTTTTATTGTTGTCAACTTTAATGATGAGTATTTTAATGTAAGCAGAATAGTTAATTATATAAATCTAAAAATTTACCATCATTAGTGATCTTCAAAATATGAGACTTATTTTCCCTCAATATGCAAAAGTATTCATGCTGAACAAAGCTAGCAAGAAAGAAAGCTCCAGAACAGTACAAGTGTATTGTCTCTAGACTTCTTCCTTAAAAAGGGTGTGTGTGTGTGTGTGTGTGTGTGTGTGTGTGTGTGTGTGTGTGTGTGTTGGGGGGCGCAGCTGGAGAAATAGTACAGAAATTAAGACACTCATTTTGCGTGCCATCAACCCAGACTCATCCTCTGACACCATATGTAGTTCCTTAAGCACCACAAGGAGTGATCCTTGAGCACAGAGCTGGGAGAAAGCTTTGAGCAGTGCCAGGTGTGGCCCCCAAATAAAACAAAAAATGGATGGTAGAGAGATAGTACAGAGGTTAAGTGCTTGCCTTCTTTCTATTCATCAACTTGAATTCAAATCCCCGGCACCACATACTGTCAGTCTTCTGAGCATTGCCAGGGGTCACTCCGGAGCAAGAGCAAGGAATAGCTTTTGAGCACAGCCAGGTATGTGCCTACTCCCCAGTTTGTTTGATATTTTTTTATAAAAAATAAAGGAAGAGAAAGTTCCATTCATACCATAAGAACATGCACTTGAATCCTGGAACATTCTCAAAAGATAGAGGGATCTTTTTCTTATTCTTTCCATAGTTAATAAGAGATTGTTAACATTTTTTAATTGACCCAGAAGACTTAAACTGCCTTAAATATTAGTTAAATATTAGTTTGGGACTTAATGCCTGCTGAGAGTACTTCATGTTCCCACTTGCCCCAATGGCTCATAGCACTTACCATAAGTTGTAATTACACATTTTTGGGTAGTTCTTTATGTCTTCAAATCTCTATTAACCGGTTTCTGTTATTTCTTATTCCAAATATAAACCAAATTCTTCTGATTTGATTTGATTATAAAGGTTTTTCTAACATTTAAAATCTAGTGTATTAGTGAAATCAGAAAAAAAAACAGTAACTTTAGTTATTAGAAGGGATCATTAGGAATTTGTCCAAGCAGAAATCAAGCTAGTACCGTGTGGACAAAAGTTTTGTTCTCTCAAGTGAAAGAAACCCAGAGTCAGACTGTCAGAGCTGAAATGATAAAGGCCAGATAGCAAGATTCTTTCCTCTCTCTGCTCCATCATGGAGCCATCCATTTGTTAGCATATTTTCTCTATGCCTCTCTTTCATTCTTCCTTCTTTCCTGTCTGCCTTTTTTTTCTTTCTTTCCCTTCCTCCCTCCCTCCCTGCCTCCCTCCCTCCCTCCCTTCCTGCCTGCCTTTTTTCTTTCTTTCCTTCCCTCCCTCCCTTCTCCCTCCCTCCCACCCTCCCTTCCTTCCTTCCTTCCTTCCTTCCTTCCTTCCTTCCTTCCTTCCTTCCTTTCTTCCCTCCCTCCTTCCTTCCCTCCTTCCTTCCTTCTTTTTATAGACACTGAGAAATATATGAAGGAGAAGAAAAACAGTAAGTATGTGTTTAAGAGAGAACACAGGTTTCTCTAGTGTGGAAATAACAAAGATACATAGAGACAAACAAGCAAGATACATGTTCAAGTAAGAACACTGAAGAGTAAGCCAGAATGTTTCTTCTTTTTCTTTACTTTTTACTTATTTCTTTTGTTATTTTTTAAAATTGAAATCACATTAGGTCATAACTTATATAGGTTTCATGTGTGCAGATCATTATCTCCTGCTTTTTGATTCACACACACACACACACACACGCATGCACACACATGTACGCATGCACACACGATCTAGTTTCCAGCTATCACTACAAAATTGCCCATTTAACTTACTCGTCCTCCTTTGAAGGATTTGAGAGTCTCTTAGATCCAAGATGCTGACTTCCAGCATTCCAGCCATGCTTTATGAGAAATGGCCACTCAAATCATATATGGACCTGTCCTAGAAGTGTCCACAATTCTTTCAGGATAGCTCATTACAAAAAAGAAAGTCACTTGGAGACTAGAGCTTGAGAAGAGCTGAAGAATGTCACCTAAAGCTGAGCACATTGCCACTTCAAATTAAATCAAGACCGTAGGGCAGTGGCCTTTCGTGCAGCTGACCCCATTTTGATCTCCAGCATCACATGAACCCCAGAGCTCTACCCAGGAGTGACCCCTGAGCAAGACCCAGCATGCCCTCACCTCCCTCCAGAAAATCAGGGTCTTATTATAAGTAAAGGAGCTAATAAATGAGGAGGTTTGCAATGAGTGATGTCTGCCATATGATTTAGGACCATCTTCATTGGTCAAAAATGAAAATATATCTTTCTTTTCAACAAAGTTCAGTGGAAAGAGATGAGCTCATAACCTGTGGGGAGGGGGAGGTGATTGCATCTATTTAGTTTAGTTTATTTTAGAACAAAATTATGTTTTTCCTTATTGTGTCAAATAATGTTTTGGCTTCTACATTCATCCCCACAGTCAGGCAAAGCAAACATTCATGGTGAGGTGAATTCTCGCTCCCATGACTCATACTTGAAAACAAATGCTCTCTGGCCACTGTCTACTGAGAAGGTACTAACTTTCTACCAGTAGAAATTTCCATTAAATTGGATTTATGTCACATACAAATGGATTCTTAGAAGTGTAATTGAAATTTTTTGTATGTTTTTTAAAAAGAAAAAAAAGACAGAATCTTAGCATCAATTCAAGGTTTTCCTCATATTTTTGATCCTTAAATTATATAACCAAATTTTTCTCATAGGCATTTTTATTTAAAAAAAAAACTTTTCCTTACTTATCTTAAACCTGAAGTTCTATTCTGATCAGTAATAATACTACTAAAAATTATCGGAAAAAAGGCACTAATACTTTTTAACTTACTCTCTTCCCATTGCTAGAGCATGATTACTTCCTTGTATTTTCATGAATTGGCAAAAGAATAATTAGAAAGAATGAATAAACCTAAAATCAATATTGCTTGACTTTTAGGAGGAAAGATAGCAAAGAAAAGTTGTGAAACTAAAGAGAAGACAGTATTTCTTTGCTGATTTGTGCACTGATCTGTCTATATGTCACAACTTCTACATCCATGGTTGATCATTCACAAACAACAAGACAGCTATTCTCAGAATAACACTGTTAAATAGAAAGAAACTAAGTTGTTGGAGAAAAGAGGAGAAGCCCCCAGTTTAGAATCAGAGCAACCTGATTAGGAGTTATAGCTTCAGCTTTCTGCCTCCCACCCGGGGAGGGAGGGGGGGCTACTGAAGGGTAGGGGTATTGGAGAAAGAATAAAAATGTTCTACCTTCCTCATAACTGAAGAGCAAATCTGATTATTTACTCCAAAATCTTTCCTGAGGATGATGCATTGTAAACACAGGAGGAGTTATTTTATCCTTGAAAGAACAAATACATCTCTGCATCGGGGAAACATTTTTATTAGCTGAATTTTATTATTTTCTATAGTTCAGGTGACATGATTACAATTGTGTTGAAAGATTCTGGTATTGATGTACGAAGTCATGCATCTTCCCCCTTACCATCCACCACTGTTTTATGTCATCTCTAGTCAGATCTTGGTTCTTCCCCTCCTTTACCCCCATTGTTAATGAATCAGTCTTAATTTATTATTAACTAATTGTCTTAATTAACTTTTAAATAATTTATAATTGTTTGATACTGTCTATTCCCTTGTTAGGACAAAAAATCCTAATGGGTTTTGAGATACAAAAGCCACCCAAGTATATGAAAAATCCTGTTCACAATTCAGTTGTTACCAATGTAAGATCAAAGTTTCAGGGGATAACAAAATATATTTGAGACACGTGCTAGCTAGTTGACCATTATCCACAATGGACACATTTGACTTTCATGTACCTTGACTAAGGACTCTTTGGGGGCTGGTTTTATGTGAATAAAGGAACTTCAGGCCCTGCTGTGATATTCAGGGAAATAGCAAGCCAAAGTAAATATTATGCCCATTCTAAAGAGCCCTGGGACCTTTCAAAAGTCTGTGCTACTTTTAGGGGCTGGAACGATAGCACAGCGGGTAAGGCATTTATTTGCCTTGCATGTGGTCAACCCAGATTTGATTCCCAGCATCCCATATGGTCCCCTGAGCACTGCCAGGAGAGTGATTCCGGAGTGCAGAGCCCAGAATAACCCCTGAGCATAGCCGGGTATGTGTGACCGAAAAAGAAAAAAAAAAAGTCTATGCTACGTTTAGAAAGTAGTTCCAGCACTCTGGAAGTGAATTGTATACCTAGCACTGCATAGATATCCAGTTGACAGCAAGACTCTTTTTGTTGTTGCTGTTTTTTGAGGGGGTGTGATTCTCAGGATTTATTTGTGGCTCTGCACTCAGAATCACTCCTGGTGGTGCTTGTGGTACCATATAAGATACCAGGGATCGAACCCAGATTGGTGGCCTGCAAGAAAAGTGCCTTAACCTCTGTACTATTTCCTGGCCCCACAAAGCAGGGTTCATTCACCCATTATCTCCAATAATCCGTAACAAAATACCCATGGAAGAGCTCCACAGACCTTTGCTGGATAAGGTGCTTCTGGCAATGAAGGCAGGTGGAAGTGAACAAGAAATGGCAGCTCATTTTAGTACTTCATTGACTTCTAGGAAAGAGCTCTATTAGATACATAAATAGTAAAGCAGATGTGCCCTAGTTCACCTTAATTCCAAACCTAGTCTTTCACAGCTTCATTTGTCTAACAGTCTCAACCAAATACAGGTCAAAAAAAAAAAAAAAAGGAATCAAATAACCTTTTGAAGTATCCACACCCAAACATTTTAACAGAATCTGTATACTAAGTCCACTTCCTTATCACACTTAAGAGAAATCCTCATGTTTTCATTCTTTTGTTCGTTTATTTTTGGATTACTTGGCTATGCTTAGGGCTTACTCCTGGCTCAAGACTCAGGGTTCACGTCTGCCAACTCAAGAACCATATGGGATGCCAGGGGTCGAACCCAGGTCAGTCATGGGCGAGGCAAGTGCCTTAGCTGCTGTACTGTCTCACCAGTCCCTCATCTCATCACTCTTACAGAATCTAACAAGTTCTAAAAGCCATTTTCTTGTTATCTCCTTTGCATATCAACGGAGAAAGAAGAATAAGGAGAGGCAACAACCCTTACAATAACCAGAAATAACAATCGATAGAAAAAGAAACCACTGAAAGCGTTCATTCCAACTATTGTGAGCCTGGCCTCATGTGTAGAGTGGATGGACAGCTTTCCCCGTCCGGGTTAGTTGAAATGGGAATGAAGGACAATGTTTATGCTAATGATGATGACCCAGAGCCACAAAACAGTAGCATCATTCCCAGTAATCTTTGAAGATTAAGAAATATGTAATTAATTTTTGAAAGTGCCTGTGGTAGATTAAATCAGCCTCCAGTTATTAGTGCCTCATGCCCAGTAGACAAGCGAACAGAGACTGAGGCCCCTGACCAAAGCTATGGGATTTACGGAGTCATCCCAGGATCAGAGCATAGAGACCCATCCCCATATCCCCCTGCTCACTCCCCTCCATAAACACACCACACCCCCACCCCAAACGCACCCATTTTAGCACACTTTGCAGTGGCTTTGGCCAGTATTAGGGTAGCCAGTATCCCGGACGTTCTCAGCAGACGCTTGAAGGACATCGCAAGTGTCCACCAGCTCACCTGTTCCTGTGCCTGACATTGAGAACGACACACAGGGGTACTGTGTGCCTCAATGAGGCTCCCAGAGCTGGCCAGCCCCCACACTCTGCTTCCTCCAGGTGACTCAGAAAAACAATCTTTTCTTGTAACAAGGCCCTGAATCTGGAGGGTGCTTGGTACGAATTCAGCGTGCTTTAAAATCATTCCGTTGGCTTGCTTGCTTGCTAGCTAGCTTTAAACCCCCTTCTTTTAAATACTTCAAGTAAGGTATCATGGAAACTCACATATTTGGAGATCTCCTTCCCCACCTACTGTGGTAGATAATTGAAGAATTACTGTGAATCACCTCAGTTAAAATTGCACTTGGGGACAAAATGGAAAAAACAGACCTAGGCAGCCACGTGCAATATATTAACCGGACTGCGCCTCCTCCGCCCTGCAAGCCAGGAAGCCAGGCCTCAGGGAGGGCCCCCGTGGGTGTGCCTGTGGGGGGGCTCAGGAACAAGGCCTGCTGGGGAGGGGAGGCGTGCATCAGAGTGGATGGAATTTCCATGCTCGGGTGCTATTAAGAATGATGTCATTAGGGTGTGGGTTCAGGACAGCTGGCAGCCACCTGCCCTCCTTTTAGAAACTCGGATGACTGGGGGATGGATGGCTCCGATGCAAAGTCAGGTCCTATCTTCTCTCTGTCCTGGAAACAGCCGCCCTCCAGCCCTGATGCCCCGCCTGAGAAGGACGGCCTGCGTGACCGTGCACACATTATTTCACCTTCTGCTTCGGCACCAAGGATTCATTAATTATTGCAAGTTGCCTTGAGACCGCACCACGTTAAATACAAATAGAGGAGACCCTCAAATTCATGGAGTTGTGACTCATGGTCTTGAATATTCATGTTCCACCACTCCAGTCCACTCTCTCACCCAGCAACGACTCTTTGTTTTACGAAGCGCTGAGGGGTCCCCTTCTGTCTGTAAGGGAAAAGGAGTCCTGTCTGTGGTGTGTGGCTGCAATACTGATGCTCGGTCTTATTCTCCTTGGGTAGATACTGGATGGCCCAGTGGCAGGTGCCTGGAAACCCAGCAATACCTGAGACCCATTTTTTACCCCCTGCAGAATTGCTCTCCAGTCTTTCATTCCAGTTGAACATTCCAGTGTCACACATAGAAGACCTTTCCACATGAAAATGCACTTCCAGAGAAAATACAGAAACAGAACAGTTCAGAACAGAGAAAGGCACAAGCGTTCTGTTTTTACCCGCTGGCTGTACAGTCTTGAACAGATGCCTTACCTCTCAGCTTTCTCATTTTAAAAACTGAGTAATAACTGTCCTACTTCTTAGGTATGTGGTGGGGGATCAAGAGAACTAATGACTAGCAGGTGCAGGACATGGCGCATGCTCAACTGATATTAGCGAACACTGTCACTTCCTGATAAAGTCTGGCCCACATGTTGGAAATTGTGAGTAGTTAGAGGCCTGGGAGAGTCAAGGTAAGAAGGGGAAAGTGAAGAACTTTGGGGAGTCAGAGAGGAAAGAAAGTGGCAGTCACGTCTGGAAACTGATGGAGGTGCAGACAATAAAATTAAGGGTTAAAGGGAAAGAAAAGACAACCCAGGAATGCAAGATGGGCTCCCATTCAGTGGTGCGTTGGTTGCAGTGATATCCCCCTGGAGTTGGAATAGACTCTGGAGTGGAACAGCTGGAAAACCCAGAATCCAGAACAGTTGGAAACACTTTTTGGCTGGATCTGTATAGAACAACTACTACAAAACTCAAGATGTACAAAGTGGTTTGAAAGGTTGCAGGTTTGACCCTTTGCTCTTGCTTCACCCATTGTACCAAGTCCCATGAGCTCTTGTCTAATTTCCCCACTTTACTTTTGTGTCAGCTTTTCTAGCTTTCTCTATTCTCTTTTAACATGTGAGAAGACTTCGACTTGGAGTGTTCCCCAGAGCTCCTGCTGGGCCTAGCACACTGCCACGCATTGATACAACTTTTAAATCATATTATTCAATGTAATCATCTTAGTATTGATCATACTATTTAATTGAGTCTAAAAGTTGAGTCCATTTTTTAGCCTTCTGTCGTTTATTCGTACTGCAACTTTATTTGTCCTCCAGCGTCTTAAAAAGGATATAGTCGATGGGGATAAAAGGCCCAGAAAGAAATAGCTAGAAAGTCTGAAAAGCTGAGGAAGGAGCATTAAAACCAAATCAAATGATTCACTCTGCCTCTTCATCTCCAGTAATAATTTTTTCCAAACACATAAAATGTGTTGAGGATAAACAGTTCATAAATAAACTGATAAATGTTACAGACTTCACATTGCACAGCACCATAAGACTCTGTTAGTTACATGTCAAGGATTTGTGGAGTCTCATTTCCTCAAATAATGAGAGAGAATGTTTAGACAAGGATCTTGAGGGTCATTTGAAAACTACCAAAAGATATTTGCCAAGGGAATTTTAATCTTCTCCAATGGGAAACTCTTTTTTTGTTTGTTTTTGCTTTTTGGGTCACACCCGGCAATGCATAGGTTACCCCTGGCTCATGCACTCAGGAATTACTCCTGGCAGTGCTGGGGGACCATATGGGATGCTGGGAATCGAACCATGGTCGGCTGCATGCAAGGCAAACACCCTACCCGCTGTGCTATCACTCCAACCCCTCCAAAGGGAAACTTTCAGTTGCATGTCACCTCAACAGTTCTGCCAAAGATGATTTCACCAAATAGTTTATACAGTTATGAAATAACTGTTAATACCAATCAATAATTCTATATTTTTAAATTTTGAATATACATCTCTCTTAGGCCAATAAAGACCAAGAACTTCATGAAGAGACTTGAAATCCCTGCCCCATGCTTGGTTCTATTCACCTGTCCTTACGTTGCAGTTAGTGGATTGATTGTTATGACCTGGACCAGTACTATCAGCATCAGTGTCACCTGAAGACAAGTTAGAAATGCAATTTCTTAGGCCCTACCTCCAAATCAGGAACTCTGGAATAATTGATAAGATCGCCAATCGGCTATGAGAAATGCTTGCTTTCTCTTATAAGTTACATATTTGACCTTGAAGTCTAATCGTTCTTCTCTGGCAAAATTCTTTTCAAGTGTTCAGCATTTTAGATGGGAAAACAAGTGTAGTAAAGAAATGTTTCTTCTTCAAAGAAAAGGCTTCCTCAAAATCCAGAGAAATAAGTCTTTTGAAGAGGGATTTTTAAAATTCCAATTTTTGATTTAGGACTCAGCCTGTACCATTCTCTCTCTCTTTTTTTTCCCTGTCTCACCTTATTATCCAGTAATACTAATTAAAAAGTTAAATATGCAAAGTTTTAAAGTTTAAATTTTTAATTTAGTCCAAGCATGAAAGTAGTAGGGAAAATTTTTCCCCTTAGGAAATTTGGTGTTCATTAGCAATCTAATAGTCTAAAACTCTGTAGAGCCAGATAGACATTGATTATGCTCACTTCCTATTTTCTTAACTACAATTTTACAGGATCCAGTAATAAACCAACTAAATTCAAAGTAAACCCCTCATCACTCACCTATAATTTACCAATAAATCACTATATAAATGTGTTTTATAACAGGAGAATAGTCAGGAATTACATGAAAATAATATTTAGAGTATTTATAGTTACATAGAACAATATGGGGTTGTTTTGTACAGTTCATGATAGACATCAAACATAAAGAAGGGAAGACAGATTTTTGTTCAATAAAAAGCAGAATTTTCTAATCTACAGTATTGTCCCTAAACTAAACATTTGTCCTAATGGTTCCAATGTTCTAGACAGGGGCATTTTTTACTCTAGTTCTAGGGAAGTTTTGTTCAATAATTATAGAAGTTGATCTAGGTAACTTTAAATTTCTCTTCGGTCTTAGTACAGATTGCTATTGTAAAAAAAACAGATTGAATGGATTAAATAAGCACATTTCTTTAGTTCCAGAAACCGGAAGTTGAAGTAGCTGATGGATTCATGTCTGGTGGGAACTTAGTTTTTAGATGACTGTCCTCGCAAGTGTTTTCACATGATGAAAAGGGAATAAGACCCTTTGATAAGGGCACTAACCCCACTGGTGGGGATTCCACCCTCAGGAACTAGTTATTTCCCGAGGTCTGATCTCCTAATTCCCTCACACCGGGGGTTAGGATTTCAGCTTGTGTGTGAATTTGGGAATGATGTATTGGATCCACAATACCTTCTAACTCAGAGATTTTATAATGCTTTTTCTAAAATATTGCTTCATTTTAGCTCTATAGATTGCTGCACTCTCATATATAATATAATATAATATAAGGTCTCTGAAGTGGCATTTCATTGAGAAAAAATGCCTTTGTGACAGGGTTTTACATTTTTGCTAATTTTGAAGAATCAATTTATCATCATTTCAATGTTTCCTTTTGTACCAAGGCTATGACTACTTGTGGGGGATCCTGAAATGGATGACCAAAAACATATCTTATTGTTTATGTTTTTATTCATAATTGAAACTAAATATAATTAGGGATTCGGAAGAAAAAAGGGATCTGGGAAAAGAATGAAAGAAAAGTTCCAGAGATCCACCATGACTGAAGGCCATGGGAAACATCTTAAACAGCAAGTTTTAGTAATTCTAAGAATCCTGTTCTAATAATTAATAACTAATATTAAAATTGTCAAAGATATACACGTGATTTATTTTTCATAGGGAGTCAAAAGATAAGTATTCTGGAAATTCATGCTATAAAGAACTTCGTAGACGTTTCTTAAAGTTTTTAGTTATAAAATGCTTCTTGCACTTTGCCAGTCCTCAGTGAAAATTCTTTCAATGTAATTTCTGCTCCATTTTATACACAAATTTTACATATAAACCAAATTCCAATAACAGGAACAAAATGTTTGTTTTTCCCTTAATAAATAAATGCTATCTACCTTTCTATACAGAACGTTTTAGTAAACTTACAAATAAAATTGCAAATTGCTTTCCTTTTCAGAAGACTCATATTTAAATCAACCCAACCCTATTGCACTATAATCTCTAATATCACATCAGGTTTTAATAAGCCTCCTTTTTGTAGCACACATGTGCTTAAGACTTCATGGAAACCAAATCAGTAGAGAGAAGGGATTACTTTAGATTACTTTGAAATATGCATTGTTTGAAACGGCCTCTGGTGACCAGCTTTCATGAATGGCTGATTTTACTTGTGGGGCACATCATCTGGTTTAATTATATCAGCTCCTTTGTGTGACAAGTGCTATTCTTGTGTGCCCTGAGAAATGAAGGCTTAAAGTAGAAAGGTTAGTGAGAAACTAAATTCTGGAAATGGAACATCACTGAGTATTTTAATAAGGAGATCCAGATTAAAAATAATAAATAAGAAATTATGAATGTAAACATACAATTTTATAGATAATTCATTGATAATAAACTTATTGCCCCAGCATTTATGGGCAATGAATAATAATCTGAGTTTTTTCAACTTGGATTAATGATAAGACTTTAAAATTTTTTCTTTGATAAAGTTTTTGCAGCTTAAAAATTCAGAAAGTTTATTTTCATCACAATAAAGTCAGATATTACCTCTCTTTGCTAAAATATTTTCTGATTTCTGTCCAGATAAGAAGTTGTAGTTTAAGTTTCAAGTTACATATAGGTCTTTGATGTAAGTAGCATCAATTGAATCAGTATTTTTTAGTGAATTTATGTTTTTAAAAATCCCCTGATATATTTTTCCAAATATTCAACCATCTGAAGACACTAATAAATATTCATATCCATCTAGATAATTATCTGAAGATAAGTAGATGAATTTGATTGAATAAAAAATGTCATAATCAAATTATTATCAACAAGAATAGCTAATTTGAATTCTTTATATAAATAAGCTAATTTTCCTAGAAAGGCATGCTAGTTCCTAATTTTGTTCTACTGTAATAATACTTTCCATGACTTCAGGCCTGAATTTCACTTGATATTTAGATAGATTTGTTTTTTTTCTTGATAAATGTACAACTCCACTTGTTAGTGGTTTGAAGGTAAATGTTCAGCTTAAGGACAGAATATATTTTAATATAGTACAGGAACTGAGTAGCTAAGGATGATTTTTATCAATTTTAAAAGCTTAGAATTAAATAGCCAGTAGTACCAAAAAAATTCTTATGTACTTCTCAGTAAAATCTGCAAAGTACTACATGTGAAATATAATGATTTAGCTTAAACTTTAGTTTCCTTTAAAAAGTCTCTGAGCAAATGAGTTTGCTAATTATGGATCTTCGATTCTTTTGCGATGATTTTCCTGGAAGTAATACATTTTGAAGGGGTGGGGGAGCTATTCTTTATAATTTGTCTTTAAGTCATGAGCTAGGAACTAGAATAATTCCCTTTGTCTTTTGAAATGTACATTCATTCTTCACAGGATTCTCCAGACCTCCCCTGGTCATCACACGGTGTGAGGTCAGTAGGAGAGCTCACAGGGAACTTGTATCTTCTCTCTGTGGTATTTAAAGCTTTAGAAAGTGTTAAAGAGCATTATATTAGTGATGAGCTTGATAGCGCAGGAAAGTAGGCCAGAAGAATTCTCTAGATGGTGGCGTAATTTTAAAGTCAGATGTTCACCTCTCCTCACAGAGATTTTTACTGCAAGAACATATTTAAAGAAATGCTTATGAAATTAAATACAGAATCTAATTATTTTTTTAATGTACTTTCTTCAGGGGTCAGAGGTGCAGCTTAAGGGGTAGAATTCATGCCTTTGATGCATGAGGTGCCTGTCCTGGGTAATACCCACCATAATGCCCCACAACACTATCACTTGTGATCCCCGGTAACACAACCACACCAACAAAAACACTTTTTTCAACTTGAAAGTAGCACAGAATTGGGAAACTTTTAAATAAGCGTGTGTTGTGTCAGATTATATGCATCAGGATAACAAACTAAAATAAATCAAGCACAACTCTGTTACAAATGCATTTCAGTACCTTGAAGTGAGGGAGCACGAAGTGAAGCCTGTTTTTCCTTACTTGAAATGTGTGAAATGTGTGTCTGTGTGTGACAGATACATAAGATCCAAATGAATCTTTTCTGTTTGTTTTTCTTCTGTTTTTAATTGAACCACCATGAGATACAGTTACAGACTTACAGACTTTCATGATTACATTTCAATCATACAATGATCAAGCACCCATCCCTCCACCAGTGCACATTCTCCACCACAAATGTTCCCAGTGTCCCTTATGCCACCCCCCCTCCTACCCCACCCCTAGCCTCTGTGGCAGGTACATTCTCTCTCTCCTCTCTCTCTCTCTCTCTCTCTCTCTCTCTCTCTCTCTCTCTCTCTCTCTCTCCTTTTGAGTGTTATGGTTTGCAATACAGGTACTAAGAGACCATCATGTTTGGTTCATAGTCTACTTTCAACACACATCTCCCATCCCAAGCGATCCCTCCAACAATCATTTACTTAGTGGTCCCTTCTCTATTCCAGCTGCCTTTTCCCCCAGCATGTAAGGATGTTTTCCAAGCCATAGTGTGATCCTCCTGGCACTTATCTCTACATAGTGTCCTTAAGTGTTAGTCTCCTATTATGTTACTTTATATTCCACAAATGAGTTCAGTCATTCTATGTCTGTCCCTGTTTTTCTGACTAATTTCACTTAGCATGATACTTTCCATGTCCATCCACTTACATGCAAATTTCATGATTTCATCTTGGTCCAAATGAATCTTAATAGTGACAGCTTGACAAATGTTTCAACTATTTCCACCAAATTTTCCAGCCCCCTTGGGAAGGAAATGGAGGCTACCTGAGTAGTTACAACCAATGAAGTGTTAGATAGCACCTGAGTGAATTCCAGATTGAAGGCATGGAAACACAAGAATATCTAGTTGTTTCTTCCTCTGCTTGGTCCAATTACTGTAACAACAAGAAAACAACTTGCCTGTGATAATGCATGACTAGGCAGAACTACTTCGTGCCACTGTCTGTGTGACTTGCAGTATGAGTGACTAATGCACTTTCATTGTGTTAACCATTGACAGTAGGAGTTTATTATTCTAACAGGGTACTTCTGCTGACTCGTGCAATACCTCAACACCCATGAGCTAAAACATTAAAACGAAAATATAACCAGATCATGAAGTCTAGGAAACCATACAGTTTAAGACCTAGCTAAGATCCTTATATCCACATTTGTGGCACTTTTTTTTATCAATATCACTGTCCTTTCAATATTAAAGCATTTGCTATCAAATTATTATCATTTTCAAAAATGATGGGTTATTTTGCTTAATGTTGTTTTTCCAATTGCTTTCTCAAAGAAGCTGGACATTCCCAAAACATACGTTCTTTGAAAAGAAAAACTTTGATTCTGGTTTGGGGGCTACATTTGGGAGTGCAAGACTTACTCCTGACTCTGTGCTCAGGGATCACTCCTAGAGAGCTCGAGGCACATGTGTGGTGCTGGAGATTGAACCTAGTTGGCCTCATGCAAGGCATATTCCTTCCCCTCTGTACTATCTCTGTGGACCTTGAGGTGTTCTTTTTTTTAATTTTCATTTTTTTTGCTTTTTGGTTGACACCCAGCGATGCACAGGGGTTACTCCTGGCTCTGCACTCAGGAATTGTTCCTTGCAGTGCCCGGGGGACCCTATGGGATGGTGGGGATCGAACCTGGGTCAGCCACATGCAAGACAAATGCCCTACCCACTGTACTATCACCCCAGCCCGAGGTGCTCATTTTTAATGTGCTTTTACTTCCTATCTTTGTGGAGCTAAGTCTCAAAATGTTATAAACATTTCTTGTTTATAACCTCACTTCATCTTGCCACAACGCCATTCCTTTCTAAATTCTTTCTTCTTTCTCCATGAACAAATATAAAGAAAAGCAAAAAACTTTAAATGAACACATTCCTATTAAAATGCAATAGCTAACCAAAAAATTCAATCCAGTAGAGACATAACTGAAGTGAAATTCAATGTGCATCTCCTCTCCATACCTCAGAGAACCAAAACTCAGAGTTTTGTGAGAGTTGTGCGGCTTTTCACAATTCCTTCCAATTTCAGGATTCACAATGTTGGGAGCCCTGGACATAGAAAAGCAAACATTATTGAGGGAATATTCCATCACATAGTGAACTATTTCCCCAAAGGTGTTCCAGGTCAGAGATGTACATTTTTTAACTGTCATTCAATGAAGGAAGAGATTTATCGTGAGCAGTGCAAAAAAAAAAAAATGTTTCTATAGAAAGAGACTGTGGTCTTCTTTTCTTAGACTTGCAATAAATCAGAATGGGAAACAGATTTTCTGGGGATTAACAGTAGATGAATTTTTCCAGTATTGGTATTTATATATATATATATATATATGTGTGTGTATGTATATATATATATATCAGAAATGATCTACTTCATGACTTTATATATGGCATAAAACAAATAGCACATCCAAAAGACTTTCTCTAAAGAAAATAAATGATGTCTGGGAAATTTGAAATCAATAATTAAGAGGAGAGGAAGTTCGTAACTCACCCTAATAGATGTGAGTGGGTAGATTGGCCACGGGGGTTTGGGGCGTATGTGGATACCAGCTTCTTGCTGATCTAATTCTATTCTGCTTCACTCTGACAATAAATGAAGTGTGTTCAGGCTAAATTCAGCTTCAAGTAATCGCATGCTGTTGTTCTAAAACTCTCCTGCTGTTTTAATTGGTTCTGGTGACCTTTTTCTTTTTCTCTGCCCTAAGTAGGGAGTAGCAGTGCTTTGTAGTAGAAACAATGCTATAGCCCCATCCCCAAGAGGTTGAGTTCTGTGCTGAGTGAGTTGTTCTGATCTTGTCCTCTCACATATGTTAGATGTGTGAGCATTCACTTGTAAAGATCTGTATTATACTCAAACACTCACAGACACACAATGTCATCACTCGTCTACTATGTGATACTCATCTGCTAATTCCTATGTGATATCAGGTGCCTGGAACTTAGAATAGACTCCAGGCTTTAAAGGGAGGGGGGGCGGGAGTGAGTACAAAAACAAAAAGTGACTAGTCCTTAGAATAAAGATTTGGGGCTTAACTGGAACCAGGTATACCTCTAGTCAGTGATTCTCAATGTCTTTGTTCTCAGGATTTCTTTATATTATTAAAATATATTGAGATTCCCCAAAACCTCTGTGCAGATAGATTATGGCTATTAATACTTAAAATGGAAATTGAATGTGGGAATAAACTCGGGTTTCCCACATGTAAGGGAACACTAAATAGTCAAAGTCTTTGAGACTGAAGATTTTGTCTCTTTTTTTTTTTTTTTTTTTTGCTTTTTGGGTCACACCCAGTATTGCTCAGGGGTTACTCCTGGCTCATGCACTCAGGAATCACTTCTGGCGGTGCTCAGGGGACCATATGGGATGCTGGGAATCAAACCTGGGTTGGCCATGTTGGCTGCGCGCAAGGCAAACGCCCTACCTGCTGTACTATCGCTCCAGCCCCGATTTTGTCTCTTGAGTTGAGTTTACATAGCACGAGTGTGTGGGGTGAGGGAGCTGGGAGGTGTCCTTGTGATACTGATGTAGGCAAATGTGCTTTCTGGTGTTAGTTATGATATAACAATGTATGCATGAAAAGTATGATTAGCAATATCATAAATCCAGATACCTCAATGGAAAGGATTTAAAAAGAAAAAGAAAGTATGCCATTCAGCCCTTTGAACTATCTCCCTAGTTGACCTAAGTGGTGATTTCTTATTCTATTTGTTAATTTTTGGTCCACGCCCAGTGGTGCTCAGGGT
Organism: Sorex fumeus; assembly: GCF_029834395.1. Taxonomy (NCBI): domain Eukaryota; kingdom Metazoa; phylum Chordata; class Mammalia; order Eulipotyphla; family Soricidae; genus Sorex; species Sorex fumeus. The sequence goes on along the minus strand of NW_026606059.1, from coordinate 29,549,306 downwards.
TCACTCAAAGTGGTGTTTGGCAGGAGGGGGAGAGTGGGGTGGTGAATCATTGGGTGTCTGGGAATAAACTCGATCTCTGCATGCAAAGCATGGACTCTAGTGCATTGAATTAACTTGCCTATCCTCCAAATGGTATTTTGTTTGTTTTTGGCGAGGCACACCCAACAGTGTTAAGGGACTACTCCTGGCTCTGTGCTTGGGGAATCACTGGCTGGGTTTGGGGACCATATGAGGTAGTGGGAACCCAACCCGGGTCTGTGGTGTGCAAGTCAATTGCTATCCCTATTATACCATTTCTCCAGCACCAAGTGGCAACTTCTTAAAGACTAGTCTTAATGAATAACCTATAAGAAACCTCAGAGTGAGGTTTTTTTTTCTCTCTAACATTAACATCCCATGGTCATCCTGCACGCTGATTTTTTTTTAATTCATATAAGATTCTGCAGCATGGTATTTGGACATGTGGGAAACATCAATTTAGTGGATTATGTAAATATTCTCTATCTTGACACCTTTCATTGTACAGTGTCAAAAAAATGACATTTGTTAATATCAACACCCATGTCATCGGGAAGGTTTTCTATACACGGAGCTGTCAAGCTCACGGCAGCAGACTCAAGTGTTTGAAAATTCTGATTGTAGCTTGGAAACTAGATTTCTGTCTCTGGCATCAAATGCAATAAATACTGCGAGTTGTTTTCCTTGGAATGACAGTCTAATTTCATTCATTACTTGAGAAAGTGACTGTCAAATATCCAAGTTCATGTAATTCTTTCAAGTTAGAAGTTGCATGAGAAAAAGAAAGTGTCTAGTTCAGCATGTAATTCAGTCACAAGAAGTTTTTTCTTAAGATATCCAGCTTAACTCCAGAGATAGGAAAGAGCTATCTGTAATATATATGTCCTCTTCTCTCATAATACAGAAAATTAAAAATGATCTTCAACACAAGGGCATTGGTTGGAGGTCCTGGGCACTTTGGTGGTGGTGAGGTGAGGAAACTATATCACTGTATCACTGTCATCCCGTTGTTCATTGATTTACTTGAGTGGGTGCCAGTAACATCTCCATTTGTCCCAGCCCTTCGATTTTAGCAGCATCTCCTTACCCTCGTCTTTCCTAATATTGTCGTATTAGAGGCTCTTTCAGCGTCAGGGAAATGAGACCTGTTATTGTTACTGTTTTTGGCATATCGAATACGCCAGGGGTAGCTTGCCAGGCTCTGCCGTAAGGAAACTACATAACAGAAAATAAATGTCCATAATATTTAACATGATCTAAACTATTATAATCAATTTTCTTTCAAAAAAGACAATGGTAGATAGCTTAGGCACTTTGGTGGTGATGCAATAACTTTAAACTATTGCACTGTAGCACTGTCCTCCTGTTGTTCATCGATTTGCTCTAGCGGGCCCAGTAACATTGTGAGTCTTCTTACTGTGTTTGGCATATCAAATATGGCACGGGTAGCTTGCCAGGCTTTGCTGTGCGGGCAAGATACTCTCGGTAGTTTGCTGGGCTCTCCGAGAGGGACGGAGGAATCGAACTTGGGTCAGCCATGTCGGCCGCGTGCAAATCAAACACCCTACCCTCTGTGCTATTGAAAAAATTAAATATTTTTTAACACTTGGTGAGAAAAAGAATTTTTAAAAAATAAGAGGTGGGTTCAAGGTCAAGTTACTAAACCACTTGTTTTACTGAAGCAAAAGCAGTTTTACCACTCATAGTTCTTATTCCCTCAGAGTAGTGAAAATGAAAGTGAGTACCTAGTTTTGGTAAGCTTATCCAAGCCCCTGTTCCTTAACAAAGGACCGTAGGGTACACTCCTCACTCCACACCCCACACCCAGAGTCCGTGGTCTTACTTAAAGAACTTACCACAGAGGACAAAGCTGGGACTTCTCAGATCATCGCCACATCCCCTCTCCTGACACACACTGTATGGATGAGGTAGACTTTGTCGAAGCCCAAGTTCCCCTTTAACTATTGGGCCAACAGGGGCCTCAATTTCCAGTGAGAAATGGCTCGATCAGTCCATGTGAGCAAGACTTTCTGCCCATTTGGCTTGAAGTCTTTCCAACCCTTTTTGTGACCTGAAACTTTTAATGTCACATTTATAGTTTGGTTTGACTGCCCAAAACAAAGTCCTGTAAACCGTCCCCGCTGATCAGCCAAAGCCACAATGGGTGTTTTCATCCTATGGCTGAGAGAGAGAAAAAGGCAACTTGTATTCTGGTGCTCATTTGTGAATACAACCCCCTTCCTCAAGTTCACTTTCCATGTGTGAGAAAACTTCTCTTTTTTTTTTTTTGAAAAAAAAAAAACATTTCTACTACTTCGGCAAGACAAATTGTTAGTCTCTAAGGACACTTGTCGTCCACATACAAGTATCCAATTCAAGCTTTGCCTCGGTGTCTCTTTTGTCAAGTTCTGCATTTTGTCTGTCAGGTTGTTTTTTTTCTTCCTGTTTTTTTTACTTCTTTGCCTTCTGGAGCTGGAAAGCAGTGAGAGGATGACAGGTTTTTAAAAGGTCATTTTTTGAATAAAGAATTGTCTGTGTGCAGATTTTTTTTTCCAGAGTGGTGAGTGTGGCATATTTTAGTGAAACGAGAAAGGATAAAAATGGAGAGCTCCGGCTCACAACAGCCTGAACGTTCACTTTTCTTGACCCTCACACTCTGTGCTTTTACATATGTGTCGTCCCACCCAGTGCTAATAAACTGTGGCAGAAATGCTCCTCTCAGTCACCAGAGAAGAAGGTCACTTTCTAAGTAAAAATAAGGGGGTGGAGGGGTGGGAGAAATGCATTTACTCAACATTCCCTCTTCATAGGAAACAACTTTCAATGTAGTTTATCTGAGATACCTTAAAAACGTTTTTTCCCCCTAAAGAAAGAAGTAAAGAAAATTAAAAAAAAATAACCAGTAATGTTGATGAGGTGGCAGAGAATGTTATCGGTATCTTGATTGTCAAGAATGTTCAGTTTAGGGAAAGAAAGATGGCAGCCACTTGGGAGCCTTGTGGAAAGCCAGGTATGAGCCGGTGGTGATGGGGCGACTAAAACCTCATGGGAAGGGGGGTGTTCCCGGCTCGTCCTTCACGCCCTACCGAGGTCACCAGTTGCCCCCCACGAGCGGCTCTCCAGCACAGCCATGGCTCCAGAGCACAGAAACCAATCTCTTAATTATCTGACTTTCAGTAGAAATACTTCCAGGGTTAATAAGTAAAATAGCAGAAATCCAAAACCGCGCGGCCACTATTGTGGCCACGCAACATCATTTAATTCTTGAACCCAGCTGTAGAAAGCAAATCATTTCACAATGCTTTTTCAACATGCCTGATTTTGGGGGGGGGGGGTAAACTCTAAATAATAATGGTGCATCTTTTAACGAAACAATGAATCTCGTCAAAGTAGATAGAGTGTTAACTAGAATTCATCTGCCTCACAGGCATTGGGAGGGGTGGGGGGATGGGGGTCTATTAGGGTTCTTCGTGGTGAAAAATAAGTATTGGTAAAGGGAAATGTGTTTAATATTTGCGTGACCGAGACCTAAACCTGAAAGCTTTGTAACTTTCCCACAGTAATTCAATAAATAAATAAATTATTTTTTTTTTAAAAAAAGAATGTTCAGTTTAGTGAGAGAACAGTTTTCCTTTTTTTCTGGGAGAGGGGAGGAAAGAGAGAACTTGTACCAGACCAGGCGGTGGTCAGGGCCTACTTTTGGTTTTGTGTTCAGAGAGGACTCCTGGAGGGGTTTGGTGGAACCATATGGGGTGCTGAGGTTGCAACCCCGGTTTGCCACATGCAGGGCAAGTATTCTACTCTTTGGGCTATCTCTTCAGTTCCAAGAATGGCTGATTAATTGAACTCCGTGTGCCACTGCCATACATGACCCAGTGAATCTGAGACACTGCTTTCCAGGTTATTTGCATCAGTAGAATTTCGCTTCCAAGACAGGCTGGAAGAAACCCCTCCTATCTTAAATCACATTTGTGGACTTGGAGAGGTGTACATAGTTTTGCTCCCTAATGAATCGGCCTTCCAGAAACACAGATAGCAGTTGAGCTCTCTGTTCTGTGGGAGAAAACTATTGTTTGACATGTAATTTCCTTTGTTTTCCTATCTGTTTGTCCTCATATCATTTTTCTCATGATGTGAAACAAATGTATACAGGCCAGAACAATTGTGGGCTTTCTCAGTGTTCAGCACGCAGCACAGTCACTGAAATGATCTTGTGCTATTACCCCCAAACACTGAGCACTGCACTGCATGTTCACTTTCTCAGAACTAAAGGGTCAGCTGGAGGTGGCATGTTCGCTGCTCTAGGGGACAATGAAGTTGGGACAGTTGGGACTGCCTGGTTGCAGACATGAGATTTTTATTTAAAAAAAACTTTTTTTGGGGGGGTGTTAAGTCTCTCTCTCTCTCCCCCCCTCTCTCTCTTTCTCCCTTCCTCCCTCCCTCTCTCTGTAATTATAGACTGCAGAGTCAAAAGCCTTAGGACTGTTTACAAAACATCTCATAAAGTTTAAAATAATAGGGGTATGTGTTTGTGTAAAACAAAATAATGTGTGTGGCAGGAGTAAACAGTACACACTCTTTCTTCTTTCATGGCCCATGGTCCAGAAGGAAGGCATGGAAGTGGGCGGGGTGGGGGGGAGCATCTTTCCTCCTGCTTGGCAGTGCTCACGCTTAATTCCTTCTGTTTGTTTAACCGAGGCCAGTTTCTTGTTGTGGGTCAAAATACAGACCCTCAGGTGTGTGGGGACAGAATGACTGACGAAGTGGGCTGCTATCTAATTAATTTTAGGGCAGCTGAAATTCCCGTGCAGATATTCCTCATGTCATGCAAGATGTTTTGGGAGGGTGGGGGAGGGGTGTGGCGGGAGTTGGGGGGATAACCCCTTTGCTAGCTTTCAGCTATGCAAGAGCAAAGCTTTCAGCAGGTTGGTGATCTCAAACGGAAGGGAGATTTTTTTTGCAACCCTTTCAAAAGTCCCCTCCCAGTGCAGATTTGCAACGATTTTGCAATGCTTCTCCCATCCAGTTTTATTTACTTCTTTCTTGTGTGGAAGGAGAGCCTCTAACCTCCTGCCTCGGAGCAAATCAATCATTTTGCTTTGCAGGTTGAGATCTGCTGCAGCAAAGCAAAGCTCTGGGCGGCCGGCACTGCACCAGATCGCGCTAATAGTGAGGCTGGTGCTGACAGTTGAAAGAGGGTTCTGTCCCCTTAGGCACCAGTGCTGAGGACACAGACTGGACAGAGGGACCAGCCTTGCCTGGAGGAAGAGCCCCTTCCCCTGGTGATTGATGGAGGACAGTTAGCAGCTATTCAGAGGCTGGGAAAGGTTACCCTGCCAGTCACTTACTATGAAGTCTTTGTCAGCAGAAAGAACTCACCCGGGTAGTGAATGACATAATGCAGATGACAAATGACAGCTTTGCGCTTCATTCCACTTGCTAAGTACTCAATAGCAAATGCAGGTGAGTTAACGCTCCCTTCCACAAGCCGCCTTGAAGCAGCAGCTCCCCCAAGACAGAGCTCATAAGCGTGGTGGGCTTCTGGGCTCGCAGGCATGGCTGTTAGGAGTGTTACTTTCATTGGGGCTGTTTAAAGTCCAGTCTGCTTGTGAGCAGGGATGATGCTCTGAGCACTGTTTTCTGGAGCTGATTCTGAAGTGAGATGATTTGAGTTCATCATGCACAGTTCTGCATGCTGTGCCCTTCTGTTTCTCCTTTGCAGAGCGCGGTTTCAAGAAACTCTTCAGGACTTCAGACCCCAGAAATCTCTGTCAAACTTCTTGACTGACGTTTCTTTTCTATTTTTTTCCCTCCCCTTCCCCTCTAGGACCACATCTGCAGATGTTCTGAGTACCTCTGAGCATAGAAATTGATTATTCAACGAGGATACTAATTCAAGGTATTAACTCTTGTCCTAAAGCTTGTGCATTTGAGCTCCGTGTTGGAAATTTGGCCATGAATTGAACTAGGAAAAGTTGGAATGAGAATAAAGGACAAAAGTGAATTTGCAAAATCACCAAGTGCTTACAAAACTCCCCACCGTCTGTGAGGTTGGCCACTTCTGACTCACGCGCAGCCTGTTCTCTGCCAATTTATGTGCTACTTCTCACTTCGTCGTAGCCCTTTTTTCTGCAACCGGGTTTGGAGTTTGGATTTCATTTTAGTGTCTCTCTTTCTCTCTCTCTCTCTTTTTTTCTCTCTGACTGCCCAGACCTGCAGAGACCAGGAGCCTAAGCCATTCCGTCAGTTTTGCAACATTGGATCCAACACAATGAAGTATTCTGGCTGTGCTCTGGTTTTGGCTGTCCTGGGCACAGAGCTTCTTGGGAGCCTCTGTTCAACAGTCAGGTCCCCGAGATTCAGAGGACGGATCCAGCAGGAACGGAAAAACATCAGACCCAACATTATTCTTGTACTCACTGACGATCAAGATGTGGAATTGGGTGAGACATGGAATTTTTTACTTGTTGGTCTTTTGACTCAAATGATTCGCTGGCCCTCTGTCTTTCCAGTAAGAGAGGTGTATGTTTGGGGGCTTTGGTACTTAATTATAGAACCTTAACCAACTGCCTACTTTATAAAATGAACTTGTATTGATTATAAGGCTTTTGAAACAGTTCAAGGTGGGACCTAGGAAAACAGGAGGAAAGAAGAGAAGAGTAAACAGGGGCTGCTGTAAAATCAAGGATTTGAAAATGTACCCGTTACTCTTGGTCAAGTATTGACAATAGTTGGGCAAAGTTTTTCTAGAGGGTCTGAGATTATGACTATAATTCTGTAATGTAGATGAATGTAGACAGAACTTGAGGAACTTTTAATAGTTGTTACCATTAGAGTGAATGATTTATTCTCAGCTGGTTAGGCAGTTGAAAGTTACAGGATTCTACGTGTCTTCTGGTAATAATTTTCTATTACTACTTCAAATGGGATGTTTCTCTGAAGAATTAACTCATTAACAGAGTGGTCAGTTTTTTAATAATATCTAGTGGATATGACTTAATTTCTGTAATATTTGGTTGGATTTCTCATCCTTTCAACTTTTTAAATAAACTGCATCATGGTCTTGTCCATATACCTGAGGTAAGGTCTAGTGGATGCTACGACAGATTTTAAAAAGGTCTTTAAAACTGTCACTCCCACTCATATTTGTGTTCCTGAACCCAGATTCCTCACTCTCAGGCATTGTTCCATTTGACTCTCCCGTCACACACAGCGTGACTGTCAATAGTATTTTTTAGCTTCAGTGCCAGCACAGTGCCCTGGGCTTCTCTGCAGTTTCTCTGGCTTGGGTTCTTGAGGACAAAGGCCTCAATGCTGGAATTTGATCTGCAGGGAAAGAGATTTTGATGTCTAGTTTGAAACCAAACCTTGGAATGCCAACAAAGTTTAACTCCATGAGCCCAGCTGGAAGCAGATGCACTAAAAGCCAGCCGGGGTAATGATTGTTGGAGTCCATTTGCAGAATCTGCGCTCTCCCACTTCAATTTTTGAACAAGAGTATTGATCTTTAGCCAACAAGGCAAAGTGAATAGCCTTGTAGGTATAATGTGAGGATGCATGTAGCCAGTGCTTTAAGTTTTCCTTCACTGAGAGAGCAAGTGCATTCAAGTGAATCCCCCTTCAACAACTCCCTTCCACTATATCCAGTCTCTGACCCTTGTGTTTCACCCAGTTTTCCCCTAACCAGCTGGCCATCTGATCCCCTGGCACCCCTGACTCCCCCTGTAATTTTGACTCCTGCTACCTATTTCACTGCATTTCCCAAGATGTTTTCAATGAGCTGATCAGGACTTTTCTGCTTCAGATACCAGCAAACTTGCCTCTCCCCTGTAGGCAGAGCAGTTCTGGTCTATTCCCCTGCTCCTCTCTCCATCAGGCTCTGTCTGGTTCTTGCCCCTTTTCCCACCTTTGTTCTTCCTGGGTTTCAAGGAAATGTTCACACTTTCAAGAAGATGCCTGGTAGATTCATTTCCCTCACCTCTGTTCTGTGCCTTTGCCCATCTCATGCCCTCTGCCTACCCACCCTCCTTTCACCCTCTGGAGAAACCCTCCCGTTCCTGATGACTGTTCTGATGGTTTGCCTTCCAGGCTCTCTCTTTGCGCAAACACTCCTTCTCTTCTGCAGGGTCAGCATGGTGAAGAATGCTTTCCTTGGCACCCCTTTGGGTGTGTCCAGCTTCACTCCTAACCTGCATTCCTGGTTCTAGACTATAAATAATTTGTTAGTGTTTTATATCTGTATTATTATATTATTAGTATTGACTCTTTGGGTCACAGTGGCATTGCTCAGGAGTTACTTCTTCCTCTGCACTCAGAAATTACTCATGATAATGTCCAGGGGACTATGGGATGCTGGGGATTGAACCAGGGTTGGCCTCATGCAAGGCAAACACACTACCCACTGTATTATCACTCTGGCCCTGTATCTCTATTGAGGTACAACAATTTACAATGCTACTAATATTAGTTGCTTGCATACAATAATATTCTAATATCACATCCATCACCAGAGTATCCACTTCCTTCCACCAAGGTTCCAAATGCTCCTCCCTATCAAGCCCACCCCTCTCCCTACAAATTCAGTTCTGTAGACCACTTCTCTAGTTCAGTTGCCTTTGGATTTTGCTGCTGCTTGCTGTGTATCTTCAAAACTCACATGCTTCTTTTCTTCTGATTGACTTTACTCAACATGAGATTCTCTAGTTTCATCCATGTTACAACAGTGTGCATGACTTTTCCCTTTCTTACCTGTGTATAGTGTTCCATTGTGTCCTTCCTTAAGGTACAAATGTGTTGTAGCTTGCCAGAATTTCCTTTCTTTTGAAGTCTACATAATATTCTAGCACAGCGGTAGAGCGTTTGCCTTGCACGCAGCCAACATGGATGACCCGAGTTCGATTCCTCCGCCCCTCTCGGAGAGCCTGGCAAGCTACCGAGAGTATCTCGCCCGCATGGCAGAGCCTGGCAAGCTACCCATGATGTATTCGATATGCTAAACACAGTAACAACAAAGTCTCCAATGGAGACGTTACTGGGCCCGCTCGAGCAAATCGAAGAACAACGGGAGGACAGTGACAGTGACAGTGAATATATTATTCTAAACCATTTTTATTTGCCTATGTATCTCTTAGAGGAAATGTGGGTTGTTTCTATTTTTTAATATTATTGTGACAATACTGTTGTGAACATGAGTATATATTCTTTCAGTTACTTGAGATATATATCCAGAAGGTAAATTTCTTAATAGTTTGATTCACCTATTATTAATTGGGATTACTGTTTCCATAGCAACTGCACCATTTCACATTCCTACATACAGAGTTATAAGGTTCCAATTCCTACACATCTTCCCCAACATTTGCTAACTTTTAAAATTTTTGATAGTCGTCATTTAAATGAGTAGGAGGGATTATCTCATTGTGGTTTTGATATTATTGGATTCTATCTGGTTTGGTTTTAATTTACATCTAATTATGCTTTGAAATGTTTGAATCTTTGCTTCAAAATTTTTTGCACCTGCAATACCGCAGGCAATTCTGGCCACCGTGCCGCCAGAAAGATATGCCGACTTATGAGAACATTAGAAAAACAATTACAGAAGTCATCGAATACTTTTCTTTGGAGAAAAGAGTAAAAGAATTCTGTCTTTTTTTTCTGGAAAGACAAAGCCTGAGACGGTTTTAATTAAAGCTTATGAATCAAGCTGGGAGTCAAGTTCTTACTCAGTAGGAGTGGGGGCTACTCCCTCAACTTTGAGAACAAATCAAATAAACTAGTACGTCGTGAAGGGAGTAAGACACATAAGGAAGCTGTTAATGAAAGTGCTAGACCTTTAGATGTGGCTAACACTTATCTTTGTCCAAAGAACAGTCATTCTTATTACTGCATTTTATTGCTATCCCACCCCAGTTGGATGAGTAGGACAAAGATTATCATCCCAGAAGAAAATGTAATTTTCAGAAAGACTGAAGGACTTGGGGCTGGAGCAATAGCACAGCGGGTAGGGTGTTTGCCTTGCACACGGATGACCCGGATTCAATTCCCAGCATCCCATATAGTCCCCAGAGCACTGCCAGGAGTAATTCCTGAGTGCAGAGCCAGGAGTAACCCCTGTGCATTGCATTGCCAGGTGTGGCCCAAAAAGAAAAAAGAAAAAAAAAAGACTGAAGAACTTATCTAGTGCTCTCCTTATTTCTAGATTTGTTTATTCCACAATTTTAGAAGTAGTTAAGTTTGTACCTCTACCAGTAGTTCAGAGTTCTTGACTAAGCTAATGGGTAGAAATTGCACTCTTTTTAAGCTACAAAATAACACTTGAATATGAGCAGCATGAGGTTTGGAATGGTCTTACCTCTGGAGAAAGGAGGAATAATAGAACACATCAAGATAATTCATAATTTTATTTAAAAATTAGTGTATATGAAATAAATATGATCCACTGCTAAGTTTTGATTTTAAAAAGTTATTTGTTCTGTTATTTCCCCTGTATTTGAGATATTTTATAAATAAAAATAAGATTAGAGGGGCCGGAGCAATAGCACAGCAGATAGGGCGTTTGCCTTGCATGTCGCCGACTCGCATTCGATTCCCAGCATCCCATATGGTCCCCTGAGCACCGCCAGGGGTAAAAAAAAAAAAAAAAGATTAGAAAACCTCATGGGAAGGGGGGCGTTCCCGACTCATCCTTCATGCCCTACCGAGGTCACGTGTTGCCCCCATGAGCGGCTCTCCAGCATGGCCATGACTCCAGAGCCACAGAAACCAATCTCGTAATTATCTGGCTCTTGGAAGAAATACCTCCAGGCTTAATAAGTAAAACATCAGAAATCCAAAATCACGTGGCCGCAATAGCGGCCATGCGACATTATATGGTTCTCATAACTAACTGTAGAAAACAAATTATTTCACAATGCCTTTTCAGCAGTTCTGATTTTTGGGTGTAAACTCTAAACAATAATGGTGCATCTTTTGTCGAAATAATGAATGTAATCAAAGTAGATAGAGTGTTAAATAGAATTCATCTGACTCACAGGGATTGGGAGGGGTGGGAGGGAGGTATATTGGGGTTCTTGGTGGTGAAAAATAAGTTCTGGTGAAGGGAAATGTGTTTGATCATTGCATGACTAAAACTTAAACCTGAAAGCTTTGTAACTTTTCCCACAGTGATTCAAGAAATAAATATATATATATATATAAAGAAATAATTTGGGTTTTCTAAATGTCCTGCAGCTAAGTTAAAAACAAAAAGTGCTCAAATTCTTCTCAAACCCTTTGCTTCCAGTCTGAGGACTCAAATATTGAGCTAATTTGCCATTGATCTGACTCTGTGCGGAATTTGCTTAATTCTTAGGAAACTAGACTGAGTCTAACATCTTGTTATAAGATCCAACACTTCTCTTACACCAGAAGTGGAATTAAGAAACCAAATACCGGGGCTGAAGTGATAGTACAGTGGGTAGGGCATTTGTCTTACATGCGGCTGACCCAGGTTCGATTCCCAGCATCATTTGGTCCCCTGAGCACTTCCAGGAGTAATTCCTGAGTGAAAAGCCCGGAGTAACCCCTGTGCATCACTGGGTGTGACCCAAAAAGCCCAAAAAAAGGAATTAAAAAAACCAAATATCTAAATTTACTTTACTTCTGCATAGACAAGAACCAAGCCATAGTTGCAGTTTATTTGACCAGCACAGTTTTTTAAAAGCAACTTTTAAAAGGCGGGGGGTGGTGGGGAGGGGAGTCGAATAGAACGTATTTGGTATTTAAAAAAAAAAAACAGGCTCTCGCCATTTTTTTAAAATTCAAAAAATAATCAAGACTTACATTCCCTTGAGGCAACCATTAATTCAATGCTTGCAGGAGATTTGAAGCTGTACCCAATTGATGCAGTGTTTCTTTCTAGAATATCATAGTCCCCTCCAAGATCCTTTGCTTCCCAATGCTCAAGTCAAGAGCAGTTCGTTTTTACCATCAAGTTCATACTGGCTTTTTTTTCTATAACTGGGGCAAAGCTCTGGCTCAGTGTCCCCATCCAATGGGAAAAACTGAAGAGACGAAAGCCCTGTGATTTTTTTTTTTATTTTGTACACTTGATTGCCTTCACCTACTTGCCTTGTCTGTCCGAACTGAAGGCATTTTCATCCTTTTTTACAGCAATTCCAGTCTCTGTCTTAAATAGCCTTTTGCTCTTTGGAGAAGTAAGGGGGAAGCAGTAAGCCTTCTTGATCTTGAAAACATTATTCATTATCTGCTTCTTGGTCTCCTCATCCGTCTGTTTCCCTCCATCTAGTTTTAGCTGAAAACTATGGCTTTTTCCTACTAAATTCAGAGATTGAGTAGAAAAAGAAAATACTATTTTATTGTGTCATTTTATGTCATATTATGTCAATAAATAAATCTGCCTTTATATTAAAATATTAAGGAGATCAATAAAACCATTCTTTTTTTTTTTCTCTTTTGGATCACACCCAGCAATGCTCAGGGGTTACTCCTAGCTGTGCTCAGGGGACCATATGGGATGCCGGGGATAGAATCCAGGTCGGCTGTGTGCAAGGCAAACACCCTACCTGCTATACTATCACTCTGGCCCCAATAAAACCATTCTTTTTTTTTTTTTTTAGATTTTTATTTATTTATTTATTTTGCTTTTTGGGTCACACCCGGCGATGCTCAGGGGTTACTCCTGGCTCTGCACTCAGGAATTACTCCTAGCAGTGCTCGGGGGACCATATGGGATGCTGAGAATCGAACCTGGGTCGGCTGCGTGCAAGGCAAACGCCCTACCAGCTGTGCTATCGCTCCAGCCCCCAATAAAACCATTCTTAATATGGGAAATTATACTATTTAAGGCTCCATACCAAATCAGCTCACATTAAAAATTATTATTTAATACACACCATTTTATATATTTAAAGCATTTATCTTACTTCATCAGACACCAATAATTACAAAATAGCCCTACACAACTGATATAAATTGTATTTGATTCTTGTTATTGCTTATCTATGAACAATCCATACCAAGCTATCTCTCTCGGGAGCCTGGTGTAGATGAATCTTACATCCTAGCATTTCCTTATGGTGTAATTATGACAGTACTTATCATAGAATTTCTGGTTTTATGAGTCCTTTTGGACATGATAAACAGCCTTGATGAAAATTTTTAAACTTGATAATTAAAAAATGCTGAATAATTAACTGCTGAGAATTGAATGAGGGACCATTGAAGCATTGTTGAAATAAGCTTGTAGATGTGGTCGCTTGAGCTCTTCGTGTGAGTTTGGTAAGGTCATTTAGATTAGTGGGACATTTTCTCCTACCTGACTGTTTTCATAGAGAGGCTTTGGGCATAAATGAATTTAAAGTTTATAGAATGACTTATGTTCTTTTATATTCCTGGCCAGAATTCCATCCATTCCCAATAACTTATCACATGCTCTATCCAGACAGGTCCCTGGAGCTGGAGAGGTAGTGCAGTGGCACAGGTGCTTGCCTTGCACACGGTCAGCTCAGGTTGACCACTGTGCCCCGTGTATGGTCCCCTGACACCTACCAGGACTTATCCCTTAACACGGAGCCAGGAAGAAGCCCTGAGCATCAATGAGTCTGCCCCCCACCCCCAATCAGACCCAAACAACAAATGTTTCTGGAATCTTGGTTTTTCCCTGCACCAGAAGTGTAAACCAGAGTAATCTTGTAGTAATCCTCAATAAGTCCCTTCCTCTCTCTGAGGCTGCTGCCCCCGTTAGCTTCCTAGCCCACAGTTGATTGCTCTTATAACACCCCCAACCCCTACAAGAGCAGTGACAGCCATCCCTGGAGCCCACCTGGAGCTCTAGCACTGGGACAGCTTTTGCTGGCAAGCCCGGGACTCATCTATGTCAACCACCTCTCTCCTTCCTATCCCCAAGCCAGCCCAGTAAGCAGTGCCCCTGTCCATTACTGGACCTAACTGCAGCCACTTCATAACATCCCAGTGAGGGGCTGGAGTGATAGTACAGAGGGTAGGGCATTTGCCTTGCACACGGCCGAGCTGAGTTCAATCCCTGGCATCCCATATGGTCCCCCGAGCACCGCCAGGAGTAATTCCTGAGTGCAGAGCCAGGAGTAACCCCTGAGCATCACTGGGTGTGGTCCAAAAAAAGCAAAACAAAAAATAAAAACATAACATCCCCATGACTTCTACCTCACAGGATTCGTTTAGATGGTAATACACCTAGGCTTCCTGCACAGAGTTTAGAGGACATGTGTAGCTGGTGTAGAAGGAAGAATTTTTTTTTATTCTGGTTTGGTTTGGCTTCTGGGCCACACTGGGCAGTGCTCAGGCATCTAGCTCTGTCCTCTGGAGTCGACCCCAGTGGTGCTCACGGAAATGTAAATACTACTGGAGATCAAACCAGTGTTACAACCATTGCAACCCCGTGCAAAGGAAATGCCTTTCCTCCTGTCTTATCTTTCTGCCTCCAGAACTAGTATTTTTAACCCTCAGCCAGTATTAATACTTTAAGTCTTAAAGGATCGAAATAGTAATGGACTTCTGTCTTGTCCATTCACGATACTATAGCAAATATCAAAGACTGGGGTGGAGGGATAGGCAGTGAGAGAAATGTTTATTTCTTGAAATAAATCCAAGGTGCCAGCAGACTTGGTGTCGGGTGGGAACCCACGTTCAGATCAGAGGCAGCTGTCTTCACAGGCTGAGGAACCATGTAGCTTTCTGGATTCTCAGAAGGGCTCTCATCTTATTCGTGAGGGTTCTGTTGCCATGTCCTCATCACCACTCAGAGCTTCCATTTCCCTATATATAAACCTAATGCAGCCCGTGAGAGTTTGATATATAAACTTGGAAAGTACGCAAATATTTAGTTTATGCTAACCAGCTGACTCTTAACTCAAATTTGGGGAGTTCAAGTGTTGATGACGGAGAGGGCAATAGAAAAGAACAAGAGAAAAATCAAGGTTACACTGAGCTCCAAGTGAAATGAGGCATGTCACCTGCCCTTCGCCCCCCCCCCCCCCCCCCGCTGTGATCTGATTAGGGAGCTAGGATAAGAACTTTCAGAGATAAGAAAATCAGACCATAAGAAGGCACATGCTTTATTTGAGGGAATCTGACAAAATCGAAAATGTTACCGCACCCGTTCCCATCTTGGACTTGTTTTCTTCTCATTCTCATCTTCCTAAACCCTGCTTTGTAAATATTGTTAGGAGGCCCAAATCCTGAACTTCAAATCATGGTTCTACTATCAGTACAATTTGCATTTTAGGCACCACGCCTGAAACTATGGAAAGGGAAGAGATTCCGTTTAAACCTTCCAACTTTTTGACCCCGTCTCTTCTCTTACCAGGCAGAAAATACATAAGTCCTGTCTAGCCTTTGATATTTTTCCAGGGAAGAAAAGAAATGAAGTGCCACCACAGTGGCGGTGTTCTTAACCAGCATTTATCACTGTACACCCATTAAAAGGAAAAGTGCTTTGTGCTTCCCTTACTAAACAAATTAAGTCAGCAGAATGAAGAGGTTCCTATGCTCATTATCTGCATCTGGCCATGCAACACCCCCACCCCAAGTGTGGCTCGTCCCAGCCTGACTGTCAGTCACTGCACACACACATCTGCAGCCCATTCACCCTTCACAGGGGCCAGGGCTGCTGAGAGCTCTCCAACCCGCAGGAGGGCAGGAAGCAAGCATTACTGTGGCTCTGTATCTCCACAAAGAGGCCAAAATAAGAGACCCCAGAAAGTGAGAGAGACCTTGCCTACGAGTTGATGTCAGTTCTATCTCTCCATCTTGAAAGTGTCTCAGTGTCACAGCCAGGCATTAACCTAACTGGAGCTTATGAGCATGGGCCGTGGAGCAGACGCCTGTATTGGCCTCTACACTGCTACTTGAGTCAGGGTGTCCCCAGAAGGGACTCTGAACCCTTATGCCTTAAGTTGTTCATCTATTCTATGGGAATGAAAAATAAAAGCACCCACTATCCATGGATGGTTATTGCCAGGATTGGATGAGTTGGTATTTTATTTTATTACACTGATTTTTGAATTGCTGTTTTACAGGCACCATTTAGTTCAGGTTCTTATTGCCTTCCAAGTTGATGGCTTCAGTAATCTCTTGGACAGACCCACGGGAAACAAGCCTGTTCTCTCCTCCGACCAATACCTCCCTTGTCAATTGCCATAGCAACACCTCTCGAAGATATATTTCTACCCATTCCATTCATGCTTTTGACAAGGAGCCTAGTCCGTCTTCATTTGCCTGTTCTATCGAATCCAAATATCTCTGCCCCACATCCCAGCAATTTGCTAACTCTACCTCCTATGTTTTCTCAAGAGAATTTGCCATATTTTTCATTCTAAAATCTCACTGTGTTGTTCTCTGCACTCTATATTTTTCCCCACCATCTGAGCACTATACATAACATCTCTCCCATGCTGTCAACAAAACACTTCACCCATCCCAGATTTTCTTTCCTTCTTTCCTTCTATTTGTTCTCCCTCTTCTTTCAGAACTTTATCCGGGAGTTTCTTCAAGTCTTCCCGGTTCCTGCTACTGCTCTTCCCACACCCTTCTGTGTCTGTGGCTTTCTACATGAACCAACGCAGATTTTTGATGAAGTTCCTTGTCTAGATTGATAACTACTGAAGACCAGAAGCAATATAGAATGTCCCATTCCTTCTGATTACATTACTCCTGGGGGATCAGCTCAGAGCACTGAGGTTGATTGAATGATCCGCATGAAGTGTGTGTTTGCTCAATCTGTGTTATTCTCTGAATATAAAAGGGCATGGGAGTCCCCTGAAGACAATCACAGGAGAAAAGCCAGTAGGGAGCACTCCAAATGGAAGCATATTTCAGCAGGCTCTTATGAGACCCAATCAGGCACTTGCCTCCTGTTTTCATATGTTCCGTTTGTATGATAAAAAAATGAGTAGATGAAAAATCAGGCGAGCTATGGCATTTTAGACTGTGGCAGGCTTCTCCTCTGCTCTGAATGCTTGCCTGGTTTGCATTACGATTTCCTTCCTTGCTGGAAAACTACACAGATTTCTCCCTTTCTTTGGAAGAAGTGGGACCTGTTGGAAATGTGAGGCTCCAGGATTCAAATGCAATGGGCTTGGCTGTAGTGCTCTGTAGTGCGTTTCTTGACAAGTCCTGAAAAGACTATTGAATTCTGGCCTGTGCTTTTTTTCTGCAGTATTTGGATGTTTTTCAACTGCAGTGTTTGGCTGGATAAAGTATTTGAAATAGAATTTTTTTTCTCCTTCCTCAGCAATCTTACATTACATTTTCCTCCTTTCAGTTAAAATGGAATATTTTACTACTATGCAAATACTTTGGAGCTCAGTAGAATCATAACTCTTTCACAAGTGAACAACATATCTTTCAAAATTTTCAGGCAAACAGGACACATACTATTCTGATAGCAGTGCTCTCCTTATTTAAAAAAAAATGTTAGGTATTTGGTGAGCTTGTAATAGGACAACAAGTCATGTTGAAGATTTTTGTTGTTGCTTTAAAATATATGCATCTTAAAAGGAATTTTGCTAAGTAGAAAATTCTTTTTTTTTGTTTCATGATTAAAAACACTATCTAATAATCTCTGCAGTTCCATTGTGTATGTGTGGTGGGCTCAGGGTTTTGATATCAGTGTAATAGGCTATTGTTCTCCAGTAATCTTCAAAGGACTGGTGGCCTTTGAATCTGCTCCATATCTAAAATTCTAGCTTTAATTATCAGATTAGCCTGCATATTTTTTTTCTTTGTGATTAAGGAAGGAGAAGCTGAAATGTGTTTATTATTCAGCAAAATACTTGAGAAGGTAGGATCTCAAATGTTTCATTCTGTTCGGGAAATGAGAGCTGGTCAAATTATAGACTCCCTTAAGCCAAGGGAGGGAAATTAATAAATCAGGGGCACAGAGCCACTGAGTGACATGACAGAAATGGCTGCACATGTGGTGCTCTCTGCTAGACAGAGCTGGAATTGTGCCTTTCAGGGTCCCTGCAAGTTATGAACAAAACCAGAAGGATCATGGAGCATGGGGGTGCCACCTTCCCCAATGCCTTTGTGACCACACCCATGTGCTGCCCCTCCCGGTCCTCCATGCTCACCGGCAAGTACGTGCACAACCACAACGTCTACACCAACAACGAGAACTGCTCCTCGCCCTCCTGGCAGGCAATGCATGAACCTCGGACTTTTGCTGTGTATCTTAACAACACCGGCTACAGAACAGGTAAGGATGAGCTTCCTGCCCCATGAACCTCTGATAATATCTTAGATGCCGTTAAGACGCACTGCTGTGAAATGAATGACATCCCCTTAAGTCCCTAAATGAAATCATTGATGCCTTTCTCTTCTCTCCCAGTCTCCGCTCCATTCCTTCCTTTCACTCTGAAAAATGTCCAATCAGAAATTCCCTACAGAAAAGACAGTAATTCTCAGTGGCTGCACGATCAAAGTACTGTACCTCCCCGAACTCCCGGCAGTTAGAACTTTCCAGGTGAACCTACAATGGAAGAGTTTTCAGCCATTCTATCTGCTTCCTTCAGGCTCCCAAATCTCAAGAGATCACAGCACCACTCGAGACTTGTCTCAAGTGTTAGTCACTTTGTGCTCGGTGCTTCAGTGAGAAATCATGAGTGCTTTCTGAACTGCTTTGCACCTCTCGGGGTCTGGGATACATTAGAGAGTCAAAACCATGTACTGAACTAATGTAATCTTTTTGGACTTGTGCATATCACACTTATCCATTTATTTGCGCATTATCATAAACAGGATTGGGGGTTTCTTTGCTATAACCCCAAATTGTGGTCATCAATATTCTTAAATGTTTACCCTATCCAGGAAGGGAAGGTACTTGTTACAGATGCTATAATTGTTTAACCTACAAAAGGCAAGAAGAGGGTTAGGGTTAGTTCATCTGTTAACAATTGAGGGTAGTTCTCAGGAGAGGTAAAAATAGTATAATGCCAGGACTGGAGAGGAAAGTGAGGGATTAATATACTTGCCCTGCATGTGGCCGACCCTGATTAGGTTGCCAGCATCACTTGGGGCACTGCACCACCAGGAGCAACCCCCAGACTTAAAACTGGGAATATCCCCCAGCAATTCTGAGGATCACCCCAAAGCAAACAAACAAAATCATGCCAATCTAAGAAAGAAAATGAGATACTTTGGGGTAAGTTTGCCCTCAATCCTTTATTCTCCCAATACTTATATATTTGCCTTGGGTTTTCTCAGCATTTCTTTATGGATGTAATAATGATTTTGAAATAAGGTCTACAATACTGATTTAAAAAAAAACTAGATATGCTCATGAGGATTAAAGATGTCATCTTTATTGTTTGTTATAAATTATTTTTAGGTACACAGATTTCTTATTCTGAAGATTTAAGAGGGAAAGATTATAGATAAATGTAGTCTCTCAAATATCTTTAAAAAGGGAATTAATCTTTCCCACTGGACTCAGGAAAAATGTGGCCATGTGCTTCTTTGCAGAGCACCCTTTGGGCAGTTAATGCTTGTTATTTATGGGTAGAATTATTGATCCTGATTACGATAGCATTGTCATTCACAGGCACTTCGAGATGTCTGTGCATAGAGGACACTCCCCCTTGATCACCAGAGTGCTTGCTGACGCTTAGTAAGGAAACTGGTTACTCAGAATGCCTTATCCTGAGTATGTTTTCTCACATAAGTGATTTAAATTTATGACACCTTTCATCCGAGAGCTCGAAAGCAATTTGAAAATCCATCAAACATCCCTGTAGGGTTCATAGACAGCAAATGTACTTGGCTATGTTTTATGACTGAGATGGGGCTTTTAAATATTGTACAACCAGCTCAGAAGCAAAATCAGAATGGTTCCCTAATGCCAGTTCTTTTTCTTTCCTATTTTGTTCCTTTTTTCCTCCTCCCTTCCTCTCTTCCTTCCTCCCTTTTTCCTTCGTCCCTCCCTTCCTCCCTTTTTTCCTCCCTCCCTTCCTCCCTCCCTCCCTCCCTCCCTTCCTTCCTTCCTTCCTTCCTTCCTTCCTTCCTTCCTTCCTTCCTTCCTTCCTTCCTTCCTTCCCCTACCTCTCTTCCTTCTTACCCTTCTTCCTCCTTCCTTCCTTTCTTTCTCTCTTTCTGTCTCTTTCCTTCATTCCCCTCCCTGCCTGCCTTTTTTCCTTCCTTTTTCTTTTCTCTAGGGCTGCTATCAGCTTCACTGCTCCACACTGTGCTCAGGTGACAATGTGGTATGGGGGTTCAGACCCTGGAATCCCATGTGCAATAAAATATATTCTCCAGTCTTTTGAGCCATCTCCCCAGACCCTGATTCCTGGATTTTAATTTCAGCCATCAAGTTGTGTTTTGTTTATGGGCAGTGTTGTATGTAATCACTGCTTTTAACCTCTTAGGATCTCTATCATTGAAACCCTGGAGTTAAACCATATATTGAAATTAAACCATATATTGAAACCATATATGGAGTTAAATCATATATAAACCATAGGTCTTAAAGGGTTAGGACTTTCAGTGTCTGCCTAGATTTAAAGTGGTGAGTTAGGACTTATTAATTTGTTCCAGGGCCAGATCAAGATATTAAGTTCTAGGTGATTACATTCTAAATAAATATATAATAGCAGTGACTGTGGTCAGCAATATTGTGTACATGGAATTTACTAAATTTCCTAGATCTTAGCAAGTTCTTGCCACAGGAAAAACTAGCAAAGGTTCGAGGTATGAAAATGCTGATTGTTTAGGTGTCTGTGAGTATTACACCGTGTTTGTGTATATTGAGGCATTGAGTTGCACACTTTTATGTACATACACAGTTTTTTTTACTATTAGTAATACCTCAACAAAAGCTGAGAAAGAATACAAGAAGAAAATTAGCTTTTGTTGCATACCTACCTTGCACCGGGCTCTAGCTAAGTTGTCTCACACAACTCTTGCAGCACCCTTTAAAGAAAGGATTTGCCCAGGTTTCCAATAAGAAAGAAATAGAGATTGGGAGAGTCATTGTCGAAGGTTACAAGGAACACATGGGTAGCAGGAGCCTTCCAACACATGTGACTATAAATTCTTTTTTTTTCCCTGTCACTTTTTTGCATGTATATCTAGCATGCTCCACTCCCAAGTTTCTTATCAAGATACACATAAAGCATAATAGAATATAAAGGAATGGAACCCTGAAAAAGAAAAGTAGTTCTAGCAAAAGTCAAGAAAAAAGCTGTCAGGAAACTGTATGCCATGGAGTCATAGAGAACTAAACTTCCAGATGGCAAAAACAAAAGAATGGAAAGACGACCTACTGCAAAGTTCATTGAGTCACCAAGATAAAAATAAACCAGTGGCTTCTAAGGCAGCATATTGTCTCCTGTTTCTTGTTTCAATTACACTGTGCTCTGCCCCTTCTCCACTGGGTTACAAGAACTTAAACAAAACTGAGAGGTTACTTAGACACGTTTCCTTCCCTTATTCTCAAAGGAGCAAACACAGACCTACAGGATTAAAATGACTTTCTGTAGTGACACATCTGATGTTCTAGTGGGAGCAGCAGGCATCTAGATACTGGTCTTCAGGGCTCTTTCTAGTATGGCCATTAACCTCTTCCCAGTCGTAGATGATTCTCTGGGCACCATCAGGCTTCCTGGATGGTGCACAGTGGGCAGCTAGCAGAGGATGAAGCAGTTGTCTTCTCTAGAGACAAGCTTTTTACTCCCTGGAATCTCACTCTGATTCTAAAGTCAACTTCAACTCAGAATCAACCCGTTGTCCAAGCTCTTCGGACAGAGTGGAATTTTCAATGACTCATCCTACAAAGCAAAGGGAATTCTTTAAGGGAATGGAATTTTTCAAAATGTTTAGTTACGTGTAGGCAAAGGAAAATATTCACTGTAGAAAATTAATTTTGATGTGCCTATGAATATATCAGAAAAATTAAAAGTTGGAAGATTAAAATGTCCACGATAGAGATCTGTGTAATTTAAATTTATCTTTGATGGAAAAATATTGAAGTGTCTCAGATAATTAATAAGTTAAGGTGTCTTTGTGACAGTAATTATTGACCCAACCAGAGACAGAAAGTCATTTAAAAATATACAAATAATCACATTAGGTTACAGTCATCTTAGGAAAATAAGAGTAGGTAGGTATTAAATCAGTGTAATTATTATGAGCTACTTAATCTAGTGGAGAAAATGCACATATATAAAGACATTATTGTTTTCTTAATAATCATTACTTTATTTGGGACATCTAGCTAAGAACCCAAGAAAAAATATCGAGGTAAACTGAAATATCTACTAACCTCTTTTATTGCACATAAAATTTATTATCTACAAATATCAATCTAAAATAAAGAAGTGCAAAACAATGATCATTTTGAAAGAACTCAGAGAAGATAAATTGCTAGGAGGTTTATTTTGGGAGACAGCCAAAATACATGGATTTGAATACATTGATTTTGTGCAATATTATATTTACTATTATGTGAGATAATTTTTCTTTTTTCAGAACTGAGGCATATTTTTGGACAGGCTAGAGCCTAAATATTTCTAACTTTACTCATGGAAAATATGATTCTCCCAACAGCTTGAGTGTTCAAGAAGAGGAAAATACAGTAACATATCTATTGCATTTTGTGCTCTGACAAGTGAATTGGAAATGTTATGGATTATCTACTATAAAAAGAAATAAATACTCTGTCTATATGCTCAAAAATAGTTTAGATTTTGTGTGTGTGTGTGATGATGTAGGTATGATTGTAAAACCTAGTATAAGTGTTAAATTAAAAGTAATAATCCACTTTTGAGAAAGAGTGTTAAGTGTTAGGAAAAAAAAATAACAGAATGAAGACTAAAAGCCCAAGTCAGATCCTAGCTCTGATTTTCCTGTGTGGAGGACTTGTATAAAACAGTCTTCTAAATTGAATAATGCAGCAGTGCTATGAGAATGAGTCCTAAATTTTCTTTTCTGTCTAAATTATAGTTTTATTATGATCACAGAAATTATTATATTGGTTCCTTTTTAAATTGCAGAGTTCTATGACAACCATAAGATACAATACATAAAATTGTTTATGAATTAAAGTTTATGCATATAGGGTCTGGAGTACATGCTTTGCATACAGAAGTACCCCAAACAGTTACCGGGTACCACATGATTCTCCAAGCAACATAGAAAATGACCCCTGAACACCTTGCGTGGGATGACATCAGAGCAGCCCCAGTATAGCCCTAAAACTAATAAAACCAACAAAAATTTATTTATACTAATTCTATTTTATATTGTTGAGGCCTATCATACTTAGAGAACTAAAATAAGTCCTTGAAAAGAATTCTTATTACAAAATGACAAAATGATTAAAACAAATAATTGGTTTTCTAATTTCATGTCTTTTTTCTTACAAAATGATTCCATGTTATCTGTAACAAATGAGCATTTAGTGTTTAATATGGTTGTTTTCTTAATATGAAGTTACTTAAAAGAAGAATAAAGAATGTCCTTATTTTTATGAATTACGGCATTATAAATTTTTGATCATCACATTAATATAACATATTGAATATTGTCAATATATTATTTATTTAACCACAATTCAGTAAATAGCTTAGAACTGTACTGCATTGGGATTTGAAGAGGTGTAAAATAAAATTCCTGGTCCAGGCTGTTAGTATAAAACTGGTAAGGCTCTGGCCTTGCCTGGTGCAACCCTGGTTTGATCTCTGGCACCTCATATGATTCTCTGTACACTGTCAAGAGTAATCCCTGAGCACAGAGCTAGGGGAAAGCTCAGAGTACAGCTAGGTGTGATCCAAAACCATAAAATAACATTCCGTATTTCTTCAGTCTTATAATCTAGTTTAGGGAGCCACACTTGGTAAAGAATTTGACAAAAACATATATATATATATATATATGCAGGCAAGCCTAAATTTATCCATTACACAGAGTGAAAGCTCAATGCATATATCATTTGCTAGATTAAATAAGACTTGACTTTGGGTTATCAAAAATTGTTTCTATGGTTACTATTGCTGACTTAAAAATAAATGCCATTGCATCAAATCCTTCAAGAAAAAAATTGCTAAGTATTACATAATAGTACTGGACAAAAATAGCATGGCCTGAAGTCAGTAATTGCTGTGATCAGGGCTTTTTCTCTCTAAACCAAACCCCTGCCACCTTCTTAAATAGTTGCGAGAGGGTCAGAGTGAGAGCTTAATAGGCTGAGCGCAGATTGTGCATGCAGGAGGCCCAAGTTCCATTCCAGCATGACATGGTCCCCCAGCACCACTGGGAATGACCTCTGAGCAGAGCAGGGAGCAAGCCCAAGCATAGCTAGGTGTGACCCCAAAACAAACAAATGAAAAACAGTTGTGAAGGGAAATGCTTAGCTGGTGTCCCAAAGAGGAGAACGACATGCAAAAGAATGGGCACGTGGCACATTCTGGATATATTCAGAGAACAGTAAATTGCGTTGAATCCAATCAAAGTTGAATCACCAATGCCAATGAATAGAAAAGCTGCACGTAATAGAATGGCAGTATACACAAGGATGTGAAGGTCACCTTAAAAGAGAGAAAAAGAGATTTCATACACCAGAAGAAAAATAATTAAAAGCCCAGGTAATCACTTGCAAAATGCAGCCAGGAAATGTCCTGTCCAAAGAGGCTAGGGTGATTGCCCTTGAGTCTCAGGCAACCAGAAACACTGGAGCAGCATGGAGCTGGCAACACAGGGTACTGCACACTGACACACGAAGACCTGGTCTCAGAACGAAGTGTGCTGGATTCTGGAATCCTGAGTGTGGCTTTTACACTTCACTAACATAGAAACACCAAAAACCTGGAGGGAGTTCTGAAGCAAATAGCAAGGACTATTAAGAAACTTGGAGGAATCGTTTATAAGGGGAGAATTTAGGGAAAGGGTTATAGCCATGGCAATGGGTAGAAAACAGTACAAAATAATAGCCCAGCATGCAAAGCAATAAGGAAAGGCCAGCAAGGGCTTGGCATGGCTGCCCTAAGAGAAACAAACAAAAATAAAAACCTGAAATAGCAGGAAAAACTTAAGACACTAATTAAGCAGGGACATGTAAGCCAAGTGGAAGAGAATGTATGACCTCAAAGGAGACGACTAGGGAATAAAATATATATATAACCTTTCAGGAAATGTTTCCAGTCTGCAAGTACACAGTGCTAGAGGAAGATTTCTTGGCATTGAAGACCAATTCATTTTTTTCAAATCAGAACACTAAATTGAATATGGATAAGGTGATGCTGATGATAATATTTACAGTGGCAGAATTTAGCAAGTTGTTATATGCCGGGCACTGTTGTACATGTTTTACACGTGCATTAAGTCACTTAATCCTCACAGTGGTCCAGTAAGTACTAATAGTAGTAATGGTAATAGTAGCAGTAGTAGTATCATCTTCTTCATAGCGCTAAAGAAGAAGGAGTAGAGGTAGAGAGGGTCAGGCTGTGTCAGAGAGCTCGCACATTACAGAGCCAGGATTTGAACATAAGCAGCTGGCTCCAGGATTTATCTTCCAAATCAGTATGTTCTGTTGCTTTGAAAACTAGAGAGGAAAGTGGAACAAACCCCTGGGGAGGAGAAGCAGGCCAAAGGAAAGAGTTGCCCAAGGTTATTACATGGAAGGTTCCTGGAAACGGTCCCCTTCTGAAGTAACATCCGTGGGGTGAGGCCATGGTCTGATGCCTGTGACTACATGTCACATGTCTTGTGAGAAGCAAAAAATCATCTTGTGGGTTCTCTGAAAAGGTGGTTAGTCTGTGACGACAAACTCCCCTCCTTAGGAGAATTCCTAATGCAAGTCATCAGCCCAGAGGGAAATCCTACATCAGTCATATCTCATGGGAGATTCTCTGATGCTTTGCCCTACACGCTTATTACTGCTCAGGGGCCTTGGTGTATCCTCAGAGTCTAAACATTTGACCACTTGATTGATTCATAGATTCAACATAGAAACATTTATTGAACAAATAAACGTCACCAAATTTCTCAGATTTGAGCAACTCTTCAGAGAAGTCTGATGAGAAATATCAGTTTCAGCATCTCTGAAATTAAATTCCTTGGAAACATTCAGACGAAACTGACTTTTATGGTTATCTTGCAAAGAAATACATCAAATCTTAAAGTCTAGAACTTGTATAATCCTTCCAGAGATGAGATGGAGATCCTTGAACTCCCTGGAACTTTTGCTGGGGGAGCCAGTTTAAGAAATGAAACCCTTGAGCTGTGCGCAAGGAAGTTGGGGGTGCAGAGATGAGACAAAGGCAATATTTATCTTCACATCTTTATAGCTGACACTCTGGTGGAGTGATGGTGCTAGAACATCTGTGTATTAAATGTTCCTGTTTACAGTATTTTAAATCACAATGCCTAAAATAATAATGATAATAATATGGGGGGGGCAGAAAAGCTTTATGGTTGAGAAGGTATCTGGTCTTATTTATGCAAATGACCACACTACAACTAAGAACAGGGAAATGACACTTTAGTGGCAGAGATAAAATGCTTTGGACTGGGGCAAAGGCAGGGTGTTGAATGGTATATGCTCTGGCTTTGATGCCTAGAGAGAAAGTTGGAGAGAATTGCACAAGCAAAAGCAAAGCTGGTGCTATGGATGTTTAATGGAGAAGTGAGAGATGGAGCTAAAAGGAGAGAAATTTTGCAATGATTCGGGGAGAGCCTTGACAGGCACATTATTCAGTCAAACTTGATTCTGCAGGAAGATCTATCAACCTTTGTGATAAGAGGGTTATGTATTTGGAACTGATCTTTTAGATCAGGCAGTGATCCAGGACCAAACTGGAGCTTGCAGAAACCGGCCAGGAGACAGAGACTGAACAGCCCAAGAGCTCAGTAGTCTTCCTAAATATAACTTCAGGTGGCAGTAGGTGCTTAGCAAAGGAGCAAAAGATCTGGTAGAAGTAGGGAAGGCTGGATTGTCATCCTGGTTAACCAGGAAGGTGATAGATAGTGCCATGCATTGAATTGAAGGGAACCTTCAGCGAGAAGTAAATTTGGAGAGGAAAATAATTTCATTTTTGATGATACTCAGATGTTTGGTGAATACACATGAATACACATATAGATGCATATACATAAATATATATATATAAGTGAAAGCAGCTAAGCCACAAAGACATTTACATATTGTACATTGAATCAGAAATGTGTGCTTCATGAGTGATGTCAATAAATTGACATGGTTTGGGGATCAGTTTTCACCATTCAAAGCATATCTGGCCAGGAACTAGCTTCTACTTATATCTGAGTGCAGCTTCTACTTGTATCTTGTAAAATTGCCTGATGAAGTTAGACAGTAGCTTTGATAAAGTTATCATCCAGCTGCCATAAGACATAGATCTCCTAAAAAGGAAGATGACAGTCTTTTTCAAATGAGAAAAAATTAAAACTTGCATTTTGTGTGCATGCTGTAAATGTATATGGTATTTAAGACACATGTACACCCCTACATGCATATATAAAATACAGATTTATCTGGTCCCTTATAGCAAAGGAGAAGGTTATTATAATATCAGGTTTATCTGAAACAGTGCTTGTTAGTCCATATTTTCCTGATCTAATTGCTAATAATTATCAGTAACACCCTCTCTTTCTTTAAATGGTGCCAATGACATTTATTGATACCCTTCTGATAGTTACAAAATATTGAACTTTGCAATCTCTCTCATTTTATTCTCAGTTTCTCTCTCAAAAGAGTCAGCCTTTTTGGATGTGAGTTGGCCAATTTACAAATGTAAGGTCCTTCTAGTAGCTTTTAACAAAGAGTAGCAGAATGTTTGCACACATATATAATAATGTTATAATGCCTCTCCTCACTCTCTACCTTCTCCCCCTCACCACAGACAGACAGACAGACAGACAGACAGACAGACAGACAGACACACACACATACACACACACACGGATCCATGGATCAGACCCAGGGCTGCACACACGTGAACCATAGGGACAGGTTTCACCGCTGGGCCACATCCCGGTCTTTAATGTAATTCTATAAAAGCATATCTATGTGATAGGTCAGCGCTGCCAAAAGTTTTGATTTGCCAGTAGTCAGATATCCACATTGGTACAAAACATGTAACAGAAACACTCATGACATAAAATGCATGTGACAGGAAAAGAAAACCCCTGACTATGCCCTGCCAAATGGAGTTTTCTCTAGATTTGGGGATTTAGAAAATGTGTGCTCTATGATTATGTGAAACTAAAGACAAGCTTTTTAATATAATTTTCACAATTCACAACTCTCAAACTGCAAGTTGGGAATTTTATTTTATTTCAAAGACAGAACCTGCAGTTGTCCAGTGTTTGCCTGGTGGGAAGAATCCAGACCTCACATTGGCTTCTTTTCTGATTTCTACATCAACTTAACGTAGGCGTTCATTCAGCTCCTAACCCAGTAGAACCACAAGAAACAGATGCATCCAGAGTACCAGGAACATTAGGGTGATTTCATTGAACTGCAATCCAATTACTTAGGTGCTACTTTTATTTAGAAGGAAGTACGTGTGCGCTCGCATGTGCTTTTGCCAAAACATTGGAGAACTGCACTAATATTTTGGCAGCTACTGTTACCTAGCTTGACTGTCGTTTCACTCTCTGTTTCAAGCCAGGCTTTCATGCTCATACATTTATGAATTTATTTATAATTAATCATTTAATATGAGAAAATAATCCTTTTTTTCCATTGCAGCCTTTTTTGGAAAATACCTCAATGAATATAATGGCAGCTACATCCCTCCTGGGTGGCGAGAATGGCTTGGATTAATCAAGAATTCTCGTTTCTATAATTACACTGTTTGTCACAATGGCATCAAAGAAAAGCATGGATTTGATTATGCGAAGGTAATTTTCAGCCACTTTTACACTGCATCAATTTACTTTGTGCATAATGGGGAAAGACATTTTCAGTGAGCTAACCTAAGCACCACAAGACTTGCTTTCTATGTTCTCACAAAGTTAGAATGAAAAATTTTAAGGTAATTTTAAACTCTTGGCAAGAATGAGACTCTGGGAACACTGACTGCACAGTGATTTTTTCCCCACTCATTAGGATGAAAGGCAATCAGCCTTTGCTGAAAGAATCTTCAGGAACAAA
Source organism: Sorex fumeus (assembly GCF_029834395.1). Taxonomy (NCBI): domain Eukaryota; kingdom Metazoa; phylum Chordata; class Mammalia; order Eulipotyphla; family Soricidae; genus Sorex; species Sorex fumeus. The sequence goes on along the minus strand of NW_026606059.1, from coordinate 29,520,145 downwards.
ATAGATGCCTCTGCTCTTGCGATAATTTTTGGTTTTCTCCTCCCCAGCCCCCCAGTATTTGTCCATATAATTATGTGTTCATCTTGTACTGTTTTGCTTTTCAGTGGAGTGAAAGTATAGTTTGTCTGTAGCTTCAGATTTTGATGTAAGAATAAGAGCAGACAGGAGTAAGATCAAAGGTTGAGAAACCACTTTCCTTGTTTTTACTCCTGTTGGACCAAGCTTGGGTATGTGACGGAAACACCTGCTCCACACATTCTCAAAACTGATCAGTCCTAAAATCGCCAAATTAGTTCATCGAAAATGAAATCAACATGTCCCATGAGTCTCTAACAAATGGATCCCAATTTTGATACTGTCATTTTGACTTTACAATTCACAAAGGTTTTTGAGATTGCCAATTTAATATTCAGATCATCAGGGTGAAAGTGAAAATAGCTGAATTTAGCTTGCTAATTTACCTAAAAATATCCTCTTCCCTTCTAGCTCTGCCCACCACTTCTTCCTCATTTACCTAAAAGAATCCAAGGATCTGCTCTATGTAGCATAGATCACTATGAAAGAGCTGTTGGGAGCACCCGAAAAAGGGGACTTGATGTAATTTTGGCTCATTGTTATCTTTCTGCTTGAGCTGATTTGAGCACTGGGGACTTGGTGGGAGATAAGGTGTAAGTTTCTTCCCTTTGTAGCTCTCAGAAAACAATGAATGTAAATGAATTCACAAACATTGCTAATAGGTTTCCAGACTCATCAAACTTGAGAGTTGGTGGGGACCTTGGCGGCAGATCTGAGCTACTTTCCACAAAGGGCACTAATTGACACTGCTATCATTTTTTATCTGTGGGGATGCTTTTCATGCTCCTCAGTCAAGCTATTAACCTTTCTTTCCCTGTTGTCCTAAGGAGTGCAAAATAATCAAGATTCCTTCCAAAGACTAAATCAGCGTAACTTGCCCATTATCACAGCTGATTAAGTGTCAAAGACAACTGTGTCCAGAAAGAATATACATCTTTTTTTAGTGAGGAAAGGAATGAAACGGACACTCCCATGGAAGGAGGTGATAGCCTGTGGACTTGTTCTAACAATGACACATGTGACCCAGATTTTGGCCCTTCGGCACTGCTTTTGCAGCTGTTCTGGTCCTTGAATCTATATGTGATTAGTCATGCCTGGCAGCTTCTGACACAGTGAACACAGCCTGGGCACTTTCTCAGTAAAGTTTATGCTGAAGTTCCAGGCCAGTGATACACATGCAGAAGGAGCAGGTGGTTTAATTTAAGTTTTCATCTTTCCTTTTAATTCCGTTTCCTCCCTCTCTCTTGTACTTGCATCAGCTCCCCCAGACGGCGGGTTAAGTCATTTTATTAACAAGTCGGCTCTAATCCCAGCAGCTGTATCATTTTAGTTGTGCAATTAACAGAGTATAATCTGCAGGAAATCAACAGCTCCCCGTATTTTGTGTTTTGACTCCATTGATAAACTACTGCAGTGTTCCCCCTCCACACCCAGAGTTTGGCCATGCTTTGATGAGAGATGATTGTGTAATTTTCCTACCAGTGACTTTTTCGTTTAAGAGGGGAAACCCTCCCCAACCCCAAATTCCAGAACGTTTTATTTGATTGGTGCACTTGTGTTTGTGTGTGTTCTACAGCTGAATTCGCGGTGGGTATGGGTGTTTCCTGCTCTTGAAGTAATTAAATTTTTTTTTGTCAACACATTACATCAGTGAAACCTGAGAGGGAAATATGTATCCGGTGTTTTGTGAGTTCTAGCATTGAGATCACCAGATCTGGTCCTTATCTGGAGCAAGCAGGCCTTGGGATTTTTTCCCCCCCTAACTGCAAAACTGCACACCACTGAAAATAGTTTTTTGGCATGTTTCTAAGCTAGCCACCCTACAGAGTCACTGTAGATGGATTTTCTCTGTTATGGAAGATGTTTTGCTGTGTTAGGAAGTCACCTCCCTTCCGTCATTAGATGTGCACTGTTCATTCAGTGAGTTGCTTCTGAGGATATACAGTATTCAGATGTGAACTGATGAATGTCACCTTTTGTAATTTTTGTTTTGTGTCAAATGTATGTTTCAGGACTACTTCACAGACTTAATCACTAACGAGAGCATTAATTACTTCAAAATGTCTAAGAGAATGTATCCCCATAGGCCCATTATGATGGTGATCAGCCACGCTGCGCCCCACGGCCCTGAGGACTCAGCTCCACAGTTTTCAAAACTGTATCCCAATGCTTCCCAACACATGTGAGTAATGATGTCAGTTCAGGGGGACGTTGACTACTGAGTCCTTCCTTTGTTCCCCACCTTTCCCCTACCCTCTCTCCCTCACCCTGGTTTCCTCCTCAATGCACATCCATAAAGGAGAACATGTTCGTCTGCTATGCAATCACAGAGTGGCATGTTACAGGTCATGGAACCTGCAACAGAACTTGACTCATGGGTTGCTTAGGAATCACATTTCTAATGTTGGTTAGCAGCTGAGTGGAAAGGAAGGGAAGTAGTAGGGAAGCGTGAGTGAGGGTGATCTCATGGGAGTTCCCTTTAGTTGTTGAAAATAACAGTCAGGGCTGGAATGATAGTACAGCCAGTAGGGCATTTGCCTTGCACGCGGCCAACCTGGGTTCGGTTCCCAGCTTCCCATATGGTTCCCCAAGCACCGCCAGGAGTAATTTCTGAGTGCAGGAGCCAGGAGTAACCCCTGTGCATCTCTGGTGTGACCCTCCAAACAAAAGGAAAAAAGAAAAGAACAGTCACGAATATGTTCTAATGATCATAAAAATCAAATACAGCATGCATTTCCTAGCAGCTAGGGATGAGACACAAGAAAAGAAATTCACCAATGCTTGCAGTCCCTGGCCTTCTCTTGGAAACAAGGGTTTATTTTTTAGGCGTATAGTGCAGTGCTTTTGCTGCAGAGCTTGAGTATTCTTACCCAGGGATCCTTGGCAGGTCAATGCTTTAAAATAACCTGATGTTTCTCTGAAAGGCAGGTTCAGGGGCAAGGTTTGTTGGGGGGTGGAGGGATGCGGGGCTGTGTTAGGAGTCACAGGGAGAGGGCTGATGAAACTGAGAGCTACATCATGCTGGCAACCCTCACTAGCCAGGGGTGGACAGACTGCATGCTTTGGCAGCAAGAACCTGCTTTTGTTTTTCGCTCTGTCGACACATTCTTCTCCCCATCGATGTGCTGCAATAGTGTAGCATGCAGAGCAGCCCTCCTCTAAGAGTACAGCCACCTTAGAAGTAAGAGAGAGGGAATTGATACCAGTAAACCTCCCAGATTGCTTTTTAATCTTTTGAGGCTTAAATGCCTCTCTTTTCATCTCACTAATTTTTCTTGCCCAATCCCAGATAGAAAGAAAATAGATGAAGCATACTCTCTTATGAAAATAGAGAAGTAACTGCTGAAGGCCCAAATACCACGTCCTTATGTAACCCTGCAGAACTTTTTCTTTATCTTCTTATTTTGTATTTTATGACCAATAAACTGATAGCCTCTGGATAATGATGGTATTTAGGCCATGTCTACCATAGCAAGTGATTTAGCAAGAAGGAAAGACTTCAGAGCTAATTGAGGATGGAGTTACTGTTAAATGTAAATATAGCATGTTTTACATATTGAGTATACCCACGAATAATGAAGGGAGGAGGTGTGTTAGTACATAAAATTATTATCCCAGAATTTGGGGACTAGGGTCTAACAAAGACACCATGTTTTAGAATCAGCTTTATGAGAAAAAAATATCAGTGTCTGAAAAATCCATCTTACACAGAACCATACAGCTGAACACATGAATAAAACCAGTATGGCAAGTAGCTCTCCTTACATATCACCTACGAATTTGGTGCCTGGCTGATCCAATGAAAGGGAAAGGTCTTTGCAGGCTTCTACAATGTCACCTTTCCCTCTTAATTGAGTCAGAAATCACTTTGTAGAGCCTTCTTTGCAGCATGATCTGAATCTCAGTCTACAGTGACTTTCCACAACCACCAACCTTACCATTGTTTCCCCAAACTTGAGGGGCTGACAAAAACATGGTATTTTATGGCTCTTGAGAAGCCAGACTGACTTTGAAGTTTTAAGGCGAGGACCTGAGCCTATAGGAAAATCAGCTGTAGATCAAGAGGTTCTGACATCTCAGTGACATGCACAGACAATAATCACACAAGGAACCTTCAGTGTTCTCAAGGAACTCAACAATGGCTAAAAGGAAAGGAGGGAGAGAGAGAGAAAGAGAGAGAGACAGAGACAGAGAGAGAGAGACAGAGAGAGAGGAAGGAAGGAAGGAAGGAAGGAAGGAAGGAAGGAAGGAAGGAAGGAAGGAAGGAGTTGAAGGCATTTCTGATTGCAGCAATTAAGATCTTTTTAGTTTCACAACTAAATTTCTGAGCACCACCTATGATGTCATACAGCACAAGAAGAAGAAATTGGAGAACCAATCAGCTAAGTCAAAGCCACCTGACCCCAACTTTTTAAAATAAGGTTTTATGAAGTGCAGGCCACACTTTTATGTATATGTGATTTATATTATCAATGGCTATTTTCATATCACAACAGAATTAATTAATTGTGGCAGATACCATATGATCTTTAATGTCTAAAATATTAACTATAATGATCATTTATAGAGTAAGTTTGTCTCAAAGCCCGTTTGAGGGGGTGGTTTGAACAATGTCCAAATAACAATGTCCCCAGTAGAATTATAAGTGTTAGGCTCTGGAGAAGGTTTTCAAGGCAGTGAAATGACACTTAGAGAAAGAAGTGGAAGTATTTAAAGTGAACCTTGAAGGATCGGTAAAATTTCTGCAGTGGCTTCTCCAGATAATGGGTGGAGACTGAGGAGTTGATTTGGGAAGAGTATGTGGCCTAGACACATGTTCAGCATGTGAGGAGATGATCTGAGGTGTCCATGGCTATTGTAGGGGTGGTGTGCAAAGCAAGTGACAGGGGATGGAGCCTGACAGGAGCCCTGCAGACTATTAAGGTTTTGGTGAATTTGTTTCTACCCATCAACAGAGAGTCCCTTGGAGATCTTAGTATAGTAGCAACAGTATAATGTGATCTACTCATTTTCACATGTAAATCTGTTCCTTTTTTAGTTCAAATGAACCATTGCTTCTCTGATACAAAATCTACACTGGACAGAGTAAAAAGAACATAGCTTAGAGGTTATCCCCTTGTCAGGAACAGAAATTTTCCTGTGGACAATTTCTTTCAACTCTCAGATCCCCTTTATCCAATCTGTAAAATGGGGGTAATACTCTCACCTTAATAGGATGTCATGAATAAAAATTAAAAGAGGAAACAGAACTAAAAATCTCCATCCAGGATTAAGACAGAGAAGCTATATCATAGAGCAAACATTTTTGATTTTGAGTGTGTGTAGTGGTGATCAAACTCCAGGCCTGATACATGTAAGACAAATAGAAGCCAATTCTCCTTCATCTGTAAACTTTGTAAAACTGCCAACATTTGTTTTTTTTTTCTTGACTCCTCCACCCAAAAATCCACTTAGTTGAAACTTAGGGGGAAACAGCTGGAGAAAGGACAAGTTGGGGCTTGCCCATTGTGACATGACAAATCTCTTGACAAGCTAAGACCACATTGTGATGAGTGCCTTGCACCTGGTCATTCTACAAACACAAACAGGATAAGTGCCAATCTGGGCTATGTTTTCTTGCATCCAGGTGCAGAATGTGTGTGCTGGGAGGGGAGAACACCCTTTGCTATAGAAAATAAAAATTCATGTGGTCATTGAGGGATTCAGCCTCTCTTTGCTGTTAAGCCTTGGGCTTTGGGGCACCTACAATGTGTAAATGTGCTGTCTCGCGTGGGTCTTGGGAGCCTGGGTTCCTGACATCTTTGCTGCAAAGGGCTTCCTGGCCACTGTCGCTGCTGGCGAGAGTCCGGGTGGCTCTCTTGTCACTCTGAGTGACTGCGCAGGTTCACAGTTCAGTCCATAGACAAAGGGGGCGAGACCAATCGAAGACAAGCTGCCAATTGTAGCACAGAGAGCTACTGAATAGCTGGTCTCCTTAGTGAAAACATGAGCAAAACATTCAAGCGAAGGGATGCAAGCAGTTAAGCGCTTTGTAAAGATATTTGGCAGGACCTGTGAAAACAGAGCAAGGAGCCGGACTCTCGCCCCTGGTGTGGGGACACGAGGAGCATGAAAGCGTGTATCCCTGTAGGTCTGTCCTCGGTAGTCAAGCATGATCCAGAGGCCTTTCATCCAGCCCCGGGTTAGAGCTGCACAACTTCCCCGGCCTGGCGCACACGTATCACACTTCCACAGTGATGTCTGTTCCCAGCAGAGGAAGGAAGCAGGCCAGCACTGGCATGCTGCTCCACAAACCGAGGCTAGAGGTTATGCCTACCAAAGAAGAACGAGAGCGGATTACCAACCCCTCGTGACAGCAGGGACTACTTAATCACACAGACCTCAACCACTCATGACCTCTGAGAAATCTGACATCATAATCCTATGCTAAAGCCCTTCACGATAGCCCAGCCCCCCTCATGCTTGTCAATAATGTATCCCCCCATCCTCATAATAATGTATTCTATGCTCACTCGAACGTTCCTTCTCTCTTATGGTCTTAGAGATGTGATCATCTGCCACCAGTGGACCAGATTGTAGGAAAAAAGATTTGACTCTCCATGTGATGATTTTATAGAGAACGAAGATAATCTTATCACTTTCCTGTGAACTATGCCTTGTCACTTAAAAATAGTGGGGCCAGAGAGAGTACAAGGTTTAGGGTTCAGGGGCTGGAGCAATAGCACAGCGGGTAGGGCTTTTGCCTTGCACGCGGCCAACCTGGATTCGATTTCCAGCATCCCATATGGTCCCCTAAGCACCACCAGGAGTGATTCCTGAGTGAGTAACTGCTATGCTTCTCCGGGTGTGACCCTCCTCCCCCCAAAAAAGGTTTAGAGTTCATGCCTTGCACGTGACTGAATCTTGCCCTGTGTGCTCCCTGCAGCATTGCAGGGAGGCCCAGCTAATCCCTGGCACTGCAGGGCCTGAGCAGCGTGCATCCTCGGGTCCTTGTATTGGACTGAGTTACCAGTCCATTTGGCTGAGTGTCACCTCCTGAGTCGGCCTCCTGAGCACCGTTTGAAAAGCCCCTACCCAATTTTTTGTTCCATATGAACATTTTTCCCCATTCCTGAAAAAAGAAAAAGTCTTATTATGTGCATGCACACACACAAAAACACAGAGCCTCCTTGAAGTGAAATCTAAAGCTTCTGCGGAACAATCCTTGCTGACCAAGTGCAAGGTGGACTGCAAGTGGACTTTGTGGAAAATGTGATATGTCAAAGGAAAAACTCCCTGGGTCAGCTTTAGATCAAAGTTTTTGAAATACCTTTGTGATCCAGAGTTAGAAAGGAATGCCTGTGTGAAAAAGAATTTACATATTCTCTACTTCATTTGTTCCACAAATATATATAAAAGGAAATGCTTTGAAGGCCAGAATTATTGAATTCTCCATAAAACTTTCTCCTTGGGGCAGCCTCCTTCCTTCCTTTCCTGTCTTCCTGTGCTCTCTCTGTCCTTTGCTTCTCATTGCACTGCCCTAATCATCTTCATCCCTGATGTCACATTGTGCAACTACAGATGGCAGTATTCACCCCAAATACCATGGGAATGGTGCCCTGAAATTCTGCAAATGCAAAAGTAGAAGAGAGTTTTACTTTACCTCTCTATGCTGGGGAGGATGACTCTGCACTATTGTATAAGTCAATGTTTAACAAACAAGGAAATATGTGAATCTGCCTCCTCACTAACGTCAGAACATTTTAAAATGGTATCAAAATATTTCATCAATAGGTTTTTATGTATGAAAAAAAGATATCTTAAAGTAGTTTAATTTGACCAAATATTAGATTGACAAAAATGAGGTCCCATGGGCTGGAGTGATAGTATAGAGGGTAGGTACTTGTCTTGCATGTGGCCTTGCATGCAGCCAACCTCGGTTTGATCCCTGGCATCCCCTATGATCCCCCCAGCACCCCCAGGAGTAACTCCTGGATGCAGAGCCAGGAGTAACCCCTGAGCATTGCTGCGTGTGACCCAAAGGGCCCAAAATCTATTTTTTTAAAGAAGAAGCTAACAAAGAAAAAATAAATAAACCATGGCATTGCTCAAGTTCCATAAGTAGATAAGGACAAAGTTCGAATCTGAATTGCAGGTGATTTTCCCACCAGACCTGCTCTATGCTCATCAATAGTCACAGTCAATATGAAGGGGACCCCTGCTTGTCTATATACTTGCACAATGCGAACTATAGTTTGCAGCATCACGTAAAGATTCTTTCCCTTATTTTTATGATTATGAAGTTCGTATCTGTTCAAATGTTGTAGTTCGTATCTGTTCAGATGTGGCCACCTAAGGACACTCAAACTCAGGTGGAGACTGTCTTTACAAAGCCAATGAAAGAAGTTCAGTCTTAGTGTAAATTGAGATGGTGTGGCTTGGGAGATTAAGTATAGAATTTCCATCTTAATGCCTTGAGTGTGTCTTAAATCTGTATAAATGGCATTTTCCAGGAAATGAGATCTATTTTATTTCTCACAGAACAATCGTCCTGCTACCAGTATACCTTTTAAGTTTAGATCATTAGGGTTTTTGTCATTTGGGACTCAATAACAAATGAAGAAAACACATGTTCAGATATAAAAACTCTAGAAATGTATTTGTTTTCACTGGGGTGACAGCATAGACCATCAGCTATAAAAATGAACTGTTAAATACTTTGCAATTCCCCCAATATGGATTTAATATACACCACATGCATTTCTTGAAATCATTTCTTTGCTAGTAAGAATGTTTCACATAAAATATTCTCTCTTCAAAAGGAAAGGTGACATTACTGATTTTCAGGATGATTTTCCCTGTGATATCAATATGCAATACTGATGGAAAGGAAAGCCCACGCCCCTAAAGACCAGGCATCAGAGGCAGAGGTTTACCTGCCAGGACTCTGCACTCAGCTTTGCTGAGCAGGAACTTCAAATGAGCAGTGGCTGGAGAAACGTGCTCACTTGAGGAAGTCTTCCTAAGAGATGTATGTGTACTTGCAGATATGAAACTGGGACTCTAACACTGACATAAATATTTTCCCCCTAAGAAAAGTCACAGAAGGCTAGAGAGATAGGAAAGAGTTTAAGGTGCTTCCCACGTCAAATCCCTGGCACTATGTATGGTCACCCGAACACTGCCAGGAGTGTTCATCACCAGGTATGGTTCAAACCCCCCCTTTCCCAGCTCCCCACTAAAGGAATCAGCAAATGGGCCATAGCAGAAGGTCAAAGGGATGGTGTGTATGTATCACATATGCATGACCTGGTGTTTGATACACAGCACAGCTGGGTGTAGCCCTGACTCCCATCTACCCACCAACCCCCTGCCTGCCCATGCAACACCCTAACATACACAACCAAGAACTATCAAATGTTTGGGGCAGATTGAGTCTCACCAGCACTGTCCTGCGGGCCCCAACCAAGCACCTCTGGAAGACCACTAACCATCACAGTGCCCCCCAAAAAGCAGCAGACGCTCAAACATAGCTCTGCTGTGTCCGCTGCTGCATTTTAAATCGAATAGTCAGCACCACCCACCTTTTAACTCATGCTTGTGTGCATCTTGAAGGGATAGGCTTTATTTTGTGCTTGCAATAAAAGCCAGCGCTCAGCTGGCAAGGGACCCCTGAATGGGAGCAAGAGTGGTTTTTTAATCAGCGTGAATACTCAGGATTTCAGGGCTTCCTTCTGACAGAAACGGATGCATCTGCTCTCCTTTCAGAGACGTAGGTTTTGAGGTGCTTTTTATGGGACTCAGGGTCTTCTGCCCAATCTGTTTGTTTTCTTTGAGTCGCCTCTGTACCTTTTTTTCATTTATAAAATGAAAATAAGAGATCATGCCTCCTCCGCTCGGGGGGGGGGGGGCAGGGGGGGGGGACACACAGCAGTCCAATGAGCTATGCAATGAAGCTAGGGACCCCTTCTCAGCTCCAAGTAAAGTTCCGGGATGCAAATGAACACCACATTTCTCCCCTGGAATCCTTGAAATCTCCTTTACCCCTCACAAAAACTTTATGAAGTTGTTATTGTCACTATGGAGATGAGGAACTAGAGCCATAGAAGAAAACATCACCCGAGATAACACACTGCTAAGAAACAGCTGCAGTGAACGTGCACACATGATTCCCAGAGAGTCTGGAACAACTTTCTCTCTCTAAAGCAGTTACCTGCCCCTTTGCGTTCAAGCTGACAGCTCCAGGCTCCCTTTGAATCATCTCCACCAGCTCTGGGGTAGGGGAGACAGACTTCATGATCACTGGAGGCCAGAAGGCTGCCACTTTCCGGAATTTGGCAGCGCCCCGCAGGAGCAACCACAGTCCTTTGGCAAAAGACCACTTTCCAACAACATTGTCAACCTGTATCATCTGGACCTCAGGGCCCTGGGCAGTTGGGGTACCCTGGGAAGCAGTAGCAGCCGGTTACCACCCCCACCCCACTGCTTGCCACCTGCTGAGAACCCCTCCTGTCATTTCATCCCCAAGCTGGGGGTTATCTCCCACATGGAGAAATTTAGGGGGAAAGCAGGGCCGGGGAAAGGGGAGGGTCGGCAGCTTCCACAAGAGCCCTCACTCTCCCTTTTAATAGAAGCCAGATTCAACATATGTCATTCCGTAAATCCGGGGGTCCAACTGGAGGCCTGTAATTTGCTGCAACCTTCCCTGTCCCTCCGAGTGAGGTGGAGCTGTGCCAGGCACATCAAGGTAACTGGTGGAAGATATCATTTGCCCACTCTGAGCCGGTGTTTCGGTTTCCTATTGTAATTTTTATTTGTGTTGAGGTTTTGTGGTTTTTCAAAAGTCAACTAGATTTATTTTAAAATTAAGGCAAGCCAACATCAAAGGCTCTGAGTGGAGGATGTTTAGGTATTATAAAGAAAGAAACGCCGTGTAATCTTTCCTAGTGTTCTTTTCCAGGGCATGTATCAGTGACTGGTTAGTGGACGTTTCACAACCAGCTTGCTCTTTTTCTCTGACTTTGCTCTGTATCCAGCCACCTACCCCTCAGCTCACCCTATGACTGAAAATCCTTTTCTTTGAGAAGCCCCCTCCCACCCCTTCCTTGGTCTCTCTCTCTCTCTCTCTCTCTCTCTCTCTCTCTCTCTCTCTCTCTCTCTCTCTCTCTCTCTCTCCTCTCTCTCTCTCATCTGGTTTGTAACTTGGTGTCCCAAGTAAAGAGTATGAAACTGAGGTTTCAATCCTTCCCTGCGTCCCAGCTCCTGAGATCCTGCCCCATGATTCACTACTAGATAGGGGAAGACTTCCCCAGTTCAAGTAGGAATATGTGGTTCCAGTGTCATTTACTTGGTAAGCAGGAGAGAGTTCCTACTGAGCGCTTCTCTTAATAATTTATGATAGATGGGGCTGCAGCGAAAGTACAGCAGGTAGGCATTTGCCTTGCACACAGCCGACCTTGGTCCAATTCCTGGCAACACTGAGAGTAACCCCTGAGCATCACTGAGTATGCCCCCCTGTCACTGCACAATAAAAAGAATGATAGGGAGAACCGAGAGATGTTTTAAAGGCTCTAATCCTGGCACTGCATATATGGTTCCCTGAACTCCTCCAGGTGTTATCCTTGAGCATTGCCCAGTGCAGACCCCGACCCAGCCCTAGTCCCATGTAAACAAGTTATAATTGTTACCTGAAAAATTGGTCTTTAAGTGCTGCAGAATATTTTTTCAACCCAGTTACTTATATGGAGTGTATTTTTAAGAGATTTGTTGTTCCTCAAAACAGGAGGATAACATTTGCTGATTTGATGATCAGCAAATTGAGCCACTTGCACTTGATCAGGGAAACTGACTTTTTTTTTTTTTTTTGCTTTTTGGGTCACACCCGGCGATGCTCAGGGGTTACTCCTGGCTCTGCACGCAGGAATAACTCCTGACAGTGCCTGGGGGACCATATGGGTTGCTGGGAATCGAACCTGGGTCAGCCGCATGCAAGGCAAATGCCCTACCTGCTGTGCTGTCACTTCAGCCCCAGGAAAACTGACTTTTAGGGACAGTCTTTGCTTTCTGTTATGTTGTATTTCCACAGATGAACCAGCACTTCCAACTGGTTACATCCTCTTTTTTTTTTCCTAAAAAGATCAGTGATTCCATAATATTTTCAATTATTAAAAGTTTTACAAAGGACTTGCAAAAAAGAAACATGTAGTAGTAAGAGCATGGAAATGCCTCAGTGTGCAGGTTTGAATCTCAGAACTCCAAGGCCCTTTCTCCACCCCTGCCCCCCCCATAATTTGCAACACAATGGAGGGGAGTAGACCCTGAAACAAGGCTGGTCTCTAGTAACTGATTGTTTCCCTGGTTGTATAGGATAAAGGAGAGCTGGGAGTCTCCTCAGTGCTGACAATCTTTCTCTGACAGAATCCTCCCCCAATGGTGACTTTTCATCAGATTTCTTCATCAGCATGGATCAGTGATTGTTCTCTAAGACAGTGTATTTAGAAAGCTATAGTTTTTATTCCAAGAATTCTTAGATGTGGGAAATACTTTCACCTCATTTTTCTCTCATTTTCTGGGATTCCAATAATTTGGGTAGGACCCATTTGAACCTCTGCGGAGGTAAAATATAGGCTTAAACTGGCCTGTCCGTGATCCATCGACATACTTTCTTGTGGTGGCCAAAAATTATACCGTGTGCTTATATTGATATGTCTAAAAAAGTTAATATTTTAATTGGTACCTACATATATTATAGAAGTTGATGTGGTTATAATTCCAGCAGATCTAATTAAATTAATAGTATCTGTCTACAAGGATAGAAATAAGAAAAATGTATAGAAAACTAGGTATATTAAATAATCAATATAATACTCTAATAAATTTAGGAGGAATATGTTGAAATTATGATTCATCATCATTCCACATATTTGTGCCTATATTTTATAGTCTAGTTAACAATAAAATTTTATGAGTTAACCTTGCCATGAAAACATTCTCTTCTTCATTGCAGACTTTTATATATAGCTTGGGAACATAGCCATGATCATCTTGATGTGCTTTTACACATTTTAGTCAATGAACCAAGATGAACTTACAGTAATTATATTTTTGCTCATCGGTCCAGATTTTATAAATTTGAATCTCTGTTCCTTGAAAGAGAGTCTGTGATGATTAAGTTAGTGAAAACTTCCGAGCTTATTAACACAAAGAGAAGATAGATACATGGGAGAAAAAAAAAACTTTACTATGTCTAAATTATTTTTACTAAATGATTATTGCACAACCTTTAAGATATTTCTGAAACTTGGATTATTTCTCAAAATGACTGAGTAACAACTATATATAGTAAGATGCTTTCTGGGTATTTTCAGAACTCCTAGTTATAACTATGCACCAAATATGGATAAACACTGGATCATGCAGTACACGGGACCCATGTTGCCCATCCACATGGAATTCACAAATGTTCTACACCGCAAAAGACTCCAAACTTTAATGTCGGTGGATGATTCTGTGGAAAGGGTAAGCTCATAAATTTACCTCTATAGCGGTTTCTACTCAAGTTTTCCTAGAGCTGTTTTTGCTGATTCTGTAATGCCTCTTAATGCCTCTTAATTTTATGTTAAATTTCATGTTAAGTCTGTTAGTTTGGTGATTTTATCACCTCACCCATATCTTGTCCCCCTTCAATCTACCTCTCCAGGTTTGGTTCTTAGGGACTCAGTGCCTAAGAGGAAATTTAAGTCATAACATTATAAATCAGGGCTACATCCATAAATAACTTCAGTAATATTTACATTAAGCAAATAATGTAAATAAGCAAAATAGGGGGCTGGAGTGATAGCACAATGGGTAGGGTGTTTGCCTTGCACGCTGCCGACCCGAGTTCGATTCCCAGCATCCCATATGGTTCCCTGAGCACTGCCAGGAGTGATTCCTGAGTGCAGAGCCAGGAGTAACCCCTGTGCATCGCTGGGTGTGACCCAAAAAAAAAAAAAGGAAAAGAAAAAGAAAAAGAAAAAGAAAAAAAACAAAATTGGTCCCTAATGATATTTTGGAGATGTTTAGGGAATGTGGTGGACTTGAAATTAAGTCCATGCCCCCTAAACAGGGGGCAGTTACTTAGCTCCAACTCACTTTTGCCCAATAGAAACATGAACCCAGTCTTATCTGGTCCCTTCACTTTGTGTGCGTGTTTGTTGGGGGGGGGGCAGGCAGGGGGTTGTTTGGTTACACTGAGCGATGCTAGCATTACTTTTGGCTATGTGCTCAGGGAACATTCCTGGCAGTGCTTGGGGGACTATATGGGATGCCAGGGATTAAATCTGGGTGTGCCATGTGCAAGCAAATGCCCTACCTGCTGTAACACTGTTGCAACTCCTCTCCTCACTTTTTTTTTTTTTTTTTTTTTTTTTTGCTTTTTGGGTCACACCCAGCAATGCTCAGGAATTACTCCTGTTTTTCACTCAGGAATCACTCCTGGCAGTGCTTGGGGGACCATATGGGATGCCGGGGATTGAACCCAGGCTGGCCACGTGCAAGGCAAACACCCTCCCTGCTATACTATCACTCCAGCCCCTCTCTTCACTTTTTAAAAAGAAGTCAGAAAGACAAAAATTTTACTTGAAATTTTGTGAATTTTAAAACATAAGACAAATAAGACTTGCACACCGACTGTGTTGAGCTAGATTGAGTTCAGAAGCAGCCTGCCTTTTATTTCTTTTAGATTTTGATGACTGTAAGAATAATACTAAATTTTGCTAGAACAATGGATTTTTAAAGTGAAAACGTTAAAGTTTGATGGCAAGGTCATTTTTTCTGGAGGCAGATTCTTTTTTTCTAAGTGAATGAAAACCTTAAGTCGGGGCTGGAGCAGTAGCACAGCAGTTCGGCAGTTTGCCTTGCATGCAGCCGACCCAGGTTCGATTCCAAGCATCCCATATGGTCCCCCGAGCACCTGAGTGCAGAGCCAGAAGTAACCCCTGTGCATGGCCAGGTGTGACCCAAAAAGAAAAAACAAACTTAAGTCAGATGTGTCAGATTCCAAAGAGTTACATTTCCACTCTGTCACTGAGCTTTATCCTTCCAGAATTGTAAGTAACTGAAAAATTTGGTTACTGCTTGTGTTTGGCTGCAAGAGTTAAAGCAACTCTTGCCTTTTGAAAATAATGGGAAAAAAATTTTAGGTGAGATCATGACATGCTGTGACCCTGTTACACCACCACACTTGCTTCTGACTTCTCTGTGTGTGCTTGCCGTGTTGCAGCTGTATAACATGCTTGTGGAAACAGGGGAGCTGGAGAACACATACATCATCTACACTGCGGACCACGGCTACCATATCGGGCAGTTCGGTCTGGTCAAGGGGAAGTCCATGCCATACGACTTTGATATCCGTGTGCCTTTCTTCATTCGTGGGCCAAGTGTAGAACCCGGATCAATGTACGTACTTCGGTTTTCACAATCCACTGCCATAACTTATGTATATCTGAAATAACTTTATAACCAGTCTTAGTGTCTGGTTTCCTCTCATCCCAAACCAAAAAAGGGTATAGGCATGCTGGTTATTTAGAAGATGAAAACCCACCCATCTACCCCCACTGCCCACCACATGTTAAATTAAATAGTTACTATTTTAAAAGGAAAGAAAGAAAAAAATAACTCAATGACTAATTCTCTCAAATTGACCAGACTCCGTAGCCCATGTGCCTTGGGGCCCCGTTTCCAGACAAAATGTTGTATTTAATTGTCTTTGAATCAGAGATGTACTGTCATTTTAAACAAACAAATATAAAATAGTGTCATCCTGGAAGGTTTTGTGGTGTTGATGGTTTTAGGCCACACCTAGCGGTTCTTAGGGGCTGCTCCCAGTTCTGTGCACTGGGGTCATTACTGATGGTGCTCGGGGAAGCATGCAGGGTTGGCAATGGAACCAAGCCTTCTGCATGCAGAGATGTGCTCGATCTCTCTGACCCCAATTTTTATTTTAATTATGACTAAATAATTTTTTAAAGGAAATGAAAAATTTAAAAGCCTGATTCTCTTGCAAAAGAAGCTTAAAGACTGAAGTTCTTTTTCTGTCACTGGGCAAGTTATTGCATCCTTCCATCTCGAGCTTCCCAACATAAAACAACCCTAACCTGTTGTGACACTCACCTTTCGTACAGATAAGATTGTGCCCACAAAACGCCAAAAGAGCGCAGTAAAAAAGAATTCCTGTAAAAAGCAGATGCTGGAGCGGTCCTTTTAGAGCCTCTAGCCTAGACCCCAATTCAACAATGGAGAATCACAGCACGGCCCGCTGCTGCGTGACACTCATCCTAAGGGAAGGTGACACTGGCCGTGTTTCTCTGAAGAATGTTATTGCATAACTTTGGATCACTAGAAATACCTTAGGGAGGGGTGTTGGGTCTGTGAAAGGCTAAGTAACAAGAAATGCATTTACCTAATTTTTAAAAAATGAATTATTTTCAGAACATTGATTTTTAAAATCCTAGTTCAACTAGCATTTTAGAGTATAGACATCTTTCCAGCCCAACTCCCATGAAAGTCTGTGCTATTGGCCACTCAGCCACTCTGGCCAAATGCACCCACCCTCTCCTCGGAGATCAGATACGAGGGCAGAGGCTTGGGGGGTCAGTGATTCCCAGTGTGCAGAAGGCAGCCTTCAGCATCCCGTCTCCACTAATACTGGCTCCAGGGTCTAACCACTGTCCCTTTGCAGAGTTCCACAGATTGTTCTCAACATCGACCTGGCTCCAACCATCCTGGATATCGCCGGACTCGACACACCTGCCGATGTGGATGGCAAATCGGTCCTCAAACTTCTAGACCTGGAAAAGCCAGGTAACAGGTGTGTCAATTTTTTTTCTTCCTCAGTCAATCCCTAAGTCCACGGGGTGCCAGAGCCTGCCAGTACCTGAAAGAAGGAGAAGAAAGTTCTCTTTGCCCAAGAGGATCACCCCAAGGGGTTTGTGAATAGCCCATTGATGGAGAGGCAGTCGTGGCCTGTGGGAAGTGAGAGGTGTTTCTTTCAATAAACTTAGCACAGATCCATTGGGGAAAACATCCAGATGCCAACAGTAAATATTTGCATTTTGATTTCAGATTTCGAACAAACAAGAAGGCCAAAATTTGGCGTGATACATTCCTCGTGGAAAGAGGGTAATTATTGGTTCCTGGGGCGCTTCTGGGAAGCGTTCCTAGCAGGCAACTCTGTGGGGAGCTCCTCCACCTCTTTTTTTGTTTGTTTACTAAGCATGCATGTTTCGCAAGCCCAGTCACAAAATTGAATGTTTGCTACTCAGTCTTTGCTGGTCAGCTGAGTAATGGCTGCATCATAGCTTCAAGAATCAATTCTCACATAACAGGAGCATAAAACTTATAAGAAGCTTGTATTACATTTTTGATCTTTGCTTTCCGATCGGACCAATCTCTCAACTTTCCCAGCCATAATTCTTAAGACCTGTATGAAATACTCTTTTCTACTTCCTTTCCTTATGTTCCTTTTTTCAGTTTTAAATGAAGAAATAAGTTCAATTACAATTATGTCAAGTCGATTCTGAGTTTCTCCCTTTTGATTATTGTTTGGTATCTTGTTTTTCTCCAAATATATATTGAGAGAAAAGCATTTATTCAATTAATTTATATACAGAACTATAAAGTTGAACAGATAGTACAGCAAGTAGGGTGCTTTTCTTTTTTTTTAATTTTTAAAAAAAATTTAGCTACCAAGAGTACAAAGTTATTTATGACTGGGTTCAGACATACAATGTTTCAACAAGAATCCCTTCGCTATTATCCCCTTTTCTCTACCAATGGCCCCCACCTGCATTTGTCTCCCACCCACCAGTCTTCCTCTATGAGAGGCACTCTGTGTGTGTGTGTGTGTGTGTGTGTTTGTGTATGTGTGTAACAGGTTACTGATAAGGTTTCACAACACTTTCGGCACCACCTCCTCCTTCCAGTTGGACACTTCCCTTATCCATAGACGTTGCCGCATCCCTGTCCTATACCCCGGCCCCCTCAAGTGGCATGTTTCCTACTGAATACCAGTTCTCATGCAAGTAGGGTGCTTTTCTTACAGACTTCTGACCTAAGTTTGATCCCCAGCAACCCATATGGTTCCTGACCCTGCCAGGAGTGATACCTGAGAACAGAGCCAGGAGTACGCCCTAAGTACTGCCAAGTGTGGCCCAGCCCACCCCCTCCACCCTCCTTCCCACCCCCACCCAATACTAAACATTTCTATCCAAGGTTTTCAAAGTAATGATGTGGGATGGGAGAAAAATTGTATTCCATTTATAATTTTTACAAAGACTACATCAAGTGTTGAATCCTCATGCACAGAGCTTCACCAACATTCTTACTGAAAATCCTATTCTCACTTCTCATTGAGAAACTTTTCTTTTTCTGTCAAAGGAAGTTTCTGCGTAAAAAGGAAGAAGCCAACAAGAATGTCCAACAGTCAAATCACTTGCCCAAATACGAAAGAGTCAAAGAACTGTGCCAGCAGGCCAGGTACCAGACGGCCTGTGAACAACCTGGGCAGGTGAGTGACCCACCTTGTCGTTACCTCCTCTCTGCTGTTTTATTTGGGATGTCAGCATATAAGATACTGTACATTTATGCATCAATAAGCTTATCCTGGCTGGCAGGGAATGGGAATGCTACTTGGGGTGCCTCTCCCCAAATTGCGAATCATCTCCCTGATCCATGTGTTCCAGGCTGGGACTCCTCACCACTGCATGGGATTCCCCTGTTTATTAATGATGGTGCCCCTCTTCATGACATTCCCCCCTTTTGAAACCCGGATGTCAAGAATAATAGAGATAATTTGTGATATATGTCTTTAATGTAATAAATAAGCCACATTTTTTCAGTACAATTGCTTGTGTGAATATATAAATGAACACAATGTTTAGCAAAAGAAAAAAAGATGGTATGCTTGGAGACTTCTAAATTTCAACTCAGTTAAACAGGACTAGTTCAAAAGAGCAGATATGTATAGTTCAAAAGATCAGAGACTGATTCCGTGTTAACGAATCAGAATCCAGAGATGGTTAAACCACAACCATCCTTGTGTTTTCTATTAACTGAGTTGAGAGGTTCCTATGAGTCAAATCATGCGTGGATGTGAGGCCAGTAGGCAGAGCGCTACCCCCCCGCCCAAAGACTTGCTGTTAGCACCCAGGACTAAATTCAGATATCAGCAATCCAGAGAAGGAGAGAATCTATGTTTCAGATCAGGGGTCGAAAGGAAACATAATGTGTTGGTTGATTATTTTTACATAAAAACATTCTGACATCAAATGTTGCAATAGAATTATCTTCATGAACAGAAATGTTACTATAAAACTTAAAGTCACCTGTGGCACTGTAACACTGTTGTCCTGTTGCTCATCGATTTGCCCTAGGGGCACCAGTAACATCTCCATTGTGAGACTTGTTGTTAATGTTTTTGGCATTTCAAATACGCCACGGGGAGCTTGCCAGGCTCTGCCGTGTGGGCGGGATACTCTCGGTAGCTAGCCAGGCTTTTTGAGAGGGACCGAGGAATAGAACCCAGGCCAGCCACGTCCCAGGCAAACACCCTACCCACTGTGCTATCATTTCACCTGTATTGTCTATTATATTAACTAAAATTAAAGAAATGCCAAGTAAGAACTAAGAGAGTGAGAACCTATGGACACAGATTTATTTAAACAATTTTGGGTTGAAATTTATGTGAAAAATAATGTTATTTCTTGATAATTGAGGAGCTGAACTTCTGCCTAATTCATTGCAGTTAAGGATAACACTTAAGAAAATTGAAAAATAATAATCACTGAGAATTTTTCATCCGTAAGGCACTGGATATGAAGTTTTTTATGTATCAGTTCAATTAATCCTCATATCACATCATCAAGTGAAATAGGCATTGTCATCTCCATGTTGCAAGGGCATAGCTGGTTAGTGATAAAGCTGTAACACAAATCAGTTGTAAGATTCAAACACTCAAATACTAGAAGTTACACTTTCTAGGTAACTTCCAAGTTACATTAACTAGGTAGAGAGAAGTTCAAGTCTTTTGTCTCTGTTTCTGTCTCTGTCTCTGACTGTCTATGTCTCTCTGTATCTCTCTCTCTCTCTCTCTCTCTCTCTCTCTCTCTCTCAACATCTCTGGCTTCTAAATGTCTATACAATTAATATCAATTCAAGATTTCAAACACCTGAGATAGATAGTTTGGCAATTATTCAAATGGCCTCATTCATTTACTCTTATTATATGGTATCTAGTTTATTGAAGAGACATTAATAATAAACAACTTGATCCTCATTCTTTCTGTGTTTCCTCATGCCATTTTGTACACAAGGATTCCTTTGAAATAGAAAAGAGTTGGGAGAAAAGTTGTTGAAAGAAGGGATAAAACCAGATCTTTATGGTATTCTAGTAAGTCTTAATTTTCAAGTGTTTAGTAGAGAAGCTTAGAACTATTCATTATATTTTAATTTGAAGTCTTCAAGTCCTTCTTATGGAAGCTCTAAGTATTATTATGACTAAAACCTTGGAATTGTTTTGCAGCTGAAAAATGATTTTTATGAGCCAGCCTCAATAAGCTAATTTACTTTTACTCAGGAGTTGGACGTGTTCAGTGTTAAATATATCTCATGCAAATTGGTGATCTTGTTACTATTTCAGCTCTTTAAGTGGCAAGCACTATAACCATTTGGGAATAAGGTACACTGCCTACCTTTCAGTATACAGTTTTTCAAAGCTCTTCAGATGGCTTGTGCTGAAATTTTAATATATGTCCTAAAGGGCAAATATAGCATAAACTAGATTATGGTACTTTGGCACAAGCTGTTCACTCATGTGCTGAATACTATGTTAAAAAGTTCATTTTGCTTTCTTATATTTTTCTAAACTGGCTTTGTCCCTATGAACCACTTTCATAGCTGGCTCCCTGGAATTTTCCTCTGCTGCATTATTTCTCCATGAATCGGTCTGAATTTAGATCCTATCACATAGATACATGAGAACATTAACAATGATCTCTTTTAGAAGTGACTGAATTTGTGGAACAAAGAATTAGATCATGCCGCTGATTTGGTGATTTCTTCCTATACAGTGCTATTTAAATTGTCGGTCAAGATTCTAAGGACTTCAAGAAAATTTTGAGCTGAAAATAATTGTCAATCTACATGTCAAACATGATAGCTTAGTTGTATTTCTATTTATAGAAAGCTTTATATTTTTGCCCCTTGTCCTTTCTGTCTGGTTACTAGAAAGAGACTGTTTTTAGTTTCAGCATCACTGACTTTATTTTTTGTTTTCTTGGGGGGCCACTCCGTCAATGCTCAGTCTTGCCACTGGTTCTGTGCTTAGGGATTACTCCTGGTGGGGTTCAGGGGAACATATGGGTGCTGAACACCGGTTGGCCGCATGGAAGGCAAGCACCTTACCTGCTGTACTATCACTCTTGCCTTTTATCACTGACATACATTTTTTTAGTATAATTCGATAGTATACAGTACTATTAATAATGGTTTCTCATGTACATAATTCCAACACCACACCTATCACCAGTGTATGCCCTACCCTCCCAAGAACCACAACACCTTCTCTCCCAGCAATTCCCCCCACTCCCCCATCACAGATCACTGACTTTATTTTTTTATTTTTGGGGGCGTCACACCTGGTGATGCACAGGGGTTACTCCTGGCTCTGCACTCAGGAATTACCCCTCGGTGCTCAGGGGACCATATGGGATGCTGGGAATCGAGCCCGGGCCGGCTCCATGCAAGGCAATTGCCCAACCCGCTGTGCTATCACTCCAGCCCCACACATCACTGACTTTAAACAGAGAAAGGGAGAAGTCCAGTATAACCTGATTATGTGATTCAGGGTTAAGGCAGCAGTTGAGGCTAGAGCTCATTTGCTTGTGCTTTGCTCATTTGACATGATTTCATGTGTGGTCAGTGCCTGCTTTCTCTCCCTCTGACCAAGATTACCTGCCTTATTTCAAAAACAACACAGCTTCCCTTTTGGCTTGACCCAGCATGTAGAGGAAAAATCATCCCAATGAGCACCATCATTGCTGTTCCCAAAAAGTTGATGCATCCCCCTTATTTCCATACCTTGTGCCTGGCCACCTGACTTGTTGGTTTGCATCATGTGGATGCAGAGAGGAGAGTCAATAAAGGGAAAAGGGATTAGAGTTCAAATGGTTTGGAATAGAATAGAGGCTATCCACAACTCTTTTAGAGTAGTGTTGTGTCTTCTGGGACAAGATAATTGATTTCTCCTGAATCTCAGGTTTTCTGGCTCTTATGAGAAAATTACTCCCACTCTTGTGAAGATAAAGTGATACTACAGGTAAAGTGCTAGAGAAACTTTCCAAGGATGTGTGAGTGTTGGGTGTTGGTGTCTTCTCTCAATATTCTCCGGTGGTTTCAACCTTTTATGTGCCTTCAGACCCACACCAGTCTGAGGCTGATGGTTGAAAACCGGCTTGAGGCCATTTACCTGTTGTTTTCATTCCTCTAAAGCCAGAGGGAATTAAAATGGGCTGGCATCCCAGATACTTGGCCCAGTCTCCACTATGTGAACAGATCTACTAGCGGGGACTAATTAAGACAGCATGCACACATGTGTTTGCATTATTTCCATGCTCCTGAATTAATGCAAGACTGAGTGTGAATTCCCATCACTCTCTACTGGCATTGCACCCCCAGGCACAGTTACATACAGACACATAACATATGCAAGCACATGCACATGCGCACAACACACACACATAACACACACACACACACACACACACACGGACAAATTTTCACTTCCCTCTGTGAAAAGACAGATTCAACAGAGAACATGGATTGGTGCTGCTCAGATATTTCTGCAGATTCAAATTGCCTGGGGAGCTTTTGCAACTGCTAAGGCATGGCCTTGCTCTATACCAGCGTTTCTCAATCTTTTTTTGACAGTGACCCATTTCAAGCTTGTTTTCTTTCTGTGACACCCCTCTTCCTTCAGTCTTCCTTCATGTTGGTATACCCTAGTGTTATGCCATGGCCCCCATGATTTTCAACTATGCCCCCTTTGGAATATGTTGGGCAGTAGATGGAAGATGATAGGAGACCAAGTGACCTCTGAGAAGCACTGCTCTAGATCAACCAGATTAAAACCTCTGGAGATGAGGCTAAAGCATCTGTGTTTTAAAACAAGGTTAAGAACCCCAGGCCTAGAATCACATACTATCAAAGTTAGAATGAGGCTTAAAATTTTACTACCTGAATGATATCATTTTCCAAGTTTGATAATTTAGTTCTGAAAACAGAAGCTATGAATCCAGTGTGAGATCTTGTATCTCTTCACTCCCAGGTTCAAAACTTCCCTGAAAATGCTGCCTCAGGAAAAGTACAATTGGCTGGGTTTTCCTTTGAGATTATCACTTGGTAGACATTTCACATGAAAGAAGTCCTAGGTATAGAACCCCCATAGCCGGAAATGGGCACTGTTGCTCTCAACCATAAGAGAATCACAAAATCAATTTTCAAAAGTTTGGGTTCAACCAAGAAAATTAGGTCAGAAACTCAGTGAATGGGAAATAGGTAACTGCGGCTTTTTCTCAAGTTCTTCTGATTGATGTGAGCAACCAAGACTGAGAACTCTACATGTCAGTTGAGTAATCCCATCCTTCTCACTATAGAGTATAGATGTTAGTTTTCTAAAATAAGAGCTCCATGAAGGGAAAATTCCTCAAACATTCCATTTTAAAGTACATTTTGTGTATTTTCTAGCACAGGGATGGGGGGGTGGAGAAGATGGTTCTTTATATGCTCTTATAGAGCAAATGTCATGCCCTTGTGTTGAAAAGCAAATTCCAACATTTTTGCAATTCAGTTTGCCCTTTTTCCCCAAAAAAAAAAAACTCTTTTTAGATTGCCTTCTGTTGTATCAATGATGTGTTTAGAATCCTAAAAGGAACCCAGCTAAAGCAGAGGAAATGATAATGTAGCTCATTGACTGAAAGTTGGTTTAGATCCAGCATCTAAGTTCTCATCCAAAAATTACCCCTCTGTCCATACTCCCTCCAACCTCTGGTGACCAGCTGCAGAACAGGAATTTAAAAAAATATGTACCCTTAAGATCTAGCTAGAATAATTGATGACCTGTTTCCAGAAGCTCACTGAGTCCTGGTTAAAGCCACATGGCTACTGAGATTAAATATCATTTTCCTGGCTCTTGTGTGAGCAGAGGGGAAGGCCAGACCAGGACCTCACTGCCATACTGAACCTCATGGGGGTTCTGAACATCCACACTGAAGAAAAGATTCAGACAGTTATGTGGCTACTTTGATGCCATGACTTTTGTATGCTTCCAAAACGCAGTGCGCAAGGTGAAATCTCACATTTGATGATGTTCCAGTCAGAAATAAACGCAAGTCCACTTTACTCATATGCTATGTAATAACACCTGACCCTATTTATGTTGCTTCATTTATCCCGAGCACTCTAACCATCCTGTCTTGGCCAGGCTCTCCTCTTCCCTCTCTCTTAACTGTAATACTCTCTTGATGGACGCTGCTTCTGCACTGCCAGACTGTCTCGCTCCCATCCCCACTGGGGTATACCTGAAGCCTCATGGTCCACCGCAAATCAATCTCCTCTCTGATTGGTGTTTTCATTGCAGTTCTCCTGGGATTCCATCACGTGCCCACAGTTTTCTTGCTGGGTGATCATGAACAACTTATTAAACCCACCTACCTCAGATTCTTCATCTGTAAAAGGAATGCAATAGGGTCAGGGCTGTAGTAGAGTGGGTTAGGCTTCTGCTTTTATGCAGCCCACCCAGATTCAATACGTGGCACCATTTGTGGTCCCTAGAATCCCATCGGGAGTGATCCCTGAGCACAGAGCCAGGAGCAAGTCCTGAGCACCACTGGCTGTGTCCTCATCCCTGACCAAATCATGATCATAATAAAATGAACATAATAAAAGACTTTGTCTTGTAGAGTTTCTGTAAACCCCTATGAGTTAAATAGCTTACACATCTGAAACAGCACCAGACACAGAGCTAGAACTCCACAAATGTTGACTATTGATTATCCGCCCGGACAATTTCCCTATTTTATCTTCTCCAAACTGCAGGTATCACACTTGCTCCAGTGCCCCCAACTTGACCTTTCACACATGATCATCCAGATTAGAATCTAAAGAAAGAAGGGGCTGGAGCAGTAGCACAGCAGGTAGGATGTTTGCCTTGCACGTGGCCAACCCGGGTTCAATTCCCATTATCCCATATGGTCCCCTGAGCACCGCCAGGATTAACTCCTGAGTGCAGAACCAGGAGGAACCCCTGAGCATCGCTGGTTGTGACCCAAAAAGCAAAATAAATAGAAATAAATAAAAATAAAATAAAATCTCAAGGAAGGAGGCAAGGGAGTTTTTCAGTGGGAGGCAAAACCACCAGGAAGGCACAGCTGGTTCTCCAGCACTGCATCACCAGGCACAATCAGGAAATCCTCTGGCCCAGTCAGTCCAATGTCACTTGATGTGGTCCCCAGGTCCCCTGAGCAGTGCTTGAAATCCTAGAAATCAATAAATAATAAAGTCTAAAGGATAAAATGTTTCCACTGCTTCTTCCTTTCCACTCGCCCTTCCTCATCCCATCTCAGGAGAAATAGAAAAGGAATCTTCTCATTACAAACAGCTATTTCATATTTGTGAGAGAAAGTTTGGCGATGCCACCAGTTGAATGGAGTGTTGAGATGGTGTCCTTGGAATTCCCTGGTGCTGAGATGAAAATTCTAAGCACATGTTCACGTGCAGGTGATGTTTTTCAGGATGCTGGTCTGGCATAAAGGATAATAGGGTTTTCAGAGAATTATTGTAGGACTGTTACATTTCAGAAAATATGATTCAAACCGCATTGTGAACAAATGTAATGACATAGTAATGGAGAGCTAATCTGTATTTGCTAGTGTGTGTATAATTAAGCTTTCTTTGCAATGTACCTTTGAAGAAGTTGTGCCAGACGTTCTTTATTTTTTACTCCTGAAAAGGGACATGGGTATGGTATAAATAAGAATATAGGACCAATCTAATAAATACATGAATGCAAAATATAAAAGCTATGATGATTATTTAGTGGTTACCTCAGGCAAGGGAAGTAATCAGAGTTCTATGATCTTCTAATATTGTACTAATTACTTTGTATGACCTATTTTACACCTCAGAAGTATTTTATAAAATAAATAAAAACTTTGTTAGTGGTGGTGGTATGCAGTAATTTTGTACCAAAACTTTAACAATATTATAACAACCTAAAATATTATTTTAAAACATAAATAAATATCTGCTTAAAAATCAATGAAATACAAGCAGGTAAGGCACTTGTTTCACATGTAGCTGACCTGGTTTGATCCCCAGTAATCCATATAGTCTCCCAAGCACCTTCCAGGAGTAATTCCTGAGCACAGAGCCAGGATTGGCCCAAAAACAAAAAAAAAAAAGAAAAGAAAAAGGAATTTTTTTTTTGATTTAAGAATTTGGAGAGCAGAGAGAGAGAGAGAAAGAGAGAGAGAGAGAGAGAGAGAGAGAGAGAGAGAAAGCAAGAGAGTTTCTCCAGAAAGGAAAAAGCAGAAAGTACCCCATATAGTAAAATGAATTACACATCCTAAGTTGTGATGGAGGCACCCCCAGAATGGAGATGCACTAAATCAAATTCTTGAAGTAATAAACTGTGTGTACTAGAAGGATAATCATATTAGCAATTCCTTTGTTGAAGCTTCCACAGGCCAAGTTGTTTGTGTATGTTATCTCTGATGCCCTTGATCCTCCAAAAGCTTAGATTGTATAGTTCATGTGGTCAAGATCTCATAGCAATGTGAAAAAAAGGATATCCTAATCCAGGCTTTTCCAGCAAGCCTTTATTCAGTAAGCACTACTGGTTTGAATGGTCATTTGTAAGTACTAAAAAGTACATAAGTGACATGCATTACTATAAACTATTACTCTAATAAATGGGTTATGGTAACTCTTTAGATTGTTGTAAAGATTAAAAGGATAAACTTACATAAAGTGTTCTGGAACAGTGCCTGGCAGCAAGTCAGAGTTTATTAGATGACAAGAATGATGAGTAGAGGCGGGAGTGGGGGTGGGCGGTACTGGAGACATTGGTGGTGGAAATACACTGGTGGAGGGATGGGTGTTCCATCATTACATGACTGAAACTCAAACATGCAAGTTTTGTTACTATAAAAAAGGAGAAAGAATGATGAGGGTGAAGATGGTATTTAATGGAATTGTTTGCAAGGCATTTGACATATTTCTCATTTGGTATGATTCCTCCAAACAAACTGCACAGTTGAATTCTTCTACCAAAGAGTCAGCTTTTCTTCATCATCAGGTATTATGTACCAAGAGATATTTATATCCTTAATCAGAAGCACTGAGACATAAATAGTAAATGGAGTAAGTCAAGGCTGACTTTAGGGAATAATTCAAGAGTATGAGGTGTGGTTCTATCCCAAAAACAAGATTCAGTGTCAGTGGAAAAGCTAAATGAAATAATAACCTAAGAACGATTTATGTAGTTTATCTAGAACTTCACCCATAATTAGTATGCAGAAGTATTTGTGGAATGAATACATGCTAAGTTATTATGATGTTGTCCTAGAAAGCAGGAGAGGAATTTACAGCAGTGAGTAGCTTGAGAAAATGGAAGCAGATTTGGAGATATTCCAATGCACTGATAAATTTAAGGCATAGGTATAAGCAAAACAGATGCCATCTGTACTTCTACAAGGGTTTGTTTAACTAGCTTCTTCTGAAAGGGACTGCACTTCTTATTGGCAGTTGCCTCATCCATGTTCACTCTTTATCTCACCACTGAAGTTTTCTGCAATGAAAAAATACCTTATTATTTTGTCAATTTTAGTAGCTTTCAAACTGAGCAGTTCATTCTTTTTTTATTTTTCTTTCTTTATATGTGTGTGTGTGTATACATGTATATTCAGGTATTGAGATTGTGTTGGGCTGGAGCAATAGCATAGCGGGTAGGGTGTTTGCCTTGCACTCAGTCAACATGGCAGACCCGAGTTCAATTCCTCTGCCCCTCTCGGAGAGCCCGGCAAGCTACCCAGAGTATCTCGCCCACACGGCAAAGCCTGGCAAGCTACCCGTGACGTATTTGATATGCCAAACACAGTAACAAGTTTCACAATGTTACTGCGCCCGCTCGAACAAATCAATGAACAACGGGAGGACAGTGATACAGTAATACAGAGATTGTGTTACACCCATCTGTGCTGAGGGCTCCTGGCTTTGTGCTCAGAGGGCTCCTAGTTCCATGCTCAGAAGAATCATATGTGGTGCTGAGGGTCGTCCATGTGCAAGGGAAGAGGATTAACCCCTGTATTATCTCTCTGGCTCTCATTTTAGTTATGGGGTTATGTTTTGGAGTTTGTTTGGTGGCTTGGGTGGGGGGCACACACAGTGGTGCTCAGGGCTTACTTCTGGCTCTGTGCTCAAAGATCACTCCTTGTGGGGCTCAGGAATAAATGCCAGGTATTGAATCTGGGTAGGCCATGTGCAAGGCAAATGCCCTACCCACTCTTCTACCTCTCCAGCCCCTTCATTTTGCTTTTTTTTTTAAATCACCTTTTTTTAAATTGAGGCATAATTTAAATATAACAAAATAACACTTAATTTTGATTGCAATGGCAAGTACAGCATGGCATGTAGAGAACATAAGACCTAATATGCTGAACATTGTTTGCAGCCACTTTAGAAAGTCCTTTTGTCCTCATTTGTACTATAATTGTAGATGAATCAGCCTGTCTCCAGCTCCATCTAAATCTCTATTATTTTTGGTTTGGGATCACACCTCACAGTGCTCAGGGACGACTCCTGGCTCTGTGCTTAAGGTTCACTCCCAGCAGTGCCTGAGGAGACATGTGGTGTCAGGGACAGAGATAAGGCATCCCACATGCAAAGCATGCTTTGTAAGCACATGGCCTTTCCCCCGCCCCCCCCCTCCTGTGTTTAATCTTTATTACTAAAACATAAAGCAAAGCTCTGTAACAAAATATATATACATTTGGTGCTTTAAGCAAAGTTAAACCTGAGACAAAGTTAAATCAAGTTAAGTCTGAGAATCTTAACATAAGTCACCTGAAGTAACACATTCACATCCAAAAGATTTCAACTAATTTAAACAATTTATATTGAGCACTAATTCCTGTACAGCTTATTATTACTTGTTTGACTTCAGCTTCTGCCATGAACATTTGAAATGGGATTTGGAGTTCCCAACTTTTACTTGGTGCAATAATAAATATACACACCCCCAAAATTGTTTGATACCTTTTTTCCCCAAAATAAAAACCTTCAACAAGAGATTAGAAAACTTAATACATATTATTTCTCCAAAATGAGTAAATGACATCAATTCTAATTCTTACTGAAGCATTTTTTAAATTCATACCTAGAGCTTTTAAAGATTCTTTCTTCCCTTCTCTCTATAGACTTGCTAAGTAATATGACTATTTTAGTTATAACTATTTCAAGATTTTATTACAAAATCATGAAAATTGTCATGATACTGAACATTAAGATGACTGTGGAAAATGTGTGCTAATTACATTTCATAAAAATTCATTGCTTTCTGAACACTGAGATTTTAAAGCTTTTAACTACTTGCTCTAATAGGGTTGATGACTTGTTCAAAGGATTCATAGTATAGAAAATAATTGACATTTTTGTCATTGGCTTTTATTATATGTAAGAACGTGTTTAAGTGTATCTCTATGTAGTGTCAGTTCATGTAGTATTATGTTCATATACCTGCAAATATGTGAATGCATTTAGTTTTTTTGTTCCTTTCCCTTTGTGGGGGGTGCAGGGAGGGGTGTGTATTTTTGTGCCACACCTGACCGTGCTTAGGGCTTACTCCTGGCTCTGCACTCAGGGCTCTCTCCCGACTGAGCTTAGGGAATCATATGGGACACCAGGGATCAAATCTGGGACAGCCATTTGCAAGGCAAGCACCCTATCCACTGTACTATTCATCTAGCCTGTGTATTTGATTTTTCAATCAGTGCCAAGGACAGAGTCAGCTCCCAGGGGTGGTTAAGTTGGATTTTTCAGAAAACGTACATTTCCTGCATCTCCATCTCACTGGAAATCAACAAGGAATTTGGAATCGGAAGTAAGACTAAGTCACTAAAACTGCATTTGTGTGCTTTCTAGAACCTACTTTTACCTTCAGCAATCCCAGGCAAAAATAAATAATTAGATACCAGGAGCATTTTTAAAAAATATATTGCATAATAGACTGACGCGCTGCCTACTGCACTAAGAGGGCTGCTGTAATAGGGGCTGGAGCGATGGGCCAGCGATAGGGTATTTGCCTTGTGCACAGCAGAGAGCCCTGCAAGCTACCGAAAGTATGTCGCCCGCACGGCAAAGCCTGGCAAGCTCCGCATGAGATATTCAATATGCCAAACACAGTAACAACAAGTCTCACAATGGAGACGTTACTGGGCCCGCTAGAGCAAATCGATGAACAACAGGAGGACAGTGCTACAGTGCTACTACAGTGCTATTGTGTAATAGAAGTAAAGTATGTTTTGCTGTTGTTTAATTAGTTTGTTTGCTTTTGTTGTTGTTTGGAGACCATACTCAGCAGTGCTCAGGGCTTAGTCCTGGCCCTACACTCAGGAATTTACTCCTGGCTGAGCTCAGAGGACCATATAGGATGCCAGGATTTGAACCCAGGTCTGCCGTATGCAAGGCAAGCGCCTACTCTCTGAACTGTATCTCCAGCTCCTTTTTCACTGTGATACATGCATAAGAGCTAGTAATTGCACTAAAGTTAATATAAATTGGAGCAATGAAAAGATATAAGACTATTATTTTTAGCAATGAAGGTGACCATAATTTTTGCTCTGATAGAAAATTAGAGGATTTCTCTTTCTTTTTCTTTTTTTTGCTTTTTTTTGGGGGGAGGGGGTCACATCCAGCAATGGACAGGGGTTATTCTTGGCTCATGCACTCAGGAATTACTCCTGGTGGTGCTCAGGGGACCATATGGGATGCTGGGAATTGAACCTGGGTCAGCCACGTGCAAAGCAAATGCCCTACCCACTGTGCTATCGCTCCAACCCCAGGAAATTAGAGGACTTCTTAAACTTCTACTTGATGGGCAATTGTGATGCCACTGGTCACTTCTGCTGCTACTATGGGCATTAAGTAGTCAACTCTCCATTTTTGAATGTTCAAAGTGGAGATTACCCGAGTGGTTGGATAAACCAAGCCATTTGGATTTAAGACAGAGATATAGACACTCACACATTACTTATTTCCAGGTTTTTGGAACTATGAAAGTTTATCATCTACTAGGCGATATTTACACAGCTAGAGTTCTAGGTGGCATGTAATTATCTCCTAATAGAGTTGTGCATCATTTTTGAAAACATTGTTGAGAATTTCATAGCACTTTCTCAAGCTAATTGGTCATATCTGAGAGAGCCGAAGCCTTAATGTGAAGATCAATCATGTCCACTGCAGGGAGGGGAGCTCAAATCCGGACCCTACTGGACCCAAGCCACGGAGTATAAAATAATTTACCGGGAGAGAGAAAAGGTTTAGGTGAGAGCAATGCAAGTTTCTTAGAGGAAAAACACACTGGACTGACACAGTGGAGGTTTCTGCAGAGAAAGTCTCTCCAGCATTCTTTGGGAAGTATTTTTGATGTTGTTGATTTTATGATATGTGTCTGAGCTGCAAAGGTGAGAAGTTCCTGGTTTCTATAGATTTGTTTTTTTCTGGGAGGTGGGTAACAGGAGACATGTAGCTAATTCTGGAAAGAGAGTGAATTGCATGTAAGGTGTTCTGAACTAATCATTGTGAAGAAAGTAAATATGTATATAAAATAATTTGAGCTTCTACTGGGAAAGAAATAGTGGGACTGGTTCTAGGACTGAAAAAGAGAGGATGCAGAGAATGTCTTGTGGGGCCATTGACTTCATGACTCTGCATCTTGACCCATTATGTGTGGTCGTATACCATTCTGTAAACCGTCTTGGCTTCTAACCAAGATCATCTAAGATCCTTGTATTGGGCACTTTGAAACCAATGTAGCACCCAAGGATAGCCTATTGATGTCATACAAGTATCTAAATAGCATGTGTAAAGCCATTATGGGTGATACATGAAAGAATTTTAATATTTTTAGACACTATTTTATATGTACTTGAAACTATATAACTGGCACAACAAACACAATTTTGCAAATATCATTGCTTTGGTCACACTTGAGAAATGTATCCCTTTTCTCAATGCCTCTTTTGCTGATCACAACACCCAAAAGGAGAAAGAGAACAAAAGGGAATGCCCTGCCACAGTGGCAGGGAGGGATGGGGGGGATGGGGAGATGGGGGGGAGAGATATCATCCTGGTGGTGGAAAATGGGCACTGGTGGAGGGATGGGTATTTGATCATGGTATGACCGAAATCCAAGCACAAAAATTTGTAAATCTACAACTGTACCTCATGGTGTTTCACTAATAATAATAATAAAAAAAGAAATGTATCCCTTTTAAGTATAAGTAAATTCCATATTTAAATCCCATATAGAAAGCCCATATTTTTTTAGGGAAAAGAGTGACGTTTGCTAGCCTACATGTTTTAACAACGGTTGTAAACTTAAATGAAGATGAATTTTTGTCCTGCTTTCTTAAATTTATATTTTAGGGTGGGAGGAGAAAAGGGGAAAAAAATTTTATAAGCAGTTGGTTTCTTTTTTGTTTTTTCACAGCGATTTTTTAACTTGGGTTTTGGCTTTGGGGTTTTGTTGGGGGGTTATTGTTAATTTAATTTATCTTGTTTCATTTTTTGCGGTGTCAAGGATGGAGCCCCCAGTCTCCCACATACAAGGCATATTTTCCCACTGAGCCACATTCTCAATTCTGATTATTTTTTTTTCATAAAAGTAAAGTTAAACTGTATATACAAAGAATCACATACATATTTATGGGGATTCCTAGCACAGTGCTCCCCCTTTTATTCACTCGGAGTTTCACTTACCAAAACCTATGGGGCCAGGGATAGGGCAAATACACCACTAATTGACCTCAGCAACGCCCCCCTTTTTAAAAAGAGATGGAAAAGCTCATACAATAAACACTGGGTCAAGTTCTAGAGCCTGAGGGGACATTGAGGGTCTGGGGGATACCAAACCCCAAGGCTGTGCCTAACAATCCAGGATTGAGTCTGCAGTATCCTTGACATTCTTGTCTTTTACTTTTCATTTCTTACTGGATCACAGTGAGATACAGAGTTACAAGGTTTTTGATGATTGGGTCTCAGTCATAGAACATAGAACATTCTACTGTCCCTTTACCAGTCCCTTTACCCACCACTAGGGTCCCCAGCAACCTGGCTTTTTTGTTTGTTTGTTTTTGGGGGTTTTTTTTGGGTTTTTTTTTTTTTTTTGCTTTTTGGGTCACACCCAGCAATGCTCAGGGGTTACTCCTGGCTCTGCACTCAGAAATTACTCCTGGTGGTGCTTGGGGGACCATATGGGATGCTGGGAATCGAACCCGGGTCGGCCCTGTGCAAGGCAAATGCCCTACCCGCTGTGCTATCACTCCAGCCCCTGGTCCCCAGCATTCTTAATAAAAGACCCAAACTCAAAAACCCAAAAGCCGCTCTGTGTGTGTGTATGTGTGTGTGTGTGTGTGTGTGTGTGTTTTGGGAAGGTGAGTGCTCCCTCTCTGGAACTGGCAGCTTTGCCAGGTGGTGCCAATTTTGTAGATGGCTAAAAGCAAACCTGACACCTCTGCTAATGTCTGCAGAGTTGTGAACTTAGCTGGCCCTGTGGTGGAGTCAGATGAAATTCATCTCTGTCTTCCTCCTGCACCACTCTTTCCCCAGCTCCCATGAGGAATCCAGGGGCCAAGAACAAAGCAGCCATGTTTGTTTTTCCAGAGCCAGAGAGGGTTGGTGAAAATGGTTCTGACAGCTGTGCTGGGTGGAGGGGTGTGGGGGGGGGGGTGAGTCAACACTGGCCCATGATTCCTTCAAGACTCTGTTTAGTCTGCCTGCTAAGGATGTATAGATACAATTTTTGACTTGAGCTTCATAGTGTAGTTCTTATTCCCGGTCATTTCACTCTCCTGTCTGAAGTGTAAAAATATAACCAAAAAAATTTTTAAAAAGGGTGGGAGGTCGACCTGAGAGATGATACAGCAGGTAGGACACTTGCCTTGCACACAGCTAATGTCAGTTTGATCCCCGGTGTTGTATACGGACCCCGAGCACTGCCAGTGATCGTGATCCCTGAATATAGTTGGGTATGTGCTAAAAACTAAAAGTGAATCAATTCATTGAAAGGGTGAGAGGAAACTTAGTCCAGGATCATATAAAAGAAGGACCTGTTAGAGGAATGCTCATCTTCCTGGTAGAAGGAAGCCAGGGCGACACAGAGCCAAGAGCCACCAGTCAGAGCGGGGTCTGACAATCACCCTCTTCCTTGTTGACTTTCACAGAAGTGGCAGTGCATTGAAGACACGTCAGGCAAACTTCGGATTCACAAGTGTAAAGGCTCTACCGACCTGCTCACAGCCCGACAGAGCACACGAAACCTCTACTCCCGCGGCTTCCATGACAAGGACAAAGAGTGCCACTGTGGAGAGGCCAGCTACCGAGCCAGCAGAAGCCAGAGGAAAAGTCAGCGGCAGTTCCTCAGAAACCAGGGAGCGCCAAGTAAGCCGTCACTTGGGTGTACATCAGGGGTAGCCCACAGCCTTTGTGAGTAGACTTTAGAGAGACAAAGGACTGACTCCTATATTTGGGATCTTATCAATGGTATAGTTTTATGAACAGAAGCAAACAATTATTTTTTCCAATGAAAGAGTGCTACAGAGGTGGTCCAACAGGTAAGCCTTGCATCAGATCAGCTAGCCTTGGTTCAACTGCCAGCACCACTGGGCACAGAGCTAGGAGGAAGCCCTGAACATCGCTGGGTAAGGCCTCCAAACTAAAAAAAAAAAAATACAACCACCAATTTTTTCATGTAAAAGCTAACCTAATTTGCATTTTGGTTTTCATTTAAGCATAGGATATTTTCCCTGGAGCATATAATGCAATTATCAAAACCACTAGATGCTAAATGTACACACACATTAAAGAGTTGCATGGAAACAAAGGGTATGGATAAGGGCAAAGGGTGTAGTTTAAGTCCATTTTATTTTATCTAAACATTATTGTCATAAGATCTGTTTTTACTTTAAATTGTTTAGAGAAGGAAAGGAAAAAAGAAAGTAAAAATGAAAGCCAAGATTTCAATGCCTGTTCATTTAACTAAAAGAAAAAGCATAAATGCTTTGTTTGGTTGTGTTTGAGGGCCCCGACAGGCAGTGCTCTTGGTGGGGTTCGGGGTGTATCAAACCCAGATCAGCTATGTGCAAGCCAAGCACTCTACCCACTGTACTATCACTCTGCCCAATTATAAATACTTTTTTAAAGTGGGATTTATTTATTAGGACATTTCCTGATTCTTTTTGTTGACTGGCAAGGTCAAAATAGTCTAATAAATATGAAAAACACTGCCTAAAAATTTTTGTGTAAAACCCCTATGAAATAGACAGGAAAACCAACAATCAGGCATCTTCCATTGAAGAATAAGAGTCTAGTGCCATCTAGTGGCATGATATAAAAAGTGACTCAACTCTGGTAATTCCTTCCTATATCTTTTGGAAGAAAGGCGTCCACCTGCACAGACCCCATATGCATCTGATAAGCGAGAGCCACACTTGCACAGTTACGCTCTTCTCTAGAATACTGCGCACTTTTTCAGTGCTCCCTACAAACCAGAAAAATGCGTTGGTCTCCCCTGCATTATCTCCCATCAGCTATGTGTTAAATCAGTTTTGGAAATTTTAACCTTTCTTAGAGCAATCTTCTATTATTTATGCAAATAAAATGTATCTAGAGTATTTCCCTTTTGAAGACGCAGTTCACTGCTCTGGGAACACTTCATAATCTTTGGAAGCTTATAGATTATAATTCTAAGTTTCACAGCTATTGGTTGTGCAAACTCGCCAAATGATCGTAACAGCCAAAGCTTCAGTGTTCTTATTCTTATTGTAATAAAGCCTGTTATGGCAATATGATCAGTTTTTAACAGAAGGATTTATTCTAATACCGAAAAACCAAACAAAACAAATATGTATATTTAATATAATATATTGCTACATATTATTTTGTTATATATATTTATATTTGTATATCATTGTTTATTGATTTGCTCGAGCGGGCCCAGTAACATCTCCATTGTAACAATTGTTACTGTGTTTGGCATATCGAATACATCACAGGTAGCTTGCCAGGCTCTGCCGTGCGGGCGAGATACTCTCGGTAGCTTGCCGGGCTCTCCGAGAGGGACAGAGGACTCGAACTAGGGTTGGCCATGTTGGCCGTGTGCAAAGCAAATGCCCTACCCGCTGTGCTATATATCTAGTTTTATGGGTTTTTTAAATTTTTATTTATATTTTTATATATGGGCTGGAGATATATCACAGCAGGTAAGGCTTGCATACAGCACACTTGAGTTTGAGCCACAGCATTACATAGAGTACCCCAGGAGTGATCCTTGAGCACAGAGCCAGGAGTAAGCCTTGGGCACAGCTGAATGTCAGAAAATAATACTAATGAAAATAACGAAAGTGAAACATTACATTGTACCTGAAAGCCACAACATGTTGTGTCTATAGGATATTTAATAAAGTTTGGGTTGTGTTTTTTTTTTTTTAGAACTTTAATTCACAACATGTTCTATGTGGAAAGGATCTTAGAGATCGCCCAGATATACCCCTCCCTGGAGGGATAAAGGGCCTGGAACCCATAGAAGCTGTCATTCCTCAGTGAAATTAGGCAGAGAGAGACCAAGGCCACGCCCTCACCCCGTCCACGCAGTGCGTTTAGGTGTCTGCAGCCTCATCCCGCCTGTCCAGGGGCTGAGCACACTATCTGCCCACTTCCCGGGTGCTCAGGGAGCCAGTGATCTTCTTTCCCAAACTACATGCGTATGTGTCCTCTCTCATTCCCAGAATACAAGCCCCGATTTGTCCACACCCGGCAGACCCGTTCCCTGTCTGTGGAATTTGAAGGTGAAATATACGACATCAACCTGGAAGAGGAGGAGTTGCAAGTGCTGCAGCCCAGGAGCATTGCCAAGCGCCATGACAGGGGCGCCGGGGGGCGCCCAGATACCAGCGGTGGCAACAGGGACATGATGCTGGCAGACAGCAACGCCGTGGGCCTGCCCTCCACTGTCCGAGTGACACACAAGTAGGAAAGCTGGAGGCGTTTGTGGGGGTCTGAGTTCTAAGTCGCCCCTCTTCACCCCCGGCATTATGATTTTGTCCTCTTGTGAAATGCACTCTCGGGGCTGGAGCAATAGCACAGTGGGCAGGGCGTTTGCCTTGCACGCAGCTGACCCGGGTTCGATTCCCAGCATCCCATATGGTTCCCTGAGCACCACCAGGGGTGATTCCTGAGTGCAGAGCCAGGAGTAACCCCTGTGCATAGCCGGGTGTGACCCAAAAAAGCAAAAAAAAAAAATGGTACTCTCGGGACCAGGAGATAAGCATGAATCTCAGAGTTGTGTGCCTTGTGTGTGCTAGGCCCCGAATTCCAGACCCAGCATAGGACCCTTCAGGCATCACTGGGTGTTGAACTTACGCCCCCAAGCATGCTAAGGTGGCCCTGGTTGCCACTGGCACTGCTCAGTGAAAGCAGCATCCTATTGCTGGTCTCTGGTGTTGAGTCCAACCTGGTGAGCCAAGCACCTTCAGGAGTGGGCATCTCTTAGGAAGTAGTCCCAAGATTTCTTTTTTACTATTATTCATTTTTTTTCTTTTTGGGTCACACCCAGCATTGCACGGGGGTTACTCTGGATCATGCACTCAAGAATTACAACTAGCAATGTTGGGGGACCATATAGGATGCTGGGAATCAAACCCGAGTCAGCAGCGTGCAAGGCAAACACCCTACCCGTTGTGCTATCGCTTCAGCCCCTAATTAATTCAATTTTTATAAAGTTCTTGGTAATATGGTATTGGAAGACTGGTCTGCATAAAAACTCTGGGAGGCCGGGAGAACTAGGATATGGGTTAAGACATTTATGTCGTAGGCAATGTCCTGGTTCAATCTCCGGCCCAGTATATGATCTCCTGAGCAATGCCAGGAGTGATCCCTGAGCTGTGCCCTTCCCCAGCCTCCCCCAAAAGTGAAATACATAGTCCAGTTCCAGAGAGTATAGAAGTCTCCAGTGATCCCTTTCACAGCTCTCATAGATTGCCTTGGTTCCTTCCTTCCAAATTCTATTTATCTTCTCTTTCATTTCATCACTCGGTGTATGCAGCTACCAGGAGTCTGCAGGGATGTATCTTCACAACTGGTCTCTCTCGGGAAGTCACTGCAGCATGTTCAGTGCAGAGAGCTGTAGACAAGAATTTGTTCCTATACAGTGCTGACTGACCCCAGGTCCCACTTGTCCTATTTTTCCTGACACTGCTGCTTTGCTTCACAGTTAGTGGGACATTTGAGGAAATAACAACTTGCATGTGATGAGCAGCGAGAGCCCTTCTGACTGCTGAACTCCTGACAAGCCACTCCTGGTCTCCTGGTGGAAACCTGCATTTCCCCTACAGTATTCAATGAGTCTTTCAAACCAAAAGTGTTGGATGAACCCCTGGCTGTAGAGCCACCAATACTGCCTTGCTTTGATGCGGGGGGGGGGGGGGGGGGTAGGAGGATGTCTCAGTGACCCCCCAAGGCCATTCTTTGCCTGCAGCCATAGTCAGGCCACAGGCCACGTTGCCACTTTTTCATGTGTGCGTGTGTGTGTGTGTGCTTTTTGAGTCACACCCAGCAATGCACAGGGGTTACTCCTGGCTCTTCACTCAGGAATTACTCCTAGCGGTGCTCGGGAGACCGTATAGGATGCTGGGAATCAAACCCGGGTCGCCACGTGCAAGGCAAACGCCCTACCCGCTGTGCTATCGCTCCAGCCCCACGTTGCTACTTTTTCTTGTCTTTGTCTCAGTTCTAACCCACCGTGTGCATCCGTGTTCAGAAGGCAACTCCGCTTCCTCTACTGTTTTTCGAGCTTTTGAATTTTAAACTGGTATCTATTCATGTATAAAACAGATTCACAGCTTAACACCTCTCTCTGTGTGTAAGACTCCACACATCCACCACCAGCGCTCCAGCACTACCCGACTCTGCCCAGCCTTCCCACTCACCCTGTCTCTCTGGTAACCACCTTAGTTTTACAGAGTCTAGAAATTAAATTTGAAGTCTTTGTTTTCTGTTTGACTTTCTTCTTCAGAATTCTCTATGAGTGAAACCATCTGATAATTGTCTTTTATTACATCCATCGTGTCTCAGCAGGTCTAATTTCATCTTTTACTGACAATAGTAACACATCTAATCTATTTTCATTTTTGGAGCCAACCTCGTAGGGCTCTGGGGATGCTCCCAGTACAGTGCCAGCAGGAGCTATTCCTCGCACAGTTACTCAGGTATCATTCCAGGAACTGTATACTGCCAGGGTAGCATGTGTTCCTCATGCACAGAAAGGATACACTCCAGCCCCTTGAGCTATATCTCTGCCTCCTCCCATCCTTTTTTTTAAAAAATATTAGAGCATGAAACTATTTCTAATGTTTCAAATTTTTATTCAGGTGCTTCATTCTTCCAAATGATACAATCCATTGTGAGAGAGAACTGTATCAGTCAGCCCGAGCCTGGAAAGACCACAAGGCATACATCGATAAAGAGGTGAGCGCGGCACTGTGATCCCAATGCAAACTTAGCTCCCCGGTCCTGATGTGGTTCTGGGCCAAT
Organism: Sorex fumeus; assembly: GCF_029834395.1. NCBI lineage: Eukaryota > Metazoa > Chordata > Mammalia > Eulipotyphla > Soricidae > Sorex > Sorex fumeus. Next base: position 29,480,191 of record NW_026606059.1, on the reverse strand, counting down.
CCATGCGTCTACTTCATCTCTTTAAAAATGATGATGACACTGGAACAATCAAGTTCTATCTCTCTCTACTTATACCATGATAATTCTGATTGAAGAAAAGCAGTGTCTGACGAGAATGGAGAGTGACACAATGACCTTTTAAAAATTCTGAGAAAATGTGTCAAGGATAAAAAGAGACAGAGGTTAACATATTAGTATCAGTAACATATTAGTGAGAACGATTGAGGCAGACAGAGTCTATGCCCAGTTGGTTTCCCAGCTCATTATCTTCCTAGATGAATAGCTATAATTACGGAATAAAAAAAAAAAAAGAACTGAAAACAAGCACTTAGTACAAAAATGCCTGATATTAACTTGTCGCTGATCAACCCTCCAGATTGAAGCTCTGCAAGATAAGATTAAGAATTTAAGAGAAGTGAGAGGACACCTGAAGAGGAGGAAGCCTGAGGAATGCAGCTGCAGTAAGCAGAGGTGAGCACGTAGCCTTGTCTCCTCTCCAAACACACTTCTACGTGCTATACAGTGATTACAGTGATCTGCACAACACGTGCATCTCCTAGCCAGTCAGAAGCATAAGAATTCGAATTCATCATCACTACCTGAAACTATGCAGGACAAGTTCTCTATGTCATAAACCTTAGTAAGTCCCATGGAGTTAAGATATTTACCATAAAGCAATCACCTTCCTTATATTTTGATTTCTATTTAAGAAAATGAACTGCTCAAAGGTAAGAGAGATTGCTCAATGGACTGAGTGTATGCTCTGCATGCAAGAGGCCAAGTTTTAATTCCCATCCCAGTGACTCTTCATGTACCATCCCAGTGACTCTTCTAGCCCAGAGCCAGGAGTAGATCCCAAGCATGGTCCAGTGTAACCCCAAAACCACCCGGAAAGAACTAATTTGATCAAATGTGTGATTATGAAGATTCACTTTATAAATCCTCTTGCCTCAGGACCCGTGGTGGTGGAAAATGGTCACTGGTGGAGGGATGGGTACTTGATTATTGTATAACTGAAACCCAATCACAAAAATTTGTAAGTCTATAACTGTACCTCATGATGTTTCACTAATAAAAAATTAATTAATTAATTAATTGATCCTCTTGCCTACAGTTATTACAACAAAGAGAAAGGTGCGAAGAAGCAAGAAAAATTAAAAAGCCATCTTCACCCATTCAAGTAAGTCTCTGTTTCCTACATTTCGGGAAGGGGGGAGCAGGAACAGGGCTCTCTGCCAAGCATTTCTGAAAGGCCATAGATACTCCCATCTTCCAAGGTGTGCAACTTGGAAAAAACTTGATTCAGCTAGGAGGGCAGATAAAATAAAGCCAACACCTGAACAAGAGACAGTGGTGATGTTTTGAGGATCCTTTAAGAGGAAGTTCTAATCTAATTCTGAAGTGTTGTCTGCTGATATTTGAGCCAGGTATCTGGGTTTTATTCCATGCACTGTGGATAGTATCAGGGAGATGAAACTCTCTTGCTTAGGCCCATGTGCTCTAGAGAGCATTCTGAAACGGTGTTGACTTCTGCAAGTTGGGAGAAATGTGATTACTTTTTTTTTTTAAGATTAATAAAATTTGAGTGTAAAGGGGATTTTCTATTTAAGACTCAACAAAAATTAAGCCCTTGGAGACTTGAAAGCAACTCGAGTGGTAGAGCAGCTGCCTAGCATGTTTACATGAACCCCACCTCAGCACCACTGGATGGGACTATAATTTTTAACAATAAAAAATATTGTGGCTTTTATGGAAAAATCAAGAAAATTAAAAACTTCTTTCCATGTCTATTTTGTACGATTTATCAAAGAACTTTAGAAGCCTTGTGTAAGTCTTCATGGCATTAGTACTGAGCCCAGAGAGATAGCACAGGGGTCAGTGCACTTGCCTTACATTGTGGCCGACCGTGGTTCAAGTCTCTGTGTTGGCCAAGCACACAGACAGGGGTAGTGAACCCAAGCGCCATCAAATGTACTGTGATATCCTCCAAAATATGAACCATTGGAAAAAAGTCAATTGTCCCAACAGTGTGGATAAAAAAGATCCAGGGCTTCCATTGACAGTTATTGCCACCTAGGGGGGTGCATGTAAAGAAAACCTTTTTTTTTCTTTTAAGTTGAGTCACTGTGAGATAGTTATAAAGCTTTCATGTTTGAGTTTCAGTCATACAATGATTGGATACCCATCCCTCCACCAGTGTACACTTTCCATTCCAATGTCCCCAGTATCCCCCCCCCCTCCTTTCCCACACCTCTCCCTGCCTCTATGGCAGACAGTTTCCGTCTTGCTCTCTCTCTCTCTCTCTCTCTCTCTCTCTCTCTCTCTCTCTCTCTCTCTCCCCCCCCCCCTTTTGGGTATTATGGTTTGCAATACAGATACTGAAAGACCATCGTATTTGGTCCTTTATCTACTTTTAGCACACATCTCCCATCCCGAGCGATTCCTCTAACCATCATTGACTTAGTGATCCCTTCTCTATCCCAACTGCCTTCTCCCACAGCTCATGAGGCAGGATTCCAAGCATGGAGCAATCTTCCTGGCCCTTGTCTCTACTGTTCTTGATTATTAGTTTCATATTTATGTTATTTTATATTCCACAAATGAGTGCAGAAGCTCTATGTCTATCCCTCTTTTTCTGGCTCATTTCACTTAGCATGATACTCTCCATGTCCATCCACTTATAAGCAAATTTCATGCCTTCATCTTTCCTAAAAGCTGAATAGTATTCCATTGTGTAGTTGTACCAAAGTTTTATAAAGAAAATCTTGATCCCCATAAGATTCAGCAAAATGCTGAGGAAATTGTTACTTAAAAAAGTTTGCCTTCTCTATTGTTGATTATATTTTGAGGCCTCTGTGAAAAATAAAGGTCATCTTTTATCATTTCTCCATTATCCTGGGTTTATATGTTTGTGGAGATTCAGAGCAACTATCTTATTTTTTGAGGAAATACTTTCTATTTATTAAGAATCCAGATGTCAATTTATAGTGCTGCATGCCTGGAACACAGATACAGCTGTTATGACATGTTACTCCAATTTAAACAATCTCTTTAATCCCCTGTGTGGAAATAGGGAGGCCGCTCAAGAAGTAGACAGCAAACTTCAGCTTTTCAAGGAGAACCGGAGGCGGAAGAAAGAGCGGAAGGAAAAGAAGCGGCAGAGGAAGGGAGAGGAATGCAGCCTCCCAGGGCTCACCTGCTTCACACACGACAACAACCACTGGCAGACGGCCCCCTTCTGGAACCGTGAGTCTCCGCGCCCCCATACAGAGAGCAGAGACGCTGCCCCAGCTGCTTAGACTAGCCCAGAGCCAACCCCTCCAGAGGAAAACATCACAATGGTCTTTATTGGCAGCAAATTTTTCTCTTATTTTGCAAAAAAAAAATAATTTTACCCCTTTTTATTGGCATTATGTTTAAAATGCCAGGCCCAGAGAGATAGTACAGCGGGTAGGGTATTTGTCTTGCACATGACTGACCTGGTTCGATCCCTGGCATCTCATATGGACCCCCAAGCACTGCCAGGAGTAATTCCTGAGTGAAGAGCCAGAAGTAACCCCCAAGTAACGCTGGGTGTGATGCAAAATAATAATAATAATAATAATAATAATAATATAATAATAATAATAAATAAAATGCCAAGCCCTCTCTCGGAGAGCCCGGCAAGCTACCGAGAGTATTCGATATGCCAGACACAGTAACAACAAAGTCTCCAATGGAGACGTTACTGGGCCCGCTCGAGCCAAGCCCTACCTTAGTTTCTCTGTCTTTATGTTTTTCTTCCTCCCTTTTATGCTTTTTCTTCTCTTCTTTTTTCTTTCTTCCATTCTTTCTTTCCCTTCCTTTTCCCCCTTTTCTTCCTTCCTTCCTTCCTCCCTCCTTTTCTTCATTTCTCCCTCCCTCCCTCCTTTCCTCCTTTCCTTTCTCCTTCCTTCCTTCCTCCACACTCAGGGATATTCCAAATCTATTCCTGGCTTTGTGCTCAAGAAGGTCTGCTGGTAGTGATCAGGGATTCTGGTATGTGGTGCCAGGGACTGAATCAGGACATGCTGCATGCAAGGCAAGCACCTTAACCTGTACACTGTCTTTCCAGCTCCCTGGGTGTTTCTATAATGATTTACTTCACATTATCATTAGAACATACTGCCAGTTCCAGTACAATTGGACTGCACTATTTCTTTTTTCTTTTTTTTTTTAATTTATTTATTTTTTTACAGTTGTAGATTTACAATTTTTTTGTGCTTAGGTTTCAATTATACAATGATCAGATACCCATCCCTCCACCAGTGCCCGTTTTTCACCACCATGGATAATATCCCTCCCACCCCCATCCCCCTATCCCCCCCTGCCTCTGTGGCAGGGCAATCCCCTGTGTTCTCTCTCTCCGTTTGGGTGTTGTGGTCTGCAAAAGAGGCATTGAGTGGCAAACATGTTCACTCCATAGTCTACTTTCGACATGCATCTCCCCTCCTGGGAGGATCCTCCAAACATCCTTTATTTGGTGCTCCCTTCTCTATCTGAACTGCCCTTTCCTCTAGGATACCCGGCTGGCCTCTAAGTTATGGGGTAATCCTCCTGGTGCTGATCTCAGCTATTCTTGGGTATTAATCTCATACTTTGTTACTTTATATCCCCCAGATGAATGCAATCTTTCTATGTCTATCCCTCTCTTTCTGACTCATTTCGCTTAGCATGATACTTTCCATATTGTACCACTTGTATGTAAATTTCATGACTTCATCTTTTCTAACAGCTACATAGTACTCCATTGTGTAGATGTACCAAAGTTTCTTTAACCAAGGACTGCACTATTTCTAAATAAGTAAGTCAACAAACAGTTTTGCCACAAATATAAAGTTTTTGTACTTTATTTCAAGTATAATAAAAGAGGTAAATATAACTTGCAGCAAGGACTATATCAGCATTCTTCAAATAGGGGTTATAAGGTCCTGACTGGGCTCCTAGAATATCCCAAGGGGGCAGAGGTAAAAATTGGATACCTGTGTAGTGCATAGATGATAACAGAGCACAGATGTACTGCCATATTGAGTGATGTTGATTGAGGAGAGACTGGGCACCTGTGGGCAGGGAAATGAATGGGAACTCCCTATATGTTCTACTCAATTTTCCTGCACATCTAAAACAGCTCAAAAAATGAAATCTGTGGGGCTGGAGCGATAGCACAGCAGGTAGGGCATTTGCCTTGCACACGGCTGACCCGGGTTCAATTCCCAGCATACCATATGGTCCCCTGAGCACCACCAGAAGTAACTCCTGAGTGCAGCGCCAGGAGTAACCCCTGAGCATTGCCAGGTGTGACCCAAAAAGCAAAAAAAAAAAAAAATGAAATCAGCGTTGCCATTTGTCAACTGTGGTGACTGCGGAAAAATTAACCTTGCTCATGCCTTTGTTTTCTCATCTGTAAAATGGATTACTAATAGTCATCTATATTGAGGCTCATCTTAAGAATTCAGTGAGTAAATGTATGCATAGGACAAGGCACAAAAGCTCATTACATGTAGCCATCCAAGTTGTTTTCAAAATATTTGCTATAAAACATGTTTCTTTTCATGTGTGAATATTCTGTATTGATTTTTGGTTTCCTATTCCTCTCTTCCTCCCCGCCAGTGTTGCTATTGTTGTTGCAATGACCAGGGATTGCACACAGCCTGGCTGCTGTGGTGCTTACACATGTGTTGCTCTGGTGCTCCCTGGGCGTGCGCCAAGGCTGTGGTTACACACTCAGCCATGGTGCTCACCAAAGTTTGCACTCCTTTTTCTTGTGGTGCTTGCACACATGCTGCTGGGAGTAATGTCCCTGCCATACTCACACCCATGCTCATCAGGGCTACACTTCGAGACTGTGTTAAGATCACATCCTTATTTTTGTGGTATTGGCACAATCCTGACTGCCACGCAGTGAGATGTCTCATGTAATGCCAAGGGTTGCTGACGGCAGAGCTATCCAACTCAAACAGTGAAGCTGGAGATTGCAATAAAGTATGTGGGACTCTCAGGATTTGAACTCATGACCGTAAGCTTGCAAATCAAGTGTTCTAAACCCCTGCATGATTCTCTAAGTCCCATATACAACATGATTCTGAAATTTAATAATTATTACAGGAAAGACCAGCACATTCGGAACTTTCACCTGGCTTTAAAAGGAGAATGTCTTATTTGTTTATTTGTTTTTCAATTAACATACTTTCTAAAAGTCTCTAGAGAACCTGTTGTAGTTTAATAGATGATCATCAGACAAGCATCTCATGATCATGTGTTAAAGAGAATCCATCTATCTTTCCATCTGTTAACCATGGCCAAATCACACAGAGAACAAACCCAAGGTCTATCTTTTAATTAACTGACCATTTTACTTTTTATTTTAAGTAAAATAACCTTCAGTTGAAGATCTGATGCCTTTCTTCCATTCTCCAGTCACTCACGCTATTTTGGAGGCTACTGCTTGACAAGAGCTATGGGGAAGGCAACTCATGAGCTGGAAACTTTTTCTTAACCTTCAGCCTATAATCACCAATGTAGATCACCATGGATATTTCCTCCCAGTTTTTACCAGATCTCACAGCAAATTTGCATTGTGGTGGGGAGGAAGAGGAAGCATGGTGTTTTGTTCGTTTGGGTGTTAGATGATTGGCTTTTGGGTCAAAACAGCAGTGCTCAGGGCTTACCCCTGGCTCTGTGCTCTGGGATTACTCCTGGTATTGCTCAGAGGGTCCATTTGTGGTATCAGGGATCAGCTGTGTGCAAGGCAAGCACCTTAGTCCCTGTTCCTTTTTTTTTAGGGGGGGGGTCACACCAGGCGGTGCTCAAGGGTTACTCCTAGCTCATGCACTCAGGAATTACTCCTGGCAGTGCTTGGGGGAACCATATGGGATGCTGGGAATTGAACCCAGTTCGGCCGTGTGTAAGGCAAATGCCCTACCCGCTATGCTATAGCTCCAGCCCACCTTAGTCCCTGTTCTATCTCTCTAGATGTTTTTAATGTGCAGCCACACAGGAAAGGAAACGCAGACAGGAAGTATAAAGATGAGGGGACCAGGGGTGTGGCCTAGTGGGAGAGTAGCAGTCTCACGGGTACAAAGTCCTGTGCTCCATCCCTGATGCTGCAGCACACAAACAAGCCAAAGGCCACACTGTAAAGATAAGTGAAAGTTGGAGTGACTAGATAATCTACACTTTTATCACTTACTGTTTTTCTTTTTCCTTTGTTTAATCAACAGTGGGATCTTTCTGTGCTTGCACGAGTTCTAACAATAACACCTACTGGTGTTTGCGTACAGTTAATGAGACACATAATTTTCTTTTCTGTGAGTTTGCCACTGGCTTCTTGGAGTATTTTGATATGAATACAGATCCTTATCAAGTAAGTGAATATGTTTCCATTTTATGAATATTGCTAAAGTAGAATAAGCAGAGCATTAATTTAAATTAATTATCCGGCTTCTTCACCCACAGCTCACAAATACAGTGCACACTGTAGAACGAGGCATTTTGAATCAGCTACACCTGCAACTGATGGAGCTGAGAAGCTGCCAAGGATATAAGCAGTGCAACCCAAGACCAAAAGGCCTTGAAGTTGGTAAGGGGGAAAACACTGTTTTCCTATATTCCCTAAAAAAAAAAAAAAAAGAAAAGAAAAATTTCTGTTTTCACATTTTCAGCCTTTGAAACATTTTTATGCATAAAGGTTTAGGTTACTTGATCAAGGTAACTTTCTAGGCAATTCTCTCTAAGTTTTCCTGTGGGTGCATTAAGGAAAGATTTAATATATCAATAACTTGATAAATATCAGTTTGGAGGCAGGGGATGTCCAGTGGCGCAGAGCAACCTCCACCTATCCATGGCACTGGATAGGCTATGAAGTGCCACAGATCAAGCCCAGAGCCCTGTGTGTGATGCCAGGCATGTGTGCCAGCCGTTTGCACTCTCCTCTCGCCCTTGGTGAATATTTTATTCCAATCATTTCCACAATCTGCTCTCTAAGTAAACCTCAGTTCCTGGTGGAAGCATCCATTGGAAGGTGGGATGACAGCTTTAGGGATTTATTTGTTATTGCTGTCAACAGTCATAAGATATACTCTAGGTGAATGTCCTATTTTTAAGGGAATTTGGACAGAAACACACAAAACCCTGTTCCTGCCGATTATGTTTTGGAGTTCTCCCAAAAAGATCCCAGTCCATGACACAGTGAACTGGACTTCTTCTGCTAGCCTTTCCCATCTGTACAAGATATATGAACAATTGGGTATCTTGGGAACAGAGTATAATTGGGCCTGTATGCAATCTGCCTGATGTCCCTTCCTTGACTTGCGGTGTTAAACTTGCTGCTTTCTCCTCTGGCTCCTGGGGGGGCAATTCTTGTCAGTGTGTGTGTTAACTCTTTCCTGGTTACTGAGTTATATTCTGATAAGCCTCCTAGAAATGGGAATACCAGCTGCCCTCAGAAAGGAGTGAGCTGCTGTCGGCGAGTGTGTTGGGATGGCAGAGCATGCCAAACCCAGAAAACTGACAAGCTGGATTCAGGCAGCAGCTGTGTTTCCCTGAGTCCTGAACTGCCGCTGTCTGTATGGCTCCCTGGCAGAGCAAACATGAGCAAAATCTAAGTCAGCAGTTCTCTCTCTCTGGCCCCTGTGACTTGAAGGGGCAGGAAATGATTGACATCAACACTTGTCCTTTCCAGCATGATAGAGTACTGAAGGCTTGTATGTTCGAGGGTCTGAGAAACTATAAATCTGAGAAATGTCTTGTCTCAGCCATTAGTCGATACTTCTTATGGAACACCCTCATGGCCTGTCGCCAGTCAGAGGAGGCAGTTTTGACTTTAAAATAGGTCTTTGGCTCATTGACTCACTCAGATCAAATCTTTTCAAATATTCTACTTATCTGTTGATCTGTATCCTAAATCTTACACACACACGCGCGCGCACACACACACACACACACACACACACATGCACATGCACATGTACACACCTCTACGTCATAAGAAGGACCTGGAAACTAAACCAATTATTAGAGGAACTAGAAATATTACACTCAGGTATTTCTTCCTCAGAGAGCACAGTACTCATATCAGTGATGGTCTGACTCTACTCAGGGAAATGAGAGGAGTCCCTGGTGGTGAGCTGGAGTCAGTTGCTTCTCATAGGCTCTAAGTCCTGTGTCCCCTCTGGGCTAGTGTTTCCCAAAAGAGACAATAACATATCTCCCATCCCTGCCCCTGGCTGCAGGAAAGATCTAAGGAAATGAAGGGCACCTATTAGTAGCCTCAAGTGTAACTGGGAGATACTTTCTTTTTGTTTGAAAAGGTGAATTTCCAGGGCAAATTGAGTGATTTTTTTTTCTAAAAAGGGAGCAGTCGCAGATAATTAGTGCTACACTCTGCTTAAACAGTTCCTAAGTGAGATGATTATTGACTCTTTATTTGTTCAACGTTTTGTCCAAAAATAATCAAAATTTTACGTGTACTAAAACTTCTAGAAATTTTTACGTGGACCTCCAGAAAAGTATTTTAAAGTGGTTCCATCTTTCTCAGTCTTCTCCATTTTTCATATGGTCTCCTGCCTGTTTTACCCTAAACCTTTATATAATCTATATCATTTCTAATCCTTATTTTGAACCATCTAATAGAAAAACTGCTGGACTTTAGCACTGTCTGTATTTAACACAGTATCTTTCTTTCTAGGATTTTGATGTTGTGTACGGAAAACTACATAGTCAATGTTTGCTTGGAGGGGTGGTGTACTTCTTTTTATTCTAAAGCTAACATAAGTTACTCTTGTATTTTCCTATATCAGGAAATAAAGATGGCGGAAGCTATGACCTACACAGGTATTCATATGTTTTTATTCACCTCAGCAGCTTCTTTCCCAATAATTGCATGATCCGACCACTTCAACTAATTTCTGTTTCTTACCATGTTGCACAAAGCATAGCTTGGGGTGTATGCATGTTCTAATGACATTCTCCATCACATTGTGTCACTGGTTACAGATCTGTCATTACCTTTTCAAGGAGCTCACTGTCACAGCAGGATGTCTCTCTGGGCCATGCCTTCACTCTCGCGCTTGTCTGCTTGATGGATGATGCTGTTTTAGCATGGAATGATGTAGCACTCTAGCCCTGTAGCACTGTCCTCCCGTTGTTCATCGATTTGCTTGGGCGGGCACCAGTAACATCTCACAACAAATTGTGAGACTTGTTGTTACTGTTTTTGGCATATTGAATACATCATGGGTAGCTTGCCAATCTTTGCTGTGCGGGCAAGATACTCTTGGTAGCTTGCCGGGCTCTCCAAGAGGGGTGGAAGAATCAAACCCGGGAAGGCCGCATGCAAGGCAAACGCCCTACCCGCTGTGCTATCGCTCCAGCCTGTGGAATAATGTAAAAGGAGAAAAAAAAAAACAGGATCTTTGGAAATCTCCAGGCAGGGTGGTAGCATTCTTTTTCTTGCATTTTTAGACCTTGACTGCTGGGGAGGCTTCCTAGACTCCAGATAGAGTTTAAACAAATACAATGCCCTGAGCACAAAAGGAGGAGTGAGAATTTTAAGAGGTTGGAGAGAGTAGAAGGACCTTTCTTGTTAACAGCAGCTGTGATTGAAATCTTCGTAGGAGCAGGCAATTGAAGAGAAGGTGCTGAGAACTGGGACTTTCAGAACTATGTGGACATAGCATGGAGACAATAGTGCGTGGCATTCAAAAGTTTCATTGATAATGCCAGTCCACGCTTCTCCCACTCTTGTCCCACTCTGTCCCTCTCCTTACCTGCTTTGGAGGGAGCACCTGGGTGACTGGTTATTGTGTCAACCCTTGAGACATTCCTCTTCCAAGTATAGACCTTGGGTAGGTCTTATCACAAAAAAGAGAAAGGAACATCTCATAATCTTGACTGAAGGGAAATTGAGGCACCAACCTGCAAGCACCTTAATCAATGAATCTATTTGGGAGAAATTTTTCCATTAAAGAATATGGACAGATGCCACCTGTGTTAATATCATCTCAGAGAAATAAAAAGAATATTGCCAGCCAAGGCACTCTCAGGGTCCCATAGAGCCGTACTCAACCTCCTCAGTGAAGATTTTAGAGGACAGATCAGACAAAATGCTAAATGACTATGAGAAAAGTAGTGGGGAAGATAGAAACAAAACAAAGGTTTGGGGAATAATTATAACCATATATCAATCTCTTCTTTTTCTCTTCTCTCTTGTCTTTGTTTTTTTGTTTTCCTTTCCTCACTCCACCCCCAACCCTGACCCCCTATCACCCCTTAGCACACGTAAGACAGAGCAGAAGAATCCTCTCCTAAGCTGGTCTCACCCGGGCTATGGGCTGACGAGGTAATATCCCATGCTGACCAACTGTCTAGGAGTCACATGAAATCGTTTCTAAAGTGTGACGCTTTGGATGGACCTGACCCTTAAGATTAACTTGGTAGTTTTGTTTTGATGCACTCAACTTTACAACTATGGGGTTTTAAGTCTGACCTGATTTTAGGACAATCCTGAAAGAGGTCAAAGGGTATTTACAGGTTACTTGAGGCATAGCCTGAGTAGGAATTATAAATCTTCCTCAGGTAATCCCCGGACAGCTTGGAGATACAGAACGTTTGTGTGTATATACGTGTTTTTGTGTTTTTGTTGTTGCTGTTTGTTTTTAAGTCTCTACCCAACTGTGTACAGGGCTTCCTCCTGTGTTCTCAGGTATCACTCCTATTAGTGGCTGGGGGCTGTTGTGGTGTCAGTGATTGAACTGGGGTTGACTATGTGCAAGGCAAGTGCCTTCACCCCTATAGAGTCCCTCCAGCTCTGCTATACAGAATGTTAACTGTGCTCCAGTCACAATTGCATCGCAACCCTGTGGACTCTCCCCTTCCTTGGTCCCACTGGCCACCTCTCAGTGGGAACAAATCCATCATTTCTGATGCCACTTTGATGCATCTATAACATCATTTTTGATGGAATTTCCCTGTCTGGTGTTGACCCCGTAACCTCAGTGAAAATGTGCAAATAGGAGTGACAGAATGTTTCCTGATGTTTAAGACTTCTTCAAAATTCCTTACCAAGGACAATTTTTAGGATACCTGATAACTCAAAATGCCCATCATTTGGCCTCTTCCATTCTATAACCCACGACACAAGCTCTCTTCCTATCATTATCCCCATTTTCCAAATTAGAAAACTGAGTAACAGAGAAACCATCTCAGATCCCCCAAATTATACATCTGATAAATGTTGGAATAGGGTTTGAAGCCAGGAACTCTAGTTCGAGCATATGCCTTTAATCTCTACCTAATCTGATTTTTTCACCTCTGTAATAACTTTTCACATGTAAATTAGTATAGAGATGCATAACAATATATAGGATTACAAAATACTTAGAAAGTGGTTAGTACAATTATTACAAGTAAGTTCTGAGTTTATGTTATTTTATGACTGATATTTGATAATACCCATGATGAGAGCTAATATAAAGAACCCTAGAATTAATTAATTGGAATAATCCATTCACATTAATGGATATTAAAATTAGCCATTTTTAGGCCAGAGAGGTAGTACAACAGGTAGGGTGCTTGTCTTGCATCCAGCTTACTTAGATTCAATCCCCAACATCACATATGGTTCTCTAAACACTGCTAAGGAGTAAACAAAGCCAAAAAAACCCCAAAAAAGATAATAATAAAATTAACATCTTTTATTTCTGATTAAATATTAAAAGGGAATATTACTTGCATTTTTACCAATAAGCCAGTATGTCATATTCATCAGCCTTTGACCATATAAATTACTCATTCATAGATGCATAATATCTTAGATTTATGTCTATCTCTTAGTTGAAGATATTCAGTCATTATTTTATTAAGAAAACAATCTAGTTCAGAAATTGTCTATGCATGGCAAATGTCTATAAAGAGGTATTTATAATGAACACTGCTATAGGACACCGGTCAGAAGTCTTGAAATTCAAAAACCCAAATGAAATTCCATTTGCTCTGAAATAAAATTTTGCTCAAGTAGCTTGAAAATCACCTGGGATATACACTTATTTGGTTGCAAATACTGGAAATACTGTGCCCTTCAGAAAGGCATACTTGTACAGAAAAACAGTTTAGGAGAAAAGAACAGATATACAAGTAAGACACTCTGCTCACTCAGGTTCTCTCAATTTGGAAAAACGAACTGAGTGTTCTCTGTACTTGGAAAAGTTTTAGTGATTAAAACATCCTGCCAGAGGACCAGAGCAATAGTGCAGTGTGTAGGACATTTGCCTTGCACACGGCTGATCCAGGTTCAGTCCCCGGCATCCCATATAGCCCTGAGCACCAACAGGACTAATTCCTGAGTGCAGAGCCAGGAGTAACCCCTGAGCACTGCTGGGTGTGACCCAAAAAAACAAAAAACAAAAATAAATACAACATCCTGCCAGTTAGTAATGGTCACCAAATTACAACAAACACTATGACTTCTGGTTGACCCACTACTTACTCTTTTAAGTTGTAGACTACTGACCAGGTGGACTCCATAGCTTGCTTGCTGTAGAGCACACACACCAGAATCTTCTCCAGATAGATGTTCAGTGGACGAGTTCTCACAGTGCTGAGGAACTCAGAAAAAAGGAATGAGAGTCAGGAAAGAATTGGGAGGTAGAGATGATGCTCAGACTTCATGTTAAAGACATTAAGACTGAGGCTTGAACGATAGCCCAGCAGGTAGGGCGTTTACCTTGCACGCAGCCAACCCGGGTTCGATTCCCAGCATCCCATATGGTCCCCCAGGCACTTCCAGGAGTAATTCCTAAGTGCAGAGCCAGGAGTAACTAACCACTGTGCATCTCCGAGTGCAAAAAGAAAAGAAAAGTAAAAGAAGACACTAAGACTGACCAGAATGGCAAAGCAGGAGAGCTTGTTCTAGGAATTAACACAGTTCCTGAGGAAGGAGCTTCCTGCTGCTTCCAGGAAGTTGTATGTTCTGTGATGCCAAGAGATGTGACAGAGCTGAGTAGAAATGGCAAAAGAAAGAGGCTGAACATGTAGGCAGGAGCCACGGCAGGAGCCAGGCAGTCTCTGTAGAAACTACCCTTTTTCGTGTGTCTCTTAAGTTATCCATCTGTAGATTGAGCATGATATAACTATGGGGTCATATATTTGAAGTAAGTGTCATCCAGAAAGAAATGACTAACTACACTGTGATCTGAGCAAACTTGATTTCCCAGAGTGGACATTTTCCTTCCATTTCAGGCGTGCATGAGAAATACTTGAATCATCTTCATTTTTTTTCCAAAATTAATTTTTCAGAAAAAAATGTTACCCGTATTGTTTTTTTCTTGTTCTTTCTTTCCTTACACACACACACACACACACACACACACACACACACACACACACACACCATTCATATTTTGGAAGCTGTCTTCAAAGTAAGTACTAGATATAGAAGTGCTAGATAAATAATTAAATTACTGAACACATGGGTAAGATGTTTAGAGGAATATGTTAAACATTGTCAGACTAACTCCTTTTCTTATAAGCTATTCAACTTTGCATTCCCACATCATTGTTATGAATACTTTTTATTGCTATTGAGATTTAAAATTTTTTTCAAATCAAATGACAAAGTATATCTGTATTTCTGTTTTTATGCTTTTAATATACATTGTTCTTTCCCTAGTATTTCCAAGCTTTCATTCTAATCATTAATTTTTCTGATAGGCATACTTAAAGCTGTTAATTTCTTCTAATTTCTACTTTAAATACACCAGAACTTCTATTAACTAGTATTTTTTTATCATTTTAAATAAATTCTATCATTTTAGTAGGTAATTTTTCTCTTCTCCCAGATGCTACTTAATAGGCTTGTCATTTCTAGGTTTTCCCATTTTAATTTTATTTCTAGTTATTGCATTGTGGCAAAGTATTGTCATTGTTCCCTGTATGCAACTTATTGATTCATTCCTTGTGATCTAATACATACTCAAAACCTGTGAGTTCCTGTGTGTTTGAGAATATGTAACTTCAATCGTCAGAAGCTACTTATCTTGTATTTAGTTCTTTTCCATTCTTTTTTGTTTTTAGTACATTTGACCTGTCTTGAATTGATTACTTTCTATTTCTTTTTTGGTGGGGGTGGGGTGCCATATCTGGTGGTGCTCGGGGGACCACATACAGTGCCTGGGATTGAAGATGTGGCAACCACAAGCAGGTTAAGCACCTGAACCCCTGTTCTAGCTCTCCAGCCCCAATATAATTCTATTTGTTTTCTGCTGCATCTTGAACAGATAGATTCTTCTTTATAAATATGTAAATTCCTTCAGTCCTTTGGAATTTACGGTCTGTAATTTTGACCTGTTGGTTGTCTTTTAACTTACACAATTTAATGTTCCTAGTCCCTGTTTCTTATCTAACCTTTCATATCTCATTGATAGATTTTCAGTAGTTCAGTGATTCCCAATTTAAATAATACTCAGTGAATAAAGTTTTCAGCTTTTTTTCTATCTCTTCCCATTTCAGTTGCCTTATTTTTATTTTGTCATATAAAAATTGTATATATGTTTTAACCCTTTCTCTACCTTTGTCTTACTCCTCAAGTTGATAATTATGTTAAAAACTAACCCAAACTTTTTACTGTTTTTTCTGTGAATTCTTAAATGAAGCATAACCCAGCAAAGTGTCCAAGAAGAGTTAATGTATATAGTACTCTCTCTGCCTCCTCACATTTCAAGCCTGTTTTTCTCTAGTCTCACTACTTGAAAAAGGAAAGGCTGGATAGAAGATCGTTGATTCATACTTTAATTTCTGATTTAGAATGATTTTCACATCCTCTACTGCTCCAATAAGAACACTAACTTTACTTTGCTTTGATGTGTGATATTCCCTTTACTTTATGCTTATTTTGGCAGGTATTTTTTGAAGACAATGGATTTTATACTCTTATTATTTGTATTTTGCAACAATTCCATGTACATTTTGGCTGTATTTATTAATTTCCTGAATTTGAAGTATTCGTAAAACTTCTTGTTCCAGTGTATCATTTTCATTAATAAACCCAGTATATTTTCTATTTCCTCTTTTTAGTTTGTTTGGGAGGGGTGGTTATGTGCTTTTGCAATTTTTCTGTTTCTTTTTTGTTTTATAGGCCTTGAAATTCACCTACTGTGTGCCCGCCTGTTCTTTGTTCTTCCTTTTATTCTTCATCATGCAATTCCTTTTATTAAAAACAATTATTGAAGTATTATAGCTTAAAATGATTTTTTTAATTAGCTTCAAGGTCATGTTGTAGAAGCTGGGTTTGTTTTTTTTAATTGAATTACCATGAGCTACACTTACAAAACTCTCATATTTGAGTTTCAGTCATACAAAGATTGAACACCCATCCCTCTACCAGTGTACCTTTTCCACCACCAGTGTTCCCAGTATCCCTCCCCCCTTCCCACCATTCCACCCCTACCCCTGCCTCTATGGCAGACAATTTCCCTCTTACTCTCTCTCTACTTTTGGGCATTAAGGTTTGCAGTACAGATACTGAGAGGTCATCATGTTTAGTCATTTATTTACTTTCACTACACATTTCCCATCCCGAGCAATTTCTCTAACCATCATTGACTTAGTGATCCCTTCTCTATCCCAGCTGCCTTCTTCCCCAGCTCATAAGGCAGGCTTGCAACCATGGAGCAATCTTCCTGGCCCTTGTCTCTACTGTCCTTGGGTGTTAGTCTCATATTATGATATTTTATATTCCACAAATGTGTATAGTCATTTTATATCTGTCCCTCTCTTTCTGACTCATTTCATTCAGAATGATACTCTCCATGTCCATCCAATTATAAGCAAATTTCATGACTTCATCTTTCCTAACAGCTGCATAGTATTCTATTGTGTAGATGTACCTAATTATTTAACCAGTCATCTATTCTCAGGCATTTGGGTTGTATTCAGATTCTGGCTATTTTGAACAGTGCTACAATGAACATACAGGTGCAGATGTCATTTCTACTGTGCTTTTTTGCACCCTCAGGATATATTCCCAGAAGTGGTACTGATGGGTCAAATGTGAGCTCAATTTCTAGTTTTTGAAGGAATGCCCATATTGTTTTCCAGAAAGGTTGGACAAGTCAGAATTCCCACAAACAATGAAAGAGAGTTCCTTTCTTCTCACATCCGTGCCAGCACTGGTAGATTAAACTGATATTAAAGTTATTATTTTATAATTGCAGATCACTATACCAGTGATAGCAGGTCCTCCACTATTACCCCCACAGTCTTTTCCCTCTCCTCTCCACACCCTCAGTTCCCAGTTCTATTGATCGTGTCTCAGGATTTATTTACACTGGGAATGTCTAATCCTTTTTTTGTTTCTTTTATCCTCTGCATATGAGCAGGATCATTTGGCATTTATTTTTTGCTTTCTCATACTTCAGTCAGCATGACTCCCTCCAGTTCCATTCAGATCGCAACAAACTATAAGATTGTATCTTTTCTTATAGCTGAATAGTATTCCATTGTTATTACTCAATCTCTAAAAGGTATTTCTCTCCCTTTGATCATTTTCTCTCTGAAGCAATGTCTTTTAAAGTCTGCAAAGTTAGTTCCTACACACTTCTAAGTTTTCCCCTCGTCATCAGCCCTGAGATCACTGGACCATCATAATATTTTATACTCTAGGTTAGCATTCTTTGTCAATGACTTCAAATCCATCCTTCCTGCCTTCCTTCCTTCCTGCCTTCCTTCCTTCACTTATTTCTTCTTGCCTTCATTCCTTCCTTCCTTCATTCCTTCCCTTCTTTCTTCTTGCCTTCTTGCCTGCCTGCCTGCCTGCCTGCCTGCCTTCCTTCCTTCCTTCCTTCCTTCCTTCCTCCCTCCCTCCCTCCCTCCCTCTCTTCTTCCTTCCTTCCTTCCTTCCTTCCTTCCTTCCTTCCTTCCTTCCTTCCTTCCTTCCTCTACACCATTTTCCCAGGGCCTTTGCCCAAAGTGAGACCTACAGCTCTACTGGGATTTGGCACTAACATTTTTTTAAACTTACAGGCCTTTTGAAGAGTATATATAAAATGTTTTGTCCTCTAGTTATATTGAGGATGTGTTTTTTGTGTAGCTATACTTACTGCTGATCTATATGGCTCTGTGTGTAACTCATTGTATTAAACCAGGCCATCTCTTTCTGATTTGTACTTGGGCATTACTGGGAAAAAAATGTTTTCTGTGGGACTATAGTCATGTTGGTGAGGTAGAAAGTTTGGAGAGAAAGTTGTTGCATTCATTGTATGCCAAGAAAAGCTCTCAAAGGCAGACTTAAAACTTTTACAACCTAGAACTTTTAGAACTTTTTAAAATTTAGACCCTTTTAGCACAAGAACAAAAAAAATCAAAGAAATAGAAATAAGAATTTGAGTCAAAGAGTTAAATTGCATGTATATTTCCATTTTATACTGAATGACAAAGAGTAGAAAATTAAAATTTCTTACTGAGCATTGCCCATTACATTAAAATACTTTTGAACTTATCATTCACACAGTAACTCTATAAGTAGTAAAAGTTTTATCACAGAACTATTCTTACTTTTGACAGAGTATTAAGACTCAGGGAAATACTTCCTTGAGTTCTGATTTCTAGAGGTGACTTGAATAAAGCCAGAGGTAGAACACAAGCCCCCACATGGTGCATTTACAGCCTCAGTTGTGCCTCCTCATCAATGTCTTTGCTCATTTAAAACTCTTTCTGAATTTTTGTTACAATGCAATCATAACCTAGGACCTCTCCTTAGTAGGAGAAATGGCATCCTCAATATAACCTCACATTACTGGGGGGGAAACTGTGTTCAATTTTAAAATTAATTTGTCTTGTAAACATACATGAAGTTGCTTTTCAACAAGTAAGAAATGTTTTCTCCACTAATATTTGTTGTTCCTCTCTGTTCACAGAGGACAGTTATGGGATGGATGGGAAGGTTAATCTGCCTGATCTCACAGCAGATGTCAACTGGCAAGGCCTGGAGGATTTATACAGTGTAAATGAAAGTGTCTATGCGTACAGACAAGACTATAGACTTAGTCTGGGTGACTGGACTAATTACTTGAAGGATGTAGATAGAGTATTTGCACTGCTGACCAGTCACGATGAGCAAAGGAAAGCTAATGAGAGTGAGGGGTTCCTGGCTGAACCTCCCAAGGTCCCAGTGCCAGGAGAGTTGGCCTCCCCTGAGTCAGATGAAGAAGACCTGATGCATCTGGTTAGGAAAGCACCCCATTCGTCTTGGCCAACTGACCTGCAAACCCTGCATTTGAACAAACCAACATTCAGTCCAGACAGCACACTTGAATGGAACAATGACATTCCAGAAGTCAGTCGCCTGAATTCTGAACACTGGAGAAATCACAAAACTGAACAATGGATGGAGCAGAAAGAGATGAATCATCTGGAAACCGATTTTAGTGGCAATGGCCTGATGGAGCCCGTGCTCCCACCTGGCCCGAGACTGCAGCCCCTGAGCAGGCACCGAAAAGAATACACCCAGCATGGTGGTTTAGAAGAACAGGCTTTCCAAGATCAGCTGCATCTTCCTGTGTATTCTGGGGTTGAGTCTATTCATCCTGTGACCGAAGCGCCCATCAGGAAGCAGCCCAGTAACTCCAGCAGTGTGAAGCAGATGATGAGTGAGGTGGGAGGGAATCGCACGGCAGAGGGCTTCCTGGGTGCCGAAGGCAGCGCCTCTCTCCCATTCGCCTCCGATTAGATGGCATTGTCACCCTATCTTGCACACAGTATTTTTTTAAACTTCTGATTAATAAACCAATAGAACGAATCATGACAACCAACATTCCAGGCTACCCTAGTTACCTGTGTAGAGTAGAACGTGTGCATGGGAATAGCACGCACACGAGACTCGGTGTTGTAGCTCACTGTTGGTCAAGAGTAGAAAAAGAGGTCAATTTGTACTTGTTTCTTTGTTGGGGATAGGGGGGGCATACTAAAAACAGTATTATCTTTCAGAGGTTCTAGGGCGATGCATATAAAAAAGTTATCCAGTCCCGATGGCTAGCTTTATGCCTTTAAGGAGTGTCTGAAATTTGACGTCTAAGTCTTTCTCTACCCTTTCCACTGCCTGAGAAATGTGGTTTTGATTTCAACCACCGGAATTTCTCAGTGGCATCATTTGGGGGTCAAAGTTTTTGCTCTTTGAGACCAGAATGCCATTTCTATTTGATTAATCTTTTTTTAAAGGAAGGAAGAAAGAAAGAAAGAAAGAAAGAAAGAAAGAAAGAAAGAAAGAAAGAAAGAAATCAGATTTGTCAGTCTCACTGATTGCTATCAGTGTGACAGAGTTAAAGAGACCCCCACGAATGACACACAGTATGAATCCCCATATTGTTAAATGTAAAACTTTTTGCCAGAAAATAGTGCATGTGTTTTACCTTGACTTGCTAAAATCAATTAGCAGAAAGGCCTGGCTAAAGGTGTTGGCAGTACAAATAAATGAAAAACAAAGATTGCCTGCTTTCTCTGTCCTGACCTCAAAATGTTCATCATATACTTAAGATTGATCATTTTTTTTATTATTTTCTTAACAGGATAGAAGGACTGAAGCTCTTTTATAATCTTTGTTTTGCTTTCTTAACCTGGCTCATAAGCTTAAGTGTTGAGAAGATAAGTTTAGTTTAGAATTTATAGAATGAAATTTTTTCAATAAAACAAACTCATAATGTTTCATAACAAACACACTGTATGTGTTAAAAGATTATTTTAAGGCCTTCACCAAGTGCTGGTTTTTTAAAGGCATGATTTAAAACAGCTTTGAAAATCTGTTTTCTTGAAAATGTATTTGTTATGTATTAGGTGTTTCAATACCAGCAAAAGGATTACCTCACTGAGTGTTATCAGTAGCCTAATCAACTTCCCAAGAAGGTTATATTTTTTTTTAGCTTAACCACAATTTTTTTTTATTTTTAGATAAATCAAATACATAGGTAAATTATGTTGTTTTCTTTAAGTGTTTATGGTAAACTCTTTTAAAGAAAATTTGATATTACAGTTGAATCTTTGATAACTTTAAGTCTATCATAGACTGTACATATGTTGAAATTAACTAGTTCTATATCAGATGTGTGTGTCACCAATTGAATGGCAGAAGAAACATATTTATGGTCATGAATGGTGTACTTTGTAAAAAGGTCTCAAGTTACTGGGAAGCATACCTTTTTTTAATCTTGTGTAATAATCTGTGATACTTTTATAGAACAATTCTGGCTTCAGGAAAGTCTAGAAGCAATATTTCTTGAAATAAAGATGTTTAAACTTTACCTGCTTCAGAGAAATGGTCTTAACCAAGTTTTCATGACATACCTATTCCTTGCATGTAGAGTTAAGTTCTGATATTGGTTTTTTGAGTGAATATCAGTCATATTGGTAATATTAGCACCAAATCAGTGTGTCTAGAACAATCCAACATTAATGATTTCAACATAGATTTGCCTCATTGCTGTCAAAAAGCATATGGCAGGAAAAACGCTAGAGTCGTTTCCAGATCTGCTGCTTATACAGCCTCACAGGACCAGTACTTCATTGAATTTTTTGCTGCTGCCATCTTGAAATTATTCATAATCTTTAAACAAGGGATCTTGTGCTATCATTTTTCAGTGAACCCACAAATTACGTAGTGGTCCAGGGAAGGCAGTATAAATGGAGTTTTTCAAAAGCAAAGGAACAAAGCACCCAAGGGCAGTTTGAGTTCTTTGGGAAACTGTTTCACTTGATTGTCTGCATCAGGTCTCCTGAGTTTTCTCCCCTTCAAAAAGAAGGGTAACAGCCTGAACTGTCAATAATGCAAGGGCAGGGATCAGCGGTGTGCAAAGGACTTTTGGCCCCTGCCAATTCAATCCTTGGATCATTGAGGAAACCTTCTAAGTTAGCTAAGACTCTCATAACAAAAGGCTGGAGCGATAGCACAGCGGGTAGGGTGTCTGCCTTGCACGCAGCCAACATGGCCGACCCGAGTTCAATTCCTCTGCCCCTCTCGGAGAGCCCGGCAAGCTACCGAGAGTATTCGATATGCCAGACACAGTAACAACAAAGTCTCCAATGGAGACGTTACTGGGCCCACTCGAGCAAATCGATGATCAACGGGAAGGCCTTTACCTTTACCTTTACCTTTACCTTTACCTTTACCTCATAACAAAATGCTTCAGACTGGATAGCACAAACATTTTAAACTGATTTTCTGAGTTTTGGTGGCTGCAGTCCAAAATACTAGTGTTGATGGGTTTAGATTCTCCTGTCTCTTCTAGGCTGGCAGATGGCTTTCTTTTTTCATTGTCACCTGTAGCCTATTCTCTGTGTATTGGTGACACTTGGCACCCCAAAGACACCAGTCTTATTGGAAGTCTCCATTAAAACCACATGGAAGCTTCGTTAGCTTTTACAAAGATCCTATTTCACATAGAGTCACATTAAAAGTTATAGCCTCTCTAGGAGTTGAGTAGCCCATTTCCATCAACAGCAGTGCCACCAAGAAAAGAATATTGTCCAAAGATGTATCTCTGCCTTCCTTCTCAGCTTTTTGCCATGGCACGCGACTATGTCAAATCCTGGAGGAAAATTCTTTTTAGTTTGTCACTATGGGCTGGAGAGATAGCACCAAGGTTAAAACCTTTGCCTTGCATGCAGCTGACCCAGGTGGGATCTCTAGCACTGCATGTGGTCCCTTGAGCAATCCCAGGAGGGATCCCTGTGCAGATAGCCAGAACTAAGCTTGTACTGATGGTGGGATCAGTGCTGGAGCACTGTATGTCTAAAACTCAACAACAAATAACTTTGAAAACCATAGTGTTTTAATAAGCACTGTAGTACTGTCCTCCCGTTGTTCATTGATTTGCTCGAGCGGGCCCAGTAACGTCTCCATTGTGAGACTTGTTGTTACTATGTTTGGCATATTGAATACATCATGAGTAACTTGCCAGGCTTTGCCCTGAGGGGTGAGATACTCTCGGTAGCTTGCTGGGTTCTCTGAGAGGGGCGGAGGAATTGAACCCGGGTCGGCTGAGTCGGCTGCATGCAAGGCAAACGCCCTACCTGCTGTGCTATCACTCCAACCTGTTTTAATAAGAAAAATGAATTATCTGAGAGGGGGAAAAGTAAGCCTGGTATAGCAGGTATAGTCCCTAAACCAAAAATAAAACAGTAATAGTAACTTCTTAGGGAGTACCTACTATGTGCAAAGTGCATGAGAGATTTTCAGAGCCGGAAGTCATTCCCCTAGTGACGAGTCAAGGGACCTTATTTTTGTGTACAGAAGCTGATGCCCAGAAGGAACTGTGCTGGTGTGCTGAGGGTCGTTCCACCCCATTTAGAAAAGGGAAATTTATCGAAGACGAGGGCAACATCCTATCCACTGCCTCCATTTAAACATGTGTGTATTGTGCACACAACAGATCAGGGAAAAGAAAGAACATCAAGGGTTCCCATTTGGTAAAAAGCAGATGAGTTCAACTGGTATTTTGCAAGACTGATAAAGAGTTAGAGTCAAGATCTTTGATTGATAAAAGCCCCTCCCATTGTTCATCGATTTGCTCGAGCGGGCCCAGTAACGTCTCCATTGGAGATTTTGTTGTTACTGTGTTTGGCATATCACATACATCACAGGTGGCTTGCCAGGCTCTGCCATGCGGGCGAGATACTCTCAGTAGCTTGCCGGGCTCTCCAAGAGGGGCGGAGGAATCGAACTCGGGTCGGCCATGTTGGCTGTGTGCAAGGCAAACGCCCTACCGCTGTGCTATCGCTCCAGCCCATGGTTTGTGATAGCAAAGGAACCTCTGGTTCCTTTCCACCCTCAGTCCACCTTCTCTTTTTTTAAATTTTATTTTTGCAAAGTTGTTCACAATAATTTATTACATTTAATATTCCAACACCAGTCCCACCACCATTAAACTTCCCCACCACCATGTTTCAACCTGCCCCCAAAAGCCTGCCCCAAAGCAGGATCTAAATAATTTATTTGTATTGCTTGTTATGAATAATCTGCTAAAAATGATCCCAAAAAGTTTCCTTCAAATGTGGTGTGCTACTCTTGGTACATCAGTGGTATACAATATAAGATGTCATGTGGTCACACACTCTAGGAATTCTAAAATTTTATTTCTTTTTTTTTCTTTTTTTTGTTTTTTATTTATTTATTGAATCACCATGAGAACAGTCACAAAGCCTTTCAGTTCAAGTCTCGGTCTGTCTTACAATGACCAAACACCCATCCCTTCACCAGTGCACATTTTCCACCACCAAGAACTCCATATACCCCTCTCCCACCCACCTCCTGCTTGTGTGGCAGATTTCCACTTTACTCTCTCTCTCTCTCTCTCTCTCTCTCTCTCTCTCTCTCTCTCTCTCTCTCTCCCTGTTGATCACATTCAATATTATGACAAAAGACCCAACATTGTTTTTTGGAATTTTCCCCAACATTCAGACCTGCCACAAAGACATCATTAGATAATTTGTTTTCTATTGATGATTATGAAGAGCATATGATTGTGTGGCCATAATATCAACCAAGCGAATTTGGATTTCTGATATTTTAGTAATAAACCTAGAGGGATTACTGCTAGAAGCCCTTGGGATCCATGATTAGTATGTGTGCCTCTGGGTTCATGGTCGGTCAGAAGCCAGAGGAGGCATTTGAAGGTGGCAACCCGGAGCATTGTCATGGTGGGGTAAAGGTAAGGTAAAGGTAAAGGCCCTCCCGTTGATCGTCGATTTGCTCGAGCGGGCCCAGTAACGTCTCCATTGGAGACTTTGTTGTTACTGTGTCTGGCATATCGAATACTCTCGGTAGCTTGCCGGGCTCATGGTGGGGAGCAGGGCCAATTCTACCCCCATCCCATGAAGGCCCACTTGCCTCGTCAATGCTGTCTCATACCTAGCTGTTCATTAGGCTCTAAAAGATGCAGGCCACCATGCCACTGCCACAAAGAGGGACAGGCGGAGGGACAGACAGACACCCTTCCCCTCCCAGGGTAGCATAGCACCATAGTTAAATACACAGTCCAGATGCATTTCAGTTGGGCATTATATTTTGCTCAGATTTTCCCACCACCATTCAAGCCTGTTTTTCAGGGAAAAACGCTAAGGAATTCTAAAATTTTAAATATAGTTATATATCTGAGGTTAGTTTAATTTTTTTTATAACTGGATGTTGACTTTGGGGTCAGAGGCATCTCTGTGACATGTTATTCTGCGTTGTTCTCTTCCAAAAGATTTGTGAGTCTCTAGATTATGCCATAGCACAGCGGGTAGGGCGTCTGCCTTGCACGCAGCCAACATGGCCGACCCGAGTTCGATTCCTCCGCCCCTCTCGGAGAGCCCGGCAAGCTACCAAGAGTAGTCGATATGCCAGACACAGTAACAACAAAGTCTCCAATGGAGACGTTACTGGGCCCGCTCGAGCAAATCGACGATCAACGGGAGGGCCTTTACCTTTACCTAGATTATGCCATTAATGAACTTATATGACACCAGAGGCAGTTTGTGGGCATAACTGCCAGGCTACCAGAAGCACAGGGAGATGGGGGGGGTGGGGTGGAAGTCGCCCACTCCTGGCTCTGTGTGAGTCTGGAGATTTCAGTCCCACATACCTGCCTGGTCCACCTTCTTAATTTTTTTCTTTCAGTTTGATTATTGTAGTTTGGCTCCCATACTTACTGGTGTCTCCATAGTTATATAATATATATATTATATATTATATATATATATATCACTTCTCTACACCATAGTGTGTCCGAGGTCCCTGACACTTAACCTTATACCTCCAATCTGCCTACTATTGTTTCTCTGGTCTTTTCATTTTGATCATCTGGGGTCAAGGGGCTTCCCCACTATTGTTACCTTGTCATATTATTCTTTTCCTCTTTTTGGCTCACACCCAGAGATGCTTAGAGATTACTTCTGGGCTCAGCATTCAGGGATCACTGCAGGCAGTGCTCAGGGGACCATATGGAATGCTGGGGATCACAGCCAGGTCTGCCTTGTGCAAGGCAAATGCCTACCCACTGTACTATCACTATAGCCTGTCATATTTTTTCTATATACCACAGATGAAAGAGATCATTTGATATGTGCCCCTCTTCTGACTTACTTTGCTTAACAAGATATCTTCCACTTCCATCCAAATTGTAATGAATCGTGTGATTTCCTCATTCCTTGCAACTGCATAGTACTCCGTTATATGTCTATAGTACATTTTTATTATCTACTCACTGGACACCTGGGTTGAATTCATATCCTAGCTATTGTACTGAGTGCTGCAATGAATAATGTTGTGCACATGTCCTTTCAAATAAATGCTTTTGTGTCTTGAGGGTGGCTGCAGAGAAGTAGAATTGCTGGGGTCGTAGTATCAAAAAAGTAGCTCTGGTCTACTTTTCTTTTTTTTTAATTAATTTATTTATTTATTGAATCGCTGTGGGAAAAATTACAAAGCTTTCAAGTTTAGGTCTCAGTCATGCAAATATCAATCACAATTCCCTTTACCAATACTTATTTTTCACCACGAAGAACCCCAATAAACCCCCACCCCCCAACACCCCCCAATGTCTGTGGGGTAGATGAATTCTAGTTAACACTCTGTCTACTTTGACTAGCTTCATTGTTTTGATAAAAGTTGCACCATTATTATTTAGACTTTACCCCCCCCCCAAACTCAGCCATGCTGAAAAAGCATTGTGAAATGATCTGCTTTCTACAGCTGGGTTCAAGAATTAAATGATGTCTGGTTTTGGATTTCTGCTATTTTATTTATCAACCCTGCAAGTATTTCTACTGAGAGTCAGATAGTTAAGAGATTGGTCTCTGTGCTTCTGGGGCCGTGGCCGTACCGGAGAGCCGCTCGTGGGGGGCAACTGGTGACCTTGGTTGGGCGTGAAGGACGGGCCAGAGCGCCCCCCGTCCCATGAGGTATCCATCGCGCCCCCACCCCCGGCTCAGACCTGCTCTCCACCAGGCTCCCATGCGGCCACCATCTTTCTTTCCCCTGGTCTACTTTTCTGGAGAAACCTCCCTACTTTTTTCCAGACAATATTCCCACCAGCAGTGAATGAGGGTTCCCTTTTTGCCACATCCCCACCAACACGAAATGTTTCCAGTTTTTGACTATGGAGCGATAGCACAGCAGTAGGGCATTTGCCTTGCATACGGCCCAGCATGGCTGACCCAGGTTCGATTCCTCCGCCCCTCTCAGAGCTACCGGCAAGCTTCTGAGAACGTCTCGCCTGCACAGCAAAGCCTGGCAAGCTCCCCGTGACGTATTCCATATGCCAAACACAGTAACAAGTCTCACAATGGAGACATTACTGGGCCTGCTCAAGCAAATCGATGAACAACGGGAGGACAGTGCTACAATTAGCCTCACTATTATAAGGTAGGGCTGGAGCGATAGCAGAGTGGGTAGGGCATTTGCCTTGCATACGGCCGACCCGGGTTCGATTCCTCCATCCCTCTTGGAGAGCCCGGCAAGCTACCAAGAGTATCCTGCCCGCATGGCAGAGCTTAGCTTATTTGATATGCCAAACACAGTAAGTCTCACAATGGAGATGTTACTGGTGCCCACTCGAGCAAATCGATCAACAATGGGAGACAGTGCTACAGTGCTACCGTTGTAAGGTAATATTTGTGTGACTTCTAAAATAATCTCCATGGAACCTATGTTTTGCATCTCCCTTCCTACTCCCCTAACCCCCTCACAGGTCAATACCATGTTCCCCTGGATCTGTGCTGCATCCCCCAGCCTGACTTGAACTCTGCACTGACCTGTAGATTAGTCCCAATGGCCTCCTCCGCCTGCAGAAATCTCATCCATCCTCAATCTAGTCAGATTTCGCCATTTCCTTCCATGTAAACTGTCCTAAGCCCCCACCCCCGTCCCACCCCAGACTTAGAGCTTTCCCACTTTGAATCCTTCCCAAATGAAAGAAATACTGAGGTTGTTAGGGGCCAACAGAGTGAGAAAAAACGGCCACATTCATCACCTTGCTCTTTCTCCCATCTTGTTTTGGCTTGGTTTGTTGTGGTTTGGTTTGGGGGTCACACCCAGTGCTACTCCTGGCTCTGCACTCAGAGACCAATCCTGTTGGCTCAGGAAACCACATTCCCATATGTGGGGAATAGAACCCAATTCATGCAAGTGCAAGGCAAGGGCCCCACCCACGGTACCATCTCTCTAGCCCCTACCTCCTCCTATTTTGGACTAAGACAATGCCTAATGTGTCCACTATATGTGCTGGTCTAGTCAAGCATTCTCAAACACTAGGTAGAAAGGTTGAAAACCACTGGTTGATATCCTTGGTTAGACCTGCTGGTCCATGAGCCTGGATGCAGGACAAGTGCCGGTCTACAGGTGCTAAAAGGATGAAGAAGGCTGATGAATGCTGCTTTGTCTACTCAATTCACTTCATCCTATTTTGTGGGTGGGCACTAAAGAAGTCACCAGCACAGGAGCCAGAGCAATAGTACAGAGGTAAGGAATTTTCCTTGTATGAGGACCACCTGCGTTTGATCCCTGGCATCCTATATGGTTCCCCTGAGCATCACCACAGTGCAGAGCCCGAGTGCCAGGAGTAATACCCAAGTACTTCTGGGTGTGGTCCCCAAACAAAAAAGAACCAACAACCAACTAATCAAACAAACAAAAAGACCTCACAAGCACAGCACTTCTGAAGGCGCCCATGGGCATATGAACTACAGAGAAGGACTATTGAAAATCAGACTTTTTTTCTCTTGGGTACTGGGGAGTCCCTGTTCCCTAATATTAAGAGAGGCACTGAAGAGGACTGAAGAGGACTGAGAGCTAGAGAGATCAAAACTAAAGAGGTGTTGAGGTCTCCATCTGAGAAGTGTTTCCTTTTTATGCTGGCAAATGGAACTATTTCGAAGCCAAGGTCTGATCTGAATTTTGAGCCCCCGCAAATAGACAAATCAGCACCCTCTCCCAGTTTTTCATCCCTCACATTATCCCACCTCCCAGCTATGACAGTGAAGCTGATGTACGGTCAGAACAAAACTCAGTACAGTCATTCCTGGGTTCCTGCAGAAGAAGAAAGGTACCTGGTTGCTAAACAGCAAAGACTACTCAAATCCAGGAACCCGAAGGACTGTGCTTAATTGGGCATGTGTTTCCCATAATGACCATTAGGTGTCGCTCTCCTGCAACTAAAGATAACCGCCCAGTGCTGGGCTCCTGCAGCCTGGCAAAGATGCCACCTACCCTGATTTCTAAAGCCACACTAACATTTTTGACTGGAAGAGCTTGACCTATGGTAGGCTCGTACTTTGCTCAATCCTGGCCTTAGCCATTGAAGAAGGTCAAAGAAATGGTTTTTAGCTTTCTACTGATTTATATGGGTAGTAAGAGTTGAAACCACATCAAACTTTGATGTTTAAATTCAAAAGTGAGCAACAGTATCGATTCCCCGTTGCTTTTTGGCTTTGTGCAATTACAGTAGATTTTTTTGGCACCTATACACCAAAACTACAGAAGCCATCTCTATCCAGATGGTAATGTTGAAAGGAAGAGAGAAAGGGGAAGCTTTAAAAGAAAGAAAAAAAGGAGAGTTTTTTTAATTTTTTTTTTAATTTTTATTAGTGAAACACCATGAGGTACAATTGTAGACTTACAAATTTTTGTGCTTCGGTTTCAACTATACAATGATCAAGTACCCATCCCTCCACCAGTGCCCATTTTCCACCACCATGGATCCCAGTATCCCTTCACCCCCCCATCTCCCCATCCCACCCTGCCTCTGTGGCAGGGCATTCCCTTTTGTTCTCGCTCTCCTTTTGGGTGTTGTGGTTTGCAAAAAAGACCTCGAGTGGCAATCATGTTCAGTCTAATGTCTACTTTCAGCATGCTTCTCCCATCCTGGGAGGATCCTTCCAACACCCTTTATTTGGTGCTACCTTCTCTATCTGAGCTGCCTTTTCCCCTAGCATGTGTGGCTGGCCTCCAAGCATGGAGTAAACCTAAAAAGGAGAGTTCTTAAAATACTGAGGTCACACCAAATCTAGGCTCACAACAAAGAAACTGGGTGGTCAGATTCATAACTTTTTCTTCTTCCTCAAAGGGCAAATTCTGTCCCATGTATCTGTTTCAGAAGCCCAAGGTCTATAGTGGCTTTGCCTCTCCTTAGAAAGGGTCAGGTGGGGCTGGAGTGATAGTACGGCTGGTAGGGCATTTTTCTTGCATGCAGCTGACCTGTATTCGATCCCCAACCCCCCATATGGTCCCACAAGCACTGCCAGGAGTAATTCCTGAGTGCAGAGCCAGGAGTAATGTCTGAGCATTGCTGGGTATGACCCAAAAAGGAAAAAAAGAGGGGGGGGGTATTTTAGGAAATCCCAAAGAAATCCTTTTACCCAACTTAGGTGTATAGTTGAGAAGATGACAAGTTTAGGGCAAGGCTATGGTTTGCTCTTTGCTTAAATGTTCCCTTGATAGATGCCTGAAGTTGTGAGGAAAAATACCCAGACAGGATACCTGCTTTTATCCTCCTGAACTCAGCACAGATGCATACTTCCTCTTCCCTCCTAGCACCCTACACACACACACACACAGGTGCCCCACACCCAGCCCTGCCAACAGTTCCTGTATTGGGCCACTGTGACTCTTAAGGTGTGATGGAGTGAGAGACAGAAATTGCCGTTTCCCACCAAACTGCTTAAGGTGGGGCTCTAAATATAGCCACGCGGAGTGCTCCATGCTGTATTTCTGTGGCTTCTGCACCTCGTGCCTTCCAACCAGTATTTTAGGGTAAATGCTGTTATCAGAAGAATATTCAAGTCCAGTGCTGCTTCCTGGGTGTGAACACCAGTTCTTTCTCCATCTCAGGTTCATTCTTGGGTCTTGTTAGCAACAATCTGTTATCCTATGGATATGGGGGGAATGCCCTGGAGAGATAGTACCAGGGTTAAGACGCACAGCTCTTTCCAGTTTGGTTGGTTCCTGGCACTACGTGGTCCCCTGAGCACTGTAGGAGAAGACTGGGTAATAATCCCCCCAAAGCGGGACACTGACCTGCTTTCAGATGTAGGTTGAACTGCCAGCTCCTCTAACACATCCTGAGCATCACTTGGGAGGACCCGCCCCCCAACACACATACGTACACAACAACAGCAATTGAGTACGTAGCTTTGCTTTATTACTCCTCTGAAAGTCATTCTTTTTTGTGTGTTTGAGACTCCTCTTATTGTTACCAATTTTGGAATGAAGAAGTTGGTTTTCTTTGGAAAACATTTTTCAATGACCACAGGAAACTGTGTGGCAGTAACTACTCCCCACCCAATACTTGCCACTGACTTATAGTTCTCCCAGCAGGTTGTGTGTGTGTGTGTGTGTGTGTGTGTGTGTGTGTGTGTGTGTGTGTGTTGTGAGGGGTTCGTTTGCTATGTGGGGAGAAGGCAGGAGTGGAGATGCTGAGAATCGAACCCGAGGGCTTGCACCCATGATGCAGGCACTGTCCCACCGATGCAGCCCGGATAATCGTAGCAGCTCCGGAAGCACAGCTCACCCTGCACGAGAGCATCAGACCAGGAGTAGGTTCAAGGCTCAGAAAAGCAAACAAACAAAACGGCCTTGAGTCTTCTCCTCTGGACTCTTCCTGGCCGTAGTAACTTCCAGGGCTCTAAACCAATCCTCAGTGTTTTAGAAGGTGCAGCTTCCGTTGGTGGGAGCTGAGAGGCCAGGTCCCCCCGAGTCACTGAAAGGAACAGATCCAGAAGAACGTGTCACAGGGATGAGAAACCAACGGCTGTGCTGAGAGGGCCCCAAGAATGGGCGGGCAACCTAAATCAGCCTCCCTTCCTTGATAGAAATCATTTTCAGGGCACACCATTCTACAAGCTCGAAGTCTATTTCAATGTACGGTGTACGATTTAAAATGATTCTCTTTGGTGACAAGATGAAAATGGACTGCAGCAGGTTCTTAAAATGACAGCCCCAGCAGTTTACCTGGAAGCCATTCTGAGCGCTTATAGTAGGGAGTGACTTATACAAGGGAGTTAATGTCTGCCATTTTCCAGAGTAAGTGGTGGGCGACTGAATCCAATCACATACCTGCCCCCAACAGTAGCACAGGGGGAGGGGATGAGAGATGATCACTTAGGCATTATTGATCCTGCTCTTCGAATAAACACACAAACAAAAACTCTCCGAGGCAAACTCATTTCAATCTAACACACTTTATTCTCTTTTTTTTGTTTCACTTTCTCTCTTTTCAGTGATCAAGTATTTAAGATGTTGTAAACCAGGATTCAATAGTACATCAACAATAGATTTTATTAGATACAAGGAAAGTAATACACCTTTTAAATTACCCTAAGAGGTCTCCAAATAAATATTCATTTTAAAAATCACAAAATCAAACTTCTTTATAAAACAGCTCTAAACAACCTTTCATCACAAGCATACCTCTACACACAAAACACACACACGCCGAGCACACACTCCACAAGGGCCCTAATGCCAGTTTATTTTTGACACAGTATTATATAGTTCTGAAACTAAAGAGACAGAGACTGACCCTCCCGCTTAGTGTTTCATAATTAACATTTGGGGTCTGGGGGTAGAGGTATTTTTCAAATGCTCACTAGAAAGTCTTACCAGTTAATATTTTTCACCTCTAGATACAAGCTTTAAACATTTTTGTTTACCCCTTTGGTTCAATACATCCCTGCAATTGCTGTATTTTTCAATAATATCTTCCTCCTCATTTTTTAAATATATAAGTACAATACACCAGAGAAAGACAACACCTTCAAAAATCCCAATATGAAAACACTTTATTTGAGTGTAGGCTATTTTGGAGAATAAATAAGAAAAGGTTATCTGAAATATTTTCTCCCTTTCTGAAATTATTTGGAGCATCTAATTATTCTTGCTAAAATAAATATCAAAAGCACTGAGTTTTTCATAGAAAAAGTATCTCCCCTTTCACTCTTTTTTTTTTTTTTTGCAGCGTCAAGTTTGTGGGTTTGCTGGAGTAGTGAGAATAATGAAAGCTTATTTTCTGGGAAGTTCTCCAGAATTTCAAAAGCAGAGCACATGCAGCCCCTTATCAGTGAATTACTATGAATTAGTGGCACGTTTTCTGTAGTGTACATGCATCATCAAATGCTTTTTAGCACCAAGGCATAGATATACTTCCTATTTTGCCAAAGCAAATACCCAAGGAGGGCTTTTGTCTTACTTGACCCATCCCAGGGTTAAGTAAAAATGAAGTGTTTAGAGTGGAGTTCATGCCCAATTCAATCAGCTAACCAGTGGCTGAATAAATAGCAGTACTCTTACATTAAAAAAAAAAAAAAGAAGTGTTTACAGTAACCTTTTCAGACATATACACATCTGATTCCAATGGAGCAAGAAGTCTAGGGCAGAAAGTATCAATAGCTTCCCAGAAGTTGGGGAAGGGGAGAAAACAGAAATTGTGAAATAAAGTGTGTGAGTCCACTATGCCTGCCAACCCAGGCACTCCCTTCAAAACTCTAAAACAGAAAAATGCAAATGTTTGTAAATTCTTCCATCTGAGTAACAGAAGGAGCAAACCTAGGCAAATCTGGAACTAATATGGTACAGTGAGAGCTATTACTTAGAATACTCAGAATGCACCTATATAGCAGTCATTTTGTTCATGTTTCTGTGCGAAGATATTTTAAGCTCATGTAAAATCACAAAATAGAGTTAGCTACCAGCTTGATTTTGAGCTCTCCTATTGCTCTTGGGCAGACTACAGAATTTCTACGAATGCTTCAAACCAAAATGAAGTCCATTTACTCTTTTGCAGCATGTACAGATGATACACGAGAGGTTACAAGGAAAAATGTTCATGCTCCATCAAGAATGCAAATCGGAATTTCAGACTTAGACCAAAGAATTGTGCTCTTGGTAGTTAGTGAACATATAGGCCTGTCATTGCATTTACTGCATCCTTTTCCAGGTAATTCCCTTCTCTGACAGCCATCATTTCCAAATGCATGCTACATGTTTAGTACCACAGCTACTACGGGTAACGTTTGGATCAGAATTTTGGTTTCTAACATGACACTTTCATTGACCACGTAACCCTTTGTATATAAGTTCATTAGAAATTGACATTAGGAAACTTACGATGAACATTCATTATCAAACCAACGAATAGAAGCATTAACATCTGAAAGAGGAAGGATGGAAAGAACACAGTTGAAGTCCCCACAAGCTCAGATTCAATACATCTGAACTCCCCCATCCCGCCCCTTCACTTCCTCACAATGCTTCATGGCAGAAACATTACTGACATTCAATGCTAACACCAAATTTGGATTTGTTCTATATTAAATAACTATAAACAAACACTTGAGGTATGTTATGACAATTCTGATTACAACACTTGGTTAAATAAATGTTAGTTTACCTTGAAACTCAAACATTTCATGTTGATGTTCCCTACAGGTTTTGTTCTAGCATACACAAAGAAATGAAATAAAGTGCTCTAACCTCATTGAGAGTCTCATTTTGCCTTTGTCAGCCAAAATTATTGTAGTATTCTGTAGTGTAAGAAGTGAGCACTGATAACAGAATAACCAGTGTCTGAATTTTTTTGTCCACACAACAATCCTAAGCAAATCACTTTACTTCATCTGACCTTCAGTACTCATGACCTGGTTTTTGAAAACTGAATAAAATTAGCTTACAAAATTATTATGGAAATTGCTGTATGTGATTTGTTTTTAAGAGTTTGATCCAATGCTCTGCAGAGAACTTTCAACAAACGCTATTTTGTTTTCTCACTCTTCTTCCTCCCACTTTAGCTCTGAGTAACTTTTGACAGCTTACAAGAATTAGATTCATTTAGAGAGGCTCCGGGTTTTGTGATAATGAAGATAACCAACAAGAATGTGATACAACCATCCACTCCCACCTCCTGTGAATTTATAAATGAATAGGCTTGACTCCAGGATACTTGCATGTTAAAGCCAAATGATACATTAATCTACAGTGTTCATAAACGAACAAGATGATTTTTCCCCCAAACCTAGTTAATTAGAAGTCCATGCTCTCAGAAAGTGGCAATTAAAACTTATAAAAGGAACTATGACATTAAAGTACCATGAGCAGTCTATGAACGAGCATGTGAGCACCTCATATATACAATTTACTGGTGCTGTCTACAAAATAGTTACTTTGGTTGACAGTTTTTGGAATCCAGTCCAGTTATTATTGAAATCCAGAACAGTTGGGGGACAACTCTGAATTGGTACTTATTCCTAAACGTCAATCTCCCATGATTTTTGCTATTCTATATTCACCAACAACACATCAATGATGTATCTGCTATTTATTAGCATCAGATACTCAAGGAAGTACAATATTAACATTGTGGTGTGGGACCAATTTCTTTGGGTTCCTGGTCTAATCATCCTGGCAGGTAGTAATTAGGTAAATAATCGCAAAACCTGATTACTACCTGAAGTAGAGAAACGGAGGTCTCCTATTGACAACTGGTGAGTGTCAATAACTAGTGCTATTCAGAATTTACTCCTGCTATGTTTTCAGGAATCACTTTTGGCAGGGCATAGAGGACCATATGGGGTCGAACCCACCTCTGCTGTGTGCAAAGCAAGTGTCCTACCTGCTCTCCAATCTCCCTGTCCCAGCTTTACTGATTTTAATTATTCAATTCCAGGAGCAATCACAACAATTTCTTGTATTTTTTTAAATCACACATTTGCTAGGACTTTCAAGAATATAACTAAAATGACCAGGTGCAATGATTAATTTTACTTGTCTGGAAGTTCTTTTTTCGACAATTTCAAGAATCAAGATTATAATTCTTAATTATCTTTACATGAGTTCTTGAGAGCTAAAGGAATTTAATTTCTTCAACAATTTCCTTGGATGAGAAAGTCATCAGTTTGTCATTATGCCAAATGACAGTTTTTAGCCAGATTGTTTAGCACACTAGTTTTAAAACCCCTTAACAAAAGGTAAGTTTATATTCAAGCTGTCAGGTTTGTGATTCAGCAGCCTCTTTTACTACTTTATGATGGACAGACTGACTAAACGAGAATACGTCTTATGAAATAAAGTAGCCGTCCCTTTATCATGCAGTGCATATGATTCCTCTGAAGCATTTGAAGAATTCTACCTGATTTATAATGCTGCTATGGCTTAAAATGCTATTAACAGTACTTGAAGGAAAATTTGCTTCCTCTTTTCAAAATGACTTCTGTTTTAGTGTCTGAAAGCAAAGGTAACATGCTGCACTTACATTTCCCCAATCAAATTGCATAGTTGAGGCAAATACATTTGTGCTTTGTCGCAAAACTCACAGTACGTGCTCCTATCTTAAAAACTTCCATTTGTACATGAAAAGTCATGGTCAAGCCCACCTTGTTTTGGAGTGTATGCTAATGGTATGTGCTGCCAATGTACTTCCCATGATTGCTCACTATGTACCCCAGCCTTATACCCTAGGAGAGCATAAGCGTTGAATTATCATAGTATAACTGGTAACAAATCTATCGAAATGCCTCCTCTTCAGAGAGAGGAGGAAGAAAAGGCTCTCAGTCTTGTTGAGGTATCCAGCCCTCCATCAATAGTGGCTGTGTGTACTAAGTTTCGTTGGTTTGAGGATTGTGTCCTTAGAGGTTAAAAAAAGAAAAGAAGGCACGGTGTTTCACAAGTCACCATACTCGACTCAACCAACAAAAACTGAGGCTTCCGTTTTCCAGGCTTCCAGAAGGATGCTACATGGCTGCAGGGCTTTCTTCCAGCCCCGGGTCTGGGGAGGAAGTTATTGCTTCTGGGAAGGGCCCCGGGTAGGTCTGTGCTATGGATTGGATCCCTTTTTGCAGACTGGTTTCTTCATGGAATTCTCCCTGGGTGCTGAAAGCGGGGCATGATCTAGTCCGGGCGTATTTATTAGCACTGTCGGTGTGGACCATCTCACTCACGGTGCTCAGCGGAAATTCTCGCCACCTCTGCCTCTGCAGGCCGCCCTCCTTGTACTTAATGGAGTACCAGGCCAGGAAAATAAAAATAAAGCCCACAAATTTGAGGCCAGCCGCCAAACCAAAATAGACGAAACGAAAGGACGTCACGTTGTACTCCCAGCAGGAGCCTTGCACTCCACACTCCTGTTGCCAGAGCATGCACGTGGTGTCGATGACAGCTCCGAAGTAGATAGGAGTAGGAATGTACGCTAGACGGGCGGGGAACAGAAAACACAAAGTACTTAGCACATCTGAGTAGACAGAACAGGCTTAAAAATGAGCAAGAGGGGCTGGAGCAATAGTACAGCGGGTAGGGTTTTTGCCTTGCACGCGGCCCACCGGGGTTCAATTCCCAGCATCCCATATGGTCCCTGAACACCACCTGGAGCAGTTCCTGGGTGCAGAGCCAGGAGTAAACCCTGTGCACCGCAGGGTGTGACCCAAAAGAGCAAAATAAATAAATAAATAAATAAATAATAAAAATAGATTAAAAAATGAAAATGAGCAAGAGATTTGGGTGCTCTAAGACAAAGGGAGTGGTTTTTTAGAGGAGCTTAACTCTTTTTCTTGTTGTTCATTTATTTGTTAATTAAAAGGCCGTGAGCTACACAATAACAAAGTTGTTCATGATTGAGTTTCAGTCCAACAATGTTCCAACACCAACACTTCTCGACCCTAACTGCCTGCCATCTCCAACATACTTGTGGCAGTCTGCCAGTCGCAGACCAACCCTCCTGGTCCCCAATTTTTTCTGTCCTTGAATAGAGACTGCACTCATTTGTGGGATTTAAAACACACACACACACACACACACACACACACACACACACACACACACAGAGCAGAAGACTAATATCCAAGTAGCTTAACTTTTCAATCTTTTTTGGTTTGGAGGATACAACCAACAGAGCTCAGGGCTTACTCCTGGTTCTGTGCTCAGGTATTACTCCTGGTGAGGCTCAGGGGACCATATGAAGTGCCAAGTATCAAACCCAGGTCAGCCACATGCAAGGAAATGCCCTAACCATTGTACTATCACACTCTGGCCCCTAGCTGCTTAATTTTTTTTTTAAAATATCTTATGTCATCTCTTACATTTACTATAAAATATTCACAAAACCATAACCACTGTACTATCACTCTGGCCCCTTGCTGCTTAATTTTTTAAAATATCTTATGTCATCTCTTACATTTACTATTAAAAAAATCACAATGACTCGATCATTGTATAACTGAAACTCAAGCACAAAAAAAATTCTAAGTCTACAATTGTACCTCATGGTGCTTCACTAATAAAAATTAAAAATAAATAAATAAATAAAAATCAAAACTCGGACAGAATATATTATCAATTCTGAGACTTATAAAAATATCAAGCACTAAAAATGCAGTTAAGGAATGCTTTTAAACCTCAAATCAGATTTTGGTGTTGAACAGTCAAGAGATGATGCCTGAACCCTTTTTCATCTGAAATTTTAGTGCATTTAA
The DNA here is from genome assembly GCF_029834395.1 of Sorex fumeus. Classification (NCBI taxonomy): domain Eukaryota; kingdom Metazoa; phylum Chordata; class Mammalia; order Eulipotyphla; family Soricidae; genus Sorex; species Sorex fumeus. The sequence continues at coordinate 29,441,701 of NW_026606059.1, read as the reverse complement.
TTCTAGTGTGTTAGTCCCCGTGTGCTGAAAGAATATGAGGAAAGCATTGTCCCCTATAAGCCAAAAACCACATCAAATGGCAAGTCTAGAAAGGCAGTTGGGTCTGGAAATAATTATGGTATAAAGTTCCTCTTTGAAACCTATGAAACATCTGTGATGAGTAGTGACTTTGTTGTTCAAGTTATGATTTTTTTTTTACTGCCATAAGAAAGAAAGTCAACCAAAATAAACTTCCTTCATCATGTATTACTACTCCCTTGGCCAAAATGTATCCCATCCCCAACTGACTCACCCTGCAAATATCTACCCCTCCTTTAAATATGTGGATCTCTTGGGTGCTATTCTTCTCCCATTGCATTATATATATGTATATATACATATATATATATAGTTTTTATTTAGTATATTAACTGTCACATAAAATTTTAGTCACTCACAAATATTGCCCCTAAGCTCCTTAATAACTTTTATTCTTTTATTTCCCAAGGACCTATCAGATCAGCCCCTGAATTCTCAATAAGTATATAGAAGGAAGTTATGGGAGGAAGGTAGTGAAGGAGGGATGAAAGAAAGAAGAAAAAAGAGAAGGAAGGAAAGGAAAAAGGCTTGGTAGGCTAATAGTACAGGAATTGATGCGCAATTCATTTTTAAATGCATGGTACTAATTTCAAAAGGGTCTGCTCACTGCAATTAAAACTTAACAGTATTAAAGTACTTAAAATTCTCCACTTCACAGCTAGTAAAATAGAGGTGGCTGGAGTGACAGTACAGCAGGTAGGGTGTTTTGGCCTTTTACGTGGCTCACCCAGGTTCGATCCTCCACATCCATATGGTCCCCAAGCACCAACAGAAGCAATTATTCCTGAGTGCAGAGTCAGGAAAAATCCCTAAGCACCACCGGGTGTGACCCAAAAAACCCAAACAAACAAAAAAATAAACGGAGGAGTTAGTCTGTTGCTTTATCTCTATTTTTTCATAATCAACAGAACTTAGGGTTGCCAAAATATTCAATGCCTGAGATGCTCTCTCTCCACATTTTCTTGATGTTGCATTTATTGACTTACCTTTACCATACAGAGTCACCATCATGCATTGTTGATAGACTCAGCCAAAAGGAGCACATTTTTCCTTTTCCTATTTAACTACTTCTTTATTAAACAAATTTCCTTCTTGAAAATAGTTTTTTAACAGAAATATAAGGTAAATTCTCTCTTCTCCCTAAGCTTTTAAAATATTACTTTAAAATTTTCCCATTCAACAAATTTTAATGTTTATGCTTTCAATAAGGTTTAAAAACTGTAGTTTAAGTAAGATGGTCACAATATTGTTAACATTTTTGGTATTGATAACCAAGGTGGCGGTACAGTACAGTACTCTACTCTGAACTGGACTCTGTGATCTACCACGCTGAGCACCACCACATCCTCAGGTCCTAGCATCAAACCCCTGGCCTGGTTGGCCAAAATCACCAAGAGTCTCTGGGTCTCATGAGTTCTCTTGAACCTCTCTACCGTCTCACCCCAAAGAACCAAAAGTCCAGAATCAGAATACAATAACTCTTGGTACAATATTTCTCACAACATAAGGAATTGAACCCAAGTTTATGCTCAAAGTGAAAAAAGAAACTGACTTAAAGTTGGTTTAGTTCTGTTTCATCAACTGATAGAGGAAGCTGACTTTTAGTAAATAAGGAAATTGCCCCCAACAGTCATCCAGTAAGTCCTGGTTGCTAATGCAAAAAAGTGACTTGACTCTTTTTTGGAAAGCACAGGGGGAATTTGCTATGTACAAGGAGGAACAAAGAAGCACACTTGGAAATTAAGAAACATACCAAGTGTTCTCAATAAAACAAACTGCATTCCCAGCGCAAAAGGTCTCTCCTCCTCTTCTACAGACCTAAGGTGAAGGGAAAGAAAGAGATGTTAACAACAATGATGGCAAAAAATGAATGTTCAGTCTTTTTTTGAACATGCTAGGACACAGCCCGGCACCAGAGAGAGGTTGTACCGATTTCACCGGCTAGAAATATTAACACTAGCCAAGCAAACCTGCTCTTCACTAAATCAGTGAGTAAAGATCTTGCCCCAGTGAAGATACAAAGAAACTCAGTCTGCTCTAATTGTTTCCTGCAAGTTCTATAGAACAGCATTTCTAATGAGGGTCATATGCTCCCCTGCAGGTAGCCAGAATATTCCAAGGAGACCATCGGTGAAAGTCATGTAAATGGGGGCCATGACACAAGAATGGGGGAAATGATAGGATGGGGGGTGGGGGGGTGATACAGGAAAGAAAACAAAGAGGATCGCAATCGGAAAAAAGAGTTGAGAAACTAATATAGATGGTGAAGCTTTAGTGGCAAAAGATGGAGAGAGGCTGTTGCTGCATTTCCAAAATCGATTTTATTTTTTAAAACAGCATTTTATCCTGGGGCTGGAGAAAGAGTACAGTGGGTAGGGCACTTGTCTTGCACATGGCAACCCTGGGTTCTATTCGTGGCATCCCATATGGGCCTTGAGTACTGCCAAAAGTAATTTCTGAGAGCAGAGCCAGGAGTAATCTCAGAGTATTGCTGGGTATGGCCCCAAAACAATCAAACCAAAATAAATAAATAAATAAAAATTTATCCTAACTGCTGCTGCATATCTCCCATTTGTCTGTACTTACCACGTAAGTATACATGCTGGAAATTACTACCATCATTTCTTTAAAAAAATTTTAAGAAAGTATTGTAAAAAAAATATAGAAAATAGGTCATAAGTTGCAGCCACTTCATTTTCCCTTCTTTCCATAAGATGTATGCTTTCCACATGGCAGGAAGATTAGTCTATTGATTTTGCAATCAGCAAAGATTAAAGGACTCCTTTTCCAGAATTTTGGGGTAGAAGCCAAGTGGTGATTTTTCACATTTCAGCACCCCAAAACGGGCAACCCTTAACTGGGTTATTAACTCCCCTCGCTGATATTAGTTCAAAGCATACGGACTAGCCCAAGGTTCCTTATTCTCCCTTCCCATACACAAAGGGTTTTAGGTCCATGATGCCAACGCTTGTGTGCTGCCTTCGTTCCCCAATTCTGTATTTTGTGCAATGCCGCACATATGGTTGTCTCTCCAGCAATACTTACCGATGCCTACTGAGTAATGGGATGAATAACCCTTCGGACTTATTCCATGTTGTTTTCTTACTAACAAAGACAAAATTGGCTCTAACAGCCTCCCATAGAAGGGACACCAGAATACGCAAGATGAGCAGCCCATTGCTCAGCTAAGCTAACTCCACTGGGGCCTTGTGCCAGGCACCCAGTATCGTGAAACACAAAGGACCCGAGGAGGAGACAATGGGGAGAATAAGGACTGACTCCTTAACCTGCCCCTTCACTCTTCTGCCATGCCAAGTCCCTAAAACTGTTCTCCTTGCCTCACCACACTACCCCCCCTTCTTCTCTGTCCTCTGCAATCTCTTTTTTTTCTTTTACAAAACTTATTTTTCTTTTATTGTTCTTGGGGTACCAACCATGGTTGGTGCATGCCTATGTGTTTGGTGCACAAAGTAACTGCACTCTACCACCAACATACCCACTGCAGCCTTAACCATGTTCATTTAGAAGTGCAGGTGGTGAGGCAGGAGAGATAGACAGGACAGGGCTTAAAGCATTTGCCTTGCATGCAGCTGACCCTGGGTCCATCCCTGTCACCACATATACACACCTAGTATTGCAAAGAATGATCCCTAAACACAGAACCAAAAGAAAGCCTTGAGTACCATCAGGTGTGACCAAAAGAAAACAACAACAACAAAAGTACCAGTGGTGGCATCTTGTTTAAAAGTATCCACTTAAGATACTCCTAATTCAGTATAAAACAACATAACATGGGGCTGACACCTAAGGACAGTAGGTACATAGGACAGGAAGATTGCTCCATAGCTGGAAGCCTGCCTCATGAGCAATGGGGAGAAGGCAGCTGGAATAGAGAAGGAATCACTAAGAAAATGATTGCTGGAGGAACCGGTTGGAATGGGAGATGTGTGCAGAAAGTAGATAAAGGACCAAACATGACAACCTCTCAGTATCTGCATTGCAAACCATAATGCCCAGAAGTAGAGAGAGAGTATGGGGAATCATGTCTCCATGGAGGCAGGGAGAGGGTGGGAAGGAGGGGTATACCGGGGATATTGGTGGTGGGGAATGTGCACTGGTAGAGGGATGGGTGTTTGATCATTGTGTGATTGTAACCCAAACATGAAAGCTTGTAACTATCTCATGGTGATTCAATAAAATTTTAAAATAAAAAAAAGATAATTCTAATTGTCTTTCATGCACAATAACAAAAACCCCTCAGACAAATGGGGTCTATAACGTGGAAAAGAAAGCACAACATGAGCACCTGAAGCCTGGCATTTCCCAACCTGCTCTTTCTTTGATTCAACTCCAAACTGTTTTTGCTGCTAGAAAAAATAAAATCAGCATTTTGAAATGCAGACCCAGCCATCAACAGCCACTGATCCGGGAGGGATTAACCTTTGAGAAGGGTGGAGGGAATATTCTTGGCAGTGGCCATGATTTAGTAACTTCCCCCAAAGAGTTCTGACTTCCTCTGGGGCCAGACATCTTGGCGCTAGGTGAGTCGGATTTCGAATCCCCAATGTGAACTTCTCAGAATTTTCAGGCCCCAATGGTACCCCCACAAGAAGCTTCACTCCACAATCAGAATAGAGCTCATCTCTATAAAGAAAGTCCAGGAATAGGAGGGATGCCAAGCTTCCTGTCCCTTCTCTTGCTGCTGTTTGCCAGGGGATCCCCGGGACACTTTCCTGTGCTCTTGTGACTTTCCCTCTACCACAACGCGTCCCAGTCCTAGAATATTTGTTATGGCAAACTTGAGTAGGTAACACATGCTAGAAGTTGAATATCGCACTCACCTGAGTGTGACGATGATGGCTGAAGGTTGGGCACATGCTGTGATAAAGGTGACGATGAACAGAAAAACTAAGAACGGGATGAGGGTGTTACAGGTGCGCTTACACTTGCCAGACACGGCATAGCCGTTCTCGTTAAGATACGTTTTCACAATGACCACACGGAGCTGACTGCGTTGCCCCACGGTGGGGGGAGTGATCACTTGCCGGCTTTGAACACAGGTACATTCTGTGTAATTCCTTATCTGAGTGATAATAAAGATCAGTTAGATGCCCATCACAGTCAAAATCCAACCTAGGAATATGAAGACAAAGTTCAGTTCAAATCCTCAAAAGCAATTTGGTGTTTTGCTCTTTCATGTGGAAGATGCAATGTCTAATGACCTTCAATGCAACTAGTAAGGGTCCAAAGACAGATGTCAGAATCTAACAATACTGAAATCTACCAGGCTAAAGTTAAACTTTGTAAGATTTTTTCAATACCCAATTCTATAGCATTTACACTCCACTTTGGGTCATAATCATATGCTGCTTGTACTGTTTCATAACTCTCGAATCTTCCACTTCTGAAAATCTTTTAAAAACAGGAACTAATTCCTTTTAGGTTTTGTGCTCTCTGGAGCACTAAAGATCACCCTGAATACAATGAAGAAATGAAATTAAGTATTTACATAATGAATGCAGACAATTCCTAATCAACTATGATGAGTCTGAATAACAAGACTGAATATATCATTGGCTATTTCAATTGAAACCAGCTAGTTCCAGTACCTGAAGTATTTTCACCAGAATGGGCATTTTATTACAAGCTATCAAACACGCAGGCAGTGGGAAAATATAATGTGGACCAAATAGAAAGATGGGGAGCTACTTGGCCATCTGTACTAAGAAACAGTTACTACTCCACAACCAGCACTTTATATCAATTAATATTATCTATGCTCTTATTTTGTGTCCTCTACACAGCAGATGAATGAGATCATCCAGTGCTCGGCCTCCTTCTAGATTACTTCTCTCAGCATGATAAAATCCAAGTCAGCAACAGGAATTCCTAATATATCACTATAATTTCAAACTTGAAATCAAGAAGATATCCCCCAAGCGTGTAGGCAATGATATGATTCTTTCATCACTTGTGCAGGACTAACAAAGGTCTTTTAACTTTTTTATTAGAACAACCACATGTGCAAGGCAGAAAAGCCATTTAAAAAAAAAAAAAGAGTATGAAAACCATGTCCCACAGTATCTCAGCCTATTTACAACTGCCAGGGAAGGGAATTCTCAAAATAGCCTATTCTAGAAATGTCAGAAATATATTTACTCTGAAAGTAGTTCTTTGTGTTTTTTTTTTAAAATAAAGTCTACACTGACAGTCAATGAGAAATAGCCCATCTTCACAGACTCATCAAGAGAGGTGCTCTCCAATTACCTCCTATCAGCGCCAAATGTGGTCATCTTAACCTTCAAATCCATCACAAGGATGCTGATAGATTCAGAGATGAGCAACCTAACACGGAACTTGATCAGGTTTCACTGAGTAAGCACAGAACATAAAGTAGGAAGGGCTGATACAGAATGAAATTGCCCTGGCTAAATGTTTCCATCATCCTAGAGAGAAGGGGGGCTGATAGCATCATTTTCTCCAGTCTGTATTTCTATAATAAAGAATTCTATCAATTATTTAAATTTTTTGAAAGGGGATACTGAAATTAAACATTGGCTTTTGGACACTACACTTCCTGGTCCCAGGCTGTGGGAAGTAATATTCATACAGAAATTAGTGGAATATACTCACCCCAGTGCTTAGATTACCACTGTTAACACAGCCAGCCAGACAAGGGTTAAAGTATGTGATTCCGTCCGATCCACAGACTGGTTTATACTCATGTATTTTACAACCACAATTAACGTTGCAGCTTCCTGTTAGATTTCTATGAGGCATTGTGAGAGAAGGTCTAGGAAAGAAAAGATTATGAGCAACACGGTTATGAAAGTACAACTAATAGAAAAGTTCCACATATTAAGTAATTGTGCATTTTAAAGATGACAATCCCCTGAAATCAAAGGTATGGTGCCATGAGGACTGGAGAGGTAAGTACAGTGGGTATGGTGCTCGCCTTATATTCTACAGACTAAGTTTGATCCCCAGCATCCCATAGGGTCCACTGAGCCCTGTCAGGTGTAATATCTGAGCACACAGCCAGAAGAGTAAGCGCTGTACCAGGTGTGGCCCCCAAACCAAAAAAGCTATGATGTTATGAAGTAACTACTTTAAATAATTATCTTTATTACTTTAAAATAAACCATAAAGAAAAACATTTCAATTTCCTGGTACCATAGACTTTACATCCAATTATCTGTGCATCTGCATCATAATGCTGTAGACCTGGTCCCATGGCACATTATACTTGCTCTCTCTCTCAACTCATTTGGTCTCAGTCCCTTTTACAAAATGCAAGAGGTATCTTCCTGTACCAAATCAGTTACATCATGATGAGGGTGTTAAGCATTGAACCCATCAATCGTGAAACACAGGTTCTTTATATAGAAACCTTTTCATTGTTAAAAAATAAATTATCCCCCTCCCCCCCACCACAAAAAGACACAGAACTTTAGAAAATAAAAAGGAAGAAACTTCAAAGATGAGGAATCACATCAATAGTCTAATTCAAATAACTAGAGAAGGAAGATCAAAGAGTTCTCACTTAGAATGCCTCTATGTGGGATTCACAAAACCAAATGGGGTGGGTTTTGTTTTCTAAGGAGAGCCTCATGTCAGAGTCAAAGAAAAAATAGACTATAATAGCTATCGTGAAATCAATTCAGAAACAAAGACAGTAAAGGGAGGGGCAAGCAGATGAAAGGAAAGTGAGACTAAAGGGGAGAGATGTAGGGAAAACTGGATAAGCAAAGGTAAGCAGGACCCCGGGCTCTGGGCTATTAACACCCAATGGTATCTTCCCTTCACTTATGTGGCCACTCTTTGTAGATGTCATTGATGAAATATTGATCCTAAAATCACGAGTTAACAATACTTCAACCTTCATTCACTATCCACCTGCCCACTGTCTCAGCATCCAATTTTTTTCCAAGAATTTTTTTATTAAATTGCTGTGAGACAGACCCTTACAAAGCTGTACATGATTGCATTTCAGTCATACAGTGTTCCAACACTCAGTCCTCCATCAGTGTACATTTCACAGCACCAGCACCCCAGGTTCCCTCCCATCGCCCTCCAACCCACCCCCACCCTGCCTCTGTGCTCTATGAGAGTTACCTCTCCCTCCCTCCCTCTCTCCCTCTCCCTCTCTCTCTCTCTCTCTATATATATATATAGCGATAGCACAGTGGGTAGGGCGTTTGCCTTACAAGCGACCAACATGGCCGACCCGAGTTCGATTCCTCCGCCCCTCTTGGAGAGCCCGGCAAGCTACCGAGAGTATTCGATATGCCAGACACAGTAACAAAGTCTCCAATGGAGACGTTACTGGGCCCGCTCGAGCAAATCGACGATCAACGGGAGGGCCTTTACCTTTTACCTTTATCCCTCCCTCCCTCCCTCCTCTCTCTCTCACTCTCTCCCTCCCTTCCACCTCAATCCCCCCTCCCCTCTTGCATGCTGATTTGCAATACAGATACTGAGAGGTTGTCATGTATATCCCTTTACCTACTTTTAACACTCATATCTTGTCCAGCATGATTATTTCTAACTATTATTGTCATACTGGTCCCTTTTCTATCTTACCTACCCTCCTCCCACACACTCTTGTGGTAGATTCTTTCAACCACTGACCAGTCCTCATAGCCCTTGTTTTCCCTGGCCTTAGGTATTAGTCTTTTACTATATATTTTTTACATACTACAAATGAATGCAGTCATTCTATATTTGTCCCTCTCCTTCTGACTCATTTCACTCAGCATGATACTCTTCATGTCTATTCATGCATAAGCAAACTTCATCAGCATCCAATTTTGAAAGATCGGTCATATGCCAGGAACTACTGAGTGGTCTGTTTTATTGTAGTGGATGGATCATGACTACAGCACAATTCATCTTATGGTACATGGTAACTGCACTTCACCACCACCGAAGTGCCTAACCTCCTTCACAGATGTCCTTCTGTCACTTCGAGTTCATTTCTTCATCCCTTCTCCTCACCCCAGCTGCTTACTAATCTGAGTTTTGTAAGAAAGGAACAGTTTGCCATTCTTTGACACCATTAATTTGTTTTGTTTCTTTACACACCAAAAATGAGTAAGATCATCCAGCATTTGCAGTACGAGTATCTCGCCTGCACGGCAGAGCCTGGCAAGCTACCCGTGATGTATTTGATATGCCAAACACAGTAACAAGTCTCATCATGGAGACGTTACGGGGCCCACTCGAGCAAATCGATGAACAACAGGAGGACCATGACCGTGACCGTGACCGTGACAGTTCTGGGGTTATGCACAGTGGTGCTTGTGGTCTGCACTGGCTCTATGTTTGAGGATTGCACCCAGAGTTTGCTGGGAGACCACAAAGTGCCCGGGATAAAACTGGAGTCAGCTCTGTCTTTTCTCTCTTGTACTGCAAGACTTATTTTATTTATTTATTTATTTATTTATTTATTTATTTATTTATTGCTTTTTGGGTCACACCTGGCAATGCACAGGGGTTACTCCTGGCTCTGCACTCAGGAGTTACTCCTGATGGTGCTCAGGGGACCATATGGGATGCTGGGAATAGAACCCGGGTCAGCTGCGTGTAAGGCAAACGCACTACCTGCTGTGCTATCTCTCCATCCCCAAGAATTACTTCTAATGACTCTGCTGAGTACAGCTCTCCCAGAAGCCTAGCCCATCCCGACCATATGTATCAATCTATAAACATAAAATTATAAGTCTATATATATATATATTGCTTTTACAAAGTTTTGATCCTCCAACTTCCATGCTGATAAGTGAGTTCTCACATTTTAATAAAAGAAATTAATTTGTAGCAATAAATTTTATCAAGAAAGCCTTCAAAATGGACAAAAGTGGGGGCCTCGGGGAAGATTCAATGGTAAGAAATGCCTGGCATGCAAGAATAAGCCCGCAGTTTGAATCCCCCATGCTCCTCGCACATGCGCACTAAACCTCGACCTGGCAGATACAGCATCGGAACCCTGGCCCTGTAACAGTGTGTGATCTCAGGACCACCACTGCCAGGTGTGTACAAGCACCACAACTAAAATATGTGCCAGCATCTCAACCTGTAGCACAAGCCCTCATGAGCAAGTGTGTGCACAACCACCGACCCCAGTGAAAACCAAACCATACACAAACACAAGAAGGAAAGGAAGTGACCCCTCCTCCCCCCAGGGATCAAACACACAACTATAAGCATCTGAGCCCCATGAGCAGCTGGGCTGAGTGTGAGAGCCTACAGACAGATGCACCAGCCCCAGGAAGCACTCAAGGTGAGTGTGAGAGTGACCTCTGCTCATTGCAGCAGTGAAGGGAAAGAAGGGTGGGAAACAAGAAAAGTCAATTCTTCATGTCACTCCACAGAGAAAATTTTATCACACATTATTAATCATTATATAAAAACAGTAACAAGAAGTCTCACAATTTGTTGTGAGACATTACTGGTGCCTGCTAGAGCAAATAGATGAACAATGGGAGGTCAGTGCTACAGTATAAATATACTCATTTACTTCCTACCATCTTAGAATTCAAATATGCCTCTTAAAAATGTAATTCAGGGCTAGAGAGACAGTACAATGGGTAGGATGCTTGCCTTGCACGTAGCTAAATTCATTTTGATCCATGGCATCCCATGTGGTCTGCTGAACACTGCCAGGAATAATTCCTGAGCCCTGCTCACAACTTACTCATGGCTCTGTGTCCAGGGATAACTTCTGGTAGGTGAGGGGGACTACATGGGGTGCCAGGGATTAAACCCAGGTTTGATGGCACGTACAAGATAAGCACCATATCTGCTGTACTCTCGCCACAACCCCCAAAGTGTAATTCTTAACAACAGTCTTCCACAAGGTAACCTTTGTCCTCCAGGTGACCTATGGCAAAGTCATGACACACTTGTCTTTGTCATAACTCAGGGATTGTTACTGGAACCTAGTGAGTAGAGTCCAAACTGTGCCTAAGCATCCTATAATATGTACACTAATATGTTTCCTATAGGAAAATATTAAAACAGTAATAACCCTGATCTCAATAGACCTAAAGCTGAGAACCCTTGTTCAAAGCCTATTACTACATTCTACAAATGAAGAAATAGAAGTTCACAGAGGTCAAATGATTCACTCTGAAACTTATCAGTGCTATTTTAACTGGCATCAGGTAAAATTATTCCATGCATCACTATTCTCTCCTCCAATTCAAGAGCTAAATTGCAAGCCATAACCATATAAAAGTGTTTTAATATGTCTGCATGCTTAGTCATTAAAAATGACAGGCTTCAAATCCATACAATATGATTCTTACTATTGCTGTTTAAAAGCTACAAGGAATTTCTTGTTAGCAGTATGCTTTGTATTCATTTATGAGTCATTGATTCCAAACACCTCTCTCTTTATTGGCACGCCCAATCAGGAGATAGGAATCAAGAGATTATATCAATGGATGTTCAAACACATTGATGACAGGAAGGCAAAGGGTTTTGTGAGAATTTGGCAAAAGCAACTCTGTTCCTGGACATCCTCAAATATGCTTGCTTTTCTCAGTTAATGATGTCTGATGCAAAGAAATGATACCATATGAAGTGCTCCAAGAAAAAAAAAATAAGGAGCAAATACTAATTGCAGTGGAAATAAATGAACAGTTGGAAAAGTCATTAGGGTAAGGATTGGAGAGATAGTACGGGGTAAGGCTCTTGCTTCGCAATGACACTGGCTGACCTGAATTTGATCCCAGGCACCTCCAGGAGTAAGCCCTACACACAGAACGAAGAGTAGCTCCTACTTAGGGCAACAAATATGAAGAACAAATTCTCACTGGTGTGGCCTAAATATATGACCACCATCACCCCCCACTGAGAAAAAAAACAATCATTATGGAAAAAAGTCTTCGTGGCACGCACACACACACAACAATGCTGCTAACCAATGTGATCAATCAATTCTTTATATTTTGCCAGAAAAGAAGGAGACCCTTTACTATCGCTCCACCCCTAAATGAAAGCATCTTTGACAAGTTATTCTTCCAAATAAAGGTTCACATTAACTCAGAGTCAATGAAGATACTAATTACAAGTGAAGAACAAATTCTCATTAATGCTTTTTAATTAAATGGTTCAAATTGCTAGCTTGAGAGTCTTACACATGATAATGTATTATGAAAATCACGAAAATTCCAGAAATGGTGAGATTGGAGGGCCTCTGAGATTATCTATTACAACTTGCTAGTGTAAATGAATAGGAAATTATGAGAAGCAAATGACATAACTTGATCCTTAAGGTCACAGTTATGAAGCCAAAATCATTGTTGCTTCACGTAACCAACTATGGAGTGTGAAGGTATGGAGCAGATAACAAAAAAAGGGAGCAAGAGCGAGTTTGCTGTCCAATTTTTGTTAATTACTTAAGAATCAACGTTTAATGAATATTGAATAACATAACATATGTGGCTTAACAAAACTAAAAATTTCTGTGATCTATAGCTGGGTACCTAAGGACATAGTTGCTCTCAAATCATACACACACACACACACACACACACACACTCCATAATGTGTACCGTTAAATACCTATACTAGGGGCCAGAGAGATAATATAGGGATTACGGCACTTGCCCAGCATGTGGCCAACGCTGGTTCAAATAGGCCCCACATATAATCTTTGAACCCTGTCAGGGGTCACTGACCATAGGGCAAGGAGTAGCCCCTGAGATCCACTGATGAGGGCCCCAAACTCAAGGAAAATGATAAATAAATCTCTATGCTAGCACAACAGCTTCAAATAACTGTCCATAGTTTTGCCTTCTCAAGAATAGTGTGGCTTTTCGTGCAGTTCATGCCCAATTCAATCAGGTAATCAGTGGCTGAATAAATAGAAGTACTCCTATATTTTAAAAAAATGTAAATCTACAACTGTACCTCATGGTGTTTCACTAATAAAAATCTAAATAAAAAAAAAGTTTTGCACAGAAAAAAAAAATAGTGGCTTTTCTGCTTCCTGAGAAAGCTCTAGTTCAGCTTTCCTGATACTCAGCTTTTCGTATTTCTGAGCATTGGCATCAAAGAGCAGGCTTCAATTCCATACCTATGATTCACAAGTGCTATAAACAAATTCAGAGAGATTTGTAAAAGAGAGCTCAAAACATCACCCTGACATGGTCACTGGGAGGCTGAGATAAGCAAATGAATGCCTGGTACCTAGCACAGAACAGGCTGGAACAAATATCATACTCTCTTTGTCTACACACAGGTAGAGGCATGAATGAATAGCTCTAACACAACCACAGATGTGAAGAGTACATAAACGGCCCAATGGTGTTTCATTTTATCAAAAGAAGCAGCAATGAAAAAAATAAAAGAAGCAGCAGCAGCAATGTTCTATTCTGCAATGGGGAGAGTAAGAAAAGAACTAGATGGATCTAGTTTTCAAGCCTACAGTTCAGCCTGCATGACTCAAAGCCAAGTTCTTTGTTGTGTGCCTGCAGCAGAGGAAAGCAAGAAGAATCAAGGAAAGGGAGGATGTGATAGCAGAAAGTCACCAGAGGACCGTATGCTTGGAAATGGTGAAGATTGTGTGCAGTTGCTCATTTTATTGGTAAAGCATTTTAAGTTGTGGAATCCACAAAGTCAAACAAGATAGAACTTGAAACGGACATGGAATAACTATAACTTACACAAAATGTTTGTTGAATCCAGAATTCGTTTTCATTTGTATCCATAAAAACAGAAATAGAGGTGGGGGCTAGGAGGCCCCAGGACTACACCTGTGATTCTCCACCCACAGGGTCAGAAGTTCAATGCAAGGATCTGGAAGTTGTGTGCATAGACCCTGTGGTGCCAGGGGTTACCCTAACATGCCTGTAGGGGTAGAGGGTACCAGGATGAAAGGGAAGAGGCACTCTACGGCTGCTCTCTGAGAGTCTCAGAGAGAACGGGTGGTGCTGGGAACCGAACCCAGGTCAGGCACATGCCAGATATGCACAGTGCTGTCCTATCTCCTAGCCTCATGCCCTTATGCAGTACTTGGGAAATACCTTATGAAAGTGGCACATGTTCGTGGAAGAAAAATTTGAAGTTATTAAAAAATAAAAAAGTTCTATTAAACTCAGGGCTAATGCTACCACCTAAGGCTAGCCACCATGATGCTTTTAGAATATTGTCTTTTTGCCCCGTTTTCAATATGCATCTAAATGTTCAGAGTACTGTTAACATGGTTAACTCACTTTATGTGAGTTCTAAGTTTTGTTTTTCCTGTAAATATTACATGAGAAACATTTTTGATTACATGGCTGTCCTAGTATGAGATTATGGAATGATAAGTTTGGCTCCTGAATTTAATAATGACACTCATAGGTATTTTTAGGAAAAATCTGTATTATTTTAAAACAGCGACTATGTAGTTTTGTAGCATTGGTATGGATTTGTTTAGGTCTGTTACAAATTTGATACTCCTTAGAAAGAAAATGTGCTTATTCTTGCAAACCACAGCACTCAAAAGGAGAGAGAGAGAGAGAGAGAGAGAGAGAGAACAAAAGGGAATGCCTTGCCACAGGGGATGAGGGGGTGGGAGGGATACTGGGACCCGTGGTGGTAGAAAATGGGCACTGGTGGAGGGAGGGGTACTTGATCATTGTATAACTGAAACCCAAGCACAAAAATTTGCAAGTGTATAACTGTACTTCATGGTGTTTCACTAATTAAAAAAATGTGCTTATTATTCTTCATCTCCTCAATTCTCCTAGAATGAACTAAAAATAGATTCTATATCCAAATAGAGCTGCAAATAGATGGTAATTTATATTTATAAGAGAACAATCAACTCTAACACTATTACTTAAAGTAGCCAGGATAACCTAAAAAGACATATATCTATGATCTTTTAAATAATTTTTTCCTTTTCCTTTTTAGAATTTAAAAAATATTAAATAGTATCTATAGCAAACAAGAGGACTAAATGGTGCTAAAAGAAAAAAAATAACCTTCAGAGTATCCTTGCCACACAGATGAGAAGGAAACTAGTTTAATTAATGAATTTAAGAGTGATCTGGCTAGAAACGGAAATCTCCAAAGGTCTGGTGGCCGTGTACTCTCTAAAACACAGCAGGTGCCAGATGGCAAGATCAGGAGAAATGACAGGAGGATGAAATACACCTGTGGGAAGCAGCAGCAAAGGAATACATTAACAGACTACCACTGTCTAATTTCTATGGTCTAATACTTTGGAGCAATTCAACCGTACTGGGAAAAATAAATCTGGAGCTGTCTCCGGAGTGGTGCTCAGGGAATCTGTGGATCATTCCTGGCAAGTCTTGTTCTACCAGGCTGGAAGATTCTATGCAATGACCAGAGGTGGTGGAGCTGCTCTGGCCCTGTGTTTCCATGGAATGATCGGGCCCCCGGAGCCAGGCTTAGGCACCACACAGTGTGGGGACCAGAGCTTGGGTCCCAGCATGTTCCTTGGATCCTGAAACCTGAAAGAAGTAACTTTTTTTTTTGAGCCACACCTGGTGGTGCTCAGAGGTTACTCCTGGTTCTGTGCTCATAGGATCACTTCTGGCAGGGCCAGGGGACCATCTGGAATGCTGGAGATTGAACCTGGGACCATCTGGGATGCTGGAGATAGAATCCCAGTTGGCTGCATGCAAGGCATACGCCCTACTTGCAGTACTATCACTCCAGCACCCGAAGGGGAAAATTACAACTACTGAAATTCGAGAGCTGGATGAGACAGGGTAGTTTAGTATCCAGGAATTATCTCCTGTATACACAGAATACAGAAAATGCTTCCTCATCACTTCACAGCTCAAAACATCTTTGGAAGTTTCAGCCCAGTAGCTCAAGCCCCAAACCCAGAAGAAGAGAGAATAGATTTCAGTTGAAGTTAAAAAGTTGATGCTTGAATGAAAAATAATAAAGTTAAAAATATTTAAATAATTTCCCAAAACCTAGGATTGCTAAAAAAAAATTTGTCCAGGGACTTCATATTTAATTCCATTTCAAAGATATCAGCTGAAGAAAAACTAGAGTGAAGAGTAATAACTCATGTTATGTAATATACTTATCTAAATTATTACTTAAGCTGCAATTTCACAGAAAATCTCAGTTCTTTGGCTGAAAGATGACTAGGACACACCTGTATGAAATACAGTTCAGCAGACACAGAGGGGAAGCAAAACACATTTCCTAATTAAAACTGCAGGGGAATTGTGGGTGCCGAGAATGTAATTACTTGAGTTGGAAAGCGGCCAGCATATTCATTAGTGCTCATAGGATCTTTTGCAAGGAAAACACATCAGATTCTCAAATTTGGGTTTTTAACTTTTCATTTCATTGTATTTAGAATATCTAACAAGTGTTCTACCCTCTTAGCAAATGTTTAAGTGTGATGCATTATGCAGAGCAGAGCCCTGAAGCATATACTGTGCTTAACTGAATGAAATTTTAGTTCTCAACTCTCATCCCTGGTTCCTGGCAATCTCTGTTACACTCTTTGAAGAAATAAATTGAACTATTTTAGGTAGCCCGTATAAGTGGAATGATGCAGCATTTATCTTTCTGTAACCAGTTAAGTTCACTAAGCATAAAGTGTTCAACTTTTCTCTCTGCTGTTCAATACTGCAAAGTTTCCTTCTTTTTTAATTAATTCTGAATAGTATCCCATTGTTTGTATATACCACACATTATCTATCCATTATATATCCATTCAGTGACCGATGGACATTTAGATTATTTCTATATCTCTGCCATCAAACTTGAATTTTCTGAGGGAACCACCGATGATGTTCAAAGACTTGGGCTAACAAGAAAAGTTCATCATTCCTAACCTTCTTAACTCCATCCCTGCAGAGTTGATAGTTGCCTTTGAAAACAGTATTATCAGCCAAACCTACAGTGGTTATCATTTCACAGAAATCAATTCATCATGACTGTGTTCCTTAAACCCATAGAGAGATGCATGTTAATTATTTCTAATAAGACTGACAAAAGGTAAGACAGTATCTTTGACAAGGGTGATTGAGAGGCAAGGGAGAGATGTTCAAAGAGTTTATCCTTGATTTCCCAATTTTTCACAATAATGTAGAATACACTAGATTACACTAAGACAAAAGAAAAGCAATATTTAAAAAAAAAACCCTCCAGAATAAATCTCGGAATAGAGCAACATGTGGCCGAGATGCCTCCTCACCCATCCACACCAGGCCTACTTCATCCAGGAAACCATGGAGGAGGGGTGAGTGAGTCCCTCCTCCTGCCCCAACAGAACCCCAACAACCACAAACTCCAGAACACAATTACCGCCATGATCACAGCCATTATTCACAGGCTCAGGATGAGCCCCTCATGCATGAGAATGAATTCGCTGAAAAACCCAGGCATGCAGGTTTTGTGACTGAAACCTCCAGGCTGCCATGGAGTCGGGAATGGGCACCCTCCCCCCCATCTCCCTACTTCTGGCTGCCCAGCAGTCACGCTCGCAAACTGCCTCTGGGTACCATATAAGCTCATTAACGGCCATGATCTAGAGATTCACAAATAAATCTCAGAAGAGAACAACACACTCAGAGATGCTTCCAGAACCCAAAATCACCACTCAGTTAAAAATTTAACTCCAGTTCCAGCACCCTATTTAAAATTTCAGAATTCCCAGAGTGATAATACTTTATGCCACTCTCATACTTTATGTCACTGATATACCAAGAAATCTCATACTTCATGCCACTCATATACCAAGGGTAACGCACCACATTTGATGGGGTGTAAAGAAGAAAACAATTGATCTTGATTTTAAGAAAAAAAAATGTTAGCACACAAGGCTCAACCTGCAACATGTTAATGATCTCTTATCTAGGGGCTTAATGGCTCCAGGTGAGATACAATAATTTTCACATACTTTCTTTTAAGGAAATATTTTTGAATCATTTTTAGTGGCTTACTTATAATAATTCATATAGCACTGTAGCACTGTCCTCCCGTTGTTCATCGATTTGCTCTAGCAGGCACCAGTAATGCCTTCATTGTGAGACTTGTTTTTACTGTTTTTGGCATAGCGAATATACCACAGGAAGCTTGCCAGGCTCTGCCATGTGGGTGGGATACTCTCAGTAGCGTGCCAGGCTCTCCGAGAGGGATGGAGGAATCAAACCCATGTTGGCTGAGTGCAAGGCAAACACCCTACCTGCTCCAGCAATTAATATAAACAATTAACATAAAGTAAATTATGTAGCATTTGCCTTCGGGGCAGGTGGTGGTGGTAAACTTTGAAGGTAGTTGGAAGGTGTAATGAAAGGGATTGGTGTTGAAATATTGAATGCAATAAATTATTATACACAACTTTAAAAAATAAATTTTTTTTAAAACCCTAATAAATAAATAAAACCACCAAGATAGGTGAGCCTTAATCGGGAAAAAAACAGATAGACAAAACCCTCCATTAGATGCCATTTGAATATTTCACAGTATTTCCAAGACGGCTGTCATTCCTTCCATGTTGGTAAATTTATAAAGCTGGTCAAGAAGGAGCTCCTCCTATAAACTAAAAGAAATGGAGTTGGCTTTTCTCTTTGTGCTTTTCTTTTAAATAGCACTATAGCACTGTAGCACTGTCCTCCCTTTGTTCATTGATTTGCCTGAGTGGGCCCAAGTAACATCTCCATTGTGAGACTTGTTGTTACTGTATTTGGCATATCAAATACACCACAGGGAGCTTGCCAGGCATTGCCATGTGGGCAAGATACTCTTGGCAGCTTGCCGGCTCTCGAAGAGGGGCGGAGGAATCGAACTTGGGTCATCCCAGTCGGCCACGTGCAAGGCAACGCCTTACCCACTGTGCTATGACTCCATAATTTAATAATGCAAAGCATGGCATTCAGAATCAGAGAAACCTAGGTTCAGATTCTAACTATTTCGAGTTGTGCAACTTTCAGCAGGTAACTTATTTCATCTGAAACTCTTTTCCTTATATTTAAAGTGGGAAAATTATTGTTGGAAATAGCATAATTGAACAATGGATTCATCCCATTTTATCCTCTGTGGTTCCAAGAGGTCATTACTGCTATGAATCTATCTTCATGATGAGAAAATTAGGACATGAAGAGAGAAAGGGTTAGGAGTATGCCAATTATTGTATTCCATCCTCACAACACTTCAACAAGATCAATACGAACAGTATCCTCACCTTAGAGATATGGACACAAAACACATAACAGACTAAGTAATGTGCCATACAGAACATGGCAAGGTTAAGGGGAAAATCTAGGCTGGCTGACTTGAAAGTTTCAGGGAAAAAACTCCGCCCCTCTCGGAGAGCCCGGCAAGCTACCGAGAGTATTCGATATGCCAGACACAATAACAACAAAGTCTCCAATGGAGACGTTACTGCTGGGCCCGCTCGAGCAAATCAACGATCAACGGGAGGGCCTTTACCTTTTTTTTATGCTTGCTGTATCAGAAAACTAGGTAATGCTAAAAAAAAAATGAGTATGTTTATATACTTACTACATCAGTAAGTATGTATACAGGTGGCATGCATGTTTGAAGCAGTGTGTTGTTCAACAAGAGCTCAAATCCTGAACTAGATAACCCTGGTTTGATTTCATTCTATTCCTCATTAAGTGTTGATTGTGTAAACCATTATCATCTCTAAGCTTTAATTTCTTTCACTGAAATGTAGATAACAATAAACACAACCATGGCCAGAGTGATAGTTCAAGGGATAGGGCACTAGCTTTGCACCTGGCTGACCTAGGTTCACTTCTCAGTAACCCATGTGGGCCCCAGAGCCCTGCCAGGAGTCCCTCATGAGCACGGAGCCAAGAGAAGGCCCCAAGCACTCAGTGTGGTGCACACACACACACACACACACACACACACACACACACACGGTGTTATGAGCATTAGATATAAAAGCTATACATATGGCCTCCAGCACATGAGTGATGTAAAAGAGAAACCACATGCACTAAAATCCAAACTTGTCAAATAATAATAGGGCAGAATTGGAAAGAATGAACCTTAGACCAGAGTTAATTTACGGATAGGGAGGCACTTTGGTGGGGGAAGTGTGCAGTAACTTTTTGCATCAATACAAGAACCTTTTACACAGTATTGTAACCCTATTACCTAGAATCAACTTTTAATAACTAAAAGGGGAAATATTTTAATAAAATCTATACATATGGACAAATATCCCCACCTGAACCAAGCAGCAGCCTAGCAAAGACTCTTCTTCACTGCCACTCCCTTTAATTTTTTATTTTGTTCACTTTAACAGGAAAAAAACACCCTATGTTTCCCCAAAATAACTTCTCCCAAAATCACAAAGAAGAAAGAATTTTTACTAGCCACATCTGCTGAGCAGGATTTGCACTCAACAAAAGAAGTAGCTAAGGCTGTAAGGAGAAGCTGAAATATAGCCCACACACAGCAAAAGAGCCCCACTACTCTTCAAAATCACAAAGGCTTTGCCAACAGTGGCATGACTGGGACAGCACCATTCCAAAGTTTTCATGTCAGTTCAAGTTCATGCTATCTTCCAAGAAACATTTGGGAATCCAGAAAATGCCTCCATGGATATTGAACTTTTCTTTTGCTAATTAAAATTTTTAGTGGAAGTTATGTTGCAAATACTAGAATGAGGAAATCCTTACAGCAGTTTTCTACTTTGCAAACCAAGTTTTTCTTTATTGAAAACAATTCAATAAAAAATTCACCATGAATCATGGATCTGGATCATTACAACGATGTTTACATCAAGTTCTCACTAGTACTGGGGCCCCATGTGAGAGAATTCCTGTCAGAAGTAGATGTCACAATTTTTTTGTATTTTAAAGCAGAAAGAGGACATTTTTGATCTAAAAAGGAAGGGGAAAGAGACAAGAGCTCATTTTTTTAGCACATACTAAGTGTTAGACTCCACACTAGGAAGTACCAGACTTACAGTTCTAGAAATGAAGACTATAAACAATTCCTCTAAAATATCTTTACTGCTTCACGCTAACAGTTAAGATGGGGGAAGGAGATATCAACTTTATTTTTTTCTACCACTCTGCAATATTCTGACTTTTTTTCAACAAAACGTGCTTTACTATAATGATGCCTGTAACCATGAGTGATTGACACTGCCACTAATTTTACCTGTGAGGAAACCAAGATTCAATAGTTTGGGTCAAAATTTTTTGCTGAGTCACACACTTGCCTTGGAAAAATAATGCTATCCAGTGAACCTACAATGGTCATCATTTGTCAAAATAAGTTCATCATGGTTGTATGCCTTAAATTTATATAGTGAATGTCCACCAATTATTTCTCAATAAAACTGGCAAAAGAGAAAATAAAATTAGCCTAGACAAAGAAGATTAAGAGAAGGGAGAGATGTGTGAAGAGTTCATTCTTGAGACCTCAGGTTTCATGTTAATGCAGAATATATTAGGCTGTTCACTAAGAAAAAAAGGAGTATGATCAAAATCCAACCTTGAAGAAAATATTTTTTTATGAGACAACCAGCATGGGCATAGAAAAGAAGCTTACAAGGGCCAGTAAATGGGGTGCTCAGCAAAGATGAGGGCTGGCTAAGATTGGAAATCATAAATTTGTAATGAAGCCAACCAGCACAATTACATAATTTTCCCCAGTGGTGCGGGGGAGTCCAGATTTAGTCTATTCAAGTGTTAAGCGTGGACTTTAAAACTCTTAAGTGGACTTGTGATCAAAAGCAGGTAAGACATTCAGTCTGCATTCTATGTCTTTAGAGAATTCACTTAAAATAAAACAGTTTGAAATGCAGGATGGGGGGTGGGGGGTGGCTAAAGAAAAAATAAATAGAAATATGATTTGACCCAAAGAGATTGTACAAAGGTAAAAGCCTAGCATATGGCTGGGACACTGGTTCAATTTCCAGGACCACATATGGTTCCCCAAGTACTGCTGTATGTGCCGACCCCCAAAAAGTGATTACGATTAAAAGGAAGAAAGCTGATAAAGATAAATTTTAAAAGTGGCATCAAACATCATGAAAAAGACAAATGGCAGGCTTAGAGTGATGTAAAATAGAATGGTTGCCATATTGGGAAGCAGCAGCAAGACAAGCCTGCTCCACAGAACTACGAAGCTCTGGTTCAAACAGTCAACACAGCAGTCAGAAATGTTGATGTACAGCTGCAAATGCTCGACTCATTAAAGAGCTCACGAGGAGAAAACTGCACGAATAGACCCTCCTCATCTAGCCTTCCTCCTCCATCCCTAAAGCAGAGCCCAGTAATTTATCAGTTGTCTATCTCTAAAGCAAATGGAAGAAAGAAAAATTCAATTTCTATGCTATATGTTGACAGCTCAAAATTAAACTTTTCCATATTTGTAGCATGAAGAGAAACAGGGGAGGG
This sequence comes from Sorex fumeus, assembly GCF_029834395.1. Lineage (NCBI taxonomy): Eukaryota > Metazoa > Chordata > Mammalia > Eulipotyphla > Soricidae > Sorex > Sorex fumeus. Next base: position 29,419,247 of record NW_026606059.1, on the reverse strand, counting down.
ATGAAAGCGACATATAATCAGAGAGATGTGAGACTAAGCGTTATAAATTTGGAAAGGTCAGAATCAACAAAAAGAAAAACTGACCCCTAAAATCAAACTATAAAATAGAAATCATAGAAATAAACTTAAGGAAAAATCCCAGTATCTGCACAGAAAATCCTATGAATATTTCTTAAGACAACATCAGATTGTTATGAAAAGCAAACAGAATGCTACAATGAAAAGAGTATCATAATGATTAAAAATTTACATAAAAAATAGAAAACAAGGCTTAGAAAATATCTCATTTCAAAGATATGGAAGAATAAACTAAATATCTAGACAATTAGTACATAGATTCCAATTCTGATTAGCAGGAGTTCTGGGAAAGATGGGGGCGGGGGGAGTGAAGAAAAAAATGAATAAAACTTCAGCAGAACAAAACTCCCCTGAAGTTTAAAAAAAAAGGTTTAAACATCTGCTAGATGCAGAGTTTTCAGGGTGTCTAGTAAATGAATGAACAAAGACTTAGGCCAAACCATTGACTTATTTATGTAACAAATCTCATTGCAACAAATCTCATGAGTTATTTTCGATGGCTGTGACATAACCATATAGAGACATTTTATATGCATATATATAGCACTGTAGCACTGTCCTCCCATTGTTCATTGATTTGAACAGGCACCAGTAACATCTCCATTGTGAGACTTATTACTGTTTTTGGCATGTGAAATACACCACAGGGAGCTTGCCAGGCTCTGTCGTGCAGGCGGGATATTCTCAGTAGCTTGCCAAGAGGAGCTCTCCGAGAGGGGCAGAGGAATCTAACCCAGGTGGGCCGTGTGCAAGGCAAACTCCCTACCCACTGTGCTATTACTCCAGCCCTACATGCATATATATTTATACATATATATATGTATGCATGTATGTATGTATGTATGTATACACTCACATATATATGTGTATTTTTTTAGTTTGGAGACTTCGCCAGGTAGTGATCAAGGGATACTCATGGCTCTGTGCTCAAGGGTAATTTCCAGCGATGCTTACAGAATCATGCAGTGGCAGGGATTAAACTGCATGCAAGGCAAGTACCTTGACCCTTGTATTATCTCAAATGGCCTGCTGACAACATATTAACTGTTTTTAAGGGTTCATGTTTTGGAAATACATACGAAACAAGATTTCAGATAGCGTGTTATGACAAAATTAAGGAGGAACAATGTAATAAAGACTAAAGGCTAAGTGGGTTCCCTTAGGTAAGGAAGAGGTAAAAAGTTTCTTTGGGGTGATATGAAAAGGCCCAGCCAAGACAAAATAGAAGAATAAAGTATTTCTTATGAAATTTCAGAAAACTTTGAGACAAAAATATTTTAAGAATTTCAAATAGAGACACACAAAAGAATCTCAGAACTGAGCAGCTTCTTACAGAGATGCCTCTGCACCTTGCACCAGGCAGATTTTACCTGGGTGCCTCAGATGGGACCATGCATTGTCTCTCCAGTTGCCCCCAAAAACTCCAGCAGCCACCAACTTCTAGAACCCAATAAGAAGTGCAGGTATGTGGGTTCAGTAATGATAAACACCAGGCCTCAAGGGATAGAGGATGGGCCAATCCCTCTTATCCCCCCATCCCCTGGGACCTTTGATGTCACACCCCCTAAACTGCTTCTGGCTTCTATTTAAGCTCCTTAACGGCCCTGATCCAGAGACATACAAAAGAATCTCAGAATTGCTTGCTGCAGAGATTTCTTCAGACCCTAATTATCAAAAATTTTAGAATTCTAGGAGTGTGCAACCACAAGTGAGGCCACATGACATCTTATACTATTCATAACAAGCAATACAAAATAAATCACCCAGCATCTGCCTGTTCGGCAGGTTTGAGTAGTGGAAGGAAAATTCAAAATATGCTGGTGGGAAGGTGTAATGGTGGTGGGCTAGTGTCAAAATATTGAATGTAATCCATTATTGTGAACAACTTTATGAAAATAAAATTTTAAAAATTTCAAGAACCAAGGCTGGAGCGATAGCACAGCGGGTAGGGCGTTCGCCTTACAAGCGGCCAACATGGCCGACCCGAGTTCGATTCCTCCGCCCCTCTCGGAGAGCCCGGCAAGCTACCGAGAGTATTCGATATGCCAGACACAGTAACAACAAAGTCTCCAATGGAGACGTTACTGGGCCCGCTCGAGCAAACCGACGATCAACGGGAGGGCCTTTACCTTTACCTTTACCTTCAAGAACCAACTGTACCTCATGGTGTTTTACTAATAAAAATTTTTAAAAAATAAAAAAATTCAAATAATGCTTTACTACTCATAAAGAAATAAGCTGTAAGACTGGAGTTAAGTTTTTATCAGCATTACTAAGTGCTCAAGGAAAAACACAGTAATGGTTTCAAAGTTCACAGAAAATTTTATTTTAATGTTTTTATTCTGGACCACACCCAGCAGTGCTCATGGCTTACTCCTGGCTCTGTGCTCAGAAATCAATTCTGCTAGTCTCAGAGGAACATATGGGGGTGCTCAGGGAGTGAACCCGAGGCTGCTGCATGGAAGGCAATGCCCTAGTCGCTGAACTATTGCTCTGGTCCTAGATTTGTTTTGTTTTGTTTTTGAGCCATACTTGGTGGTACTCAGAAATATACTCAGTTCAGTGCCCAAGGGGTTTTCCTGCAGGTGCTGAGAGGACCATGCAGTGACAGGAACTGAACCCAGGCCTCCTGCCTACCAAGTACACACTCCAGCCTTTAAGTTATCTCCCTAGCCTAGAAAAACAAAATTTTTAGTCAATAATTCTGTATGCACTCAAAATAACATTTAATTGTTTAATTGGGAGAGAAGAATAAAGACACTTAGTATATTTACATTAAGTTCACCAATTATTTTTTCTTTTGTACTTTTCCATAGAAGTTATCTGAGAATTTTTCTCACAGAATGAGCACTTAACAGGCCGGGGAATGATAATGCGGTGAGTAGGTCACTTGCCTTGCGAGTGGCTGATTCAGATTTAATTCCAGGTACCCCATGCAGTGCCCTGAGCCCCACCAGGAATGATCCTTGAACACAGAGCCAGGAGTAAATCCTGAGCACTGCCAGGTGTGGCCAAACAAAAAAAAAAAGGGACTTAACAAACACAAAACTAATGGATACAATTGAGATCTCTGAAAGGAAGTCTCAGATTATAAATAATGCCATTTTTTATTTATTTAATAAATAAATAAAATTAGTCCTTGGCAATAGAAGAGAGATATGGCAGGTGAGAGGACTGAGATAGATAGATAGACAGACAGACAGACAGACAGACAGACAGACAGATAGATAGAGATAGATAGATGAATGTACACGCACATACATACATATATGCATATACATAATGGGGGCCATTAATAGAAGAAACAGACCGTTAGAGCTCAAGGACAAACAATGCAGGAACTATGTCATCCAAATTGATGTAAATATAAGCAGATGCTTATCCCTAACCTACTTAATAGGTGATCACTCCTTCCCCCACTCTACTTTCCGGAAAACAATAAGACAGGCTCTGAACTTAAAAGCATCACACATAAAGAGAACCTTTGCTATAAAAAATCTGGGACGATACCAGAAGGCTTAGGTAAAAATCGTAAAATCAAGAGTACGAATAGGTTCTCCCTGCTGTACCTCCTCTTCCACAGTCGGGTTGGGATGCTAGTGGCTACATTCAGAATCCAGATCCCAATCAACACAGCCCAGACAATTGAACATCCTTCTCTTATGGATCAGAAACACCTCAGAGGTAAAATATGGTTTTGACACTGAGCACTCCACAAAAGAAATCACCCCATTATTCTTTAATGAAGCTACCAAATGATAAGTCTTGCCCTCAGACACAGAATAACTACTTCAGTGGGTTTTTGATCTTGTGTGGGGATCTTTATTTTATGTTAGATTTGGGGACCACACCTGACAGTACTCAGGGCTTAGTCCTGACTCTGTGCTTAGGGATCACTCCTGGCAGTCAGATGTGAAATCAAAGGCAGGTTAATTCACATGCAACGCAAGCTCCCCAGTTTGCTCCAACATCACACAGTCTCCCCAGCATCCCTGGGGGCATCCTGAGAGGCTCCTGATCACGTCTAGTGTGGCCCAGCTAATCCCAGGCACTACAGGGCCAAGCAATGCTGCATTCTTGGGCCCTCATATAGAACCTCATGTAGAACTCGGGGCCAAGTTGGACAAGAATCTCTGAAAGGCATTCCCAGGCCTCCTAAAATTGGGAGCCTCCTGCCCTAGCCCAAGCCTCGAAAAAGTCTATGGAAAATTCTCTGTGAGAGACAAAAGGAAAAGAGACAAGGGACAGAGGGTGGCTGGTCCTCTGCTCTGTTTTTTGGATAAAGTAAAGACCCTGTGGGTGGGAGGGCAACAGTTGTCATGAGGATAGAAACGTCACTGGGTTTTGCACTGAAGTTTGATGATGACATGGATGTCACCTTCAAGTTACTTACCCTGTGGTGTAAGGGATGTTGATGCCTCCCAGATTAATACTTTCACATCCAACAATGAACAGGGTGGAGAAGCACAGTAAGGACACACCGCTGCAGATCATGGCTAGTTTTGCAGATTCTCTGGCACCAAGTTTCAGCTTTTTTATTATATAGCCTCCTAAGACAATTCCAACACCAGCACTGGGGACAATGATAACACCTGCAGAGGAGAGAACAGGAGGAAGGGGAAGTAAGGGAGACTAGTATTTTCTTTCTCATTACTCTGTTACTTCTCAGGCAAAGAACTTAAAAATACTGTAACCAACAAATCTTCAATGTGTGATTTTATATTACGGCATTATTAATTTTCAAAACTTTCAGTATAATCAAAAAGGACTTATATTCAAAACATAAAAGAAAGCAATTCTTAACAAATAAAGGCAAGCAACTCATTAGTAAAGTGAGCAAAACCTTAAAAGGTTTTAAGAAAATCCAGTTCTCCATAAACATGGAAGGCGTACAGTCTGATTCCTAAAAGAGAAGTAGAAATAAAAATCACAGTGAAATGCTATTTCATGCCAGGTACGTGAACTGAAGAGTCTGACAGTACCACATGTTGGCAAAATCAGACCATGGTGGGCAAGCTCTTTACACGGCTGGCAGTATCTGGCAGTTGAAGAGACGTACACACCCTCTGTGACAGATAATGGTACTCCACATCTAGACAGCAGAAAGTAGTTCGCAACTGTGAGGATCACAGTTATCTGAAACACCAGAAAAGCCCTCAACTGGAAATAAAAGTTACTTCTTTAATAGATACATTATGTGTACTATATTCATATAATGGAAATCCATACAGTAATGAAAAGTAAGAAACATAATGACATACTACCATTCAGATACATCAAATGGTGTTGGATTTAAAAAGGAGATAGTACAGTTGTTAAAGAGCATGTTTAGCATGCTCCTCAGGTGAAATTCTTTTTTTTTTTTAATTGAATCACCATGAGCTACAGTTACAAAGCTTTCATGGTTGAGTTTCTGTCATAAAATGATCGAATACCCATCTCTCCACCAGTCCACATTTTCTACCACTTATGTCCCCAGTATCGCCCCCCCCATCCCAACTTTCTCCCTGCCTCTAGAGCATACAATTTCTGCCATACTCTCTCTCTACTTTGGGGCATTATGGTTTGCAGTACAGATACTGAGAGGCTATCAAGTTTGGTTCTTTGTCTACTTTCAGCACACATCTCCCATCCCAAACGATGACTCCAACCACCACTGACTTATTGATCCCTTCTCTATTCCAGCTGCATTCTCCCCCAGCTCATGAGGCAGGCTTCCAACTATGGAGCAATCTTTCTGGCCCTTGTCCCTACTGTCCTTGGGTGTCAGTCTCATATTTTATATTCCACAAGTGAGTGCATTTTATGTCTCTCCCTCTTTCTGACTCATTTCACTAGGCATAAGATTCTCCATGACCATCCACTTATAAGCAAATTTAATGACTTCATTTTTCCAAACAGCTACATAGTATTCCATTGTGTAGATATTCCAACGTTTCTTTAACCAGTCGTCTGTTCTTGGCACTCGGTTGCTTCCAGATTCTGGCTATTGTGAACAGTGCTCCAATGAGCATACAGGTGCAGATGTCATTTCTACTGTGCTTATTTACACCCTCGGGATATATTCCCAGAAGTGGTATTGTGGGATCATATGAAAGTTCAATTTCTAGTTTTTTAAGGATGGCTGATATTGTTTTCCAAAAAGGCTAAACCAGTCAGCATTTCTGCAGGTGCAATTCTTGGCACTTCATCACCCCTGATCACTGTTGGGGGCAGCTCTGGAGGTCCCAGCACCTCAGGATGGCCTGAGTATCTCCAGTACAACATCAGCATCGCACCTTAGGGCCACTGCACTGAGTTCCTAGCCCTTCCTGTTGGTATTTTATATCCCACAAATGAATGCAATCATTTTATGTCTGTCCCTCTCTTTCTGACTCATTTCATTTAGAATGATTCTCTCCATGACCAACAAAGATAATTTTGGGCAGTGAGATGGAACAGAGGGTAAAGGGAGCAAAGCTAGAGTCAGAGAAGTGGCAGGAGGCTGACTGCAGAGGTCCATGTGAAGAGTAGGAAGACTGCATGAACAGGAAGTGGGAACTGTGAGGACAACTCAGGTCTCTCTGTGGAACACCAGGTGTGTGAAGGGCTGGTGGGAGAGTCAAGCTTGGGAAGAACCGAACATTTACAATCCAATGCCCAGTTCTGGGGATACATCTTATGTTCCAACAAGATCGAACAAAGTGGAGGCCTGAGGAGTGGCTCAGTGACTAAAATCACCTGCCTTGCTAGGTTGAGGCTAAGTGTCTGATCCCTAATTCCACTCATATGCATCAGGTGAGGTCCCAGGTATCCAATAGCTGCCAGAATAGGTGACTGCCAGGACACAAGCACAGTGACTAAAGTGTGTGACCCTTCACCCAGCGAGCACTGCAACTAAAATATAAAAACGATGTAGCACAAGCATTGTGGTCAGAAGGAAACCCCTGGCAAGTACTACAGATAGAATGTGAACAAACACCACAACGAAATGAGCGTAACCTCTGATGAGCACGTGTGCAAGCACAACTAAAGTGTGTGATTCCCATTATTGCAACAGCCACCAAAAAAAAAGGAAGAGAGAAATGACTAAAGAAAGATTATGAATGTAAGGTCAAACCTAGAATCCCAGAGAGCACCCATGTTAACAGGCTTGCATGAAAAGATGAGTTCCCGGGTCTAGAACGAATCTAGAAAGAGAGATACTACAAGGGTCAAGGTGCTTTCCTTGAACATGGCCAATACCAGTTTGATCCCCTCTACTGCTGGGAGTCATTCTCAGCACAGAATTGGGAGTAAGCCCTGAGCACCACTTGTGTGGCCCCAAAACAGACTAAAAAAAAAAAAATCACTGCTTACATTATATATCTTTCCCTTCTATCTTCTTTCTAGGCTGTTTTCCTTCAAGAATTGATAATGTGTTGTGGATTATTGCATAGCTTCAGTTTTGGGTCTTAATTAATTGCAAACCAAGCTACTAAAGGAAAAGAACTTAAAATGTGACTAAGTTGAAAAAAACCATTGCAGTTTAGTAAAGAAAGCACAAAATAGGAATATGAAAGAGACTTTTGCAAACAGAAACTGTTGTGGGTCCAGGCGATATTAGAGCCCAAAAGTCTGCAGTGGCACCAGCGTGCACAGCCAGATGACTTGCTCATTCAATAACACAGGCAAAAAAGCAAAAAGGAAGGTTAGCTGAATCAAAAGGCAACCAGTGTTCCTCTTGCAATCGTCACCATAGTCCTGAGAAAGAAAGAAAGAAAGAAAGAAAGAAAGAAAGAAAGAAAGAAAGAAGGAAGGAAGGAAGGAAGGAAGGAAGGAAGGAAGGAAGGAGAAAGAAAGGAAGAAAAAAGAAAGAAAGAAAGAAAGAAAGAAAGAAAGAAAGAAAGAAAGAAAGAAAGAAAGAAAGATCAGTCATGACCCTTTTACAATGAAGCTGATATTCCAAGAAGGGACCGAAGTGCACACAGGGGAGCCTAAATGAGTATTTAGGCCACTGAGTCCCAGCCGAGGGCTCTGTTCACATCACCAAAGCTGCTTCAGAGACAATGGATTCTTCCAGGTCCATTGCCCAGTGGTCCAAGCTAAGATGAGCCGGTTAGAAACTCCTGTCCTCAGTAAGTTTGCTGTCATTATCATTAATAAAGCATTACTTTACCTTCAGGTTGAAAATGGGTCTTTAATATAATCCTATTTCAAGCAATCAATGGAATGACCACTACTCCATGCTGGCCTACAATGTAACTGCAAAACAACTTCCCATGTCATTGACGAGCAGGATCATTCCTTGAACTCTGCATCCTAGTTAGTACGCAGCTCTTACAATTTGATTAACAGTATATCAGAAAGCACCCCAGAGTGAAGACCCAAAAAAGTGTTCTCCTTCCTCCTTCATCCCCCCTGCACCTAGGTGCCAAGCATTACCACTCATCTCTCCACAGCTCAGACCTACAACCTGAGGAAGGGACCCACATGTTATCGTTGACACTTAGACATGTGGGGTGAGTGGGGGAGATTTGGAGCTGGGAAGCACAGGGGCAGAGACTTCTTGAAGACACTGGATCTGGGGTGATCCTGGAAGAACTTGAAGGGACTTGGAGTCAGTTTTCCACCCATCACTACACAACCATCTGGGTCTCCCGACTTCCCCATTCCCCGTGTGCATTAGGGAGATAATCAGATGCCAATAGTCCAGGCTGCTCATCACCTCTCCATGATGCTTTACTCTCCTTCCTTCTGTCCTCAGATGCAGGTAGCCAGAGCCTCTTCTGAGCCTCAGTGCTAGATCCAGCCCTACCCCAGCACTGCAGGACTGGTGTGTGGTTCCCTCTCTCTGCCTCCTCATGTTCTCGAGTGACAAAGACTTGCAGAGAGAGGACAGGTAAGCGAGGAAGAGTCATCATCCAATACCAAAGAGCATCCCTAAGAGGGAGAGAGGATGTAACAGAGCCTGGAAAGATAGGAGGAAATGAATGAAGCCCAGGGAGCCAACTATGGTACGAGTGCACAGGAATGAGACCAGTGACCTTGCACATGCCTACCAGACAAACCCAAGTTTGAGTATGACCTGTATACTCTGGGCCTCTGAGTTCACATCCCCGCCTTTCCCCCTACAAGTCACATGTCCAAACTTCCTTCTGGAAAGCCTTCGACTTTCTCATCTGTAAAATAGGGCTAAGAATAGCAACTCTTTCTCTTAGGGCTCTTAGGATTAAATGAGCTAAAGGAATTAAGTAAGACACGTGATGAAGTGCTTAAAAATAGTGCCTGATCCATAATAAATACTCAAATGTCAGCAATCACCATGAATATGAATATCGTTATTATCTGCCTAATATTAATGAGTTTAACATTTGTACAACTAAATATATTGAAATTATAATTAGACAAATGTCTGTATGTGATAATTTCAATAGCATTAAATTTTCTATATGCAATTAGGCAAATTTCTACATTCTATATATCCCTATATGTACACATAACCTATATTTATGGTTGAATTTGAACTATATTAAAGAATATATTTAACTATAATTCTATAGTTATTCTCATAAATATAGAATCAGGCAAGTTTCTATACCTTATAATTAAGATATAGCAAGTTTCTATGTCTTATAATTACCATAAAATTGAATTTAAGCAACTGCTAATTCTTCAACATAAGCCTCTATGCATTCAATATATAATCCTCTGTTTGCTATTTAGTAGTCATGTATTTTCTGTTAGTTTTCTAGCTGCTATGTAAATATATCTGAATCCAAAGAAACCACTGCTGCATAATTTAAGTATTGACAAAGCAAATGGTCCTGCTTTATTTACAAAAGGCTGGAGAACATCCTACTGCTTATCAATTAGAAATTTTTACTTATTTACCCAAGCTTATTGACAAGAGAATTGTCCCACTTCCTTTCTTTTCTGCCAAGCACTATTATCCCATAACATCCTATTTTGATGTTTGACTCTGGGTCACAATATTGTTCACCTTATAATGTGCACCTTCATGGAGCCAAAAGACCTTGATGCTTTTTTATGACATTCAGTTAATTACCAAATATTAAAGGTACTGGAAATTTTTTTTTCTTTTTACTGCAATTTTTGGCAATAGGTAAGCACTTCCTTTGTTGCAAACAGTCACAAATATATCTATGTTTAATGCATGAATAGAAGTACAGGAATTGAATTTTTTAAAAAATGATGCATTATCAAGACTGAGTTAGGTTGAAAAATTTCAACTGTGTGTCTAATGCCATTGTGAAGAATAACTGATTTTAAGAAAAGCTAGTGATAACCCATCAGGAGACCATCTACAGGCTCTTCTGTTTGCTTTTCTCCTTTCCTGATAAACCTTAAGTTCCCTTTTATCGGTTGCATTCTACCTTTCTCATCTCTACACTACCCTCACACTTACCAGAGCCTGAAGAATATAGGAATGAATACATTTCATAATTTTGGATTTATTATATAAAAATACAAATGAGTTATGAATTTCAGTTTTCACTTAATCCAAGAATAGATGTGAACTCTCTTCCTCACTTTACGAATAGGAAATCTAAGATCTAATTCTGTGCTAAAAGTGCTAAAATCAGTTTAAAATGGCCGGACACAATATATCACAGCTGTTATCACAGTTGTTACCTGAATAATCTATTATTTAATTTAATAGTAAATTAATTCACTTGGACTCTGCATTTAACACTTTTGTCACTTTAACACTACTGTCCAGTCATCAGACATGACAGATTGTGTGACAGCAGCCCCTCTTTTATCATGAAATTACCATAATGTAGAATATTCCACACATATTAGAATATTCTGTCTGTGAGTTAACACAGAATCTCCTCTGCCTTTATCTCTTTCCTCTATAATCACTGACCCTTGACGTGTATTCCACAAAATTGTCTTTAGTTAAGTTGAAAATAAATGGCTTGTGGTCTGGGAATGTGGTTTTAAGAGAACACTCTTGTCTTGCATAAATACATTTTGAAAGAGAGAGAGAAAGGAAAGAAGGAAGGAAGGATGCAGAATGGAAGGAAGGAAACAAAGAAGGGAAAAAGGAAGGGCGAGCAAATGACTTTGAAGTTAAGACTGTGAATCAATAAAGCAATATAGTAAGCATAGTAAGTCATGTATTTCAAGATTTTATTTAGGCTGCCTTTTGGGGAGGCAGGTGAGATGAGGGTGATTAGCAAAGGAAGGTAGGATCTCCCTCTCTCCCTCCATTCCTCCCTCCCTCCTTCCACCTCTTTCTAACTACATACTGATGTCAACTGTATGCTAGATACTATGGCAACTGCATATAATATCTACTTCTCAAAATTGTATGGATTTTCAGTTACTCTGAAATCCTTTTGTCAGCAGTATAGTAGTTTTGTGTTAGCCTAATTAGAAGCAATTTTCTTTCATAGAAACTCAAAATGATGGCGCATCTTATTACAATTACTGGTGTATTCAATTGCAAGGAATGCAGTGTTCTTTTCACATCACAGATGAGAAAACTCCTAATGAGTAGTAAAGCAGGGAAGCAAACTCAACTCTATATGACTTTTTGGAAGACTTTGCTTCTAAAAGTTTTTAATAGGGGCCTTCCCCGTGCTCAGGGGCACCAAGGCTACATCTAATGGTGCTCGAAGCGGGTGGGGGTGAGGGACATGGGATGCTGGGGATTACATATTCTTTCAGAAAATAAATAGTAAATGCTATCGGAGGGAAATAAATAAAGAAGAATAATATTTTAAATGTATAAACCTTGAAGCTAGGAAGAAATTCTTATTTGTTTGTTTGTGAGACATACCCAGCAGGGATCAGGGCTTACTCCCGGTGCTCTATTCAGAGATCACTCCTGGAGGAGCTCAGGAAACCATAGATACTGCCAGAATCTGAACCTAGGACCATCACATGCAAGGCAAGCACTTTAAACCCTATACCATCTCTCCGACCTAAGGTAGAAAATTTTTAACCTGAGAATAGACAAACTGTGCATAAATCACAAAATCATGATATGCGCCTTTCTCTTTCATATATCTTACTATCATCCTTGTGTGGAATCTCAGAATAACTTCATAAATGACAGACTGGGCATATTGTTAGAATTAACTTGTCTAATACCATATGTATGATACTTGAAGTATCACACATATGTCTACATATGTATAATTGGTAGTGTACATGCAATTATAAACACACACATACATATATATACATATATATACATATATATACATATATATAAATATATATAATTTAGTGCTTTTTTTTTGCTTTTTGGGTCACACCCAGCGATGCACAGGGATTACTCCTGACTCTGCACTCAGGAATTACTCCTGGTGGTGCTCAGGGGACCATATGGGATGCTGGGAATCGAACCCGGGTCGACTGCGTGCAAGACAAATGCCCTACCCGCTGTGCTATCGCTCCAGCCCCAATTTAGTGCTGTTTTTAATACACACTATTTCACAACATAACTTCGGTCCATTTGTTTGGGAGAGATAGCAACGTGCAGAGCATGACCTGCTCAACTGGGTTAGAAGCAGCAACTGTGTGAGCCGAACTGAACAGCATTTACCGTAATCAACAATGTCAGAAGAGATGAGAACCTGAAGGTTCTCGTTTACAGGGTGTTCTCTTAGGAATTTCCCTGAGGCAGATAAGCTGATCAAGTAGTTAGTTCACAGGATGTCCTCGGTTTTGCCTTCTGAGGCTTCACTTAGAGGACACAGGTCACAACAACCTTGCTGAAATGACCACTTACTCTCTTAAGGACCCAGTGACAACTCCAGTATGGCGCAAATGAAACCACTTGGTACCATGTAAAAGATGGCTGAAATGACTGCAGTCTTGTGGAAATCACCAATACAGACTTTTACAGGAATCTCTCATGTGAAATCCTTAAGATCCATGATTCAGCGTGTGGAGGTACCAATTTAAAGCTCATATTTGACTCCTACAAGGGAAATGGGCCTCATTCACCCAGAATATTATTATCCTCAACTCTGACCACTCAAGTAAACATGATACAGGAGGAGAGAAATACAAGAACCTCATTCTTGGGAACTCAAGGTCTTGGGTGTACTGAAAGAAGGTAATGAAAAGGTACATTCAAGCAGAGGAAATTAACCATACTTTTCATTTCAATTTTTTGCAAAGCTCTGGTTAAAATAATGTATAAAAGCAAATGCCAAGCTATATTATGAACGGGATTCAAAAATCAAATCAAATTAATATTTCATTCTTATGGCATAGAAACCCGAAAGAGTTTTCTGCATCTAGGCAATAAAACCACAGAGGGCAAAAACAATTTGAAATGATGAGATGCAAAAATCAGTGTTTACTTCTGTATTTCACTGTCCTTGAGAAATTTCAGGTGCATAAGCAAAAGCTTTAAGCAAATTGCTGGAAGGATTGTGTGGTATGTGTGAGGCAGTGCCGGGAGAGAGGATTTTGCTAAAGGAAATTTCACAAGATAATAGCACTGTAGCACTGTCCTCCTATTGGTCATCTATTTGCTCGAGCGGGCACCAGTAACGTCTCCATTGTGAGACTTGTTAGTGTGTTTGGCATATCAAATACACCATGAGGAGCTTGTCAGGCTCTGCTGTGTGGGCAGGATACTCTCACTAGCTTGCTGGGGCGAAGGAATTGAACCCGGGTCGGACACGTGCAAGGAAAAAGCCCTATCCACTGTGCTATCACTCCAGTCCCACAAGAGAATAATAGGATCTTATTATCATTACTGGTGCCTGCTCGAGTAAATAGATGAACAACGGGATGACAGTGATACAGTGATACAGTGATTAACTTTTCTGTTATCAGAATAAGCCTCCAATGAAGACCTTAGTGTTAACTTAGCGACTGTACTGAGTTTCCACTCATAGAGGCAAAGCCTACAGGTGTGGGCTGGTGCCAAAAGCAAGACTCTCTTTGGAGGCCCTCTGGGCAGGATTCACTTTCCATCAGCATTTTCAGCTTCTCCCCTTTGCACTGTTATCCCAATTCAGCATGCTCTGAGCTTTCCCATCCAACAGTTGATCATCATCTCACCACCTAACAGCCAAGCCACAAAACCTGACAAAGCTCTTCTTCTCCTTAGGAGAAGCAAGCCATTTTAAAACTCCACCTGAAAATAATTTCAAGACAAACTCCTATCACTATCACTGTCAGAGTGCCCTGCCTCCACAAGGACCACATGGGAACCATACAATGCTGCCAAGTTAATAAAGAAGATCAGAACAATCATTTAATAAACATAGTTAACTCACTAATGTGGAGGTGCTGTGTTTATTTTTCTTCATTTTCATTGACAGCTTCATGGGGTTATTATTGAAACACCATACAATTTACTTTTGTGATTCACTGTTTTCTAGTGTCTTCACAGAGCTATGCAACCGTCACAATCATTTTTAGAACATTCCATCATCTCAAAAGAAATTCTGTACCTGGTAGTAATCACACCTATTTCTTCTAACTCTCGCTCCCAGTTATATACAGTCACAAATCTTGTTTTAGCCTCCATAAATCTACCATATCATATAAAAGTCACATAATACATTTATTTGGGTTCTTCAACTAAACAAAATGTTTTCAAGGTAAAGTTTACCTACATAACAGTATGTTGTCAGCACTTCATTACTGGGATACCAATGCTAATCTGTTGTATTGGCATACATTTAATTTATCCACTCCTCAGTTTATGAATAGGTTGTTTCTATTTTTTCACTATTGTGAATGAAAAAACTATGAACACTGATGTATAAATGCTTCCATGGATGTGTGTTTTCATTTCTTTTTGATGTCTGCCTATATATAGAATTTCTAGAGTCTATGGTAAGTCTATTTTGACAAAGTGCCAAACTGTTTTCCAAAATACATCTATTGGGTACAACCAATAGATATTACTACCAGCAGTGAGTAAGGGTTCTAGTTTGTCCACATTTTCAAAAATACCTGTTATCACAGATAATATTTGAATATGGTCTCCTGGCAGCTGGATAAAGTAGTGTCTCATTTTGGTTTTAATTAGCATTTTCCCAATAATTAAGGTCTAGGAAAATTTCATTTCAGCATTTGTATATCTTCTTTGGGAAAATATCTCTACAGATCCTCTGTTCCTGTACCCATTTTTAGTCATTTCATTGGCCATTTTAGTACTGACTTTTAAGACTTCTCTGTCTATTCTAGAACAGTGTTTCTCCTGGACAGGCTGTGGCTCTCTAGGGAGCAGACATCCCCTCAAGTTAACTAGGAGGGAAATGCTTTCTGCTTGGTTAAAGAAAGTAGATTTGGGCGGGGAAGGGTACTGCTAAGTGCCTGTGTGTTTGCAAAGAGGGGCGGCAAAGACCAAATAATTTTGGAAACCTCTCCCCAACATATAAGTTCCTTCTCAGATATGTATTTTCTAAATACATATTTTCTCCAATTCTGTGGGCATGTTCTGGAGGGGGCAACTCCAAGTCTTCGGAGGCTCTGCATAGAGTTTGGGAGTCACTTCGGGAGGTGCTGAGAACTGTGCAACCTGGGGATCAAACCTGAGGCTCATGCATACAAAGCATGTACTTCAGCCCTTCGGGCCTCCGCCCTGGTCTATTAGATTATTGGTTTTTAACTTTCTTTATCGTGTCCTTTGATATACAAGTTGCTGTTTTCTTTTTAAAAAATTAAATTATCTATTTTTTCTTTGGTTGCAATGTCTAATTCAAAGTCACAGATATCTACCCATTTTTATTTTTAAGATTATTACATTTTGGGGGACTGGAGCAATGCACAGTGGGTAGGGTGTTTGCCTTGCATGCGGCTGACCCAGGTTCGATTCCCAGCATCCCATATTGTCCCCTGAGCACTGCCAGGAGTAATTCCTGAGCTCAAAGCCAGGAGAAACCCCTGACCATCACCAGGTATGACCCAAAAAGCAAAAAATAAAATAAAATAATAATAATATTACATTTTTGGTTCTTTAGAGCTCACTTTTATATGGTGGAGTTCAACCACATTCTTTTGCATGCGGCTATCAAGTTCTTCCACCACCATTTGTCAAAAAGATTATTCTTTCATCATTGATTGATTTGGGTATCCTTGTGTAAAATTAATTGATCAGATTAATTTCTGGATGCTAAAATAGATTCCACGGAAGTTTATGTCTACCTTAAGCCAGGGCCATATGTCTTGATTACTATTGCTTTTTTTTAAAAGTTTGAAATGAGGAAGTCTAGGTGTTCCAACTTTGTTCTTTTTCAAGATTGCTTTGGGCTGCATTGGGTCCCTTTCATTTTCAAATGAATTTTCTTAATTTAGAAGAAAGCCAAATGAAATAATGCAATTCCAGTTGAGATTGCTTGCATTGAATCTGTAGAACAGTTTAGTATATGCATCCATCTAATATCATTTCCTAATCCATGAGATACTTTTTCACTCATTTGGTTTTTTAAAAGATTTTTAAATAATTCTTTCAAGTTTTCAGAATATAAGTATTAACCCTGCCTAATGGTCCAGGGTGGATGAAATTCCATCAACGGCCAAGATCCAGAGACTATAAAACAAAGCCCCCAGAAGAGAGTGATGCAGAGTCTCCTGCCTGTGTGTCAGGCTGTCTTCACTGGGCCCCTCAGAAGGGGGCGGGTTGAGTTTCCCTCCCCTCCCCAAGTAGAGCACGGGTAGCCACAGACCTCTGATACCCAGTCACAGTCATGTTCAAGGCAATGCTCTACATTCTCGGATGAGCCTCATGCATGAAGGAAGTGGCAGAGGAACCCAGGTGTGAGAAACCCATGGCTGAGATCTCTAACCCTGCTCAGAACAGAACTGGGCCTCCTCCACCCAGATCCCCCATCTTCCAGTAGCTAGACACTTATACCCACAAACTGCTCCCGGCACCATGTAATCCTATCAACAGCCAAGATCCAGAGACTATAAAACAAAGTTCCCAGAAGCACGTGGCCACATATGTGGCCACATGACCTCTGACAGTCTAGGTCTCTTTCTCGGAAAACACAGCAAGCTACCAAGAGTATCCTGCCTGCATGGCCGAGTCTGGCAAGCTCCTGTGGCATATTTTATATGCCAAAAACACTAACAATGATGTGTATTATTCCCCTAAACCTGAAAGAGCCGCCAATGCAGCACCATTGGGAAGAATGAGTAAGGAGAGGCTGCTAATATCTCAGGGCTAGGATGAATGCAGACGTTACTTGTGCCTGCTCAAGCAAATAGATGAATAATGGGATGACTGTGATGCTGTGATAATGGTTTAGGGTGAGCCAACAATCTTCACAAACTTTCCTCTAAGGACAATTTTTTGGATTATCTTTAACAGATTATTCATAACAAGCAATACAAAATGAAGTATTTGGGGGTACGGTGCTGCCAGCAGGTCAATCTGTACCTGCGAGGAGAGTGGATCAACAGCCTGATGGCACCTTCAGGCTTCCAGATACAGCAAAATTGCTGTTGTGCCTTTGGCCAGACCCTAAAAACTTGGAGCAAAGTTTACCAAGAAAGTAAATAGCCAAAAGTTAAGTATGTGGGAGACACACCCACAAACCACCTCTGGCTCAGCTATATAATTGGAGGCAAGGCCTCTCTGGTTCCTGATAGAACTGCCTAATGGCCATGATCCCAGAGACTCAGGAACAAATCTCGGAACCCAGCAGGTTTTGGCAGAAATTCCTCCAGATTTTAGTGTTAAAATTTCGGAATTTCAAAATCAGGCTGCCACTACTGCAGCAACGCAACATCATATGTTATTCTTAACCAGCAATAGAAAACAAATTGTCTAGTGTTGCCTTTTCAACAGATCTGAGTGTTGGGGTAAAATCCCAAATAATAATGGTGTGTCTGGTGTCAAAATATTTAATGTGATCAAAGTAAAGAGAGAGTAATGTGGAAATCATCTGCCCCACAGGTAGGGGGAGGGTGTGGGGTGGGGGCATACTGGGGGTTTTGGTGGTGGAGAATGGGCACTGGTGAAGGTACAGGTGTTTCATTATTGTATGACTGAGACTTAAACCCAAAAGCTTTGTAACAGCACTCATGGTGATTCAATAAATAAAATTATAAAAAATGAAAAAAAAAGTAAGGTGGAATTCATTCCCAATTCAATCAGCTAATCAGTGGCTGAATAAATAGAAGTACTCCTACATAGAAAAATAACATAAATAAAATAACATAAAGAGTAGCTGAGATAAACTTCATTTTTGTTACTTCTAAATGTGTTCTAAGGTATATAAAAACTAAAATTGATAAATGGATCACTCTGATAAACAGTGAATAAAATGGAATAAATTTTTGCTTACAATTAATGTAGTAAGAACACAATAAACAGTAAGCCAATGATTAGACAAATTATATATATGTAAATATATATATGTTATATGTATGGAAAAGTGTTACAGGGAAAAGTATCCATCTTAGGATTGGGGGTATGGTTCAGTGATAGAGTTCATCCCCAGTAACATCATTATGACATGCACACACAAACACACACACAATTTATACAAATTAGCACATTAGGACAAGTGTTGCATTAATAAATGGGGGAAATTGGTGAGGTCTTATTGGCAGGGAGCCATCTGAGAAAATCCTGGAGCCAGAGAGTACAACATGCACAGGTAATAAATTGTACCCCAACTGCATAATTCCATCTATCCTGAAAGGCAAAATATTTAAGAATCATAAAATTGAACTAGATAATATATTTTAAAATTTTTCCAGGTGCCTTTTTTGGATTCTGAATAAGAGCATAACCCAGAAAAACAACAGAATTTCAGCAAAGCAGTGACAGTGGAGAAGGAAAATCTAACATAGACTGACCAAAATTATTTTCTTTTCAAAGATATGCAGGATTCCACCTGGTGATGAAACTCATAAAGGAAGTTTTACAAGTGGAAACATGCTCAAAAAACAGTTTGGAGGACAACAAATCTCTTGTCCATAAAACAAAAAAGAAAAAAAATTCTACTTCAGAAACTCATCAAAAGACTCAGCAAAAAGAAAATGCAGTGTAACAACAGTGTATTTAAATTAATGTACCTCTGAGCCAATAGCTCTGGGCTACTCTCAGTAGGAGCACCACTGATTTAGTGTAAACCCCACACTAGAAGCAGGATCAAACACAGCCCTGTATCTTTTCACATTTGTATTTTCACCAAAATGAAAGACTAGTATGGGACACATGCTTAAGAAAGCAGTTTTTTTACACAAAATTAAAGAGAAGTAGCTGACATCTTAGACAACCAAGCTGGAACTGCAAACAATGATTGTAATGTAGGGAACCAAACAAAACAAAACAGAACGCAATTAACAGGCACAGGTTAAGTTTCAGCTTTAGAAAAAGAAACTTCCTGTTTTAGTATTTATTAACATTTTCAGTTTTTTTTCTACATCGCATAAAGTGGATGTTTTATTTATTTATTGTAGAATCAGAATTTATAGGAGCTAGGACAGAGACGGCTCCCTCTCCTTAATAATTACTTCTCTTTCATTGAAAGCAGAGAGGTCAGGTTCTTTTTATAAAGAGTCACATGGTAAATATTTTCCACTTTGTGGGCCAGACAGTGTCTTCTCTAACTATTCACCTCTTCTATTGCTGTACTAAAGTAGTTGTGAACTTGTGGAAACAAGAGGGCATGGCTGCTTTCCAATAAAACTTTATTTATAAAAAACAGGCAGTGAGCTAACTTTGGCCCCAAACATCTATTCATAGAATAATTGCTTGGTTTAAGGTGAACCAGGAATACAAACTACAGTTCCCAGACTGCCCTGCAATTAGTAGTCCGGGCCAATGTGCTGCAAGCAAAAACAGTACTTTCCATCCATGACTTTCTTCTACCATCCTGATACTTGGAATTCAGAGATAATATTTAGACCCATCCTTTAAGCATGAGGTCAAGAGCAGACGATAGAGAAGAAATTCAAAGCCATCTGAGTGACCCTTGAGCTATGTTTATTTTTTTTACTTGTGTGTGTGAAGGAAAAACAAAAACAGAAGTTTTTTAAATTAAAGTACCTCTGAGTACTTTTTTGAGTCTCTTAAGAGTTTCAGAGAAATATATTCCTAGATTAACCTAAAGTTTAGAGACCACCTCTTCAATTCTACCATTCTATAGAAGATGAAGAAGAGCCTAGACTCTAAACCCAGGGTTTTCTATACTTTTTGAAGCTAACAAACCCATAACCATCTATTTGAATTATAAAGGTTTGGGGGATGAGGATGTCACCCAGCAGTAGAGCAGGCGCCTTGCATGTCTGACGTCCTTATTCTAATTCCCAACAGCACTCAAAAAGAAAAAAAGATGAATTGATGAAGAAATAAACTACAAAGATTTACCATCTTCTATGTGATATTTGTTCAACAATTTAAAATGGCTCTCCCTAAAAATGAGTTCTATGTTTTACTCTAAAAGTAAGAAAAAACTTTTTTACTTACAGACACTTGGTTTATGGTTAATTCTTCCAAATTGTATTTCAGAAAAGGAAGTAATTTTGATTAAATTACTCAAAATTCCTTTCTAAGACGATTACGTATTATTGTCTTGCATCATGAGGTACTTAAAAAGTTAAATGTCTGAGAACAAGTCAACTCCAGATTTATACAAAATTATCAGCAACAACCCCAAATCATATAAAGAAAACAAAACTTTATATGGTGTATATATATATTTTTTTTTCTCTTTTTTGGGGATCATACCCAACTATGCACAGTGGTTACTCCTGGCTCTGCATTTAGGGATCACTCCTGGTGGTTCTCAATGTACCCTATACAGCCCTACCCACTGTACTCTTTCTCCAGCCCCTATAGTCTTTTTATAAAGCATATTCATACTATGTACTGTATAGAAGCTGTGTGAACAGATTTTCTCTTAATACTTCTTCTACAATAAGAAAACAGACTTTGGCAATATGAAATGACAAGATAATAAATGTTTGAGTTCTTACAGAGAAAATAAGTGTACTACCTGAATTCCAAATCTATTATTTCTTCTAAAACTAAAATCTAGTCTTCTAATTCCTTTCTATGTTATTCAATTAATTATAGCCTCCTTAAAAAGCCAAAAAACAAAACACAAAAAATACTCCATTCCAGTGCCAAAGTGATAGTGCAGTAGGGAAGACACTTGCCTTACGTGCAGACAACCTGGGTTTGATCCTCAGCACTTCATATGGTCCCCCAAGGACTACCAGGAGTAATTCCTGAGTGCAGAGCCAGGAGTAATTCCTGAGCATCTCTGGATGTGGCCCCAAAACAAAACAAACCAACCAACCAAACAAAAAAATCCTCTACTCTTTAAACAAAAATGTGCTGAAATTTGTTAATATGTATGATATCTACTGGGGTTTTTGGTTAATTATCGATTGATCTCAAAAATTTCTTCACTAGTTACTCACAACATGCAACCATTTCACACTATTTTTAAATTTAGTTTCTTCTATTAAGACTCTTTAATAGAAGAAACAAAAGAGTTTCTTTTTTTATATGGGCTAGAGCAATAGCACAGCAGATAGGGCATTTATTTGCCTTGCATGTGGCCTACCTGGCCGACGCAGGTTGGATTCCTCCACCCCTCTTGGAGAGCCCAGCAAGCTACAGAGAGTATCTCACTCACACGGCAAAGCCTGGCAAGCTACCCATGATGTATTCAATATGCCAAACACAGTAACAGCAAGTCTCACAATGGAGATATTACTGGGCCCACTACAGCAAATCAATGAACAACGGGAGGACAGTGCTACTGTGCTACAGTTCACCTATATAATATAGTTTATTTTATATACTATATATCAAATACAGAGGATTTTGCTCTATACTAAGAACTCAATAATTACTCAATAAATTCAGAAAATTGATATACTTAAGTTGTAACCTTAAGACAGGAAAGGAGGGGCTGGAGCAATAGCACAGTGGGTAGGGCGTTTGCCTTGCATGCGGCTGACCCAGGTTCAATTCCCATCATCCCATATGGTCCCCTGAGCAATGCCAGGAGTAATTCCTGAGTGCAGAGCCAGGAGTAACTCCTGTGCATTGGCGGGTATGATGCAAAAAGAAAAAAAAAAAAAAAAAGACAGGAATGGATCATTACTACAGAATAAAATGCTCTTCAGTGAAGATACTTCATATTAATACAAAATGTATACTGCCACCTTGTTCTGAGATTTTGGAAAATATAATCTAAAGGCAAATTTATTTATTATTAGTTGCAATGACTGAAAATGTACATGATACTTATTCAGTACTTGAGACAAACTGTAAAATTGTTCCTTAGGGGCAGGACATATAGCACAGTGGGTAGGGCACTTGCTTTGCACATGACCAACACAGATTCAATCCCTGGCATCCCAGGTTGCTGGTTGTGCCCCCCTCCAAAAAAAAAAAGCATCAAAAAAACGTTGTTTTCTTAAATATTTTTAAATAATTCCTTGGAGAGAGAAGTGCAAAATTCATTGCACAGCAATTGAAAATCAGTTCCTAAGTAAACAAAAGGTTGAAATATAAAAAGAGGACTTTCTAATAGACTGATCAACTTATATATCTATCTCTATCCTTCCATGTATTTGTATCTCAACAATACAAATACCAATCTATTGATCAAATGAATAAATATATCTGAGATCAAGCTGAAATAGGAACAAAAAAAAGGACTTGAAATGTACTGAATATAGATCCTCCATTGGAAAACCATTATCAAAGAATAATAAGCATTCATACAACTGAACAAATCTACTTCTTCCCTAACTGACTATACTAATCTCAACTGCCTTTCTAATTGCATTTATACATATTTCAAATAAATCTAAGGAAAACATTACAAAATAAAATGGGACTACTAACTATAAAACAAGCATAACACAAATTGTTCCTTGCACAAGATAAGTCTGAACTTTAATGCTTCTAAATATCCATTTTTAAATGACAGTTCACTTAAATTCTTTTAACTTTAATAAAATTTAAACTCTATTCATTTTTATTGCAAATAGAGATTTTTTTTAGTGGTGCAATGACATGAAAAAAGTATCTTTTATCTTGGAATCTAATCAGCCTTACAGGAGCAAATCTAAATAACATCATGTTCTATCTTCTGGCCCATAAAAAGATGCTGCAACACAATCTCGAGCCTGGCAGCAAAGAAAATTTTCTGTAGTCGATCACGAGATGACTCAGGTTACTAAAGGACATTACTTCAACTTCTAATAATGTCAAAACATGCTTCATTATTTAGTTGAAAAGAGTAAGGTATTTCCTGTCTGTGTGGAAATAACTGCATCTTGGCCAGCTTATAGGACAGGATATTCATTAACCCTGGACATGATTTTTATGAGTTAACAGAAAGTATCTTTGAGGAAATGAGATCCCATGGCAGGAGCTGGGAATCAGAGGGATGTTGCCTAGACACAGCACACTACTACTAGCCAGGCAGCGAATCCTTTGGTGAATGCCTATCCCTTTCATCATCCTTCTCTAAAACTGGGCTGATATTTATATTCCATGCTCTATTTTCCATTGGAGACTTTCATCCCTTTCTCAACTCTTCAGTACTGTGTTCATTTACTCACCTCCCTGAGGGGAGTAAGCTTGTTACTTTTTCCCCCTTGTCTTGCACACAGGGGTCAATCCCTAGCACTGAATAAGATCCCCTAAACATCATCAAGAATATCTCTGATCACAGAGCCAGGACTAAGCACAAGAAGGTGTGGTCCCCCAAAAGAAAGAAAGGAGGAAGGAAGGAAGGAAGGAAGAAAGGGAGGGAGGGAGGGAGGGAGGGAGGGAGGGAGGGAGGGAGGGAGGGAGGGAGGGAGGTAAAATTCCTGATTTTTCTTGTCCTATAATGACAGAATATTTGGTAAACAACAAAATTAGCCTTGGCTATTCGCAGTAATATCAATATTTACATTTGTTTTATTACACATAAATAATTTTAAATAAGGGATTATAAGTTTTAAGAATAAAAATAATTTTAGGGGCCAAAGAATAATACAGTAGGTAGGGCACTTGCCTTGCACAAAGCCAAACAGGGTTCAATTCCCACATCCCATAAGGTCCCCTGAGCCCAAAAAGATTAATCCCTGAGTGAAGAGCCAGGAGTAAGTCCTGAATTTTGCTGGATGTAGCCAAAAAATTAAACCAAAAATGTGAAAAAGTAAAAATGATTTTAAACTTTAAGAAAGCCTTAATCAGGTCTATAAACTAGATAAAATTATGCCAGTTTTCCAGCTAATAAAATTGAGACCAAGTAAAATAGGTAACTCACCCAAAGTTACAGGTAATAAGCTGAGAAGGCAGTCTTTATTGTTTGATGCATATTGGCATGCATATCCAATATGTAAAAAGGTGAAGGGAAAGAATTAGCACAATAAAAATTCTAAAATGCAAGCTGATTTCTCTGAGGACCAGTTTAATTTACATTACATGGCCTAGTAAAAGTTCTAGGTGAATATCTTGCAAAATCTGCTCTCTATGTCTTAGTTTTATCAAGGCAGAAAACCCTCACTGTCTCACATTGTCGAAGCATAAAGCTGAGACTTCCATCACACTACTGCTGCAAGAACTGCAAAGGATGCACAGGAAGTGCCTCTCTGCCACTGTGTCCAGCCAAGAGCAGTAGCATTACCATCATCAACTTTTACCATCACAATGAATAGAAAAACTAATTTGAAATGGTTCCCTGAAAGCTATGTAGCACTGTCCTCCCACTGTTCATTGATTTGCTTGAGCGGGCACCAGTAACATCTCCATTGTGAGACTTGTTGTAACTGTGTTTGGCATATCAAATACATCACGGGTAATTTGCCGGGCTTTGCCGTGCGGACGGGATGCTCTCGGTAGCTTGCAAGGCTCTCCAAGAGGGGCAGAGGAATCCAACCCAGGTCGTGCAAGGCAAAGACCCTACCTGCTGTGCTGTAGTTTTCAGAATGATTCTCCCTTTTGATTGTGATAACCATCTATCTGTACATAATGCTATATTTTTGAAGACAGGTAACCCATTTTGAAGACTATGTTAAAGACATCCAAGAGTTCTTAGCCTCCCTTTCTGAGATCAGCTTCTCTCTTAGAATAAAGGCAAACTGAAAGCTGGCTGATTAAAAAATGTCATTTAAAATAATTTAAGACAGGCTTGGGTCGGGGGTGGTGTGGAAGGGCAGGGGAGGAGGGAAATCAGAAAAATTGGTGCTGGGAAATTACACTGGTGGAAGGATGGGTGTTGGAACATTGTATGACTGAAATCCAATCATGAACAGCTTTGTAACTGTGTATCTCATGGTGATTCAATTAAAATAAAAATTAATATTTAAAAAATAATAAAATAAATAAATCTATCAAACAAAGGGATGACTTAGTATGAAATGACTTATGCAGATCACTGTATGTCACTTATCAAGGAGCACTACACACAAACAAGTCCGGGAGTAATACTGGAATATTATAGGTTACTTGTTTCCTTCAGAATGAGGACTGCTGATCCTACATGATCGTGTATAGGTTCCTACATCAAAACTTTGAGAAAATATTATACATCATAACCTTAAACCAAGAAAAGATTGAAGCGATCTTTCCAATCACTAGACTACGTGGTTTAGAAAACCCTAGCTCCATTAAGTTATGTAACATTTCTTAAACACATTTCTGAAAATTACTGTACACAATAGCAGTACACGGGCTAAAACCCAATCCTCGGGGCTGGAGCGATAGCACAGCGGTAGGGCGTTTGCCTTGCACGCAGCCAACATGGCCGACCCGAGTTCGATTCCTCCGCCCCTCTCGGAGAGCCCGGCAAGCTACTGAGAGTATCTCGCCCGCACGCCAGAGCCTGGCAAACTCCCTGTGATGTATTCGATATGCCAAACACAGTAACAACAAAGTCTCCAATGGAGACGTTACTGGGCCCGCTCGAGCAAATCGATGATCAACGGGAGGGCCTTTACTTTTACTTTACTTTACATCATTTTCAGTATACAGATCTGAACAAAGACTTTACAAGCATAGATAATAAGACAAATTTTTTAAAAATCCATATTTGTTTCCTTACACTGAGCACCTTACGTCCCTGTTCCTCCCTCTAAGCACTGGGCCCTCATCTTCAGAAGGAGCTGACCCATTGAACACTGCTAATTTGCCCCAGATTAAAAACTTTCTTGGGGCTGGAGCAATAGTACAGTGGGGAGGGCATTTGCTTTGCACACGGCCAACCCAGGCTCAATCCCCGGCATCCCATATGGTTCCCCAAGCATCGTCAGGAGTAATTCCTGAGTGCAGAGCCAGGAGTAACCCCTGAGCATCGCTGGGTGTGACCCAAAAAGCAAAAATAAATAAATAAGAATAAAACAGAAAGAAAGAAAGAAAGAAAGAAAGAAAGAAAGAAAGAAAGAAAGAAAGAAAGAAAGGAAACTTTCTTAGAATTTCGAGAACAGCACGGCCTTAGCAGTTGCCCTAGTAGCTCACTACTTGAGACCTCACAGGACATATACTCAAACCTCCTGCGATGAACCCACAAACTCACCTAACCCTAGTCACTTCAGGCTAATACTAACTCATTCCTAGCCCAATCCACAATCCCACAGAAAAACCTCACAAGGTTGTGTTGGTAATAAGAAATCATAAAACCCTAAATTACAGCCAGAGGAGAGGAAGGACCAATAACACCGTGTAAGCTACACCCAGAACTCAAAATAGCGAACCAGAAACAGCAAAAGTTCTTTGGCAAAGGCACAACAGGGAAAAGGTACAACAGGGAAGAAAAAGCTTTACTAGCAGTTTTACATCCTTCAGAGAGCTTCCTGGGTATGGAGAGTAAACTGCAAAAACTCATCCCCCAAATGGCAAAAGACACAATGGGGAAGCAGCTTAGAAGTCCACCAAACTCGATGAGGTAAGAAATTGCCTTGAAGGCTCTACCACTCCCAGCCAGCTATCAGAAAATGACTTAAAAGGCATTACGATGAGAATGTTCGATGAGTTCAAAGAAACAATGGTACAGGTCCAAGAAAATATGAGAGCAGAAACTACAAAGGAAATGAGAGGAAAACTACAACCAGAAGTGACAGAACTGAAGAGTTTGGTAGGTTAAAAAAAAAAAAACCCTCAGTGAGAATCCTTAGCATCAGAATAACAGCGGCGAGGATTAAACTAAATTTAATTTTAATATAATATTTTTCAACAGTCCTGGTAAATGATCACTGACCTTTTAACAAATGAGAAACTGGAAGTAGTTAAGTAATTTGGCCAAAAGCATGCCTTTAAGGTACATGGCGGATCTGGGATTCAAAAAGAATTCTATGTTCTACATCAAGTTGCTATCAGCAAACACACCACAAAGACTGTGGTGATGCAACATCACAAAAACAACCCACAGTGATTAAGGGGTTCGTAACTAGTTACTAACTTAATGTAAGAAAATAATATAACTGCATGGAGAAAGTGAGGTTTGTAATTATAAGTGGCTGTGGAAAGATTAAGGATTTTTTAGAGTAGGATGAACTCAAGAGTTCATTCTAGGCTATGCAATTGTATTTTATATTAGAAAGCAGAGAGAGAAACTGATAAGCCTCAAGTCATACATTGTACCAGTGGCGCAAGGACAAAGACACTGTCCTTGGCCCCATCACCAAAGGCCTAACAGAGCTCTGAGTCCAACTTTACTCTAAGGCTAAGAGCTGACTCGTCCCTGCCAAGGCTGCGAGACAGCCATTAGAATGGCTTCTTTGTGACTATTGACTTGAGCGATTCAAGATGACCTGAGCTGGGGCTGGAGAGATGATGTAGCAGGTAGGATGTGTGCCTTGCATGAATCGACCCGGATTCAATTCCAGGCATGCCATAGGGTCCCCTGAGCACTGCCAGGAGTAATTCCTGAGTTCATAAGCCTCTGTGCATCACCAGGCATGATCCAAAAAGGGGAAAAAAAAAAAAGATAACCAGTTTGGCAGGGTTGTTTACGGAAGGAAGTGAGCAGGACAACGCTTAGCCTTAAAGACCCCTGAAAAGTTCTGCTGTTCAAATTGGTTATGGTGGTTCTTCCCTATGAGACCTGCAAAATGAAACAAAACAACAACAAAGGAGCAGGGTTGGGCCACATCTGACAGTGTTTACTAGCTACTCCTGGGTCTACTTCTGGCATTGCTGGAAAACCATATGGAGTGACGAGTGGATAACCAGAGCTGCCCACATGCAAGGCAGACACTTTAACCCTGCACTATCTCTTCAGTCCTCTAGCCAAAAAATTAAATAGAAAAAAATTTTAAGATACAAAAAGCATTAAAAAAAATAGACACTCCAGCTAAAGCTCACTATATTGGATGCATTCCTGTGTCCCCAAGCTCACACAGTGGTGCCTGACAAGGAGAGGAAGTGGGTCCTGCCACACCCCCTCTGGAGACCCCTGAAAGACAAAGTACTTTCATATTTGAGTGCTGTTATCAGACATCTGTGTGTAAGCATTGTTATTTGGAGCCCTCCAAATCATCTTTAACATATGAACTCAGTTTAATTACTCTCATTAGTGTTTTGGTTAAGGACCTACCACATGGTTGGCACTCAAAGAATCTGTGATTAATTGATTAATGAGCTAATAAAGTACATTGGAGTCTCCTGAATTATTATCCACTAATTAGAACCTTTTAGCACAGAAGAAAAGTGTTATTCAGTGTGATAAATACCTTTCTGCCCAAAAGCAAAGAGCCTACAATGAATGGTCACTTTTAGCTCCTTATCACTGTCACTGTAACTGTCCTCCTGCTGTTCATCGATTTGCTCAAGCGGGTCCAGTAACCTCCTCCTACAAGTCTTGTTTTGTATCCCTCCTAACTCAGAGTCCCTCGCTGTATCGTCATGACACAACCCATTGAGAAACTCCATTCTTTTCCTTTCTATTCCTTGTCCCACAGGTGGCTATGAAAACTCCTATAAAAAGTGCTCTGTAACCCTGCTCAGGGGCCATGATTTCAGGCAATTGCCCAGTTGAGATCCATCTTGATGTTAAATAATTAAAACTCCTTGTTGTCTCACCTAAAGATATTTTCAGTGTGATTAAGTGAACTCTGTTACAACAATGCAAGACCCTGTTTCAACCCTCCGCACTGCAGGGTGTGGCCCATCCCCCAACCCATCAGCATTACCAGGTGTTCTTGGTGTCCACCAAGTTGTAGTGCCTCACAACAATATGCTTAGAACACCCCATACTTAGTAAACAATAAATGTTGAACAGCTGGTTCTTTATCTTTATCATTATGGTGGTTTCCACTGTCAAAGCTGTTCAAGTGTAAGCTGCCATCATCATTATCCATAATCATTTTCTTTTCTACAATACACAATCAAGTTCTATCTCTCTATTTATACTGTTCTGCCTGTTTGAAGCTAAGTAATAAGTTTCAGAATAAATATTATTTGGTGCTGCATTTGATCCTCCCAACCACACAGGCAAGAGAAGAAAGGGAAGAAAGATACCCTCTTCATTTCACAGGTAAACTTTTGTTGTAGCTGAAGTGTAGGAAGTTTAGTGATGGGTTCGAACTCGTGTACCTAGATCTTAGCAGCAACAAGGTCCACTCCTGTTACTAACTCCTCTTTCACCACTCTTCCCATTTTGGGGGGCTTTTCCAAAATACTAACCATAATAAAATATTTCAGTCAGTAGGTGTGACCATAGGTGGATTAGCAGGATGACCAGGATCAAGAGTGTAATGTGACTGCATTCCAGCAAGAGCTAATAAAGTGGGTCTCAATGACACCCTCATCAGACACGGTGTCACCATCAATCCATAGGGCACAGGAGCCCCCAGGTGTCATTATATTTTTATTGAGTTATCGTGAGATAAAGCATTACAAAGCTGTTCATGATTGTGTTTCAGTCATACAGTGTTCCAATACCCATCCCTCCACCGTTGTAATTCCGCGCACCAGTGCCCCCAGTTTCTCTCATGCCCCTTCAAGCCACCCCCACCCCCGGCTGCCTCTATGGCAGGTACCTCTCTTTTCTCTCTCTCTCTCTCTCTCTCTCTCTTTCTCTCTCTCTCTGTGTGTGTGTGTCTCTGTCCTTCTGGGTATTATGATTCGCAATATAGATACTGAAAGGTTATCATTTATATCCCTTTAACTACTTTCAGCCCTCCAACTAAATTTTTTTTTTTTTGGCTTTTTGGGTCACACCCGGCGATGCACAGGGGTTACTCCTGGCTCATGCAGGAACTACTCCTGGTGGTGCTCGGGGGACCATATGGGATGCTGGGAATCAAACCTGGGTTGGCCGCGTGCAAGGCAAACGCCCTACCCACTGTGCTATCGCTCCAGTCGCTCCAACTGAATTTTTAATGTAAAATCTTTCATGCAAATTTGATCTCTTCTTTCTCTCTTCTCTCTTCTCTTATCTTCTCTCTCTCTCTCTCTCTCTCTCTCTCTCTCTCTCTCTCTCTCTCTCTCTCTCCTCTCTTTCTCTTTCTCCTCTCATTTTAGGCATTATGGTTCACAATACAGATGCTGAAAGGCTATCATATAGATACATTGATAGGTAGATAGACATCCCTTTATCTATTTTCAACACTCAGTTCTTGTTCAAAGTGATCATTTCTAACTAGTAAGACCCAGAAATGCTCCAAGTGTTATTATCCTCCGAGCCAGTGGTGCACAGTCCCACGTGGCGTCCCTCAGCCAGATCAGAAAGATTCATCTTAGCTCACATCCCTCCCCCAACCCCACTGCCATTGGTGCCCTCAGAAACAAACTGCTCTGTTCCCCCAGAACAAATAGTGCCCTTCCGGACGCTTTGCCTTTGCTTACGCTACCCCATCCACAAGAAACAAATACCTTTCTTCCAACCTCCAAATGGTCTATTTTTTCCTGAAAACCCTGATTGAAAGCTATTTCCTCCATGAATTATAATTTAAACACATTACTTCATCCGCTCAAATAATCTCTGCCTTGGATTAAACGTAGTTAAACAACTTCTTATAAACTTATTTCAGAGGCTTTCTCTTCTTAGATCTGTAAGGCAACTTAAGAGTCCTGGTTTGAGTCTTTTTATTTCTCCACCCCCACAAAAGACAAAACAGCACCAGGTACTGAACTGAGGTTCAAGAATGATGTAGGGGTGGAGCTGGAGCAATAGCACAGTGGGTAAAGCGTTTGCCTTGCATGAAGCCAAGGGTTCAATTCCCAGCATCCCATGTGGTCCCCTGAGCACTGCCAGGAGTAATTCCTAAGTGCAAACCAGGAGTAACCCCTGTGCATCACCGGGTCTGACCCAAAAAGAAAGAAAAAAAAAAAAGAATGATGTAGGGGATGCATTGTGAAAGCTAAGCTTCAGCTCTACTGTACAACAGGGAACATGCAGATGGCAAGAGAGGGTCAAGGTATATATCCAAATTATTTTTTACTGTAAAGAGAACTTTACAGAAAAACTTTGTCAGATGCTGAATTAAAATTATTTTTAAAAAATTCTATTCAGATAGATTTCTGAATTCATGTCACTTGCTTACATAAAAGAAAGATTCAGAGAACAAAAGATCTCCATCAGTAAGCCCTTAAAAATAAAACTCTGTTCACAGAATAAGAAGAATTCCTAATAGATAAAAATTCAAAAAGCAAGGTG
Source organism: Sorex fumeus (assembly GCF_029834395.1). NCBI lineage: Eukaryota > Metazoa > Chordata > Mammalia > Eulipotyphla > Soricidae > Sorex > Sorex fumeus. Next base: position 29,387,631 of record NW_026606059.1, on the reverse strand, counting down.
AGTCTTAGAGAGAATTATCATCCTTTTGTTTAAATCCACTTAACATGACAGACCATTCTTACTCTTAATCAATCTAGTATCTCAACTATTATTTGTTATCCATCTTGAAAAGAAGAAATAAAGCATATGAAGTGAGAATAAAAAGTCCTTTATTAAGCACAGTAAGCCATCAAATCTTGAATAAATCACACTATCAAGTGATTTTTTTTTTAATTTTAAAGGGACCAAAGGATTAGTGCAGCAGTCAGGGCACTTGCTGGTCAATAGGAAAAATATCATCTAAGCCACCATTTCACAACCAAGAGCTATAAGGCCCCCTATTCCAAAGAAATCACAGATTAAAATTTGGAAATGGGGAAGAGGGCACTGCACTAGACTTGGAGACCACCCAGCAGGATGGAAGTGGGTGATAGGGAACATACCAGCGAAGCAAGTTTGGAAGGGGGCCATCATTGGAAAAAACGCTGAAAAACACTGCTTTAAGCCTTCATCCAGGCTTCCCAGATCTGTGTCATGTTTAGAATAACAGAATTGTATCTATGGAAGGTTCCAGAAGTTTATTTCTTATAAATATGTTTCTATTTCACTGATGGTATGAAAATATAAATAAAACTATAGTTCTTTTTTATGAAAAAATATAAACATTCATCTGCTGATATCACAAAGCACATTTGTATAGTAAAGGTTATGAAAAGTCCTGTAGCAAAGAACATTGTAACACTTGTTGGACTAATAAACCTCTTAATATTGAAACTTATTTTGAAAAATTTTTGAAGCTATGTTTAACAGATATATGTGGCTCTAGGTCTGTCTAGTAACAAGACAATTTCTGGTTCCCCTGTCTAACAACTGTAGACAAAATAAATTGATGTAGAACTGAAATAGAAATAGGACCTTCAGATTTTCAACAACCAAGCAATAAATTAATCTGTATATTTTACATTAATTAAAGAAAACCAATTTTTCAGAGTCATATTTTAAGTCAAATTAACAACAACAGCAGCACAGTCTTTATTAAAATATCAGCTGTCAATGGAACTGCAACCCAATTATTTATCTTTTCATATGTGCAAGGTAAAATAGACAACAAAATGATTACCCAAATATTCCAAGTTACTTTCTCTTTCCACAATAATATAATTTTGCCTTTTCATGTGTAGATCACATAAGCTTGTTGGATTTGAATGAAAACTTGTAGGAGAAAATGAGAGAAAATCATTGGCAAAGTTATCGTAATTCTCCACTCAGCTGTTTTAAAGTGTGTTTTAAAGTTGCTTTATAACAATGGATATTTCTATATTTTGTAACATATTAATAAATTGGGCCTTGGGTATAAACAATCTTTTTACCACATCTGAAATACAAAATATACAGAATATTATATGACACGGTACATTAAAGTTTCATCAATCAATGTTGTATTTCCAGTTACCTAATTTCCAAGGGGGAAAAATACTGTGTACTAAGTACTATATTTAAGTACTTGTATCAAAATCTCCTGAAAATCCGTTTGCCCAGACATAAAATATCTTCTAACAAAGCATACAACTTTCTTCCTAACTTCAAACATCTCCATTAATTTGGTTGAAATGTGCTTACACTTGTAAAGGGGAAACCTAATATAGTGGAACCCATCTGAGATTATCCTATTTGACCCTATCTGAGATTATGCATGTCAATTTTTTAAAAAGTGTTAAGACTCAAGCCAACGTATAACATGACACATTCAGATTTAAATGTGAACACCACTGCCTATTTCATTCTTTTCACCTGAGAACCAGAAAAACAGAAATGTACAAAATTTTCCTTTTCTGAAACATATTGGCAAATATGTCACACAGCAATAGAATATGAATCAAAGAGAACACATTCGAACACTTTATCTTCCTAAAATCTGGTGGGAAAGTAGCTGTTATTGGACTTTTAACACTAAGATGTTAGAATGGACTTTCTCTTCACTCATTGCATTTAATTTAGTGGTCAAAAATGAATGCTTTCAAGGAGTTCTAACAGCAGTGCCTTACCAGTGTAGATGCTGGCATTGGAAGCTGGAATACCAAACTGTGACTCGATGAACTTGGGAATGAAGGTAATGAAAGCAGTTACAATGGCACTCTCAGCTGTGTATGACAAACTCACAAAAAGGAATGTCATGTTGCTTAAGATCCTGACAGCTGCTCTTGGTAGGTCTATAAAATGACAAAAATGACAAATGAATGTTACAAACAAGTGATGGAGAATAAAATAAAAGAAAACTGAATTGTTTTCTGAAGTGAACTGGACATAGCCACTCAGTAATATTTGAGAATATTGAATAGATACAGGATTTAAAAAAATTAAAAATCTGATAGCTGATAAGAAAGTATCACTTTTATGAAGATAATGGATTTTTTTCCAACTGGGATAAAAAAATTAAAGTACCTAAAAAACATACCTATACACATATACCCTTACAAGATGGATCCAAGAGATGACTCCTGATTTTAAAAGTTTAAAAGAAAGTATTTGTATTGATTAAAGCAACATTGCTTTTCTGTCAATATCCCACAGTCTATTAAATGCAACAGATACCTGCAATATGGTTTAAAATTACAGTTTCCCTTTACCTATCACTTTACCTGAGAAAATGTACCTCTGAGTTGCTATCTCTCTTTGTAGACAGCCACCAGAGAAGAATATATATTGAGTGCTTGCTCTTCTAACCTCATTATGAAAAATGGAAAATTACAGCTAAGATACCAGAGATAATACAGGGACCTATGTGCTTGCCTTGCACACAGCCAACTCTGTTCAATTCCAGGCAACAGATAAGGTGCCCTGAACACCACCAGGAGTGATCACAGGCTCAGTGCCTGGTGTAAGCCCTGGGAGAGCTGGGAGAGTCTCTCTCCAAAAAAGACGGGCAAAAAATAATTACAGGTAGAAGATTTCAAGTACAAAACTCTGGAATCAGACAATCCCAGGTACTTTGAACTGGAAAACAGAGAAATGATCTCCAAACTAGCTGGGAAGTCAGAAGCAGGGGCTTAGCACCAACTTACCAACTGCTTCTCCTGGAAAAGAAAAAAAAATCTCAGCCAGGAATTTAGGTGTCAGTTTCATAAAACTTGCAACACATGCCTCAAGCTGCATGTGCAAAAGTTTTCATTGCAGCATTGCTTGTAACTGCAAAAACTGAGACTAAATAAACTAACTAAATAGACTAACTAAATAAATGCCCGTTCGTGATAATGTTTAAATTATGGTATGATCACTTAATGGAGTATTCTGCAGTAGTTGAAAATGAAATAGAGCGTTATGAACTGACATAAAAGGAAAATCAAAAAATATTTTAATAGTGAATACATCAAAATCTGCAGAAGTTTAAATATGTGTAATAAAAAATAAATAAATATGTGTAATATGTGTATGTAAATATATGTATAATAGTTAAGAAGTTAGATAAAATAATAAACTGAAACAAATCTAAACAAATATATTCGACTGTATACAGTCAAATGTGCAATACTCAAAATGTATGTTACTGGACATTTTGTGAAAACAGAAAAATATTGGGGGGAAAAAGAATGAAAGGAGATTCTTGTGTATATATTTTTATATTTTTGCATGTTTAAAATATAAATTAATTTACATTCATATAGTCTTTATAAGTTTTCATAGAGAAGATAAACTGAATTTTTTGCCATGTGTAGTCATCTCAACTACCAGAAAAGTTATCTCCTCATATATTTTAGCATAATAAAAATCATTTCATAAAAGTTAAACAACTATTTTTAAAGCTATAATTTATAGTTATTCAGTAGAATTTAAAACTTAGGGATTAAGACTATAACATATCATTGTAGTAAAAATAAATTAATTGCAATGTTTTATATCTTAATTTAATTGTTTAAAGCTTAAGTAAACATTTTAAATGATAAATTAAGAATATTTTAATATGAATAACACATCAGAAAAATTATTACCATGTAATTCATTAAATTGCCCAATGTTCTCCTGTAAACACTGCAAATCAAAATGCCATTATACAAAATTTAAAAACTAGAACATTAATATTTCTTATTAACATTGTATATACAAATTATTTAACTGGTATGTTAAAAGTCAATGTGTTACATCTAAAACATCTGGGGTAAATATAAAATAAAAATTTAATCCAATAAAATAATACATACTCATAAGAATCCTAGTTAAATAAAAAAGTTTTTATTTAACTATAAGAAATGTTTTCTTTTACACTCTTTTAGTACAATAAAATACCATGTAATTTCAAGAATAACTAAAAATATATGTGATGTTTCCTCTATTACATTAAAAAAATAAAAGCTTATTGTTCTTTAAGAAGTTAACAAAAGCATAGACTTTCAACAGTTTTATTTTTTCAACAGTTTTAAATTCACATCCTTCTTTCTTCTGCTTTTTTCATTCCTTTCATTGGAGTTAAATTTCCAGCCCACCTGCCTTGCATGAATGGGGGCTAGGTATAGGACTTTGGTTGGTGCAGCTAGAATTCGTTTGCACAGGAGAAATGGACAAATCAGTGGAGCCAGAGGACTCTGGGAATCCTTCTAATTGACAGAGAAAAAAGCTATAAAAACAGAAAAGCAACAATGGGTATAAATTGGAACTAGAGGGGCTGGAGCGACAGTACAGTGAGTGGGTAGGGCCTTTGCCTGGTACATGGCCAATCAGGTTCAATCCTGGCATCCCACAGGGTCCCCTGAGCCTGCCAGGAATAATCCCTGAGCACAGAGCCAGGAGTAAGTCCTGAGCACAACCAGCTGTGATCCCAAAACAAAACAAACAAACAAACAAAAAAAAAAACAAATAGATTGCAACTGGAGGAATGAGCTCATGGGTAAAATAGATTAATAGTTCATAGGATATGAGATGGGCCGGAGCGATAGCATAGCGGGTAGGGCATTTGTCTTGCATGCGGCTGACCCGGGTCCGATTCCTCCGCCTCTCTCAGAGAGCCTGGCAAGCTACCGAGAGGATTCCGCCCTCACAGCAAAGCCTGGCAAGCTACCAGTGACGTATTCGATATGCCAAACACAGTAACAAACAAGTCTCCACAATGGAGACATTACTGGTGTTTACTCGAGAAAATTGATGAACAACAGGAGGACAGGGACAGCGACAGGATGCCAGATAGATGATAAATAATAGATATCTGTGCACATACACATATTTAATAACTTACTAATAGGTTTTAGAGGTATGCTGAATAACTATGTAAAGAAAGACTCAAATAATGGGTGATGTCACAAAGACACAGAAGGCAGTCTGGGGGTATCCTAACAATTTGAGCCTATTGAATACTAAAAGGGGTAATTGAAAGCTTGATATGAACAAGAAACAGTCAACCCTTACTATTCACAGGTTTAGAATTTATAAACTCAGGGCTGGAGAGATAGCACAGCGGGTAGGGCGTTTGCCTTGCATGCGGCCGAACCAGGTTCAATTCCCAGCATCCCATATGGTGCCCGCAGCACCGCCAGGAGTAATTCCTGAGTGCAGAGCCAGAAGTAACCCCTGTGCATCTCCAGGTGTGACCCAAAAATCAAAGAAGAAAAATAATAATAATAGAATTTATAAACTCGCCAGTCACTAACATGTATTTGTAACCTCAATACTAGCAGAGAATGGTCATTTCAGTATTTATGAAGAGTAACCAAAAGGATAAAAAAATATAAGTCCCTGTACACACACACTTATGGCTAATATTTAGCCCCCTTGTCTCAGTTTATATGCTGTAAAGCAGTGTACTTTTTACAGTATTTTGTCAAATCTTTTGCATCTTTGTGCTTCTGTGTTTTTGACTCTAATTGTTCGAAATGGTCGGAGTCCACGGTAGGGTGAGGTCAGCATGCATAAAGAGGACCAGCTCACACCAGTGACCAGTGTCACCACACTGCTGGGCCTCTGAATTGTTCTGCTGTCACGACTCTCTTGCCTACCCAGTGGCCTCCACAGCAGAGGGGGCTTGGCTAGAATCTGACTGAGCTGTTTATGGACATTTGTCTAAACATTCATGGGCTAATCTTGTTACAGTGGCTGCTGCCATTTTGTATTAAACATCATGTGACTCAAATAAATTGGGACAGAAAAGTTATACAAGGGCTAAGATACTTTCCTTGCATGTGGACAACTCTGGTTTAATGTCCAGCACCTCATATAGTTCTTTCATTTATTTATTTATTTATTTATTTATTTATCTATTTGCTTTTTGGGTCACACCTGGCAATGCACAGAGGTTACTCCTGGCTCTGCGCTCAGGAATTACTCCTGGTAGTGTCACGGGACCATATAGGGTGCTGAGAATTGAACCTGGGTCGGCTGCATGCAAGGCAAAAAAGCTCTACCCACTGTGCTATTGTTCCAGCCCCTCATATAGTTCTTAAGCACTGCCAGAAGTAACTCCTGAGCACGGACAGGTGTGGGCCCCATACAAAACAAAAAAATAAATAAATAAAATGCCACTCCCACCTTGCCAGCATTGTGCTGGTTTTGTCCATTGTTCCTAAGTATAAGAAGCTTGTGATGTGCTTTCAGGGGAAAAAAAAAGTATTAAATAAGCTTTCTTCAGATGGAAGTTATAGAATTGCCGTTGAAGGGGTTATAATAACACAGTAATATAAGATAAATAAGACATCTCTAAACAGAAACACACAAAACAAAATTTTGTATTGATTGGCTGATGATAATATTGTGACAGCATCTAATGTAGTATTTCCTCCAGAGTGATGGCTTAGCATTCACAGAATTCAGTGTTACTGGTAACTTTATAGAGACTACTGCCAAAAAGAGGAGAATCAACTGTATTTACATAGTTCAAAGTATTTTCTTGTGAGGTACTTGTAAGTAATTCACTTAGAACTGCAATACACACACACACACACACAGAGAGAATTGAACTACATACATATATATATATATAAATTTTTTAGTAGAGAAAGCTGCCACATATAGTCTTATCCAAAGTGACAGAGATTCAGCTAAAGCAGAGCATCTTAACATTTTGTGGGCTCTGTTATAGAGCACTGAGCCCAGTATCAAGTTGATAAATGCCTGCAAAAGTGCACAAGTCAGAAAAGGACATCATCAAAGCCAAACTGAGAGACATCCATACAATCACTCCTTATTCTTATCTAAAATAGCCAGATCAGAATCCAGAAAAACAGTAACAGTTTAAGGCATATGCCTTCATCTGGCCGGTCCTGGTTCATGCCACATATGGCCTCCTGACAACATCCAGGAGCAAAGGCCGAGAGCACTGCCAGTCCTGAGCATGGCCCAACCCATCCACCCCCAAATAAATAAATAGAGCCAGAATTTTGAAAGAAATAAAATAAGCAATCATAAAAAACAATACAAGATGAGATGCTGATCCAGATGAAAGGAAACTAAAGACACTACAACTAAATATGACAAGTATCCCAGATTGAGGCTCTTCGTGTTCCTAGAACAAACAGACGCCATTGGGCTACACTAGCACACAACAGGGACAAATGGAGATGTTACTGGCGCCCGCTCGAGCAAATCGGCGATTAACGGGAAGTGATCAAGTGATCAAGTGATCGAATCCCACATTGGGTCTTAGAAAGAAATGGCATTGTTGGGATAACTGGCAAGATCAGAATCTGGGACTATGATGCTTAGCACCAAATCAGAGCTCATCTCCTGATTTTGATGGTTAGACCATAGTCAGGCAAGATATGTTCTCGTATTTATGAAGCAGGAAGGGTCATAGCATCTGTGACTTCTCAGCCGGGTCAGAATTATTAAAAATTGAGGATGGAGCTGTAGATTAACAGCCATTCTGCATACTATTTCTGTGGCTTTTATGTAAATTCAGGCTTATTTCGAAGCCACGACGTTTTAAAAACTAAGCTACAATGTGGTCGCTAAGTCCATACATTCACAACCAAATGTCTAATTATTATGCTGTAGCTTCTCAGTTCTTTTATCATCAATGTCATAATTATGTCATTGTAAAATCAAAGGTGCTGTAAAAGAGTATAATGAAATGGTGACAGTGACTCACATTTTTTTCACCATTTAGTGCTAAAAAATATTACAATCTTAAAAGAAAGCTGACTGTAAAGCCAGAAACGATTGAGGCAGTAAGCAAAACTGGAATGAAATTCAACACAAAGTACAAAAATTTAAGAGAAGATAATATATGCGATAGCAAAGCGGTAAGGTGTTTGCCTTGCATGCAGCCGTCCCGGCCACGTCGGGTTCAATTCCTCCGCCCCTCTCAGATAGCCTGGCAAGCTAACGAGAGTATCTCGCCTGCACTGCAAAGCTTAGCAAGTTCCCTGTGACGTATTTGATATGCCAAACACAGTAACAACAAGTCTCACAATGGAGACGTTACTGGGCCCACTCAAGCAAATCGATGAACAACGGGAGTGCAATGCTACAGTGCTACAATTCAAAATACATCTTAATTTTTTTATTTTGTTTTTGTTTTTTGAGCCACACCCAGCTATGCTTAGGGCTTCTTCCTGCCTCTACACTCAGGGGTCACTCCTGGCGGTGCTCAAGAGACCCTATGGAGTGCCAGGGATCAAACCATTTGCCGCATGCAAGGCAAATGCCCTACCCGCTGTACTATCTCAGAAAGCACCTTTATAAGAAAAGTTACTGTCATCGGTAAGTCGTTTGTTCCTTCTCACGTGTCCATAAATTGCTTTGCAGATGACTCTACTGAGCTACCACATGCATCTGGATCAGTATTAAATTAACTCCCATTCAAACAGCCGCCAACAATAAATATGATAAATTCCCTCCCCTAGACAGTGTTTCTTTTTGTTGTTGTTTTCTGACTTTTTGAGTCACACCCAGTGATGCACAGGGGTTACTCCTGGCTTTGCACTCAAGAATTACTCCTGGAGGTGCCCAGGGAACCATATGAGATGCTGGGAGTCAAACCCAGATCGGTCACATGCAAGGCAAACACCCTACCCGCTATACTATCACTCCAGCCCCATAGACCAGTGTTTCTTGATTGGCAACCATATATTCCCCTGTGGGCTCCCCGGATATTCCAAGAGGGACACAGTGAAAATCTGTGTAAATGGGGAGCTGCAATATAAAACTGGGAGACAACCAGCAGGATAAGTCAACCACAGGAAGGAATCAAGTTCTGAAGGAGATTGGGGTTGAAAAATGTTGAGAAACACTGGCCTAGACCTCACAAACCTGTAGTCAAACTTGGAGAAAATCTGAGATGCATGGTGTGAATGGAGTCTTGTGAAAGATGGTGAAGGTTGAGTTGATAACATACCAGATCAGCCTCAGCAAGGGGAAAGATCCTAATTTCCTATTCCCCAAGTTTTATAAATGACAGCTCAATTCATGCAGTGGGTATTAATATGTCTGTGATTTTTTTAACTGTCAAGCAAATGTGCTCCAGCATGAGTGAATGCTATATGCTCATTCACTGAAGTCTATGACTTGGATAATCTATTTAGAATGAGTCTTTGTTTGGCAAAGTAAAACTTTCAATGAGCCTGGGTTTCCTAGAACCTGAACGATGCTATCATTTTTCTACATAGGCAGAAAGAGACTCAATGAGAATGCTTTCTGCTTTGTAAGAAATGTACCCCTCTTTGGAAAGGGGCCTAGAAGGGCCTGATTGACTGAAAAACCTCATTAATGGTTGCTCTTTGAAAGCTGCAGGGTTTTTACTGGGTGATCTCATGTATTCTTAAGGTTAGATGACTTTATTATATTATAGCAATAATTTGTACTAAAACAATATTCTCATACTTCTGGGAAAATTAACTCCATTCCAAAGATGCCCAATTTCCTCCCAGGAATGGGTTAGGGTTATACTTAAGAAAGTGGACCAGTGTTTCTTCAACCAGTCATCTGTACATGGGTACTTGGGTTGTATCCAGATTCCGACTATTGTGAGCAGTGCTGCAATGAACATACAAGTGCAGATATTTCTGCTGTGTGTTTTTACACCCTGTGGGTATATTCCCAGAAATTGTATTTTTGGATCACATGGAAGCTCAATTTCTAGTTTTTTGAAGGATGCTCATATTGTTTTCCAAATGGGCTGAACCAGTCAACATCTCACCAACAATGAAGGAGAGTCCCTTTCTCCCTGCAACCACTCAAGCATTGGTTGTTCTTATTCTTAGACTCTGTGATATAAAGTGATATCTTGTTTTTGTGATTTGCATCTACCTGATGATTAGCGATCTAGAGCATATGGTACATCTACACAATGGAATTCTATGCAACTGTTAGAAAATATGAAGTCATGAAATTCACTTATAAATGGATGAACAAGGAGATTATGCTGAGCAAAATAAGTCAGAAGGACAGGCATAGAATGACTGCACTCATTTGTGAGGTAAGTGTGTAAAGGAGCAAACATGAGGGCCTCTCAGTATCTGTACTGCAAAACATAATGCTCAAAAAGAGGTGTGTGTGTGTGTGTGTGTGTGTGTGTGTGTGTGTGTGTCTATGAGAGAGAGAGAGAGACAGAGACAGAGACAGAGACAGAGAAAAGGACAGAGAAAGGGACAGAGAGAGACAGAGAAGTGCCTGCCATAAAGGCAGGATAAGGGGGTGGCAGGAGAAATATTGGGGGATATTGGTGGTGGGAAATATACACTGGTGTTGGAGCACTGTATTACTGAAACCCCATCATGAAATCTTTGTAATTGTATCTCCTGGTGATTAAATAAAAATAAATAAATTAGAAAGAAAGAAAGTGGACCAGAGTAATAGTATAGTGGGTAGGGCATGTGCCCTGCATGTAACTGACCTGGATTCAATCCCCAGCACCCTGTATAGTGCCCCAAACCTGCCAGGAGTGCAGAGACAGGAATTAGCCCAGTATGCCACCAGGTGTGACCCAAAAACCAAGAGAGAGAGAGAGAGAGAGAGAGAAAGAGAAAGAGAAAGGAAGGAAGGAAGGAAGGAAGGAAGGAAGGAAGGAAGGAAGGAAGGAAGGAAGGAAGGAATTTGGAGCTGGAGTGACAGTACATCAAATAGGATACTTGCCCTGCACATGGCCAATCTCCAGAAACTCTGATGGTTCCTTGACAACCACCACCATCCCCACCCCCACCGCCTAGTGTTATATCTCAGCATAGAGCCAAGAGTAAGCCCTGAGCACTGCCAGGTGTGGCCCCAACCCCACTCAAAAACAGAAAGCACAAATTATAATTTTAAGAGTGGTCCACAGAGCGGTAAATTTTCTGAAACAAAACAATGTGATGGTCACGATCACGATCATCCTGTTGTTTGTCGATTGCCTCGAGCAGGCACCAGTAATGTCTCCTTCCTCTTAGTCCTGAGATTTTGAAGTAGCCATATTCAATGCTCTTTCAGGGTCAGGAGAATGAGACCCATCATTGTTACTGGTATTTGGCATACTGAGTACGACACGGGAAGTTTGCCAGACTCTGCCGTGCGGGCAGGATACTTTTGGTAGCCTGCCGGATTCTCCAAAGTAAAAACGAGATAATAAGATGTCGCATTTGTGGCCAAGCGCTTTCAGGAGCCGGGTTTTATAATTTTTTTACAATGTGATGGTACTTTTTATTATTTACTTATTTATTTATTTATTAAATGGGCTGGAGCGATAGCACAGCGGGTAGGGCATTCGCCTTACAAGCGGCCAACATGGCCGACCCGAGTTCGATTCCTCCGCCCCTCTCGGAGAGCCCGGCAAGCTACCGAGAGTATTCGATATGCCAGACACAGTAACAACAAAGTCTCCAATGGAGACGTTACTGGGCCCGCTCGAGCAAATCGACGATCAACGGGAGGGCCTTTACCTTTACCTTTTATTTATTAAATGACCATAAGATACACAGTTACAAACTTGTTCCTGATAGGGTTTCATTTACACAATGCTCCAACACCTGTCCCTTCACTAGTGTATATTTCCCACCACCAATGTCCCCAGTTTCCCTCATTCTACCCCCAACCCCGAGTCTGTTCTATGGTGGATTCTTTTCTGCTCTGTCTCTGTCTCTGTCTCTGTCTCTGTCTCTCTCTCACTTTCCTTTGGGGCACTGTGGTTTGCACTAGCACTACCGGTACTACGTGTCTTATGTATATCCCTTTATCTACTTTCAGCACTCAGTTTATGTCTGAGTGATCATTTCCAACCATCAATGTCGTAGTGGTCCCATCACTGTCCTAACTGCCCTCTCCACAACATTTGTGATGGAACTTTTTTTAATGTGTGGTCTTTAAAACTAAAGAATCTTTCTGGAAGGATTAAATAGGTAGAACAGGGGAAAATACAAGTAATAGTTGTCATTTTTGTCAAAAATCATAGTTATAAATAAATTTTGTTCATGTTAGTAACATTTTAACATTTATTTATTTTTTAATTATTTTCTTCTTGAGCAGGCCCAGTAATGTCTCCATTGTGAGACTTTGTTCTTATTGTGTTTGGCGTATCAAATACGTCACGGGTAGCTTGCCAGGCTTTGCCATCTGGGCGAGATACTTTCGGTAGCTTGCCGGGCTCTCCGAGAGGGGCAGAGGAATCGAACCCAGCTCGGCTGGGCTGGCTGCGAGCAAGGCAAACGCCCTACCACTATGCTATCGCTCCAGCGATAATTTTTTTCTTAGTATAAGAAAATTCCTTTGTTCTGATGTGTAGTTTGTGTATTAGTTTTTAACTACTGACATACCGCTTCCATCAGTTTTTCCTGTTATGTTTTTCCTGTTACATGCCATCTCAAAATAGATGGAAGCTTTTGATTTTGTTCCTTTGAGTTCTCTATATTTTATTTAAACTAGGGGTAGAATTAGAACTGGTGTCTATTTTATAATTATTCCAAAATAGCTGAATTATTCTGACTAAGATGCCATAATTAAATTTTATTTCCTGGAATCTTAAATATATAACTGGGTATAATTAAATAGCGAACAAACATACTGAGCCCTATAAATACTTTTCTCAAATTTTCTGAAATTGACATCTGAGGACATAACAACTATTCTTGTGAGTGAAAAAAGTAAAATATGTATCTGAGGTTTAGTAGTTCAATCAGCGAATTTTCCTTATATTTATATTTAAGCAAAATTGCCTTCAAAAATAAATTCATTAAGGTACAATTTGCCTAGCATACAAATTATTATTGTAAAGAGAACAATTCAGTTATTATTCAAAATTATTTACACTATCATACAAACACCACCTATTCCTAGTTTCAAAATACATGTAGTGTAATATAAAAAATTCTAAGTATTGGGGCCAACGAGATAGTACAGCGAGTAAGGCACTTGACTTGCATATGACTGACCTGGACACAATCTCTGGTATCCCATATGGTCCCCCAGTACGGCCGAAAGTGATTCCTAAGCACAGAGCCAGGAGTAAGCCCTGAGCACTGCTGGTTTTAGCCCAAATCCAACCAACCCCAAATTTCTTTAAATACTTACCTTCAGAAATGAAATTGGAATTCACATCACTTATACATTATATGGAAATCTTTGTGCTTTTTTTTGTGGTTATACATTTTATACCATATGCAAGCATAATTCTTCTAAGCTAAAAAAACAAATGACTACAATTTTAAAAGGAGTCAAGTCTGTCAGTGCTAAAGGAAGTCTATTTCTCCCTCACGCAGCTAACTGTGTCTTCTTTTCTCTTTCAATCCGCAGAGAATGTACTTGCCTCCATTTTAAGATGATTTGTCTTTTGTCTATTTATCTGTGACCTCCCTTTAAGAGCAAGGATTGTAACTTTTTTTCTTTGGTTTTTGGGTCACATCCGGCGATGCACAGGGGCTACTCAGGAATTACCCCTGGCGGTGCTCAGGGGACCATATGAGATGCTGGGAATTGAACCTGGGTCAGCCGCGTGCAAGGCAAACACCCTACCCACTGTGCTATTGCTCCAGCCGAAGGATTGTAACTTTTTTATTTTTATTTTTTTGCTTTTTGAGTCACACCTGGTGATGCACAGGGGTTACTCCTGGCTCTGCACTCAGGAATTACTTTTGGCAGTGCTTGAGAGACTGGGATGCTGGGAATCGAAACCGGATTGGTCGCGTGCAAGACAAACGCCCTACACGCTGTGCTATCGCTCCAGCCCCCAAAATTGTAACTTTTTTTTCTTGTATCTTAGGTTCTCTGTCATAGAATACTTGCTCAAAAATTATTTGTGGGGCTGGAGCGATAGCCCAGTTGGAGAGGGCCTTTGCCTTACACACTGCCGACCCAGGTCAGATTCCTCGCATCCCATATGGTCCCCTGAGCACCGCCAGGAGTAATTCCTGAGTACAGAGCCAGGAGTAACCCCTGAACATTGCCGGGTGTGACCCAAAGAGGGGGGAAAAATGAGCTGTGCAATAGGAAAAGAAAGAACATTATCTTAAAAAATCGATATTGCCAGCCATTTATCTCAATAATTGGAATATTTGGCAACTCGTCTAGACTGTTACATAATGCCAATATCTTAAATGAAAGTACAGTTTGAGGAGAGGTAGGGCCGAGATGACAGAAGGGGTGCAATCTGAGAGAATACCTACCCCGCTGGGCCCCTCAGCAAAGATTCCGAGAGCAGAATCAAACAGAAGAATATGTGAGTCCCTGTTGAAAAAGTTCACTGCTGAGCCCCGGAACCATGAGAGAGTCACCCCATGGAAGAGGGAGGATCAAGACGCCAAAGTCCCAGCCAAGGCAAGAGAGCCAGGGAGGGAAAAGAGGTTAGGCTAAGGTGTCAACCCAGCCCAAAGAAAAGGCAACAGTGAGCCCAAACCCTGTGTCCCAGCCTTTCCAACTCTATCATCAGAAAGCCCAATGCACAGCCCATGATCCAGCCGGGCTACCTTTACAGGGGCCACTGTAACATACGTGCTCAGTCATTGGCCAAAATGTCATCCTGCCACAAGGAACGACAAGCCCATTCTCCTAGTTTCTCTATTTGCTGGGCCTTCTCACATCTAAGGCATGCTGGCTCAGGAGAAATTGGCCTAGCAATTTTTTGATACAGCACAGACAAACCTGAGGGTCCATTTTACATGCACCTCTGTCTGTTAGTCTGGAGCCCCGGCCCCCGTCTTTTCCTAACTCACACAAACCAGCCAGTATTACCTTTCCCTAAATCATCCAAGATGAATTATCAGAATGGCCAGACTGCCTTCTCTCTATCCAGTCCCACAGAGTTTAGCAGGGGCCTCAGCTTTCCCAGGCTACTTCAGATACTGGCCCAACCCGCTGCATGTGGAGTAGGTACATCCTTTCTCTGAGGAATGTGGCCCAGTCTTCTTTCAAAGGGATTGACCTTGGGACCAGAGCAATAGGAGAGCAGGTAGAGTCTTGCACATGGACAACCTGGGTTTGATCCCCAGCATCTCATTTGGTGCCCTGAGCACTGACAGGAGTAATTCCTGAAGGCAGAGCCAGGAGTAACCCCTGAGCACCATCGCCAGGTCAAAAGAAAAAAAAAATAAAACTCAAAGGGATAAACCTCTCATGTTGCCACAAGTCACTTCCACTGATGAAATATTCTGTGGGTCCAAAGCACAGGCAGCTTCTTTTTTTTTTCTTTTTGGGTCATATCTGGCAATGCACAGGGGTTACTCCTGGCTCTGCACTGAGGAATTACTCCTGGCAGTGCTCAGGGGACCATATGGGATGCTGGGAATTGAACCCAGGTCAGCCGCGTGCAAGGCAAATGCCCTCTCGCTGTTCTATCACTCCAGACCCCGCAGGCAGCTTCTTAATCTCTCTCTCTCTCTCTCTCTCTCTCTCTCTCTCTCTCTCTCTCTGAAGTTCCTCAATGGTTTCTAAGTATTTAAAGGAAGTGATTTGACTTTTGGCTCTTATTATTCGTGTACTTTTAGGCTATCCAGGGCATCAACATTATCATCCAGGGCATTAACGTAAAATCTCAAGAACTTTTTTTATGACTATAAACTTTACAACATCTTGTATGTTTCACAGGCAAATTACTAGCACAACTTTTTCACTACCTGCTTCCAGACACATCAAACTATTTTTAGTCTCATATTCTTGCAAAGGGCTGGAGCGATAGCCCAGCATGTAGAGCGTTTGCCTTGCACATGGCCAACCTGGCTGAACCAGGTTCGATTCTTCTGCCCCTCTCAGAGAGCCTGGCAAGCTACCAAGAGTATCTCACCCACACAGCAAAGCCTGGCAAGTAACCCGTGATGTATTTAGTATGCCAAACACAGTAACAACAAGTCTCACAATGGAGACATTACTGGGCCCGCTCAAGCAAATTGATGAACAACGGGAGGACAGTACTACAGTGCTATTCTTATGAAATCAAAACCAAAGTTGTTCTTCCTGTGGAACATTAGACCCCAGGTTTCCTCATTTTCCCTTCATTTTCTAGGAAATGAATGGTTCCCTGGGTTCTCCAAACACAAGCTCCCATGAGAGTATTCCAATTTCTCCCTCTCCTCCATAATAACACTGTCAATATAAGATCCAGGCACACCAAAGTCCCCTCTGAAATAGCACATCAAACTCTTCAGTCACTTACCTTCAGAGAGTGGACAGAAAAGGCAACCATCAGTCCCAAAATACATCATTAGTAGTGGCTTACCATAGCTCTACCTTGCTTGTTTAAATCTAGCATGCATGAGTCATTTCATATATTTTTCTAAGTAAATACTACTATATTGAGTAGCCACATGGTTAATTTGCATCAAGTGAGCAAAAAAGAAAGCACTTTCTTTTTTAAAAAAATTATATGTCAGATCTGTACTATTTAGCTCTTGAGTAAGTTACAGATCCAAATCTACCAGAAGAAAAAAAAATCAAGAGAAATGAAATAAAGAATTAGAAGTAGAAAATATAGCTATGGGGGGTATGGTGTCGCCAGCAGGTCAATCTGTACCTGTGAGGCGAGTGCATCAACAGCCTCATGGCGCCTTCAGACTTCCAGATACCCCAACATTGCTGCTGTGCCTTTGGCCAGACCCCCAAAATTTGGGGCAAAGTTTATCAAAAAAGTAAACAGCCAAAAGTTAGGTATCAGGGAGACACATCCACAAACCACCTCCGCCTCAGCTATATAATTGGAGGTATGGCCTCTCTGGTTCCTGAGCGAACTGCTTAATGACCATGATCCCAGAGACTGAGAAAGAAATCTCAAAACCCAGCGGCTTTGGGCAGAAATGCATCCAGTCCCTGCAGTAGGTTATAGGCGCTGGGCCACCTCAAGAGGGAATAGGTTTCATGCCTTGGCCTGTTCCCCCTGGCAGCCCGGTGACTATCATCCTCCAGAGGCCACTGGACAGTCAGGTTTGGGCCCACAGTGACAAAACACACGGGGCCTCACGAGAGGGGGGTGGAGCCGGCCCTTTCCTCCCTGTCCCAACAAGACCCTGAGTTGCCGCCCACAAACAGCCACTCTCGCTCCTCATCAAGCTGATTAATAGCCATAATCCCAGAGACTCAGAAACAAATCTTGAAACTCATCAGCTTTTGGCAGAAATGCACCCGAACCACGCAGTAGGTACTGTCGCCTGGCCATCCCAGGGGGGGAAAGGGTTCTGTCCCTCCACCTGCTCCCCCTAGGTGGCTCGGTAGCCACCATCTGCCAGAGGCCATTGGGCAGTCAGGTTTGGGCCCGCAGTGAAGAGACATGTGGGGCCTCAGGGGATGGGGTGGAGCCAGCCCTTTCCCCCCACACCTACGAGAGCTCAAGTTGCCGTAGACTCTCCTGATCAAGCTGCTTAACGGCCATGATCCCAGAGATTCAGAAACAAATTTTGGAACCCAGAGGCTTTTGGCAGAAATGTGTCTGGACCCTGCAGTAGGTTACTCTCACCGGACCACCCCAGGAGGGAAAGGGTGCTGTCCCTCCACCTGCTCTCCATTGGCGGCTCGGTGGTCACCATCCTCCAGAGGCCATTGGATAGTCAGGTTTGCGCCTGCAGTGACAAGACACCCGGGGCCTCACGGGATGGGGGTGAGGCTGGCCACCACCCACAAAGAGTCTCTCTGGCTCCTGATCAAGTTGCTTAACGGCCATGATCCCAGAGACTCAGGAACAAATCTTGGAACCCAGCAGGTTTTGGCAGAAATCCCTCCAGATTTAATTGTTAAAATTTCAGAATTTCAAAATGGCGCAGCCAGTACTGCAGCCACGCGACATCATATGTTATTCATAACCAGCAATAGAAAACAAATGTTCTACTGTTGGCTTTTCAGCAGATCTGAGTGTTGGGGTAAAATCCCAACTAATAATAGTGGGTCTGGTGTCAAAATATTGAATGTAATCAAAGTAGAGAGAGAGTAATGTGGAAATCATCTGCCCCACAGGTAGGGGGAGGGGGAGGGATGGGGGTATACTGTGTTTTTGGGGGGTGGAGAATGGGCACTGGTGAAGGTATAGGTGTTTCATTGTATGACCAAGTCTTAAACCCAAAAGCTTTGCAACTGCTCTCATGGTGATTCAATAAATAAAATTATAAAAAGTGAAAAAAAAAAAAGTAAGGTGGAGTTCATGCCCAATTCAATCAGCTACTAAGTGGCTGAATAAATAGCAGTACCCCTACATTTAAAAAAAATAGAAAGAAAGAAAATATAGCTTTGGAAACAGCTCAAAGTGCTGGAGCACATGTTTTGTATACAGAGGCCTGAGAGTGAAGTACAGGAGAGCACTGAACCATCCGAAGAGCTCATCCGAGTAACCCCAGAAATGACCTCCAAATTCTCTGAGCCCTACTATGGAAAATCCAAAATAGAAGACATAAAAAGGGCAGAACTGCTACCATTCCTAACAAAATAAGGGAAAATGTGAAATATTTCTATAAGTTTCTCTCTGGACTTCAAATTTCCACCTGGTAAACAACTAATCTCTTCAGGCTCCATGGAGCCCCTCAAACATGAGAATGGACCCGCTGAGAACCCCAGGTATGCGGCTTTTGTGACACCCCCAGGCCTCTGTGGAAATGGGCAACTTCCACCCATATCCCAGTTTTCCCAGAGCCCAGTGGCCATGCCCACAAACCACTTTCAGTGCCATTTAAACTCATTAACAAACGGCCATGATCCAGAGACTGAAAAATAAATCTCTCAAGAGATCCAAAAGTTGTATCACCCTATTCAAAACCTCAGAATCCCTGGATCGAGTTCTTATGCTCCACTTCACATAACAGGCTTGGGTGTTGGAGAGGGTAACTAAAGGCGGTAGGAAGGTGTTATGGTGGTGGGATTGGTGTTGGCATACTGAATATGGTAAATTACTGTGAACTACTTTATTAAAACAAAATAAAATCAGGAGAAATAATAGATTAAACAGTGGGCAGGCCTTGTATGTGCCTGACCTGTGTTTGATCTCATATGGTCCCCTGAGCCTACCAGGAGTGATTTCTGAGTGCAGAGCCAGAAGCAGGCCCTGAGCACAGATTTTGGGTACAACACCATGCCCTCAAAAAAAAAAAAAAAAGTTTTAGAATCATCATTAGTAGAAATGCAGGCATTCTAATTTTTGATGAAAAACAAAGATTTCCAAAATACATTTTAGAGCAATGTGGTTCTTGAAAATTTATTAAAAATTCTAATTTCAGACCCCAACCCAGACCACCTAAATCAGACCTTCTGGACCAGCAATCTCAATTTAATAAACCCTCACGCCAGGCCTGTAGAAAGTAGCCCTCTAAGAAGCACACCTAGCATGCATCCGACCTGGGTTCAATTCCCAGCAGCAGGCTGTTCCCTAGGAATTGTGGGAAGGACCCCAAACACCACCAGAAATGACCCGATAGCCCTTGGCATCACAGAACCTGCCTAAGTCCACTGGCCTAGTTGACTGAGAATCACCTGTGGGGTTCGCAGACCTCCTGATCACTGCTTGGGCACCTCCCTCCCAAAATTGTTGGAGAAATTGTTGTCTTGCTTCCAATGTAGGCTGTTTACAAGCCATATTTGGAAGGATTAAATATAAAGGGCACTCAGCAATGCCTCTACTAGAAGGTTCAAGCAACAGATTTCAGTCAAAGTTGTAAACATAAAATTGAAGTGGAATTCAGAAAACCAGTAGGGAAATGTGCAAGAAGGCTGAGAGAGGCTCAGCACAAGACTTTGGCAATCCATCTTTGCCAAATCAAGGTCACCCTTAATAGACGACACATAGTACCTAGAAAAGGGATGGATACAAAAGTTTCTGAGTCATTCAAATTCAGAACATATTTCTTCTGCCCTCTCAACAAGAACCTGCACTCTTGCTCTGAGGCTGAAACCCTGAAACCATCTCTGGTAATTTCTCTTCCCATCATTCCTATATCAATAACCACATCCTTAAGACACAACCTCTTCCTTCCCTACTTGTTCAATAAATCATACATCTAAGATTTACAGATTATTTACTAGATGATACAAATTCAGCAGGAAACATGATGGGGAAAGATGTAAAAAAAAAAACCTTTTGTAGAGCTCATTTACATGGAGAGAAAATAAGGTAAATAAGGTAAATAAGTAAAGTATAAAGCATGTTAACTAGTAATGGGAACTAAGGAGAAAAATTAAAGTGTAATGATGATCCAAAGCTTTTTGGAGAAGAGGGCAGGGATTTTTTAATATGGAAGTTAAAAAAAAAACTGATGATAAAAGACACTTTGTGGGGCTGGAGCGATAGCACAGCGGGTAGGGTGTTTGCCTTGCATGTGGCCGACCCGGTTTCGATCCCCAGCATCCCATATGGTCCCCTGAGCACCACCAGGAGTAATTCCTCAGTGCAGAGCCAGGAGTAACCCCTGTGCATCGCCGGGTATGACCCAAAAAGCAACAACAAAAAAAAATATATGCCAGACACTTTGCTTGGTATCTTGAAGAAATTTTGAATGACATGTACAAAGGTCGTGAGATGACTATCAAGCATGTCTGAAGACCAGTAATGAGCCCAATGGGCTTAAGGAAAGGGGTGCCAGGAACCAAATCAGAGCTCATTTTGGGGGATTTTGTTTGTTTTGGGGGAGCCACACCCAGCTTTGCTCAGGGTTTACTCCTGGCTTTACACTCAGGGGTCCCTCCTGGGAGAGTTCAGGGAAGCATATGTGAAGCCAGGGATTGAACTCAGGTCAGCTACATGCAAAGCATGCACCTTTCCCATTTTCTACGTCTCTCTGCAACTCATAGCCCCAATAGGCTAACTAAGGCAGGCACTTCCTGTGTGTGAGATGGGAGATCATGGCAGAGGAAGAGCATTTTAATAAGGTCCTCGGGTCACTCAATTAAATGTAACTAAAAGGATCCAAGCAGGGATGCCCATTATATAGGCTGCTGTACTTTCTTTCTCTACTGATCAAGAACATCATCACCTCCTGTCTGACTTCTATCCACAGCTTTCTTTTATCCAGGATTCCTATTTCCCCACCAACCACAGAATTTAGCGAAAGAGCAGACCTCAAGCTCTCCGCACATGACACCACCTCCCATTATGTCCTAGACCTCAGCCATGTGTATCCAACACACCCAACACAACACACTCATTCAGCATTTCAGATGCTTCTACAAATCTCAACCTTGCTCTTTCTGACTGAAGTACTCCTACTGCCCTACCTCCCAGTTAATCAAATCTTCCAAGATTCATCTCAAATCCTACTTCTGCCATGAACCCCTTCCTGACCCCTGGACTAGGAGAAGTTATTTTATCTGCTTTGAACCTCACACTACTGTGTCTATCCTTTGTGGTCAAAAAGGAAAACTGTAGCTCAGCAGACAAACAATGTCTCACTCATCTGTAATTTTCCACAAGTACAGAAGCTTCTAGAAGATGAAGAATCACTGAGTTCAATGTAAACAAGGTTTACATTGTTTAAAGTTCAAGTTAGCAACAAACTTCTGTAACTCTCATTATCCTCTTGAATTCAATTCAACACCTCTGAGTATTTTATTTAGTAGAGTCATAAAAAAAATCATATACTCTAACATCAACAAAACTCTAGCAGAGAAAAGAAACCTGTCATATTTTATGTTAATTAATAATTCTTAAAATGCTAAATAAAACTTAAAAGATTAAAGTGGGCACAAAAGAATTTTTAGTTTTTCTTAGATTTAAAAGCCATCAAGTTTTCTATTCAGGAAGATACCCAGTTAAATTTAGAAGATTTTAAAATGTCAAACCTCAAACCTCAGGAAAATTGATCTACTTAAATATTTTAAGTGTTTATTTTCATTGCTAAGATTTGGATGCAATCAATGCTAATCTCTTGTTGGGAAGGTGATGCAGATACACAAAATAATTCTTCTTTCCCCTTTGTGGTGTTTTAGAACATTCTTATTCTTGCATAATTTATAATAAGGACTTGAAAACACTGAGTCAGATTTTCCCAATGTCTATCAATAAAATGTGGTGGTAGCCAGTGGAAAAAAAATATGTCTCTGCAATAGTACCAACCAAAAGAACACCCAAGGTTGGTCCAAGTTATTTTCTCTTTAAAAAGTTTGCTGCTAACTTTGCTATTTTACTTCCTGTCTAAAGCAGATAGTGTTGGAAAGCAAATTTGAAATATAAAACAATAACCCGTTGGGTCCCAGATCAGGATCCCCAAAAAGTATCAACATTGCATGCCAATCCATTTCAAATAAAGGAGCCAATGAATGAACAGTCTGATCATTTATAATGGCAGGTTTTATACTTCTGTAAGAGTTAGGCTGCACTAACAAACCCACATTTTTCTGAAACAAAGCATCCATTATACAATGCAGTACTTTAAATATCAGACAGTTCTAAATAAAATAATTGCATAGTTGAATGTCAGTCTGCATGTGTGCATCTGTATCTTTAGGATCTAAATCAGTGCTTCTCAAATTATTTATGAAGAAGGATCATTTATTTGTTACTACTTCTAGTCATGTACTAGTACTTTTGAAAAATATAGAAATGAGAGAAATGAGAGACCTTCAGGTCAGAGCAATTAAAGAGCAGGTAGGACATTTTCTTTGAATGCAAGTGGCAGACCTGAGTTCCATGCCCTGCATTTCATATGATCCCTCAAGCAGTACTATGAGTAATTCCTGACTACAGATTCAAGTGTAATGCCTGAGAGCATCATCAGGATGGCTCAAAGCATCAGGATGGCTCAAAGACAAAAAAAAAAAAAACAAAAACAAAATCCAATAACCAAAATATTAAGGGACCAGAGTGATGGTTTAATTACCTAAGCACATGCTTTTTCTGCAGGGTCCCAAGTTTAATCCCTGGCATTGCATAATCTCCAAGCACCACTTGGGAGCAACCCCTCAGAATTGCCAAGTGTGGACTCCCAAATAAAAGTGTACTAAAGAAGAATTAGAAAATGATGTTTAAGCATACAAAATATAAAACCAGCTTATTATTAGATTCAAAAGAAATAAAATGACTCTGTCAAATTTCGTAAAAATTATCTCAACACTTCATTACAATTTCAGTGCTTATATGGCCACAGAGCAGTTAGGGAGTCCGTGGGCAGAGCACATCTGGGACTGCACTTGGGGCAACAATGATTGAAAGAGCCACATACATAATCATTCAAAACTATACTTTACCTCTGACATCCTTTCCAAATCCCATCGAAGAAACTTTTTTGTCCACTTGTTCATTATTGTTTGACTTCTCTTTCATAACATCATCATCATCACTAACAGTTTCAACGGAAAATTTTTTCTTTCTCTTTTTCTTTTGTCGAGGAGGAAGCTTTTTTGGAAAAGTAAACATTGGGAATATCACAAGAAACATTGCAATGGCACAAAGGAGGAATCCACTCCACCTGAAAAATTGAAAAAATATGAATAGCATTTATGGTTTTGAAGTATGAAGTGTGAAAACAAATCAGCAAAATTGTTAATAAGCAGTTGCTCCAGATAAAACTTTTCTATCACCATCATCTGTCGACAGTAAAAAGCTAGAAAAACTAAGAAAATATTAGTATCCTCCCTTGCTCTGGTATCAACAAGAAATCTATTCAAATGATTTCACTAGTAGCAAAACAAATATTAAAATCAGTAGTCTGCCTAGTATTTGATTCAATTAAAGTATTTCTGAGCATTTCAAGGTTAGTTCTGTAATGAATATTGTCAATCCTACTATAATGTGCATTTTACAATAAATCATTAACACAAATTTAATAGACATATAATACAGACTCAAATACTATTTGGAGGACAGATATATAAACACTTATTTTTAGAAGAAAGGTTTAATAATATCTCATGTGAAATGTACTAACATTGATAATGGAATTCAAGATTTTTCTACAAACACTTAAGGAAAGTGTTGGCCCCTCTAATACATAATGGTAAATAAGAAGTACACATTTCTTCTTCAGCCCCATTTTGATATAGCTCCTTAAAAACCTTTGGAGAGGGGCTGGAGCAATAGCACAGCGGGTAGGGTGTTTGCCTTGCACGTAGCCAACCTAGGTTCAATTCCCAGCATCTCATATGGTCCCCCGAGCACCGCCAGAAGTGATTCCTGAGTGCATGAATCAGGAGTAATTCTTGTGCATCGCTGGGTGTGACCCAAAAAGCAATTAAAAAAAAAAACCCTTTGGAGAGAAATGATGGTGTCTTTTGTCATATTGATGAGATGAATTTCGGAAGGCCCCAGGTCAACTTGGGGGGTGGTGGTCATCCAGGACAACCATGTGATCAGAGGTGAAATTTTTCCAGCCGGACATCAGTTCACTTTACAGAAGATGAGAGGGGTTGGAGCTCCTCTGGCCAATGATTTAATTATTCATGCCTATGTAAAGGAGACTCAACAAATATCCAATAAATATATTGGGAAGCTGTGATTGTTGGTCCTGATGGCTCAATCCTGATAATTTTTAAAAGTTTGTTTGAAAAAGGAAAAATAATCAATAAAGATATCATCCCTCAGAGAGTTTCCTGGTGGATGAACTCCTGTCAACGGGTAGAGTGACTGCTGAAAAGAGGTGAAGCGCGGAAGAAACTGGCATATTTACTGCAGTTGATTGCTCCTGAGTGGCTGACTAGATTCAGGTGCTGCATGCTTAGAGAGTGAAAATCAGGCCTACAAAATACAAAGCATGTTCTCAGAGCTATCTTTCCAGCCCTGCATGTTTTCTTTTTTTTTTTAATCATTTTTTTTATTAGTGAAACACCATGAGGTACAGTTATAGACATAAATTTTTGTGCTTGGGTTTCAGTTATACAATGATCAAGTACCCATCCCTCCACCAGTGCCCATCCTCCCCCACCACGGGTCCCAGCATCTCTCCCACTCCCCATCCCCCCCGTCCCACCCTGCCTCTGTGGCAGGGCATTCCCCCTTGTTCTCTCTCTTCTTTTGGGTACTGTGTTTTGCAAGAGAGGCATTGAGTAGCAATCATGTTTGGTCTATAGACTACTTTTATCTGCATGTTTTCTTTTATGTTAAATTGGTCATCAAGTAAGAAAAATTCCCTGAGTTGTTCTCACAAATGAATGAAACCTAAGAGGTATCCTAGGAAACTTCCAGTCTATAACCAGTTGATCATAGTATAGATGACAACCTGGACTTAACATAACTGCCCTATAAGGTCTAAGT
The DNA here is from genome assembly GCF_029834395.1 of Sorex fumeus. Taxonomy (NCBI): domain Eukaryota; kingdom Metazoa; phylum Chordata; class Mammalia; order Eulipotyphla; family Soricidae; genus Sorex; species Sorex fumeus. Next base: position 29,362,127 of record NW_026606059.1, on the reverse strand, counting down.
GAAGGATCTTATTTGACTGAGCACCTAATGTGTAGGATCGAGTACACTAGATTAGTAAACAGACTGTACATAATTGAGTTAAATGATGGGACACCCAGTGGTGTGGGAGTATTTCAGAGTGATAAAGAAACATAAATTGAACTTGTGGGCAGAAACTCTAGTCCATCTTTGCGTTCTTCATGATAAATACTTAAGCAAGGATGAAGACTACTCTTTAAACTCGGTCTTTGCCTTCAAGAATTTAACCTCTAGCTACACAATAGTGCAGAGGGTAGGGTGCTAGCCTTGCATGCAACCGAGCCGGGTTCGATCTCTGGCACCCTATATGATAAACTGAGCAACTCCAGAAGTGAACCCTGAACACAAAGCCAGAAGCAAGTCCTGAGTCAGGAGTGGCCCAAAAAACAAAAAGAAAAAGATGTAATACCTACATATAATCATGTTTAAAGATGCAAGTAATTTCCAAGAAAGGTAAGAAAGCATACAATTAAATGTTACATCATATGGGATCAACTATGAGTATCGTAAAATTTAACAGAAGGAAAATCAAGGTGTACCAGAAATTTTCGTGGCAGTCAATTTGAATTAAACAGAATTGTGATTCTTTGTCATTACCCCATTTGAAGCTGCCATGCTGCTAAACCTAGGAAACATAGTACAGAACTTTAGAGCTTCTAAGTCCATCTTACTCTCATCCTGTCATCTTTATCAACATTTTACCATCAGTTAAATGTTGCAACATTCTAGCATTAATGTCAAGTTCAGCCCAGTAAGAATAGAGATCAACTGCAAAATGAGAATTCATTTCTCTAAAAAAAAAAACTTTCCATTAAAGTACTTTCAAGTGCTAGAAGCTGATTGGATTATTTCTAGAATCAGTCATTAATAATCCAGTGTGCCATTTTAATAATATTTTAAATTATAGCAAATAAAAATGTTAAGGCAATCAAATAAAGGGCCTTGAGGAGACTGCTCAGTCTAGACTTCTAACAACCGCAATTATTCAGAATAGAATCATGACCCCAGTGCCTGTCACACATTCGGTACTCAAAAATTTTTCCTGAATAAACAAATTGAATAAGATTTATTTAAGAAAAGAAATAAAGTCATATGTCTACAGAAAATAGTACTTTGCTCCTTTAGTACTTGGGCCCCTTTGTACTTGGCTGCTTAGGGAACCTTTGCTAAATCAAATGAGCTCATCTACACATCTTGGTTCTCTGGGGGAAAAAAATGCGCATGAGTCCTTGGTCGTTCTCAGTTCTTTAAACCTCTCACACTCTTAAGTAGAGAACAGAGATGATGGCCAGTGAGGCAGGGCAAGTGACAGCACACATGACTTATTTGTAGGAGTCCCCGCGTTTGATCCCTACAATGCACACCCATTCCCTTCACGCAACCCAGAACTACTGGGTATGCCCCCCACAATAGGGTCCAAAAAAGGAAAAGGCAGAAAGTTAGTGTAAGGGACAATTCCTGGGTTGCAGTTTCAGACTTCTCTGGTTTTTATCCTATTTTTACTAACTACTGATCCAAAATCTTGGGGAAATTATTTCACTTTTCTGGAATGACTTTTTTTTCTATAAAAAGGGGGAGTTCATTATAAGACCATGTATATAATTTGTCTAATAAAATGCCTCAATTTATGATAGCATCATTTATATTTTTATTTTCCTTTATCTACACTCAGGTCCACTCTGAGGCACTGACTTAAAATTTTATGCTAGCATTGAAAACACACTAACCCAACAAAGAGATATATCAAGAAGCTAGCCACAGCACATGCTTTGCATGAGGGAAGTTTGGTCCCCTAAACACCTCCAGGAAGGACCCCAGAGCACAGAGCCAGAAATAGCCCCTGAGCATGTCTAGGTATAGGCCCAAAAACAAATGAAAAAAAATCCCATGCTGATAATACTTCAAACAGAGTTTAAAAAGCAGCAGAGTTGTAACTGATGAACAGAAATAATATACACTTTTCCAGTCATTTCAAAATGGTAAATTAACCCACATTCTTCAATAGTCTCTAGTAATATTTAGGTTACACATGGCATCATGATGATGATAGAAGCCTAGGTGGGGGCAGAGAGATAGTTCAAAAGGCTGTGAACATATTTTGCATGCAGGAGGTCCCGCTTCAATCTCTGACACCATACTAAGTACTGCCAGGTGTAACCAAAGAGACAAAGAATAAAAGTAAAGAAGAACTTAACACAAACTGAGTTAGACAACAAAGTGTATATTGTTTTGCCTAGAAAAGACAGATGTATGAGACCTGTCACTGAAAAGCCAAGATCCCAAGTCACTTTCAGGAACTTTACTCAGAGACTGTGTATGTGGAATGGAGGAAACTTGAATGTCATTCAAGTACATTGATTGTGAAACCATCCTTCCAAAATGTATACATGATTATTAGTAAAGGTAAATCAATAAAATTTTTTAAAAAGTGTCCTCTGCTCTGGACTCAGTTTCTTAATAAAGTTATCACTAATTATTGACTTTGGACAAGTTTTTTTTTAATTATGTGTCAATTTCCTCATCTACAAAATGGATATACTGGTGACTGTGTGTGGCTTTCATGAGATTTAAATGAAAATGTACTCTACTACATAGCTCTTTTTTTTTTAATTGAATAACCATGACATTCAGTTACAAAGCTTTCATGTTTGAGTTTCAATCATACAATAATCCAACACCCATCCCTCCACCAGTGCATGTTTTCCACCACCAATGTCCCCAGTATCTCCCCCACCCCAATCACAACCCTCCCCCTGCCTCTATGGCAGATAATTTCCCTCATACTCTCTCTCTCTACTTTTGGGCATTATGGTTTGCAATATAGATACGGAGAGGCTATCATGTTTGGGTCCTTTATCTACTTTCTATAGCTGCATTCTTAGCCCCAACTACAACCTTATCATTTCTAAAGAGACTTCTGCTACTGCAACCTCTATCATTTGTAAAATATTGAGCCATGAAAAGAAAACTACTGAACATTGATCAAATTCAAGGCACTGAAGGACAGCTGCACAGACTGTGAGGGAAGAACTATTAAAGCTCTATGTGTATAAGAAAAACAAAAATAAAAGCAACAAATATGCATATATAGATAGTTTCCTCACAATATTTTGAAGTAGTATTATAGACTTCCATTTTTAGGGATTTTAAAAAGAGTAAGAACTAAAATAGGGAGAGTTTAAGTAAAATCTCCAAGATCACATAGCTATTATGTGGTAGACTGGTATTTAAACCCAGAGGAATATAGCTTAAGGTCTACACTCAGACTTGCTCCACTTTGCCACCCATTGGACTGCTTGATTTACTAAAAAATTTTTTTCGCGCCTGCCTCCTTTTTCCTTCTTGCCCCTGAGTTGGTCCTCCTCACCTTGCTCTCTCCCTTCAAGTGTTCCCAAGTCATGGATAGCTAGATAAAACACAAAACATATGTAGTATTTTCATAAATATATCTGAATAATCTGATTTTCTGAGAACTAAAAAAAAATCCCCTAATCTGATTATTTTGCAAACTGCAAATAAAAAGGTAGTAGAGACCAAAGACTATACTATTGGTCAATAAACTCAAAGTTCCTTTGACATTTACTCCCTTAATGCTGATAAGGGATTTTATTCTTATGTGATTTGGAAATTCTAGCAAGTCAGATTCATCTAAATCTTCCATTCTTAAAGAACCATACTTATAAAAATAAGTGTGTGGGGCTGGAGCGATATAGCACAGCGGGTCGGGTTTTTGCTGCGGCCGACCCAGGTTCGATTCCCAACATCCCATATGGTCCCCCAAGCACCACCAGGAGTAATTCCTGAGTGCAGAGCCAGGAGTAACCCCTGTGCATCACCAGGTGTGACCCAAAAAGCTAAAAGAGAGAGAGAGAAAGAGAGAGAGAGAGAGAGAGAGAGAGTAAATGTATATAACATTTAATAATTACTGATTTGTGTTTAGTGGACTGGGGGAGGATGTTGGGGCCATAAACTGTGAGTGCTCAGGGTTCAGTCCTGGCTTTGTGCTCAGGGGTCTTTTCTAGAAGTACTGGGAACCACATTTTCAGGGATTCAAACTAGGGTTGGCTCTCTGCAAGGCAAGCACCTTAACTTCTGTACTATCTCTCCAGTCCAACAGTTAATGTTTTCTAACTGTTTTGAAAGTAGTAGTAAATAATAGTTCTATGACCCTCAGAGTTTTGAGATCATTACATTATAATGAAACATAAATTAGAGAGAGAGAGAGAGAGAGAGAGAGAGAAGAAAAGCATCTACTATAGAGGCAGGCAAGGGGTGGGGGTGGAGGGTGATGGGAGGGAATCTGGGGACACTGGTGCTGGGAAATGCACACTGGTGGGTGTTGGAATACTGTATGACTGAAATCCAGTCATGAACAGCTTTGTAAGGGTATATCTCACAGTATATCTCAACAAAAAAGTTTTTTAAAAATTATTGAATATAAAGACTTGAATATAAAATCTGAAACCATAAAAAAATAGAAATGTACTCTTCAGAAAATAATTATTTCTCATTTAGCACTTTTTTTTACTTTTTTTGCAGTACTGGGGATAGAACCAGAAACCAGAGACTCATACCTACAAGACAAGACTCTCACTCAGAGCCACACCCCAGCCCTCAATTCTGAATACTAAAGTTTATACTAAATACTAAATACTTAGTTTCTTAAAATTTCACTAAAGTGTGCTCTTAGTTTCTTAAAATTAAAATTTCTTATCAACACATATATTTATTAATCCACGTTTAGTGATTCTGGGATGCCAATACTTTCGGTTAATGCTTGCAACCATGAAGCTACAGCTTGCTGTGTTGGAACCGAGGAATCTTAAGAACTCAAAGACAGCATTGCTATTTTGGATAAATAACCAACCATCCAAAGTTGGAGTTCGCACTATTTAGCAAGACAATTAGGGACAAGCAGGTGGGGAGAAAGCAGCTAATTTCCCAGCATACAGGGGGAAAGAAGCTGTTACCCAGCGACAAGATTCACTAAAAGTGTGAGGGCGGAACAGTTGGGCTAGATTTGGAACGGGGGGGGGGGGGGGGGGGGGGGGGGGGGGGGGGAAGGGTGACAAAGTAAGAAACACAAATACAGGAAGGAGCAAGCTGGAAAGAAGGTATTTCCATAAGACGCAGGGAAGTTCATGAAATCTCGGATTAAACTCACAGCCAGGGGCTGGAGAGATAGCTCAGCAGGTAGGGCATCTGCCTTGCACGCGGCCAACCCGGGTTCGATTCCCAGCATCCCATATGGTCCCCTAAGCACCACCAGGAGTGATTCCTGAGTGCAGTACCAGGAGGAACTCCTCAGCATTGCTGGATGTGACCCAAAAAGCAAAAAAAAAAAAAAAAAAAAAAAAAAACCCAAACCTCACAGCCATATCCACCTTCTCTCCCACTCTGTTCCATAGAAAACAGTCCTAAAAAATATGGTCTGGTCTGCCCAAACTCTTCCTACAGGTTTCCTACTGCTTCTATAACAATCTCACACCACTGGTGGCCTTCCAACAGTACAAATGTTAGAGTCCTGGAGGTTAGACATCAAAACAGCATGCCAGGGTCATATTGCTTAGGAGGTCTGATGGAAAGAAACCCACTTTCTTGCCTTTCCTAATTCCCTTTGTGTCTGTTGACTTAGTTCTTACTCTGGAGAACCTGGCAGGCTACCAAAAGTATCCTGCCCACACGGCAGAGCCTGGCAAACTCCCTGTGGCGTATTCACTATGCCAAAAACCAGTAACAATATGGTTCTCATTCTCCTGACCCTGAAAGAGCTTGGAATGGGGCACTTTTTAAAATCTCAGGGCTAGGATGAAGGAGACGTTACTGGGGCCTGCTCGAGGCAATCGATGAACAACAGGAAGATAGTTATACAGTGACTTACGGTATCTTCCTCCATCTTCAAAGTACATCATTGCAACCTCTGGTTCAATCATCCTAGCTCCTTCTCTTTCTCTGACCCTCTTCTCTCCCTCTTTCCTTTACGTGTGACTGTACTGGGTTCCTAGATAGACAGGGATAATCACCCCATCTCAGACCACTAACCCAGCCACATCTCCAAAGTCCCTTCTGTCATACAACATGAAACTGGAACATGGACAGCTTAAGGGGGCAACTTTTCTGCCTATCCCAATCTTCCTGATGATTCTAAATTACTCTTGACCTTTCCATTGGAAATTCATATATATTTTTTTTCTTTTTGGGTCGCACCAGCAATGCTCAGGAGTTACTCCTGGCTCTGCACTCAGGAATTATTCCTGGCAGTGCTCAGGATGGGATGCTGGGAATCGAACCTGGATCGGTCACATGCAAGGCAAACGCCCTATCCACTGTGCTATCGCTCCAGTCCCAGGAAATTTATTTATTTATTTATTTATTTGTTTGTTTGTTTATTTTTTGCTTTTTGGGTCACATCCGGCGATGTTCAGGGGTTATTCCTGGCTCATGAACTCAGGAATTGCTCCTGGCGGTGCTCGGGGACCATATGGGATGCTGGGAATCGAACCTGTGTCGGCCATGTTGGCTGCGTGCAAGGCAAATGCCCTACCTGCTGTGCTATCACTCCAGCCCCAAGGGAAATTTATATTTTAACCACAACAACTCACTGTAGTATAAATAAGGTTAGTGATTAATGAAGTGACAACTCTAGTGAAGAACTCTTACCAGTTTCCAATGAAACGCGGGTCGCTCTGGTCAAGATGAACAGGATTTCTGGGATCAACATAAAAACCAATAAGAAGTCCACCTAACAGATAGCCCACTGCAGGGCCGAGGGCTCCCATGACGTACATGATGGCTGAGAAAAGAAAAGGGGAAAGATGAAATCCACCAACGTGTCTTTTTTGTTTCCATCATAGATTTCAATTAGACCATGCATATGTCACAGCTAACTCCAGTTAAAATTTCCAAAAAGAGAGAAGGGACTGCATTGAAGATTGGTCTTCGGGTTTTTAGTCGTGTCCTTACTTAAACTGTTGCTTGTGGTCCTCTTAGAATGTCAGGAGCACTTTTCAATGGCTTTGTTTTCTTTTTTGTTGTTTTTTAGTTTCCCTCTCCGAGAGTCCGGCAAGCTACAGAGAGTATCCCGCCCGCATGGCAGAGCCTGGCAAGCTACTCATGGCGTATTCAATATGCCAAGAACAGTAACAATAACGGGACTCACTTTGTGTTCCTGGAGCGAGCAGACACCATTGAGCTACACTAGCATACGACAGAGACGAATAGAAGCGTTACTGGTGCCCGCTCGAGCAAATCGATGAACAATGGGACGACAGTGCTACAGTGCTACGGTGCTACAGTGCTATTTTTTAGTAGAAGGGCTCAGGCCCCACCCCACAGTCACTGAATTTAAATGTCTGCAAACACAGATCTAGCTTATTAATGAGGTGACCACTTAACAACAGAGAAGCTCAAAGGACATCTCCAGAAGAAAGAGAAAACAAGTAGATGTCATTCATACATACAGCTGAGAGAGTCTCTGAAGTCCTTGAAGGAATTGGAGGCCAGAGTTTACTGAGAAGCAAGAATTGACTAACTTGGCAAAGCTGTCTTTGTAGCATCAAATCACTAATATATTTCAAGTCAGCACTTCAAATTCAAAGATCTTGCAACACACTTGATATATTAATTGAAGGATCTTACTTAGAGATTACTCAGTATCCTTAAATTGCATGAGACGGTCCAAAAGTAAAGCTCCAACCGACATCTGATTTAATAAATAATCTTTTGTTCATGCATTCATTTTTATTTTATGGGGACCACACTTGGCAGTTCTTGGGGACTAATCCTAGTGCTGGGCTCCAAGGCAGTCCTGGGGGACGATGTGGTGCCAGGAATGAACCCCAGCCCCCTGCATGCAAAGCATCTGCACCGACCCAATGAGCTATCTCTCCAGTCCTAGAAAAGAATCTTTCCAAGCACAAGTCCAGAGGAAGGTGGGGTGGGAGTCATACTGTCAGCAGAGAAGGGAGGCGTCAATCTACCCCAAAACTCCAACCCTCGGTGGAGGGATGGGTATTTGATCATTGTATAATCGAAACCCAAGCACAAAAATTTGTAAGTCTACTACTGTACCTCATGGTGTTTCACTATTAAAAATATTAAAAAAACAAAAAAAAAACTCCAGCCCTCCCAATGAGCTTATAAAAAACCTCCTAATTCCTTTATATTGTTTTCACTGCTGTGATTTGCATTTTTTTAATAAAAAATAATTTGACATTTTTATTTTTAAGTCAAGGTAGAATATAAAATTCCTTGAAGATTATTTAAATGTAAAAATTCTAGTCATATTCCAAACCTATTTATTTTTGTCATCTTGGAACCCAGTGATTTAGGAACAAATAAACACTTCTGAGGCTGTCCCATGGATCGGGCAGACTAACACACTCGACAATTATGTGTGACCCATTTCTACTTGGTGTCATGCATTCTCATCACTGAGTTGGTGAACTTGCAATATCTTTTCTGTAAAACTTTATTTACCAGAAAGCAAAGTGGAATAATCACAGTAGAGCTTCACCTGACTTTCGTATCTGCTGCTAAATAAACTTTAAATCATCTTTTTAAGTTTTGTTTAAGGCCCCGTGATTTACAGTCGTGTTAAGGGTTTTGTGTGAACAACATTCCAACACCACACACTGTGCCAGAGTGTTCTTCCCTCCACCATTGTCTCAGTGCCCGCACTCACCACCCCCGCAACAGCCTCCAGTTCTACAGACCTGTTCTCATTCACTTTGAATAATTTTGTACCTTCTGTTACTTCTAACTACAGACCATCAGTTAACACCTGTTCTCACTTTCAGACTATTCCACAGGAGAAAGGACAGTGTTTATTTCTCTTTTAGACTCATCTGTTCGAACAATAAGTATTAAGTTCACTGACTTCTCCATCTGTGTTTGGAAAAGGAAGGAAGATGGTGGCAAGGGGCAATTAATTGAGGTTCTTTGGGAAACATTCTTTTACTAAAATACAATTAGAATTTCAATAAATCTTTTGTTAACGTCTCTGGTGAGAGCCTCAACAGAAGTGTAGAATAGAAAGTATTTTTTTAGTTCCACTTCATATGCATATGAAGACAAAATTCACGTTTACACCTTCAGGCAAACCAGCACCATTTACAACTTAAAGCTGAAATGAGGCCAAAATGTGACATGAATCATCTTCCCCAAATAGTTCTGGCATGAAAGAGACTGTCTTACACACACAGACCAGGAAAGGGGTATTTCCGCCGAGCTGTTTATGCCCAGGGCACTCAAGCGCAGAGTCTTGGCATGCCAAGAAATGATGCGCAAGTTGCATGCTGGCAAGACCTTGGAAGTGGGCTGGAATGGAAAAACAATTAAATAACATTTACGAGAATACCTTAACTATAAACTACACAGATCAAGCTTTTAACGCTATGTTATTGGAAATGGTCTTTTTATTAGGACGCCAACACCTCTAAGTACAATAATATTATTTTCAGTAACAAAATATGCATGTATATGTATGTGTACATGCATGCCTTTCCACAGAGACAAACTATATGCTATTCTATGAAACTATACTAAGCATATTAAAAGGTGTTTGGAGCAATAGCACAGCGGGTAGGGTGTTTGCCTTGCATGCAGCCTGACCCGGGTTCGATTCCCAGTATCCCATATGGTCCCCTGAGCACGGCCAGGAGTAATTAGTTCCTGAGTGCATGAACCAGGAGTAACCCCTGTGCATCACTGGGTATGACCCAAAAAGAAAAAAAAAATATGTATTTATAAATACGCATAACTTTATTTATCTATATTTATGAACACATTGACATGATCACAGAGTATCTCCCAGAGTGATCCATTGGTCCCTGAGCACTGATTTGAAGGATCAAAACAATAAAAAATTCAATTAAACTTATTTAGATTTTTTTTAAAGGCACAGGTACTTGGAATTGGAGAAATGATAGTATAGCCGTAAGGAATTTGCCGTGCATGCAGCCAACCCAGGTTCTATCCTCAGCACCCCATATGGGTCCCTCAGCCTGCCATGTATGATCCCTGAGCACTGCCAGTTGTGGCCCACTGCACTATATATGTGTGTGTGTATGTATACATACATATATATATATATATGGGTGGATTATATTATATATTTATGGCACAGACTCTAAACTTCTGGGTTCAAATTACAGCTTTAATTTTTTTACTTTTGCAAGCCATTTAACACCCTAAATCCCAGTTCTTTTCCATTGTGATGATCAAAGTACTTGTTCATAGGTAGTTTCAGGCATTCAATGAATTCATTCTTGTAAAATATCTGGAAAGGCCAGCTCAATGGTGAGAATATGCTGACTTAGATGCTATAATTATTATGTTATACTTACCGATGCACATAGTTTGTGATTGGGCGAGGAAGACAGTTGAATAAATATTTATGGGTGGATTATAATCTCTGCTAACCACAGCTTTGGTTTCTATATACAGATGCTTTGGCATTGAAGGGTGGGCCCTGGAGGGATCACTCCTCCCAGATGAGCCAACCTCATGCTAACAACTCACAAGAGAGCAGAGTTTCAAGTACAAAGGAGCCTATTCACAACTCACAGCCAGCAGACTCACACTGGCCTAACCACACCTTGGTCCCTCTCCAATAAAATCACCCCCAGGGTACCAACACACACACACACACACACACACACACACACACACACACACACATACAATTGTGCCATGAGGTGAGAGTAATTCAAGAGGACAGATATCTGAACCCCACTGACTGTGGTGGGTAACTCAAGCAACCCTTTATTATACAAAAATGATTTGAAAACTCCCAAAAGGTATCAGCTGTAAGACATAAACTTCACTGGGCCTTAGAAACTGAGGCACCCCTCAAAGTCAGCAAAGACTCTAATATCACAGATAATCTCCTTTCTGTCCTAGTTCCCAAAATGTTTGGATTTGGCTCCACGTGATGAGGGCAGAGATCATTCACCCTTTTGAGCACTCTGTGATGACACTTGTGAGAATAAGCAGCAAGACTTTCAAGCTAAGATTTAGGGGCTGGAGAGATAGTACGACAGGGGAGACACTCGCCTTGCACACAGCCGACTGAAGTTTGATCCTTCAGCACCCCCATCTGATTCCCTCAAACACTGCCAGGAGTGATTCCTGAGCACAAAACCAGGAGTAAGCCTTGAGCATAGCTGGGCGTGGTCAAGCAAGCCAAAAGAGAAAAGCAACTGAGATGGAGAATCCTGCAAAAAGAAAGCAGGCTCACTGTGTAAGTACAAGAAGCTCCAGAAATACGATATGGTCCAGAATAGTATTATGATGCGTTGTAGCTAGATGGGCAAGAATATAGAGAAGTCTTCACGAAAAACTTGATTTCTGGCACAGCCAGCAAGGCTGGAAGGAAGGACCCTAGGACGAGGCCACCCCACCTTCCACCAAGGACAAAAGCAGGCAAGCTTGGGAGAACATGGTCTGAGGGAAGAAACAGCCACCCATGTTATTTTATTAGTGAAACACCATGAGGTACAGTTGTAGACTTACAAACTTTGGTGTTTGGGTTTCAGTCATACAATGACCGAGTACCCATCCCTCCACCAGTGCCCATTCTCCACTACCAATGATCCCAGTAGCCCTTACACCCTCACACCCCACCCTGCCTCTGTGGCAGGGCATTCCCTTTTGCTCACTCTTTCCTTTAGGGTGTCGTAGTTTGCAATAGAGGTATTGATTGGCCATCATGTTAGGTCGATAGTCTACATTCAGCACACATCTCGCATCCCAAGACAGTCCTCTAAACATCCTTTACTTGGTGTTCCCTTCTCTATCTGAGCTGCCTTTCCCCCCAACATGTGAGGCCAGCTTCCAAGCCGTGGAGCAGACTTCCTGGTACTTATCTCAACTATTCTTGGGTGCTCAACTCCCATTCTGTTACTTTGTATTCCCCAGATGAATGCAATCTTTCTATGTCGTCCCTCTCTTTGATTCATTTCACTTAGCATGATACTTTCCATGTAGAACCACTTGTATGTAAATTTCATGACTTCATCTTTTCTAACAGCTGCGTAGTATTCCATTGTGTAGATGTACCAAAGTTTCTTTAACCAGTCATCTCGAGTACTTGGGTTTTTTCCAAATTTTGGCCACTGTGAACAGTGCAGCAATAAACATAGAAGTGTCATTTCAACTGTACTTTTTTGCCTCTCTGGGATATATTCCCAGGAGTGGTATTGCTGTATCAAATGGGAGCTCAAAATTTCTAATTTTTTGAGAATCGTCCATACTGTTTTCCAAAAGTATGGGGCAGCCACCCATCTTGCACTGGGAAGGAAGCAGAGTGACAATTCCACTCTAGTCCTGTCCAAAGGCCCAGATTTGTGCATCCTGTCCCCCCTCTTCTCTGAGAAAATGGAGATAGTTGGCAGCTTCACACTGGCTTCCTCACCTTTTGGTGGCATTTGGAAATGGTTTTGCTCTGGTTCTTCACAGTCTGTAGGGCAGCAAGTTCTAGCACTGTCCTAGGGACCTGGGGACAGGAAGTCAGGGCACTGGTCCTCAGGGCCAGCACTTGCTTCTTGCCCATTCTTCTCTCCCTCTTTCTCTCTACCAGTCGGGGGAATTCAGTCAAAAACCCAGGGGACCACACCAGGTGTGCAGCCTCTCCTTTCACCTTTTTCCTGTTGTTTCAGCTCTTAAGAGTATGAAAGATCCCCTTTCTCTACCTCTTTCTTGTGGGAAGATTTCAGTGAAAGGGTCACTATTTCCTTTCGTCAAGGCCCCTTTGAATTCTTTAGTGATGAAGCCACTGTGCATTCTAGAAGATAGATAGGTGAATGAATAGATAGGTATAGATGGATAGATGGTAGATAGATAGATAGATAGATAGATAGATAGATAGATAGATTAGATAGATGGATGGATAGATAGATAGATAGATAGATAGATAGATAGATAGATAGATAGATGTGTAGGTAGATAGGTAGGTAGGTAGGTAGATAAATATATAAGTAGATAGATAGGTAGGTAGATATAGATAGATAGATAGATAGATAGATAGATAGATAGATGTGTAGGTAGATAGGTAGGTAGGTAGATAAATACATAAGTAGATAGATAGGTAGGTAGATATAGATAGATAGATAGATAGATAGATAGATAGATAGATAGATAGATAGATAGATAGAGATATGTTGTCTCTTCAGTTTAGCTCTCCTTCTGAGGTGGTTTATTCTGATTATCTGTCACTTTCACTTTCTACTCCTCATTGAGAGAGGATGAAATTCCAGGTATTCAGAGGAAATTCAGGAATTCATAAAGTGGCAGCCCATCAAAAACTAAAGAAGTATCAATTGAAGCCGGAAAAAAAGAAACTGCACAATTACAATTAGTAAATAGAAGACATAGACTTATGTGTTAAAATTATTAAATTTATATCTAAAAAGGAATAAAATTCTTGTGTCATTCTATAAAATAAAGTCACTACCTCCCGCAGGGAGCGGCCATTTTTTCTTTGGGCCTGCCCAGTTTCTTGGCCCCTTCTTTGGGCAAGAACTCCATTTTTCTTTGCGAAGCACCACACACATGAGCACAGTTCAGGTGGCCTGTCACACTTGGGCCCCACCTTCCATGATTCATCCATAGGCAGGTGACCTACCCAGACCAGTTGGATACCCTTCTTCCTGAAGAATCTTCCTCCAGATCCCTTGTGACTCATGCACTTCTTTCAGATTTCTGCTCTAATATCACCTCTCAGAGGAGCCAGAGCTTAGCACATATCTAAGCAGTCCAAACCTTTCGTTATGACACCAGCACAATACACTTCTCTTTCTCTCCCTCTCTTCCCTCCTCCCTCCCTTCTACTTCCTGGCACTGTGATTTCCAATACTGTAATTGTGATGTTTTCAGCCACAAAGTGAGCAGCCTCCCACCACTGACTATGGGTTTCCTTCTCTGTTATCACTGGCCATTATTTATTCCCTTACTAGGTGTCTTTCTACTCCATGTGAGAGAAATCATTCCATATTTATCCTTCTTCCTCCAACTTACTATACTCAGCATAATACCTCCCTATGCCACCCAAGTTGCAGTGAACTGCAGGATTTCATCTTTTTAATACTGAGTACTATTCTATTGTGTATATATGCCACAACTTCTTTATCTACTCATTATTTGTTGGGCACTTGGCTTATTTTTTTAGCTCTTATAAACAGCACTGCAATGAACATAGGAAGGCACAAAAACCTTTTTAGATCATGTTTTTTTGTGTGTGTCTTTGGGTACCTGCCAAGAATTGGAATTGCTGGGTCTTATGGAAGCACATAAGACCCAGCAATATTTTTAAAAGATTTCATATTTGATTTTTCCATAGAGACAGAACCAAGTGACCATCCCACCAACAGTGGATGCCAGTTCCCTGAGAACAGGACTGTTGTTGCTGTTCGTGTCTATCAAGGTCTAAGACTGCTGATTATAAGTACTGATAAATGTTGAAAAGACGGAGGATGAATTTTGCGTCTAGAAGGAAATAACAGAAGCCGTTGAAGCGAAGAGTCCTTGGCATCCGGAAGAGTCAGAGGCTCATCCCCACTCGTGCTCACCCCAGGGCCTACCCACCTTCCCCACTCAGCACCCACTCGGCGAAGTGGATTTCTGCACTTGCCCTCTACAGAGCCTGGACTCATACCCACATTACTCCAGCCCTGACCCCCCACCTCTGCGCACCTCCCCACAGTTCACTCTCCAACAGGTTTCCAGAGTTCTGCATCTCTGCAGCTGGCCAGGATCTGCCACATCCTCAGCTGCACTCAATCTTGTCATTTACCAGCCTCTATTTCCACATTGTCCCAGCTCTCTCTCTTTGTCACTGCTCAGAGCCTACTGTCTCCTGCGCACTCCTCTGGCGTAGGACCCACGGTCTCCTGCAGCACCACATGGCTGGGAATCTTGCTGGGAACTGGTGTTGACCCAGTTTAGGTTACAAGTATAATTTAAGCTCAGTCTCAGGACGGGGGATCACACCCAGGACACTCCCGCAGACCAACATTTCCTGTACGTGCCTGAGAGTCCCCAACAACTAGGCCTGCTCCAGAACACGGTGCTACAAGGTCACCTTTTGTGGTATTTTTGGTGACATGGTGACTGCGGTGGACAGCAAAGCAAGTCACACTTCAGAGCTGCCACACCGCCTCTGGTCCACTTTACATAATTCTTGAAAATTGGCCAAGGTACGACAGCCCCATGGCATGACAGTGAAACGTGGTATTTCCTCGCTCATTCACAAGCACAGGCAAATAAAAAAGACCTTTGATCTCTGTTATTTTGAGTAGCAATTTTTTTTTTTCTCATTTCGGTGACTCAGTAATTTTGGCACAGGCTTGACAGCCAAAGAACAGCTGCCACAGCATCGGGGAATCGTCTACCACTTTTATTAAAACAGCCAGGGAGCATCTTAGGTCAGCGGGAGAAAAGCAAGGGATTACGTAGATTCAGAGTAGGTTTCCTCCGAACAAGCAAGGGTTTGAGCAAGTAAAAGTTTAAATTCACATGTTCTTTTAGAAATAGCTTCTAAGTAGAGAAATCTACTTAGAAATAAAGGGGAAAACAAAGGTATATATAGAAGCAGTGAATTGCATTTAAATAATGCCAGACACATGGGGTGAGAGGTGAGGGTGTTCAGACACTGTGGCTTTAAGACATCAAATTGTGTGTGTGGGGGGGGGGGGGGGCTGGAGCAATAGCACAGCGAGTAGGGCATTTGCCTTGCACATGGCTGACCCAGGTTCGATTCCCAGCATCCCATATGGTCCCCCAAGCAACATCTGAAGTGATTCCTGAGTGCAGAGCCAGGAGTAACTCCTGAGCATTGCCAGGTGTGACACAAAAAGAAAAGGAAAAAAAAAAGACATCAAATTGGCCAGCAGGCAGTAATCCCTGTCTACAGATGTAACTGAGTCCTCAAGAAGGACCACAAGGACAGCTGTTAAGAAACCATGAAAAAACTTAGCTAAAGAGCTGGGAAATACTACAGTAATTAGAGCAAGTATCTAACATGCAACAGATGCTGGAATAGATCTCCAGCAGCACATGGGCCCTGAGTATCACTGGGTGCAGCCCTGGAAGCCCTGAGTGACACTGGAAGAGCCCTGAAGAGGGCCAGATTTAATCCTTAGCACCAGGGGCCTAAGCAACAATGTGCATGCATGGGCCCTAGTATTGAACCAGCAGCCCAGCAGGGAGGTACTGCTGAGATGGACTCCCTGAGCACTGCTTCAGAGCCTCTCCTCAAACAAAAACCACCTTAGTTTAAAATATTTATTTTGGGGACTGAAGCGATAGCACAGCGGGTAGGGCGTTTACCTTGCACGCGGCTGACCCAGGTTTGATTCCTAGTATCCCGCAAGGTCCCCCGAGCACCGCCAGGAGTAATTCCTGAGTGCATGAGCCAGGAGTAAACCCTGAGCATCACCCGGTATGACCCAAAAAGAAAATACAAATAAATAAATCACTGTCATTGTCACTGTCCTCCCGTTGTTCATCAATTTGCTCGAGCAGGCCCAGTAACGTCTCCATTTTGAGACTTGTTGTTGCTGTGTTTGTCATATTGAATACGTCACAGGTAGCTTGCCAGGCTTTGCCATGCAGGCAATATACTCTCGGTAGCATGCCGGGCTCTCCGAGAGGGGCAGAGGAATCGAACCCAGTTCAACCGGACTAGCTGTGCACAAGGCAAATGCCCTACTGCTGTGCTATCGCTCCAGCCCAAATAAATAAATAAATTGATTAAATTAAATATTTATTTTTTAATTAATTTATTTTTTGTTTGGGGACCACACCCAGTGGTGCTCAGGACTTACTCCTGGCTCAGTGCTCAGGGATCACTCCTGAAGGTGTTCAGGGGACCATATGAGGTGCCAGGGATTGAACCCAGGTTGACTGTATGCAAGGAAAGTGCCCTACCTGCTGTACTATCACTGGAGTCTATATCTCAGGTTGAGATGTAGGCAAATCTCCAAGACAGAGAATGTTGAGTCATTGTGATATTTTAGCTTCCTTTATAACTTTCCATAGTTTACCTTTATCAAATTGAATCAAAATATTAATGAGAAAAACATAGGACTTTTTGGGCTACAGCCAGTGGTGCTTTGGGGTCACTGACACTGTAATGAGGAGTAGCCACCTCCAGCAGTGCTTGCAAGAACCATGAAGTGCCAGAAACTAAACCCGTGGTGCCTTCCTACAGAACATGTGCTCCAACCCTTACCATCTCCCTAGACACAGCCAAAATAAATAAATAAATAAATAAATAAAATGGAGGGCCAGGGAAATAGCTCAGTGGGCAGAATTATAATGACATTTTTTTTTCATTATACCAGGTCCCAAGGCAGAGCCCCAGCCCCACCTTTTTCTCCCAGCCCACCCCAACCACCTCAGGTTATAGACCTACAGGCATCTCCAAACACTGGGTGTGGCCCTGGTGGTGCCCAGTACTGCGGACCTGGAGCAGTTCTGCATCCACAGGCTCTAGTTTTGAACAGCCTATCCTGTTGGCTGAGTATCACTGGGAGTCCTTCCTGAGCACAGCTTGGGGAGCCCCCCAAAATATTTTAACATGTCTTCTAAAATGAGTATGTTAGTTCAGCTACTAAAGAGTTCAAATATGGGGCTGGAGTGATAGTACAACAGGTAGGGCATTTGTCTTGCATGTGGCAGACTGGGGTTCGATCCTCGGCATCCCATATAGTTTCCCCAGCACCACCAGAAGTAATTCCTGAGTGCAGAGCCAGGAGTAACCCCTGAGCATCGCTGGGTGTGACCCAAAAAGAAAAAAATTAAATATGCCATCTTCTTGCAAACTAAAAATATATACATTAAGCAGAAGGAAGCCTTTGTTTTATTTACACTTGCTTATAAACCTCCACCTGTTAGGGTACCAAGAAACAGTGAGAACTCAGTAAATCTCCAGTGAAAGAGGATATAACATTTATAAATCAACACTCTAACTTAATATATATATATATATATATGTGCCCACTACTTCATGATGGTTATTTGCAGACTGAATGATAATAATAAATCAGGGTTCAGCTTTACTAACCAAATCTGGTTAACAAAGTAGTGTTTGTTTTTGGTTCATTTCTCCAGAATTAATAATTTCACAAAAATTCATTTTATAGGTGTATTTTCCATTATATTTTAGTGGAATTATAATTCATAGCGAAGCAAACGATATCAAACTTTACTGTTTGTTGACTTCCATAAGCTGTACCAAGCATTTTGTGTCTTTTGTGCTATTCACACTGACAACTTAATGGGGGGAAAAATCATTACTTCCTGTGAACAGGTAAGAAAATCAAGGTCCTAAGAAATTGAAATCAGCAATTAGTATGTGGTGATGCCAAAATTAGAATTCAAATCTACTGAAAACCAAAGCTATCCTCTTTCCCTTCAGGGGTACATGTCTCCAATAATGAAAGAAAGCAAAAGTCTAATTATAAGAAATGCACAGATCTCTACTGAAGAACTGTAACCTATAAGAGCTGAAAGTCTCAAAATAGTTTTGGAATCATTAGTAGCAGAGATCTTTAAAGTATTTTTTATGAAAAAGATGGGAACCTAAATGAAAAACTTATATTCTCATCTCAAGGTTTATCACTAATTGGTTGGCATAAGGAAGGCAGAGAAATGTGCATTATCTGAAAAATACATTTGGAATATGTTGCATGACATTTACTTCTGTAATTACAGTGAAGACTCAGAAGAGTGTACCAGCTGTTAAGTACTGATTAAATTATCTCCTGGGAAGGAAAAGTTACTTCCAGGAAGCACCTTCCAGGTAAACAGACATAGGTGTGATACAATTCATCCACTTTTCAGGCACTAGGAGACAAATAATTCCCATAAGAAAGCTTCAAATTGGGGAAAAAGTACAGAAGTTACGGAATTTACCTTGCCAACTCTGGTTAGACTCCCTGGCACATATGATCCCCTAAGAACCACCAGTGATGCTGAGCATAGAACCATGAATAGACCCTGAACACTGTTAGGCATATTCCCAGCCTTCCTCCCAATCCACCCAAAAAGAGAAAAACTCTAAGTCTGAAGAAACTCTTCATCATAATTGGAATAATATCATGTGCAAATGCTTGGGTAGTCCTTGGTATTCTGGTTCCATCCATTTTGATTTTATAGACATTCAGGTGACATAAACTTTGTTTGCATGACCTTTTGTGTTTCCCATTTTAAATATTACCTTTCTTTCCCCATCAACTCACAGGAATGAGTTTTAGTCTTGTATGATACTTTGCACTAGAGCTCATCATAAAGCTTATTTCTATAGAGATAAAAATGTTAGTAATGTCAGAAAAACTACTACTAAGAAATAACACTGGTCACTTGTTTTGTGTAAAATACTGTGCAGAGTGCCTTTATACACATGTTCTCACTCTTTACAATCTTAAAGAGTAGGCACTTTTGTTCCAATTTAAAGCATTTCCTTTTGTAATCACCACATAGGTGAAATAGAATCAGTTCATTTGAATTACAAATAATCTTTGACTTTTTATTATCTAACAATAACAAAGATAACATACACAAGTAGTTTTACTAATTTTCAGATGTCTAAACTTTTTTGCATAAAAGAACATAAGCTTAGAAGAGTAGAATAAATTCTCACTTAGAAAGCTGATCAATTGTCTACTTTGATGATGAAAAAATATGACAATGACTGATTTAACACCAGGAATTTTTTTTTTTTTTTTTTTTTTTTTTTTTGCTTTTTGGGTCACACCCGGAAATGCTCAGGGGTTACTTCTGGCTCATGCACTCAGGAATTACTCCTGGCGGTGCTTGGGGGACCATATGGGATGCTGGGAATCGAACCTGGGTGGGCCATGTTGGCTGCGTGCAAGGCAAACGCCCTACCCACTGTGCTATCGCTCCAGCCCTGGAAGTAATGTTTGATGAGCAATTAGGCAAGGAAAAGATACAAAGGAATCTTAATTGGAAAAGGATTATTCCATGCGTGGAAGCCTGCCTCAAGTGCTGGGGAAGAAGGGAGTTGGAATAGAGAAGGAACCACTATGAAAAAGATAGTTAGAAATGATCAGTCTGGATAAGAACTGTGTGCTTAAAATAGGTAAAGGAACAAACATGCTAACATCTCAGTATTGCAAATCCCAAAAGGAGAGAGAGAGAGAGAGAGAGAGAGAGAGAGAGAGATAAGTGCCCACCAGAGACAGGCTAGGGGTGGGAGGGATGGCAGGGAGGGTGGGACGGGACTGGGTACATTGGAAATGTACACTGGTGGAGGGCTGGATTTGGAACATTGTATGACTGAGACCCAACCATGAACAGTTTTGTAATTGTATATCTGACACTGATTCAATTAAAAAATAAATAAAAGCAACAACACACACACACACACACACACACACACACACACACACACACCACTAGAAACAATAAACTATTGAGTAAAGTGGAAGGATACAAAACCAACATACAAAAAACTGGTTTCAGAGCCAGGAACATAAGTCAAAACACTAGAACTCATGCTTTGCATGTGGGAGCCCTGTGTTTGATCCTCGGTACCACATAGTCCCTCACCACTGGGAGTGCATCTGTACATAGCCAGTGTGGCCCCAAAACAAGCAAATAGACTGCATTGCTACTGTAGGAAAGCAGTGAAGTAAAGGTAAGAGAAACGAAGAAAAGAATCACGTTTGCAAAAAGGATAAAAATACCAGGTACTAAAATTAACAAAGAAAATAAGAGGTCTATACGCTGAAATTATAAGACATTGTTAAAAGAAATAAAAGACCCAAAGAAATGGAAAGATATCCCAAGATTATTGATCAGAGGTTTAAACATTGCTTAAATGCTCAGAACAACATGAATGAGGTATGAGGTGACTTTGCGCTAAATGAAACAAGTTAAAGTGAAAGGCAATTACTGAATAAGGTTTCTCTAACATGTAGGATAAAATAACTCATGTAAACAAATAAATCACAGCAAAAATAACAGACTGAAAAATATGTAATTATAAAAGGGCAAAAGAGAGGAAGGGAAGAAAAGGAGGGACAAATTAATCACGGGCATGGCCCTAAAACATTGACTGTCGGGCAGAGAGATAATACAGGGGGTGAGTTACTTGCCTTGTATGCAGCCAACCCTGGAGTGACCCCTGGCATCCCAGAAGGTCCCCCAGACAGCCAGGAATGATCCCTGAGCATAGAGTCAGGAGTCAGCTCTAGTACCACTAGGTATGACCCCCAACTCCCCCAAAAATTATAATGATAAAACTTTGGCTGTAGGTGTATTGAAGCTCATATACATATAAAATTGTGAAACTGTGACTCCAAAATTTATACAGTATTTTAAACCAATAACAAATCAATCTTTTAAAACACACAAAGAATAGAATAGAATGCATAATGAGACTCAACAAAAAGTGATGTTCAATATCCTAGGGACAATTATGATTTGACTCAATGTTCAAGTGGTCCTAAAAAGCACTGATGTCTTACAAGTCTCTATCAGAGAATGGCTCCTTGACCTTGGACAAGGTACTTAATCCTGGTAGACATGCTTGCTAATCTATAAATAGGGAATCATTATTCATCTACTTTGAGAGGATAAATGAAATAATACATATCAAATCTTTACCACTTACCAAGTACTCAGTCAAAGTCACTATAACAATTATCATTATTACTCTGTACATTAAACTTAACTTCATGGTTAAAATTTATTCTGAGATAATAAAGTATCTTCTGAGCCACCAAAGGATCTCAGTGGCCATTGGAGGTTTTATAATTTTCAGAAGCATTTTCTTAGAGATGTTTTTGTGAGTTTTCTATGCTAAATTTTAAAATTTACTGGTATACTTTATCAAATTTACAAAGACATTTCTGGAGAATTCTATTACTTATAGAGCATTCGTTCTAAGACCTGACTAGAGATAATATAGCTATTATGTAATATTTAAGAGTTCAGAATGGAAAGTTAATATATTTCTAAAAATAAAGAAACTAGTATATAAAATGTCAACTCTGATCATCAAAAATGGCTTTTTGTTCTAATTCTCTCATTCCTTTTAAGAGTTCTACATTTTCGACCGAAGATGGTCTGAATAAATAGCATCATTTAATATGTGGCAACTCTTTCACATTTTAGCCCATTCTCAGTGGAACAGATTTAAGACTGTCTTATAAACCTCATGATCCATCCAATATTTCAATTTTCAACTTTTCCCAAAAAGTTTCACCAAAAGCAAGCTGAGAAAGAAAGCAACAAACAGATATTACTAAGAACAAAGAAGTTGCAGCGATACACAGCCAACAGGGTCAGAGGGTTCCATGCTAGAGTTCTTTTCTATTCCTAAGAACATTTTTAAAAATAAAAATGCTCAGCTGTGCTTAGCAGGTTTAAATGCTCAAACTATAATATTTAATGAATATTATACACCAAGTTTTCGTCAGTGCCATGCATCTTTGCGAGTTAGCTAATATATTCCTGGCAATGCTACTAATTTAGTAAGGAATCTTTGAAGGAATTAAATAGTCAAAAAGTTAACCTTCTTAATGAGTTAGCAAGCACACGCACAAACACACATACAAAAGAAAGGAAAGCTAAGTTACATTTCTGATGATCTGGATAAACTAAAAAAATTCACATATCTTACAAAATACTGGTTGAACTCCACAAGAAGAAAACATCCAACCCCATCAAAAAAATGGGGCAATGAAATGAACAGAAACTTTCTCAAAGAAGAAATCCGAATGGCAAAAAAGCACATGAGAAAATGCTCTACATCATTAATCATCAGGGAGTTGCAGATCAAAACCACAATGAGATACCATCTCACACCTCAGAGACTGGCCCACATTCAAAAGAACAAAAGCAATGGTTGCTGGCGCGGATGTGGCGAGAAAGGGACACTCCTTCACTGTTGGTGGGAATGCCGACTGGTTCAGCCCTTTTGGAAAACAGTATGGACGTTCCTCAAAAAATTAGAAATTGAGCTCCCATTTGACCCAGCAATACCACTCCTGGGAATATATCCCAGAGAGGCAAAAATGTGTAGCCGAAGTGACATCTGCACTTGTTTGTTCATTGCAGCACTCTTTACAGTAGCCAGAAACTGGAAGAAACCTGAGTGCCCAAGAACAGATGACTGGTTAAAGAAACTTTGGTACATCTACACAATGGAGTACTATGTAGCTCTTAGAAAAGATGAAGTCATGAAATTTACATAATGTGGTACAATATGGAAAGTATCATGCTAAGCGAAATGAGTCAGAGAGGGATAGACATAGAAAGATTGCATTCATCTGGGTGATATAAAATAACAAAATATGAGATTAATACCCAAGAATAGCTGAGATCAACACCAGGAGGATTACTCCATAGCTTAGAGGCCAGCCGGGTATTCTAGGGGAAAGGACAGTTCAGATAGAGAAGGGAGCACCAAATGGAGGGTGTTTGGAGGATCCTCCCAGGAGGGGAGATGCAGGTTGAAAGTAGACTGGACTGAACATGTTTGCCACTCAATGCCTCTTTTGCTGATCACAACACCCAAAAGGAGAGAGAGAACAAAAGGGAATGCCCTGCCACAGTGGCAGGGGGGGATGGGGAGGATGGGGGGGAGGGATATTATTCTGGTGGTGGAAAATGGGCACTGGTGGAGGGATGGGTATTTGATCATGGTATGACCGAAATCCAAGCACAAAAATTTGTAAATCTACAACTGTACCTCATGGTGTTTCACTAATAAAAAATAAATTAAAAAAAATTCACATGTCTACATCCTAGTTTCCTAAATTATTTTTTTTGACCCCACATGAGGTCATACAACTGAACAGAGGGGCCACAAAAAAAAAACAGCAAAAATAAAGGTTTATGAATACACAAAAACCCAAAAATAATTCCAAAATCAACTTGCATAAAGAATTCGAGGTGTTTCTGAAATGAAAACACTTGGCCTTGTTCCATTTGTCAAGCAAAAAAGGAATCGCAAGTGGAAAAAATATGTTTATTTTAAGTCTAGGCAAAGGTGTGAATTAATATTTTTGATTACTTAAATGGTCTGAAAAAAATTAAGTCGAAGTTTTGACTGTCTCACTGCGAAAACAACTCTCTACTCAGTCTATGAGAATAGTAAATAGTTACAGATCTATTTCTCTGACTATGATCTTGGAAAAGAGTGAAGAACATCTAGCATGGATGGATGAATGGACGAATGGATGGATGAATGGATGGAGAGACAGAGGTGACTGATAACACACATAAACCTAAATACAGTTCTTTATTTCTCTGGAGAGCCCTGACTAAGAGAGACTTCCTTAAGATATCTACCTTTTATTTTATACCACATCATTATCATTATCATTATCATTATCATATCCAACCACTGGCCCAAAGAATGCCATTAGCTTCACAAACAGCCCTCATCATGAGCATCTGCCTATGTACCACTGTAATTAATCAAAGCTGTAGGTGTTGGATGATCACATGAATTCAGGTCCATAATCCCTCGATCCAACCCTTGTGGAAGGCTATGTCTTGGAATTAAGAACTTTTCACAGTATATACAACTAAAAAGTGTGAGAACTGCTCTATATTTTGCTAGAATCTAGAAAGGCACTATAAAAAGCAAGCACATAAACATTTTTGAAAAATAATAATAATGATGAAAACTTATACTGCATCTGATTTTAAAATTAGCTCCCTGTCGGATCAGGTCTAGTTTTCTGGGGTGAAAAACTACCAAAAGTTAGACTTGCCCTTTCAAGCCTGTGTTCTCTACCTTAAACAGGTATCTTTGCCTGCTTTCTTGCTTTTTTCCACTCTAGAGAAGTTCATGTTTTTTTTGAACACATATTCTTCTCTTTCTCCACCCCACCTCCTTGACATCTTTCTAAGTGGATGTTGTTGAATAAAAAAATAACTCGCTTCATTAAAAAAAAAAAGTTTTCAACAAAAGTTGAATTTCAATGTTCTTAAAATGCAGAAGCCATAGAAGTAACAGCAGCAGCATAAACGAAAAAAATGTTTATTGTTGCTATTGTGGTTTATATAATAATTGTCATATGTTATAATAACTGTTATTATCAGAACTGGCATATAAGAGCAAATGTCAGGCACCAGTTATGCATCCTCTCATTTAATCTCCCCAACAACTTTGAGGTCAAAACTATTATAGAGATGGTGTCTTACTCAAGCCTATTAAATAACAGCCTCCTAAATCATGGATTAAGCTCAATATTGTTGCTAGTCTTTATTTGATCATCTTTCTCTTCTTGAACACTACTTTTACCTCTCTTTAATCACAGTAATTTAATACTATTGGAGACCAATAGAGCAAGTTCAGGGGCAGATTTAAAAGGGGGGAGGGAGGAAGGAATCACATTTTTTTTTCAGTTATCTCAGAGGATTCCGGTAGCCACACAATCAACTCAAGTTCTCACTAGTTCTGCTCCAATAACCAAAATTATATGTCCCACTCTTTAAGGCAGCTTTGCATCTTGCAGCAAATTTCTGTGTGCTCATCCCGTAATTCTGAAATGTGTGTTTATTTTAACTACCATTACAAAAGAAAAATTGGGGGCTGGGCAGTGAGGTAGTGCAGGGGTTAAGGTGCTTCTCTTGCATGTGGCTGACCCCGGTTCAATCTCCAGGCACCATTGACAGCACTCCCCAAGCATAGAGCCTGGAGTAACCCTAGAGCCCCATCAAATGTGTCCCAAACCCAAATCCCCCCTCCCCAAAATTTGACTACAAGAATCAAAGGCAATGTCATGTGAGCACCACAGCCAAGTATAAATGACCCCAGCCAAAGCAAGTGGGGGGAGGGGGGCAGGAAGAACAAGATGAAAGGGAAGGGAAGTGCAAATAAGCAATAAAAGACTATAAAAGAACTCAAAACGTTTACATTGGGTTGGACAGTGATTTGCTGAGTCCAAAACTAACATCCAAAGTGCAAATCTCATTACTTGCCCTAGGTCACAGCATAAGCTTCAGCAAGCCAGGCTTCCTCACTGTTTACTCCATATTTACCCTAGCTAATTTAGATTATTTCTCATCCAGACCCTGCCAGCTCAGCTTGGAAATTGCTGGCCTACATTATAGCTTGTGGGATTTTTAGAAACATGATTCTGTCAGAGTCACAAACACTATAATGGATGAGTCTAACGTGGTTGTGATAATAACCCATTGCACCTTCAGTGAACAGTTCACGCTCACAGTCCTGATAGAAACTGATTACAGGTATAATTATCATTTTTAAGATTCATTTATTTTAAACAATCAATTAGAAATTAAAACAATGTAATATATGATTATTCTGTTCCTTAAATAAGATGCTTCCTTACTGTGCATGTTAACTACAGCACAAAGGAAGCACTCCAATGAAAATCAAAATCTATATATAAATAATCTAAAATTATGTTAGCAGAAATATTAAAGTCTTTCTGTAGCAAGTATCTTAGGATGGGTTTCCCCAAACTCTGAGACAGCTATCTGAATATAAGGAGTTTCATATTAAGAATTATGCATGGGGCATACCACTCCTGAGAATATACCCCGGAGAGGCAAAAAAGTATAGTCAAAGTGACATCTGCACTTGTTTGTTCATTGAAGTACTGTTTACAATAGCTAGAATCTGGAAAAAAACCTGAGTGCCCGAGAACAGATGACTGGTTAAAGAAACTTTGGTATGTCTACACAATGGAGTACTATGTAGCTGTCAGAAAGGATGAAGTCATGAAATTTACATACAAGTGGTACTACATGGAAAGTGAAATGAGTCAGAAAGAGAGGGACAGACATAGAAAGACTGCATTCATCTGGGGAACATAAAGTAACAAAATAGGAGACTAACACCCAAGAATAGCCAAGATAAATACTAGGAGGTTTACTCCATGGCTTGGAGGCCAGCCGCATACTCTAGGGGTATAGGCAGCTCAGATAGAGAAGGGAGCACCAAATAGTGTTGGGAAGATCCGCCCAGGATGGGAGATGCATGCTGAAAGTAGACTCTAGACCGAACATGACTGCCACTCAATTCCTCTTTTGCAAACCACAGCACCCAAAAGGAGAGAGAACAAAAGGGAGTGCCCTGCCACAGAGGCAGGGTGGGGTAGAGGGGTGGGGGGTGGGAGGGATACTGGGATCAGTGGTGGTGGAGAATGGGCACTGGTGGAGGGATGGGTCCTCGATCATTGTATAACTGAAACCCAAGCACGGAAATGTGTTAAGTCTACAATTGTACCTCATGGTGTTTCACTAATAAAAATTAAAAAAAAAAAAAAGAATTATGCATGGGGCTATCTGTTATTAAAGTGGCCGGGGCAGAGGCCTAATGTGTGCCCAAATCAGTTCAACTCTTGGCCTCACATGGTCCTCAGGCACCACCCAGGTGGTCTGGTAAATCTCCACTACCACTTCATCTTTGGACATAAATATCCATCCTTGGACCCTGGTAAATCTCCATTGCCACAATATTTTTTTTGGACCCTCACACTGAACTTCCAAACCAACTAGCCCAGAATTAACAATGGGGATCTGGATATTCTGATCATCTCTGAGGGCCCTCCCCAAAGTAGAAATACATGTGTACTAAGTTTAGGGATCCCACAGTGTTGATTAATTTAAATACTATCAGACTCTAAACTATCCTCAGAGGCAGATCTTTAATCACATAAGATAATCTATTTCAGAACAATGTGTGTGCCCATATCATGTGTGTATACTATTTTCAAGCCATAGAAATCATCCTTGAACATGATTTAATGGGGAAGAGGTGGGGCGTCAGGTGATCTGGTTAATCCACTTTTTCATCTTAAATATTATCCACCAAAGACGTGGCTAGTCAAAGAAATAGTGGAAATGGCTGGTGGTAGAAAACAGTAAGATATCAAAGGGAGCATTGGCCAAGTAACTTCCTGCTTCTTTGTGGGGAAGAAGGAGCACACCAGCACGTGGGCTTATTTTTGGCTGTGTGCTCAAGGTCATTCCCTTCGGGGCTCAGGGACAATATGTGGAGCCAAGGATCAAAGCCAAGCTAGCCACTCGCAAGGGAAGTGCCTTACCCACTGTACTAACTCCCCTGCCCACAGTAACTTCCTTTTTGACCCCTCACCTGTGCCCAGAGAGTAAATAGGAAGGCATTTCTCACCCACCAGGAAAGCCAAAGGGACAGCGAGTCTCAGGACTATGGGCCTGAAAAGGCAGACCCCGGAGGCCAGTCACAGACTACAGAGCATTAGTGACAGATCAGGAGGACAGTGGTGGTCTTCCAGAACATGTGTGGGACCAGCATGGACCATGAGGCAGGGAACCAGCAAGAGACCAGTGTGGGCCAAGGGCTACATCCATGATGAATCAGAGCGGAACCAGCATGAGGCCTGGACATAGGACCCTGGGAACCTGAAACTGCTTTCAGATGAGACAGAGGAGAGAGACGAGGGAGAGAAAGGGAAAGAGAGAGGGAAAGGAGGGACAGATGGAGGGGGAGAGAAAATGAGAGGAGTCTAGTATAATCTAGTAATCTTCCTAAATTCTACAGTTCTATTTATCCGGATTCCAATTCTTTTGAATTCATTCATAAGATTAAGTCCTCAAATATTTTATCTCCAAACACTGTCACATCAGGAATTACCATTTGAACATGAATGTAAGGTGTGGTGTGCATGTGTGTGCGTGTGTGTGTGTGTGTGTGTGTGTGTAAGAGAGAGAGAGAGAGAGAGAGAGAGAGAGAGGAGAAAAAGCAGTTACACAATCAGAACCCTAACAGGAGGGTTCATTTTGATCCCTTATGCTAAATTACACTGTCCTCCCGTTGTTCATAGATTTGCTTGAGCAGGCCCAGTAACATCTCCATTTTTGAGACTTGTTATTACTGTGTTTGGCATATTGAATACCTCACTGGTAGCTTGCCAGGCTTTGTCATGAGGGCAAGATACTCTCGGTAGCTTGCCTGGCTCTCCTAGAGAGACGAAAGAATTGAACCCAGCTAGGCTGGGCTGGCTGCGTGCAAGGCAAACGCCCTACCGCTGTGCTATCGCTCCAGCCCTGTGCTAAATTACAGTTACTAAAAATTGGAGTGGAAGGGCCAGGTGGGCTAGCGCCGTGATTTAGAGTGTCTGCTTTGCAATGATATGGTCACGAGTTCAAATTCCCAGTATCCCATACACCCCAGTCACGATTCTGACAGCTCTGCTCTCTGCAATCCCCAGCAGGTCAAGCAGGGTCTGGCCACACTGCAGTCATATGAGTGGGAGCACCAGAAAAAGAGTTAAAACCCCCGGGAGACCACAAAAGGGAGGTGTGACCGCTGGCCTGTACTGCAGCAACCACCAAGAGCAGCACAAGCTTAGTGCATCTCAGTTAAAAGCGTGACCTAGGAGAGCTCGTGGGCAAGCCCTGCAGCCTCATGAGTGAGTTCCCAGAAAGCACAGCGACGGACAGTTAAACACACGTGCAGCCCGCAACCATCACAACGACAATAAAGGCACAGGGAGAGGGGAGGCAATGTTAAAATGCTCTGAGTTCAGCTGAAGAGAAATGTGATTTATGGCAAATACTCAATAGATTAAAAGACATGACATATAATTTCATCCAGCTCTTCTGTGTCCAGCCTGGATACATCTCCCCTATGTGTCTGGGACTGTCATGTAGGCAAATAGGAATTGTCTGTAAAGAGCTCATAAGTCTGTGGGACAACATCCAAGTTGTATACAGCAGGAGCATCTGTTACCTGTCTCTGAGATTTTAGTAACTGAACTTTATTTTTTAAAAGTATTGCACTCAACTGAATGACATTGTCCCATAACTGAATTATAGAAGGTTTTACCTACATGCAAATATTGATCGGACCATAAAGAAACTAAAACTATCAGGAAACAACAGAAAAAATAGCAACATCAAAAATAAACTCAATGATGAAAATATCTAAATGGAAGTTGTGGTTTTTCTTTCATAAAAATCAAATCTTTTTAGTCTAGCATCTATTATTATCCAATGTTAAAAATACATGAATTCACCAATCAATATCTATCTATCACCCATCTTCCACAAGATACCAGTATTACAGATACTGAGAGGCCATCATGTTTGGCTTTTGGTCCTTTATCTACTTTCAGCACACATCTCCCATCCCGAGTCAACACTCCAGTCATCATGGACTCAGTGATCCCTTCTCTATCCCTGCTGCCTTCTCCCCCAGCACATGAGGCAAACATACAATTCACTTCCTTCCTTTCTCCCTTGTGCCTATATCTGCTCCCTACTATGGAGCTTTCTCCCTTGTTTCCATGTATATTCTCTCCTGTTGCTAAGAAAAGTTGTGGAGGTTCAGAGAGGTAGTGCAGAGGGTAGGGCCCTTGTCCATATGCGGCCAACCGAGTGAGATCCCAGGCACCACATGTTGTACCCAGGAGTCATTCCTGAGCACAGAGCCAGGGGTAAGCTCTGAGCACTGCTGGGTGTGCTCCAAAGACAGAACAATTTTAATTTCATACAATAAATTTTAATTCCATAAATAAGGAAAAGGGGGGCTGGAGTGATAGCACAGCGGGTAGGGCGTTTGTCTTGCACGCAGCCAATCGGGGTTCGATTCCCAGCATCCCATATGGTCTCCGAGCACCACCAGGAGTAATTCCTGAGTGAAGAGCCAGGAGTAACCCCTGTGTGTCGCCGGGTGTGACCCAAAAAGCAAAAAATAAATAAATAAATAAATAAGAAGGAAAAAAAGATACCAGTATTAGGTAATGTAAACCCCATCACAAATATTTCCATTTAGTTGGAGAGGGAGAAATGCACATAAAAAGTTAAAAAAAAAACACAAAGATTAATACATTTCAATGCCAAAATTTTTTTTTAAAGTCCTAAGTCTACAGCAACTGATAATGGAAAAATGTGAACAATCGAGACATGGCTATATATGGACAATATCTTATTTTTTATTATTAATTTTTTTTAATGAATCACTGTGGGGTACAGTTGCACTTACAAACTCTCATGCTTACGTTTCAGTCATACAATGATCGAGTACCCATCCCTTTACCAGTGCCCATTCTCCACCACCAATGATCCCGGTGTCCCTCCCACCACCCCCATCCCATCCCCCCACCCTCACCCCACCCCACCTCTGTGTCAGGGCATTCCCTTTTGCTCCATCTCTCTCCTTATGGGTGTTGTGGTTTGCAATAGAGGTATTGAATGGCCATCATTTGGTCTGTAGTCTACTTTCAGCATGCATCTCCCTCCGGAGTGGGCCCTCCAAGCACCCTTTACTTGGTGTTCCCTTCTCTATCTGAGCTGCCTTATCTCCCAACATGTGAGGCCGACTTCCAAACCATGGAGCAATCCTCCTGGTATTCATTTCTACTACTCTTAGGTGTAAGTCTCCCATTCTGTTTGGACAATATCTTTGAGTATGCATAAGATTTGGACAAACAAAGTCCAGTAAAGCCAAGGAGCTTATATACATAAGAATACTGGCCTGTTGGTCTTTGGAAAAATAATCAGAAAAGCAGCTATGCCCACTTCCCACCGAGGCCACCATGTCTACTCATCCACTAGCCCTGCTCTTCAGATTCATGACCAAATCTCCAAGGAGATACAAGATAAGCCACTACAATTCATGGGCACACAGGTCTTCCAGTGGAAAACTCTGGGCCACCCCCACCCTGCCAAAGCCCCTGCAACCACTCCACTCCCCACTGCTGTCACTATTCCAATGGCCCAACTCCACTGCT
Source organism: Sorex fumeus (assembly GCF_029834395.1). Classification (NCBI taxonomy): domain Eukaryota; kingdom Metazoa; phylum Chordata; class Mammalia; order Eulipotyphla; family Soricidae; genus Sorex; species Sorex fumeus. Next base: position 29,330,382 of record NW_026606059.1, on the reverse strand, counting down.
TCACTAATAGTTTCTGCAGAGACACCAAATCGTAAAAAATTCTAAGGATGCTGGTTAGGCTGAGAACTCTGGGGTCACCTCAGGGTGGAGGCTGGCAGCCTCCCCCCACACCCCTTACTTCCAGAAACCCTGGCAGCCATGCCAATCTCTCACAGCCACCGCCATCTCAACTCACTGGCCCAGTTCTACAGATTCTGAAGTTTCTGGACTGCGCAGCTGCATAAATGTCACAACACCGCCAAATTCCACAATACCGAAATCCCAGTAGGAGTGCACCAAATAGATGGAAAAGTTACATAGACACCTACTAAACTCAACAAACAAAAACAATAATGCAGAAGGCTCAACTAGCAATGAACAGCTTAATTCCAGGTGGTTAGGGAACCAATTATGTAATTCCCTCATTTCAGAGAAAACTAAGACCAACAGAATTCTGGCAAAATGCCCAAGTCCCCCATTCACAACATGTTAGAGCAAAGTCTCAAATCTAGTCTTCTATCTCTAACTCTAAACACAATGTCCATTCCACCACCAAAAGAGTCAGGCTTCATGATTTTGAACAAGCCATTTCACTGCTCTGGGTTCCACTCCTTAACGGAACAAGAAGACTCACTAGATCTAATTTTTCAAAGTGAGTATCTAAAACAAAACAAAGCAATAAAACACCAGTTTTTGGTAGAATTGTGGAATTAAAAGCTTTAGAGTCATTCAAATTTGAGAAAGATTAAATGACTTGTTTTTCACCTGATATCCTGGATATCAGCAGAATAAAAGCTTAAAGAATTCCTGCAATAGAAACATTTAACTGTTGCTGAGAACAGCATTTCCCACTTATTTTGTAACACTTATTTTTATGTGTGACTCTTACATCCTGCCTTCCTCTCTGATCAGACTCCTTCCTCTCCCCACTCTACTTAAAAAAAGGCCAGCCTTAGATACCTCAACTTCTTGCAGCCTTAGGCCCGTGGATGTGCTACATCTCCTGCTTGGAGAGTTCAATTCCCCGAGAGATGTCTGACCAACATCTCTAGTTTTCTACTTGTTTTTCTTTGTCCTCATGGCCCTTATCCCTACCTCTCGCACCGGAAAAGAAACTTCCAGAGACAAGGATTTTGTCTTGAGCACCACTGTAACCCCCACCGTTCAAGATGCTGTCTGAGAAAAACAGGAGCACCGGTCATATTGCTGGAGTAAATGAACTAAGCAACAATTAGGGAAAATTGTGAATTTAGTGTTACACACACATTTCATCACATCAGAAGTGTCAGGACCCCCTGGACACTAATAGAAGTGCAAAGTCTTGGGTGCCACTTGAACTAACTGAACCACCTCCTAGCTATAGGATCCACCAACAGGACTGATTAAGCCCTCCGGGTAATTCTGATGCTCACCAGTGTTTGCTACTCTCTGGTCTAGAATTCAGTGCTCTTAACCTTTTTTTCAACCATGGCCCCTTCCAAACTTGTCCCTTCTTGAAACCTCCCAGTCCTAGTCTTGTGCTGCAACCTCTCCACTTGTCACCTGTGGCCCTCTTGGAATATTCTGAGGGGCCACAGTGGGGAGCATAAGGTCCCCAAGTGAGAAACACTGTCTAGATTTGTCTTTAAAGTAAAGTCAATATATAAAAACTATAGAATTTGGGACTGGAGTGATAGTACTGCAGGTAGGGCACTTGCCTTGCACATGGCCAACCCGGGTTCAATTCCCAGCATCCCATATAGTCCCCCGAGCACCGCCAGGAGTAATTCCTAAGTGCATGAGCCAGGAGTAACCCCTGTGCATCGCTGGGTGTGATCCCCTCCCCCACAAAAAAAAAAACTATAGAATTTCATTATTTGTGAGAAATGCTCCTCAAGTCCCTTGAGATTTTATGGGAGAATGGACTAGCATCTCTGGTTTCCTTAGGGTTTTAGAATCATCATAGATGGCATCATATCCTTTCTCTGTCCAATAGAAATAAAGCCTTAATTAGCACACAGTGTCCCACTGAGAATTAATCAGTTAAATAGCTACCTCAATACACTTAGGGGCCATTTTACCATCTGTTATAACATTAAAAAAAAAATCAGTTACCCTCAAACAATTAAAGTTTTCTCTCTCTCTAATAAAGGTTAGTCTCCTCCAAAATACGCATACAAACATAGACTCACAAGAAAGCATTGCTCCTACTGAATTAAGCCCTTGGTTCTATTCCAAATGATAATACAGAAAAGCCAATTAATTTTCAGAAACATTCCAGAGACTCGCTTATATGCTCTCATTTTTTCTATTTTTACTTTCTGTTTACTGCACAAAGACAATTTTTAATAAAAGGGGCAATTTTTAATAAAATTTTTACCAGATGATGCCAAATCAAGCAAGCATTATTAACTGCCAAAAACCAAGAGTATAAACATCATTTACAAGTCATAACACCTTCTAGGCCCTCCCCAATCTGGCCCCAACATGCAGTTCGGCTCCTCCAGGAAGATAATTTTTCCACCACACTGACAGACTTGCCAGCCCATGATATATTTTCCACACTCCCCAGCATCCCTCTGCCCACGTACCCTCTCAGCCGACTTGGCCCAGCCCACTCTTGCTACTGACTTGGGAAGATTCCTATGCAAAGCTGTGTTTACTTCCTAGATTAAAAGACTGTGTCTGGGGGGGGGGGGGAGGGGGGGCGGGCTGGAGCGATAGCACAGCGGGGTAGGGTGTTTGCCTCGCACGCGGTCAATCCGGGTTTGATTCCCAGCATTCCACATGATCCCCTGCGCACCGCCAGAAGTAATTCCTGAGTGCAGAGCCAGGAGTAACCCCTGAGCATCGCCGGGTGTGACCCAAAAAGCAAAAATAAATAAATAAATAAATAAATAAATAAAAATAAAAAACTCTTGGGAATTTGGCATCATGCCATGATAGTGGCCTCAAGGAGCTATGGTGCACTACTGTCATCTGACTCTCAAATTCTCCAGTTTCAGTGAAAGAAGATGAGGACACTTCTGCACTCTTCCTCACCCATTTCCCTGTGTCATCTTGAAGGCATATCTCTTGACTTTTGAGGTTCCCAAAACTCTAGCTAAAAGACCGTCCTATGGCTCTCAGAATATTCGTCCACCTGGGTGAGTACCATCCTCACCCCTCCACCTCTTCCCTTTGTGGTGAGAGAGGGAAGAGATGGAGAAATCTGAGTGACCAGTCAGGAAGAAACCCTGACTCAAAGGAATTCTGACTGAAAAAGAAGGTGAGGAGAGAAAATCTCTACAGAGAAGCAGGTCAGAGACCATGGTAGACATTACAGCTTACCTGGGACTAGATATTAGAATTCCCAAGAGAGGGTATGGATAAAACCATCTTGGGAGCAAGATATTTTCATTGGATCTAAAATCTATGCCTTCCCCACTGTTTCCAGTAAGCAAATCTGGAAATAACGCAAATGGAAAGCATAGATGAATGGAAAGGGAAGCTGTGGCAGAGATACGCAATGGCAGAGTGTGGGGCTATAAGAAAAGATGAATCTTGTCTTTGGATCCATCATGGATGGAACTGGACTACGTCATGCTAAGCAAAATTAGCCAGAAAGAGAATGACAAATGCCAGACGATTTCTCACTCATATGGCTGGAGTGATAGCACAGCGGCAGGGCGTTTGCCTTGCACACGGCCAAACAGACTGACCCGGGTTCAATTTCTCCACCCCTCTCGGAGAGCCTGGCAAGCTACCGAGAGTATCTCGCCCACACGGCAGAGCCTGGCAAGCTACCCGTGACGTATTCGATATGCCAGACACAGTAACAGAAGTCTCACCATGGAGATGTTACTGGGCCCGCTTGAGTAAATCGATGAACAATGGGAGGACAGTGATGTGGAATATTAAGAAACAGAGCAAAGGAGTACAAAATAACCAATGACAAGAAATCCTGAGATATTGTCCATAAAGCTAAGGCTGCTAAAGGGGGTGAAACGGAGTCTTAGAGACAGTGGTGGAGGGACGCGGGCACTCTGGTGGCAGGTGATGGTGCAGTAATTCTGTACACTTAAAACATGAATATGAATGCTATTGTAAATCATGATACCTCGATAAATAAAAATACAACTCTATACAGGTTTTAGGCTTCTTATATTTTCTGAGTTTATTTCCTTACTGTGCACAATATTGATGGATGCCTTTGTTATTGTCTGTTTGGGGGCCACAACTGGCAATGCTCAGGACTTACTCCTGGCTCTGCACTCAGGGATCATTCCTGGTGGGGCTCCCGGGAATATATGGGATGCCAAGGAGTTGAGTCCAGGTCAGACGGCGCTGGACAAGCACTCTGTCCACTGACTCTCACTCCAGCCTCCTCCAGATGCCTCTGACAGTCTCTGCGAGCGAAAGAAAGTCAAAGGAAGGGGCTGTGGCTTCCCTGGCCACTAGCACACCCCAAGGAAGGCAGGCCCCTCCCCTCCCACAGCTGGGGAGTAGACAGCCCCACCTGAAGGTCCTCCCGCCAGTCAAACTTTGACCCTTCTGGACTCTTCCTCTGAGAGGAGTGGGGAGTTCATGGGCACCTGTGGCAGGAGGTATGAAAACCCCTTCAAGGAGGTGTGAAAACTCCTTCTACTACTGTCCTTCAACCAGAGGTGTCCCAAAGGCACCTGAGGGCATCAAAGGTGCCCGGAGTCACTCCCTGGGACTTGTATGAGTCACTCTCAGCTTGGTTCCATTTAAGAATGACGAGTGTTCCAGAGGATGGCCTGTCACTACCGCACACTGACAGTAGTTAACTGAGAGCAAGCAACTTTTCTAACATATGACATGGAGTACAGGAAGATTAATTTAAAAAAATATATTTTTTTAATTGTAAAGCCACTCACAAGTAAAACCCAATAGCTACTATTTTCTCAAATATACCACTAATGCTTTCCCTGAACCCCCACGCTGCCGCCGCCCACCCTCAGTGGAGAAGAAAAAAAAATCTTGGATTGTTTTCCCAGGTTCAAAATGAATCATTTGCTAATTCTCTCTCTCTCTCTCTCTCTCTCTCTCTCTCTCACTCACTCTTTCTTTCCTTCCTCCCCCCTCCCTCTCCCCTTCTTCCTTCCTTCCTTCCTTCCTTCCTTCCTTCCTTCCTTCCTTCCTTCCTCCCTCCCTCCCTCCTTCCCCCCTTTCTTCCTTCCTTCCTCTCTTTCTTTCCTCTTTCTCTTATTTTTAAAAGGGAGCATTTGGACCACACCCAGTAGTTCTCAGTGTTTTCCTCACTCTGTGCTCAAGTATCACTCCTGGTAGTAGTGCTCAGGGATTCGCATGCAGGGCTGGGGACTGAAGCAAGTTTGGTTGAATGCCAAGAACCTGAACCCCTATACTATCTCTCCAGCTCCAGCTTTGCTAAATCTGAAGGACTCAGCATAAGAACTAGTCCTACTTCCATATTTAAAACCACTCAGTGATATTAAATATCTACCAAAAATGTAATAAAGTTACATTAAAATTAGACAGAGGAAAAGCGCAATCACCTCTGCTCTGAAGACTCCCTGCACTTAATTTCCACTGGCCTCTCAAATGTATTTCCCAAAAGAAAGTTAAACAGGACACTTGGAGGACGGAATTGTGGCTCAGGCTGTAGCGCTCTGATTGCATGAACTAGACCTGGGTCTGATCCTCACCTGCTTGGACCCTTTGCCCAGCATCACTGGATATGGGCCTCGCAACAATTCAAAACAGCAACCACAACAACACACAGACATAGCATTCAGGTTTCCAAAACAATGCACAAGAATATTTAACACAAAAATTATACACCAGGGGCTGGAGTGATAGCACAGCGGGTAGGGCATTTGCCTTGCACACGGCGGACCCGGGCTCGATTCCCACCATCCCATATGGTCCCCTGAGCACCGCCAGGAGTAACTCCTGAGTGCAGAGCCAGGAGTAACCCCTGTGCATCGCCAGGTGTGACCCCAAAAGCAATATATATATATATATATACATACATATATATCATATATGATATATAATATGGAGTGATAGCACAGTGAGTAGGGTGTTTCCCTTGCATGCTGCCAACCCAGGTTTGATTCCCAGCATCATCCCATGTGGTCCCCTGAACACCACCAAAGGTGATTCCTGAGTGCAGAGCCAGGAGTAACCTCTGTGCATCGCCAGGTGTGACCCAAAAAGCAAAAAAAAAAAATAATAATAAAATAAACACCAGAATTCCAATACTATGTCTACATTCAGAACAAACATCCTTCCATAATTAAAGTAGCATCCAGAAGTTTTCCCTACTGACCTCCCCTTGGGAAATGTGGTCAGAGCTACCAGTGTTCCAGAGACCCAAGGCCCCAAATGACAGAAGTTGCAGAAATGTGGAGGTTGAAGTAAGAGGCAGCACAGGGCAGATGGGAAGCAATATCCAAGAAAACTCAGTCATTTCTTCGGAAGAAAATTGCTGTTTCTGACTAGGATTTCTCCCAGGCAATAAAAGTCAGTAGAACAGGTTCATCTGGAAAGCTTTATTAAAGTAGCGATTAATAGCCAGTTCTTTTAAATTAGATACTCCTAGAACATCTGGACACCCCCCCCACACACCAGGAACCTGCAATTCTAAGGGTGCTTCTCAGAATGATGATGATTGACATGCTTAAGAATTCTATTTTAGGGTACCAGTATTATGCTGAAGAGAAAGCACAGAAGATAAGGTGCTTACCTTGAATGCAGCCAACCACAGTTCCATTCCCAGTACCACAAGTGGTCCCATAAGAAGCACCAGGGATCACTCCAGAGTACAGAGCCAGGAACAGCCCCTGAGCATCACTGTGGTGACCCAAAATCTCTCTCCCTCACACACACACACAAACACACACACACACACTCTCTCTCTCTATATATATATATATATGTATGTATGTGTATACACATATAAAGGTAAAGGCCCTCCCGTTGATCATCGATTTGCTCGAGCAGGCCCAGTAACGTCTCCATTGGAGATTTTGTTGTTACTGTGTTTGGCATATTGAATACGTCACGGGGAGCTTGCCAGGCTCTGCCGTGCAGGCGAGATACTCTCGGTAGCTTGCCGGGCTCTCCGAGAGGGGCGGAGGAATCGAACTTGGGTCGGCCATGTTGGCTGCATGCAAGGCAAACGCCCTACCGCTGTGCTATCGCTCCAGCCCTGTATAAATAAAATTAAGGAGTGATATTTCATTTTTCATGTCATAGTTCTCAAATATCCATTAAGCTGCATTTACACATCATTTTCTATTAAGGCTCTTTCTAATTACCTCCTCCCCTCAATGCATTGCCATATAGCTTCTTTATTATAGTGCTTACTATAATTGGTAATTATCAACTGTTTACTTATTTATTATCTTCCTGCTTCATGAATGCTGTCGAGCTCCATGTCACACCCGACGATCCAGCTCTGATCATGTGTCTACAACTCTGATGAATGAAAGGGTTCGTCATTGTATCCTTTCATCCTATTCCATCTTATTGCCATGTGTACCACATAGGTAGGGGAGGTGACAGTATTTATGAGTTAATGAGATGAACCAGAACAGCTGGGAGCTCAAGATCCCATGATGATTAAGTGGCAGGGCAATGACCAACACCAAGGCTAAGGCTTCTGTATTTAATTCTATTTTTTCCCAATCTCCCACACTATCTCCCTCCTGCAAATACTAGGGCATGGGTTCCAGTTCATTAATATCAAATCTTCTGACCAGAGGGTACCTGTGCATCAGAGATTGTTTTAATTGGAAAATTTCAGCTGATAATATTGTACGAAAACTTAAGTTGCACAGAGTGTTACTTAGATTTGTATAATAGGATCCTCATTGTGGCTATATTTATTGCATCTCATAATTATAGTACAACACTATTATCTGTACTCATTATAGATCCCATTGCTTATTTACTATGCCTTAAAAGTTTATACCTTTAAATACCAATTATCTTTTCTCCCTCCCGCTCACTCCAAAGATCTCGCATTTATTTCCTTGACAGGCAATCTTGCAATACAGAAGCATAACTCACTGGGAGTTTATAGAGAATTTAACATATTCTATTCTCTTAATGGAGGGGCTATAAGCAATGTGTAGGTAAGAAAAATGGAAGCTTACTGGGAAATATTGCAAATAAATTCTAGTCCTATTGAAAAGGAAAATTAACCTTACAAAATGAAAATTACTCAGTTACAAAGAAACTTCTCCAAAAATTGAGAGCAAAAGAACTTCTTGCCAGAAAGAAAAGAAAGCATATTTTATGGAAACATGAAATGTGGAGGTCATATTTACAAATTAAATAAATAAGCTTATTCTCTTTTGCTTATTTGTTTTTGTTTAGGAGGGCACATCTGGCATTGCTCAAGACTTACTCCTGGTGGGGGTATGGTGCCGCCAGCAGGTCAATCTGTACCTGTGAGGCGAGTGCATCAGCAGTCTCATGGCACCTTCAGACTTCCAGATACCCCAAAATTGCTGCTGTGCCTTTGGCCAGACCCCAAAGACTTGGGGAAAGTTTACCAAGAAAGTAAACACCCAAAAGTTAGGTATGAGGGAGACACACCCACAAACCACTTCCAGCTCAGCTATATAATTGGAGGCATGGCCTCTCTGGTTCCTGATCAAACTGCTTAACGGTCATGATCCCAGAGACTCAGAGACAAATCTTGGAACCCAGCGGCTTTTGGCAGAAATGCGTCCGGTCCCTGCAGTAGGTTACCAACACTGGGTTACCCCAGGTGGGAATAGGTTTCGTGCTTTGGCCTGTTCCCCCTGGCGGACCGGTGGCCACCATACTCCAGAAGTCACTGGACAGTCAGGTTTAGGCCCTCAATGACAAGACACACGGGGCGTCACGAGATAGGGGTGGAGCCAACCCTTTCCTCCCCATCCCAACAAGACGCCGAGTCGCTGTCCACAAATGGCTTCTCTGACTCCTCATCAAGCTGCTTAACGGCCATCATCCAGGAGACTCAGAAACAAATGAAACCCAGCAGCTTTTGGCAGAAATGTGTGCGGACCACACAGTAGGTTACTGTCGTTCGTCCACCCCAGGGGGGAAAGGATGCAGTCCCTCCGCATGCTCCCCATTAGCGGCTCGGTGACCACCATTCGCCAGAGACTATTGAACAGTCAGGTTTGGGCCCACAGTGATGAGACATGCGGGGCCTCATGGGATGGGAGTGGAGCCGGCCCTTTCCTCCCCATCCCAGCAAGACCGTGAGTCACCGCCCACAAACAGCCTCTCTGGCTCCTGATCAAGCCACTTAATGGCCATGACCCCAGAGACTCAGAAACAAATCTCGAAACCCAGCGGCTTTTGGCAGAAATGCATCCGGTCCCTGCAATAGGTTACTGTTTCTGGGCCACCCCAGGTGAGGAAAGGGTGCTGTCCCTCTGCTTGCTTCCCCTTGGCAGCTGAGTGGCTGCCATCCACCAGAGGCCATTAGACAGTCAGGTTTGGGCCCGCAGTGATGAGACACATGGGGCATCACGGGATGTGGCTGGAGTCAGCCCTTTCCTCCCCATCCCAACAAGACGGCAAGTCACCGCCCACGAACAGCTTCTCTGGCTCCTGATCAAGCCACTTACTGGGCATCATCCCAGAGACTCAGAAATAAATCTTGGAACCCGGTGGCTTTTGGCAGAAACGCATCCAGACCCCGCAGTAGGTTACCCGTGCTGGGCCACCCCAGGTGGGAATAGGTTTCATGCCTTGGCCTGTTCCCCCGGCACCATCTTCCAGAGGCCACTGGACAGTCAGGTTTGGGCCCGCAGTGACAAGACACGCAGGGAATCACGGGATGGGGGTGGAACCGGCCCTTTCCTCCCCTTCCCAAAGAGACCCCGAGTAGCCACCCATGAACAGCCTCTCTGGTTCCTGATCAAGCTGCTTAATGGCCATGATCCCAAAGACTCAGGAACAAATCTCAGAACCCAGCAGGTTTCGTAAAAATATCCCTCCAGATTTAATTGTTAAAATTTCAGAATTTCAGGGGCCAGAGCAACAGCACAGCAGGTAGGGCATTTGCCTTGCACGCGGCCGACCCGGGTTCGATCCCTGGCATCCCATATGGTCCCACAAGCACCGCCAGGAGTAATTCCAGAGTGAAGAGCCAGAAGTGACCCCTGAGCATTGCTGGGTGTGACCCAAAAAGGCAAAAAAAAAATAGAAATTTCAAAATCTCGTGGCCACTACTGCAGCCACGCGACATCATATGTTATTCATAACCAGCAATAGAAAACAAATGGTCTACTCTTGCCTTTTCAGCAGAATGAGTGTTGGGGTAAAATCCCAAATGTTAATGGTGGGTCTGGTGTCAAAATATTGAAAGTAATTAAAGTAGAGAGAGAGTAATTTGGAAATCATCTGCCCCACAGGTAGGGGGAGTGTGGGGAATGGGGGTATACTGGGGTTTTTGGTGGTGGAGAATGGGCACTGGTGAAGGTATGGGTGTTTCATTGTAATGACTGAGACTTAAACCCGGAAACTTTGTAACTGCTCTCATGGTGATTCAATAAATAAAATTATAAAAAAATGGAAAAAAAAAGTAAGGTCGAGTTCATGAACAATTCAATCAGCCTAATTAGTGGCTGAATAAATAGCAGTACTCCTACATATAAATAAATTAATTAATTAATAAAGACTTACTCCTGGCTCTTCACTCAAGAGATCACTCTTGCTCAGGCGACTGTATGTGATGCTGATGGTTGAAATTAGGTCAGCTGTGTGCAAGACAAGTGCCCTCCCCACTGTACTATCACTCTAGCCCCAAATAAGTTTATTCTAACCTAAGTAACATCTAGGTAACTAAAAAGGACGTTTAAGAAGTAATTCTAAAAATTAAATGGTAAAAATCACAATAGTAATGTTTAAATTACTTTACATATCATTAAAATTATGGTTCTAATAATGATGAGATATAAATCATTCAATAAGAACAAAACTTTGTGTACTATAGACCAAACATGATGGCCACTCAATACCTCTATCACAAACCACAACACCCAAAAGGAGAGAGAGAACAAAATGGAATGCCCTGTCACAGAGGTGGGGTGGTTTGAGAGGGATGGAATGGAGATGGTGGGAGGGATACTGGGATCATTGGCGGTGGAGAATGGGCACTGGTGGAGGGAGGGTATTCGATCATTGTATGACTGAAACGCAAGCACGAAAATTTGTAAGTATGTAACTGTACCTCACAGTGATTCACTAATAAAAAAATAAATTAAAAAAATAATAAAAAATAAAATGATTTTCCCAATGTCAAAAAAAGCAAAGCGGCCGCGTGACACATCATAAGACACTAAATACCCATCTTCCGGAATTGTCGTACCATATTTGATAGGGACAAATATGATAACACCTACAAGGGTGATTAGAGGTCGCCCCAAAAGCCTCTATCCCTCTCGGAAAGATTGGCAAGCTACCAAGAGTATTCCGCCCGCACGGAAGAGCCTGGTAAGCTATCCGCTGTGTATTCAATATGCCAAAACCAGTAACTATAACTGGTCTCATTCTCCTGACCCTGAAGGCTTCACCGACATGGCAGCACTGAGAAGGGTGAGAAAGGAGAGGCCGACAAAATCTCAAGGCCGAACTAGGCTGCCACAACGAAGGAAGACAAAAATGATCGTCTGTACTTTCAATGCACGTACGCTAGCATCAGATGCATCCATCGAGGACCTGATGGTACAAGCGCAAATGATCAAGTACGACATCATGGGTCTGACCGAGACAAGAAGACATGAATCTCACCATGCCGTTTTTGACACTGGAGAAGAATTGTTCCTTGGAACATGCGATAAAAGAGGTGTCGGAGGCGTCAGTGTCCTTGTCAACACAAACTTGGCCATGAGCATTGATTCATTCGAGTGCCTAACAATGCGAATTGGACGTTTACATTTGAACAGATGTGGCTCACTGCCTGCAGTTTCTATCTTTGTTGTCTACGCACCAACATCTCATTATGATGAAAGAGAAATCGAGAAGTTCTACATGGAGCTGGAGAAGTTCTATAAAAAAGACCACACCTTCTACAAGATCATTGTGGGTGATTTTAATGCCAAGATAGGACCGAGAAGATCAGCTGAAGAACTTTCACATCGGGACCCATGGCCTAGAATGGAACGAACAGGGTGAGAGACTGTCTGAGTTCATCATGTCGACCAAGACCATCCATGGTAACTCACAGTTACAGAAGACAGAATCTAAACGTTGGACATGGGAGTCTCCCGGTGGACAATTCCACAACGAAATAGACCACATCATATTCAATAGACAGTTTTGCCTGACCGATGTCGCTGTTGTTCCAAAATTTCGAACGGGACAGACCACCATCTCCTTCATGCAAAATTCTACTTCACAGAGCGGGGAGAAAGGGCTGCAAAGTTTAAAAAGAGAACTCCCAGAACGACCACCAACTGGGAGCTCTTTGGCACTATTGCGGCAACATGGGAAGATGCCATTGTTGACAACATTGACGAGGAATACGATCGACCGGTTCAGCACCTCCATGAATGTGCAAGGAACGCCAAGAGAGAGATAGCCACAAAAAATCGCCTGTCTTCGAAAACTCTTGAGCTAATTCACCAGTGTGGTTTGGCACATGCCTCAGGCAACCGCAAGCTAACGTCCAAGCTCGCAAAGCAGTGCAGAGATGCGATCAAGGAAGACCTCAAAGAGAGAAGAGCAGAAGTACTGGTAGATGCAGCAGAAGCCGGGAAAAGTATTCGTTACGCCCGCCTGTCCTTCGCCAACTACAAGACCAAGATGACTGCCCTCCGATGTCCTGATGGATCCATCACATCCTCCAGAATGGCAATGGAGAAGATTATCCATGACTTCTAGATCTCTTTGATAGCCATGTCCACCTGCTGACATACCAAATTCTGCAGGATGGATATGTCGTTCCCAACATTCTCCCTTCCGAAATCCGACAAGCCATTTCGTCGGTAAAGAAACAAACAGCACCCGGCCCAGACAAGGTCAGATCTGAACACCTGAAGAACCTGCCATCAGTACTCATCAATACACTGGCTCGGCTCTTCACTCGCTACCTGTCTGAAAGCAAGGTTTCGTCCCAATGGAAAACCAGCAGGACGCAGGACCGTACTACTGTTCAAGAAGGGAGACATCCATGACATTAGCAACTATCGCCCAATCTGCCTATTGTCTGTCATCTACAAGTTGTTCACTCAAGTCATCCTAAATAGGATTGGTAGAACACTAGATGAAGGACAACCATGCGAGCAAGCCGGGTTCTGCAAAGGATTCAGCACCATCAACCATATCCACACGATAACCAAGCTCATTGAGGTTTCTCAGGAGTTCAAGATGCCGCTCTGTTTAACGTTCATTGATTTAAAGAAGGCCTTTGATTCTGTTGAGACGGAAGTGGTCATTGAAGCCCTAGCCAATCAGGGCATTCAAGCCCAATACATCAAGATCCTCCGTGAGCTGTATTGCCGATTCACTACCAGGATCTCACCATTCTACAAAGAAGTAATCATTGATGTCAAGAGAGGGGTTCGGCAGGGTGATACCATTTCACCGAAACTCTTCAGTGCCACCCTCGAGAACATCATGTGATGACTGGAATGGGAAGGAATGGGAGTGAAGATAGATGGTCGGCAACTACACCACCTCCGCTTTGCTGATGACATTGTTTTAATAACACCAAACATCAGCCAAGCAGCACAAATGCTGGCCGACTTTGACCGTGAGTGTGGAAAGGTAGGACTACAGCTGAATCTTACGAAGACAATGTTTATGAGAAACAGCCTCGTTCCTGAAGCTCCATTCGCTCTCAACGGAACGACCATCTCTGAATGCAACAGCTATGTGTACCTAGGTCGAGAAGTCAACATGACAAATGACCTGGCACCCGAGCTGCGCAGGAGGAAGAGAGCGGCTTGGAACGCCTTCAAGAACGTCGAAGAAATAGCTAAGAGGACGAAGAACCTCCGGCTCCGGGCACATCTCTTTGACTCCACTGTTCTTCCTGCATTAACACATGCCTCAGAGACCTGGGCCCTATGCAAACAGGATGAGAATGCTATTCAGGTCTCCCAAAGAAGAATAGAAAGAGCTATGCTTGGAATATCATGTTTCACTCAAATGAGAGAAAGAATCCGGAGTTTCGATCTCCGTTGAAGATCAAGAATCAGGGACGCTGTCTCATTTGCCAAGGTGTCAAAAATCAGATGGGCTGGTCACGTAATGAGATTTAAAGACGACCGCTGGACTAGAGCTGTTACCGACTGGATTCCATGGGATGTCAAAAGACCATGTGGCCGCCCACCTACCAGATGGTCAGACTTCTTCGTCAAGATCATGAACAATCGGTTTGAGGCTCTTCACGTTCCCAGAGCAAACAGATGCAATTGGGCTACACTAGCACGCGACAGGGACAAATGGAGACGTTACTGGCGACCGCTCGAGCAAGTCGACGACTAACGGTAAGTTAAGTGATTAAGTGAAGTGATTAATGTCAAAAATAAATTAATTAAATTAAATAATGAATTGCCTGTAGAGTAAATATGCCATATTCTTAAGTTTGAAACTATGTTGAATAAAGTTTGATTAAAAACAAAAAAAAAGAACAAAACTTTGGGCTGGACAGATAGCACAGCAGGTAGGGCCTTTGCCTTGCACGCAGCTGACCTGGTCGGCCCAGGTTCAATTCCTCCAACCCTCTTGGAGAGCCCAGCAAGCTACCAAGAATATCTCGCCCAAACAGCAAAGCCTGGCAAGCTACCCATGACGTATTTGATTTGCCAAACACAATAACAAGTCTCACAATGGAGACGTTACTGGGCCTGCTCGAGCAAATCAATGAACAATGGGAGGACAGTGACAGTGACTTTGTGAACAGATAATTTGACATATTTTCACTATATCTACAGAATTAATATTGAATCACAATAGTAGGTTTAGATTTAACAAAGGCACAGGGAGAAGAGTTGTTGTCTATTAGCCCACTACTAATTCTTAAAAAAGGAAGCACAAAATATTCAAATTACACAGGAATAAAGCATATCTAACAAAAACCCCTAATAAAAAGACAATATAAAAGAGAGAGAATTATACAAATTAGATAATAGAATCAGTGATAAAATATCTAGTCACTTTAGAAAAGACAGCTTTTATTGAGGAACTAATTAACCAACAATAACCTTAGTGAGCTTTGACTCAAGGCCTCCCGGGGTCTTCTCTCAAACGTTAATTTAGATTGACTCACATTGGAGCAGTCAAAGACTTTAAATCAGTAGGAGCAAATTAAAGTCAAAGCTAATAATCAACCAACAATGTCTTGTGAGGGAGAGAAGGGCCCAGTGGGAGCCCAGAAATTTGGTAGTAAACTTGAATTGCCACATCAATGAAAGAATTAATAGCCTTCAAATTAAAATCACAGATGATGCCAAATGAAAAAGAAAACTCAAAAGCGAAGGAGCCAATTTTGTGATCAGTGAGGATTAAATTCCTGAGCCAATTCTGTGATCAGTGAGGAATAAACCGCAAGAGTAAGAATATACATGTGTGAGAGTTTAACGTGTGAGAGACTCAAAAAGCTACAAAACATTTTTATCTTCATATCTAAAGGAATTCATAACTAATCAAAAATCATGTTGTGATATGAGAAATGTAAACTGAATTTCTTACATTATAATAAAATGTCTATATTGTTTTAATTTTTGTGCATTCATTTCTTTGTTCTTTTCTCTTACGTGTTTTTATTCTGTCTGCTTTTATTTCCATATTCAACTTTTTTGTTTGTTATTGGGCCACACTAGCAGTGCTCAGGGGTTACTTCTGGCTCTGTAATCAGTTACTTCTGAAGGGCTTTGGGTACCATATGGGATGCCAGGGATCGAATCCAGGTCAGTCATATGCAAGGCAAACACCCTACCTGCTGTACTACCTCTCCTACCCTCTCCATGTTCAACTTTGTAATGGATTTTATTTTTTCTTGATTTAGATAGGAAAACTTTCAATGTTTCTCTCAAGGGAGGTCTACCACTGACAAACTGTTTCAGTTTTTGTTTGTCTCTGAAGACCTTTATTTCTCCCTCATATTTGAAAGAGTCTTCTGCATATCCACTTTTTAAAACAAGGAAAAATGTAAAGTTTCAAAAATGAGACAGAATAATCTAAAATCAACTCATTAAAAAGAACTGAACGATAATTAACATATTAAGTTTTAACCTGTTAACTTGGAATGACAATTTATCTATTAAGAATCTACACTGATACTAAATTTATCTATTAAGTATCTACGCTGTCAGATACACTCACAGGTTATCTGCACTGAAAAGAAAAATAAAAGCACTTCTTTTTAAATATAAATAAAATTTCTAATGATCCTGAAGTTTTGTTTGGCATATAAATAAATTTAAATTTAAAAAATACAAGTGATCTATAAGAACACAGTCACTATGCTAAAAGAAAAAAAAAAGAAATTCAGAAGACATGGAATCACTGGAGTCATTTAAAACTAGCTTGGTTAGAACATTTAAATACCCTGCCTCCCCAGAGCTACTTATGGGATGATGATTGTAATTACTCTGTCATCATTATTATGCCAGGTTAATTATTATTATTATTAGACATTTTCCATGTACTGACATACAGTTACAGACTTGAAATGTAGTTTCTCTTTGCTTCTTCTTCATAAAGTAGAAGTGAGCTAGGCTGGACAGTGGGAGGAGGAAGTGTGGGTTTTTATGTTTTGGTGTTGGTCTTTGTTCTTCACAATGGGGACAGGTCAGCACTGACTCCTATCCCCTTCCTCAGTGAGTGAGGAAGCAACTTCAGTGCCAGTTCACAGACTGGGTGAGAACAGGGCATGACGGAATAGAGCTGTGGTGACTGACTCATAGTAACTCATGATCCCAGGCCTCATTAACTCTGGGCTCTGCCTAACCCAGCAAGTTCACCAGCTGCAGACACACGATAACCCCTACTGAGAATTAGGGTTGTATTCAGCAATGCACCTGTGTGGCTAAAATGTCCGGATTCTACAACAGGGTAAGAGTCCTAGTGCTCCAAACCTGAGTGGGAGTTCTGGTAAGTAGCACTACACATTATGAGATATGTATGCATATTAGAACTGTCTGAACTGGCAGAAAGAGCCATTAAAGAGCAAAGTTCATTATCCTGAAAAAGTTACAATTAAGATCCAAATCACAGTCCAGTAGAAGTCACAGGAACTGAGCAAAAAGAAGATACCAAGCGATGTGCACCA
This sequence comes from Sorex fumeus, assembly GCF_029834395.1. NCBI lineage: Eukaryota > Metazoa > Chordata > Mammalia > Eulipotyphla > Soricidae > Sorex > Sorex fumeus. The sequence goes on along the minus strand of NW_026606059.1, from coordinate 29,313,170 downwards.
GTGGAAGGTGCCAAGGCAAAGTGGGCTGGTCATAGCTTTAGGAGAGGAAGAGATTTCCTGAGTCACATGACAATAGAGTCGATGCCTTGAAAGTGGATACTAAGGAGGCTGCTGGGGTATTTATTGTACCAGTACCCACTGCAGAAAAATGTTAATCATAACAAACGCAGCCACAGTTGGTGATATCATAGCATGGATCCCATGATTCACTGAAATGAGTCCAGACTTTATTTCAGACATTACTTTCAACTTTGTTGTTGCTGTGTGAACCACACCCCAGGATGAGGTTGATTTGTGGTACGAGGACTGAAACCACGACCTTGAACATACAACAGAGGAATAAAATACAAAAAGTAAATATATTAGGTCTTCTTTGCTCCTGCAAACTGTGACAGGCATCAAACTTACTACACACAGGTTGGCTTTGCATTCGGCCATTCAGGTCTCAATCCCAGACACCTCATATGGTCCCCCCAACATCACAAAGACTAATTCCTGAGAATAGAGCTCACGCATAGCTCCGGAGTACCACCTGTAGCACTGTAGCACTGTCCACCCGTTGTTCATCAATTTGCTCAAGCGGGCCCAGTAACGTCTCCATTGTGAGACTTGTTACTGTGTTTGGCATATCGAATACGTCACAGGGAGCTTGCCAGGCTTTGCCGCGCAGGCAAGATGCTCTCGGTAGCTTGCTAGGCTCTCTGAGAGGGGTGGTGGAATTGAATCCGGCCCAGCCAGGTCGGCTGCACAGCTTAGCGCAAGGCAAATGCCCTACCGCTGCGCTATCATTCCAGCCCCTGAGTACCAACTCCCCTTAATTTTTTTTCTCATGTACCACCCAGTTTTAAATATGTATATATATATATAAAATACATACACACACACACACACACACACAGAGTCACTCATGTGCATAGTGACACATGCAAACACAGACTGTGTATTCTCTGTGAGAAAAATTGAACAAATTCATAGATCATATTTCCAGGGGTTGGCCTCTCTGTAATCCAGACCATTTTCCCATTTGTAATAAACCACATTCACCAGTAAGTTGACCTCCCAGGGGAGTCACAGGCCACTCCAGAAACCACAAACACCTCTGGATTTGCCATCAGACATAACCGAAACTCACTGTCCGGAGGCCTGATGAGAGATTTTTAAGAGTGGGACAGAAGAAAAGCATAAAGATAACTCAGATGTGTGTAAGTTCAGGGCTTCCTCCCTGTGCTCTTCAGCCATCCAACCTGATGAGAACCAACAGCTCTAATCATAATTACCTGAAACCTTTAGCAAGGGCATCTCATCATGAAGCTATTTTAAAATCGAAAGCTTTTTTTTTTTTTCTCCCTATTTTGGGAGAAATATTCTATTTTGGATGAAAAAAAATAAGACTCCAGACCCAAAGAAGCAGAGACCACACATCACTGTGCAAGGGGAAAGGGAAGTTTGAGGCCCACAAAAGAGGCATTACCCAGCCAGGAACACCCCAATATAATGGAACCAAAGGTCTCCTGGCTCAGACTCAACTGTACATAGTGACCCCTGACAGGGGCAGTCAATGCAGGCACTTTGCACAAAGCTTGTCAGGAGGCAAACTGTTCAGAAAAAGCTGTTCCCTGCCAGCTGCAACAAAAGCTTACATGAGTTTCCTCCTGAACAGGATTACTTTTTTTTTTTTTTAAATAACAACAGCTTGCTTTTTTGAACGCTAAACTATATGCCCGGTCGGGAGCCATTTTAAGTGCATCGTGTACATTAGCTCAGGATGGTCCACTGTGATCTCTATAATAATAAAGATAAGATGGAGCAGAAAGAGGCTAGAGAAGTGTCCCATGTTACTCCACCAACCCTGGCAGAGCTAAGATGCAAACCCAGACACTCAGCTGCACCCAGCAACCACAGTCTAACTATAGATTCACCTGTCTCCAATGTGCTAGCTTCTGAGTCTCTGACAGAGTAGGTCATAGACTAAATACACAGAATAAATACAAGAATAAGGGTCCGGGAAGATCTTTTAGGATACTCTCATTTGATTCTGTTTACAAATAAAAACCGAAACCCTGCGATGTTGAGTGGGTTGGAAGAGACGGACACATCTCAAACCATCCAAAGTAGACAGTGCTAAATAAATAGTCAAATCAGAGCAAGCACTAGGGGGATCAGGAGCCACTTCCTAGGATTTGTTTTTGAAATAGTGTATAAGGCTCAATGGGCTGAGTGCAGGAGACCTGGGTCCCATTCCTAGAACTGCATGCTCCCCTGAGTACAGAGCCAGGAGTAGACCCTCAGCAATATGAAGCTTTGTCCAGCAACCTCCCGACTCAAAAGAAAGGTACAATACAGAGTGGCTCCATTATTTCAATCTGTAGTCCATAGATTTGATAAGGTCTTCTGGTATGATCAAACTAGATCATTTTACAGAAAAGGAAATGGAAATTCTAATTTAATCAAAGTCATGTTAATAATGACAGATGAGGCACAAAACAACAGTAGAGCAGATGGTTGCACATGGTTGACCCAACTTTGACACACAGTATCACATGTGGTCTCCCAAGAACTTCCAGGAGTGGGGCTAGAGCAATTGCACAGTGGGTAGGGGCGCAAATCAGTGTTCAATTACCGGCATCCCATATGGTCCCCCGAGCAAAGCCAGGGGTAATTCCTGAGTGCAGAGCCAGGAGCAACCACTGTGCATCGCCAGGTGTGATCCAAAAAGCAAAAAAAATAAATAAATAAAAATAAATAAAAAGAACTTCCAGGAGTAATCCCTGAATGCAGAGCCAGAAATAAGCCCTGGTATGGCCCAAAAATAAAAAATAATAATGATGATAGATGAGTTTCTATCAAAATATAAATAGGACATCTACATATGGTTTAGCATTTTGACAAGACTGGATGACCTGGAATATGCTAAGTCCTAAATTTGTGATTCCTAAAGTGGCATCAGACCATCACAAATTTGTCCCATGAGAAGCCAGGAGCATCTGTCCTACGGACTTCCCCATGATAAATATGACTCTAAACTTAAAAGGAAAACATACCCCATGCTAAATCACTGAACCCAGCAATGGGGAGCAGCACTTAGCCACCCCTCAATTCAATTTTCCTTCCCTGAATTTTACCCACCACTGCCTCTACCACTGTGAATTAAAGATACTAAAAGAAACTTCTTTTTTAAGTTTCACCATGAAATTTTTATTGACAATTTCACATGAAATAACCTGAAACTTCTCAAAGACCAACAAAACCAAATTTGGGGATTATTATCCTAAAATTTACAGATTTTTTTGTGTGTATTTGTTTTGAGGAGACACCCAGTGGTGTTCAGGGCTAACTCCTGCCTCTCCGCTGAGGGATCACTCCAGGCAGTGCTCAGGGGACCATATGGAGTGTTGAGGATGGAACTGTGTGCCGAGTGGCCAGGTGGGCTGAGCACATCCACCAGGAGTGTTCAGAACTGGGAGTAAACCCTGAGATCTGCTGGGTGTGAACGAGGAAAAAATAAAGCCACAATTACATCATGACTTTATATATTTTTCCTTCCTCTCCCTTCCTCACTGTTGCTATGTAGAACTCAGATTTTCAGTGAAGACACTGAGTGCAGGTTATGCCACTTTTTCAGGTGAACTTGAGCACATTCATTGACGTCTACTCTCCTATGTATAAAAGGTGAAAAAAATAAAGATTGTTGCCCATTTTGGATAAGGGACGAAAACTACCAACTGGAAAAGACACCCTTTCAACAAATGGTGCAGTTGAATAGGAAACCAGAATGAAGCTGGCCCCTTTGACTATGCCATACATAAAATGTGCCTAAATTGGATTGAAGTCCCAAATGTAAGACCTAAAGATACTAACCTCCTAGTAGAAATCATGGCAGGGAAACTTTAAGATATTAGACTTGGCAATGATTTCTTGGACATAACACCAAAAGACAAGCATCAAAATAAACACCGAGTACACCAAGACGGAGTCAAATTCAAGAACATATGTGCATGAAAATAAAGAGCAGAGTGAAAAGGCAACTAAACATAATGAGAGATAATAACTGCAAATCACTTCTCTGATGAAGAATTAAAATCTAGACTAAAGAATTTCCATAATTCAACAATTTGGCACAATAAAAAGAACTAATCAGTGGTCTAGGGAAAACTCAGTGTAAACTCCCTGCCTTACAAGCATGACAAGAACCAGTGAGTTGAATTCCAGCAATACCTCATTAACTGCATGCTATCCAGGAAGCTCTGCAGTTTGGGAACCTCAGTGCCACACGAAGCATGTGACCTCGAGTGCAATGCAACTATTCCTTTATATGGATGATCACCACAACTAAGAATGTGGGAACTTCGCAATCAAGTATGTGCAACTACAGTTCATCACAGAAGCAACAACAACAGCAACAAAAGGAAGGTAATGGGCTACTTAAAAATAAAACAAATAATTAGATTTTAAAATAGAAAAGGATGGAAATAGATATTTCCTCAACTACTCAATTTGCACATAAAAATGGTCAATATCACTCATAAAAAGGGACCTGAATATGAAAAATACAAGTTCACACAAATTAGAATGACCACTACTAAAAAAAACAGAAAATAGGGACTGGAGTGATAGCACAGCAGGTAGGGTATTTGCCTTGCATGCGGCCGACCCAGGTTTGATTCCCAGCATCCCATAGGGTCCCCAGAGTACCGCCAGGAGTAATTCCTTAGCGAAGAACCAGGAGTAACCCCTGTGTACTGCCTGGTGTGACCTAAAAGGCAAAAAAAAAAAAAAAAGAACAAAAAATAAACAATGAGATATCACGTAGCACTATCAAGATGTTCTATGCAAAGAATACCAGAAACAGGGAGGAGGTGTAAAAGGAATGCTCATTTGCTGTCATTGGGACTGTTGCTGGCTCAGTCTTTCTGAAAACCTATTTGGAGACGCCTTACACATTTCAAACAGAATTTCCATATCACTTTGCAATTCCACTCCCTGGAGTCTACCTCAAGAACACAACAGCAGGAATGAGAGCCTAGTACAGCAGGTAAGACACTTTCTTTGCATGTGTCAACCCACCTTTGATCCCCGATGTCCTATAGGATCCCTCAAGAACCACCAGGAGTAATTCCTGGGCTCAGGGCCAGGAATAGCCCCTGGTTTTGAAAAATCCTCTCTCAAAAAAAAAGAACACAAAAGCATTAAATCTAAAGAGCAAATGCACACTTATCTTCACTGTAGCACCATTTGCAATAGCCAAGATCGGGAAAAAATCCAATCCAAGTGCCCAACAACTGATGACTGGATAAAAAAAAAAAAGTGAGAGATAGATATATATGTACATACACATATAGATATATATACATTTACACATAAGCATATATGTATATGTGTGCATAAATATATCCATATATAGTGAATGCAATACGATGATGCTATGAAAAAAGATGAAATCTTGCAGCTTGCTGCAATTTGGATGGAATTGGAAGGTATCATACTGAGTGAACTGAGTCTGAAAGTAAAAGATAAAAAACAGATGATCTCGCTCATATGTGGATTATAAAGAAACAAAGCAAAGGATTAGATAATACCCAGTGGAAACAAATTCTGAGATATGATCATTAGAACCTGGAACTGAGGGGATTGGGGGAGGGATTATTGGAAAATGGCAGCGGGTTCCGGGGCCGAGACCTCCAAGCCTACTCGAATTGGAGTCGAGCATCTTCCACCCAGATCCTCCAAATTCCAGTAGGCGGGGGTCACACCCACCACCTGGCCCCCTGGCGCCGTGTAATCCCATCAGCGGCCAAGACTCAGAGACTATAAAATCCAGATCCCGGACGAGAGCAGTGCAGTCTCTGCCCCCGCGCCTCGGTGTTCCTTCCCGGAGTCCCTTGGAGGGGAGCGGGTTGAGCTTTCCTCCCCGCCCCGGCCAGGGCTACGGCAGCCGGAGACCTCCAGGACCAGCCACCACCATGCTGAGACCACTCTCCGCACACCTGAAGGTACTGGCAGAGGGACAAAGCCACGCGGGTTCCGGGGCCGAGACCTCCAAGCCTACTCGAATTGGAGTCGAGCATCTTCCACCCAGATCCTCCAAATTCCAGTAGGCGGGGGTCACACCCACCACCTGGCCCCCTGGCGCCGTGTAATCCCATCAGCGGCCAAGACTCAGAGACTATAAAATCCAGATCCCGGAACCGCGCGGCCGCGAATGACATCTTATTATCTCATTCCTACTTTGGACAAACTTGCAGGCTGTCGAATGTAGCCTGCCCACAGGGCAGAGTCTGGCAAACTCCCCGTGGCCTACCAAATATGCCAAATACCAGTAACAATGATGGGTCTCATTCTCCTAAAGAGCCCTGAATATAATCTCAGGGCTAGGATGAAAGAGACGTTACTGGGGCCTGCTCGAGGCAATCGACGATTAACAGGATGATGAAATGAAATGAATCTTTACACAGTGGAGAAGGGATTGGTGCGCAGCTTTGCAGCTATAAGTGAATCACTTCTTTACTACTGTAAACTATATGCCTCAATTTAAAATCTTTGAATAGAGGGGGGGCAAGCCCCAAAAGAGCTCTGGCAGCCAAAAGCCTCCAGAACTCAATCACCACCAAGTTCACAGCCGATCTTCACAGGCTCCAGAGAGCCTCATCCATGAAATCTGCTGAAAAACCCAGGTATGCAGGATTTGTGACTAAAATCTCCAAGCTCTCACAGAGTCAGGAATGGGTGACCTTCCCCCAGCTCCCTGTGCTTCCAGGTACATGGCAGTCACGCCCACGACCTGCCGCTGGGCACCATATAAGCTCACTAATGGTCTTGATTCGGACACTCACAAATAAATCTCTTGGAAGAGAGCAACAAAAAGCAACTCACCGCAGAGATACCTCCAGACCCCAGAGTCACCATCCAGTTAAAAAAACAATTAATTTAACACCCAGGAATGGCTGAGATTAGTACCAGGAATTTTGCTCCATGAATGGAAGGCCAGCCACACGTTCTAGGTAAAAAGAAGCTCAGATAGAGAAGAGAGCACCAAATGAAGGGTGTCGTGAGGACCCTCCCAGGATGGGAGAAGCATGCTAAAAGTAGTCTATAGACCAAACATGATTGCCACTCAAAGCCTCTCTTTCAAAACACAGTACCCAAAAGAAGAGAGAGAGAACAAGGGGGAATACCCTGCCACAGAGGCAGGATGGGACGGGGGGGATGGGGGGTGGGGGGGATGCTGGGTCCCGTGGTGATGGATGACGGGCTCTGGTGGAGGGATGGGCACTTGATCATTGTATAACTGAAACCCAAGCACAAAATTTGTAAGCCTATAACTGGACCTCATGGTGTTTCACTAATAAAAAAAGAAAGAAAAAAAAATTAATTAAACTCAGCTGTATTTAAAATTTCAGAATTCCTGGAGTGCACTGCCACATTCATGGTCATGATCGCATGACATCTCATACTCTACACCACTGATGTACCAATTTTGGGGGGAAAGAGGGAGGGGGATATATATATTAGCACACAAGGCACAACATACTGGTAATCTCTTGTACAAGGGCTTAATGGTTCCAGGGTGAAATACAACAATCTTCACACACTTTCCTCATATATATATATATTATATTGAACTTTTTAATTTTTTTTAATTTTTATTAGTGAAACACCATGAGGTACAGTTGTAAAGACTTACAAACTTTCCTGCTTGCATTTCAGTTATACAATGAATGAGTATCCGTCCCTTCACCAGTGCCCATTCTCCACCACCAATGGTCCCTGTATACACACTTTCCTCTTAAGAAAACTTTTTTGGATAAATTTTAGCAGATAATTCATAATAAAAAATTATTTAGGTCCTGCTTTTGGGGGCAGGCTTTGGGGGGCAGGATGGAAAGATTTGAAATATGGTGGTGGAAAGGTTTAATGGTGGTGGAATTGGAGTTGGAATATTAAATGTAATAAAATTTTGTGAACAATTTTATAAAAATAAAGTTTTTTTTAAAATAAAATTTTAAAGAAAGTTCGAATTAAAAAAAAACAGAAAATGACTATTGAAGAGACATCGAGAAGTTGATGATTGTGCAATAATCCTGGGACTACATAGTGGTGCAGCCATTAAGGAAAAAAAATAAAAGTATGAAAGTGCCTTCAAATATATTTTAAGTTCCCCTATAATCTAAAATTCCTACTTCTGGAAATATAGCCAAAATAAAATAATCACAAACAAGAGCTCAAAAAGAGAACTGCATACCCATGCTCATAGCAGCATTATTCACAATATCAAGAAGTGAAAGTAATGCCCTGTTCAACAACAGATAATGGAACTTTGAGTGCTTGTTTGAAGGTTCTAGCAGGGGAGCGCAGCTCATAGCAAAACCTCCACCAAAGAACAAAGAACTGTCATCTCTGTTCAGGGGGAGCCCAGCGTACACAGCCTCGGCTGGGACGCCCATGGAGCTGTGATTGAGGAAGGGGACACCCACCTAGCCAGCCAGATCAGGGTGACAGATGTTGCAACCAGATCCCCCTCAAATCCGGTAAATGGATCTTTGAACGGTGGGCCTCAGAGATGGTACAGTGATTTATGCATTTTCCTTGCTCTTAGTCAACTCCAATTTGATCTACAGAGCAAGGAGTAAGCCCTGAATCACACCATTGGGTGTGGCCCAAGAAAAACAAACAAGTAACAGCAAAAGATAAGAGAAAAGAGATTTGCTGCTGGAGAGATAGTATAGCAGGTAAAGTAATTGCCTCACAGGTTCAATCCTTAGTACAATATATGGTTCCCTGAGCACTGCCAGAAGTGATCACTAAGCAGTCAGGAGTAAGCCCCTAAGCAAGCACTACCAGGTATTATCCAAAATCAAACCAAAATATATGACATACTATACAGAACATAATATTACGTTGCCCTTAAAAAGAATCTTTGCATACTTCAAGATAGATATACCTCAAAGATATTAGTCTGAGCAAAATAAATTCATCACCAAAGGACAAATACTATGTGACTCCACTCATATGATGTCTCTAAAGAAATTAAAAGCAGAAGTAGAAGGATGATTGCTAAGACCAGAGCACTGTAGCACTGTCCTTCCATTGTTCATTGATTTGCTCAAGCGGGCACCAGTAATGTCTCCATTGTGAGACTTGTTGTTACTGTTTTTGGCATATCGAATACACCATGAGGAGCTTGCCAGGCTCTGCCATGCGGGCAGGATACTCTAGTAGCTTGCTGGGCTCTCCGAGAGGGAACCAGGGTCAGCTCAGCCGCGTGCAAAGCAAACGCCCTACCTGCTGTGCTATCTATCGCTCCAGTCCATTCAGAGGCTAAGGCCAGAGGGAGACAAAAATTAGTACTGGATGGGTATTGAATTTTAGTACTGTAAAATGAAAAAGTTCGAGATATCTGTTGTCCAGCAATCTATTGCCCAACATAAGAATATTTAAGTTAAATTTACTTAATACAACTAACACATACCCTTAAAAATGATTGATGAAAAATTTAATATTGTGTGCTTTTTATCACACATTAAAAAGTAGTCATATAGAGCTGTTTGGGTAATAAAATAAGATATGAATGCCTTTATCACAATGTCTGGCATATATTAAACAGTAAAAAATATGTGCTGTTAAAAAATATCACTTATTGGGGCTGGAGCAATAGCACAGCAGGTAGGGCTTTTGCCTTGCACACAGCCAATCCAGGTTCAATTCCCAGCATCCCATATGGTCCCCCGAGCACCACCAGGAGTAATTTTCTACCTATCCCTTATTAAGACTCCAAACTAAAGGTTGCTTCTGAATTCATGTTCCCTTCTTAAGAGAAATTCTTGGACTCAAATCCTTCATTAATCCTATTCTACAACTCTTGAGTTCCAATTACTTGGTTGGTGAGTTCTGCTTTAGAATGCTGATTAATCATTTCACAGTTTTCAAGAACTCCTAATGTTTTCCTTTGTTATTGTTGTTGTTTTCATGCTTCTTTTGTTGTTGTTGTTTTTACTAAAGATATCACCTCTAAAAGAGAGCACTGCTCAGAGGGAAATAATACACCACTACCTTAGTGCCTATACACACACACACACCACACCATTCCACTCCTTCATAAAAGGGTATTGCCAGCTTCAAGAATATGAAAATCTCTATGGTTAAAGTTTCCTCTAGAAGTCAGAGTCATGGAACAGTAGGTAGGGTCCTTGCACTGCATGCTGCTGACCCGGGTTCTACCCCTAGAACCACATATGGTCCCCCAAACTCAGCAAGAGTGATCCTTGAATGCAGAACCAGGAGTTATCCCTGACTACTGCCAGGTGTGACCTCCCCACCCCAAAAAAGAAGGAAACTGTGGAGTTCATGCACAGTTCAACCAGCCTAACCAGTGGCTGAATAAACAGCAGTACTCCTACATTAAAAAAAAATTTTTTTTAATAAAAGAAGGAAACTGAATAAAAAACTTTTTAATAACATAAAAATGTTCATATTTCTGCAACCACTAAAAATAATGTATAAGGCACACAACAGTATATTCAATAATCTTCTAAGAACCCAATATAACAGATACAATGGCATCCACTGAGCAATAATGTCACAGGAGAAATACACAACTAATCTGCATTCCCTAGCCCATGTTTGCTGGAAGAACTTCCTTTTTTTGGGGGAGGGGGGGAGAAGGGGGTTAGGGCCATACCCAGAAGTGCTCAGGGCTTACTCCTGGCTCTGTGCTCAGGGAATCATATGGGGTGCCAGGGATTTAACCATGGTTGTCTGCATGCAAGCAAGCATCCTACATGCTATACTATTGATCTGGCCCAGGACTTCCTATTTATAAAGGCCATGTTTTCCCTGTCTCCTCACCCAAATAGTCACTTGCTTTCAGAATCTAGAATCTAGAGATTTTTATTTCTACTTCTTATAAGAAATACATGATGGGTTAGAGAGGTAGTACAGGGGTTCAGATATTTGCCTTGAACCCAACTTGAACCCAGCTTTGGATCCACATATGAACGTCAGGGGTAGTTCCTCAGCACAGAGCCACAAATATCCTCTGCACACTGCTGGGTATGCCCCACATGGACTAAAACAAAATACACAACAGAATAATTGAAATACTTAAAAAGGCTCGAGCGGGCCCAGTAACGTCTCCATTGGAGACTTTGTTGTTACTGTGTCTGGCATATCGAATACTCTCGGTAGCTTGCCGGGCTCTCCGAGAGGGGCGGAGGAATCGAACTCGGGTCGGCCATGTTGGTCGCTTGTAAGGCGAATGCCCTACTGCTGTGCTATCGCTCCAGCCCAATTGAAATACTTAAGCTGAAAAAAATTTGAGCATGACAATTGACTACTACTCCTTGGAGGATAATACCTTGTGGAGGACTTTCCTTTACACTAGGGGAAGTTCTGCAGCAATATACCAAATGCCAGAAAGCTCTCTAAGCTGGGACAATTAAAAATGACTCCAGGCATTGCCAAGTGTGTCTCTGGGTTTAGAGGAATAGCCACTAGTTGAGAACAATTGTTTTAGAATGACTTATACCTTATGTGGCTTTCCTGCGAAGACTGAGACCCACTATACACACTTTTTTTTCTTGTGCTTAGGGCTAACTCCTGGCTCTGCACTCAGAGATCACACTTTGTGAGCTCAGGGACTATATGGGGTGCTGGGGATCAAATCCAGGTTGCAAGGCAAACACCCTACCCAATTTACTATTACTCCGGCATATACACATATTCTTATACCCTAAAGGAATTCGTTTGAATTCCCACATACTTGAAAATAATTCTTATAGATAGACAAGCACACTGCAAATGCATGTACTAAGATATGGCACAGGGTGTAAATAAAGGAAAAGACCTGAACTTTTGCAAAGTTCTATTTACAGAGTAATAATTTTATTATTTTGATTTGGTTTGGGTTTTATTTCTGGTGGTGCTCTGCAGTTACTCCTGGCTCTCATTCAGGAATCACTCCTGGCAAGCTTTGGAAGACCAGATGGGATGCCAGGGATTGAACCCATCAACCATATACAAGGCAACAACCCTATCCAATATACTATTGCTCCAGCCCTGGGAGTAATTATTCTAATACATAGAGGCAAACAAATACATTTGTTTTTTAATATGGTTTACTAACATAAAAATAAGTTCAGGTAAAAAACAAGTTGACTAACTTACACAAATCTTGCTATCATCATCCTATCTCTTGTTAGAGGTTGCTCTTGGCAGTTCTCGGGGAACTATATGTGGGACCCAGAGATTGAACTGAGGCCAGCTGCGTGCAAGGCAAGCACCTAAACCCCTGTACTACTGCATCATAACTATTTTTAAGTGTTCTACTTAGTAATGTTGAGTATATTCACATTAGTGTGTAACTGACCTCCAGAAATTTTTATCATGCAAAAGCAAGTCGAAACCCATCACAAAGGACCTTTATCTTTAGGTTCTTAACAAAGCCATCATTTTACTTTATGTCTCCAAGAATTTGTCTTTTCTAGGAGCATCAAGTAAGAAGAAACACACAATGATTTCCCTTTGGGAACTGCCTGAATTCACACAGGAAAATGTTCTTAAAATTCACATATGTGGGACTGGAGTGATAGCACAGCGGGTAGGGCATTTGCCTTGCACGCGGCCAACTTAGGTTCGATTCCCAGCATCATATATATGGTCGCCCAAGCACTGCCAAGAGTAATTCCTGAGTGCAGAGCCAGAAGCAACCCCTGAGCATTGCCGGATGCGACCCAAAAAGCAAAAAAAAAAAAAAAAAAAAAAATTCACATACATTCTTAATGAGTATGTTAAAATTTTCTTCTTTAGTAAAACTGAATAACCTCCCTTTCTATGACATTGCTTTCTATCCCATTCTATATTTTTTTTAACCATTCATATATTGATGAGTATTTGAATTCCTTTGGATTCCTTTCACTTCTTGGATCTCATGGACTTTAGATGCTGTTTTCAATTCTTTTTTTATCTGAAATGGAATTGTGGACCCATGTGCCAATTATTTCTGCTGTTTTAAGGTCCTGTTCCACTGTTTCACATAGCACAAACTCTCTATACTCAGAGAATCTGGGTTTCCTCTCTCATCAAATAGTCACTTTTCTTTACAGTGAGATAAGGGCTGAATGAGATGATCTCTGACAAATACTGCTTGGCTTGATCACTGCTAGAGAGGACTCGACCAATCATACCTGTTTTTTCACTTCTGCCAGGTCACCAATGACAAAGGAAAAACTAATCCTCCATCTCCAAAACTCATTTCTTACATTTGTCACCCAAATTCCAACTCACTGCTAAACTTTCTAGATTCTTTAAAATTTAAGAAGGGGGCTGAAGAGATAGTACAGGGGCTAAGGCACTTGCCCTGTAATGCAACTGATGCCTGTTCAAACCCACACCCTCCAGGAATCACTCCAAAGCACAGAGCCACAAATAGCCCCTGAGCACCACAGAGTGTGGCCCAATCACACACCCCCAAAGATTTTTATTTAAAATTTAAAAGTGAAGTGAGAGATGTTACTTAGTGACAAAGTATGTGCTTCACATGTATGAGGTCCGAGTCCTAGACTTGATTCCTGGCACAAAAAAAAAAAAGAAGGAAGGAAGGAAGAAGGAAGGAAGGAAGGAAGGAAGGAAGGAAGGAAGGAAGGAAGGAAGGAAGGGAGGGAGGAAGAAAGATCAGTTTGTTGGCATCCTTCCACCACCAAAGAAACTTTAGTGAGCTCTCCTGTGATGGCAGTGTCAAGCTCACAGATCTACCTCTGATACTGTTTTCTCTCAACCACCAGAGAGAACCTAGAGAGAGCCTTCAGGGTAATGAGAAGAAAGAGAATGATGCTTCCTTTGATTAATATTAAAATGACCGCCATTGGCCAAAGCCACTGACTCCCACTGATCTCAGCCCAGATCACAATGTCACTCAACTGTGCAGTTCAAGAAAGTATCCACACTGGGGCTGGAGCGATAGCACAATGGGTAGGGCGTTTGCCTTGCACACGGCCGACACGAGTTCAATTCCCAGCATCCCATATGGTCTCCTGAGCACTACCATCTGAGCATCGCCAGGTGTGACACAAAAAAGCAAAAAAAAAAAAAAAAGGTATCCACAGCTTCTGCAATACCCATAATTTGCACCTTTGCTTTGGACAATGCAGTGAAAGATGGTGGAGTTCTTCTAGATGAAATAGAACTTCAATCTGCAATTGACTTAACCAACAAGGGCTCCCACGCCCAGCCCAAAGAAAGATTTCCCAACTGCGGAAAGCGTCAAAAATTCATGGTTTTTCCACTCTTGCTTCCCCAACAATGCTTCTCCAGCCAACAGCCTGGTCCTCACCTGGGAGCACACTGGAAATATGTCCTAGCATACTAGGACCCAGGTGACCAATCCTTGGAGAAGCAGAACTTGCACTGCAAAATCCATGCCACCCCCAGACCCCCCCACCACCACACACACACACACATTCAAGTTTCAGCAGGTGTTTTTCAGACCATAGAATTCATAGCAATGTGAGGAAGGAGATCAACAAAATCAAACTTGAGTATTATATCATAAATACCTCCTCAAAATGTTGTTACACAGTATTTGCCACAGACTCATAAATTCAGAGGCTCCCAACTGCCTTCCAGAGGCAGTGACACTTAAGCATTTTTGGCTTTTTGTTTGTTTGTTGCTTTTTGGGTCACGATGCTCAGGGGTTGCTCCTGGCTCCGCGCTCAGAAATTAGCTCTGGCAGTGCTTGGGGGACGATATGGGATGCCGGGGATTGAACCTGGGTTGGCTGCGTGCAAGAAAAACACCCTACCCCTAGACTATGGTTCCAGCCCCGAACCTTTATGCTTTTGAGTGGAGATCTGCAGCTTCTCTCACTGACGCTTATGCTGACTAGTTTGTCTGTGGGAATGGGAAACGTTCTGTGTGTTATATGTGTTATCTGTCTGCGTGTGGTCCAGTCCTGCATTCCAAGACAGACACACAGACACGTGGGTCTCATTGGCTGCCTGTGTTATATGACCTCTGAATGCAATTCACTCTTTTTGGCAGCAAAAAAAAAGAGCTTAGCCACTTTTGGAGGCTAAAAGTAACAACCAAGCAGCTGATACAAATTCAGTCATGACGAAAATGACCTAAGTGCTCCGGTTATGACTCAGATGAAGGGTCCCAGGTAAACACAAACCTCAGCAACATGGTAACAAGGAGTCGACAGCTGTCTGCCCATGGTCCTCAAGCTGCACGGCATGCAGTTCACCACACCCTGCTGTGCCCCAGACCTTTCCTTCTAATCCCACAATTGTCATTCTTGCTCGAGTTCATTTTCACTAGGGATAATTTGTTTTAATTTATTCATGATTTACACAGATCCTACTTCCCAGAGGGATTTTATGGGCTTACATAGATAGATGATCATATTTGTGAACAAGAGAAGAGAAACGAAAGCAGAATTTAAAAAAAGTTAAAGGCCCACATGAGTATCTCACCCGCACGGCAGAGCCTGGCAAGCTATCCATGATGTATTTGATATGCCAAACACAGTAACAACAAAGTCTCCAATGGAGACGTTAGTGGGCCTGCTTGAGCAAATCGATGAACAACGGGAGGACAGTGACAGTGATAGTGATGGCTTAGTGGCGGGAGCGTCAGCCTTGCCCTCGTGAGGCGCCCCGGGGTCCCGGGGTTAAGCATTCCATCCCCAGCACCGGTCCACATGCTCGCAGGCACGTTCTTGCTGTCGTTTATAGTTCCCAGACTCATAACAAAGTACGTTGGAGCACTTCAAGCA
The DNA here is from genome assembly GCF_029834395.1 of Sorex fumeus. Classification (NCBI taxonomy): domain Eukaryota; kingdom Metazoa; phylum Chordata; class Mammalia; order Eulipotyphla; family Soricidae; genus Sorex; species Sorex fumeus. Next base: position 29,297,403 of record NW_026606059.1, on the reverse strand, counting down.
AAGCTCCCCCACAACCTCCACTCATCCCAACAGCAAAAGGGGAAAGGAGAACTTGTAAAGCAAATTTAAAATCAAATAAACAGAAGTCTTAGCAGAGAATGTACATTCATCTCTTGATTTGGGGGGCGGGGGGGTGGGAGGAGCGTGTTTCACCCCCAGTGGTGCTCAGGACTTAGGCCTGGCTCTGCACTCAAGGATCATTCCCAGCAGGGCTCAGGAAACCACGTGGGATGCCAGAGATGGAACCCAGGGCAGACTGATGTAAGGCAGTGCCCGACTCACTGTACTATCGTACTGCACCCCACCAGTCTGATTTGTCACACTCTCCCCACCCCCCATGCCCCTGTTCCACTGTTCCTCTCCCCCAGAAAAGAAAGAAGTGAACTGATGACTAATGCTTTTGAAAATAAATCCGAGTGCTCAGCTCAACAATTCCCTTTGCCTCTTGGGCGCGAGTGGATAACCCTCCCACCTCCTTCTTGGCTCTAGTTTCACTTAAGCACGCACATCCCCAGTCCCACCCACTCATGGTGGCCTGGGGTGACTCCTCTGAGGAGAGCTAGAACTGCCCGTGGCTACACACTAAAGTCAGTTTAGTGCCAACTTTTTTAAGCGAACTTAAAAAGTTCGCTTGCATAAGGAATAGCTACCTTTGTCAGCTTAAAAGGTGTATTTTGTCCCCTCTGTGTTCTCTCCTCTGACTCTTTTTTCAGGAACCTCAGAACTCAAACTCAAGTGAGGGCAGAGTCTAACATTCATTCAATTGTATTTTACTTGTATTTATGAAGAAGTCCCCTCCCAAAAAAAAATCAGGCAAACATGCCACAAAGGCACTCAGGTTATTAACATTGGTTAAAAAAAAAAAAAAAAAAGACCCAAATTTCTTGGTTCCTGAGACAGATGAAAGAGAAATAATAGGCCAGAGAACTAGTTCCAGGGGTTAAGACCTTGCCTGGCATGTGGTGGACCCTCCAGCACCACATGGTCCCCTGAGCACAGAGCAGGGGTAGCACTGGGGCACCACCAAATGTAGTCAAAACTCACTCACCCTCCCCCCCCAAAAAAGAGAAAAGCATAACCCATGAGCTGGGTGCATCCAGAGACCATTCTCACTGGTGCTCACTGGTCCTCACCTGATGATCTTCCTCGCCCATGCATACCGGAAAATCTTGTTTGCTGGGTCAGTAACAGACCCACTTCCAGGCAATGGGAAGTTCTGGTAGATAGGCAGATACTGCCACCTCCATCTGTTCCTCCTAAGAAGCAGGTTTCAATGTCAGTAGGCCTTCACCAAGGCCACTGAAACCATATGCAAGGCAAGTGCCTCCTCACCTCCAGTTCTGTCTTTCCACCACTAAAGTCCTGGGCAACGTATTGCTAAAGATGCAGAAACCCATAGCTTGCCAAAGGCATGGGCGCACTAGGTTTAATGGCTCTAGAAAACACTGTGCTAAGAGGAAGCATCAAAAAAAGTAGTTTTGTATATTGGAGTGTGTGTGTGTGTATCTGTGTGTCTGTGTGTGTCTGTGTCTGTGTGTGTCTGTGTGTGTTGCCAGCATCTAACTCAGGGTCTCACTCATGAAAGCAAACATTCTACCACTAAGCTATATCTCCAGTCCCTGAGAAAGCAATTCTAGTAAAAAAACAGAAAGACTGCACTGAAAAATGCATATATATAAGGTAAGGTAAAGGCCCTCCCGTTGATAGTCGATTTGCTCGAGCGGGCCCAGTAACATCTCCATTGGAGACTTTGTTGTTACTGTGTCTGGCATATCCAATACTCTCGGTAGCTTGCCGGGCTCTCCGAGAGGGACGGAGGAATCGAACTCGGGTCGGCTATGTTGGCCGCTTGTAAGGCGAACGCCCTACCCGCTGTGCTATCGCTCCAGCCCTTATATATAATAAAGATGCAAATTTATTAGCACAAATAAAATTTTATAGGTTCTTTAACGTGGCTAAAAAAAATGGTCAGAATTTCTCAATACAACCTTTCTAAGATATGAGTTACTTTTTCCTATTACAAGAAAATTGTGTTCAAGAGGTTTCTGCTGAGAAACAGCATATCTCAGAAAGAGCACAGATACACTCATCTGTGTGTATACACACACAGATGTATACTTTAATTTACTAAAATGATGAAAAAGAACTCAACCAGTTTGAGCTCACTCTTCTTAATTTGTTTTGGGGATTTGAGTTTTGTTGGGTTGTTTTTAAGGGGGTGGCGATGAGTCACACGCTGCAGTGCTCAGAGGCTATTCCTGACTCTGTCTCACACGTGACCCCTGGCAGTGCTCAAGGGACCACGTATGGTGCCAGGAATTTAAATCAGGGTCAAGGCCACTGAAGCCACATGCAAGGCAAGTGCCTGACCTCCATCCAGTTCTGGCTCTCCAGCCTTCATTCTTTTGAAAAAACTAAGAGGGGCCCAGGAGCGGAGCACTAGAACATGTGCATAGGTCCCTGAGTTAGACCCCTGACACTGCCTGGTCCCCTGAGCACCAGCAGGTGTGGCAGTAGTGGCCCCAGGAACTACATCTGCTGCCCTGGGGCCAAGTGACCCCAAGGTCCGTAAGCACTGTATAGGAAGCCAAATAAATTAATTAGTAAGACTGAGAAAGATGCTTCCAAAACAAAAGGCCACTAAGGTTTTTATCTAAAGTAAAATAACAAAGACAACTAGTTCTGAATGTATCCTGAGGTTCATCCTCGGTCATCTAACAGTCTGTGTGGGCAATTGAAGACCACTGCAGCACTGTAGCACTGTCCTCTGTTGTTCATCGATTTTATCGATTTGCTCAAGTGGGTCCAGTAACCTCTCCACCGTTGAGACTTGTTGTTACTGTGTTTGGCATATGGAATGTCACAGGGAGCTTGCCAGGCTCTGCCATGCAAGCGAGATACTCTCGGTAGCTTGCTGGCCTCTCCAAGAGGGGCGGAAGAATCAAACCCATGTCGACTGGGCACCCTACCAGATGGGCTATTGCTCCAGGCCCCAACCAAGAAGAAAAAAGAAAGAAACTGGGGAAAAAAAAAACCTAGAAACACTAGGCCCCCTGCCAACACAGACTTCACAGCTAGGGGCTCACACATTCCGTCTCACCACCAACAAGTTCGTGCTTGTGACCCCGTGCGCTGTGTCTGAGCAGACCCCAGAGCTTTGTCCACATGTTGACCAAAAAAATATTGTTTTCCAGGGCTGGGGTAGGGGAGATAGCTCAGTAGTCATGGATGCACGTCCTTAGACATGAATTCTATTGGCCTGGGAGCAGATCGAGCTAACAGGGATCGCCCAAGTGCAGAAACGGGTGTTTTTGTGCAGGGATGTTAACCGTGGCTGTGAGTGAGAGCGTGGGGACCTGCCTGGCTAAGGCGGGCTGGGGGGCGGGGAGGGGAAAGATGAGAAACTAGCAGGAAGTCGCAGGCTGGGCTGGCCTGGGGGACAGGAAGTGCCCCCTGCTGTGATGGTGTGACAAACCATGGGTTGGGGGCTTGGAATGAGGTATCAGCTGGCCCCTGTGGACAGCACGACTGTGAGTGCCCCTGGGACAGAGCTTCCAGAACATTCCGTGAAGTTGGAATCCATCCGGGAGCTGGAAGAGAATGCTGTGTCCCACTATCAGCTTGGGGACCCTGGTGGGGGGGGGGGGGGGGTTGCTAGGAACCAGCTACAGGTGTGAAGGGGGGAGTGGAATACAGACCCCCGGGTAGGGTTAACAGGAAGGACCCCAGGCCCCCGGCCCTTTCATCTCCTCCTGGAAAGAGCTGCATGCAGACGAAACACCAAACTGTCCCCACTTTGTAGGAAAATCAAGTGGAAAGCAAGTCTGAGCAAAGACAAGTCCAGCCCCGGCTCACGGCCCAGAGACAGTTGGGGACAGTGGGGAGGTCACTGGCCTTTCACGCCACTGATGGGCTCTGCCCTGAGCCCCCCGCGAAGGATCCCTGAGCACACGGCCCGGAAGCTGGTTCTGAGAACCACTGGGTGCTCAAACAAACAAAACCAAACTCCAAAAAATGCCCTTTTAGTATTTCCTGCTGAGTGGAGAAATCTGTGGGCAGAGAAGGCCGGCTTGACCAGCTGTGAACAAGATCACAGTGGTGAAATTGGAGCACCACAGTTCCATCCAGTGTCAAAAGGACCTCAGTTATGTTTCAGGAGCATAGCTCTGCCTTACACACACGCATGGACTAAACTAAAAAGGGCCATCCAAGGTCGGCCTTTGAAAAACTCTGGGGATAAAGCTTTGGATTCTCAGAAAAGTCAATTAGAGCAAAGACTAATCAGGATTTTCTTACACTTCAGGTCATTCTGAAGGAGTGTCTTTCTCTATTATGTTCTTATTGCCTACATGGGTTCTTTCCTTTTAAACAATTATGAAAAAGGTAAGTTTAAGGACTTTCAAACTCTGGAGGGTAAAATAGTTCCCTCTCCCCACCCTGCCCACTCCCTTCAAAATGAGCTGGAGAGCTGGAGGGACAGCTCGTGCAAAGCATGTCACCCTGAACATGAGGTGGTCCCCAGAACACCAACAAGAGCAACTCCCTAGCCAAAGCCAAAAATAGCTCCTGAGCACTGCTGGGTGTGGCCCAGAAACAAACAAACAGTGCTGCCTCCCAAACTTGGCAGAACATTGTGAGAGAGACAGTATAGGGAGAAGTACTGGCCTGCACTCATCCAACCTGGAGCTCAATCCCCATCATAGAGTACACACTCACCCCAAGCTCTGCCAGGAGTGATCCCTGAGCAGAGTCAGGAGTAAGCTCCTGTGAGTGTGGCCACAAGTCCCTGGCTTCCAGAAATACAAATAACTTACCCACATGTAATCCTACTTGACCTTCAAGCTACTAAAGTAAGGGGGAAAAAAAAATCAACCCATGGGGGCTGGAGCAATAGGAGAGTGGGTAGGGCATTTGCCTTGCATGCGGCCAACCCAGGTTTGATTCCTAGTATCCCATATGGTCCCCTGAGCACCACCGGAAGTAATTCCTTAGTGCAGAGCCAGGAGTAACCCCTGTGCATCGCCAGGTGTGACCCAAAAAGCAAAAAAAAAAAATCAACCCATGTGAAAACAAAGGCTGGGAACTGAAGTGAATTATCTATAGTCTTGCTTGTATTGTAAGTTGTGGCTTGTATTGGTAAGGTCAAACGAAAGCTCTTTTGTCTTTTTTCTGGGATGCTCTTTCTACAGCACAACACTGGTTCCAGCCCTTCTCTGAGTGAATTCAGGGCTAGCACATTCAGGAGGAGGAACAGTGGCGCCCACACAAAGCTCAGCCAAGTCACCCATTACATGTCCTGAATATCACCCCATTAAATTGTGGTTTGCTCTTCCTGAAATGCATCCTTGCCTTTCATTTTCCACATGTAAGTCCTTCTTTCTGGTTTTCCTTGTTAGTTAATGAATTTCTGGCCCCCAGAGGAGTCCATTTGCTCACTCCATGAGATACGATTACAAATCCCAATCTAGTTACTAACCTTACTGCTTCATACCAACAAAGCTTTCTCTATGCTCCAGGTCAACACTAAACCTCACTCCCTGCAGAAGCAGTTAGTATATTTAGCGCATAGAAAGGCTGCTGTATCTTACCCTTGACTATATCTCTCCTACAGTGAAAACTGCCAGGGTGGCAACATGGGACTCTCAAAAGATTAAGATACATATTCACATTCCATTACCATGGTTTGAAACTCAGATATTTGTTCCTGCAATAACTAACCTACTACTTGTGCCCCCCCCTTTTTTTTTCTTCTATAAAGCCTATTTTGCTTTTTAAGGCCACTGTAAGCATATATTTATGCCTTTAAAAATAGTAGATAATTTTCAGAGTCACACCTTGACTCTGTAAGTACTCCAATGTTTTTTTCTTATTCATGATTTTTTTTTTTTTTGGCTTTTTGGGTCACACCTGGCGATGCACAGGAGTTACTCAGTTACTCCTGGTTCATGCACTCAGGAATTACTCCTGGCGGTGCTCGGGGGACCATATGGGATGCTGGGAATTGAACCTAGGTCGCCTGCGTGCAAAGGCAAATGCCCTACCCACTGTGCTATTGCTCCAGTCCCTTATTCACGAGATCTTAACCTCCATTTATTTTGAAAACTTGAATCTACCTGCTAACCCACTTTCTGGGGGAACTTTGGCCACAGATTTGTTCCATCAGTAGCACAAAACACCACCCAGAGGGAAAGCAACCACAAACAGAGCACAGAGATTTAATTCTTCTAGCAGTAATTGCTCATTCAATAGCAAAGCAAAAAGTATCTAGAAAGTCCATACTGTGTGCTGGGCACTTTGCTACTTTAAGGACACCAAAAATAAGACAAAGTCTCAGCACTCAGTGTAGGGAGGAAATAAGGCCCATTCAAGGCAGGCTTATAAAGTGCTAGGTTCAAGTGGGGAAAGTTACACCGTTGACATTTGCTTCCCCTTCCTCCTCTTCCTCCTCCTCCACTTCTTTTCTACATTGATTAATAGGTGTTTTTTAATGAATGCCTTAGGATACATACTCTGGGAACTTATTAGAATTCTGCTTCAGAATAAATGTATCTTAGTAAGTTACAGTGGTTTGAGTGTCAGGAATTTTCTGTGTTTTACGTTATTTAATGTAAGAGGAATGATTTTTTTTTTCTCTATTTCATGGAGAAGGAAATGAGGCTCGAAAAAGTTTGCGACTAGTTGAAGGGCATCAAGTCCATGATCACGTGACCCCAAAACCCTGAGTTTCCCTTCAGCTGCACGCTCATTGGCAGGAGTTGGGGCTCTGAGTCCACTCAAATGAAAAGATGTTCCACGTTCAGCGAGAGTTCTTAGAAGAGAAGAAACCATGCAGAAGAACCAAAGCACAAGTCACCAAAGCCTGTCAAACCAAGGGCATTAAAGTGGATTTTATAGGTTCTCTTTCAAATCCAGAGACTACTATTATGTTCTTAGAATGCGCATGGTGTTAGCTTGCTATGATATGGGATTTCTCCTAATACATAACTGGCTTAAATACCTTCTTTATTGTTCACAAAACCAGTCTTCTTGAGCACTTTTTAAATTCCCCATTCTCTATTTAAATGTTTTTTATCAATCTTTCTGACTTCTCATTGTAACGATAGAAAGAAAGAAAGAAAGAAAGAAAGAAAGAAAGAAAGAAAGAAAGAGTAGTAGGTTATTAATTGCAGGAACAAAATCTGCAAACCATGGTGATGGAATGTGAATGTATATCTTAATCTTTTGAAAGTCCCATGTTGCCACCCTGGCAGTTTTCACTGTAGGAGAGATATGGTCATGGGCAAGATACAGCAGCCTTTCTGTGCGCTAAATGTACAAACTGCTTCTGCAAGGAGTGAGGTTAGTGACTAATTTATCACCACTAATAAATTACACAGAAGTAACAAAAAAACACACGACATTGTCTCTGAAGCAATCTAACCAACAATCTAAGTATAATCCAGTCTTATTGCTGAACTTTTAGTATACAAAGACATGGTAAATCAAGAAACAATGTGATATACCAAATAAATATAGAATATGGAATTTTGTACAAATAAAGTAGAATGGGGGCCGGAGTGATAGTACATCAGGTAAGGGCACTTGTCTTGCATGCTGCTGATCCTAATTCAATTCCCCAGCACTCTTCAGAAATGTCTATGTAGAAGAAAAGTTGAAGCTCTGTTCTGTTTTACTTTGGACTGGGGTTAAGACTTGAACCTGGGGCCTTCTACACGTACCGCATGTGCTCTAGCACCTTTAGGGTGACTTCCAGGCCTGAATCATTATCTATGAGTATAAAGATGATTTAAAATGCTGAGGTTATGACTCCAAATCCACACACTAAGTCCTGAACACCTCCAGGTACGACCCCAAAACAAAACCAAAAAAAAAAAAACCTTACCATTCCTACACCGAGGAGACAGAAGCACATGGTTAATAACTGTTAAGTGTAGCTACTACTTGCTTATTTGTCATTTTTTTTAATAAAGGAAAAGCTTGTCTCTTCTTTGAGCTGGATTCCTATGTAGAAAAACATAGGCACATAAAGATCTTATTAGCATGACTAAATGCTCATCTTTTTCAAGAGTTCAAATCTATCCCTCAGATGTTCAAGATTGAAGAGGCAGCCAGCAGAGGAAGGTACTAAGAGCCATCAAGATTTTTCCAGAACTAAATTGTCCTACCCAATGCCTGGCTTCACACAAGCACCCTATACTTAACTCCAGCACTCCCTGTACCTGGGAGTTGACTCATGCAAGACAGCTCATCAAATTGAAAAGCTACCATATTTCAGAATATAGTTACGATTCTTCTCCCAAGAGAATGAAATTTGGAGTCTCCAACCAGCAGAAAGAAAAGCTTTAGGTCAGTTTTACAATTTGCAATGTTTATTTTTCAGAAAGATAACCTGGTCATTTGAGTTTCACTTTTTGATTTTTATTTATTTGTTTCTTCTAGCATGTGTTATGTAAGAAGCATAAGAATGGGAGGGGGGAGAGGTATGCTTCATATAGTCTGATACTCCAAAGGCCTTATTAGTTAGAATAAGAAGCAAAGTAGATGAGAATGTAAATAAGCCAAAAGCACACAGGTGGTGGAATTGGTACTGAAACTACTGTGTGCCTGAAACAACTGTTACGAACAACTTTGTAAATCACAGTGCCTTAATAAAATATTTTAAAATTTGAGTAATAAATAAATAAGCCAAAATTTTATTCCACCCATAGGAAATTCTATTCCTGTTTGTGCCTTCCTGGAAGGACAGCAACCAAAAGATAAACCTGATACATTTGAGCTTTCCCAAAGGTAGGCAGTGAAAAAGAGATGAACTACACCCGTGCTTAAATATTCATATTACTTGGGAAAAGACAAATGTGAAGTACTAATCTGAAAAAAATTTAAAGAACTTTCAACTTATTTGACCCTTTCCCAAAGTTAAAAACATACCACGCTGCCACACTATCTAAAAACATGAAATAAACTGAACCTTTATATATCCGTATATCTAAAGGGGTGCATGTGAATCAACGTATATATGTATGTGCCCAGAAAATGTGAAAATGTTTCTTTTCGATTGGGGACTTCAAGCTTATCCCAAAGCGCAAGAAGTCTTACCTAGGTACAAGGACGCGTTTTCTTTCTTGACATTGTCGTCTAAGTAGGTTGGTCCCAGGGTATAAATGGGCGTGGAGCCCATTCCGATGAGAATCTGCGCGCAAATGAATAACGCCACGTAGACCCAGTGATTATTTCCTCCCGAGTCCTTCGGGCAGGCGGGGGGCTCCAAGGCCGCCCTGGTGTTACCAGTCTGGCACAGGCCATCGTTGGAGGCCGAGGCGTTCAACTCTTGGATCTGGTAGGGAGGTGAGATGAAGTGAGGTAAAGCGAAGAGCGCAGCGCCCAGGGCGATGAAAAGGCCCCCCACGGCCAGCCACAGCGGCCGCCGACCCCGGCCACCAAAATAACTCACGAACACCACCACCACCAAGCTCCCAATGTCAAAGCAGCTGACCAGCAGCCCGGACTCGGAACTCTTGAGACTGTAGCGCCGTTCGATGGTGGTGATGACACTGCTCAGGTAGCCGGAGACCATCAACGCCTGGATGAAGGTCAGGAAGCACATGCAGACCAGGAAGCAACGGGAATCCGTGAGGACCACGTAGAAGCACCTTCTCCCCTGGAGCGTGGCCAAAGCGGAGGACACCGACACGGTTTTGCTGATGTCCACGCTGTGGTTACAGTCTGCGAGCCCGGCCATCTCTGCCGAAGTGCAAGGGGCAGAGGGACTGGGGCTCATCCCACTCCGGCCCGGCTTCACCTCCGGGTGGTCCAGAGAATCGACGCAGCTGGACTTGGCGTCTACACCTGCGGGACTAAGGTCTGACCGGCAGGAGGCGCTGTTCAAGACCGGTAAACTCTTGGACCTCAGGGACTCGGGTTCGCCCTGCTTTTGGACAGCTCCAGCCGCGCCGGGTGCTTCCAGCCGCTCTCCAGCCGGGGGCTGCACCCCAGTGCCGTGGTCCATGGCTCTGACAATTCCGATCCGAACCGCTGGCTGAACGAACACGCTCTCAGGGACTCCGCGGCTCTCCCCTCACCCAAACCCACGCAGCCGTGGCCACCGCGGACCGAGTCTGGAGCCGCAAACCCGCGCCGGCGGGCATCCTCACTCGCAGGGAGGCGCCCAGGGCATGCCGCGGGTCGACAGGGCTCCGAGGCTCGGCCGCCGCGTGCCCCGGGGGACAGGGGTCCGCGCGGCGCTGCCACGAGCCCTGCTACACGTCCACCTCGGAGCGGGCGCTCGCGGCAGGCGCATCCCCTCGGCCCGTGGTCGCCGGAGCAAGTACGCGCGGTGCCCAGTGTGGGGCGCTTACCGCGGCCGTCCGCACTGCATCGGGCCCGGGAGGAGCCGGCTCCTCGCCGCCGGGGTTCCAGGAGGAGCGCACACTCTCCGGCGTGGAGCTCGCAGCCTGCAACGCAGAGAGAGGGCGGTCAGCGAAGGGCTGTGGCCGGCGGGGCAGCGGCGGGCGGGGTGGGGGTGGAGGCTCGGACCGTCCCGAGTGAGACCGAGGGACGCGCTCGGGGAGCGATGCCCAGGAGGCGCGGCGGACCGCAGCCCGGCAGCCGGAACAATAAGCAGCGGGCGGTCTGCAGAGACCCTCCCTCATTGTCTCCGCCGACTTGCCCCCGCCCCGCCCCTTTCCCTTAAACAGCGCATCTATTCTATGTTAATAATTATCAACCTGGCAGCTCTGAGTCAGAGCCACTGCCTCTTATTCTACAAAAGTAATAACACCTTTCGTACTCCTACTCCAAGCCTCAAAATAGAAAATGCCCCCAAAAGAACAAAGGAAAGTTTGGGACTTCTTATGATGCTGCTTTCCCCACCACCACCCCCCCGCAGGTGGTGTTGTTGATTTTTTTTTTTAAAAAAAACGCACAACACACCTTCAATCCCCAAATTTTAAAAGGATGAGAAAGGAGGAGAGCTACGTGTATACAGACACCCTTGTGCTTAGGCACGTGTGCGCAACTGCCTATGAATCCACCAGTCCCATCACTTAGAGACACGTCCTCAAAGCCCCAGGCAGCAGCAGCAAAAAAAAAAAAGGTCAGCATGCTTGTCTTTTCCCCACACTAAAAATAATCCCCCCCCACACACACACACACACACACTCACACACTTTCCCCACCCCCAGCCCGAAAGAACTATTCAATTACAGATACCGGGGGCATTCGAGGCTGCGGCCCACACCAAGTCCCAGCGCGCAGTGTCAAGTGAAACTGAAAATCAATTAGCTCTGCGGAGGGGTGGGGAAGCCACAACCAAACAAAGAGATGCCGGCACGCTGTCACAGACCGCGCCACGAGCCCCCGAGCCCGCGCGGTCACAGGCGGCCGGCCGGGAGGTGTTGCTATTTACAGCGAGCGCACCCCGCCAGCGTGGTCCCCGGGTCCGCGCGCGCGCACACACAACACACACACACACACACACACACACACACACACACACTCCACGGGCGCGTAGGTGTTGCAACCCTTGCTGCACCCAAGCTTGAATTCAAGAGAAATCCTAAAACAGGTGTGTCCCCGCGGTAAGCCCCAGCCCGTAATCTTCCACTTGGGGCTTCCGACCGGGGTGGGGGAGTTGGTGGGGGGAAGCTGTGCACCAGGTGGGAGAGAAGTGGCCGCGGGGTGGCACCGGGTCTTCCTCGGCGGCGCGCTTTTGTGATGCTGCTCAAGAGCAGAGGGGTAGGATCCGGGAGGAAGGCGGCTAGGCTGCCGAGCGAGCGGGGGCGGCAGCGCTGGCGTCTCCCAGGGCTCTGCAGAGCCAGATCCGCTCCGGATTCCCGGCCTGCCGCCGTGCACGGCGCGGGCATCCCCGCCGCCCGCCGCCAGGAGCCTTCCGGGGGGAACCCCACCGGCGGCCGCGCGCCGGGCCGGGAAATTCCAGCAAACTCGCTCCCGGAGCCGGGGGCGTCCGAGCCCCTGCCCGGGCAAGCACCGCGCGGCAGCGCACACGCCGAGCACACGCTGAGCCGGGTGGGGAGCCCTCGGGGCCGGCGGGGGATCTCGGGGACACCCCCTGAGCGCGCGCGCGCGAACACACACACACACGCGCGCGCGCACACACACACACACGCACACACGCACACACACAAACACTGTCAGCTGGGGACAGCTCACCGCGCAGCCGGCGCACCAGCAGCGGCTACTCACTCGTGGGTCTGCGGGGAAGGCTGGCTGGCTGGAGGTGTGCAAGGGCGGTAGGAGTTGGGAGCAGCCTGGGGAAGTCGCCGCCGTCCAGCGGCCGAGAAATCGGTGAATGAGACTGTGACTCAGGCTGAACTCTTCCCCCGGCTCGTCGCCTGTCACCCAAGCCTTTCCAAACACGCGCACGGAGACGCGCCCCCAGCGGAGCCGAGAGGGCGCAGGCGCGCGGGCAGCAGCCGGCCCCGCCTGGTGGCAGCCACCCCCCTGCCCTTCACCCTGCCGGCAGCACCGAACCCCCGAGGGAGCAGCTCCCCGGCCCGAGGAAAGAGTCCTGCCAGAATAAAATATTCTGTGCCACGGGCCCCCACAATGTCTCCGGGAAAGGTTCTGGGGACCAGTGATCATCAAGACAGGATCCCAGGAATGCGGGACTCTAATCACGAAGAAACGCTGCTCTCAGTAACGTAGAGCAGGGTCAGTTCCATAGCCGATGCTACCCCAGACCCTCATCCCCACTCATCGATCCCACCCTCAAGCCCAGGCAGAAGGAGTGAGACGGCATGGATGAGGCAAAGCAGAAAAAGTCTGCTTTCACAGGTTGTGTAAATCAGCACTGACTCCTGTGTCAGTCGAGTCAGCCCCCAAAACAACTTTGGAGGCAATCTCTGAGCAAAATGTGATGTGGCATTGGATAGGGGTTTGGAGAGGAAAGGATTGGTTAGGGCCTTTAGACAAGAAATCCAGGAGAAAATGGGCCAATGGGGAGGTAGGAACAGATAGTATTTGCCTTGCATGGCACTGACCCAGGTTTGATCCCCAGCATCTCATATGGTCCCCTGAGCACCACCAGGAGTACACACACACACACACACACACACACACACACACACACACACGGGCCAATGTCAGTTGTCGCTGAAGTTCCACCCTTGGGTGATTTGGATGGATGATTCCCAATAAAAATACAGGAGCAGAGCTGGAGAGCTAGAACAGGGGTTAAGATTTGCCTTGCACACAGCCCACCAGGGTTTGATAGCAGAGGCATGGCATAAAGCACACTTCTCTTCCCCCACCTCCCAAGCACTGCCAGGAGTGACCACTGAGCACAGAGCCAGAAGTAAGCTCTGAGCACTCCAGGTGTGGCCCAAAGTCAAAATAAATAAACACAAATACACAGGACGTAAACTAGGGTTTAAGGGCAAAGATAGTTCTCAATTAAAGTTATGCTGACTTTGAAATGCCTTTGGGACACCCAAGTGTGCAGAACACATAAGCCATTGGTTCAGCTGCACACAGGAAGAGCAGGCTAGAGCCATGGATAATGAGTTCTCAGCCCTAAGATGGCACAGTGAATAAGGAAGATCACGCAAACTGAGGAGAGGTAGCTTTAGAGACATAGTCTGGGGATAACAGTAAGAGAGAGGGAAGCTAAGGAGGGCAACTAGAAGTTGTGAGCATGTTATGGTCAGGTTGTTAAGAATCAGGAAATTTTCGGGGCTGGAGTGATAGCACAGCCGGTAGGGCGTTTGCCTTGTACTCGGCCGACCCGGGTTCGATTCCCAGCATCCCATATGGTTCCCCGAGCACGGCCAGGAGTAATTCCTGAATGCATGAACCAGGAGTAACCCCCGTGCATCGCTGGGTGTGACCCCAAAAAAAGCAAAAAAAAAAAAGTATCAGGAAATTTTCAAAGGAGAGTGGTCCTTTGCATAAAGAAGAAAGACAAGCTGGATGGTAACTGAAGAGTCCATTTAGCTGTCTGCAGCAGGAAGACACTGGTGAACTTTGAGAGGTGAACTTTGGCCTGCGGTGAGGAAAGAGCACAGCTGGAGTCTGTGATAGCCAGCAAAGTCATATCAATGTTGACCCTGACCTTATCCGATGAAAGCATTGTCTCCACTTGGCACATGTGAGGGGTGAAGTGCAGAGAGGATAAGCCACAGGGCTAGTCTGTGAACAGAATTCATCAAAAGTCCCTGCTCCTAACTGTGACTCTGTATTGCTCATGACTGTATAACAGATTGACTTATCAATGTACCTTGCATCAGTTAATAATCAAAAACCACCAGACCTACATCAAATCTTCAGCCAACAAAATAAGCCAACTGAATCTAGAAAGATAATATAGCAGGTAAAGTACTTGCCTCACACATGGCTGACCTAGGTTTGTTCCCAGGACTACATATGGTCCCCGCCCTCAAACCCCCCATCCCCTCCAGGAGTGATCCCTGAGAAGTCAACCCTGAGCACTACCTGGCTTAGTAAAAACAAAAATGAAACAAGCCAGCTAACAACCAAAAATGGTATTATGAGCTTGAGGTATGAGCAATAGCACAGCGGTAGGGCATTCGCCTTACAAGCAGCCAACATGGCCGACCCGAGTTCGATTCCTCCACCCCTCTCGGAGAGCCCGGCAAGCTACCGAGAGCATTCGATATGCCAAACACAGTAACAACAAAGTTGTTGGAGACGTTACTGGGCCCGCTCGAGCTAATCAACAATCAACGGGAGGGCCTTTACCTTTACCTAAGTAAATTTTTTTTAATTTTTATTTATTTTTTTTTATTGAATCACCATGAGATAGTTACAAGCCTTCATGTTTGAGCTACAGTCACATAATGATCAAACACCCATCCCTCCACCAGTGCAGATTCCCCACCACCAATATCCTCAATATACACCCCGTTTCCCACCCTCCCACTGCCTCCCAATATTCCCCATACTCTCTCTCTACTTTTGGGCATCATGATTTTCAATGCAGATACTGAGAGGTTATCATGTTTGCTCCATTATCTACTTTCATCACACATCTCCCATCCTGGCCGATTCCTCCAACCATCATTTTCTTAGTGATCCCTTCACTATTCCATCTGCCTTTTCCTCTTGAGGTTCTTCTTGAGACAGCTCAGTGTGGCAATGAAGCACTGACTGATCAAATAGGACAAGGACAGGGGCTGGAGAGATAGCACAGCAGGTAGGGCATTTGCCTTGCATATGGCCGACCTAGGTTCAATTCCCAGCATCCCATATGGTTCCCAAAGCACCGCCAGGAGTAATTCCTGAGTGCATGACCCAGGAGTAACCCCCGTGCATCACTGGGTGTGACCCAAAAAGCAAAAAAAAAGGGGGGGGGAACAAGGACAATCATGGTCTCAACCACTGCCACTGTGCCCTTTCTTTTATTTGTTTTTGCTTTTTGGGTCACACCCAGTGATGCACAGGGGTTGCTCCTGGCTCTGTGCTCAGGAATTACCCCTGGCGGTGCGTTCAGGGGACCATAACCATATGGGATGCTGGGAATCGAACCCAGGTCGGCCGCATGCAAGGCAAATGCCCCACCCGCTGTGCTATTGTTCCAGCCCCTGTGCCCTTTTCTTAATATCACCATAAGCCCACAGTGACTAATCCACAAACAGGTGCTATGACTCTAACTGTCACGTGTGTCCACATTTTTGTCTCCTATTACTGATAAGACAGGCAAAAATATGTGACATTTCCTATGCCCCAGTGCCCCTTCTGAGCCTTATTCTGGATTCAAACAGCATTGATCCTCTTCCTGGTACATCCTTCCTAGCTCCTGGGCTCTTCTCTTATTTCAGCCTCAGCCCCAGACAGGGACTGTGCTACGGCACATTCAGTCTGCAGCATCTGGGCCAGCCGCCCTTCCTGCTGAAAGTCAGATATCCTGTCCCTGGAACATCCTGTATTTATTCATGGTGAATTACCAGAGTTAGACTAGGACCAACTCTAAAAACTAATAGATTGTTTCATCACCACTAATAGAAAGATTATGACTTATGAACAGAAGATAAAAGACCCAATTAGCTATGAGTAGAGAAGGAAAGAAATAAACATTGAGCCAGAGACATTGCTTTTGTGCTCTCCTTTGCAGATAAATGTTACTCTTAGAAAAGTCTGGATTTCCACCCATCGAATCTAATTTTTAGAATAATGAAAAGAAATTGATTTTCATGGTGGGTGTATATGGGTAAGGGGGGGGGGGGGTCCTGCTTACCCCCATGACTTATTTCACAGATTGAAAGGAGGGCAATTGCCTGTATCTGTCTCGCGAGAGATATTGGAAGAGGAAGCACATGGCTATAAACTTTAATTTTCCAGGCTTGCTCAAGCTTTTAAGTCATCAGTCTAACTTGTACATAAACAGCTTCTTTCCCAGTACAATAAGTCAGAGGCCTTTGCTACAATGTACGGGATTAAAATCTATTTGGAAGACAGGGACGGAAAGCAGAAGGGTGCCTTTCTACCTTTCTCCACACCTTTCTTATCAAAGAGGGCTCATTTCACAGGCCCCTCATCTGGGCTACGAAGTTGAGTTTGGATGCAGAGGATTATCTGGGGGCCTGGAAATGTGGCTCAGTGGTAGAACTTGCCTTGGATGTAAGATGCCCTGGGTTTGGTTCCCTGCACCACACACACACAAATACACACAGAGGGAAAAAAAAAACATGTATGTATATATTTTCATATATATGTACATGTGTGTATATATTTATTCACTTCTTTAGTGGGCCTTGAATCCAATATATAGATCCTCCTAATATAGTTGTCCCTAATACCTGTGAATTCGGTGTTAGTTGTGACAAGGAGACAAAGTATCTTTTTTTATTTGAACCACTGTGAATTACAAAATTACAAAGATATTTATGATTGAATTTCTTCCATACATTGTTCCAACACCAATCCCTTCACCAGTGCCCACTCCCCTCCACCAAGTTTCCCCAGTTACCTCCCACCATCCAGCCTGCCTCTGTGTCAGGCATTTTTGTCCTCTCCCACTGTCCTAGTGTTCCCTTAGTATTTCTTTAAAAAAAAAAAAAATTAAAGAAGGGGAGAGAGGGGGAAAAAAAGTACAATTTATTCATAGACTTAGGAGATACACCCAGATTATTAACCTCTATGGCATACTTAAATTGTATTTATGTTCTTGAGTCCACAAAGGTGGTTTGTGATATGATGAATTTCCTCAATTTCTTCTCTTTATTTTATTTTTTAAATTTAATTTATTCAGATAGAACTGACATTTAACATCGTCTTGAGTTTAGGTGTGTGAGATAATTGGTATCTACATACACTGTAAACGGATCACAAAAGCAAATCTAGTTAACACCTATCACCACACAAAATTATGTAATTTTTTTCTCATTGTGAGAAATTTAAAGACTTACTCTCTAGACAGCTTCCAAAGAGATACAAAAGTGTTGTCAGCTATAAGGCTATAGAGCAAAGTCTTCACAGAAATTAGCATTTATACCCTAATTTAGAAGTAAATTTAAAGCCAAGTAAAACAGAAGAACAAGTCTGGCCTTGATGTACAGTAAATGAGGCCCAGGCCTGCCGGTGGTTTGTGGATCCTTTAAGTGCTAAAGAGCATAAGGAATTGTGGTTAGAGGATCCTAAAGCACTAGAGTTGAAAGGGCCAACTGTGTCCATTTTAGCACTGCAGGTCCCATAGCAGAGGAAACTACATTCTGTGAACCAGTGGCCACTGGCCACTGTCTAAAAGAGTCAAGGGAAGCTGGAATGATACTATAGAGGGGTAGACCATTTGCCTTGTACATGGCCAACCCATATTCAATCCCCAGCATCCCATATGGTCCCCTGGGCACGGCCAGGAGTCATTCCTGAGTGCAGAGCCAAGAGTAACCCCTAAGCATCACTGGTTATGACCCCAAAATAATCAGTCAATTATTTATTATCAATAAAAGACTGAGGACCCTCTCTGGGAGGCAACCTGGACAGGAAGACAATGCAAGAAACTTCTAGAATCTTTCATCTCCCTTAAAAAAAAATAAGCCAGGGGGCTACCTCCCACCACCTCCATGCTTTCAGAAGCCCCAACTGTCACATGCACACCCCGAAGTTGCCACTCAGTTGAAAAAATTACTTGAGCTATACCTTCCCAATAAAAATACTGAACTCCGGGGCTGGAGAGATAGCACAGTGGGTAGGGCGGTTGCCTTGCACACGGCCGACCTGGGTTCAATCCCCAGCATCCCATATGGTCCCCTGAGCACTGCCAGGAGTAACTCCTGAGTGCAGAGCCAGGAGTAACCCCTGTGCATCACCAGGTGTGACCCAAAAAGCAATATATATATATATATATATATATATATATATATGTATATATATATATATATACTGAACTCCCTTAACAAACATAATGACCCCTTAGTACCTGTATTGCAAACCATAATGCACAAAAGGAGAGAGAGAGAGAGAGAGAGGAAGAGAGAGAGAGAGAGAGAGGAAGAGAGAGAGAGAGAGAGAGAGAGAGGAAAATGCCTGCCTCTAGGGATGGGAGATGGGGGCTTGGGTGTGGTGGGAGGGAAACTGGGGGCAGTAGTGGTAAGAAATGTACGACTGGTGGAGGGATGGGTGTTGGAACTTTAAACTTTAAATCACGAACAGCTTTGTAATGGTCTATCGCACAGCAATTCAACTTAAAAAAAAAAAAAGCCAAAAGGCTGTAGAGATTGCACAGGGGTCAGGGACTCAGATATAGTGGCCCAGTTTGATCCCCACTACTTTATAGACCCCTGCCCCAGCACTGCCAGGTGAGGCCAGGGTGATCCTCCAGCAATGAACCTGTCCTCCGCTCATGTATGGAACGAGTCCAGTTGCTTATTACCTCGAGTCAGTCTTCACGGTCTCTGAGCACTGGTGGTTGGTTGGTTGGTTGGTTGGTTGGTTGGTTGGTTGGGTGGTTGGTTGGTTGGCTGGTTGGTTGGTTTGGGGGGAGGGAGAATGTAACCAAATTAAATTACAAACCAGATACTGCAAGGATAAGAATGAGGAGAAAGTGCCAGAGCAATAGTACAACAGAAAGGCCATTTGCCTCGCACATGGCCAACCTGGGTTTGATTTCCAGCATCTCATATGGTCCCCTAAGCACCGCCAGGAATAATTCCTGAGCAGAGAGCCAGGAGTAAACCCTGAGCATCACTAGGTGTGAATCAAAAAAGCTCCTTCCAAAAAATAGAAAAATGAGAAGGAAAATTCCTATGAAGAGATGAAATTGTACATAAAATTCTAGATTCCTGGGGTTGAAGAGATGGTACAGTGAGTAAAGCAGTTGTTTTACTTGGTTGAATCCCCAGTACCCCACATGGTCCACTGAGCATGCCAGGAGTGATCCCTGAGTGCAGAGCTAAGAGTAGCCCTGACCATTACCAAGTGTGGCAAAAAAAAAAAAAAATTACATTCCCTTTGCGAGCGTTGGAGGGATAGCACAGCGGTAGGGCGTTTGCCCTGTGCGCAGCCAGCCCAGCCGAGCTGGGTTCGATTCCTCCGCCCCTCTCAGAGAGCCTGGCAAGCTACTGAGAGTATTCAATATGCCAAACACAGTAACAAGAAGTCTCACAATGGAGACGTTACTGGGCCCGCTCGAGCAAATCGATGAACAACAGGAGGACAGTGTTTTGTTTTGTTTTGTTTTGTTTTGTTTTTACATTCCCTTTAAATACTACCATAATTTCCATGATTGCTTGGAAAAGAATGGAGTGGAGGGGGAAGAAAGGTAGATAAGAAGGGGTCCAGGGCAGGAAAGGAAAGGAAGGAGACAGAGCAGACATCCTCTCAAGCTTCTCTACGAACTCTTAGCAGTTGCGCCTAGAAGCCATTTCTCAAGGTTATGTTTGCAGTCAGCAACTCTGAGTGACAAGACACCCTTTTCTTCTGGTCAGGCTTGCCTCTGCTTGTATCTGTGGGACCACAGGCCCAGGTGTCTCCTTTATAATGCAGGTCACTGTACTCACAGGCCTCCAGGATGAAATCTTCACTCCACCTGTGGAAGAGGAGCCATGAACAGACACCTCTGGCAGCTGACTCTGCCACGAGCACCTTTGTCCATCTCTGATCCCGGAGTCTCTTCCCAGCACCCATGAAACAGATGGCAGCCTGGAAGCTAAGTGAAATCTTGTGAAATCTTAAATGTGCCTCTAATGTGCCTCACAGGCACCCCTCACCCCAGTTTTAATTTTCTGACCCAGATATTAGCATCCTTTACTGAGGTAGATCTTTCTTCCAGCATAAAGTCTACCATGAAAACTAAGCACATGGGAAACCATGAAATTATCTGTGTTAGATACAGTTTTTTGGTGTCCAGTGTGTTACTGCTTTTTTGTTCCTTCTTCAATGGAAGAGTCTGAAGAACCAAAGGAGGGAGGGAGGGAGGGAGGGAGGGAGGGAGGGAGGGAAGGAGGGAGGGAGGGAGGGAGGGAGGAAGAGAAAATGCCATTCCCCAGATTCCCTTGCAGACCTAAGTTGGACACTTCATTCAACTGCCTGGGGTCAAGAGACAGCACAGCTGGGCCGGGTAGGCACTTGTCTTGCAAGCAGCTGAGCTAATTTGCTTCCCAGTACCACCAGTGATCTCTACACAAAGAGCTAAGAATAAGCACAGACAAATATGGCCCTCAAATAAATCACAACCAAGTAACCACTGAGCTAAGACCAGTCTCAGATCCAGTGGACAAGAATTTATGTACACAGAACCAGGTGATAATACAGCAGATAGGGCACCTGCCTTGTATCCAGCACACCTGTGTTTGATTTCCAGCACCCCAGATTGTCCCTGAAGCCCCTTAGAAGTGATTTCTGATAGCAGAGCAAGAAGTAAACCCCGAATACTGCCTGGTGTGTCCCCACCTCACACCTCCCCCCCAAAAGAATTGATGCACTCTTGTGAGTTTGGGAGAGTAGAATGAGACCCAGACCACACCATTTGAGCTGCTTCAGGTCATGAGTGTGGTATCTTTCTGCTTTAGTACTCAGCAGTCCCAACTCCAGCTTCAGAAGGCTGAGAGGTGATTGTAGCTTTGGCTGCTTTTTAATCTCTGAGTTTAGGGTATTCTGAAGGTGAGAGACCAGTCAAAGTTTTTACTCCCGCACCCTCCTGACTGGCACATGTGCCAGTTTCCCTAGAAGGGCTGATTGTCAGTGTTTAGAGTCATTCATGGTCACAGGACCTAGAGGTCATTTATCTAGTCAGAAATACCATATACACATAACCCCCCGTAGCAGATCCTAAAAGTCCAGAGTAGTTCGTCTGTCTTACACTGAACAGAGATGCATATACTTGGGTCAGGAATTGAGTACAGTGGTGGAATACTTGTCTTGCATGTTTGAGGACTGGATTCATTCCCCAAAACTGCAATACACACACACACACACACACACACACACACACACACACACACACACCAAAGGTAAATACACTGCTGCAGAGTCAGATGGAGAATTAGAACTCATTCATTCAGGGTTCCTCTACCTAGCCACCTTGCAGAAGAACTTTTTAAGACTTGCCTCCAAGAGACCCTGAAGTATCTGTAACACTGCCCCAAACACCCTGATCTAGAGAGCAAAGCAAAAGAAAGCTTATTTTTTCTCCCTCTCCTTTACCTTCTGGATTTCTATTTCCTATCCAAAGAGCAGACCTGTCCTCTAGACCACTGAAAAGATAGTTTCAGGACTGATCTTATCCTAGGGCTTAGAAGGCTAATGGACACAAGGTCATGGACAAACAAGCACTGTAAGGTGATTACACATTGTTGGGCTCCCTCCTACAAAGTAAGCAGCAAGACAGGAGGTTCACAATTCCTGGCATTAATCTGAAAGACCTAAATCTCACAGTGTTCCAAACAATGTGTGGTGTAGCCCTGCGGTGAGTGAAGGGCAGAGCCAGTCCTTCCTCACCTGCCCACCCTCTTCTGAAGGTCTCTGTCACCTGTAGGCCAGGGAGACCAAGTTAGAGAAGATCAAAGACTCCATGGAAAACTGACACTGCTCCATTTCTACAGAGTAGTTAGGTGACGCAAATTTCATCGCAAGAAGATGTTCCAATTCTAAATGTATCATTATTGGGCTCTGAGTCATAGTGTAGCAGGTAGAGCACTTGCCTTGCACACAGACAACCTGGGTTTGATCCCCAGCATCCCATATTGTCCCCTGAGCACCACAGGAAGTAATTCCTGAGTGTAGAGTCAGGAGTGACCCTTGAACATTGCCAGGTGTGGTCCAAAAGCCAAAAATAAATTTTAAAAATGAAACAAAATAAAATGTACCACAATTATGGAAAGAGAGAAAGGGGGAAATGCTGTCAATTTGACTTACACGATGTCTAAGTGATTAACGAGAGAAAGAGAAGTCAGTTGCCAAGCTGCCTACATTTAATTCTGGCTCTGCCACTTAGGAACATACAGCCTTGGGAAATTGCCGAAAGCTCTCCACTAGGTTTTTACTGACAGTATCACCTCACAGAGCTTAAACTGTAAAGGAGCAAAACTCATGCAAATGAATACAACAGGATCTGGATGGAGGTAGAGGCTTCATAAATATTAGCCACTGTTACAAATCAAGCATTTCTGTCTTTTATGTTTGTCTTAATTATATTGTTCATCTCTATTTGTTGGAGAGCAGGAGATGCAGAACCTTTTTTCTGTGGCCAGGGAGGATTGGGCCACACCTTTTGGCACTCAGGAGCTACTTCAGGCTCTGTGCGCCAGGGTCAATTATGGCAGTGGTCAAGGGATCATGTGGGATGCGGGGATCAAACCCAGGTCGGCTGTATGCAAGGTAAATGCTTTGCACACCTGCTTTAATATCACCCAGGCCTGAATAATAGTACATTTTGGAATTGGGGCATGTTCTTGCAATGAAATCTGCATCAACTAAATACTCACTAGAAATGGAACAGTGTCAATTTTCTATAGAGTCTTTGTTCTTCTCTAGCCTGATCTTCTGGCCACAAGTGACAGGCCTTCAGAAGGTCTGAAGTAATGATGCTGGAGATCAAACCAGCACTCTCGCCCACAGATCATAAGTTTGGTTCTCTGAGCTATCTCTGCATCTCCATTAAGAATCTTCAGACCACATACTTGCCTTGGATTGGCTTCCTGTCTGGGAAATATGCTCAAACTCATAAAAAACATAACATATCATTGAGGGGGCAGTTTCTAGTGGTTTTGTTTGATTTGTCTGTTTGCTTTGTTTGTCTTCTAGTTATTGGGGGACAGGAGGCCTCTCAAGCAATGCTCAGAGGACGCAGGAGTCGCTTACAATGATACTAGGTCAAACAGCAGGACTGTTTGATACTAGTACTCAGTAATGTAGCCGTGCTAGAAGGAAGGAACTAACCAGGGGTGTCCAGAGTCATGTGGTACCAGGACTCAAATTTGAAGCCTAGAGCATACAAGGCATGAACCTTTGACCCTTCATCTACCTCCCTGACTCCCAAAAATTCCTTTGTTATCAGTACCCCCAGTATCTCTCAGCATTTATAGCAAACAATAATTATCCCTGTTATCAACTATATTGGGACTCTCTATTTGACATTCTTTATTTTATCTTCTCTCGGGTATATATTAGTCACCCCTTTTATGGAAGAAGAAGCCAAGAATTCGAAATGACCAACTTGCCTTAAATTATTCAGCTTAGAAAATACAGAGAGATCCAAACCCAGATAAGCCCAACTGCAAAATCTTTGCCCAGCTATGTTCTCTATTTTGTCCCCATCATTCTTTGCGTAAGTTTTAGGAACTCATCTATTGATTCAGAAAGACCCGTCTCTATAGAGTGGAGCAATATTTAAGTAGATTGAAGGGGGAAGCAATCCAAGTACAAACAGTGCAGGCTAGAGCTGGTGAATAAAGACACACCGCGCTGTCCTCTTAACTCCTGGTTCCTAGGATGACTCGGATTCAAGTCATTTATAAGGCTGTCTGACCTTCCACACCGCTAGCTGTGGTTTTCATTCCCCACTCCTGATTCCTCCCAAGCCTTCCTGCATTCCTGCCCTTTACCAAGCAGCTGGAGCATCAGGGGCTCAAGCTTAACATAAAGTCCATCTTTCTTAATGTCACTGCCCACAGCCTCCTGCATTCCAAAGAAGGCTGAAAAGCAACTGTCAGTTGGGATGAGTGAGCCTGGCCTCATATGCTCCCAGCCAGTCTTGCCAAAGAGAGACAAAATCAAACCTGCCATATAATAGAAATTGTTAAGTAAAATCTACAGAAACACTGGAGAAGGATTATCGACTGACCCATGTTTGATCCCTGGTACCTTATATGGTTTCCCAGGCACTGAGCACCACCCAGTGTGGTCCAAAAACTACAACACAAATTGAACAGGACAACAAAATATAGAAATATAGGGGGATATATAGAATAATTTGGACTATACTATAAATATAGCACAGCTAAAAGCTGCTCGCTTTTGCGAACATCCTTTCTGAAAAAAAAAAAGCACTTAGTAAGAGTTCCAAAATTGATTCAAATTTCCCTCACTCCTCTTTGATGGGCGACATTTTGTTACTTATCTGATTGCAGGGAAAATTCCAAAATCCATGATCAATTTGAAAAATGTTTGGGGGCACAGGACACACCCCGTAGTGCTCAGGTATTGGCTCTAAATTCAGGAGTTTATCCCTGGTAGTGGGACCCTATGTAGTGCCAATAATCAAACCCAGGTTGGTCGTGTATAAGGGAAACACATTAGCTGCTGTTCTATCATGCTGGCCCAGGACACCATTATTTTTAACTATTACTACTATTGACTTCAACATATATAAAGGAACCTAAATGAGAAGCCTCTTAATTTAGATTCTCTTTGAATGTCTGTGAGCCTGTGACAATTGTTCTAATTCTTTTATTGTAACTAATGAATGAGAAGACCCAACACAAGTAGAATGTGCCACTTGGGCCATCATGGAAATGCTCTTAAAGGATTTAAAGGATTTCGTGTTCCATTTAGGGTTTGTAAAACCTGTCATCAAGGAGTGGGATTCAAGTGTCAAATGAATTGTCTGATGTGATTCCCTCTGTGAAAATTACAGCACGTAGAGTCTAAATTTAGTTTGCCTGAGCAGGAATGACCAGGCCAATGGGCATGCATGTAGTGAAAATATAACATCTAACATTGCCATCTTTTTTTCTTTCCTGTTAGTAGGTTTTGTTTGTGAAATTTCACACCAGAGGGAAAATGTGATATTTTTTCAAAAAGCAAGAACTATTGTTAAAATTAGTTAATTTTAGAGCCATGATGAATTTTCAACTCTAGAGAAGCGTCAGAAGTTTGCTCTGAGGAGAAATAAGAGATACATAGTTGACTGAAACATAAGCATTTTTCTCTCTGTACTACATTCATCCTTCTTCAATGATCCCTAAAAATAAAATTCCTAGGAAGAAATGTTGGAAGACTTGGAAATTGTCCCACATCTAGAAAATCTTTTTTTTTTGAGTACTTTTCACATTAATAACCAAAAAAAAATTGAAAAGGAAAAAACAACTCAAATTATTACAAAACTAATAAAATAATAAGAAGAGTAAAATAATAGTAATAATAGTAATGATATTATATCACTGTCACTGTCTTCCCATTGTTCATTGACTTCCTCTAGCAGGCCCAGTAACGCCTCAATTTTGAGACTTGTTGTTACTGTGTTTGGCATATCGAACATGTCACAGGTAGCTTGCCAGGTTTTGCTGTGCAGGCGAGATACTCTCAGTAGCTTGCTGGGCTCTCTGAGAGGGGCGGAAGAATCAAACTCGGGTCTGCCATGTTGGCTGCATGCAAGGCTAATGCCCTACCTGCTGCGCTATCACTCCAGCCCATGATATTATATAATATTATCACAATTATGATCATCCTGTTGTTTGTTTATTGCCTCAAGCAGGCACCAGTAATGTCTCCTTCGTCCTAGCCCTGAGATTCTAAAAAGTGCCACATTCAAAGCTCTTTTAGGGTTAGGAGAATGAGACCCATCATTGTTACTGGTATTTGGCATATTGGGTACACTACGGGGAGTTTGCCAGACTCTGCCGTGTGGGCAGTTTACATTCGGTAGCCTGCCAGTTTGTCCAAAACAAAAATGAGATAATAAGATGTCACGCGCCCAACATACTTAAAATAATACAAATAATATACATATAAATATAGATAATATAAATAATAATAGTAAAATAATAATAACTAATAAAAATAATAATAGTCATCACTCTTCAAATTTTAAAGATCGAGACTCAAGGGACTGGAGAGAAAGTGCAGGAGTTTTCTTTGCATGCAGCTGACCCTGGGCCAATGCCTAGCATTGCGTAGGGACTCCAGGGCAACGCCAGGAGTAGGCTCTGAGCACCCCTGAATGTGACTCCCAAAATAAAATAAAATTATTTAAAAGGAAGAAGAACTGTTTTATGCGAGGCACAAAGCTGATGGACTAATACGCCTTTTGCATGAAAAGAGACCTGACTTAAACAATAAAGCAGTCAGAATTTTCATGCTTGTGCTTAGGCCCTGAGACAGAGCAGCTTCTAATGAGGAAGAGTGAAAGAGAAGCTCTGTGTGCCAGAAGGTTTCAGGACAACTGAGTGATTAGGAAACTTCGATAGCACAGCGGTAGGGCATTTGCCTTGCACGCAGCCAACATGGCCTACCCGAGTTCGATTCCTCCGCCCCTCTCACAGAGCCCGGGAAGCTCCCCATGACATATTAGATATGCCAAACACAGTAACAATGGAGACGTTACTGGGCCCGCTCGAACAAACCGATGATCAACGGGAGGGCCTTTACTTACTTACTTACCCAAAAGGGACGCAGGAAGATCGGAAAACTGCTCACCTCTGGCTAAGAAGTTCAAGCTTTGTTTTATGGGCTTTGTTTTATGGGTTTTGTTTTATGGGAATCATTAAAGAATTCTAAGCACATTTGTGAGAGGAATATCAGGAATTTATGAAGATTAATTTCTCAGGAGGAGCTGGGAGGCAGTGCAATAAAAGTGAATGATAGGAACAAAGACCTTCTAGATAATATAAACACTAACTTAACCACATCTTTGGGTTCCAATAAGTAATTAAAAAATGTGTATTAGACCATTACTGCTTTATGACATAGAATTTTATGCTTTAGATTTGAAAGATCATCGTCATTATTGACCCTAAAAGTCACAAATGTATGGATAAATCTGTGGTGAAGTATAGATATATTTTTTCCTATGATTAGCATTAGTTGCCAAAATTATTCAAAATTTGAAGTCAGTTGCCAAAATATTTTAAATCGGGAGATTCAAAATGGAAGACACAGATTTCTAATATCTACTATTTTTAGTATTTCTAGATTTCTAGTATTCCAGTACAAATTTTTGAAGTTTAATTATTTATCCCATTGGATTCCAAGCTCTCAGTTACCTCTCTAGCCCATACAGATTTTTTTTTTTTTTTTTTTTTGCTTTTTGGGTCACACCTGGCGATGCACAGGAGTTACTCCTGGCTCTGCACTCAGAAGTTACTCCTGGTGGTGCTCAGCGGACCATATGGGATGCTGGGAATCGAACCTGGGTCAGCCGCGTGCAAGGCAAACGCCCTACTCGCTGTGCTATCTCTCCAGCCCCTCTAGCCCATACAGATTTTTAAATGTGAGATTGCCTTATATAGGCCAATTCCTGTCCTGCTATCCGTCCCCATAATCTTTGGATGAAAAAAACTAAAACCCACAAAAAAATCTTTCTTTTTCCAAAATTTCTTTCACAGTTGGAGGCAGAGTTAATGAGGGATTACATGGACTAGTAGTAATAACTTCACAATTACAGTCTCTATTGCTCACCAACTCTGAAGGGCAGACATCACCAACCAACCCCATTTCATAGCAAAGGAAAGGGTCAACAGAGAGAGACTCAATAACCTGTATAGCCACAGCTGGTCTGCAGTGGACACAGTGTTCCAACCTGGATTTACTCAAGTTCTCTTTTGGCAGATCACAACACAGTACAGGAGGACCTTTCTGGACGGTGCTCTAGGTACCATGAGATGGAGGTGCTCAGGTTGAAACCCAGGGATCTCACATGCAAAGAATGTGCCCCAGCCCTTTGAGTTACCTCTCCAGACCTCAAGTTCTTTTTTATTGCACAATTAACATATCATCTCGGAGTCAAACAAACCTATGTAAAATGTGTGCTGGCCATTGGTGGACTATGTGGCAGCAGAGGTGTTACCCAACCTCAGTTTCAGAGTTGGGGTCTCTAAACCAAACTGAGCATGTGTTTAATAAAACAGAGTATGAATGGGCTAAACTCCTTATGCTTCTCAATACAATTGGAACCCACATTTTCATGGCAGGAAAGAAAAGACTTAGAAGGATACAAAAAAGGATAAAAATATCTAGACTTTCTTAATAGGAAAGTCTAGGTCTGCTCTCTGGTTCTGTCCCACCTGTGTATCTCAGCACACCACATGGAGGCCTTCTGATGGGATACAAGGTCATAGAGGGCCACTCAGGAATCAAAATGAGAAGCTCCCTCTCCTCTCCTTCTTCTTACTTGGCATGATTAAGACCATTGTCCTTCTCTTACTTAATGCTTCTTCCTCTTTAGTTGCGAATCCCTTATATATGTTTCTAGGTTCAAAACTACATGGCAAGTTAAGCACGTGCATTACAATTAATTCATAGACTAGTATTTCAACACTGTTATAAATTGTTTCCAAAATGTTGAATCCCAGTTCCTCAGAATGTGACTGTTTTTGATACCAGGACCTTTAAAACATGCAAGTTAGGACTGGAGCGACAGCACAGCAGGTAAGGTGTTTGCGTTGCATGCGGCCAACCCAGATTCGATTCCCAGCATCTCATATGATCCCCTGAGTACTGCCAGGAGTAAATTCCTGAGTGCATGAGCCAGGAGTAACCCCTGTGCATCACCAGTTGTGACTCAAAAAGCAAAAAACAAAACAAAACAAAAACATGCAAGTAAGTTAGAGAAGAACATTACAAAGTCAAATTTTTTAATAAGTAATGACTTATTTTTAAATGTATTATTAAATAATTTTTCTGATTTCAAAGCCATGACAATAAAGAAATATTTGAAAACTTTCATGACTCACTTCACAGAATAAATTTGAAGGGGATAACAACAACAAAAAAATCCCCTGGTGCCTATTAATCAGAGAACACGCTTTGAGTGACTGCCTTTATTAGGAAAATGAGGGTGGGATCCCCTGCTTTTCAGAAGGCCCAGGGCCCCCTCCCAGTGGATCTCAGCCAACCATGTCAACAGTTTCATGCATGGGCCAAGGATGTGGTGCTGCTCCAGCCCTCTCATCCAAGGGATTACCCAAGCCATTCTCAGTGTTTAAGAACCTCCAGGACCACACAGAGGTGCCAGGGGCTGATTCCCAGCTCTGTGCTCAGGGATGTTAGTGGTGACCAGGGCTTACTCCTGGCTCTGTTCAGGGATAATTCTGCTGATGAGAAGGAAACATGTATGGTTCCAAAGATCAACCGCATGAATGCACAGACAGGGAAACAGTGTCAGAACCGTAATAAACAACTAGTAACATGACCAGTGTGGACATATTTTTCTCCCTTCAACCTTCCCCAAATGGGGCCAACATGTCTCGTGGAGCACTGCCAGGTGTGATGAACCACTTCCTAGAAAGTCAGCCCTATAAAATTTGGAAAATACAACCAATTGAGATACAGAGTGAAAAGAAAAACATGTGTTTGCTTGTTTGTTTTAAATAACACAGGAACCTTTAAAGAAAGGTGCTACTGGCTGTAGGTTACTTGGGGCTACCATCATCCTGGATTTCCTGGTGGTACAGCCCCTCCCTTCTGCCAGGTCACTTTTGTTGAGAACTTTTACTTATTTATTTTGCTTTTTGGGTCCCTCCTGGCAATGCACAGGGGTTACTCCTGGCTCTGCACTCAGGAGTTACTCCTGGCGGTGCTCAGGGGACCTTATGGGATGCTGGGAATCGAATCCGGATAGGCTGCATGCAAGGCAAACGCCCTACCCGCTGTGCTATCTCTCCAGCCCCAGTTGAGAAGTTTTAGAAGGAACTTTCTCTGAGGTCAATTTTCTCCTCAAGAGATGTGCATTTGACTTCAAACACCCCTGGATAAACAAGGGTTTGACCACATCTGCAAATCCTCCGATTTTTTTTTCCCCCTTTGGTCTCTGTTCCCAGTAGTCTATGCCTGAGGAATTTTGATAGTCTTTTGCTTTGGAGTATGGGTCGCACCATGCAGTCTTTCTCAGTATTTGAAATGAAACATCCTGAGACACAAGAGTGAGGGTGAGGGGGGATCTATTCCAGGTCAGGACTCTCAGGAGGAAAGTTGCCAACTTCATTGAGCAACTGAAGGAACTGTTTGCTAAGATGAACATGAGATGTGCAGTGTTCTAGACATGCAAGAGAGAGATGCTCCTCTCTGGCCTGAGGGGCAGGAGGAAGGAGTCAGTTTCCAAAATGTTGGGCAGAGAGCCAGGGAGATAGCTCAATACTAAAGCACATTGTTTGCAGCAGAGCAGGGTCCAAGCCCCAGAAACACCAAAACAAACAAAACAGGCAGCGAGAGCAAGAGAGAAAGTCACCAGGGGGTGGGAGCTGGTGTCTTCACAACAAGTTTAGTCCACAGGAGCCTGAAGGGAAAAAACTGGAGCAACAAAGACTGGGGCCTTCCTTCTCTGCCTCTGCTCTCCTGCTGGCTGAAAGAGGGTTAGGAGAAGAAGATACCCACTGAGGACCCCCAACTGTGACTCTCCAGGACACAGGATGGAGAAGTAGAGCATTGTCTGCAAGGAGAGCCAGGAGATGGCCAGTTTGGGAAGTCTTTTTTTTTTTTTCTTTTTGGATCACACCCACCCAGCAATGCTCAAGGGTTAGTCCTGGCTCTGCACTCAGGAATCACTCTTGGCAGTGCTTGGGGAACCATCTAGGATGCTGGGAATCAAACAGGGGTCAGCTGTGTGCAAGGCAAATGCCCTACCTGCTGTGCTATGGCTCCAGCCCTCGGTGTGGGAAGTCTTAAGAGAGGACTGAAGGGGCCTGAAGGGGCTTCACCGGGCGGTAAAGGACTAGAAGTTGGGAAGAGTTGCAAGTGTTTCAACACTAGAAGACCTCTGATACTGCTTTCTAAAATGTAAAGCTTTCCTATATGGCTGGAAGGTTTCTGTTTAAATGACTCGAGAATTCAGCATTCAAGGTGAATAAAAAGAAACTAGGGGGCTGGAGCAATAGCACAGCGGGTAGGGCGTTTGCCTTGCACGCGGTCGACCCAGGTTCGATTCCCAGCATCCCATATGGTCCCCTGAGCACCACCAGGGGTAATTTCTGAGCGCAGAGCCAGGAGTAACCCCTGAGCATCGCCGGGTGTGACCCAAGAAGCCAAAAAGCCAAAAAAAAAAAAAAAAAGAAAGAAACTAGGGCTGGACCAGAAATAGCACATGGGTTAAGGCACTTGCCTGACATGCAGCTGTAGCCCTGACCCCAGCACTTTGAATCCCAGCACTTCACGTGGTC
This sequence comes from Sorex fumeus, assembly GCF_029834395.1. Taxonomy (NCBI): domain Eukaryota; kingdom Metazoa; phylum Chordata; class Mammalia; order Eulipotyphla; family Soricidae; genus Sorex; species Sorex fumeus. The sequence goes on along the minus strand of NW_026606059.1, from coordinate 29,265,901 downwards.
CCCCAAGAACCACCAGGCATGGACCCTGAGTACTGTTGTATGACTGCCACCACCACCACCACCCCAAAAAAAAAATTAAGAAGAGAAGAAAAAACGGGCTGTATTCTGAGATGTACAGTTAGCTCCTGGTGTGGCAGATGGTCACATTTGCTTAGTAGTCTTCCTCTAACCATCTTGTCACCCATACCCCACACCCCACTGGTGCTGGGAGTCGAACCAGAAACCCAGTCATGCAAAGCATGTGCCTTGCCTTGCCCACCCCATCTACCCCAACCGTCTTTCACTTTCGTATCCAGAGCACACCTGGCCCAGTAAGCAGAGGAAGTCACATGTGATGAATAATCAAATCTTACTGTATTCCTCCTCCTCCTCCTCCTCCTCCTCCTCCTCCTCCTCCTCCTCCTCCTCCTCCTCTTCCTGTTTCTTGCCAATCTTCTTCTTCATTTTTGGTGCTACATATGATAGAATTCAGGTCTTACTCCAGGCTCTATGCTCAGAGATCATTCTTAGCAGTAGCACTGCTCAGGGACCATATTTGGTACTGGGGATAGAATTGGGGTCTGCTGTGTTCAAAGTGAGCACCTTAGCCCTATACTCTGTCTTTGTCTGTCTCTCTCTACCTATCTATCTCTTTCTGTCTCTGTCTCTATCTCTGTCCGGCTGTCTCTCTGTCTGACTCTCTCTCTCTCTCTCTCTCTCTCTCACACACACACACACATACACACATACACACCCTCTCTCTCTCTCTCCCTCATCCCCATTTTTTCTTTTTTGCATTACCAAGTTGAAATGTTGAAAGTCTGGCAATGACTAAACTCATGTTTCACACCATGTGAAAAATTCTAACCTGCAGTGTCAAGAACAAGCCATGAACAGTGAAGAGTGAGAGTGAGAAAGAGAATGTTCTGGTACTAGTGAATCCCTCTTTGAGTTATCCATGGAGCGCTTCCCTATTAGACAAGATAGTCGGTTTCACCTCTTACTGGGTGACTTGAATCTATTTTCTAACCCTTGCAAGCAAAAGAATTCTGACTATTATATTCTCCCATGTTATGAATTAAATTGTACCCCCCACTGGACAGAATTATGCAGAATTATGCTGGATATTAGGACATTTAAGTCATAATACCCAGTATACCAGAATTCAATCTTATTTGGAAATAGAATCTTTTATAGAGCATTTAGGTTAAAATGAGGTTATTTTGAAGGACACTAGGTAAGTCTGATTGGTGTCCATATAAAGATGAAATTTTTTGTTTATAAGTGGATGGTCGTGGAAAGTATTATGCTAAGTGAAATGAGTCAGAAAGAGAGGGACAGACATAGAATGACTGCACTCATTTGTGGAATAGAAAATGAGACTGACACTCAAGGACAGTAGAGAAAAGGGCCAGAAGTTTGGAGAACTTCTCCACAGTTTGGAAAAGGGCTCCACAGTTTGGAAGCCTGCCTCATGTCCTGAGGGAGAAGGTAGCTGGGATAGAGAAGGGATCACTAAGTCAATGATGGTTAGAGGGATCGTTCATGATGGGAGATGTGTGCTGAAAGTAGACTAAGGATGAAACATGCTGCCTCTCAGTATCTGTATTGTAAACCATGATGCCCCAAAGTAAAGAGAGAGTAAGAGGAAAATTGTCTGCTATAGAGGCAGGGGATGGAATGGGGTGGGGGTGGCAGGAGGGATACTGGAGACACTGGTGGTGGAATATGCACACCAGTGGAGGGATTGGTATTTGATCATTGTATGACTTAAACTCAACCATGAAAGCTTTGCAACTGTATCTCATGGTGATTTGATTAAAAATATTAAAAAAATAAATAAAGATGAAATTTGGAGACTTATGCGAAAAGGATAAAAATAAAACACATGTGAAGAACTGATTCAAACTGCTACACATTAAGGAAACACTAGAAGCAAAGTGTGGCCAACACCAGACCTTCTCCTTGATAGGAACAACAGTGCGGAAACCTTAATTCAGACTCCAGCCTCCAGAACTACGAGAAAACAAACTTTTCCTTACATTTCTGTCCAAGCCAATCAGGTGTAGAGATTTTGCTATAGGGACCCTAGCAAATTAAACTGTAACTTGGAAGTGGTAGAAAGGATTTGTCTGTGAAGTTGGACAAGATAATTCCTGAAATATTATAACACAGAACTGTGATTATTTTCAAATAAGGACAATTAGCTCATAAAAATAGAAAATGAGGAACTGGAGTATAGTACAGCGATTCTCCAAGTTTATTGGCTATGAATCACCAGAGGGTCCCCTGAGCCTCCTGAACACCATTGGGGATGCATTCCAAAGTTACCCTCGTTTCTGAGCCATTTGTATCACTTATATAGACTGTGACTGTCACTGTCCTCCAGTTGTTCATCGATTTGCTCAAGCGGGTCCAGTAATGTCTCCATCGTGAGACTTTAATTTCCTAAAATAAATGGAAACCTTTATTTAAATTATTCCCCAAACAAACCTATATCATCCCTCAAATATAAAATTCAATTATAAAAATCTGGGAAAAAATAAATCAATACAAAATTAATTTTTCAAACAAGTGGTTTTGTTTTCTTTTGTTTTCCAATTTCTCAGTTGCTGACTTCAGGGCTCCATACCTATTTCAACAATGCTTCTATTCAAAATTTGGATCAGCCACACACCAAACACAATATTGCTAGTTTAAGATGTAAAGAATGTATTAGAGACTATTAATCAGTTTATGGAATGGTCACGAGAGTCGGGGAAGCCGATGTGGGTGTAGCACAGCCAGAAACAATATGTGGAAGAAGGGGACTGTCCTGGCCAGAAGCCCAGAACTGCCACCTCAAGTTCCTTGGCACCCTTGATGTTAGGAACCAGAACCTAGGACTGTGGCCAGAACTGCCCCAGAAGTTCAAAATACCTCCGCCCATGTTTCCTGCCAGGAGAACTCATTTCCTGCCTGGCCATTATTTCTCAGGCCTCAGTCTCTCCCCCTTGCCCCGTGCCAATATCCTTGTTAGGGAAAACCAAGCACATCTGGGCACCTAACTGCCAAAGGGCCCAGGAAATGTAGATGAAAACTTGCCAGTCCCTTCTACAAAAGGAAGTCCACAAGTAGGAACCAATCCCACTGCGCCTACCACAAAATTGCCTTGAGAATTAGATTGTCAGTCACAGGAAAACATTATCTTTGTGTGTGTGTGTGTGTGTGTGTGTGTGTTTTATAATGACAATTTTACTCCTATTCTGTGCTCAGAGGTCACACCAGATAGTATTCAGGGATCATATGCAATGTCAGAGATTGAACTGCAGTCTTACTCCCTGTTCTACCTATCCAACTGGAAATCTAATTTTGGTTGTTTGTTTCTTCGTTTTTGTTTTAGTTTTTTATTTGTTAGCCACACCCAGGTGTGTTTAGGGCTTACTCGTGACTCTGCACGCAAGGATCACTCCTGGTAAGGCCAACGAACCATAAAGGGTGCCGACGATTAAACATAGATCAGTGGAATACAGGATGAGCAACTTACCTGCAGTACTCTCTCTCCAACCCTAAGATCTGATCTTTTTATTGGTGGGGGGTGGCAGGGAGTGGGAAGGTTGGACCACACCTGTCCATGCTCAGTGGTTACTCCTGGCTCTACACTCAGGGATTAGTCCTGGTGGTGTTTGGGGGACCATAGGGAATGCCGAGGATCAAACCCAGGTTGGCTTTGTGCAGGGTAAGAGTTCTACATGCTGCACTATTTCTCTGGCACCAGAAATATGATCTTTTTACCCAAAAATTCCACCCAATAAATGGGATATTCAGAAAAGAATAGTGTCCAAGAACAGAGGACAAGAAAAAGAGAGGATGGTACAGATACACAGTGAAATATTACTCAGTTGTAAGAAAAGATGAACTCACACAATTTGCTGCTCCATGAATGGATCTGGCCAATGTCTTGTTGAGTGAAGGAGTCAGAAGGAGAGGGCAGGACACAGAATGATCTTTTTTTGTAAGTGGGACATAAAGAAACAGAGTAGAAGAACAACAAATGCCCAAAGGCAACAGAAACTGAGAACTAGGTCTTCAGTAGGAAGCTTATCACTGGGGAGGGTGGAGTAGTGGAATGGGGGGATCAGCACTAGGACAATGGTGGAGAAAGAAGACAATCTGGTAGAGGGTGTGGGTGTGGTACAGGAATGTTTTGCACATGAAATGTTTTTTCGGGTTTTTTTTGGTGTTTTTGTGGGGGGGGGGGTTGCCTTTTGGATCACACCTGTGATGCTCAGGTGAGGTTGGCTGCGTGCAAGGCAAATACCCTTCCCGCTGTCCTGTCGCTCCAGCCCCGAAACACTATCTTAACAGTACTGTAAATCAAGTGTCGAAAATAAATAAATGGAGACAAAAAGCAGGGGTAATGGCGGTAGTACTCGTAAGCAATGTTCATCATCCCAAAGATCAACATGGAGACATCGGCAAAGTTCATAATAGACCTTCCCCTCAGAAATACCTTCAGCATCTTCCCTGGAAAACTGACAAAGGCCCTGACAGTGAACAAAGCCCATCCCCATTTGACTGCCTGCCACAATTCTTACAAAACCACAATCTTACAAAAGAAGCCTTCTGGTATTAATGGGTCTTACAAACAACAGCACTTAAATGACTACTTGGGTGGAAAGCCACCCATAAAACAAGCGTGCTTCAAACAATCACAGTACTATTTTACTCTTTGGTTGAATTGACCTCATTTTAAGACACTAATGACTTAGGTAAAGTTTTAATTTGTAGGTTTAATTTATACTACATATTCTTAGATAGTATTTAGAACTTGTGAAATTTTTTTTTCTGTCAATACAGAACTCTGGACAAGATCCAAAACCTTACTTAGAGTTCAGACTTTGTTTTCCATTCAGGCAAAGGAATTCTCTTTAAAGAACCATCATAAATGGTTTTAGTTTTTACACTTGGTATACACAGCTAGCTTAGTCCATAGATCATGAAAAATTTTTTACTATGTACGCATAATTCTTTTAAAAAAATCTAATGTAAGTTCAGGAACAATTAGGAGAAATAAAGTCTATTTAAATCATATTGGCTTTGAATTTTTTAGGAATCATTCTCCTTGTAGATGACAATATATATCCATCCAAAGAGATGGCTTAAAGCTCTGGAGAGGGACCAGGGAGTTAGTTCAGCAGACGGGACACTCGCCTTGCACATGACTAACATGGGTTCAATCTCTGGCACCCCAGATACACTATCAGGGTGATCCCTGAATACTGCTCTGGATGCCAAAAAAAAGAAAGCAAAAAATTATGAAAGAAATAAAGAGCATGGTTTTGTTTGCCTGTGAGAGCCCTGGTTTCTGTCCCTGGCAGCACCAGAATCACCTACCAAGTACCAAGCTGGGAGTGACCATGTGGACTACCAGATGTGACCCTAGACAAAAAAATAAATAAATGATGACAGTACACGTCCATCTTCTTGTGAGATCAAATCAAAGCCAGGATCGAGATGGATGTGAATCAATCACTTAGGAATCATGACTGGCTGTTGCTAGGACCTTCTCTGTCAACTCCTCTCAGTGACACAATGCTGTTTCACCTTTGAACTTTTCAGAGTCTGCTTAGCACATCATAGCAGGTAACTATAATGTCATTGTTTGCTCTCAAAGTACAGCAGCACACAGTGAGGGACCTTTAAAAAATGCCAGACCTGGAGTCAGAGTGATAGTACAGTGGGTAATGCATTTGCCTTGCATGTTGCTTGCCACACATAACCATGGCAGTTCTAATATCAATTGATAGGAATGGAAGTCGGTTGGAAAGAGACCATGGTCTTCGTGAATTCGTTATTTCTTTCTTATTACCTTTTTATAAATAAGTGATTTCTTATTACCTCTGCAATTTCTAGAAAAATATGTGATTACATGAACTCATGAATAAGGCCCCTCCAGAATATTGTTGGGAATGATACAAGTGAGAAGCATGCAATGAGGCCTAACCCACTAGATTCACAACCCACCTGACTCAGAGTCTGGGTTTCTTATTTTCTTTTGGGGGGCTATACCCAGTGATGTTCAGGGCTTACTCTTGGCTCTGCACTCAGGGATCACCCCTGACAGGCTCAGGAAACCATCTGGGGAGCTGGGGATCAAACCTGGGTCAGTCACGTGCAAGGCAAGTGCTTTATCTTCTATACTATTACTCTGGCTCTTTTATCAGGATTTTTAAATAGAATGATTAGATGGGGAGATGGGGTGCAGTGGAGTGAGGGGAGAGAGAAAGTATATCTTGCTATTGAAGATTCAATATTGAAAGCTCAGGAGATTCAAGAAATAGTCAGCTAGCTTGGGATTCAAGACAGCAGATGCAATAATTCTTTTCTAGGCCCCCCCAAAGAGTGCAAAGACTTGGAGTACCTCATTTAAGATCATATGGTCTTGAGTTCAAATTCTAGGTGTGCCAGGTACATCCACTGCATCCTGGCAGCTTGGCTGCCGTCCTCAGCACCACAGTGATTTCCAGGGGCACTGCAGCCAGCTGTGTAAGCACTACAAAAAGGGGTGCGACCCCCAGAGAGAACCATAACTAAAGATGTGCAGGCCCCACTGCCAGGAGCACAACCTCCAGCAAGCAGCACAGCCAGAGCTCCTACGCCTTGACTAAACACAAACCCCAGCAAACACTCAACCAAAAGAGGGCAAACCTCAGTCAGCACTGTGGCTGAGTGTACAAGTCCAGAGCCTATGGGACCCCCAGCAAGTGATGTAGGCAGGTAGATAGGGAAAGGCCCTCGGCAACAAAACTTAGATCAACAGAACTTCTGGGAGGAAAATCCTAAGACTGAACCACCCTGTGGTTACAGAAAACAGACCTGATCTTCAGCAGACCCTGAGGAGTTTCTGCAAACTCAAACTGACAAGAACCCAGTAACCCGGGGTCCTGGGTGGCAGAGGTGGATAGGAAGAAAGTGACCGTCTTTCTCCTCGCCACTTCACATTAGTCACCCATGGGCCCCACCAACATCACAAGCACTGCAACTACACACTGGTAACACCACCAGCTATGCAATATCAGTATTGTAGTAACAACAACAAAGGGAAGGAGAGGGAAAGATATTTTTATCTTTATTTATTTATTTATTTATTTTGCATTTTGGGTCACACCCAGCGATGCTCAGAGCTCCTTGGCTCTGCACTTAGGAATTAATCCTAGCAGTGCTCAGGGACTATATGGGATGCCGGGGATTGTACCCAGGTCGGCCACATGCAAGGCAAATGCCCTACCCATTGTACTATCACTCAGGCATGCAAAAAAAAATTTTTTTTTAAGTTGCATTCTAAAAACCAGTGGGCCCTAGGTTCCACCCCTCCCCCACCCCATTCCCCCCCAAAAGCTAAATTTTTCATGGAGTTCAGTACATAGAAGGGGCAGGGATGTAGTGCATGGTAGAGTGAGTTCATGCCTTAAACCCACATATGTCCAGTACTCCTATTTTATTTTAAAAAATTTGTTAAGATTTTTAAATTTTTTAATTTAAAAAATAAATAAAATAATAAATATAAATTTTTTTAAACCCACACATGGGCTGCAGCAATAGCACTGAGAGTGTTTGCCTTGCACATGGCCAACCAAGGTTTGATTCCCAGCATCCCATAGGGTCCCCTGGGCACCACCAGGGGTAATTCCTGAGTGCAGAACCAGGAGTAATCCTTGTGCATTGCCGGGTGTGACCCAAAAAGAAAAAAAAATGTCGGACATAAAAGAGGGAAAAATGTCACTAAAGATACAGTTTCCAGCACAAAAGTCTGGTCAAAGAGTTCCTGAATTGCCTCTAACCCAGTTTTTTTTGTTCCATCCGGGTCTTCAATTGACTGGGCAACACCCGCCCACCTGGAGAGAGCAAACTGCTTTATGAGTCTCTGCATTCAGGTGCTAATCTCAGTCAGAAACACCTCCCAAGCACTTCCTGAGTCATGCTTGGCCAAAGATCCCGGCACTCCAAGGCCAGTCAAGCTGACGGAAAGCTATCTGCTAGCCATGGCAAGCCAAGCACCAAGCCAGAAACGCCTGCCAAATGTTACAGTTCACAGAGAATGGAATCTTAGCAAAACACACCCAATTTGATAGCAATTCTAAAACGTCCATGATATTACCACTAACAAACTAGCAACAACAAAAGGAAGGAGGAAAAGGGAGAGAATGTAAAAAAAAAAAGTTGCATTGTAATAAGCCAGCAGGAGCTAGATCCATCCCCCATCCCCCAAAATAGCTAAAAAGAAGCTAGAACAAATTTTTCTCAACTAGCCCTAGTTAGGGTAAACCCATGAGCTGCACAAAGACTATTTTTTCCTTTATTCTCTCTGTTATGCCTCTTGGAGAGCCCAGCAAGCTACCGAGAGTACCCTGCCCACACGGCAGAGCCTGGCAAGTTACCCATGGTGTTTACAATATGCCAAAAACAGTAACAATAACGGGTCTCATTCCCCTGACCCTGAAAGAGCCTCCAAAATGTTAGGAAAGACTAGTACTGAGAGGTTGCTAAAATCTCAGGGCTGGAACGAATGGAGACGTTACTGGCACCCACTCGAGTTAATCGATGAACATAGGGATGACAATGATACAGTGATACAGTGATTCTGCAAAAGATACTGCAAAATTCTTGTCAAATGAGGAAAGCTAAGAAATATAGCAGAGGATCCAGAACAATAGTACAGTGGGAAGGAAATTTGCCTTGCTGGGAGCGATAGCACAGCGGGTAAGGCGTTTGCCTTTCATGTGGCCGACCTGGGTTTGATTCCTCTGCCCCTCGGAGAACCCAGCAAGCTACCGTGAGTACCTCGCCCACACGGCAAAGTCTTGCAAGCTCCCCATGACGTATTTGATATGCCAAAAACAGTAACATGTCTCACAATTTGTTGTGAGACATTACTGGTGTCCGCTCGAGCAAATCGATGAACAACGGGAGGACAGTGCTACAGTGCTGCAATCCAGGTTCAATTCCTGGCATCCCATATGATGCCCTCTCCCCCTCCCCCCAAGTACTGCCAGGAGTGATCCCTGAGAGCAGAGCCAGGAGTAAGCCCTGAGCACCACAGGGTGTGGTCAAAAAAACAAATATAGGGCCTCAAGCAATAGCACAGTGGGTAGGCCGTTTACCTTGCACACAGCCGCAGCAGACCTAGGTTCGATCCCCAGCATCCCAATGGTCCCCCGAGCACCACCAGGAGTAATTCCTACGTGCTTGAACCAGGAGTAACTCTTGTACATCGATGGGTGTGACCCAAAATGCAAAATAAATAAATATAGTAGAAAAGGTTGAAAATTGTTTTGCCAGGGCCAGAGATATAATACAGGGGCACTAACTTTTTATGTGGATTATCCCAGTTTGATGGATCCCTGGCACCACCTGGTCCCCTGAACATCCTGGAGTACAGCCTGGAAGCCCCCAAGGACAGCTGAGAATGATCCCAGAGAATGTCCCAAACACCCCAGGGCCCAAGCAGCATGGTGTCTTTGAGCTCTTGAAATAGACAACAGCCCTGGAGTGGCCCCCAGGGAGTCCTAAGCTTTTCCTAGGAGCATCCCCAAATTAAAAATACATGTTTTGTGCCAGAGAGATAATACAGGAGTTAAGGCCTTGTTGTGCATGTTGCCGACCCTGGTCGGCAGCACAGAGCCAGGAGCAAGTCCTGAACAACATTGCGTATCACACACACATGCATGCCCGCGCGCACACACACACACACACACACACACACACACACACACCAAAGGGGTATTATTTCTTTGTGATTCCTTGTATGTGAGACCTTGTATTCAATTTTAAATAAGAGTCTATCCACTCCTAAACCATAGATAAATGTGGCTTCTATTAAAAAAAAAATGCCATCATCTATTATAACTAGTTTTGACTTTGCATTTTTGTACTGTTTTAATAAAATTAAAGATAGTTGGTTTCTGACATTGCTTAAAGCCCCCCAAAAAATATTGTCAATTCTGCTTGTTTTGTAGAAACAAAGATTTTGAGCTGTGGAACCAAATCGCACAGATAATGTCGGTGGACCCCACGGGTGGCTCACATGTCAGAAGGGAGAAAGATGGTCACCTTCTCCCATTCCGCCTCTTCCACCTGTGACCCGTTGGGAAGACTAGAACTGGTAAAGTCTGTGATGAGCCCCTGCTTGTCAGGGGTCTGAGCCCCCTCAGCCCCACAAGGTGACCGTCAGGCCACACCTGAGGTCCGCTTGGTCTTTTCAGCACGGGAATTGATCCCCACCACCCATTTTCTCGGGGACCCACAGACTCAGATGGAGTGAGGATTTGCTCTTTGCAGGAAAGAAGAAACCAGTCCCAGGTCTGACCTGGGGTTTTCGGGGTTCTTGTCTTACTCGCAGAAAAGAATTTCAGGAGTAGATAAGCAGTGAAGCAAAACAGATTTTATTTGGAGGGTTTTTGAAGGTATGGAGGGAGAGAGAATAGAGAGAGAGAAAGATATATATATATATATATATATATAGAGAGAGAGAGAGAGAGAGAGAGAGAGAGAGAGAAACACACTCAAGAAAACACAGGCTTCTCCAAGGGCGGAGAGAGCCCCTATACACATCCTAGCATAGACATGAAAGCATGGGAGTATACATCTCAAGAGGGGAGATGCAGGTGACACATGTGCTCAGACATGTGAGCACAACAGCACGTGGGCTCCGGCAGCATATGCACTTCCTTCCTTTGTTCAAGGTGGCCTTTATCGGGTTTCTCCAACCTGCCCCCAAGTGGGGCTTCTACCTAGGTCAAAGTTCGTTGCTAAGGAGGGGCCTTGGGAGTGGTGATGATCTTCTTTGGGTTGAATCACTAAAGTTAATCAGATTAAGGGAGAGGTCTGAGGGTCTTGTTGGAATTTCTTTCATGGGGAGGGGTCCAATTTCCTCAGGGTCCACTGCTGCTCAGGGTCTTATCTGTATCCACAGGGCGATCAGCCTTAGAATTTTCCTCCCCCAAATTTTTTTTTGTCCTGAGTTTCATTGCCGAGGGCCTTTCCCTATCTGCCTGCCTACATCCAAGGGTTAGGATTCTTGTTGTGTATGCAGTTGTCCTGATTTTGACTCCTAGCACAGCATATAGTTCCCTGAGCAATACCAGGAGTCATCCCTAAGCACAGAACCAGACGTAACCCTGAGTGCTGCAAAGTGTGACCTCTATACCACCCCCACACACAAAAAAAGTTTCCAAGCTGTTGAGGACTTCAGAGACTTTTAGGATCCAGTTGTCTTAACCTGTCGGCACATCAAATCAATAAGGAAAATTTCCCCAGTAACCAATAACAATATCCCAGGACAAAGCAATTAAACGGGAATCACTGGGAATAGTCAGCCATGTTTACCTGCTAAATGTTCTGCAGTGAGCCAGGGATGTGACATGGCTTGGTAGAGTGCTTGCCTTGCATGTGTGAAGCCTTGGGTTCAAACCCTAATAAAATATAAAATACACACACACAAATAATAAAAATAATAATGATGATGATGATGATGTAGGCAGGTAGACAGGGAAAGGCCCTTGGCAATAAAACTTAGGTCAACAAAACTTTTGGGAAGGAAAGTTCTAAGGTTGATCCACCCAGTGTATACAGAAAACAGACCTGATAAGACCTGCAGCAGTGGACCCTGAGGAGATTGGACCCCTTCCCATGAAGTTTCTCAAACCCTTGGACCTCTCCCTTAATCCTTAACTTTAGTGATTCATTCCTGAGAAGACTTCAGAACTTCCGGATCAAGACAACCCCAAGAAGAGCCTATAACAGCCACCTTGAACAAAAGGAGGAGGTGCGTATGCTGCCCAAGTCTGTGTGCTTCTTGAGCCCACGTGGCCAAGCACATGTGTCACCCGCGTCTCCCCTCTTGAGCTGTGGACTTTCATGCTTCCCAATCTAATGCTGGGATGTTTGTAGGGGCTCTCTGCGCCTTGGAGAAGCCCGCATTTTTCTCTTGAACACGTTACTCTGTCTCTCTTACTCTCCACCCTCCCACTTTCTCTTTCTCCTTTCCTTCGAAAACCCTCCAAATAAAATCTGTTTTACTTCACTGCTTGTCTACTCCTGAAATTCTTTTATGCGAGCAAGACAATGAACTAACAGACAAGAACCGAAAACTCTGGGTAAGGCCTGGGACTGGTTTCTCCTTTCCTGCAAAGGTCAGATCCTCGCTCCAGCCTGAGTCCGTTGGTCCCTGAGAAATCAGGTGGCGGGGATCGACTCCCCAGGCCTTTGTCGAGCAGGGGCTCATTGCAGACTTTACCGGTCATAATCTTCCCCGCAGGTCCTGGAGGGCACCAGTAACGTCTCCATCGTGAGACCTGTTACTGTTTTTGGCATATTGAATATGCTACAGGGAGCTTGCTAGGCTCTGCTATGTAGGCAGGATACTCTCAGTAGCTTGCTGGGCTCTCCGAGAGGGACGGGAGAATTGAACCCTAGTCTGCTACGTGCAAGGCAAACACCCTACCCACTGTGCTATTGTTCCAGCCCGACTAGTAAAAAAAAAAAAATCCTCCTTGACTTTATATTACTGTCAGGTTGAAAACCACTGTCTGACCTAATATATTCCTAGTGAAGATAGTAAAATCTGGGCCCAGGAGCTTGGGCCACAAGTCACTATGCTAATCAGTAGGAGACAACTTAGATCAGGGATCTCCTGAGCCCAGACAGAACTCAAGATCCACACATTTTGACTTGATACTGTTTAATCACAGGAATGGCCACAGATAATATTATGGTAGATGAATTGCAGCAATCTCTCACAAAGGGAGACCAAGAGATTAATGTTTAAAAGCCCCAAGGTAGAACAGACGGATTACATTCCATTTTCTTCCTGCTCTGACAGAGCATTGGACCCCAGCAAATAGTTGGAAACAAAGGGGAGAGGGTGGAGGTTATAATCAGACTTAAAACTACTGTGTTGGCTTAAATGTCAAGGTCAGGCCAGACTAAAAGCTCCTAAATATAGGTGTTCTATTTTAAGCAAAATAGTCCATTCTGTTTCCATAGCTTCATGTCCTACATTTTTATTTTTTCAGGCCTTATTTGGGACCTATTATTTAGATAACAAAAGTCACTAATCCATCCTAGGACTCATTTATACCCTCAAGGGAGAAATCCTAGCCACCTCTCCAGCCCTTGATTTCCATGGCTGGGAATTGCTGGACCCAAATGATCTTTAATATCCCTTCAATCATTAAAATTATCTTATTATGTAAACAAATACAAGCCTATCATTTCCCGTTATTATTATGACTGAACATTTATTATCTACAATAAAGAGGGTACATTTTGGTTTGGTTTTTTTCATAGCTGGTATTTTTTCAAATGGCTAAAAATGGAACCTTTATTGTAAGTAGTATTACTAAGAACTATTTTAGTATATATTGCATTTTGATAATTCTATCTCATTTTACAATAGGTCTTAGAATTTTATGCATCAATGTTTTGGTGTCCACAATGAGACTGTAGTATTTCATTAAGTTTTGCACTACCTGGATTAAACTATTTATAATGTCAATTAAAAAATAAGAACTCCTGGGGCCGGAGTAATAGCACAGCGGGGAGGGCATTTGCCTTGCACTCGGCCGACTCAGGTTCGATTCCTAGCATCCCATATGGTCCCCTGAGCACTGTCAGGAGTAACCCCTGAGCATCACTGGGTGTGACCCCAAAAATTTTAAAAAAGGCCTCCATTACATGTATTAACTTATTTTTATTTAATCATGGGGCTTGGGGCTGGAGACATAGTACAGAAGATAGAATGCCTTGCATACAGCCGACCTGGTTTCTATCCTTGGTACTCCATATGGCCCCCTGAGCCCACCAGGAGTGATTCCAGAAGGCAAAACAGGATTAGACCTTGATTAAACTGTTAGGACGTGGATCGTGATCTCCCTTTAATGACAAAGATACTCCAGAGACTGCAAACAGCTAGCAAGGTTTATTGTAAGACTGGCTAGCCAAAGTTGAGCCGCCTACACAGACACGCAGGTCCGATAGGTTAGGCAAGACCCCGAACTTCTTCAAAGGGGATCTTATATAGGCCTTAACTGGCCATTACAGCAGAGCCCGCGCATTTCATGGCCAATAGATTCCTAATACCATATACTTTCTTAACCAATCCATTTAAAAGTACATCACTCCTTAGCCTAAAGATTCAAAAATCAGCATTTATGTACATGGGCACTGTGGCTAGTGGGTATCTCATAACTCAGACGTCTTGTTATCTTCTATGTCTACCCGACTCCCTGTGATTTACAGCTTAGGACACCTGCATTCCGGTGGAGGGGATGAGGGGAGAGTTACTAGCAGAGGGGCAGATAAGAGTCAACAGTGGAGGCAGGATTTACATCCCAATTAGGAAGAGTCAACAGTGTAGACAAGATTTACATCTCAAGGCTTTACCAGGGAGGGGGCAGGTAAGGAAGAGTTATTAATTAGCAGAGTTTAGCTCTAGAATTTCCCATGGGACCTTACAAGTACTTCTAGATGTGACCCAAAAAACAAAATAAATAAATAAATAAATAAATGCACAAAATTCGATTTACAAAATTCTCTCTGTAAAAACGTTTTAAAAATTGTAAATCTAAAATTGTACCTCATGGTGTTTCACTAATAAAAATTTTAAAAAAACGTTTTAAAATCTTTCAACAAAAATTCAGTGGGCACCACAAACATAGTAGAGCAGTGATCACTCACTTTACTTGCATGCATGACTCCATTTCAATCCTAGCACTGCATATAGTCCCCCAAGCACCACCAGGAATGATTCCTGAGCACAGAGTCAAGAGGAAACCCTGAGCATACATAGAATGATCATGCCCATTTGTAGGATATATTTTTTTTTAAAAAAAAACATAGCATGAGACTAATATCCAAGGACTATAAAACAAGGACCTAGAGGACTGGTCCACTGTTGGGAGCTTGCCACAAATGGGGGGGGGGGGCAGTTAAGATAGAGAAGGGACTACTATGACAGTGATAGTTGTGAATGATCACTCTGGACAAGAATTGAATGCTGAGAGTAAGTAAAGGGATCTACATGATAACCTGTATTACAATGCATAATGCCCAAAAGGAGAAAAAGAGAGAGAAAAGAAGAAGGGGGGAGGGTAAAAAGGAGGGGCAGGAGGAGAAGGAGGAGGAGGAGGAGAAGGAGGAGGAGGAGGAGGAGGAGGAGGAGGAGTGTAGGATAACAATTGATTTGTCCTTTCTCCCTTGCCACAAGGAGCTTAGGTTTATCAGGTTACACCATCACAGTGCTCCTGAGTCACTCCCATTCCTTTGTTTATCTGGAACCATTTCTTTATGCTTTCTTCCCCAACCAGTTAATCAGCTATTCCCCTAATCAGAATCTGTTAATTTGTAAGGTCAGATCCTTCTAGGACACTGAACTAGTATTGTAAGCTAATATTGCCTTTCTCCGCTCCTTATGTCTTTTGAATCGTTTACTTTAATGCAATATCCTTTTTGTATAGACACAGGAAGACAGTTAATATTATGCTTTGTAACTTAGGATTTAATTGGCTTTGAATATTATTCACTCCCAGGCATCTGCATTTTCAACTTAAGCCTCAGTTGCCCTTAGTTCCTAGCACCCCAAAAGCAAAGGGTCCCAACGAGGGACTGAATGGACCCAGGGCAAGCTGTGAGCTACCCTGGCATCGAAATGGGCCAGGCCAAAGTGCCACGATTCTTTTTTTTTAAATAATTTATTTATTTATTGAATCACTGTGGGAAAAGTTACAGAGCTTTCAGGTTTAGGTCTCAGTCATGTAAATATCAAACACATTTCCCTTTACCAATACTTATTTTTTACCATGAACCCCAATAGAACCCCACCTCCCACCCCTCCCAATTGCTGTGAGGCAGATGAGTTCTAGTTAACACTCTATCTACTTTGACTAGATTCATTGTTTCGATAAAAGATGCACCATTATTATTTAGATTTTACCCCCCCCCCCAATCAGACATGCTGAAAAAGCGTTGTGAAATGATTTGCTTTCTACAGTTGGGTTCAAGAATTAAATGTTGTCGTGCGGCCCCGATAGAGGCCGCGCGGTTTTGGATTTCTGCTATGTTACTTATTAACCCTGTAAGTATTTCTACTAAAAGTCAGATAATTAAGAGATTGGTTTCTGTGCTCTGGAGTCGTGGCCGTGCCGGAGAGCCACTCTTGGGGGGCAACTGGTGACCTCGGTAGGGCGTGAAGAACGGTCCGGAACGCCCCCCTTCCCATGAGGTTTTTGTCGTCCCCGACCCCTGGCTCATACCTGCTGTCCACAAGGCTCCCGTGCGGCCGCCATCTTTCTTTCCAGAGAGGAGAGGGCGAATGGGGCAACACCCTTTCCGCTCCGGAGTGCCACGATTCTTAACTATAAATTAAGAATTAGTCTATCACTCCAGCCCAACTCTTGGGCTGGAGTGATAGTCTTGGGCTGGAGCAATAGCACAGCAGGTAGTGCATTTTCCTGTATGCCGCCCACCCAGCCAACCCAGGTTCAATTCCTCCGCTCCTCTTGGAGAGCCTGGCGAGCTACAGAGAGTATCTCACCTGCACGGCAAAGCCTGGCAAGCTCTCCATGGTGTATTCTATATGCCAAACACAGTAACAAGTGTCACAATGGAGACGTTACTGGGCCCGCTCGAGCAAATCGATGAACAATGGGAGGACAGTGACAGTGACAAGAGTTTGATCATAGACAAATGCTGTCATTATCCAAAAATAACAACTAGACTAGGACCCTGCTAGGGATAGGAAAGACTATCTGGCTTGAGCACTGTAGTCTGAGATCCAGTTGGCCCTAGGAGAGCAATTTTATAGGTTTAAAGTATGTCTTACTGTGTCCATACAAAATGATCTATATTATGTATGCTTATATGTTTGATGGACAAGGAGAGGAGAAACACACCCAGGGGATTCCATTCTAGGGTGGGTCAACTGCTAAATGAGAATCTGTCCTAGAAGTGGCTTTCCCTAAGAGAAAGAACTCTACCCCTATAAATTGTGACCACACCTATGTGTAATTGTTACCCCAACCTGTCAGGGCTGGACTGAGCTGTCAGGGTGAGCCCATGTAGACTGCACCGCACTACGGGCAGGAACATAGGGATCCATGAAGATGGGCGAGATTTCTCGTGTGTCCTGACTAGTTTGGATGAGGCTGAACATTTCTCCCCTTCAAACTACCTTCAGTAAATAATTTCAGTATATTGTAAGGGACAGTTTTCCTTTTCTCACAGTAACTTGGCTGGTCTTTGACATGCAGATCTCAGGTGCTAGCCAGGTCTGATCTTTGGGATGTAGATTCCAGGCTCTAGCCAGACTAGTTTTTGGAATGCAAATCCAAGTGCTTGTAGCCCAAGAAAGGTTTCAGTTTTGGTTTTGTATCTTCTTTGTGGAGACCAAAATTACTGGCCTGCAGATGCAAAGAAACAATGTATGTTTTGCTGCCTCAGTGTTCTTTCTGTAACTCCTTTTGATCACATCACTGCGTTGTGCCCTTTAGAGGTACCATGATCAATATAAGGAGATTTCAGGGCTCTCTACCGAGGTCACAGGTCTGAGAGAACCTGGGCCCTCCGTGACATAAATTCCTTTCGTGTTCCTTATCTCAGCGCCTCTGAGTACAACACCAACCCCTCATGCTGGGGGATATAATGAGACTGTAAAGTGGACTGGGGGAAGCTGAGGAGAGACAGGAGTGAATGGAGAGAGGATTGGAATAAATTGCAATTGACACCAACCAGCCTGGCCCTCGGTTCCTTCCTTCGTCTGCCCATCTCCATCAACCTCCCTGGAGTGGGGGAAACGGCCTGAAACTACCAAACACGGGTGGCAGGAGAGATAGACTGCTGCTGTCTTTTTGTGTTTACACAAAGGAGGAGAAAGAGGAGGAGAAGAACGAGAAGAGGAAGAAGAAAAAGAAGGAGAAGAAGAAGAAGAAAAAGAAGAAGAAGGAGGAGGAGGAGGAGGAGGGATGAGTTTTATAGCATCCTATGACTGAAACCCAATTATGAACAACTTTGTAACTCTGTATCTCATAGTGATTCAATTAAAAAATTATTTTAATTCAGATGTATGTTTATATGCAAAAGAATGGTGTCACATATTTTACTCATACTTTTATTTCAGAAAAAATTAAATCATCATTATCAACAACTTTTATAAAATCCAGATCCCGGACGAGAACGGTGCAGTCTTTTGCCCCCGCGCCTGGGTGTCCCTCGCCAGGACCCCTTGGAGGGGAACGGGTTGAGCTTTCCTCCCCGCCCCGACCAGGGCTCCGGCAGCCGAAGACCTCCAGGACCAGCCACCACCATGCTGAGACCACTCTCCGCACACATGAAGGTACTGGCAGAGGGACAAAGCCACGCGGGTTCTGGGGCCGAGACCTCCAAGCCTACTCGGATTGGAGTCGAGCATCTTCCATCCAGATCCTCCAAATTCCAGCAGGCGGGGGTCACACCCACCACCTGGCCCCCTGGCGCTGTGTAATCCCATCAGCGGCCAAGACTCAGAGACTATAAAATCCAGATCCTGGAACCGCGCAGCCGCATTCGCGGCCGCGCAACATCTTATCAGAATTTTTTATTATGACATCTTATTATCTCATTCCTACTTTGGACAAACTTGCAGGCTATCGAATGTAGCCTGCCCACAGGGCAGAGTCTGGCAAACTCCCCGTGGCCTACCAAATATGCCAAATACCAGTAACAATGATGGGTCTCATTCTCCTAAAGAGCCGTGAATATAATCTCAGGGCTAGGATGAAAGAGACGTTACTGGGGCCTGCTCGAGGCAATCGACGATTAACAGGATGATGAAATGAAAAAAAAAATCAACAACTTGAATCACTTCACTTGTCATTCCATTGCTCATCAATTTGCTTGAGCAGGCGCCAGTAACATCTCCATTCATCCCCTGTCACATGCTAGTGTAGCCCAATGGTGTCTGCTCACTCCAGGAACACAAGAGCATCAAACCATTTGTTCAGAGTCTTGATGAAGAAGTCCATCTTGAAGGTGGGTGGCCAGGCATTCTTTTGACTTCCTGTGGAAACCAGTCGGTAATGGCTCTAGTCCAGCAGTCATCTTTAAATCGCATTACGTGTCCAACCCATCTGATTTTTGACGCCTTGGCAAACGAAGCAGCATCCCTGATCCTCGATCATCAATAGAGGTCGGAACTCCAGATTCCTTCTCTCACTTGAGAGAAGCATGATACTCCAAGCAGCTCTTTCAATTCCTCTTTGAGAGACCTGAATAGTGTTCTCATTCTGTGTTCATAGGGCTCAGGTTTCTGAGGCATATGTTAATGCAGGAAGAACAGTAGAATCAAAGAGATGTGCCCAGAGTCAGAGGTTCTTTGTCCTCTTAACTATTTCTTTGACACTCTTGAAGGTATTCCAAACTGCTCTCTTCCTCCTGCTCAACTCAGGTGCCAGATCATTCATCATGTTGACTTCTCAACCTAGGTACACATAACTGTTACATTCAGAGATGGTCGTTCCGTTGAGAGTGAATGGAGCGTCAGGAACGAGGCTGTTTCTCATAAACATTGTCTTTGTAAGATTCAGCTGTAGTCCAACCTTTCCACATTCACGGTCAAAGTCAGCCAGCATCTGTGCTGCTTGGCTAATATTTGATGTTATTAGAACGATGTCATCAGCAAAGCGGATGTGGTGCAGTTGCCTACCTTCACTCCCATTCCTTCCCATTCCAGTCATCTCATTATGTTCTCGAGGATGGCACTGAAGAGTTTTGGGGAAATTTTATCACCCTGCCGAACCCCTCTCTTTACGCTGATGATCACTTCCTTGTAGAATGGTGAAATCCTGGTGGTGAATCCATAATACAGCTCAAGGAGGATCCTGATGTACTGAGTTTGAATTCTCAACAACAACAACAAAAAAATTTAATTTCTAAAACAGGAATAACCCTGAGCACCTACAGGTATGGCCCAAACACCCCTTTTCTAAATAAATAAATAAATAAAAAGTATTCTGTGGTACCAGAGACCTTATAATGAACTTTAATTAATGGGGGGGGGGCTATGACAACAGAATGCTGCACATTAAAATGTGAGAGCCTGAGGGGGTGGTTCTGAGGTAGAGCACAGGCCTTGTTCCCACACAGCTAGTGCCATTCTGAAGGCAGGCAGGGCACACCCAGTCACCTAAGCCTGACCTCATCACCTCCCAAATGCCCCACCTTCTAGTACGGTCACATTGGGTTTCAACATATAAATTTGTGGGACACACAAACATTCAATTTATGGTTACCACTAATCTAGTCCCTGGGAGTAATGATGGATTTTGCTCTTCTTTAACCCCCACTCTTTATCTTATCTTATCTACTCTTTATCTTAACCCCAATATCTTTAATGATACCTGCACCCCCAACACCTTTCTGAATTCCCAGTATCTCCTCCCTTGTTTCCTTTCTTACCCCTACTGCTCAGAGCCTCTTCCTAAAGCCTTGGCAAACCTTCCCTTCTCCTGTGCTCCCTCTACAAACACATTTTAAAAACTAAAATCCCATGCTCTCTCCTCATCGCACACCGTTGGCCATGACTCCCACTTGTGGGCATGGAGAATAGGAAGGGGTCGCCCACAGGGTCTCCTTCTCCCACTGCCCTTGTGGCCCCTCTGCACACACCGCATAGACAGAGCTCCCTCCTCACTGCCACCTGCAACCACTTGCAGTTCTTTTAACTGTTGCTTAAGTTTTGTCCTGCCACAGGATGCTGTGTCTGCCTGTGGGTGGGTATCAGGGCAGAGACATGGGCCTTCACTCTGCCTTCCTACCCTGACATTTTTCACAGCGATACCTCCAGTCAGGATTAAGGACATAGGGTAAGTAAGCACCAAGAAAGACGCATGGAAACTGAGTCAGAGGTGCTGCCAGCCCATGCTTGTGTCACAAAAACAGTTATTTAAAAATCTTGCATCAACATGGAAAGTATCATGTTAAGTGAAATGAGTCAGAAGGAGAGGGAGAGACATAGAAGGACTGCACTCATCTGTGAATATAAAGTAACAGAATGGGAGACTGACACCCAAGAATAGTAGAGATAAGGACTAGGAGGTTTACTACCCGGCTTGGAAGCCAGCCTCAAATGCTGGAGCTAAAGGCAGCTCAGATAGAGAAGAGAACACCAAGTAAAGGGCATTTGGAGGACCAGCTTGAGTTGGGAGATGCAAGCCAAATGTAGACTATAGATCGAACACAATGGCCACTCAGTGCCTCTAGTGCAAACTACAACAACCAAAAGGAAAGAGAAACAAAAGGGAATGCCCTGTCTCTGAGGCGAGGTGGGAGTAGGGGGATGGGGGGGTGGAAGGGACACTGGGATCTTTGGTGGTGAAGAATGGGCACTAATGGAGGATAGGTAGTCGATCATTGTATAACTGAAACACAAGCATGGAAGTTTGTAAGTCTATAACTGTCTGTAACAGTGATTCACTAATAAAAAAAATAAATACATAAAATATTAAAATATTTTTAAAAAACTAACATACCTGGGGGGGGTGGCAGGTTGAGTTTCCCTCCCCATTCCAGCAGAACCCCGGCAGCCGAAAACCTCCAGAACCCAACCATGGAGCCATGCTCAAAGTCACTCTCCAGGAGCCTCACCCACGAAGGAACTTGCAGATGAACCCAGGTATGCAGCACCTGTGACTGAGATCTCCAAGCTTATCTCAGTAAGGAACTGGGCCTGCCTCCTCCCCCCAGCTCCCCAGTTTTCCAGTAGCTTGGCAGTCACACCCACAAATTGCCCCCGGTGCCATGTAATCTCATCAACAGCCAAGATCCAGAGACTCTGAAATAAAGCTCCCGGAAGAAAGCAACACAAAACGTCCCAAAGCGTGTGACTGCCTCTTATACTCTAGCCCACTGATGTACCAAAAGTAGCACACATTCGTTTGGGTTTAACATACATGCTTGTAATCTCATATACAAGGGCTTAATGGCTCCAGAATGAAATATAACAATCTTCACACACTTTCCTCTTATGGTGGTGGGAAGGTGCACAGTGTTAGGATTGGTGTTTGAATATTATCTGTAATCAACTATTGTGAATAACTTTATAAAAATAAAATAAAATTTAAAAAAATCTGGAACACCTGGGGCTACAGAGATAGTACAGAAGGCAGGACACTTACCTTATATGCAGAAGACCCCAGGTAGATCCCTGGCATCTCCTATGGTCCCCCAGCAAATCCAGGAGTGATTTCTGGGTTTTGAACTGGGAATAACCCATGAGTAGGTCAAAACACAAAAATAAAAACCAAAAATTTTCTCTCTATCTCTCTCTCTTCTCTCTCTCTCTCTCTCTCTCTCTCTCTCTCTCTCTCTCTCTCTCTCTCTCTCTCTCTCACACACACACACACACACACACACACACACACACACACACACACCTACCTTAGTTTGAATTCTCTGCTGCGTTATTTTGACTACATTGGCCAGGACCAAAGTCTTGTTCCTCACCAAAGGTAAGTTCTTAGGTTCTGGGTTTTGTTTGTGTGTTTGTTTGTTTTCTTCTGGTTTCTGCCATAAGACATAACTGTCTGCTGTACAGTGTGTTTTGCTTTTTTATAACTAACTCTATAAAAATAATGGAGCTTTATAATGGATTTTTTAAAAAATATTTTGTTCTCTTCTCCACAATTGCTCAACTAAACCATCATCCTTTTAGACAGAGACAACAAGAGTTAGTAGTCATCTACTCTATGAAAGCCAGACCTTTCTTCTTTCCTTCCTTTCTCCCTTCTCCCTTCCTCCCTTCTTCCCTCTCCCTCCCTTCTCCCTCTCTCCCTCTGTTTCTTCCTTCCCTCTCTCCTCTTCTCCCTTCCTTCCTCCCTGCCTTCCTTCCTTCCTTCCCTCTCTCCTCTTCTCCCTTCCTTCCTTCCTCCCTCCCTCCTTCCCTTCCTTCTTCCCTTTCTCCCTTCCTTCTTTCCTTCCTCTTTTTTTTCCTTTTCTCCCTTCCTTCTTTCCTTCCTCTGTGATTTACTAAGTTGTTGACAACATCATTTCATGCGTACAATGTTCCTGACTCCCATCCCACCACCAGTGTCCCCATCTCTTCACCATTGTCCCCAGTTTCCCTCCCAACAACCCCTAGTCCCAATATGTCTCCTTGACAAACACATTTTTAAACTAAATAATTGCAGTTTTGGTGTCATGCTGACAGTAGTGCTGGCTCTAGTGGTTTGGACATATACATATACCTCACCTCTACACCCCTGTTGTGACCCAGGTCCCTCACCTTTGTCCCTATATTTATTCCAGACCATCTTCTTGGTTCCCCTATCCTCTTATGTCTTTCCCTGGCATTTTTCTGTAATCTAGGGCAAAGAGTTTTCCCACCTTTGATATCTTCCATTACCTTGCCATATACTCTATATACTACAAATTAATGATAACATCTAGTATTTGTCTTTGTCTTTCTTATTTATTTTACCTAACATGAGGTACTCCAGTTCCACCCAATTTGCAGTGAATTGCCTGATTTCATCATTCTCTGATGTGAGTGGCTTTATGTATTCCATTGTGCATATATTCCATAACTTCATTATCCATTCATCCATTGTTACACACCTAGGCTGTATGAATCGCCTTGTTAACCACAACTGTCCCAGCAATCCCAGAGCTGACCACACCTTGCTGTTTCCCCAAAGCACACTCTACGTGCTTTGCTTAATACTTCGTTTTCTCTGTTGCTTATAGTAGTCCACTTTCTTTTACTTAGATAATAAAGATTGAATCTGATTCATCTTTCTGTCCACAGTCAGGAGCTGACATGTGGTAGATGTGGAGAATTTATAGAATGGATGAATGAAATACAGGAGTGAGGCTAGATTCTAAGGACAGCTTCTTTTTGTTGCTGTTTTTTTGGGCCACACCTGGTGGTGCTCAGGCTTACTCCTAACTCTTTGCTCAGAGATCACTCCTGACAGGGCTTAAAGGAGCATATGTGGTGTGGTGATTCAACCCAGGTCAGCCACATGCAAAGCAAGCGCTCTACCTCCTATACTGCTGCTCTGGCCCCAATATATGGTCAGCTTTAAGTAAAAGTATTGTACTCTTGACATCTCTATGTTGATTATAAAGAACAGCATGACTGATTTGGATATACCAACTCATTCATTATGTAGATGGATGGATCACTGGAACAAATAACCCCTTTTGCTTGTACTCTGAAGGACGAATTCAGCATGCATTTTCTGAACATATTGTAAAAAAGAAAATGAAAGAATTTGGAAGGATCAAATGGAAGACAGTGACAGCAATATTGGGCACATATATTTAAATTCACTTTAAGTTGAATGTGTGTAATAAATTCCATCATGGGGCTGGAGAGATAGTACAGAGGGTAGGGTACTTGTCTTGCATGTGGCTCAGCCATGTTTGATCCCTGGCACCCCAAACACTTCCAGGAGTAATTCCTAAATGCAGAGCCAGGAGTAACCCCTGAGCATCACTGGATATATCCCCAAAACAAAACAAAATAAAAATTCCATCACATGTGTGATTACTTATGAAAATATAGGTATCAAAATAAATTACAAAGGGTCAATGAAATAATACAGAGAAATAACACCACAGTTGCCTTGCACACAGCTGACCCAGTTCAGTCCCCTGAGCATTGTCAGGAGTGATTCCTGAGCACAGAGTCAAATGTAGCCCCTAGAATCTGGCCCCAAAACAAATTAATAAATAAACAAACTCTAAACCCTATATAGAACAACACCTGTCAGTAGTGTTGCTTAAATGATGAGTCAGCTCTACTATAAAGCTCTGTGTGTGTGGTGTGTAGTGTGTGTGAGTGTGTGTGGTGTAGTGTGTGTGTGGTGTATAATGTGTGTATGTGGTGTGTGTAGTGTGTGTGTGTGTGTGTGTGTGTGCGTGCGTGTGTGTGTGTGTGTGTGCTGGGAGCCTAGGTTGTCTACCACTGATGTACATCTTGGCCCAGGTAAATAAAATATCCAAATCCAAGGTGTCTAAGGAGGGTCAAGGCCACTTTCTGTTCACAGATGCCTTCGTAAGCAATCAGTTGAGTTTCCCCGAGCGCCAACTCATATAGTCAGTAGTATATGAACTATGTAAGTCTGAGATTTCCCATTTATCTACCCTCAACTTCTATTTTGATTTGTTTGCCTTCACCTGGCCCAGCACCAGGTGAACAGAGCAGAGACTGAGCACTGAATATTAAGGTATAGAGAGTTCTTTCAACACTGAGCAGCTTCCTTCAATCGCTAAATGAGCTAGAATAATTCTAAGGCAATGTAGACTCAGAGGGGGAATCCAGCTAATGCTGTAAAACAAAGGCCACCTTAACAATAAGCTGTGACACTTAGATGCTAGATGACCTGAACAGAGAAGCAGGTGAAGAGGAGGAAGAGAAAGAGGAAGGAAGAGGGAAGGGAGAAGGGGAAAAAACCTAAATGAGCTTCTCAGATTAACATGAAAACCTTCCCAAGTCAGGATAGACTCAATCAAAGACAGTCATGACAGGAAACAGCAATGTTTGCTGGAGCCAGGGTGGGTCACCTAGTGAGTGGCCAAATGAATATGGTTAAGAAAGTCACAGGGGGAAAAAAAATAGGGGCTGGAGCAATAAAACAGCGGGTAGGGCATTTGCCTTGCACGTGGCCGACCCGGGAATTTTCAACTCCCAACACCCCATATGGTCCCCTGAATAATTACACCACCAGGAGTAATTCCTAAGTGCAGAGCCAAGAGTAACCCCTGAGCATCGGTGGGTGTAGCCCAAAAAGAAAAAAAAAAGGAAGAAAAGAAGAAAGTCACAGGGACTCAGGAGAACAAAGTGAAATCAACAGAGAGAGCTGGCATTGTCTAACTCAAAATGACAGGTTGGTTCTGGAAACAAGAGAAAATGAGGCCCAATACCAGGTGAGCAGAGCAGAGACTGAGCACTGAATATTACGGTATAGACAGCCTGTCTGCACCTGCCAGAAAGTGAGGAATCACCAAGGCCTTCCATCGAATATGCGCTGAAGAAATGACATCTGATGATAGGACTTTCATATGCAAAGGGATTGATTGCAGGCATGGAGTAGAGCCAGGCAAGATCCAAATGGGGTATGACAGGCTTGTGGTATGGATGACTAGAAGACAGCATGGCGGACTGAGATGAGACAAAGCCGATCCTCAATCACGGAGGACACAGCATAGGAACAAAGACAGGCAATTACGTTTGATTCTCATTGACAGTTTCTGAATCTCTGGCAACGGTTCCCATTGACCAAATGCCTGCAGAATAACGAGGAGACGAAAGAGGCCCTGGGATTGTCAACCACTAAGGTGTTGATCAGAAGACAATGATAAAGTAGACACTGCCATAGCCAGAAGCATTAAAATGGAAGTTCACTGGTTAACTTTGCCTATAACCCAGAGCAGAGAGAAGGATTCTATTCCACCTTGTAAATTTTGGAGGAAGGACTCAATGAAAACAGGGCACAATATCCTTTGAATCTGGCAGTCAAGAGTGAGTCAGAAAAAAACGAATGAGATTAAACTTCATTCATCATGCCCATTCTTGTGAGTAGAACTCATAGGAGATTTGATGAAGGAAAAGGCTGAACTGGGTGACTGCAACAGACCCCGGAGGGATTATCAGTTAACATTCATTAGCATGGGAAAGTGGGCATTGGTTTCTTTGCACAATGAGCCTTGGAGCAGTGCACGCTCTCCGCATCATTTTCCTGCAGCAGGTGGAGGGTCCAGGCAGCTGTGAGGATCAGTGTTTTGAATCGTATGAGAAGAAAATGTCACGATCCCACAGTAATGATAGAGCCACAAAGGAAAATGATCCCTCTTGGCTATTTTTTTAAAGGCTAACAGTGCCCTTTGGCTCTGTCTAGTTCCAGAAATTATACACTCATGATAACTGCTAAACAGCCCCAAACAAAGGAGCCCTATTTTCTATTCTTCATCTACTCTTACTCCAATCTGCAGAGGCAAAAATAGAATGATGTTATAATTCTGGTCATAACAGGGGAGAAAATGCCTAGGGCAAGAACATCCATGGGAAAAAAATTTTACATTTAGCTTATAAAAAAATGCACTCGGTGGTTTATATCTGGAATTCATAGAACTAAATCGTATTTTAGCAGACCGGCAAGTAGGACTAACCATTTTTAAAACAAAGCTCTTTACTGACACAAAGGAATGACTCTTTACTAAGATAAAACCAAACCTCTCCGTATTTTAAATAAATGCACTAAAAGCAAATTAATTTTTGTAATGCTATAAGGATGGAGATATAGTACAAAGATTAAGGCATTTCACATATTTTTTTTTCTTTTTGGGTCACACCCGGCGATGCACAGGGGTTACTCCTGACTCTGTGCTCAGGAATTACCCCTGGCGGTGTGTTCAGGGGACCATATGGGATGCTGGGAATTGAACCCGGGTCGGCCGTGTGCAAGGCAAATGCCCTACCCGCTGTGCTATTGCTCTAGCCCCAAGGCATTTCACATATGACTGACTCTAGCTTCATCCCCTGCACCACATGGTCCCCAAGCACTACCAGGAATAAACCCTTGAACATAGAGCCAAGAATATGGCCCTTATATCAATATAATACATTTATTTAACAAATTTTTGCACACATATATTTTAGAAATAATAATTATTATCACTGGATAACCATAATAATTTCCCAATTAACACTTTATACTGTGAAAAGAAAAATTGTAAAAATATTTCACAAGTTGTAGCTCCCTATAGATAACATTTCCAAGAAATTTAGATACATAGAAAAATGGCAAGAATTTCCAAGCCTGAAAAACTGTTGTGCTATCTATTATCTTTAATTTGCAACCATATCTTTAATATGGTTCTATCTTTAATGCAACTACACTTAAATAAAAAAGATTATGAGTTAAGTTTAAATAATATTGATAAATGAGCCAAGGATATGCAAAATGAAAAAGCAGTTTCTTCCTTAAATTTTCATTTCGTTTCATTTCATCATCCTGTTATTCGTCGATTGCCTCGAGCAGGC
Source organism: Sorex fumeus (assembly GCF_029834395.1). NCBI lineage: Eukaryota > Metazoa > Chordata > Mammalia > Eulipotyphla > Soricidae > Sorex > Sorex fumeus. The sequence continues at coordinate 29,237,865 of NW_026606059.1, read as the reverse complement.
CCCAGTAACGTCTCTTTCATCCTAACCCTGAGATTATATTCAAGGTTCTTTAGGAGAATGAGACCCATCATTGTTACTGGTATTTGGCATATTTGGTATGCCACGGGGAGTTTGCCAGACTCTGCCCTGTGGGCAGGCTACATTCGATAGCCTGCAAGTTTGTCCAAAGTAGGAATGAGATAATAAGATGTCATAAAAAAATGTCCTGATAAGATGTCGCTCGGCCGCAAATGCGGCCGCGCGGTTCCGGGAGCTGGATTTTATAGTCTCTGAGTCTTGGCTGTTGATGGGATTACACGGCGCCAGGGGGCGCCTTAAATGGTGATGGAAAAACTAGATATTCACATGCAAAAGAACAAAACTGTATTCCTATCCTATATCACTCAAAAAAAAAAAAAAACCACAACAACAGCCTTGAATTAGAGACTTAACCACATGCCAGAGACATAGCACAATGGGATTTGCATGTATTTTTCATGCAGGAGAACTGAATTAGATTTCCAACACCTCAAGTTCCCCTAAGAACCACCAGGAGTGACCCCGCCACCAGCACTAGCCTGGAAGTAGCCCTGAGCATCACCAAAAACAAACAAACAAAAAAAATTAAGTGTAAAATCTCAAGCCATAAAGCTCTTAAAACATAAGGGAAAAAAATCTCAACATTGGTTTTGGCTATGTTTTTTTTTTTGGCTACAACACCAAAATTACAGGCAATAAAAGTAAAATAAACAAATGGAACTGTATCATATTTAAAAATATCTGCATAGCAAAATAAACCATCAGCAGGGACTAGAGAGATGTTAGTACAGCAGGTAGGACAGTTCCTGGCATCCCCTATGGTCCTCAGAGTACTGCCAGGAGTACTTCCTAAATACAGAGCCAGGAGTAACCCCTGAGCATCACTGGATGTGGCCCAAACTACCCTCTTCCCAAAGAAATAAACCATCAACAAAATTAAAGGCCAGCTTAGGAAGTATGAGAAAAATATTTGTGAGCCATTTGTCTGATTAGGAGTTCATAGTCAAATAAATATGTACGAAGCCATACAACTCAATAGCAAAAGATTAAATAATTCTATTTTAAAACATTCAACAACTCTGAATAAACCTACATCCAACACAGACAAAGAAATGCCCAGTAAGCGCATGAAAAGGTGTTGAATAACACTAAAGATCAGGGAAATGGAAATCCAAACCACAGTGAAATTACCTCATTCCAGATAGAATGGCAGTCATTGAAAGGACATATGACATGATGCTGGACACAAACAGGATATTTTGAGGTGATCATTTTGCAAAATATTGAATATTACATTGTACATCTAAAACTAATATATGTCAACTATATTTCAGTTTAAAAAGGTAATAAGATATAGAGAAAAAGAAACCTTCGAGAAGATGGTGAAAGGTAAATTGAGACAGTCACTACAGAAAACAATATGAACAATACTTTAAAAGTTTATTTGTGGGGGCTGGAGCTATAGCACAGCAGGTAGGGCATTTGCCTTGCATGCGGCCAACCTGACCGAGCTGGGTTTGATTCCTCCACCCCTCTCAGAGAGCCCCACAAGCTACCAAGAGTATTGCACCCGCATGGCAAAGCCTGGCAAGCTACCTGGGACATATTTGATATGCCATACACAGTAAGAAGTCTCACAATGGAGACGTTACTGGGCCCACTCCAGCAAATCGATGAACAATGGGAGGACAGTGCTACAGTACATATATATATATATATATATATATATATATATATATATATATATATATGTTGACAAAGGCAGACAGAGTCAACAGTGGACCCAAAAAGCCCCGATAGTCTAGGTTTGCAGGCAGCCCTACTACTTAGATTTTATAAATTAAGTTCTATGATGTTTGCACAATGGCAAAATAAGCTGTAGCAAATTTCTCAGAACATATCCCTATTCAGGCTGGAGAATTAGTACAGTGGGTAGAATATTTGCCTTGCATGTAGACGACCCAAGTTCAATATTCGGCACAATATATGGTCCCCTAAGCATAGCCAGATGTGGTCAATAAAAGAAAAAGAATGCATACATCCCTGTTCTCAAGCAATTCAAAATGGTATAGACAATGCAATATAATTCAGTTATAAATCTTGCCATTTGTCACAGCATTTGGTAGTCCTTAAAGGTATTACACTAAGTGAAATAAGTCAGGACAAGATAAATGCTTTGTAATCTCCCTCATCTGTAGAATTTTTTTTAAAAAGTAAATTATATTTGGAATTTAAAAAAAATTTAAGACAAAAGAATGATAGGTTAGTAGTTGCCAAAATCAGAGGAGTAAGAGAAATGAGTAAGGGTGATCAAAGGATACAAACTTCCAGTTACAAGTAACTAGTTTGTGGGACTCTAATGTTGAACATGATGACTACAGATCATAACACTGGATGCTTGAAAGTTCTAAGAGATCTTTGCAGATTGAAAAGAGGTAAAAATTATGTATTAACTAATCTCAATGTTGATAATCATTGTACAATAAATGCACAATCATCTCATTGTATCAAATGTACATAATACTATATAGCAGTTATATCTCAACAGAGTGTAAACAAGTTATTTCGTTTTCTAGGGAATTTAGAAAAGTCTCTAAATTATCATCAGAGAAAAAAAAAGCTAAGAATGTAGCAGGATAATTACGATAAACAAGATCAATTAAGAACAATAATATACTATAGAGATACAAGGCCCCACTGTATAAACATAGTAATTTTATTGGAGCGATAGCACAGCGGTAGGGCGTTTGCCTTACAAGCGGCCAACATGGCCGACCCGAGTTCGATTCCTCCGCCCCTCTCGGAGAGCCCGGCAAGCTACCGAGAGTATCTCGCCCGCACGGCAGAGCCTGGCAAGCTCCCCGTGATGTATTCGATATGCCAGACACAGTAACAACAAAGTCTCCAGTGGAGACGTTACTGGGCCCGCTCGAGCAAATCAACGATCAACGGGAGGGTCTTTACCTTGGGCTGGAGCGATAGCACAGCGGGTAGGGCGTTCGCCTTACAAGCGGCCAACATGGCCGACCCGAGTTCGATTCCTCCGCCCCTCTCGGAGAGCCCGGCAAGCTACCGAGAGTATTCGATATGCCAGACACAGTAACAACAAAGTCTCCAATGGAGACGTTACTGGGCCCGCTCGAGCAAATCGACGATCAACGGGAGGGCCTTTACCTTTACCTATAGTTAACAAATTGGTGCCGTGTAATCCCATCAACGGCCAAGACTCAGAGACTATAAAATCCAGCTCCCGGACAAGAACAGTGCAGTCTGCCCCCGCGCCTGGCTGTTCCTCGCCGGGGCCCATTGGAGGGGAGCAGGTTGAGCTTTCCTCCCCGCCCCGACCAGAGCTCCGGCAGCTGAAGACCTCCAGGACCAGCCACCACCATGCTGAGACCACTCTCCGCACACATGAAGGTACTGGCAGAGGGACAAATCCACGCGGGTTCCGGGGCCGAGATCTCCCAGCCTACTCGGATTGGAGTCGAGCATCCTCCACCCAGATCCTCCAAATTCCAGTAGGCGGGGGTCACACCCACCACCTGGCCCCCTGGCGCCGTGTAATCCCATCAACGGCCAAGACTCAGAGACTATAAAATCCAGCTCCCGGAACCGTGCGGCCGCATTTGCGGCCGTGCGACATCTTATCAGGACATCTTTTTATGACATCCTATTATCTCATTCCTACTTTGGACAAACTTGCAGGCTATCGAATGTAGCCTGCCCACAGGGCAGAGTCTGGCAAACTCCCCGTGGCGTACCAAATATGCCAAATACCAGTAACAATGATGGGTCTCATTCTCCTAAAGAGCCTTGAATATAATCTCAGGGTTAGGATGAAAGAGAAGCTACTGGGGCCTGCTCGAGGCAATCGACAAATAACAGGATGATGAAATGATGAAAAAAAATGAAATAGTTAACAAATTGAAATTGTATTGGCAGAAGGCATACAACATAATATATGGCTTACTTTGCTTTAAAAATAATGAGTAACTAAAAGTAAATAAATAAATAAATACATAAATAAAAATACTGAGTGCCTTAGCTTTAAAAATAATTCTAGGCCAAGGAGACAGATAGCTCAATGGTCAGGGACTCAGATTTGCATGCACTGGAATGAGTTTGAATCTTGGCCCTGAACACTACCAAGGATGTCCCAGGAGGACCCTGAGCCCTCAACACTTTTGGGGTGGCCCTGGTGGTCTCCAGCACCATAGGACCCCAGCAGTTCTGCATCTTCACAACCTAGCATTGGGTCTCCTAGCAAGGCTGGCTGAGTATCACCAAATGTGACACCCAGACTACCCCAAGAACAGCTTGCGAGCCTCCAAAAAAAAAATCAACAAATACATAGATAGATATACTATCTGCGTATGTATAGAATACTGAGATTTAAAAAAAAATAAAGCGTGGTTTTTGTCATTTAAAACAACTATCTCCAAAGTATATATATATCTGTATGCCAAGAGGGAAAAATAGGATAATAAGAAAATGAGTTACACTCAAACTCAGATATGCCTCAACTCATTTTAAAAATAGAGATACAAGGCCCCACTGTATAAACATATATACTATTTCTAAAAATAGAAATAAGCTTGGCATATTTTCTACATATTATTTAGAGGCCTCAGATGTTCATATCGAAAAAGAGCTTTAAGCTCTAAAAAATAGAGAGAGATAGAAGTAAAGAATTTCAAAATTGTGCTTTAAATTTATTTAGAATTATGTATCTGGTCACCTTACATTTACCAATTAAAAATAATTAAGAGAGGTCTTGAAAGTCATAGGAGGCATGCACTTTCTCCACACCAAATAGAAAATTTCCTTAGATTTAGACAGTGAGTTCATTCTGTACACCTCTGTTAACTATAAAGGTGATACAGATTACAGAAGACCATGACTTAGAGAGGAGAGGAGGGAATGAGGGTAGGAGGGATAAAAGAGACAGGAGAGAGAGAGGAAGTGGAGGGAGACAGAGAAGAGAGAAACAGAGAGACAGAGAAACAGAGATCCTCTGATTGACTGTGTGCTTGTGCGAAGCAGCAGCAATCTTGAAAGGAGAGGAGAACAGAAGAAGGTCAACTTTTCCAAGTACTGGCACCATGGACGGTGATTGAGGACAGACATGAAAACCCTAAATTAACTAATTTCAAAGTTGCAAAGGGAACTCTGGCATAAGGTATTGGATCCAGATCGAGTTCAGTCTTCCAGCTGTTGGAGAGGATTTGATTCTCAGCTGCAAAAACCTCAATGACTTTGGGAATTCCTGATGTGAATCAAATGCCAGAGCACACTGATTCCATGTTTTAAGAAATTGTTGGTTGTCAACCAACAAATCTGTTAGAATGCAGTAGCTCAGCTCAAGCACAGAGTCTATATCTTCATTTTAAGAGATAAAGGCAGAATATCGATGTGATCAGTAATTAGGACCTCTAAGAATACAAACGTATCCAGGCGAGACTTGGCATAATAACTCCTGTTGGGACCATAGAGCCACAAAGCTTTTTACTTCTTTGACTTTGCTATATTAAAAATAGATCCCGGAGGAAAAAAAAAAAAAGAAAAAACAGGTTCCAAAAAGAGCCAAGTTCACCCGCAAGTTCCAGATGGAGTAGGCGCCGCATCTCGCCTCCCCCAGATGGAACCCCGGTGACCAGAAGCCTCTACAAACACAGCTCGAGTATGCGGGAACGAGGACTTTTTCTCAAAACCGCGCGGCCGCTTACGCGGCCGCGCGACATCTCTCTATATACAAAGTGATCAATGAGAAGTAAACCACCCAATCTTTCTCCCTGAAAGTCAGAGTTAAGTTTGGAGCACGGCCACAGCCCCAGAAACACAAGGACTTAATGCAGAACCCAGCAGCTTAGAGCAGAAAAGTGAAAGGACTATGCGTTAATCCAGGCCATCAAGTCTGCCGGAGGGGAAAGGGTGTTGCCCCATTCGCCCTCTCTTCTCTGGAAAGAAGGATGGCGGCCGCATGGGAGCCGTGTGGACAGCAGGTATGAGCCGGGGGTGTGGGGGCGACTAAAACCTCATGGGAAGGGGGGCGTTCCGGTCCGTCCTTCACGCCCTACCGAGGTCACCAGTTGCCCCCCACGAGCGGCTCTCCAGCACGGCCACAGCCCCAGAAGCACAAGGGCTTAATGCAGAACCCAGCAGCTTGGAGCAGAAAAGTGAAAGGACTATGCGTTAATCCAGGCAATCATTTCTGCCCAGAGGGGAAAGGGTGTTGCTCCCTTCCGCCCTCCTCCCTCTGGAAAGAAAGATGGCGGCCACATGGGAGCCTTGTGGACAGCAGGTATGAGCCGGGGGTGTGGGGGCGACAAAAACCTCATGGGAAGGGGGGCGTTCCGGTCCGTCCTTCACGCCCTACCGAGGTCACCAGTCACCCCCCACGAGCGGCTCTCCAGCACAGCCACGGCCCCAGAAGCACAAGGACTTAATGCAGAACCCAGCAGCTTGGAGCAGAAAAGTGAACGGACTATGCATTGACCCAGGCCATCAAGTCTGCCGGAGGGGAAAGGGTGTTGCCCCATTCGCCCTCTCCTCTCTGGAAAGAAAGATGGCGGCCACATGGGAGCCTTGTGGACAGCAGGTATGAGCCGGGAGTGTGGGGGCGACTAAAACCTCATGGGAAGGGGGGCGTTCCGGTCCGTCCTTCACGCCCTACCGAGGTCACTAGTTGCCCCCCACGAGCGGCTCTCCAGCACGGCCACAGCCCCAGAAGCACAAGGGCTTAATGCAGAACCCAGCAGCTTGGAGCAGAAAAGTGAAAGGACTATGCGTTAATCCAGGCAATCATTTCTGCCCAGAGGGGAAAGGGTGTTGCTCCCTTCCGCCCTCCTCCCTCTGGAAAGAAAGATGGCGGCCACATGGGAGCCTTGTGGACAGCAGGTATGAGCCGGGGGTGTGGGGGCGACTAAAACTTCATGGGAAGGGGGGCGTTCCGGTCCGTCCTTCACGCCCTACCGAGGTCACCAGTTGCCCCCCACGAGCGGCTCTCCAGCACAGCCACGGCCCCAGAAGCACAAGGACTTAATGCAGAACCCAGCAGCTTGGAGCAGAAAAGTGAACGGACTATGCATTGATCCAGGCCATCAAGTCTGCCGGAGGGGAAAGGGTGTTGCCCCATTCGCCCTCTCCTCTCTGGAAAGAAAGATGGCGGCCACATGGGTGCCTTGTGGACAGCAGGTATGAGCCGGGGGAGTGGGGGCGACTAAAACCTCATGGGTCGGGGGGCGTTCCGGTCCGTCCTTCACGCCCTACCGAGGTCACCAGTTGCCCCCCACGAGCGGCTCTCCAGCACGGCCATGGCCCCAGAAGCACAAGGACTTAATGCAGAACCCAGCAGCTTGGAGCAGAAAAGTGAATGGACTATGCATTGATCCAGCCCATCAAGTCTGCCGGAGGGGAAAGGGTGTTGCCCCATTCGCCCTCTCCTCTCTGGAAAGAAAGATGGCGGCCACATGGGAGCCTTGTGGACAGCAGGTATGAGCCGGGAGTGTGGGGGCGACTAAAACCTCATGGGAAGGGGGGCGTTTCGCTCCGCCCTTCACGCCCTACCGAGGCCACCAGTTGCCCCCCACGAGCGGCTCTCCAGCACGGCCACGACTCCAGAACACAGAAACCAATTTCTTAACTATCTGACTTTCAGTAGAAATACTTCCAGGGTCAATAAGTAAAATAGCAGAAATCCAAAACCAACATTTAATTCTTGAACCCAGCTGGAGAAAGCAAATCACTTCACAATGCTTTTTCAGCATGTCTGATTTGGGGGGGGGGTAAACTCTAAATAATAGTGGTGAATCTTTTATTGAAACAATCTAATCAAAGCGGATAGAGTGTTAACTAGAATTCATCTGCCTCACAGGGACGGGGAGGGGTGGGGGGTGGGGTTTTATTGGGGTTCTTCATGGGAAAAAATAAGTATTGGTAAAGGGAAATGTGTTTGATATTTGCATGACTGAGACATAAACCTGAAAGCTTTGTAACCTTTCCCACAGTGATTCAATAAATAAAAAAAAATAAATAAATAAATAAATAAATAAAACAACCCCCCCCCCAAAAAAAGAGAGAAAAAAGAAAGAAAGAAAATCTTTGCTACTTTATTCTTTCCATTTCAAAATCATTTACAATAAAAAGTCAAATGAGAATCTGGGAAAATATTTGCAAGCTCCATTACAAAGAATATTCTTATTAGCACTGAATTTTTGAGAAAAAAGAAGCTAATCCTTTTAAGAAAAACATTTAATATTCTCAGAAAAAAAGTTATTTTGCTAGTTTACATGTGAAAAAAAGATGCTAACTTCAATCAATGCATGTTAAGAGAAGTGTAAATTAAAACTGCACTGAGATATAATTCCTCACATATCAGACTGGTAAAAGTTCAAATGCTTGTTGGTATATTGGGTTGGCAAGACTATGGGGAAATGCATTGGTGCATATGACCTGTAGGGTGCATTGATGATTAGATCTAGCTCTCTCACTCCTAGAAATCTACCCTAAAGCGGGAAACATGTTCTCAAGGTTAGTAATTGCAGAGTTGTACATAAGAGCTAAAATTTCAAAATAATCTAAACGTTTTCTAATTGTGTGGAAAAGTGGCTCAGCCGTAGAATCCTTGCCTTGGTGTGTGAGGGTTTGGGTTTGAGTTCCAGCACTGCCAAAAGAGGGGCTAAAGCCTCTTTAAGTGGGTAAAAAGTGGGTAGCCTTGCACACAGCCAACCCAAACGTAATCCCTGGCATCTATATGATGCCCCAAGTGCCACCAGAAGTAACTCCTGAGCACAGAATCAGGAGTAGCTCTTGAGCATGTCAGGTGTGGCCTAAATACACACACACACACACACACACACACACACACACACACCACCTCTGCCCTCCAAAAAAAAACTGCTGAAAGATGGAAGGAAAAGAAGACAGGAGAGAGACAGAATAGGAATTAAAGCACTTTATTTGCATGACATAGAAGTCAATCTTTGGCAGCACATGTGGTCCCCTGAGCATCCTAGAAGTGATCTTTGAGTACAGAGCCAGTCCTAAGTCCTGAACACTGTCAGGTATGTTCCAAAAACAAAGGAGTTATTGTCTCCAGCAAGTCTGAAACACACAAGATAAATTCCAGCCTCCTCAGAATAATCCTCTGTTTCAGGGCTCAGCAAGCCTCAGCGACTCCTGCTTCTACTTCCGCGTCTGCTTCTGTACATAATGGCTGCACTCTCCAGGTCCAAGCTCTGCTCAGGAGTGTCCATCCTTTCATTTGAGGAGAGCACAGGTTTGCAGCTGAGAAACACCAGCAGCCCATGTTTAATCTGTCGGAGACTGGAAGCACAACAGCCTTCTTTTATCCACCCCAGGCTCTGTCCCTTCCAGTCTCAGCACACTATGTACCTGCTAAGGAAATATTCTTCAAAGTCTGTCAACCTTTGACTGCCATAGAGCATCACAACACTAGACAAAAGGGCATTCCATAGGTCTGTCCTGGATACACCTGTCTCTGTTCCAGACTTCCACTCAAATGCCTGATCTGACTCATGAATATATGCCTAATCTTTTCAGTTAAAAAAAAAAAAGTGGTCCATCAAGACACATTCTGACCTTATCTCCAGAGGATGTTTTCCTGATAGTGGATTTCTGCACCCGCGCCTGGGTGTTCCTTCCTGGGGCCCCTTGGAGGGGAGCGGGTTGAGCTTTCCTCCCCACCCCGACCAGGGCTCCGGCAGCTGAAGACCTCCAGGACCAGCCACCACCATGCTGAGACCACTCTCCGCACACATGAAGGTACTGGCAGAGGGACAAAGCCACGCGGGTTCCGGGGCCGAGACCTCCAAGCCTACTCGGATTGGAGTCGAGCATCTTCCACCCAGATCCTCCAAATTCCAGTAGGCGGGGGTCACACCCACCACCTGGCCCCCTGGCGCTGTGTAATCCCATCAGCGGCCAAGACTCAGAGACTATAAAATCCAGATCCCGGAACCGCGCGGCCGCATTTGCAGCCGCGTGACATCTTATCAGAACTTTTTTTTTTTATGACATCTTATTGTCTCATTCCTACTTTGGATAAACTTGCAGGCTATCGAATGTAGCCTGCCCACAGGGCAGAGTCTGGCAAACTCCCCGTGGCGTACCAAATATGCCAAATACCAGTAACAATGATGGGTCTCATTCTCCTAAAGAGCCTTGAATATAATCTCAGGGCTAGGATGAAAAAGACGTTACTGGGGCCTGCTCGAGGCAATCGACGAATAACAGGATGATGAAATGAAAATGAAAAAATGGATTTCCTAAGCTCAGAATCTTGGGCAATCTGCATAGGTTGACAATTTCCAAATTATTAAATGTTACTCCTTTAGCTTTTTTACTTGTTCCTTCTTTTTGACAAGCAAAACAAAATGCCCTGAGTTTAGAGTCAAATGAAGTCCTTAATTTTTGTAAACTACATACAGAGTTATATTTGAATTACACCATTTAAGTGAATGAAACTGCAACATAATTAGTGACTACCACATGCATTCATAAACTGATTAATCTTAGGGTCAGTTGAATAATTTTCTGGGTACCTTTCTCTAAATGCATTTGAGTAGGTTGGGACTTTTATGCTATTCTAGAGTTGATTTTTTTAAAAAATTTTCATTAGTGAGACATTAGTGAGGGCTGGAGCGATAGCATAGTGGGTAGGGCGTTTGCCTTGCATGCAGCCAACATGGCTGACCCAAGTTCGATTCCTCTGCCCCTCTCTGAGAGCCCGGCAAGCTACCGAGAGTATCTCGCCAGCACGGCAGAGACTGGCAAGCTACCCATGTCGTATATGATATGCCAAACACAGTAACAACAAGTCTCACGAAGGAGACGTTACTGGGCCCGCTCGAGCAAATCGATGAACAACGGGAGGACTGTGACCGTAACCGTGTAGTGAGGTATCATGAGGTACAGTTGCAGACTTACAAATTTTTGTGCTTGGGTTTCAATTATACAATGATCAAATACCCATCCCTCCACAAGTGCCCATTTCCCACCACCACGGTAGAGTTGATTTTTTAATGCTTAATGTGAAAATTATTTCTTTATAAATAGGCTTTTCTTTATAAGATATTCTTTGTTTATAGAGTTAATCAAGCTAGAATATCTCATTGCATTAGAGTCCCTTGGATCACCAAAACATTGTAGGATATCATTTATAGTTGATAAGATTTACTTTGATTAAATACATATCATTCTTTCAAAATTTTGTATTCCCAAATCACTTTGTGGCTACTAATGTGGCTTCTTCAGTAATACAGACTTAACACTTTTCTTTCATTGCTTTTTCCTTCTTGCTTCTGTTTTACATTGCATTTGGAAATAATCTTGTCATTAATCAGCCCAATTCCCAGATTAGAGATATGGGAGTTGGGAATAGAAAATGTAATGAGCTTCTATAAGCCAATGCTGCATCAGCTCCACTTTTATAGTTGGAAATTTAATCCCAGAAGTATTACACATTCTTCATGGCTTTTTAAAGGTAAACATACTGGGCCATTAGAAAAAAAACTGCATGTGATTAGTCTCAGCTTGTAATCTTAAACATTAGTAGTGATAATATCAATAACTACTTAAAAATTGCTCCTAAGAAATCCCCCCACTTTTTTTTTTTTTGGCTTTTGGGTCACATCTGGAAAAGCTGAGGAACTTCATCCAACTCTGCAGTCAGAACTCACTCCTGGTGATATGCTCTGGGGACCATAGGGAGTCCTGGGGATCAAACCTGGGTTAGCCACAAGCAAGGCAAGCTCCTTACCCACTGTGCTATTTCTCCAGTCCCTCCCTTTTATTTGTCTTTGAGAAATAGAAATGGAGGCCAGAGAGATATCGCACCAGGTAGGATGCTAGATTTGCACACGACCCACCAGCCTTGCTTCTGAGCACCACCAAGAGTATTCCTGAGTGCAGAGTAAGGGATCTTACTCTCAGGAGTAAGCTGAGAACAGCTAAGTATGTCCCACAAACAAGTGAAAAAATAATAAATAGGAATTAAACTAGTGTAGAATCATGTCAAATACTTCAATATGAGAAATCTTTCTCTAATGAGCAAACACAAAGTAGCTTTTTACTTATTTAGAAGTCAATTTTCTTTTATTTATACTTCATCCTCTTTCCCTCCCTCTATCGTGGTGGTGACAGCCCGTGGTTGTGTTGTTCGCCAGGAGTTGCACCTCTGGTAGTGGTGCTCACACTCTTGACCAAGGAGCTTGCCTGGGTCAGACACCAGGAGCTGCAGTGCTGACTTTCCTGCTTACAGGGCTGCTGGCTGTGCACTTTACACTTGTGCTACCTGGGGATCACACAAGCTGGATCACACTCCCCACACTCACACAACCCAGTTGTGATCCTTGAGGGTTTCCCAAACACTCTCCAAACTCTGGTGCATGTGGGGAGCTCACCCTCTATTAAGGTGCTGGGATTCAAGTAGGAGAAATGCTTGAGACCAGGCAGGGAGCTGGGCGGCACCAGGATAAAATTCTGACCCTGGGCTTGCAAGGCAGAGGCTCTGGCCATCAGGAGTTCTCGGCGTCTTTTCCTTTAATGTCAGTCTAACTCACACAGAGCCTGCGGGCTCACGAATTCTCTTTTGATCGTCCCCATGCACTGGGGAAGGGTCTCTCAGGATCACTCTACACACGTGGTGGCAGCCGGCCTTGAACTCCTAAACTTGCCGAGTAAGCACTTAAAGTCACTGGGCCACTTTCTTCTGGGCCATTTTTTCTCTTTTGGAAATTTTGCATAATTAGTACAGAATAATAATAGCACGGAATCAGCAGTCTTGTTGCCTCCTGCACTGGTGGTGCTTTTGATTGTCTGGGTAGTTTTCAGAGATGAGTTCCAGAGCGCTCTGTCCCACCTAGCAGGAATTTCAGTCTTGTGTTAGTATCACACACAGGGTACATTTTTTTTCCTCTTTCCTATAGCTCTATTGCTTTAACTTTTCCCTCTTCTTTCTCTTTTTTTTCTTTATAGTTCAGAAATTTTATTTTCTTCAATATTTATAATGGGAGATGGAGTAATAGCATAGCAGGTAGGGCACTTGCCTTGCACATGCTGGGCACATATGGTCTCCTGAGCATTGCTAGGAATGATCCCTGAGTGCAGAGCCAGAAGTAAGCCCTGAGCCCCACCCAACCTCCACAAAAAATAAAATTTCCATATAAAAAATGTTTCTTAGAAAAGAAATAAAACCTGAACAAAAAATAAGTTTTTTGGCACATATGCTGCCCGAGCCCATGTGCTGTTTGCGCCCACGTGGCCGAGCACATGTGGTGCCCGAGCACATGTGTCGCCCGAGCACATGTGTCGCCCGCATCTCCCCTTTTGAGATGAGTACTTTCATGCTTTCATGTCTAATGCTAGGATGTGTGCAGGGGCTCTCTCCGCCCTTGGAGAAGCCCGTGTTCTCTCTTGAGTACGTTCTCTCTCTCACTCTCTCTCCTCCATACCTAAAAATCCTCCAAGTAAAATCTATTTACTTCAAAAAAATAAGTTTTTTAACTTCCATTTAATAGGAATTACAGAAAAAGAAGAAAAATGGAGTAGAAGTGTTATAAGAGAGAAAGACTGAGATTTTTTTAAATAATAAAATATATAATAATATATAGATTCAAGGAACCCAACTCATTTCAGGAAAGATAAATAAAATTTTAAAAATTCACAACTAAATACATAATAAGATAAAGACCAAATATGTCTTCAAAGCATTCGAGAATAAAGACAATTTCAAAAGAATTACATTGACAATTGTTTCCTCAATGGCAGTAGCAGAAAGCATTAGAATGCCATTCTAGAATTCTATATCATCAAAATAGTCTTAAGTAGAACCCCCCAAAATTAATTAAAACACACGTGCGCGCACACACACACACACACACACACACACACACACACACAAAAGCTTTGTCTAACAAATAAAAGCAGACCAGCAAGACAGCACAGGGTTTAAGTGCTTTCCTCTCATGTGGCCAGTCCTGGTTCAAATCCGAACACTGTGAGCCCCGGTGGGAGAAACTCCTTAGCAGCGCTGAGTATAGCCCTAACCCTCCAAAAACAAACTGAAAACAGTTTGCAACTAGCTTATCTTCACCAAAGGAAATTCTCTTTTTCTGTTGTTGGTTTTGTGTTAGGGGACCATACCTGGCAGTGTTCAGGGCTTACTTGTGGCTCTGCACACCGAGAGTTAGGGCTTGGGAGACCATATTGGGTGCCAGGGATCAAACCTGGGTCAGCCATATGCAAGGCAAGCAGTCTACCCTCCATACTATTTCTCTGACCCTGCCAAAGGCAATTTTCTTAGCTGCACTTGCTGAGTATCACGGATCAAGTATCTGAGAACAGAGAGCAAATCTGATAAACAGGGACAGGAAGCCAGAGAGTGTAGGAAGTCCTTAATAATTACATACAGTGGTCAATGGAGAAAGGTCAATGGGTGTGAACAGAGTGCTGTCACTCAGAAGTCCTGACCAAAGAATTGTTCTTATTGCATTTTCAGGGATCTCACTGCTATAGTGTCTGGGGGTTGTACTTGTGGTTGTGGTACTTGCCATACTCGGTTGTAGAATGCCAGAGATGATACCAGCAGTGCCAGTGATATGGGGGAGTGCCTGGATTCAAAATGGAGGTCTCAGGCCAGCATGACAGGCATTCTGCCAGCCAGCCACAGCCCTGGCACTCTATAAGAATTTTCATGTCTGGTAATGTGTCTCATAATTATAAATAGGGAAAAAAACCTCCTCATCATTCCTACCAGCTATAAGAAAAGCAGTAAAAATACAAAAGCAGTAAAAACACAAAAGGCGTGAAGCATATGTCTTTTGTGCAGAATGTCTTGAATTTGATCTGTGCACTGCATGGTCCCCTGGGCACAGTTGGGGCTCACCCTGGGGCCCCGGGGCAGAGCAGCACCACACTGCTGAGACAGCATCTACAAACATAAAAAGCACCAAAGCAGAAAGAAAAGGGAGGGGGCTGAGTATAAATCAAGAAGAGCTGGGAATGGTCAGGTCTGAAGCTGCAAATTCTAAAACAGGACATAAACATCCATAAAGGAAAGGAGCTAGTGTGGATGGGCGTCTAACACTAGGAGGGGACTTAGGGCTCAAAACAACTTTGTGACTATTCCCCAATATTTCATAAATCCCTGGAAATCAGGCTTTCAGTAACATCTTCTTTATATAGCTAAGAAAACAAGATTTTTTAAAAAATTTTTGTTTTATTGAATCACAGACACAAAGTTGTTCATAATTGGCTTTTTTTTTTTCTTTTTGGGTCACACCCAGCAATGCTCAGAGGTTACTCCTGGTTCATGCACTCAGGAATTACTCCTGGCAGTGCTCAGGGGACCATTTAGGATGCTGGGAATCAAACCCGGGCCAGGCCACGTACAAGGCAAATGCCCTACGCGCTGTGCTATCACTCCAGCCCCATTCATGATTGGCTTTTAGTCATATAATGAGTGATTCCTTTGGTCATCTAATTAAATTTGGAATGTAAAGAACTAACAGTTGTATTTAATTTTCTATGTACTATAATAATATAAATCCAAGTAAATAGCTATTTCTCTGTAGTGAATAACATTAACTTTTTTTTCTTCTTGAAATAGGAAGAATTTTAAATGTACTTACTGAACAATACTATGGTCTAAGTACTGAATGTATGTGTGTGTGTGTGTGTGTGTGTGTGTGTGTGTGTGTTTGTCTTAAGACAAAATTATTTAACCACTAAGGAAAATCATAAGGCTGGAGCGATAGTACAGTGGTAGGGCGTTTGCCTTGCATACGGGCCGACCCCACTGACCCAGGTTCAATTCCTCCACCCCTCCTGGAGAGCCCGGCAAGCTACTGAGAGTATCCTGCCCCCACAGCAGAGCCTAGCAAGCTCCCTTTGACTTATTCAATATGCCAAATACAGTAATAACAAGTCTCACAATGGAGACATTACTGGGCCCGCTCTAGCAAATCAATGAACAAAGGGAGGACAGTGACCGTGACAGAATGTTCCAACAACCACCCCCTTCAGCAGTGTACATTTCCCACCACCAATAAATAAGAAAACAAGATTAAAAAGCATACACCTTGAGGGCTGGAGAGATAGCACAGCAGGTAGGGCATTTGCCTTGCATGTGGCTGACCTGGGTTTGAATCCCAGCATCCCATATGGTCCCCTGAGCACCGTCAGAAGTAATTTTATTAAATTAGGAGTATAAAATGGAAAGAAAGTGGTTTCATTTCTATGTTAAGTCCATTTTATGCCGTTTGAAACATTTTAGTATTTTTTTGTTTTTTGTTTTTCTTTTTGGGTCACACCCAGCTATGCCCAGGGGTTACTCCTGGCTCATGCACTCAGGAATTACTCCTGGCGGTGCTCGGGGGACCATGTGGAATGCTTGAGGGATTATGTATGATGCTTGGATCTGAACTGGGGTGAGTGGGGACACATAGAAAGCTCATTCATTAACTCCTTCACTATCACTATTTAGATAGTACATGGGTTTGACATTTTAATAGGGACACAAAATGAGGTGTATACTTTTTTTTTTTTTGCTTTTTGGGTCACACCTGGCTATGCACAGGGGTTACTCCTGGCTTTGCACTCAGGAATTATTTCTGAACAAGATTTTGCACTTGAGGAAAAAGATAGTCCCAGATAATATTAATATTAATATAATGGAATTAATCAATATTAATATCAGAGAGCACTGTCCTCCCGTTGTTCATCAATTTGTTCGAGCGGGCCCAGTAACGTCTCCATCGTGAGACTTGTTGTTACTGTGTTTGGCATTTCGAATATGTCTCAGGAAGTTTGCCAGGTTTTGCCATGCGGACGAGATACTCTTGGTAGCTTGCTGGGCTCTCTGAGATGGGCGGAGGAATCGAACCTGGCTCGGCCCACTGCACACCAAGCAAACGCCCTACAGCTGTGCTATTAATATAATAGATAATATTCATATTAATGTAATGATACATAATATTCCATAATGTACATATATGTACACTATGGAATATTACTCAGCCATAAAAAAAGATTAAGTCATGCAGTGTGCTACATGGATAGGTCTGTAGAATAATATGCTGAGTGGAGCTAATCAGAGGGAGAGGGACAGACACAGAAAGATCTTTCTCAAGTGGGGTATATAAAAAAACTCTTAGTAGGGGAATAATAAATGCCCAAAGGCAATAGAAACAAAGAACAGGAAAGCTGGTCTTCAGTAGGAAGCATCACCGGGTGGGGCTTGAGGGGATGGGGGAGTTAGGGAAGGGAACACTAGAACTATGGTGGATAGGGAAAGTGCCTGTCCCAGAGGCAGCCCTGAAGGCAGGGGTGCAGAGAGAAGCTGGGGATATTGGTGGAGGAAAGCAGACATTCGTGAAAGGATTGGTGTTAAAATTAGAGCCGCCACTTTGGGCCACGAAGAGAACCACCAAAGTCACCATTAGTGTCAACTCGCTCAGTGCAGAAGAGAATGAGGCCTTGTAATGCCTTTGACTCTGAGTCACTGGATTAACCCACCTCAGAACCACACTGGACGCCGCACCCCAAAGGGGGTCAGGCAAGAGCCCTCCCCACCCCAAGGTACCCAGCCCCTTCACTACCCACCTGCCGCCAAGCTCCAGGCCGCTTTCCAGACACATCATAAGACACTCCCTACCCATTTTCCATGATTGCCACACCTTGTTTGATGGAGTTTGCAGACAGTAGGCAACAAATCATATATATATCTCTCTCGGAGAACCCGGCAAGCTACCCAGAGTATCCCGCTCACATGGCAGAGCCTGGCAAGCTCCCCGTGGTGTATTCGATATGCCAAAACCAGTAACAACAACAGGTTTCATTCCCCTTACCCTGAAAGAGCCTCCAATCGTTGAGAAAGACGAGGAAGGAGAGGCTGCTAAAATCTCAGGGCTGGTACGAATAGAGACATTACTGGTGCCCACTCGAGTAAATCAACAAACAACTGGATGTCAGTGATACAGTGATACAGAACCATATAAACCTATTTTTTATTGGGGAAGATACATGTTCTTATTGTCTAAGTAAATTGAGACAAGATTTCTTATTGACAACCTGAAAATACATATCTATTCAAAATTGTAGTCCAGAGTTACTTTTACAAATGAACCCATCACTATGGATTTTTAATTCTTTTCAGTTCTTTCTACCATCTTTCTTTTCCCTACATAGCTCACTGCCAATCCTGTAAATGCTGGTGAAAGCCTTCATGAAGTTTTCAAAGCCTTACATTTTTAGAGCACATGATTAACATCATTTCAAGCAGATTTAAGTCCTACAGAGCAGCACGTGATTGAAACGCATTGCAGGACCTGGTATGAACTTACTGTCTTGCAGCACCTGTTTCCTGAGGTCAGGCACTGGCACTGCAAGCCCTTTGCCCCGGAAGTAGAAACAGTCTGCCCTGGCATTTCAGCAGCTGTTGGCACTTTATTTCCTTTTACATTTCTTCGTCTTTTAGTCTTGTTGCTCCTACCTGCTTTTTTATTTTTTTACTTTAAATTCTTTTGTTTTCTCTTTTGAGGACATGTTAGAATTTCTTCTCTTTATCTTGAAACCTTTTAAAATATGCAAATACACACACACACACACACACACACACACAATTTAATTACCAACTTCCTAAGTTGATTTTTAACATAATCTTATGTCTTTCTAACAAAATAGGAGACTAACACCCAAGAATGGCCGAGATTAGTACCAAGAACTTTACTCCATGGCTTGGAGGCCAGCCACACATGCTAGGGGAAAAGGGAGCTCAGATAGAGAAGGAAGCACCAAATAAAGGGTGTTGGGAAGATCCTCCCAGGATGGGAGAACACACTGCACTGAAAGTAGACTATAGACCAAACATGATTGCCACTCAATGCCTCCTTTGCAAACCACAACATCCAAAAGGAGAGAGAGAACAAAAGGGAATGCCCTGCCACAGAGGCAGGGTGGGATGCGGGGGAAGGGAGGTTGGAGGGATACTGGGATCCATGGTGGTGGGAAATGGGCACTGGTGGAGGGATGGGTATTTGATCATTGTATAATTGAAACCCAAGCACAAAAATTTGTAAGTCTACAACTGTAACTCATGGTGTCTCACTAATAAAAATTTAAAATATATATATCCCGGCAAGCTACCGAGAGTATTCAATATGCCAGACACAGTAACAACAAAGTCTCCAATGAAGACGTTACTGGGCCCGCTCGAGCAAATCGATGATCAACGGGAGGGCCTTTACTTACTTACTTACTTACTTACTTTATTTTTTTTTTAAATAGAGGCCACCCACTTTTTTTTTCTTTCTTTCTTTCTTTCTTTTTTTTTATTAAAAAAAATTTTTAATAATGAGACATCATGAGGTACAGTTGCCAGGCTGTTTCATTCGGGGCAACCTGGAGGGGAGCAGATGAGGCCCCACCCTGTCCCAATAGACCCAGCTCTGGCAGCTGAAAACCTCCAGAACTCAAACCCCCCATGCTCACGGTCGCTCTTCACATGCTTGGGCCGAGCCTCACCCATGAGTGAATTTATTCCTGGGTATCTCGCATTTTACACCACTGATATACCAAGAGTAGTATACCACATTTGATGGGGTTTAGAGCAGAAGGCAACTAATCTTAGAGGGAAATACATTTATACAAATATAGACATAAGCACACAAGGCTCAACCTTTAACACCATGTTATTAATCTCATATAGAAAGCCTTAATGACTCCTGGGTGAAATACAATCTTCACACACTTTCCTCTAAGAAACCTTTTTGGGATCATTTTAGCGGATTATTCATAACAAGCAGTACAAAATAAATTATTTTGGTTATGCTTTGGGGCCTAGGCTTGGGGTTCAGGATGGAAACATTTGAAATATGATGGTGGGAAGGTGTAATGGTGGTGGGATTGGTGTTCAAATATTAAATGTAATCCAATATTGTGAACAACATTATAAAAATAAAATTACGTTTTTAAAAATGTAGCACTGGCACTGGGGCTGAAGAGATAGCACAGCGGGTGGGGCGTTTGCCTTGCATGCGGCCGACCGGGGTTCGATTCCCAGCATCCCATATGGTCCTCTGAGCACCGCCAGGAGTAACTCCTGAGTACAGAGCCAGGAGTAACCCTTGTGCATGGCCAGGTGTGACCCAAAAAGAAAAAAAAAAGTGATTTTCCTTCCATCAGAATGAATGTATATACATTGAAATGTATTCTCTCTCTCTCTCTCTCTCTCTCTCTCTCTCTCTCTCTCTCTCTGCATCAGAAGATTAAAAGACTTTATTTTTTTTTAAAAAATGTAGCACTGTAGCACTGTCCTCCCATTGTTCAATAATTTGCTCAAGTGGGCGCAGTAATGTCTCCATTGTGAGACTTGTTGTTTCAGTGTTTGGCATATCGAATACATCACGGGTAACTTGCCAGGCTTTGCCATGCGGGCGAGATATTCTCGGTAGCTTGCCAGGCTCTCCGAGAGGGGCGGAGGAATTGAACCGGGTCGGCCACATGCAAGTCAAATGCCCTACCTGCTGGGCTCTCGCTCCAGCCCAGGCTATGGCTCCTAAAAATGAAATAAAACAGTGATCAACAGGGAGAATAGAGAAATGTAAAGTTAGGCTCAATCCTTCTGAAAGGCCCTCAGAAAAGCTTGTGGCAAATTAAATTTCTATCCTATCTCATCGCAGCCCCTTGTGAGAGAAAGAGACGCTTTCTCTCCAGAACCAAGCCTGCACAGCTTGATGCTTTAAATCATCCAGAAGCAGCACCTGCTGTGCCATGCAACTCTGACCAGAAAGAAGAGAGTCTCAGGCCACTCCACCTTTACTCAACTTACTCATGCTAAGAGTAGCACAGGAATCCTTCATAGAGCATCCAGTATGTGCATTCCAGGACAGGCTGACTAGCCAGGAATGTCTACAAATGTCATTCATTGTCACGTACTGTTAGGGAGATGGCTGGGCTTGCTGGGTCTGGGAAAAGCCACTTCCAGCAGAAACAGAACATCAGCCTCGTTAGGGCCTGAAGCTACAGAATGAGGCCAGTGATGGCACAGTTTTATGTTTGATCCGCTTTTGAGACTGTAGTTCTTAATGACGAAAGTTATTTTTCTGGGGCAAGGGCAGTTAAGACTCTGACGACTGGGGGCTGGAGCTTTAGTAGTATGGGTAGGGTGTTTGCCTTGCACGCAGCTGACCCAGGTTCAATCCCTGGCATCCCATATGGTCCCTCAAGCACCACCAGGAGTAATTTCTGAGTGCAGAGCCAGAAGTAACCCCTGAGCATAACTGGGTGTGAACCAAAAAGAAAAAAAAATAGACTCTGAAGACAAAGATGCCTATGTTAGCTTTATACTATTATTCCTTTTAATATCAAATGCCTTTTTTTAAATTTTATTAGTGAATCACCGTGAGGTTCAAGTGCCTTTTAAATGCTCAAGTCTTCTCCAATATTCCAAGTTCTATTTCTCCAAACACAGAAACAGTTAATAAAATATAAAAACAATCCTCTATGAAAATCAACAAATTCCTATAGCGTGAGAATCATTCAATATTATTATTTTTTCATTTATTTTAATTTGATTTTCATTTGGGCTGGAGCGATAGCACAGTGGTAGGGCGTTTGCCTTGTGCACTGCCTCCCGGCTGACCCAGGTTCGATTCCTCTGCCCCTCTCGGAGAGCCTGGCAAGCTACCGAGAGTATTCCACCCGCATGGCAAAGCCTGGCAAGCTACCCGTGACATATTCAATATGCCAAACACAGTAACAACAAATCTCACAATGGAGACGTTACTGGGCCCACTTGAGCAAATCGATGAGCAATGGGAGGACAGTTGTTCAGTTGTTGTTGTTTATCATTTAGGTCACATGTTTACAGTAGTGTTAATGTTTATAATTTTGATGTACACAGTTACCTCACCTCACCACCACTAAAGAGCCTCCAACAGTGACCTTATGGTTACTTCCAGCCCACCTCTTCCTTCTCTTATCATTTACTAGTTTTTTTCCCCTACCAGTAGCTTTTTCTATGAGGTGGGATGTATTTGACTGTACTCAGGGTTTGCTCCTGGCTCTGTGCTCAGGAATCACTCCTGGTGGGGCTCAGGGAATCATATATGAAACCAGCAATCAACCCAGGTTGGCTTCATGCAATCTAACCTGGTGTGCTCTCTCTTCATCCCCTCATTCAGTTTTTTCTCTTTTTTTTTAACTTTATTTTCCCCTTATACCTTATGTAAACAGTGTGGTTTATCAAACATTGTATGACTGAAACACAAGCACAAAAGTTTGTAAGTCTATAACTGTACCTCATGGTGATTCGCTAATAAAAAATTTAAAAATTTAAAAAATAAACTTAAAAATTTTTTAAAAACAGTGTGGTTTACAAAGTTGTTCATGACAATTTGTTTTTGTTTGTTTTTTTTTTTGCTTTTTGGGTCACACCCAGCGATGCTCAGGGGTTACTCTTGGCTCATGCACTCAGGAATTACTCCTGGCGGTGCTCGGGGGAACATATGGGATGCTGGGAATCAAAACTGGGTCGGCCATGTTGGCTGCGTGCAAGGCAAACGCCCTACCCGCTGTGCTATCGCTCCAGCCCCAGTTCATGACAATTTGTTATATTCAATACACCAACACAAATCCCACCACCATTGTACCTTCCCACCACAAATATCTCCAATTTTCCAAACCCCCTTAAGCCTGCCCCCATGGCAGGCCCTCAATCATTTATTTTATATTACTTATTATAATTTGTAAAAACATGACCCAAAAATGTTTCCTCAGAAGAAAGTAAGTTTGGGCCTCAGTGACGAGACATGCAGGGCCTCACAGGACGGGGGTGGAGCTGGCCCTTTCTCCCAGCCCCAACAAGACCCCTAGTCACCGCCCATGAACAGCCTCCGGCCCACCCCTGATCAAGCTGCTAAATGGCCATGATCCCAGAGACTCAGAACCCAAATCTCGGAACCCAGCAGGTTTTGGCAGAAATCCCTCCAGATTAAAATTGTTAAAATTTTGGAATTCCAAAATCAGACAGCCATTACTGAGGCTGTGCAACATCATATGTTATTCAGAACCAGCAATAGAAAACAAATTGTCTACAGTTGTCTTTTCAGCAGATCTGAGTGTTGGGGAGTAAAATCCCAAACAATAATGATGGATCTGGGGTCGAAATATTGAATGAATCAAAAAAAGAGAGTAATGTGGAAATCATCTGCCCCACAGGTAGGGGAAAAGTGTGGGATGGGGGGTATACTGGGGTTTTTGGTGGTAGAAAATGGGCACTAGTGAAGGGACAGGTGTTTCGTCATTGTATGACTGAGACTTAAACCTGAAAGCTTTGTAACTGCTCTCACAGTGATTCAATAAATAAATTTATTTACAAAGGAGGGAAAAAAGTAAGGTGGAGTTCATGCCCAATTCAATCAGCCTAATCAATGGCTGAATAAATAGCAATACTCCTACATTAAAAAAAAAAAGAAGAAGAAAGTAAGTGAAGAGTGTATCTCAGCACAAAGCTATTAAGCCCTTGTATAAGAGATTACTAAAATGTTGCCATAGGTTAAGCCTTCTGTGTTGATATTTTGTTCATCAAAATTCAATGCCTTCTACACTACATCCCATCCAATCCGGTGTGCTACTCCTGGTTTATCAGTGTTGCAGAGTGTGAAGTGTCGTGAGGTAGAAAATGCGGCCACGCGCTCCAGAAAGTCCAAAAATGTTAATGAGGTGATACAGCTGGAGTCAATTTTTCACTAGGTGGCATTTGGGGCTTGTGTGTGACTGTCAGGTCTTCTAGAAACATTCAGTGTTTTCGATGAACCAGTACAGTGTGTTGTTTTTTTTTCTTTCAGGCATCCTAAATGTTTTTTTTTATTTATTTATTTTTTTAATTTATTTATTGAATCACTGTGGGAAAGGTTACAAAGCTTTCAGGTTTATGTCTCAGTCATGCAAATATCAAACACATTTCCCTTTACCAATACTTATTTTTTACCATGAAGAACCCCGATAAAACCCCACCCCCCACCCCTCCCCGTCCCTGTGAGGCAGATGAATTCTAGTTAACACTCTATCTGCTTTGATTAGATTCATTGTTTCAATAAAAGATTCACCACTATTATTTAGAGTTTACCCCCCCCCCCAAATCAGACATGCTGAAAAAGCATTGTGAAGTGATTTGCTTTCTACAGCTGGGTTCAAGAATTAAATGTTGGTTTTGGATTTCTGCTATTTTACCTATTGACCCTGGAAGTATTTCTACTGAAAGTCAGATAGTTAAGAAATTGGTTTCTGTGTTCTGGAGTCGTGGCCGTGCTGGAGAGCCGCTCGCGGGGGGCAACCGGTGGCCTTGGTAGGGCGTGAAGGGCGGAGCAAAACGCCCCCCTTCCCATGAAGTTTTAGTCGCCCCCACACTCCTGGCTCATACCTGCTGTCCACAAGGCTCCCATGTGGCCGCCATCTTTCTTTCCAGAGAGGAGAGGGCGAATGGGGCAACACCCTTTCCCCTCCGGCAGACTTGATGGGCTGGATCAACGCATAGTCCGTTCACTTTTCTGCTCCAAGCTGCTGGGTTCTGCATTAAGTCCTTGTGCTTCTGGGGCCATGGCTGTGCTGGAGAGCCGCTCGCGGGGGGCGACTGCTGACCTCGGTAGGGCGTGAAGGACGGACCGGAACGCCCCCCGACCCATGAGGTTTTAGTCGCCCCCACTCCCCCGGCTCATACCTGCTGTCCACAAGGCTCCCATGTGGCATCCTAAATGTTTAAGTCAATTAGTAATCCCACATGAGCAAGAATTCCGAAATACTATTGTTCTCAAACTGTGACACCCTTGGGTACCACCACAAGCTCACAATAAGAGACTTAGCATCTGTCAAACACCATGAAAATTGCTAATATGAGACAATTTGGACAGCTGTAATCTTTTCCATGATGCCATATCTTTGCATAGCTAGGTTATTTATTAGTTGGTTTTCTTCATAAAAAGTATGTACAACATCAACATAAGGGGCCAGAGCGATATTGCAAGGGTTAGGGCACTTATCTTGCATATGTCTGATCCTGGTTAGGTCCCCAGCACCACTGGAAGTGGTGCTGAACCAGATGTAGCCCCAGAGCACAGGAAGGATGAATGTGGAACAGGACTGAAGGTGATAGAATTTCTGAAGAGCCCAAAATGCACATATATTTTATTAATAAGATTTGTCATTGAATAATACAATCAAATATGTTGTCTTCAGTTTATGTGTCTACAGCTTTTTCAAATGATTTCTAAACACAAATTCTCAGACCAAACTACTTAGTGAGCAAAACAGGAACACTACGGCTGAGAACATTTTTTGGACTGAGAACTTTTGGCAACCTCTATTCTGTGACTTTCCTCTTGCAATGAAATGTCAACTGTATATGGCATATTTTGTTTCACAATGTTTAAGTTGGTAAAACACTGAACTGTGGGGTGGGGGTGGTGGTAGGAGGGACACTGGGGATATTGGTGGCAGAAAATGTACAGTGGTGGAAAGATGGGTGTTGGAACATTGTGTGACTGAAACCGGATCACTAAAGTAGATCTGTAACTGGATCTCATGGTGATTCAATAATAAATAAATAAATAAAAGTTTCTCACACTTTTCTCAGAATTCATTTCCATGTTATCATGTAATCGAAGTAGCGCTGTAAGTAAAGATTTATTTTTATGTTTTAAAAAAAATAAAACATTGAACTGTGTGTGTAAATTATGCAATGTAAATAGGTAACAAGGTACCTTAAGTCATTTTAGAAAGGTTTTTGGGGGGCTGCAGGTTTGGAGGGTTATTTCAGGTTTGTTTTTTCATTTGTTTGTTTTGGGTTTGTTTTTTTTTTTAGCTTTTTGGGTCATACCCAGCAATGTTCAGGGGTTACTCCTGACTCTGCACTCAGAAATTATTCCTAGTGGTGCTCGGGGGACCATATGGGATGCTGAGGATTGAACCCGGATTGCCCACGTGCAAGACAAACATCATACCCACTATACTATTACTCCAGCCCATTTTAGGAGTTTTTTGACTTTCCCTGATTATCAAGAATCGAATACACACTCATTACAATCAATCAATAATCCTTGAAATCCAATACACAGTTAAGTAAATTTGGTCAACATTCTTTGTTTATAATTATCAAACTTGCTAAGAGAATAGAACTTAATTATTCTAACCACCAAAAGAAAATGATAGTGTGATTGAGCTGCTGATTATCACAAGGGAAACCATATTACAATAATTAACACAAAAATTGACATGTTGCACACCTTAACTTAAAGCATCATATTCATATACTATGGCATTAATATTTACATTTTTAACTGACTGTTACAGATTAAATGTTTATGTCTTTCCCAAAATTATACTTTAAAGTCCCAACTTTACTGCATATGTTTTCTTTTCATATTGTTTTGTTTTTTTGTTTTAGGACCACACCTGGCGATGCTCAGGGGGCTACTCCTCGCTCTGTACTCAGAAATTATTCCTGGCAGTGCACAGAGGATGATATGGGGCGCCGGGAAAAGAACCTAGGTGGGTTGCGTGCAAGGCAAGTTCCATATCCACTGTATCTCTGTTTTCTTTTTATCATGTGAGCGTATGTGTGTGTGTGTGTGTGTGTGTGTGTGTGTGTGTGGAGTGGGTGGGAGGGTGTGTGTGTGTGTGTGTGTTGTGTGTGCATATATATGTGGTGTGTGTGGTGTTTGTGTGTGTACATGGGGTGTGTGTGTGTGTGTGTGTGTGTGTGTGTGTGTGTGTGTGTTGCTAAGAATTAAACTGAGGGCCTCACGCATGCAAAGTATGTGCTATTCTACTGAATCACATTCCTGGTTCCACCCCACCCCCGTAATTTTGAAGGCTGGGCTCATTGGCTGGTTGGTTGGTTGGCTGAGGTACCAAGGTTCAAACTCAGTGTCTCACACATGCAAGGCAAAGTGTTCTACCACTGAGCCTCATTTTCAGTAACCTTGTGCTTTAAAGTGCGGGTTGTAGGGCAAAAGAGATCATTCCAAAGTCTGAGCACATGTTTCCCCTGTGAATGACCAGGGTTTGGGCCCTGGCACAGTATGGTCCCCTGAGTACCACAAGGAACAAAAAACAAACAAAACACAAAATTATGATTTGTGACCAAGGGTAACAGAATCATCTTGGCTTCCTGATCTTCTCCTGACTTCCCAAAATAGAATCAGACCCAGGGTTAATTGAGCTGGAGAAGCACTTGCCTGGCATTAGACCAACCACAATTCAATCCTTAACACCACATGGTAATGCTTGAGGACTACACCTTTAGAAACTCAACAACAGATCTTCCAAAGATTAAAAAGCAAAACCATTAGAAATGCAAGGAGGACCAGGGCTGAAGAGATAGTACAGCTGATAGGGCACTTGTCTTGTATGCTGCTGACCTGGGTTTGATCCCCAGCACCACACCCTGAGCACAGGTGGGTATGGCCCAAAAACCAAGAAGAAAATAGAAAGGGAGAAGGGAGGGAGGGAGAGAGAGAGAGAGAGAGAGAGAGAGAGAGAGAGAGAGAGAGAGAGAGATGCCGGACGACTAGAGAAATAGTACAAGAGTCAAGAGTAAAGGCACTTGCCTTGCATTACACCAACCTCGATTAGATTCCCAATACTACATAGTCTATGAGCAAAATTTTTAAAATTTTTTTAAAAATTGAAGTTTTCTACCGTCGTCCATCAAAGCAACCCCTCTGTTATCTCAGTTACTATTTACAACTATATTTGACGCAGGCTCAGGGACCATATGTGATGCCAGGGATGGAAACACTGTTGGTACACACAAGGTAAGTGCCTTCCGTTGTTGTATTGTCTCTCCAGCCCTCCATAGGGAACATCTTACTCCTCTCCCCGACAAAGATGAATTACAGCAGCCCGCATAATCTGCCCTACCTAATACTCTTTAATAATGGGTTGTGAATTTTTAACATTCAGTGACACATTACACAAACCAGCATAACCTCCCAGATGCAAAAAAAAAGGATACAACAGCAACAGGAAGCTATAACAATAATGCCCTTCACGTTTTTGCTTAGCTGTGTTCAGTTCAAAAGCTGCGTCTTCGGTTGGGATTCTGTGAAAACAGCACAGCTGCTCCTGCTCCAGTTCCAAGAACTAATTCTGCTCTGAGCTTCCTCCAATTGGCTTTCCTGCCTGCCCGTTCATTACCACAGGCTGTCCGCCACTGAGCACTGCCCCACTCAGAATGACGGTCCTGGGAGTACCACAGAAAATATATTTTCTGGGGCCGGATAGTACAACGAGTAGGGCATTTACTTGGCACGTGGCCGACCCAGGTTCGATCACCAGCATCCCATATGGTCCCCCCGGCACCACCAGGAGTAATTCCTGAGTCCAGAGCCAGGAGTAACCCCTGAGCACCGCGCGGTGTAACCCAAAATGCCAATATATATATATATATATTTTTTTTTCTGTGACATGGAATCCAAAGGCAGACCAGCACCTTTACGTGCAGAGCACCACTGACATATGTTCCTCTGCCAAAGAATAATCAAAGATATTCCCAGATTCACATGATCATTTGGTGAAAGTGGCACCAGAGGCCAGATGAGAAGGAGGTAGGAGGATAAATATTCAGAGCATGTGAAAGAGGTGTTTTTTTGCTCACCCAATTCAGCAGTTGAAGAACTTCATCCCCCCAAAAGCAGAAGCTATAGACAATTCCAAAAACAGACTGCTGAAGAAAGAGACTGTTGTTGAGGCAGCCTCTGGTCCTGCTGAACACGGAAAGGAGGCCACAGCTTGGTGCCTGAGCTTAGATTGAAGCTCAGCATTTAAAAACCAGGTTGCAGGGACCAGATAGATAGTACAGTGGGTAGGGCTCTTGCATGGCCAACAGCTGGCCTGGGTTCAATCCACAGCATCCTATATGGTTCCCCCGAGCATCACTCCAAAGCCAGTAGTAACCCCTGAATATCACCAGGTGTGACCCTCCCCAAAACAAAACAAACAAAACAGGTTGAAGATCAATTTCTAAATGGCCACATTGGATGTATTGGTATTTAGAGCCAAGAAACACATTCCTTTTATAGCACACATTGTGTTCCAAAAAGATGCTATACGCATTAGCTTCAAATTACTGACTGGCTTTCTCTTCTTAGGGATTCAACAGACTACTTTTGAAAATTATTTATTTATTAATTAAAACCACGTTGTTATTTTATACGTACATTGCTGCTACACCATACTCACCAACAGCACACCAGGACCCCTCCACAAATATCAAAAGATTCCCCCTCCCCCCGCCCCAGCACCCTGAAATCACAGTTCTGTTGATCTTATCTCTGGGTTTTTCCATTAGTAATTGTCTGATCCTTTGCCTTGTTTCCTTACATTCCACAGATGAGTGAGATCATCTGGTGCTTTGTTTTTTTGTTGGCTTGTTTACTCTTGCTTTCTGACACACTTCACATAACTCCCTCCAATTCCATCCAAGTTGTAGCAAAATGCATGATCTTATCTTTTCCCATAGTTGAGTACCAGTACATTGTTTATCTATGCCACAATTTCTCTATCTACTTATCTGTTGTTAGGCATTTGGGTTGTTTCCAGATCTTGGCTATTGTAAGTAATGATGTGATGGACATAAGTGTACATATGATCTTTCAGATTAATGTTTTTATGCTTTGAAGGTAGATGCCCAGGAGTAGAATAGCAGTACGAAAAGGAATCTCTGTTACCCTAAGTAAGATACAGATTCAATGCAATTACCATCAGAATTCTTATGACATTTTTCAAGGATATTGAACAACTACTTCTAAAATTTGTATGAAACTATAAAACTCCCAAAATAGTCAAAAAAATTTTTTTTGGTTTTTTGGGTCACACCTGGCGATGCACAGGGGTTACTCCTGGCTCTGCACTCAGGAATTACCCCTGGTGGTGCTCGGGGGACCATATGGGATGCGGGGAATCAAACCCGGGTCGGCCGCATGCAAGGCAAACGCCCTACCCGCTGTGCTATTGCTCCAGCCCCACAAAGAAAAAAATTTTAAGGCGGACTTTTCCAGATATTAATCTTTACTCCAAAGCAGTAGCAATTAATATATAGTATGGATAGTATGGGAAAAACAGATTCTCAGATCAATAAAATAGAACTGAGAGCCCACAGATGAGCCCTAATATTCATGGACAGTTAATTTATGACAGAGGGATAGATGACATAGAGCAAAAAGAAAAAATGGTGCTGGAAAAAAAATATCACAAGAAAGAGGATACTTTAGACTCTTACCTCACATCCAACATATTCTTTTTAGGCTGACCTCTGTCCTAAAAAAAAAAAAAAAAAAAAAAAAAAACAACTTTCTTTTAAACAACAAATGGTTAGTGATGGTAATTGTAAATACACTTTGTGTCACTCAACTATCTACACTGAAAATGACCATCACAGTTTTACAGCTTATTTTACTACAGTTTTAAATGTTTTACTTGGTAAGAAAAAATAATGGAATGGGCCAGAGAAATACTACAACTTAATTTGTATGAGGCCAGCCTGGGTTCATTTCCCAACATTGCTTACAGTCCATGCAGAGGATACTAGGTTTAAATCTCTGGTGCTGCGTGTCTTCCCAAACACTGCAGGGCATAAGCCTGGTGACCCCCAGCATCACTAAGGAAGCAAAAACAAGAACAAAATTAAATAAAAAACCAGAGGCTACAGAAGTAGGATAGAGGTTAGGCACATGCATTACATGCAACAACCCTATCAGATCCCCAGCACTGGATGTGGTTCTCTGAACACACAGAAAGTGTGAGAAGGGGGTTTCCTCACCAACTGAATGACACAAAGCCAAAAAAACAGCACAAACAAACAATAGAATACCAGAGAGATGGGTCAAAAGGCGGGAGCACATTGGCAGGATTCCCAGAACCTCATGGTCTCCCAGCAGGAGCAACCTCTGACCCAGAGCAGTTCTTAGACATTGCCAGATGTGGCTCCAAAAAACCACAAAAGTAAAAAGTTAATAGAGTCATATATATATAACTTATATCTCTATATATACCTACATATGTCATATATAGACTTTTTTTTTTTTTTTTGCTTTTTGGGTCACACCCAGCAATGCTCAGAGGTGATGCTCAGGGGTTACTCCTGGCTCTGCACTCAGGAATTACTCCTGTTGGTGCTTGGGGAACCATATGGGATGCCGAGAATTGAACCCGGGTCGGCCGCATGCAAGGCAAATGCCCTCCTGGCTGTACTATGGCTCTGTCTCCAATAGAGTCATATTTGAAATATACAAAGAGCATGCCGACAACAGTAATTTTACTTAGATGTGTTTTAATATTAAATGAGAAAAGATCAAGCAAATAAATTAAACAAATGAAATTAAAAGGAAATATATTATTTGCAGGTATAACACGTGAATGGAAACCCAAAATCTTCACTAGGATTAAGTGATGCCTTTTTTGGTTTATGTTTGTATCCAAAATATTTAATTATATCTAAAGGTCCAGAAGGGATTTTGACACATAAAATATAAAATATTTTTAAATTAAGATAATTATAACTCGGGACTGAAGAAATAGTACAGGAGGTGCA
Source organism: Sorex fumeus (assembly GCF_029834395.1). Classification (NCBI taxonomy): domain Eukaryota; kingdom Metazoa; phylum Chordata; class Mammalia; order Eulipotyphla; family Soricidae; genus Sorex; species Sorex fumeus. Next base: position 29,206,238 of record NW_026606059.1, on the reverse strand, counting down.
GGCAGAAAACCTGGGTTTGAGTCACAGTCCTAAGTGTTCTCCTGAGCACCACCAGGGGTCGCTCCTGAGCACAGAGCCAGACCGGGTCCCTGAGTAGCACTAAGAGTGGCCCAAACCACTCTCCCCAGCCGCATATATAAAGTAAAAGACTTTATTTCAACTCATTTCAGAGTCGTTTTGAAAAAATCTCTTAAAGTTATGGTATTTGAGAGATCTGCAGATGTAACTTAAGAGTAGAGCCTTATGTGAATGAGACCAAGATTGATCCCTGGCACCACAAAAAAATATTGTGAAATAAATTCAAATTCACTGAGGCATTTAATGTACAATAAAAGTGGATTAGAATAAACATAATGCTGTGACAATTGAGCCATAGCTATCTAAAATCAAAATTTTATGTAACAGATTTCAACTTTATGCATCTAAATAAACAAAAAGGACCAGAGAGATTAACACAGCAGGTATAGCACTTTTCTTCACACAGCCTACCTAGTTCAATCTTTGGCACCCTATTCAGTCCCTGAGGAACTACCAGGATGTTACCTCTGAGCACAGAGCCAGGAATAAGCCCTAAACACTGCCAGTGTGACCCAACTCCACCCCAAATAATGATGATGATAATAATAATAAACATCACAAATAAAAAACTAATTGCTCATTAATCAATATGTAAGAAATGTTTAAAAGCAACTAGAAAAAAGACTAATCATGAGGACAGATAAACATATAGAAAGCACATACAATTATTTTGTACACATAAAACTGCACAATTTTACCTTTACAAGAACAATGACACTTAAAAGTCAGTCAGTTTGCTATCATTGTTTTCATATTAGCAAATAGTACAAATTTGATAACAAACTTTGTAGAGAAGAAAGTGGAGGAAATGATAGTTTCATTTATTAAGGATGGAAAATAACTTTATAAAACTCTTTAGCAAAGCTATTTGAGAATATATGTCAGAAATGTTTAATATAGGGCCAGAGAAAACAGGAGTTAAGGTGCTTGCTTTACATGCGCCAATCCTGATTTGATTCAAGCACCATATATGGCCCCCAAGCATTGCCATCTATTATCCCTAAGTACAGAACCAGGAGTAAGCCTTGTGTGGCCCACCAAATTGTTTAGTACATAGTGTCTGCTTGTCCTATTAATTCAATATTTAGAAATGTATTCTACAATTAATCTTACACCACCATGATTAAGGAAGAGGAGGAGGGGAAAGAAGAGGTTGGGGGAAGGAGAGGAGGAGGAGGAGGAAGAAGAAGAACAAGAGGAACAAGAAGAAGAGAAGGAAGAAAGGAGAAGAAGGAGAAGGAGGGAGAGGAGGAGAAGGAGGAGGAGGAGGAGGAGGAAGAAGAGAAGAAGAAGAAGAAGAAGAAGAAGAAGAAGAAGAAGAAGAAGAAGAAGAAGAAGAAGAAGAAGAAGAAGGAGGAGGAGGAGGAGGAGGAGGAGGAGGAGGAGGGAGAAGAAGAAGAAGAGGAAGGAGAAGAAGAAGAAGAGGAAGGAGAAGAATAAGAACAAGACCAAGAAGAACAAGAAGAAGGAAGAAAAGAAGAGAAGGATAAGGAGGAAGAGGGGGAGGAGGAGGAGAAGAACAACAAGGAGGAGGAAGAGGAAAAGGAGGAAGAGGAGGAAGAGGAGGAGGAGGGGAAAGAAGAGGTTGGGGGAGGGAGAGGAGGAGGAGGAGGGGGAGGAGGAAGAAGAACAAGAACAAGAGGAATAAGAAGAACAGGAAGAAGAAAATGAGAAGGAAGAAAGAAGGAGGAGGAGGAGAAGGAGAAGGAGGGAGAGGAGGAAAAAGAGGAGGAGGAGGAGGAGAAGAAAAAGAAGAAGAAGAAGAAGAAGAAGAAGAAGAAGAAGAAGAAGAAGAAGAAGAAGAAGAAGAAGAAGAAGAAGAACAAGGACAAGAACAAGAGCAAGAAGAACAAGAAGAACAAGAACAAGAACAAGAAGAACAAGAACAAGAAGAACAAGAAGAACAAGAACAAGGAAGAAAAGAGGAGAAGGATAAGGAGGAGGAGGAGGAGAAAGAGGAGAAGAAGGAGGGGGAGGAGGAGGAGGAGAAGAAGAAAAGAAGAAGAACAACAACAGCAACAACAAGGAGGAAGAGAAGAAGGAAAAGGAAGAGTAGGAGGAGGAGGAAGAGGAGAGGAAGAAGAGTGCAACGCACATTGAGCATGTGTGCAAACCCCAGAAAACACTACAACCAGAATGTGTCCAAGCACCACAGCTAAATGTGGGCAACCCCAGCGAGCAAGTGTGCAAGCACAGCAACTGTAGGACCCTCGGCACACAACACAACACAACAAAGAATGAGTGACCTCTGGTCACCACAAAGCAATAGCAAATGAAAAGACCAGCAATATTCAGCTAGAGAAATGAGGAAAGTGTTTGTTTTGACATCAATTCTTAGGGGCTTTTGAATTTTGCATCATCATCTTCATTACCAAGAGAAAAGGTAATCAATATAAATGTCTAGCATAACAATATTGATTAAGTAACCTCGAATTTTTAAATGGTCGAATTGATTTTCTTGTTGCTTCCAGACCACCCCTGACAATGCTTAGGGGGCACTCCCAGTTCAGAACCTGGGGGTCTGGCGGTGCTAAGGATTGAACCCCTGCTACAGCACGTAGAGCGTACATTCCAGCCCACAGAGCTAACTCCCTGGCAGCAGAGTTGATAGTTTTCAGATTGACCCCATTAATAGAGGACAAGAGCAATAAAATCATAGTCTAATAAGATGAGTTGCAAACTTTTCTCACTTTTGCAAAGATAAACAAATAAAAGCAAATCTTTTCTTGTCAGTTGTCTCAAATACCGCAATTTTTAGATAGTCTGGAGGAGGACAACAAAACAGTACCACTTTTGATTGAGAAAATAAAAATTGCCAAAGTATTTTCAGATAGAGTTGAGGTTTATAGAGATTCAAAGCAGTGCTCTGGCTGGGAATGTGGGGCTGTTTGCTTCCCAGAGTACCTGGTCCCCTGAACACCTCCAGGAGTGACCCCTGAGCACTGAACCAGGATTAGTCCCTGAGCATTGCTGGGTATGGCCGCTGAAGCAAAAATAAACAATCTATTGATTAATTTATAAGTCTTAAATACAGCTAAGTTTTCTCCCCATTCACTCCATATTTCACCCAAATATTTATTGGGCAAACTTCATTCTTATCCCAGGTACACACATATAACTATTGGGAGGCGGTCTGGCAACTACCAATCCTTCGATTTAGTTATTGTCATCATATGGTTAGTAGAGACACGATCCTGGTTCCATCTTTGGCTTCACGTAGGGCCCCCCCAAACACCACCAGAGGTCACTGCTGAGCATCGCAGCTGTGGCCCCAATCCCCATATCCCTGCTCCCCCCAAATAAACCAACAAATTGGTTCCCCTGTCTTTTTCCTCCTGTCACTCCCATCTTATCTCTCCCTCCTCCTAGAGTGAAGCTTCACATTGTCTCAGCATCTTGCCTTGGCTTATCTTGTTCTCTCTCTTAAGAGACTCCATGTTCAACTTCTCATCCTTCAAGGTTTATTTCAGATCCTGTCTCTGCCCCAGGGCTCCGGCAGCCGAAGACCTCCAGAACCAGCCACCACCATGCTGAGACCACTCTCCGCATACATGAAGGTACCGGCAGAGGAACAAAGGCACGCGGGTCCCGGGGCTGAGACCTCCAAGCCTACTCAGATCGGGGCTGAGCATCCTCCACCCAGATTGTCCAAATTCCAGTAGGCGGGGGTCACACCCACCAACTGGCCCCCTGGCGCCGTGTAATCCCATCAACCGCCAAGACTCAGAGACTATAAAACCCAGCTCCCAGAAGAGAACAGCGCAGAGTCTTCTGCCCCCGCGCCTGGCTGTCCTCACGGGGGCCCCTTGGAGTGGAGTGGGTTGAATTTTCCTCCCCGCCCCGACAAGGTCTCCAGCAGAACCTCCAGAACCTCCGAAGACCTCCAGAACCAGCCACCACCATGCTGAGACCACACTCCGCACACATGAAGGTACCAGCAGAGGAACAAAGGCACGGGGATCCCGGAGCTGAGATCTCCAAGCCTACTCGGATCGGGGCTGAGCATCCTCCACCCAGATCGTCCAAATTCCAGTAGTCAGGGGTCACACCCACCAACTGGCCCCCTGGCGCCGTGTAATCCCATCAACGGCCAAGACTCAGAGACTATAAAACCCAGCTCCCAGAAGTGAGTGGCCGCGACATCTTATTATGACATCTTATTATCTCATTCCTACTTTGGACAAACTGGCATGCTACCGAATGTAACCTGCACACACGGCAGAGTCTGGCAAACTCCCCGTGGCATACCCAATATGCCAAATACCAGTAACAATGAAGGGTCTCTTTCTCTGAAAGAGCCTTGAATATGGCACTTTTTAAAAAAAATCTCAGGGCTAGGACGAAGGAGACGTTACTGGGACCTGCTCGAGGCAATCAATGAATAACAGGATGGTTGTGATCTTGTGATGTGTCTTTGCCCCAAGGCTCCTCTGAGCAGTCAACCCTCAAGAAACATCTCTGATTGCAAGATGTTTAATGCTATGGACTGACTATGAATGCAGGTGCTCCTGTATATAAATATTTGTACTTGCAAGGCAAATGGTCTGCCACTGAGTCACAATCCCTACTCCTAATAAAGCGTTCTAGACAATTTAAAAAGTGGTTTTATTTAAATCCCCAGCAAGGCGAACCACTAAAAATTGATTCATGAAACTAGAAGAAATTGATTGCCTATTCTATTTCGAAGGGAATGCTGGAGAAATGATGTTCTCTTATTAGCAGAGCAAGCTGTCTGCCTTTCTCCCACTTTGCAGAATTTTGCCAAATTGCAGCTAGCAGGATCCCTTTTCTACCTAGCAACTGATAAACAAGAAAAAACACCTTTTCCATTGGCTAGATCTTTATTTGGAAACAGGCATAAATTCCTGTCTTAATTTTAGCTCCAGGAATTGCCTCTTAGCAGAGAGAGAAGGAAAAGAATGTACCATTTCAGGGGACGTTCATCTCTGAATGGTGTGAAGTCCAAAGAGAGGAAGGAAGGAAAAAGGACTTAATGACATGCAACTCTTCAATAGTCTGCTCTTGCCCTCATTCTTGGAGCTCATGGGGAGGCAGAGATTATAGTTTCTTGTTTTGTTTGTTTTTTTTAATTTTTTCATCTGGGGGCCACATTTAGCAAATGCTCAAGGGTCCATGCCATGCCAGAGATCAAACCTGGGCTTCCTGGTCACAGGGCATGTACTCCCGCCTGTTGAACCATCCATCCAGCTAAGGGGATGATCAGTTTGTAAAAGCAACAACATTGCATATGTTGTTTTATTTAAAAGCAATGGTGTAGAGGACAGGAGAGATAGTACTTAGGTTGAGACACTTGCCTTGCCTGTGGCTCACCCCTGTTCAATCCCCAACACCGCAGGGACCTCTGAGCACTACTCAGAGTAACTCTGGAGCACAGAAAAGGGAGTAGTTCCTAAGCATTGCTAGTTTTGGCCTAAAATCTCACCACAGAAAACAATGATATAGAATGGGTCAATGGACTGCGCACATGCTTTGCATGCAGGATGCCAGGGTTCAACCACAGGTACAGCGTATGGTCCCCTCCCAGCACCGCCAATAGTGACTCCCCAGTACAGAGCCAGAAGTAGCCCCCGAGCACCTCTGAGTGTGGTTCAAAATCCCAAACAAACAAAAGGTCTAAGATATAAAGTCATAGCTGAGAAGCTTATCAAGAAAGTGCAGAGTGGGCCTGGAGAGATAGCACAGCGGGTAGGACGTTTGCTTTGCACATGACCAACCTGGGTTTGATTCCCAGCATCCATTTGGTTCCATGAGAGGGAAGATATGAATCGAACACTGGAAACCTTCCTTTCTAAAAATTCTTTTAAAGGCTCAAAGCAAGTTCCAGGGGGCTGGAGTGATAGCACAGCGGGTGGGGCATATGCCTTGCATGAGGCCAACCTGGTTTGGATTCCCAGCATCCCATATAGTTCCCTGAGCACCTCCAAGAGTCATTCCTGAGTGCAGAGTCAGGAGTAACCCCTGAGCATTGCTGGGTGTGACCCAAAAAGAAAAAAAACAAACAAACAAAAAACCTCTTCGTAGATGGATTCAGTGACTGATCCAAGGTCATAAAGAGATGCAGTAACTTAGCCAAGACCCAAATAAGTTTTCAACAAGGGCAGGAACAAAGTCCAGGTTCCCAGTCTCTGCTGGCTGAGTCCGGCACACGCTGGAGACCGTTCTTCCTCCACCCACCTCTTGTGTTCTATTCTCAGACAGTGTTGATACCCAGGCTGAAAATAGCATCTCCTCACTACTGCCAAAAGCTCTTCCCTTGCCGACCAAGGGCGAGTCATGGAAAGATAGAAACAGCCTATTCAAACTTATCCCAAAGTTGCTCCCAATATCTATTAATAGACGTGGCAAAACGATAATCACAAATGTTACATTTGAACTTCAAATAAAAAATGATTACGTGTTCAATACTTACTCAAAATGTTTATGTTATTTATCTGTAGATCAAATGTATTTGTTGGAGAGGAGTGTTGAGGTCATACTCAGCTGTGCCCAGGAATCACTCCTGGCAGTGCTCAGGGGACCACGCATAGTGCCAAGGATCAAACCCAGGTCATGCAAGGCAAGTGTTTTAACTCCAGTACTATCACTTCGGTACCTGAAATTCAAATTGCTTTTGTTTTTGTTTGCGGGGCACGCCTAGTGGTGTTCAGGGGCTCCTCCTGGCATCTGCACTTCTGAAATCACTCCTGGCATTCAGGGGTCCATATGGGATATCAAGGATCAAACTTGGGTCAGTCACATGCAAGGCAAGAGCCCTACCTGTTGTGCTATCGCTCCAGCCACTCTGAAATTGAAATTTAACTGGGCATCCTAAACTAAATCTTGCAAACACATCCCCCTTAACACATGTCCACTTCTGCCCTCACACCCCCACACAGGAATCCATCAGGGGCTTCACCTAGGAAACAGGACACAACACTCAGACGCTTAGAAGCTTTCTCTGCCCACTTATGCCAAATGCTTCTCCAAGGCAAACCACACAGAATTAGACTCAGAGGCCAGTTGTTTATTTTCATGTGTTGATGGCCTGGGTTGTAGTTCAGTGTTAAAGCAGATGCCTAGTATATCTGAAGCCTTGTTCAATTCTCAGCACCTGAATAAAAAAGAAAAGAACTCATGCCCAATTCAATCAGCCTAATCAGTGGCTGAATAAATAGCAGTATTTCTACATAAAAAAAAATTAAAAATTTAAAATTTTTAAAAAATAAAAAGAAAGAAAGAAGGAAAGAAAGAAAGAAAGAAAGAAAGAAAGAAAGAAAGAAAGAAAGGAACTCAAATGTAATGGTAAAAAAATGTTTCTCCCAATTACAAAAGTTGTATGTGTGACTTCCATGTGTAAAGTCACATTTTCAAAGAGGTGCCAACAGCATCTCCATGTCAACTTTACCCCAATGAAGCCAAGAGATGATGTCTACAGACCTTCTCCTTGAATTCAGATGGCATGTGACTTAAGCCCAGGGAGAGTTGCAGAAGGAATAGTAGGAAACTGCCAAGGCCAAAAGAGAGAAGACAATGCAGAGACAATGCAGTGTTAGAGAAATAGCTGAGTGGGCAGGGGCCCTTGTTTAACATGCTGGAACCCCACCTGTGATTCCCCAATACCACATGGTCCCCTGAGTCCTGCCAAGAGCAACCTCCAACACCACCAGGTATGGGAAAGAAATCAAAAAGAAGAAGAGAGAGGAGAGAGGAGGGAGGGAGGAAAATAGGGAGGGGAAAGAGGAAGAGATGAGAGAGAAAAAGCAAATGAAGCATCAGTCTTGGTCACTGCCCCATTCACACTCAGAGGCCTAAGTGGCCATAAAAACCCAATTCCGGGGCTGGAGAGATAGCACAGCAGGTAGGGCGTTTGCCTTGCACGCGGCCGACCCGGGTTCGATTCCCAGCATCCCATATGGTCCCCTGAGCGCCACCAGGAGTAACTCCTGAGTGCAGAGCCAGGAGCAACCCCTGTGCACCGCCAGGTGTGACCCAAAAAGCAAAAAAAAAAATCCAATTCCACTGAGGTCCATGCCCTGTTGCTATAGCAAACCCATTGCCACATCAGGAAAGGACCTTGGAGAAGGACTCACTGGGCGCCAGGCCAACCCAGCCACAAAGGTAGCGGAGCTTGTTCCCATTGCCTCCAAGGACTAAGCATCACAAGACACACAGTGCCAGAGAGAGCACTGGAAGTCTGAGCATCTGGGGAGTCTCTGGCTCCAATCCCTCAGTACCAGGAGAGTCCCCTGATCACCACAGTTCCCCTCCCAGAGAAAGAAAGGGGAGCTGGGAACTGTATGGGTCATGTGTCATCAATAAATTACACAATACCCACCAAAATAAAGAATGTAAGTAGGGCTGGGGGTGTGGCTGAGAGGCAAAACTCATACTTTGTACACATGAAGCTACGAATTTAGCTTTGGTCCCTATAAAGACAGACAGGATCCCCAACAAGCTTGATCCCCCAGCACCTCAATGAAGTGGTGTCCCCAGACACCAGAACCACAGAAAGAAAGAAAGGAGAATGATACATACACATATATATATATATATATATATATATATATGGGCTGGAGCGATAGCACAGCGGGTAGGGCGTTTGCCTTGCACGCAGCCAACATGGCCGACCCGAGTTCGATTCCTCCGCCCCTCTCGGAGAGCCTGGCAAGCTACTGAGAGTATCTCGCCCGCAAGGCAAAGCCTGGCAAGCTCCCCATGACGTATTCGATATGCCAAACACAGTAACAACAAGTCTCATGACGGAGATGTTACTGGGCCCGCTCAAGCAAATCGATGAATAACGGGAGGACCGTGAGATATATATATATATATATATATATATATATATATATATATATATTATGTAATATATAATAATAAGCATGCAAACAAGTTATATAGCAATGTTTTTTTTTTTGTTTTTTTTTTTTTTTTTGCTTTTTGGGTCACACCTGGCGATGCACAGGGGTTACTCCTGGCTCTGCACTCAGGAGTTACTCCTGGCGGTGCTCAGGGGACCATATGGGATGCTGGGAATCGAACCTGGGTCGGCCGCGTGCAAGGCAAACGCCCTACCCGCTGTGCTATCTCTCCAGCCCACAATGTATTTTATATATATTTTTTTGCTTTGGAGCTTTTTGATTGGGTGGGGTCCACACCTAGCAGTGCTCAGAGACTAATTCTGACTTTGTGCTCAGGAGTGACACCTAGCAGTGCTCCAGGGACCATTTGAGGTGATGAAGAACAAACTGGGGTTAGCCACATGCAAGGTAAGTGCCTCGCCTCCTGTGCTATCTCTCTGGCCCCAAGTTTTTTTTGTTGTTAATCTGAAGAGATGTCCTCAGGACCTGTGCCAAGCTAAGTCTCATATTCAGGGCACCCTGGGGTGGGGCAGGTAAGCTCACCACCCACCCAAACAGAGCTTTTGCAGCCAAAAACCTCCAGACTTTAATCACCACCATGCTTACAGCCAGACTCCAAGCCTTGGGATGAACTTTATCCAGGAATCAATCTTTTTTAAAAACTCGGCTATGCATGTTTTGTGGCTGAAATCTCAGGCTTTCATGGAGTCAGGGATGAGCTACCGCTCCCCATCTCCCTATTCTTCCAGGAGCCTGACAGTAACACACATGAACTGCCTCTGGTGCCATATGAGCTCATTAATGTTAACTGGCCATGATTCAGAGACTCATAAATAAATCTCAAAGGAGATCAACAAGCTGCAGAGATGTTTTTGGACACCAAAGTCACCACTCAGTTAAAAATTTAGCTCCAGCTGTATCATCCAGTTCAAAATTTTAGAATTCCTAGAGCCGAGAATGCAGCTGCACAACATCTCAAACTTTATACGACTGATATATCTGAAATAGCACACCACACTGGATACAGCAGAAAGCAACCAATCTTGATTAAGAAAATATTAATACACAAGTGTTAACCTGTAACAACATGTTATTAATCTTATATGCAAGGGGTTAATGGCCCCAGGTGAGATACAAAAATCTTCATACACTTTCTTCTAAGAAAATCTTTTTGACCGTTTTTAGCAAACTATTTATAATAAGTAACATAAAATAAATTATTTAAGGCCTACGATTGGAGCACCTCGAGTGGTGGTTGGGAAAACTGAAAATAATGGTGGGTGGTGGGAAGGTGTAATGGTGGTGAGGTTGAGGTTGAAATGTTGAATGTAATAAATCATCGTGAACAACTTTATAACAATAAAAAAGATTTTGTGTTGTTGTTCCCCTCTCAAGAACTAGTCATCATCCCTTGGCAAATTAAATCTGCCCTGTTCTCTTTCCAGCCCTTCCTCTCTGACAATGTTTGATCAACGTTAACCGGAACAAAACTTACTGACTGCGTATTTAGTAAGTTGTGATGCTCACATACTAATATGATTCCACTGTGGATATCACCTCTACAGGGACAAAGTGATAATACAGCAGGTAAGGTGCCTGCCTTGCACACAGATGACCCAGGTTTGATCCCTGGCACCACATATGGTTCCCCAATCCCTGCCAGGAGTGATCCCTGAAACACAAATCCAGGAGCAAACCCTGAGCATTGCCAAGTGTGGTCCCAAAACAAACAAATAAAAATCACCTGTCGCAAATCACAGCAAAGGACAGACTATCTCCAACCAGCCCCACCTCCCACATTAGGAAGCTTAGTATAACAAATAAACAACGTAAGGCAAAGGCCAGAGAAGACTCGGGGTTAAGTATTTGCCTTGGACATGGTCAACTCTAGTTCAATCCCCAGGTACTGTGTATGGTCCCATGAATACCACCAGGGGTAAGTCCTGATCACAGCCAGATATTCACTCCCTAATTAAAGGTAAAGGTAAAGGCCCTCCCGTTGATCGTCAATTTGCTCGAGCGGGCCCAGTAACGTCTCCATTGGAGACTTTGTTGTTACTGTGTCTGGCATATCGAATACTCTCGGTAGCTTGCCAGGCTCTTCGAGAGGGGCGGAGGAATCGAACTCGGGTCGGCCATGTTGGCCGCTTGTAAGGCGAACGCCCTACCCGCTGTGCTATCGCTCCTGCCCTATTCACTCCCTATCCCCCCAAAAAAAGAAAAGAAATTAAGGCAAAAGTATTTATTTTCTTCTTCCACTTTTAAATAAGAAATTATGACTGCTGATATTTGAAAAGATGCATCTGGAAAAATCATCTTGTCTGGACTAAGTCAATATGACTCTCCACGTGTTTTATCAACTATTGCATGATATATAATCAATCAAACAATGAACACTGACAGAGCAGTGATACTAAACAATTTCTCGGAGCCTTCCATCATCGGCTGAGTCTTCTGCATTGCATTGTAAGATCATTAATTTTCTCAGCCTTCTACATGTCAATTTAAATGATCTGATGTGCCATTCAAAATCAGAAAACTTCTATGTTCATTAATTGTGGTGAGGTGGGGGCTTTGCTAAGTAAGAAATTTAAAATATTAAGAAACTGGGGCCAGAGAGATAGTCCAGGTGTTAAGGTGCTTGCCTTGCATGTGTCCAACCCTAGAGTGATCCCTGGATTCTGAGCCAAGAGTGAGCTGGCACCCAGAGGACTGAAGCGCATGCTTTGCATCTGGGATCTGGGGGGTTGGTGCCAGCCACATAGTCCCCAGAGCAGGACTGGGAGCAATCTCTGAGCACCAAAGGATGTGGCCCCATGAGAGAAAAAAGGAAAGGAAGGAAGGAAGGAAGGAAGGAAGGAAGGAAGGAAGGAAGGAAGGAGAGAGAGAAAGAGAAAGAATGAGAGAGAAAAAGAAAGAAAAAGAAAGAAAGAAAGAAGGAAGGAAGGAAGGAAGGAAGGAAGGAAGGAAGGGAGGGAGGGAGGGAGAGAGAAGGAGGAAGGGAGGAAGGAAGGGAGGGAGAACAGGAGGAAGGAAGGAAGGAAGGAAGGAAGGAAGGAAGGAAGGAAGGAAGGAAGGGAGGGGAAGGAGAGAAGGAAAAAAAGTGCAACCCTTGGTGAACCCCTGTGGGAGTAAAGAAGTGAACCCCCAGTGAGCACGAGAGTCAGAGTTCACGTTGCCTCTACTAATGAGTACCACCAGCAGCGAGCCAGTGTGCAAAGGAGTAAAACCCTCAGCAAGTAAGTCACAGCTGAACTGTGACTGCCACAGCCAGGTCACTGCGACAACGTCGACAGTGAAGGTGAGGAGGGAATTCTAAAATATACATTATTGACAATCCGATCAATGCAAGGTCTGGTTTGCTTTAGAAGGTGGCAGAAAATGACTTTGTTTTGCTTTGTCTTGTCTTGTTTCGGTGCCGGGGATCAATATTCTTAAGAAATCGAAAAGATCACTTAGCCCAAGAACAGAATCCTCTGCTGAAAAGTCTCCTCAGCCACCCAGAGAGGTGAAAGATAGAAGAAAATGTCCTCACGCAAATGCCACTGTGCCAGGACAGTCTTCTGGGTGTGTGTTTTAGACGACATTCTTCTTTTTTTTTTTTTTTTTTTTTTTTTTTTTTTTTTTGCATTTTGGGTCATACCTGGCGATGCTCAGGGGTTACTCCTGGCTCATGCACTCAGGAATTACTCCTGGCGGCGTTCAGGGGACCATATGGGATGCTGGGAATTGAACCTGGGTCGGCCATGTTGGCTGCGTGCAAGGCAAACGCCCTACCCGCTGTGCTATCGCTCCAGCCCCTAGACGACATTCTTCTTAATAAGCAGACATAGCCCCACCCCACCTGCAAATGAATGTCCATCCATTGTGCTTGGGGCTCCTGCCGCAGCCCACCAAATGGTAATCTTCACACAAGTAACCATACAACGTGCCTATTTAATATAAAGATGCTATTGGGGATTGCCCTACCTACATACTATGATGCACTCTGCGAAACAGGAGAAATTTATCTTTGGTTTCCGTCCCAGAAATAGTTGTACTTCTCCTAAGCAGCAGGTTTATTTTTAGATACAAACCAGGAGCAGGAAACTCTTGGCATTTGCAAACTCGATCTTTGCATTTTCCCTGAAGCACTGAGGCCTGGTGGGAAATTCTTGCTAGTAAGTTATTCTGACACCCCACTATGTGCACACTAGAGGAGCTCTGTTGTTTGTGAAATGACCACACAGTTCTTTGCCACACTGTCCTATCCCATTGGGCAGCGATCCACCCCAAATTGGCTGCTGGAAGACATGGGTCAATTAGATGCCCCCTTAAGTTGAGGGCTATAGCTCAGTGATAGAGCATCGGTGCATATATGAGGTATGAGCTAACAAAGAAGTCAAAAAAGGAAGCCAGTCATCTGGTTCAGTGGTAATATGTATGCCTTTGCATACTTGAGATCTGGGTTCCATCCCCAGCAGCACACATCGTGCAAGTATCTTGTTTTGTTTTGGTGCGGGGGGGGGGGGGGGGGGGGGAGGAGGAAGTGGAAGGAGAAGGGGAAAAGAGAAGGAAAGGGGTAGAAGGAGGAGGAGAGGAGGAGGAGGAGGAGGAGGAGGAGGAGGAGGAGGAGGAGGAGGAGGAAGGAGGAAGAAGAAGGAAGAGGAGAAGGAGGAGGAGAAGGAGGAGGAGAGAAAGAGGAGGAGGAGGAGGAGGAGGAGGAAGGAGGAAGAAGAAGGAAGAGGAGAAGGAGGAGGAGAAGGAGGAGGAGAGAAAGAGGAGGAGGAGGAGTAGAAGGAGGAAGAGGAGGAAGAAGAGGAGGAGGAGGAGGAGAAGGAGGAGGAGGAGGAGAAGGAGAAGAAGAAGAAGAAGAAGAAGAAGAAGAAGAAGAAGAAGAAGAAGAAGAAGAAGAAGAAGAAGAAGAAGGAGGAGGAGGAGGAGGAGGAGGAGGAGGAGGAGGAGGAGGAGGAGGAGGAGGAGGAGGAAGAGGAGGAGGAGGAGGAGACAACAACAGTGATGAGGGAGGAGGAGGAGAAGGAGGAGGAGGAGGAGGAGAAGACAACAACGGTGATGAGGGAGGAGGAGGAGAAGGAGGAGGAGGAGGAGGAGGAGGAGGAGGAGGAGGAGATATTTTGCCTCTCCAAGTTCAATCCCCAGAACTACATGGTCTCCCGATCACTGCTGGGAGCTAACTCCAAGCACTGAGCCAGGAGTCCCTGCGCACGGTTGGATGTGACACAAAAACAAACATTCCCATGATTCCAAATGGGACAATTTTATGTGCCTTCTAAAGTGAATTAGACTTCATTGCATTGATTATAGTGTCTCTAGTTAGAGTTGCTAGATGTCCTTCTAAAGACCCACAAGCCTAGCCTGTCGTTACACCCAGTGAGGCCGGAGCACTAGGCCCTCCAGAAGCCCCGAGCTGAGTTCTGGACTGGACCGAACCAAGCAGCACCGAGCAGTTTCCCCGCAGAGGGCTCCTCAGCCTCTGGAGACGCTTGCTTTGGGGAAAGAGATCCATTTGGCTTAAGGAAAGAGGAAATGAAAAGGGAGTGGAAATTCCCAACTTTCATTCCTCAAGAAGGAAAAAGGATCGTGCTTCCCAGCTGGGAAAGTGCCAATTTCTGGAGTTTGCAGTTTAGAGGGCCAAAGAGCCCGGTTCGGTAGTTTTGATCATTACTCCCGGGACTCGCCACCAGAGGGCGCTCTGGCACAGGCGGAAAGACCTTCCAAGTGGTGGCTTCCTAGCGCGTTTGGAAGAGGCCGGGACCGACATCTCCTGTACTCACAGTAACGTGAGTCACAAAAAGATACTAGCAGGTAAAGTGATACGTTGTATAGAGCTGACCTGATTCAAAGTGGCGTCACTCCAACTCCCAATAGCCCTGAAGTCACTCCTGAGTTCCTCCCCTCCCTCTCCCTGCTTTTATTTTTCCTGATCAGGGAATAAAAAAATAGTTATTCTAGAAATCATTTCCCCCATATCTATCTGCCCTTTCATAGTACCTTTTTGTCTGTTTTGTTTTTGGAGCCACACCCAGGGGTGCTGGGAGCTGGGAGTAAGTCTGAGCGAGGAAAACTGGGACCATTGGTGGTGAGAAAAGTACACTGGTGAAGAGACGGGTGTTGGAACATTATATGACTGAAACCCAATCATGAACAACTTTGTAAAAGTGCATATCACTGTGATTCAATTTTTTTTTTTAAGCATCACCGTCAGAAATGCTTCTAGAACTCTGTGGTGCTGGGAGATCAAATCTGGATCTCCTGGGCTGGAGCAATAGTATAAGGAGGTCAGGTATTGGCCTTGTACGGGGCCAACCATGATGGATTCCTGGGACCCTAGTTGCCCCCCCCCCCCCCCCCCCCAGCTCACCAGGAGTAATCTCTGAGCACAGAGCTGGGGAGGAGTAAATTCTGAGCAACACTGGGTGTGGCCTAAAAACAAAAACAAAACCAATTGAAGAGGAAAAAAAAACAGGGTATTTGCATTCAATGTCTGTACTACAGCCCTCTGAGCCTTCTCCTCTCAATAAGCTCATTTGTGGGGGCAGGGAACTTGATTGAACCCAGTGTTGCTCAGGGACCATTTCTGGCTTTTTGCAGGAGTGAGCCAGGGCAATGCTAGGGAACCAGGTGCAGAAGGGGTTCACACCACTGTCAGCTGAAGCATCGCCTGAGGGCAAGACCTTTCCCTCCAGTCTGGCCACTATAAACTCATTTTTATTTATTTTTTTTCTTTTTGGGTCACACCCGGCAATGCACAGGGGTTACTCCTGGATCTGCGCTCAGGTATTACCCCTGGTGGTGCTCAGGGGACCATATGGGATGTGGGGAATCGAACCCGAGTTGGCCGCTTGCAAGGCAAATACCCTACCCTCTGTGCTATTGCTCCAGCCCTATAAGCTCATTTTTAAAATTAATTTTTCCCATTCCTTCCCTCTTTGCTGTCATGATGGCCAGAGGTCACATGTGGTTCCATGCTCCCCCTCTTCAGTTATGGTACAGCTGTGGCTGGGGGGGGGGGGGGGGAATCCCTAACAGCAGTACCACAGGATACACTCCATGATGAGTTTATAACCTAAAAGGAGAGATTTTTTTTTAAATAGCCATTTTGGGGGACTGGAGTGATAGCACAACGGATAGGACATTTGCCTTGCATGCGGTCAACCTGGGTTCGATTCCCAGCATCCCATATGGTCCCCTGAGCACCGCCAGGAGTAATTCCTGAGTGCAGAGCCAGGAGAAACCCTGAGCATCATCTCTGGGTGAGGCCCAAAAAGGGGGGGGACGGGGGGGAAGAGCCATTTTCTGCAAGTTGTAATATGCCCAGCACTACAAGAAAAGCACAGACAGGCAATAGGAGAAAAGGAAAGTTTGCATGGTGGGGAAAGAGGTTGGGGAGCCCCATTTGTGATAGAGGCTCATCCCACCTCACTCACTGGGCTTGACCCAGAGACCTTTGAACCTCCTGTTACCACAGCCCTGCCACCACCTTCCATGCAAAACTGCTCACGGCACAGCAGCCAAAGATGGGCAAATCCGTCCTGGGCCAGAGCTGGGACCTGCTGCCTCTTTTTTTTTTTTTTTTTTAGTGAAACACCTCGAGCGGGCCCAGTAACGTCTCCATTGGAGACTTTGTTGTTACTGTGTCTGGCATATCGAATACTCTCGGTAGCTTGCTAGGCTCTCTGAGAGGGGGCTCCAGCTGGAGCGATAGCACAGCGGTAAGGCGTTCGCCTTACAAGCGGCCAACATGGCCGACCCTAGTTCGATTCCTCCACCCCTCTTGGAGAGCTCGGCAAGCTACCGTATCTCGCCCGCATGGCAGAGCCTGGCAAGCCCCCTGTGACGTATTCGATATGCCAAACACAGTAACAACAAAGTCTCCAATGGAGACGTTACTGGGCCCGCTCCAGTAAATCGACGATCAACGGGAGGGCCTTTACCTTTGGGCTGGAGCGATAGCACAGCGGGTAGGGCGTTCGCCTTACAAGCGGCCAACATGGCCGACCCGAGTTCGATTCCTCTGCCCCTCTTGGAGAGCCCGGCAAGCTACCGAGAGTATTCGATATGCCAGACACAGTAACAACAAAGTCTCCAATGGAGATGTTACTGGGCCCGCTCGCGCAAATCAATGATCAACGGGAGGGCCTTTACTTACTTACTTTACTAGTGAAACACCATGAGGCACAGTTGTAGACTTACAAATTTTTCTGCTTGGGTTTCCGTTGTACAATGATCGAGTGCCCATCCCTCCACCAGTGCCCATTCTCCACCACCACTGATCCCAGTATCTCTCCCACGCCCCCATCCCCCCTATCCCACCCTGCCTCTGTGGCAGGGCATTCCCTTTTGTTCTCTCTCTCCTTTTGGGTGCTGTGTCCTGCAAAAGAGGCATCGAGTGGCAATCATGTTCAGTCTAGAGTCTAGTCTCAGCATGCTTCTCCCATCCTGGGGGGATCCTCCCAATAC
Source organism: Sorex fumeus (assembly GCF_029834395.1). Classification (NCBI taxonomy): domain Eukaryota; kingdom Metazoa; phylum Chordata; class Mammalia; order Eulipotyphla; family Soricidae; genus Sorex; species Sorex fumeus. The sequence continues at coordinate 29,188,839 of NW_026606059.1, read as the reverse complement.
CCCCCATTTGGTGCTCCCTTCTACATCTGGTCTGCCTTTACCCCTAGAGTGTGAAGCTGGCCTCCAAGCCATGGAGTAAACCTCCTGGTATTTATCTCGGCCATTCTTCCTGCTGCCTCTTTAACCCTCATGACAATCTTACACTTTTCTCACAGGAGAATAAACAGAGCACAAAGAAACTCGAGGTCCAATATCATAGACAAAACTGGAAAGTGAAGCTGTCCAAAGGCCAAAAGCCTTTATTCTGCCTCTCTCCACCTTACGGCTTCCTCTGGTTGTATCTTATAAGAAGCTGAGAGGTACAGCACGCAGGGCGTTTGCCTTGCACACAGCTCACCTGGGTTTGATCCCTAGCACCCCTGAACCCCACCAAAAGTAATCCCTGAGTTCAGAACCAGGAGTAAACCCTGAACACACCCGGGTTGATGGTGTGGTCCCCAAAAAGAAAAATAGAAAAGAAGCAAAGAGGGTCAGAGGAAGAGTCTTGATGAAAGATGGACCTCTGGAGGGGCGGGGGAAATTTTCAAAATGCTGCTACAGGCTGAACAGTGTCTCAGAGAGCCCAGGCCCCGGCTCTGTGTGTGAAAGCTCCGGGCTGGTTCCCAGCACCCCAAACACCTGGCAGCGCCCACAAAATGTAGAACTATGAAATGTAAAGATGCTCCAAAGGACAGATCTCACAGGCACACAGCCTCCTCCAGTACTCCTAAGTCCGGGATTTATCTACTGTCCAGGCTCGTAGTCGCCGCAGCTGCATGCAAAACAAGTACCTTCCCGCCTGTCCTCTCTCTCCCTGGGCCCCAACTTTCAGATTGTTTTCAATGACTTCCTAGGACTTGAGTATTAAAAACCACGCGGCTTACTGCATGTCTCTCTCCACAAATCCTGTAGGTGGCGCCCACGCACCGGGTTTCCAGGGAAGGAAATCGCGCGCCCGCGTTCTCGGTGAGGAGTTTGCGGGCGAGGTCCAGCCCCTTCTCCCAGCAGTTTCCTTGGAAATCCATCTTTCATCAAGGCTTTGGTGCACCTGGAGGGGAGCTAACCTGTGCACCCAGAAGTCCCTGCTTCTGGGCAAGCCTAAGCCTAACCAGCCACAGATTTCGCGGGTACCTAACCTTCTTCCTCCCCATCCTGGTCCTCATCTAGAAAAGAAGCGTGATTGACAACCTTTGGTTTGCAATTCCTGTCTACACACCAATGTCAGTCCCTCAGGCATAAAAACGGTAAAAACAACAACAACAACAACAACAAAATCAGTCATTTGGGGACCGGAGCGTTAGTTTAAAAAAAAAATTTTTTTTTTAAAAAAAAAAGCACTCATCCAAGGTTCAGAGATAGAAAAGGGGTTATTGCACACAGCTAACTCTGGTTAGCTGAGCACCCCCTCAAAAGTCACCCCTGAGCACAGCCAAGCAGGATGCCAAAACATAACAAACCCGGGCCAAAATCTCACAGATCTAGGCAAACATCTGAAGTTCCTCCCAACTCACACATTTTGTTCTGTACCTTTAACCTTTGGCCTCTCCCCACAAAAGAATACTGTAGGATCCTGAAAGCAGGGGTAGGGGCGTGGGGTGGGGTGGGTGGGGTGGGGTGGGGAATAGGCGGGGTGCGGTTTGGGAGATCAAAATTAAAAGGACCAGTGCCGGACCTAGCCTGGGGATTTCGTCTGAGCTGTCGAGTCACGGGTCCTTAATGCCTCTAGTGTGTGCAGCGTTCTCGGTGCTGAGGTGCTGAGTCTCGGTGCTGCGCATCCCTCACTGCGTCCTTGCATCGGCCACCCCAGCCTGCCTCTCCATCTTCCTCCGGTCACCTAGCCGGGGCAGCCCTGGCCGCAGAGCAGAGCGGCCAACGTCTCAGCGCCTGCGGGCGCCCCGGGAGGTGGCCCAGGGGCGGAGCTCACAGTCAGTGCCTTCAGGGCCCGCAAGGTGCCATCCCCTCCCCAGAAATAAAACTCCGACTCGCACGTCTTTATTATCTCAATTATTCATCCGTGTACCTTGGGGCTGGAGGCGAGGCTCAGTGCGGGAACCCGCCCCTCTCAGGCCTGGGGCTGGCACCAGCTCAGCCGGCAGCGGGCAGGGCGCTTGCGGGTCACACGGCTGCCCAGGATTCACCCCCCCACCTCCCACTCGGTGCCTGCGCCCACCAGAGTGATCCCTGAGCGCAGAGCCTTGGAAAACTTGGAAACTGACGGCGATGGCCAAAATTGATGCATTGGTTCAAATATAGGGGCCGGGAAAATGGTACAGTGGGTCGGGAACTTGGCTTGCATGCAGCTGAACCAGGTTTTGATCCTCGGCATCCCTTATGCTCCCCTGAGCACTGCCAGGAGTAATTTCTGAGCACAGAGCCAGGAGTAACTTCTGAACATTGCCGGGTGTGACCTCAAAGAGCAAAAACAAACCAAAAGAATTAAAATATGCATATAAAATATAAATCCATTTTTATAGACTACATTAAAATGATAGACTACATTAAAATGATAGGGCTGGAGCGATAGCACAGCGGTAGGGCGTTCGCCTTACAAGCGGGCCAACCGGAGTTCGATTCCTCCGCCCCTCTCGGAGAGTCCGGCAAGCTACGGAGAGTATCTCGCCCACACGGCAGAGCCTGGCAAGCTCCTTATGACGTATTCAATATGCCAAACACAGTAACATCAAAGTCTCCAATGGAGACGTTACTGGGCCCGCTCAAGCAAATCGACGATCAACGGTTACCTTTAAAATATGATATTTTAATTACCTTTAAATTTAATTACCTTTAATTACCTTTAATTACCTTTAAAATGATATTTTAATTACCTTTAAAATGATATTTTTTTTAAAAAGAGGCTAGAATGACAATACAGCAGATAGGGCATTTGCCTTGCACACAGTCAACCCAGATTTGATCCCTAGCATCCTATATGGTCCCCCAAGCACCACCAGGAATAATTCTTGAGTGCAGAACCAGGAGTAGCCCCTGAGCATCGCTGGCTGTGACCCAAAAAAGCCAAAATAATAAAAAATAAATTAAGACATTAAGATTAATTTAGTTTCCTTTTTTTTCTTCTATTAGAGATCTATGAGAAAATGTAAAACTAGGTAAGTGACTTGTATACTCTATTTGACCATACTGTAGTTCCAAATTTCTCCAAAGAAATGCCACTTTGTGGGTTTCTCCGTTTACTAATTTGGTATTTTGATTTTTTTTTTTCTTTTTGCATCACACCTGGCGATGCACAGGGGTTACTCCTGGCTCTGCACTCAGGAATTGCTCCTGGCGGTGCTTGGGGACCATATGGGATGCTGGGAATCGAACCTGTGTCGGTCATGTTGGCTGCATGCAAGGCAAATGCCCTACCCGCTGTGCTATCGCTCCAGCCCCCTAATTTGGTTTTTGAATCAATGCAGAACTTTATGCTAATGCTTTTTACATGTCTGTGTCTTAGATCTGATTTATTACTCTAGCCAGGCAGACATGGTATTCTGGAACAGTCTTCCCATGTATTTATAGCCCCCTTCAACTTACTGATATGCATAAATTTGCAAACTTTATACTCATCTATGCCTTTAATCACAATATTGACATTTCGTTATCAGAAATGACATTCCTGGTGGAAATGACCCTCTCATTAAGCGTTTGCCTTGATGTGTTTCTTTTTCCTAAAACAAATTCACTCATTCATTCTTCCATCTTCTCCCACACTGCCCTGATCAGCTCCTTTCCTTCAGAGGTCTGGACAATTCCAGAGAAGATTGTGTTCAGGGTCAGAGTTGGCCTGAGGTCAGGGATGAGGCTTTAAGGAGTCAAAACCATCCTGAGGCTGAGATAAACAGCACCCACCACAGCTGGAGGGAGCTAGGCAGCCGTTCCACACGGGGCGGAGTTTCCAGATAAGAAGGCTTCGAGGTGCTGCCTCTGGGGCCTGAAGGTTAGAATTAAGAGACCTGCTTGTGGGCGGGTGTGGCCCACACCTTGGTGCAAGTTCACCCGGCAAAGAAGTTTAAACTCAGGCACCTTGGATCTGCTTGCATTCAAGTGCTCTGCAAATTCCCCGTAAAACTGGCAATTGGGGTCTTCTAGTAACTGCTAAAACACCTTTAGCCAGCAGGGTGCTTACCGGGAAACATTCTATTTGCAAAAAAAAGAAAAAAGAATTATTAAGGAATGTTTCCTTATTTCTTCCAGAGGAAATCTGACTCCTAACAATTTCAGCTCATCTGCCCTATTTTTTTTGGGGGGGGAGGGGTCACACCCGGCAATGCATGGGGTTACTCCTGACTCATGCACTCAGGAATTGCCCCTGGTGGTGCTCAGGGAACCATATGAGATGCTGGGAATCGAACCCAGGTCAGCCGCGTGCAAGACAAACGTCCTATCTGCTGTGCTATCGCTCCAGCCTCCTCATCTGCCCTATTTTTTCCTGAATAAACCTTATTCTCATCCAACAGACTGTGCCAGTTACCTGCCATGGGAGAAAGACTCTCTTTCCATAGTCCCAAGTGCTCCCCATTGTTTTTTCATTTGACACAGTTTGAAGTCTCCCCTCAGTATCCAAGCTGCCCTCCTCCAATTGGAGGATCTGGTACCTACCAATACCCTCAGGAAAACACAGTCCCAAGCAGGTTCTGCAGCCTAACACGGCCCTCTCTCCACACCAGAACTCAGCTAATTATACAATGGACATACCCAGAGCTTGCAGTTTCCTGAACTGTGTGGATGATTTGATGTCAGGCTCTTCACTGTGCTCGTGCCTCCATCAAGGCAGCTGGGGCCAAAAAGGCTAGTCAATGATGCTCACTGTGCCCTGAAATCCAGTTGCACCCTCAGATTCCTTCTCACACATTCCAATCAGCCAACACATTGATACAGCCTTTTGGACACATTAAGTGTCAAGATGAATTTCTCCTCCTCTCTGATTCAGTGGGTTTAAGTTCCCAAGTATGTTGGGTATGATTTCCAAGAGGTGCTTGGGCAGTCAGGGAACCCTCCAGGCAATGCTCAACCACCCAGGCAAGTGGTTCAATGCCCCTGGGGATGCAGTTCTTCTCAGCTTCTGCTGTGCACGGAATCAGCTGGGCCACGCCGGCAGTGCTGGTGGTTTCCAGACTGCACCGAGGATATTCGCAGGGCCATGTGGTTCTGGGGACTAAACAGGGCGAGACACATGCACGGCTGGCACCTTCACCCTAGACTGTGGCCCCAGATCCTGAGGCTGATTTGCATCTGACAAATCGAAGGCCTTTACTTTTCTCCTTGATTGAATTTCTTGATATTAGATCTGGCCCATCAAGTCTAGTTTCATCATGTGCATAACAGTACTTAGACTTAACATCTTAACTTAGACTGAACATCCATGCCTCCATACAGATACTCCCTCTCATCCTATTTTTTTCTTTTACTGTTGCTCCCTAATGGTTATTGGACATTATTTTATTATCTGTCATATGTAGCAATGAAGTTTTATATTCTCTCTTCAGTTTAAAGGTATTTCTGTTTCTTATGTTAGGTGCTGACACTGCTTGGGATGTCCATTTCAATTCGAAACTGGGAATCCATGGCATACAAGGCAGTCAGTCGCCAACAATAGGATCCAAAAAAAATGTGCAGAGCTCACAATGCACTCTGCAGCATCACCAGGAGGAGCCTCTGTCTTCTGAAACTTTGGTGCCTTGCCACAGTGCCTTACCAGTAATGGATCTCCATGATCAACTATCCTAGTCCTGTTTCACTGCCTTTAGGCAGTAATGCCAGGGAAGAAGACCTGGATTTTTTTAAGACCATACTCTGGTATCAGGCTTTTGTTTTCCCCTGGCTGATTCCTACTGGACATTGAAGCTGGGAGATTGTAGAACAGGACTGTTTTAGTTTAATATTTGCATTGAGGGGCTGGAGCAATAGCACAACGGGTAGGGCATTTGCCTTACACGCGGCCAACCCGGGTTCGATTCCCAGCATTCCATATGGTCCCCTGAGCACCGCCAGGGGTAATTCCCGAGCGCAGAGCCAGGAGTAACCCCTGTGTATTGCCGGGTGTGACCCAAAAAGCAAAAAAATAAAAATAAAGATAAAAAATAAAAAACAAAATAAAATAAAATTTGTATTGAGGGGGTGAAGGGTCAATCTGTACCTGCGAGGCGAGTGCATCAGCAGCCTCATGGAGCCTTCAGACTTCCAGATATCCCAAAATTGCTGCTGTGCCTTTGGCCAGACCCCAAAGACTTGGGGCAAAGTTTACCAAGAAAGTAAATGGCCAAAAGTTAGATATGTGGGAGACACGTGTCTCAGCAATATAATTGGAGGCATGGCCTCTCTGGTTCCTGATCGAACTGCTTAACAGCCATGATCCCAGAGACTCAGAAACAAATCTCGAAACCCAACAGCTTTTGGCAGAAATGCGTCCAGTCCCTGCAGTAGATTACTGGCACTGGGCCACCCCAGATGGAAATAGGTTTTGTGCCTTGGCCTGTCCCCCCTGGCGCCATCCTCCAGAGGCCACTGGACAGTCAGGTTTGGGCCCACAGTGACGAGACACGTGGGGCCTCATGAGATGGGGGGGAGCCGGCCCTTTCCTCCCCATCCCGACGAGACCCCAAGTCGCCACCCACAAACAGCCTCTCTGGCTCCTGATCAAGCCGTTTAATGGCCACAATCCCAGAGTCTCAGGAACAAATCTTGAAACGCAGCAGCTTTTGGCAGAAATGCATCCAGCCCCTGTAGTAGGTTTCCAGCACTGGGCCACCCCAGGTGGGAATAGGTTTTGTGCCTTGGCCTATTCCCCTTGGCGGCCCATTGGCCGCCATCCTCCAGAGGCCACTGGACAATCGGGTTTGGGCCTGCAGTGATGAGACAAGTGGGGCCTCATGGGATGGGGGTGGAGTTGGCCCTTTCCTCCCCACCCCAACGAGACCCCAGAGTCGCTGCCCACAAATGGCCTCTCTGGCTACTGATCAAGCTGCTTAATGACCATGATCCCAGAGACTCAGAGACAAATCTTGGAACCCAGTGGCTTTTGGCAGAAATGCATCCGGACCCGCAATAGATTACTGTCACCAGGCCACCCCAGGGGTGAAAGGGTGCTGTCCTCCACCTGCTCCCAGTTCAGTGGCTGCCATCCTCCAGAGGTCATTGAACAGTAAGGTTTGGGATCTCAGTGACGAGACATTTGGGGCCTCATGGGATGGGGGTGGAGCCGGCCCTTTGCTCCCCATCCCAATGAGACCCCGAGTCGCCACCCACGAATGGCCTCTCTGGCTTCTGATCAAGCTGCTTAAAGGCCATGATTCCAAAGACTCAGGAACAAATCTTGGAACTCAGCAGGTTTTGGCAGGAATCCCTCCATATTTAAGTGTTAAAATTTCAGAATTCCAAAATCATGCAGCCTCTACTGCAGCCATGTGACTTCAGATGTTATTCTTAACCAGCAATAGAATACAAATTGTCTACTGTTGCCTTTTCAGCAGATCTGAGTGTTGGGGTAAAATCCCAAATAATGATGGTGGGTGTGGTGTCAAAATATTGAACATAATCAAAGTAGAGAGAGAGTAATGTGGAAATCATCTGCCTCACAGGTAGGGGGAGGGTGTGGGATGGGGGTATACTGGGGTTTTGGGGGGTGAAAGGACAGGTGTTTCATTGTATGACCGAGACTTAAACCTGAAAGCTTTGTAACTACTCTCATGGTGATTCAATAAATAAAATTATAAAAAATGAAAAGAAAAAGTAAGGAGGAGTTCATGCACAATTCAATCAGCTGATCAGTGACTGAATAAATAGCAGCACTTCTACATAAAATAAATAAATAAGGTAAAGGTAAAGGTAAAGGCCCTCCTGTTGTTCATCGATTTGCTCGAGCGGGCCCAGTAACGTCTCCATTGGAGACTTTGTTGTTACTGTGTTTGGCATATCGAATACGTCACGGGGAGCTTGCCAGGCTCTGCCGTGCGGGCGAGATACTCTCCGTAGCTTGCCGGGCTCTCCGAGAGGGGCAGAGGAATCGAACCTGGCTCGGCCAGGCTGGCTACACACAAGGTAAACGCCCTACCACTGTGCTATCACTCCAGCCCAAAATAAATAAATAAATAAATAAATAAAATTTGTATTGTGGGGCTGAAGCGATAGAACAGCATGTCTTGCATGCGGCTGACATGGATCCAATCCCCAGAATCTCATATCGTCCCACAAACTCACCACAAGTGATTCCTGAGTGCAGACAGATGTGGCCCCAAAACAAAACCAAAAAAGCAACAGAGTTTTTTTTTTCTTTTTTTAGTTAAAAAATTTTTTAATAAAATAAAATGTGTATTTGTATTCTGGGATCACAGAGGTAGTACATGGGTATATGGGTTAAGACACCTACCTTGCATATGACTGACCTGGGTTTGATCTTCTGCACCTCAAGTCTCCTGAGCCCCACCATGAGTGATCCCTGAGCAATGCCAGATGTGGCCCAATACCATCCCCCGCAAAAAAAAATAACAAAATAAGTAAAATATATTATATGCAACATACACAGTCTCAGGAAAGTTAGATAAAGAACACAGTAGGAGCTGGAGCAATAGTACAACGCATTGGGTGTTTGCCTTGTTGTGCAGCCAACCTGTGTTTAATCCCTGGCATCCCCCCACAAGGTACCCCAAGCACCACCAGGACTGATTCCTGAGTGCAGACTCAGGAGTAAGTCCTGAGCATAGCTAGGTATGGCTTAAAAAACAAAACAAAAAACAAAAACCCCCAAAAAAACAAAACAAAACAAAAATCTGTAACATCCTATACCCACTTGAATTCTCACAAAACTGACAGTTGAGTTTTCCATATTCAGTATGGAACATTCTTCTTTAGAAAAACAAATCTTTTTAGTTGGGGTTTTTTTTTTTTTTTGGTTGGGGGGGGTCGGTGGTGAGCTTGAGGCCACACCCAGCAGTGCTCAGGGAACTATAAACTACAGAGATCAGACGGGGCCAGCCACATGACTGACCTCACTGGCCAAAACAGATCTCCCGGAGAACCATTGCAGCTCACTGACCAGAGGCCCAACTCTGGCCCCTGCAGCAGTATTGCCGTCGAATGGTATCCTAACAGCTAAGAAGGTGGAGCGTGTTTGTTTTCATCTGGGGACCACACCCAGCGGTGCACTCACAGTTTAGCACTTGGGAGCTTTGAGTGGCTTTGTTGAGAGGATCATGTGGTGACCAGCTCTGGAATGCAATCCGCGCACTCCCACCCCTGACCTCCCCAGCCTAAGAAGGGGCATTTACACACCTGCCCTCACGGCTCTCCCAGGGTCCCAATACATCAGGTAGACGTTGAGTTGCTAACACACCAGGAAACAGGATGTGAATCCTTCCTTCACCCCCTCCCCTCCTTTCCTTTCTCCAGGCCCCCGTATTATTGGGGACCTGATACTCCGCTAGACAGTCCATACTCTAATTGAAATTACCCAAAGACAATAGTGTGATGAAGTGGTTCGAGCATAGACGCTGCAGAGGCAGATCCATTTTCCAATCCAACTAGGAGGCTAATGATTATATGTCACTTTGGAAAATCATCGCCCCTTTGTTGAAATGAAAACTAAGTCCAAACGCTTGTTACTTTGTGTTGGGTCAAACCCTCTAACCTCTAGGGGGAGAGGTCAAGGCCTCCTTCCTCTCACCTTAAAGAGAGCCTTGATGAAAGACAAAAAGCTAAAATGCAGGACTTGGAAACAGTTCTGCCGAGTGGAACATTTCTGTGGGGGGAACACAACTCGAGAGCTCTGACCCCACGCACAAGTACCTGGATGAGAGGAGAGCCACTGTAGCTAGTGGGGGTGCTCGTCCTCCTAGCACCCGGGGATCCCTCCCCAGGCCCAGGTCACAAAAAGAGCCCCCAGAGCAGAGAGATTCTAAGGAGCTCTTTCTGGGCCTCAAGGGGAAAGGAACTAAGAAATTCTGAGGTCCCCTTACTAGCCTCCTCAACTTTTCAAAAAGACTTCAGAGATTTTTGGGGGAGGGGGTGGGGGGGCGGGGAAACGCCTTGCAGCTGGCTTAAAATGTATAGCTGAGGCCAGAGATAGGACAGGGCTTAATGCATGTGTTTTGCATGTGACCGATCAAAGCTCTCAGCACCACATAGCCAGGAGTAAATCCTGAGCACTTCCAGGTGTGATCACAAAAAAGTAATACAAGAAAAAAACTAATAATACAAAAAAACAAAATCAACTAATCAATTTGTATTATTTAGGGCCAGAGAGATGGCTCGACAGGCTCAGAATATGCTTTGCCTACAGGAGGCCATAGTAATAGTGCCTCACGCCTTCCGGAGCACTGTCGAATGACCCTCCAAGCACAGAGCAGGGATAAGCCCTGGGCATCACCAGTGTGACCCTAAAGCCAAGAGCATTTGCCCATGTGTCCCTTCATCTAGGAATCCAGCAACTCAGTGGGGGCTCCTCGGGGCTGTTTGAATGTGTATTGCACATACAACATATATACAGCCTGTCTTCCAAAATGATAGGTGAGGGGCAGACTTAGAGCTCAGTGGTAAAACTCATAACTCACATGTGAGGGTTTTTTGGAGGGGTCACACCCAACGATGCTCAGGAGTTGCTCCTGGCAGTGCTTGTGGAACATATGGGATGCCAGGGATCAAATCCAGGTCGGCTGCCTGCAAGGAAAACACCTTCCCCTCTGGACTATCGCTCTGGCCCACTAGTGGGTTATTGATCTCCAGAACAACAGTAGTTTTAAAAAGGGGGCTTGGGGGTACCCTGTAAGATAAACAATGTTAATGTACTTGGAACCAAGAGGCCCTGATATCTCTGAAGGAGGGACCCTGGAGGCAGTCAGCTATTTTCTGCCTCGGTCAGGTGTGACCTTGAAAGAGATTAATATCCTCTCCACCTCAGATTAGAGGCGTGAAACAGTTTGGAGGATCTAGGGAGATTCTCCAAGACTTGAGACTTGAGTGCAAAGTCAGAACTTTAAAAAAAGTAGCCATTGTGATTATAATGAAGCTTTTAGACTGAGGTTAGAACCTTCAGATTTAATGTTTGCATAATCAGGGCCCTTAATTCAGATGGTGAGTGCATATGGAAGGAGGTGGAGAGATACTAGAGCCTCAGGTCGGCTCTTGCCCCTGGCCTACCTAGATTCAACCTCTAGCACAGCACTTAGTCAGTCCCCTGCGCCCTGCCAAGAGTGATCCCTGAGCACAAAACCAGGAGTAAGCCAGGAGCACCGCCAGGTGTGGCACACAACAACAAAAACAAAACACACTGACATGGAATCTTAAAACATGAGCACTGAGGCTGGAGAGATAGCACGGCGGGTAGTGCGTTTGCCTTGCATGTGGCTGACATGGGTTCAATTCCCAGCATCCCATATGGTCCCCTGAGCACCACCAGGAATAACTCCTGAATGCAGAGCCAGGAGTAACCTCTGTGCATCGCTGGGTGTGACCCCAAAAGAAAAAAAAAACCATGAGCACTCTGCTGAGAAGCACCCCAAAGCACTGGAGCGGATATTTAATGTTTAAAAGAAGCTTCTCAGTAAGGCTTTATCCATAACTGCCTTCACACCAGTAACTCAGGATCTGAAACCAAGAAAATATTAGTAAGGCAATGATAGAGGAGTAGAAAAAAGAATCATACAAAAAACCCCAACCTCAGGGCCCTGTGTTCTAGTGTGAGGAGAGAGACAAACAAAAGAAAGAAAGGAATGCATGGATTATATAAGAGTGTTAAGTTTCTCAAAGGAAAACAGCTGGGTTTGGGGGTAGCACTGTAGCACTGTCCTCCCGTTATTCATCGATTTGCCTGAGTAGGCACCAGTAATGTCTCCATTATGAGACTTGTTACTGTTTTTGGCATATTGAATACGCCACGGGGAGCTTGCCAGGCTCTGCTGTGCGGGTGGGATACTCTAGGTAGCTTGCTGGGCTCTCCGAGAAGGATGGAGGAATCGAACCCGGGTCAGCCACGTGCAAGGCAAACACCCTGCCCTCTGTGCTATCACTCCAGCCTGGGGTTGGGAACAGGACTATTTTTTCTTTTTCTTTCACACCCGACGATGCTCAGGGGTTACTCCTGGCTCTGCACTCAGGAATGACTCCTGGCGGTGCTCAGGGGACCCTACAGGATGCTAGGGATCAAACCCAGGTTGACCAGATACAAGGCAAATGCCACACCCACTCCAGCCCAGCCCAGGGGTAGGACTTTAAAAAAATGAAGGGGGCCGAGAACAACTTCTCCTAGGAGCTGGCATCTGGGAAGCCCTAACTCCTGGTTTGGAAGGGAAACATTTTCAGTTCAATTCTAACCTGAAGCTGTTCTGCTAATCTTAGAAAACAACCCACATCCTTGCCAGAACTCGACCATGCCCCATCGTTCATAGGGATTGAACAGATTGAACCCTAAGAACTGCAGAGTAGAGGCTGGAGCGATAGCACAGCGGGTAGGGCTTTTGCCTTGCATGCAGCCAACCCGGGTTCAATTCTCAGCATCCCATATGGTCCAAGTAATTCCTGAGTGCAAAGCCAGGAGTTACCCCTGTGCATCGCCGGGTGTGACCCAAAAAGAAGAAGAAGAACTGCATAGTAGGGCCTTGCAAGGGAAGACCCTCCCAGGAAGAGACAGAAGACTTTCAAAAGCTAGAGCATTGCCCCCTTCTCTGAGTCAACACAGTGTTGGAAAAAGGGAAGGTCAGAATAGAACCGGGGCAGCCAAGGGGATTTGCACAAGACAGACATTCCTGCCGGGAGGGAGGGAAGGTAGGAAGGCACTTGCCTTCCCTGTGGCCCACCTGGTCATCACATATAGTTCCCCTTGAGCATCACAGGAGTAAGCCCCAAACACTGCCTAGTGTGACCCAAACCTTCCCATCTCCACCCCACCCTCACCATTAATTTTTTCTTGTTTTTTTTTTTCTTTTTGTGTCAAACCCGGCGATGCACAGGGGTTATTCCTGGTCCGGCACTCAGGAATTACTCCTGGCAGTGCTTGGGGGACCATATGGGATGCCAGGGATCGAACCCGGGTCAGCCGCGTGCAAGGCAAACACCCTATCCACTGTACTATCTCTCCGACCCCACCAGTAGTTTTTAATTTTAAAAGAAAAGGTGTTTCCTGAGATTTGTCCAACTAATTGTCCTGCAGTTTCCTTTTGAGGAATTGGAAGGTTATGCCATCCCAGGACAAGTTGCAGTTTGTCGACATCACAAATGATCAGCCCGTCTTTCTTTGATCCAAAATAATTGGTTCATGATATTTTTTTAAATCTTCACATAAAATTCACACCCCACTTTTTCACACACACAAAAAGGACATAAAATCCGCAATGGTGATGCCTTGAAATACAGGAGAGGTGTCTGGTACGGAAACTCAGGGCTGCGCCAGCAGTTTTTGAAAACACTATCTCACCCCATTGCGTAGCCCTGACACCCTGAATTAAACTCTGGGAGGTTATTGTTAGGATATGAATTAAAGAAGCTCTTCATGTATTGATGAAGAAAACAGTTTCATGGGGGGCCAGAGAGGACTCACCTTGCACACAGCCAACCCAAATTCAATCCCCGACCCCCCAGGAGGTCCCCCAAGCCTGCCAGAAGTGATCCCTTAGTGCAGAGTGCAGAGCCAGGACCAAATGTGGTCCATAAATATATATATATATATATATACATATATATTCAATCTCTTGCATCATACATGGTTCCCTAAGTCCCACCAAAAACGCAAAAAAATTTTAATTAAATTAAATCCATTTATTTATTTTGGTTTTTGGCCACGTTCGGTGGTGCTCAGGGCTAACTCCTAGCAGGCTCAGAGTACCAGGGGTCAAACCAAGCAGGGCACGTGCCCGACCGCTTGATCTACACCATCCACTCTTAGACCAGGTTATTCTCATTAGATAATTTGAGTGCGAGAAAGACTGAAGTGTGTTTGTGTTTATTCCTAATGGGTCATGTTGACTTCTTTTGTAGGTTTAATTTTTGAGGGCACAGAATGACTGCTTTCTTCATTTTATATTCACTTTTGTACAAATCAGATGACCCAAGGTTCACAGAATGATGGGGTATAAATACCACATAAACAAGGGAACAGGGAAAGTTTTTTCTTCTTCAGAATGTACCTCTGGGGCTGGAGTGATGGCACAGTGGGTAGGGCATTTGCCTTGCACAAGGTGGACCTGGATTCAATCCCCCACATCCCTAATGGTCCCCTAAGCACCACTAGAAGTGATTCCTAAGCACAGAGCCAGGAGTAACCCCTGAGTATCGCCAGGTGTTACCCAAAAAGCAAAAATAAAAAACAAAAAAAACCCAAAAACAACAAAAACAAAATGTACCTCTAAGTCCTCTTTTGCCTCTGAGCTCCTGGGTTCCTCTGCGGCCTCTCTGTTCCTATGTGGGTGTAGCTTACACTTCCTAAAACCTTTTAAATGCTTGAAGTTTGGTAAATTAGACAGTATCATCTTTCTCCCTTGCAAGAAGAAATTGCAATCTTGTCCTCTACCTAAATCATTTTATGGGCCATTAATTGAATAGATAATGTTTCTCAGCTAAGACTGAAGGGTCATTTACCATCTTCAACTTGACAACAGACCTGTGAGAGAGACAGGATAGCAGTACCGGGAGAGACGACAGAGCTATTGTGAGGAGCAGAGACCCGGCTGGATTTAGAAGGCTGCACATCTCAGTCTCTTATTCTGCATCTACACCCGAAATGAAGCACTATCAATTCTTTGACCGTAATGAAGCTTTGCTTAAACCAGGAATTATAAGCATCAAAATGCCCCACAGGCTTTGCCAGAGAGCAGAAAGGGCCAGTATACAGACAGGCACAAGCTTAATCTCTGGTGCTATTCAGTCCAGCTGTTACCTAGGGTTAGAGGAGTAATTCTCTCCAATCTACTTAATTCTGCAAGTAATCAGATCACTGGATTCAGAGACAGCAAACCAAATCTCCTTTGTTGTTTTACAGTACCAGGAATCAAACCCCAGGAATCAAACTCAGAGCCTCCCTGACACAAAAAATGTGCTGAGACTATACTGCCAGCCCAAGCAAATCTAACAGGCCAGAAAGAGAATTCAGGGGTTAACCTTAAGGCCCTTATTTGCTTATCCACAGCCAACCCTGATCCAGTACCACATATGCCCCCCTGGCCAGCCCTGCTAGGCTTGTGATCCCTGATACAGCTGGGAGTAAGCCCTAACAAATGCCAGGTGTGATTTCTAAGCAACAATAACAACATCAACAATAATAATAATAAATTAAATATATAAATAAAGAAGATGACAAACAGAAAAAAGATTCAATCAACCCTCAGATTGAAATACAATTCCATATCAAATTTTCTTTCACCCCGTCCGTCTATAATCCCCAATAGTCTCTGATGAGAGAGTTGTAATCTCAGTCCCTCAAATAAAATTTTAAAAGAAAGGGTTGGAGAGATAGCACAGAGGTTAAGGTGCTTGCCTCTTAACATGAGGCTGACTCCAGTTCAAATCTTTTCTTTGTTTTTGTTTTCTGAGTCACACCCAGCAATGCTCAGGGGTTACTCCCATCTCTGCACTCAGAAATTACTCCTGGAGCTGTTTGGGGAACCATATGGGATGCCGGGGATTCAACCCGGGTCAGCCACACGCAAGGCAAACACCCTACCCGCTGTGCCAGCATTCTGGCACCTCTTTTTTTTCTTTTTTTTTTCAATTGAATTAGCTTGAGATACACAATTATAAAATTGTTCATGATCAGGTTTCAGTCATAGAATATTCCAACACCGGTCCCTTCACCAGTGTAGATTTCCCACCACCAGTGTCACCAGTTTCCTTCCCATCACGCCTCCAGTCTGCCTCTATGATTGACACCTCTCTGTTTCTGTCTCTGTCTCTATCTATCTGTCTGACTCTCTCTCTCTCTCTGTCTCTCTCTCTCTCTCTCTTTCTCTCTTTCGCTCCCTCCTTCACTCCTTTTAGGCACTGTGATTTGCCAATGCAGGTACTAGGTACTGATAGGTACCAAAAAAGTACTCCATCCAGAGTGCTCATTTCCAACTATCATTGTCATAATAGTCCTAACTGCACTCTCTCCCCCACCCCCAACCACTTGTGGCAAGTTTCCAACCATGGGCGAATCCTCTTGTCCATCCTTTCTACTGTCTTTCATTATTAGTCTCATACGATATATTTTTTTAATATCCCACAAAACAGTACGCATCATTCTATGTCTCTCCCTCTCCTTCTGACTCATTTCACTCAGCATGATACCTCCAGGTCCATCCATTTATAAGCAAGTGTCATATCTTCATTTTCCCTGGTGATTACACAGCCTTCCATTGTGTGGAAGCATCATCGTTGCTTTATCCACTTACTGTTCTTGGGCACCTGGGTTGTTTCCAGATTTTGGCTATTGTGAATAGTGCTGCAAGGCCCAGTTCAAATTATGGCACAACATCTAGTCCCCTAAGCACTTCCAGGAACGCTCCCTGAGCACAGAGAAAGGAGTCAGCCACATTGAGCTTGCTGTGCAAGCACCCGCATCATCCTCTCCTGAACTTGCTCATCATCCCCATGGAGATCCTGCATTCACGAAGGATAGCTCCCATCCTCTCTCCCCAGCCCCTGGCCTCCACCATCCTGCTTTGTCTCTCTAAGGATCTATTGACTCTGCCGGAAACAAACACTTTCGATCCCAGCACCACAAGGTCCCGTGAGCACCTGCAGGAGTGCCCCAGGCTCAGAGCTGGGAATACCAGGTGTGGTCTCCAAACAAAACAAGCGAACACTCCCCCCCAAAAGCATGAGGAATCTGGAGAGAGCTGAAAGGGTAGGAGCAGGCGTGTGGAGACACACTTGGGTTCAGTTCCTGGCATCACATGACCCCACCATCAACACCACCAAAGTGAGCCTGCCCCCGCCCACACACACACACACACACACACACACACACACACACACACACCACACACACACTGCCCCCACACTGCTGCGTCAGAGCAGCACCGGGCTAGTAACTCTGTGGGTGACTCCAGAGCACTGCTGGGGAGACCTCAAAAATAAGCATGATTCTAAACCAAAGTGGTGAACAGAGTTCCAAAGTTCTCTAGAATCAAGGTAAGGTGGGAATTTTTTTTGGGGGGGGGAGGGGACAGGGGAGTCACACCCAGCAATCACTGTATCAGTGTCATCCTGTTGGTCATCAATTGCCTCGAGCAGGCCTCAGTAACGTCTCCTTCATCCTAGCCCTGAGATTTTTAAAAAGTGCCACATTCGAGGCTCTTTCAGAGTCAAGAGAATGAGACCCATCATTGTTACTGGGTTTTGGCATATTGAATACACCACAGGGAGTTTGCCAGACTCTGCCGTGTGGGCAGGATACTTTTGGTAGCCTGCCAGGTTCTCCAGAGTAAAACCTAGATAATAAGATGTCGTGTGGCCGCAATGCTCAGGGGTTACTCTTGGCTCTTCACCACTCAGAAATTACTCTTGGCAGGGCTTGGGGGACCATATGGGACGCCGGGGATAGAGCCTGGGTCGGCTGTGCGCAGAGCAGACGCCCTTCCCGCCATCCTAGTGCCTTGGCCCTGGAGGTGGGAACCTTCCTGGAGGCAAGATTGAGATGATACGAGGCTGAGCTGCCTGGACATCCCCTCCCGCCTGGGAAGGAGCCACTTCTCATCCAAGAAGAGGCTGGGAACAAGTTCCTATCACTGAGGATAAGGGCACTTCTTTAAGATTGATAACCAGAGCCACAGCCTCAGACAGAATTTAGGAATTTCGGGAACTGAAGGAAACTTAATCAATCTGTTTTTTCCTTTAATATCGTATTTTATTTTGATTTATCAGGTGACACCTGGTGATGCTCAGGAGCTGCTCCCCGTGTGCTGCTCAGGACGTCGTATGGTGCTGGTAGTGGAAACCAGGTCTCTCACATACGAAGCCTGTGCTCCCGTTCTCGAATGATCTCCCCAGCTTTTCTTAGGATTTAAACCCAGTAGAATGCAGCACACTTAGGAGAGAAGGAAACTCGAGCATTTTATGTGTAAAATTTTACCCTTTCCAACCCATCAGTGTGGCCTTCTTGAGAAATAGAGTCTTTGCAGATACAATCAAGTTTAAGAGGAGGCAGATAAAACTATAACGCCCCAAAGTAGAGAGAGAGTATGGGGGAAATTGTCTGCCATAGAAGCAGAGGGAGGGTTAGGATGGGGGTGAGGGAATACTGCAGACATTGGTGGTGGAAAATGTGCATTGGTAGAGGGATGGATGTTCTATGATTGTATGACTGAAATTCAAACCTAAAAGCTTTGTAACTGTAGCTCATGGTGATTCAATACAAAATAAAAATAAATAAAAATAAAATAAAAAAAGAGGAGGCAGAGTGGTCCCCAAACAGTATGAATAGTGCCTCAAAAGCAGAAAGAGATGGCTCAATGAGTCCCTGCATGTACTGGGTGCAGCTAATCCAGATTCTATCCCTAGTGCTTCTTTCCTTTCTATGAGACAGAGAGAGAGAGAGAGAGAGAGAGAGAGAGAGAGAGAGAGAGAGAGAGAGGAGAGAGAGAGAGTTATGCACTTTGGATCACATCCAGCTGTTTAGAGTTTACTCCTGGCTCTGTGCTCAGCAATCACTCCTAGCAGGGATGAGGGGGCCGTATTTGGTGTCAAGGCTGTGTGCTTGGTAAGCACCCCTCTCACTGTGTTCTTATTCTTGCTCTGGTCTCAGATTCCTACCAATTTTTCATTAAAGAACTTGCTTGGAGGGGACCGAAGTGATAGTACAGCAGTTTGGGCACTTACCTTACAAGTGACTGACAATGTAAGAATATCTGGTCCCTGGCACCATATATATTCTCCTGAGCATGCCAGGAGTGAGTAATGAGTCCAGAGCACCACCAGGAATGGCCCCAAAACCCTAAAAGAAAAATTAAAAAGTGATGCTTACTCTAATTTGGGTTTTTTTTTTTTACGTCACACCTGGCGATGCTCAGGGGTTACTCCTGGCTCATGCACTCAGGAATTACTCCTGGCGGTGCTCGGGGGACCATATGGGATGCTGGGAATTAAACCTGGGTCGGCCATGTTGGCTGCGTGCAAGGCAAACGCCCTATCCGCTGTGCTATTGCCCCAGCCCCTACTCTAATTTGTTTTTAAAAAGAAATTTATTGGAGAAATATTTATAGAGAAACTGCATGTACCTCTGTAGCATAATTAAAAAAGTATCGCTATCTTGACATTTGGCAGTTAAATCTGAGAATTTCAACAATAAGAATTTCTTACCTACTTAAAAAGAAATCCTTTCAATGCTTTATTAAATCACAATATAAAACATGCCTTATCCATTATTTACTGTGATACAGTCTGCATGTTTTGTGTGTGAATAGATAGAAAAATCTCCCTGAGTGATCTTTTAAAAAAATCAACTTGAGTGTGTAAAATCCAATGCTCCAATCTGGAGCTGTTTTGATAATGATTTCATGGTAGAAGGAATCTAATCAATGGTGTCCACAGGCCCACGCTCTGCCTGACAGAAGCAGCATGACTGGGCGTGCAGACAGATAGCTGTCTCCTCCTCTCAGCCCCTGATGGCAAGGGAACTCCCAAAGCTCTCGTTTCTTTGCCCCAACACCAGGGTAGATAAAACACTGCTTGTGAATCATATTAGTTCCACAGAAGAATTTTTCTCCAAACCATCACTAGACAACTTTCTAACTCTAAATTCATGTGTCACCAAGTTTGAAAATAATAATTAAAACGTGCACACACACACACAATTTAGATCTGTTCTCTGCATGATCCACTAGATAGCATAAAACCTGAATTAAAATGGTGTTTTGGTTTTTTTTTTTGCTTTTTGGGTCACACCCAGTGATGCACAGGGGTCACTCCTGGCTCTGCACTCAGAAATTACCCCAAGCAGTGCTCAGGGGACCGTATGGGATGCTGGGAATCGAACTCGGGTCGGCCGCGTGCAAGTCAAACGCCCTACCCATTGTGCTACTGCTCCAGCCCCTTAAATGTGCTTTTCTTGATTCAGTTTTGTTTTGCGGACAACACCCAGGTATGCTCAGAGCTTCCGCCTGGCTTTGCACTCAGAGATCTCTCCTCTCGGTAGACATATGGTGGTGCCAGGGGTCAAATCCAGCTCGGGCGCTTGCAAGGAAAGCAACTTAGCTACCATACTATTTCTCCAACTCCCTAAAGTCAATTTTTTTGGCCTATGAGTTAAAAGTCCTGTGTGTCTCTGTACAAGAACATGGGTTTTGTCACTTTGCACCACCTTGTTAATTCTTTTAACTTCAAACAATGGAGCCAATGACAGTACAGTGACAGAGCAGGTAGGGTCAGCTCACTTTAAAGTCAACTCAAGTTCTCTCCTGGCACCCCTATGCCCAGCCCTCAACGCCCAGCACGACTGAAGTCAGAAGGAAGCTCTGAGCACCGCCAGACGTGCCCCCAACAACAAGCAAAAAAAAAAAAAAAAAAAAAAAAAAAAAACTCAGAAGGGTTGATTAGTTGGAAAAGGAACTCAATTCGAGATAGAAAGAGCCTGTGTTTGAAGGGGACGCGTTTGGGTTGGTTTGCTTGGTTTTTATTCTTGATTTTGGCATCACACCCCAACTGTGCTCAGGATTCACTCTGAACCCTGCACGAAGGGATCACTCCTGGCAGAGAAAGGGGGAGAGGAGTGCCGGGAATTGAACCCAGGTTGGCCACAGCAAGGCAAGCACCCTGCCTGCAGTACTATCTCTTCAGTCCCAAGAGCCTGCTTTGGATCTTAGCAGAAAGCTCTGATTCGTGCTACAGAATGCTCAGTAATAGAAAGATGAGTGACGTCATGAAAGTATAGAAAGAGAGATCGAGCTTCAAGCCAATTCAACAATGGCCTCGCACAGCGAGTAGGTGCCTGACAGGGAAGCCTGGAAATCCAAACTCTCCATCTCAGCTTTGCCATGAAATATAATTGCAAGAATCTAAGGACAATAGGTATCCAAAGAACTCAGAAGTGTCCATCACCACCAGACACAGGGGAGGTGAATTGGTATTATCTCTATTGAAACACTGCTAAGTTTTCCCAAGTTCATGTACGTGGAACTTTGATATCAAATAATATCTTGCACTGTAGCACTGTCCTCCCATTGTTCATTGATTTGCTCGAGCGGGCCCAGTAACGTCTCCGTTGTGAGATTTGTTGTTACTGTGTCTGGCATATCGAATACGTCACGGGAAGCTTGCCAGGCTCTGCCGTGCGGGCGAGATACTCTTGGTTGCTTGCCAGGCTCTCCGAGAGAGACGGAGGAATTGAATTCGGTCAGCCGGGTCGTCCACATGCAAGCCTTACCTGCTATGCTATCGCTCTAGCCCTAACTAGATAAATCATAGTTTATGATAGCAATAGATGTAAAAACAGTAATAATATTAAACAAGAAACAAGCGTACTTCTAGTTGAGAAAATATTTTTCTGTACTTCAAAGAAAGTGCTAGGTATTTTGTATGAATTTCTACAACTGACTTAGCAGCTCTCTTACAGTATCATGTTTATGACTCGTAGTTTACAGATGAAAACACTGAAGCATTAAAGTTTAGATTAGGGCCTGGGAAAGGGCACAAAGAGCTGGTGCTTAGGCGTCACCCGAGGAGCCCAGGGATTGCCTGGTCAACCCACAAGCACTGCTGGGAGTGAGTCCCCAGCAACTTGCCACCCTGGGTATGGTCCAAAAACAAAGAGAAAAAAAAGTCAGTTTATTTGCACTTGGTCACACATTCTTTGTCAGCACCGTGGGGCCAGGAGATGGGGCTGGAGGAAGAACAGGGTACAAGCCCAGGCACAGGAAAGGAATCCCCAAGCCTGCTCTCTGGGACCAATGGCTAGTACAATGTCAATGAGATTTTCCCTGTGTAGAAGTAGTCAGTAAAGCTCTAGAACCTTACCCATGATTTCCAAAGGCGGTTCAAGCACAATTTCCAAAGGCAACATAAATTAAAAAGTAAACTTCTTTAAATTTCCTCTTGTAAATGTAAGATATTACTCGCTGAAGATAAATTATGAGTGATTAGACTATATTTGGCAAGATGTAATTATATTCAGGGCCTAGAAAATGATGCTGTGCATTCATATATTTTAAGAATCAGGTGCTAGGGATGAAGGTTGGTGGTAAATTACCTGCCTTGCACAAATGAGGACCTTAATTTCATTCTGACACCCCAAAATTTAAAAAGCTAACAAATTATCTAAAGCGTTCCCCTTTTCTCAGTTATCCTGTTACCAAATTTACAAACAGTACAGAATTCTGTTTCACAGTATATTTTCACAAACACATAAACTATACCTCTTCATAAACACTTACGATCCCACAGACATTTCATTTTGATGTTTTGACACTTTGGCATTGCACTGGATTTATTACTCAAATGGCTACTAATGTAAGTTAAAGATTTTTTTAATTGCTTCATTTTCTTGCACATTTATTTGCATTCCTAAATTTACATGACAAAAGATTTTCTTATTTGCGGAGATCAATCTTGAGTGCAAAGCCTATAAAATATACTCCCAGGTACACAATAACTCCACAGGGGTTAAGGTATTAGCTACTAGTGTGTGATTCCCTCTCATTGTTTCAAAGTTGGGATAAATGCTTCATTTTCTCCTAAGTAGTGACCCCACTAACACAAAGAAGCAAAGTCATCAAGGGTCTCTGCCACATTTTTACACAATGATAAAGAAACTGAAAACCTGCCTGGGTTTTTAAAACTTTCCCCCAAATCCAGTGGTGTCACTCCTTGCTAACCACAGTGCAGCAACTGCAATTATTTAAACCCACACTAATTAGATTTATTAGGTCATGGTGTTTGGGTCGAGCCTGTCCTAAAGGAGCAGCCAAGTCCGATCTGCAGATTATTAACTAAGTGAGTCTATATGCCATACAGCCCATTCTGACCTTTTTATTTTTTCATGAGACATTCATCAATGAATGGATTGATAGGCCCACACAGGAAAAGTGAAGCACTTGTGTGCAATAGTTCGCCCTCTAAAAGAATGATTAACTGACAGATTCTATTGAATGCCAAAAATATAACAGTAAATTTTATTCTTAAACTGAGCCGCTTAGTAAAGTAATTATAAAATAAACATGTTTATAAGTCCACTGAGAGAGAAATCCTGGGAAAGCATGCCATAACTGAAAGATTTTTAGTTGGTTATCATTTCCAATTAATTCAGTGATCTTACTCACAGATTCATACTCTATCTCAGTATTTTGATGAAAATGGGAATGCTAGTGATGACTGTATTTTAAAATACATTGTGGGGACCAGAGTGATAGTACAACAGGTAGGGTATTTGCTTTGCAAGCGGCTGACCCAGGTTTGATCTCGGGCATCCCATATGGCCATCCCTTGCACCAACAGGAATAATTCCTGAGTGCAGAGTAATGAGAGAATGAGACCATCATTGATGGGTCTCATTCTCCTAAAGAGCCTTGAATATAATCTCAGGGCTAGGATGAAGGAGACGTTACTGGGGCCTGCTCGAGGCAATCGACGAATAACAGGATGATTTGTGACTTGTGATTTGTGCAGAGTAATACTCAGAAGTAACTCCTGAGTATTGCAGGTGATGTGGTCCCCAAACAAACACAAACAAGCAAAAAGCACTGGGGTGAGAGAACATTATTTCATACATGTTTTTATAATTCGGAGAGCCCGGCAAGCTACCGAGAGTATTCGATATGCCAGACACAGTAACAACAAAGTCTCCAATGGAGACGTTACTGGGCCCACTCGAGTTTTTATAATATTCAAGATGTGTATGATGAGCACAGAGTATTTTTGTCATCATACATAAGAAATTTTTATTGTTTTTGAATAACGCTGACCTTTGCAATTTCTTAACAAAGAAAATGAAATGCACAGACTTAGGCTGAAGAGATGGTACAACAGGAGGACGTTTGCCTTGCATGTGTTGAATTTTGGTTGGATCCCCAGCATCCCATATGGTCCCCTAAGCCCCGCCAAAAGTAATTCAAGGGTAAGCCCTGAGCATTTCCAGGGGTGGCCCAAAAGCAAACAAACAAAAAAAAAGAAGAAGCACAGACTCTTTTCCAATGCATCTGTTCTACAAAATTTGTATTGATTGGCCCTTACAAACTTTTTCTGAGCTCTTTCCCAGATATCTGATTTTTTATATCATCCTTCAGATCTCACCTCCATGCTTTTCAAAGTGTTATGCTCTACAGAAACATTTTTTGACCTATTTTTCTGTACCAAACAAGAAGCTGAACCATAAAGTTGCATTTCACCTCAGTGGACAGAAACAAAATCTATGAATCTTGAAAGAAGGCAAGGAGTAGAAGCAGTTTTGAAAATAGAACACCAATTGTATTATGTTCTTCAATTCCATTGTTTTTGCCTAATTCATTATATTTCATTTATATCTAACTTCCTGTTTGACTATTCACAACATTTATATGAACTTTGTTTTGATTTTGGGTCTTTGGTTTTGTTTTGCTTCACTTGCGGGGTGGGGGGGGGGGTCACACCTGACAGTGCACAAGGATTACTCCTGGCTCCGTGCTCAGGGATCAATCCTGGCAGTGCTCAGGTAACCATATGTGTTGTTGGGGATAGAACCCATGTTGGATGCATGCAAGGCAAACACCTTTCCCCGTACTATCTCTCCAGTCCCATGTATTTATAGACTTTGAAAAGTATTCATGAGGCTGGAGAGATAGCACAGCAGGTAGGGCGTTTGCCTTGCACGCGGTCGACCCGGGTTCGATTCCCAGCATCCCATATGGTCCCCTGAGCACCGCCAGGAGTAACTCCTGAGTGCAGAGCCAGGAGGAACCCCTGTGCATCGCCAGGTGTGACCCAAAAAAGCAAAAAAAAAAAAAAAAGTATTCACAATGAAGCTCAGTTTTTAACTAAACATGGAGTGGTGGTTTTTGTAATTCTGCCCCCTACCCAAACTAGGTAACAAGGATCAAATCCCAGGCCTTACGCATGCAACGTAAGTGCTGCATCCCTGGCTAATGTCAATTCCTGCAGCTGGGAGGAGAACCCCACACACCAGATAATAAAAATTTCAGGCCACAAAAAAAAAAGATATTTGTCCTTTCCTTCTGCTCAATCATTTCCCTCATGCTATATTTGCATATTTCACATTGTGAAACAATGGTGAACATTTTTTATGAATATTCTTTCTCTTCTCTTGCCCACTAGCCTAAGTTGTGCATTTTAACCTTTCTCATGTTTGCGGCAGCCAATGAAAATATTTATCTATAAACGCACACTGGGTTATCATCAGTTCTCTTGATGCTTATATTCAAGAAACCATACCTGGGGTGCAGACTTCTAGCCCTATACTGATAGGATTTCATAAATAAGTTGTTGCTAAGTGTTAGTAACTGGTTTGCACTCTGCAACACATTGCTCTCCATGAAAGCTATTTTAATTACACACACACACACACACACACACACACACAGCGCTACAATTACACAAAATTAGTGTTCGGTCTTTTGCCAGAAGGAAGCTAAGAAACTAAGAGGTAATGAGTTTTATTAACTCTCATAATGTCTGCAAAGTAACGCGGCATCCAAGTATTGAATCCCTTTTTAGTCACTCCCCAAAGACCTACTTACAGGAGCAAACGCATCAATGCCTAATTGATCAGCAATATGCCGGCTGATGTTTTCTGCTTCCAGTCACAAGCTCAGTTCTTGCACATTTCCACGGCTTGGCATGAGCATACAGAAACACACCCCGTGCCACTATGTGTAGAAATCAGAGAGATCTGCTCCCAAACTGTGCTCAAGCCTGTTGGTTTGGGATCCCAACATCTTTTGTTTTCTTGTTTTGTTTGTTCTTTTGTTCCTTGGGTGCCACACCCAGCAATCAATGCTCAGGGCTTACTCCTAGCTCTGCGCCCAGGCATCACTCCTGGTGATGCTGAGGGGACCATTATGAGGTGCCAGGTCTCAAAACCAGGTTGGTTGTTGGCAAGGTAAGTACCTTGCCTGCTGTACTATCTCCCCAGCCCCAAGGAATCTCAAGACCTTTACCAGAGACAAGTGTGACAATCATTCTCTGGGAGAGCCACAAAATTTCTTAGTCATTCTGAAAATTTGCAAAAAAAAAATCAATTAAACCAGATTTGAATACAAAGAATAAGAAATTAGTGAATCAGCTAATCAAAGAGCAAGAAATCAGCTCAGCTGAGCTCAGGGGACTACAGCAACCCTGTTGGCAGTTCTGAGGGTCAAACTAGGGTCAACCATCTCAAGGCAAGTGCCTGAAGCCCTACTCTACCTTTTCGGCCCCAAGAAGTGATTTTATTTACCAGTAATTCGGTGCTTGAGAAAAGCGGATTGGAAACTTCCTGGACTGGTTCAAATGGCTGAGTCAGTCTCTGCATGCTGCTTTTTCTGGAATATTTCATCACAGGTGGATCTCACCTTCCCTCTGACACACAGACCCTGTTACTGTGTCAGTTCTGAGGAGAAAGTCCCCTTGCCAGCAGGTATCTGGGTTTCCAGTTAAGTCATTGGACTAGAATCAGGATTTCTGGGCTGAGTATCCCAGGTCACCAGCAGCTACAGCCACAGATCTGGTTAGAAAAGCAAATTCTGGGGGACTGGAGCGATAGTACAGTGGGTAGGGTGTTTGCCTTGCACATGGCCAACCCAGGTTTGATTCCCAGCATCCCATGTGTTCCCCGGAGCACCACCAGGAGTAATTCCTGAGTGCAGAAGCCAGGAATAACCCCTGTGCATTGCCAGGTGTGACCCAAAAAGCAAAAAAAAAAAAAAAAAGCAAACTCTGGGGCCTGGCAGATAGTGCCAGTGTGAATGTTCTTGCCCAGCACTGCAAGTTTCCCACCCCATCCCCAAGCACCAGGTTCCCAACCAACCCACCTCGAAGGATGGAGCTAGGAACAGCCCCTGATCACTGCCAGATGGAATCCAAACTAAGTCCCCAGTTTCCACAATTGAAAATTTTCAGCTCCACCTTAGACTTCCTGAACTGAAACTCTGGGTGTGAGGTCTAGCAACCTGCTCTGGCCAGCCCTGCTAACATCTGAGAAGGCCTGAATGCCTGAATTAGCTTTCTGCCTGAATGTCTGAATTAGCTTTCTGCTTCTAGTCCCAAGTAACAGTAACGGGGGCGGGGGGGGGGGGGCGGTGGTGAGGCTAATGTTAACTGTTGGTTAACATTAATGTCCTCCAGTCTTCGGGCTCTGGCTGGGTTATAACCCTGAACAACAACAAAACAAAATAATCACCCCACTCAAGCACTCACAAATCTAATCTGGGACCTGTATTCCAGCCCGGCACCTCTCTAGGACACTTTGTTAGGATCACACCGTAGGTGCTCAGAGCTTACCTCTGGCCCGGGTGGTACTGGGGATCAGAACCCAGATCAGTCATGTGCAAGGCAAGCACCTTACACAGGGAACTTAGGAAAGACCTGGATTGGGTTCTCCCAGCCGCATCTTAGATCTGTCTCCTGTTTGTTGAAAGAGGAGAGCAGTGCTTGGAAATAAGGAAGAAAAAAGAAGTTGAGGGGGAAAGACTGTTCTAGTATGAACTAGAATAAAGGAAGCTTCAGCGCGGTGAGGAGAAGGGATTACACCTGTCAGAAAACTAGTCAGTGAATCCGGACGGGAAGCGTGGTTGGGTCTAGAGCTAACGAAATTGTCTCCCAAGCAAGAAAGAGAAAAGGAGAGCAGGAGAGAGAGTTCAGTGGATAAGGCACTTGCCTTGCACATGGCAGGCTTGTTTGAATTCCTTGTACTCCTTTGGCCCCTGAGTCCTTCCTGGAATGATCCCTAAGCACAGTACTGGAACTAAGCCTTGAGCATAGCTGGATGTGGTTCCCAGACCCTCCTACCTTTCCCCCAAATAAAGAAAGCAATAAGGGAAACTATGTATAATTGACTACTAATCTTGAGGGGGGGTGGGGGGGGACTGTGTGGACGTACTTGATGATACTCCTGATCTGTCCTCACTCAAAGGTAACTCTAGACAGTGCTCAAGGAAGCATGCAATGCCAGAATTAAAATTATTCATTCAAACCTTTAAATGATCTCTCTGGCCCCTTGGAGGAAGTATGTATGTATGTGTGTGGAGGAGGGGGTGTACACACACGTGCACACATGTGCACATTCATTGGGGGCCACACCAGGCTGTGCTCAAGGCTTACTCCTGGCTCTGTGCTTAGGAATCACAGGGATCCCTCCTGGTGGTGCTCCCTGGATCATTGTGCATCTGAAGCTAGTCATGCCTCCAGTTCCCACAGGCAACATGCGAGCCCTGTCATGCTGGCTCTGGAACAGTACCAGGGAGCAGTTGCCACTCTACTTCACCAAACGGGCAGACAGAGGAACAAACCTTGGAAAACTGCCAGACCTTACATGCAAATACCTGAAGTTACATCTTTCAAAGCATTGAGTGTCCTATAGTCTTGGATTTCTTTTTTTAAACCCAGTAAATGTTTACCTCAAGAATTTCCCTGCTGGGGTTGGAAAGATAGCACAGCGGGTAGAGCATTTGCCTTGCACGCGGCTGACCCGGGTTCGATTCCCAGCATCCCATATGGTCCCCCTGAACACTGCCAGAAGAAACTCCTGAGTGCAGAGCCAGGAGTTACCCTTGTGTGTGACCCAAAAAAGAACAAAAAAAAAAAAAAAGAATTTTCCTGCTGCCCCACCTTGGCCTATGCCTGTATTTTCAGTGGTTGAAAAGATTCCTGAGGCTGTCTTGTTTGCTTCAAATGGATAGAGAACCAGGTTAGAGGGCATGAAGATAAATAATAAATGAGCGGTGCTTCAAGACCACAGTTAGGCCAAGGTTAATCAGCCTTAATCCCGGTGGGTCAAGAACCTCTCCTTGGAAGACTAACATGAAAGCTCTTCATTTCACTGATGTATCTCTTGATGTTTCTTTCACTTAAAAAAACTTAATTTTCTAAATAAAAATAAAATCAAAATACTATCATCTCAATAAAATAGAAAAATTTATTTACAGTGCTAGAGAGGTAATACAGGAGGTAGGAAGCATAATTGATTAAAACCAACCTGGGTTCAATCTCCAGCATCACATATAGTCCCCTGAGCACCACCAATGCAATTGGGTATGGGCCAAAAACCAAAACAATACAAATTTAAAATAAGCTATTTGTTTAGTGTTTACACTACACTTGATGGGCCCGCTTGAGCAAATCGATGAACAACGGGAGGACAGTGACAGTGACAGTGACAGTTTAGTGTTAATTTATTTGAGAGAAACAGGTGAGCATTTTATTTTAGAGAAACAGGTGAGCATTTTTGTTTCTATCATAACTGATTGGTAGGGTTATGTTGGCTATTGTCTTCACAGCTATACTCATTCTAATTACGGTTGATGCAATAAACCAGTGTGAAAGTCAGTGAATGGCTTGAGGTATGAGACTCCTTCCAACATGATTTTATCATGAAAGCATAACTGTGAATTATTATTCCGAGTAACACTCCTCTGTTCTTCCCTCAAACACTCTGCAGCAGAGACAGCTGAAAGAAGTGAGAAAGGTCATTAATAGCAGGTTGGGAGATAGTTCAGCAGACAAGGTCCATGCTTTGCAGCGTGAGGCCCAGGTTCAATACCTAACAATGCATGATCCTCTGAGCTCCAGTGGAAGCAAACATCAAGTCAGGACTAGCTTCTGAGCACTGCCAAGTGTGGCCCCCAAACAAAAAAGAAGAATATTTAAGGATAGATTATATAATCAAAGTATATATAATATAGGTATATTATATATATACATTGTATATGTATATATGTATAAACATATATCTATATATGTAGCACTGTAGCACTGTCCTCCTGTCGTCCAAAGAACAGATGAGCACCCTCTTCCCTCAGACTGCCTCCGGCCAGAGGACAGACCAGCACCCTCTTCCCTCTGAACATCCTCTGGGTGGAGTATGGCCCCCTAGAGCAAGAGAGAGTGCTAGAATCCGCAAACGCACCACCTAATGACCATGACGGGAGGATTCCTCCCTATCAGTTCAAAACTTATTGTGGGGCTGGAGCGATAGCTTAGCAGGTAGGGTGTTTGCCTTGCTTGTGGCCAACCCAGATTCGAACCTCAGCATCCCATATGGTCCCCCGATCACTGCCAGGAGTAATTTCCAAGTGCATGAGCCAGGAGCAACCCCTGTGCATTGCCGGGTTGGGAGGGGGATCTTTTAAAAGTGTGGGTCAGACTGACGGAAGAAATGGTACTGGGATCCAGCTCTTGCCTTGTATGGCGCCAGTTTCATCCCCAGCGTTACAGATGGTTCTTAAGCATGACCAGGAGTGATCCCTGAGCACTGACACTGCCAGTGTCATCCCTTCAGGAGGAGTGAGTGGGTACTCTGAAATGATTTTGAACTGTTTCCATACAGTTCCTCTCTCTTTTTTTTTTTCCTTTTTGATTTTCGGGCTATCCCTGGTGATGCTCAGTGGTCCGGGGGACCATGTGGGATGCCCGGGATAGAACGTGGGTCAGCTGTTACACAAGCAGGTGCTTTACCTTCTCTATGATCTCTCTGGCCCTGACAGTTTCTCTCTTTTCTGCACTCCTGCTCCCTGGCACTGAAAGCCGTGAGAAATGCGTATGCAGGGAACCAAGCACAGGCCAGAGAGAGCTATACATTACTTCACCTTGAAGCAAAGGGAACCGATTTTAAAAGACTTAAATACGCTATGCAATAGCTTCGAGGGAAAGAAAGCTGTCAAGGGAATTGTGAATTCACTCAGCATTGAAAAGTGGTTTGTTAAGTGAGTTTTTTGTTGGTGTAACAAGAGTGGGTATGGTGGGGAGGTGGGGGAGTTGAGGGGGGTAGCTACTTAGCTTATGCTGGAAATATAAAAGAAAATGCAAGGGGCTGGAGCGACTACACCGGGTAGGGCGTTTGCCTTGCACAGGGCCAAGCCGTGTTCAATCCCCAGCATCCCATATGGTCCCCCAAGCACCGCCAGAAGTAATTCCTGAGTGCAGATTCAGGAGTAACCCTTGAGCATCACTGGATGTGACCCAAAAGAAAAAAAAAAAAGCAAACAAAAATCTGGATCCCAATGTGATCCTTCAGATGCTTTTTTTTTTTTTTTTTTTTTTTTTTTGCTTTTTGGGTCACACTGGCGATGCTCAGGGGTTACTCCTGGCTCATGCACTCAGGAATTGCTCCTGGCGGTGCTCGGGGGACCATATGGGATGCTGGGAATCGAACCCGTGTTGGGCATGTTGGCTGCGTGCAAAGCAAACGCCCTACCCGCTGTGCTATCGCTCCAGCCCCCAGATGCTTTTTTTTAAGTCACATATATTTATTTTCAGTGATCATGGTATCTCCCCTGCCAGATAGTGGTAGGACATTTGCCTTGCATGCAGCCAACATGGCCGACCCGAGTTCGATTCCTCCGCCCCTCTCGGAGAGCCCGGCAAGCTACCGAGAGTATCTCGCTCGCACAGCAAAGCCTGGCAAGCTACCCGTGACGTATTCGATATGCCAAACACAGTAACAATTGTCACAATGGAGACATTACTGGGCCCACTCGAGCAAATCAATGAACAACAGGAGGACAGTGACAGTGGCAGTGATTTATTTTCAGATTGTTGCTAGAGAGAGCGAGAGAATGAAATGGTCAGGTGACTTCATAAGAGCTATTGTCATTTATTTTACTTTCTATGGTCATGAAGTTAACCCAAATGATATAATTATTTGGTAGGGGTGGACGTGGGCTGGGGTTGAGGAGCCAATCCTGGCAGAACTGGGGGAGTCACACAATGCCAGGGATCTACCCAGGCCTTCCAATGTGCAACATCCACTCCAGCCCTTTGAGTTATATCCCCAAACCTTTGTTGTGATTTAAATTTTATTATTTGCCATTACATTACTTTGGGGGGAGTGTTCAGACCATCCCCTGCTGTACCTGGGGAACTACTTCTGCTTCTGTCCTGGTGGTATGGGGTGTCCAACTTTCTTTTTTGTTTTTCGTTCTTGTCTTTGGCTGTGCTCAGGGATTACTCCTGGATCTGTGCTCTGAGATCACTCGGATGATGCCTGGGGTACCATTATGGGGTGTCAGGGATTGAACCTAGGTTGGCAAAGTTCAAGACAAATGCTCATCCCTTTATATATCACTCTGGCCCCTGGGCATTTTCTAAACCAGAGTCATCATCTTAGCCCTTCCGGGGGATCCCTACAAACAAAGAGCTGTCAGAATCCCCTCTGCATAAGTGGCAGCCCTGGGATTTGAACTCACATTCTTAAGCTTGCTGGGCTAGTGTCATCAGTCACTAAGCTGTCTTCTAGGGCCCTGAACAACTAGGGATTCTTTTTATTTTTGTCAGAGGGCGGGGTTGTTTTTGAGGCACATCCGTGATATTTGGAAGCTACACTTATTTTTATTTCTTTTACTTGACGGCCAGACACAGTGGTGCTTACTCCTGCCTCAGAGTTCAGAATCACTCTTTTTTTTCGGGGGGTAGGGGGCTTTTTAGGTCACACCCGGCAATGCACAGGAGTTACTCCTGGCTCTGCACTCAGGAATTATTCCTGGCGGTGCTCGGGGAACCATAAGGGATGCTGGGAATCGAACCTGTCTCGGCCGCGTGCAAGGCAAACGCTCTACCCGCTGTACTATGACTCTAGCCCAAGAGATCACTCCTGATAGGGCTCAGAATAATATGGGCTGCTGGGATTGAACATGAACCACATGTGAGGCAAACACCTTACCTGCAGGACTATCATTCCAACTCCCAACCTGTGTGAGGACCCTAGTTCCACGAATGGATTCCTGAGCCTCACCAGGGCTGATTTTTTAAGAACAGAGAAAACAGTAAGCCCTGGGCACTCCCGTATATGGTCTCCAAACTCAAAAGCAAAACAAAACAGAAAACAAAAGACACACACACGAAGCAGTCCGACTACGGACTTAATAAAAAGAATATGTACTCCTAATTGGATGATTTGATCAATTCTTAAGAACCACAGTTTCTTCAAAATGCCTACTTAACTCTTTCTAATCCCATCAAGGAAATTGGCAGAGAAAGGAGATATTGCGATTAATGGTGTGACTTGGGTGCATTTAATAACCGTCGGGGAGTTGGCCAAAGGCCTGAAGCTCATACTTTGCATGTAGGAGCCCCAGGTTTGATTCCCAACACCAGATGGCTTCCAGGGCCCTGCCACGTGGAGCGATGCTGTCCCCAGTACTGCTGGGATGCCCCTTCCACAAAAAGAATGACATTGCTTAAACACTAAACTAATTTTGTTTAAGAAAAAAAATATAAAATATATTATACAGTGCATCTGGAGAATTTTTCTCTGATAATAAGACGTTCCAAAGTCTGAATACAAGAGAAGGAAACAACGTGTAGTTCTTCACCCCCCAAAATCAGAGTGGTAATTACCTCCTAAGGTTCATTTGGGTAAAAATCATCCTTCATTAGATTATCGTTTCAGATGTTGGAATAATAAATTAGAGGCTTGCCCTCTTAATAAGCCACCTTGGGTATTACATGTGTCTGCTCTACTCAGACCAGTGGCTAAGAAAAAAAAAAAATCTCCGCATGTGTCTGTGAGGGGGAGGTGCGGGGGGGGGTGGAATTTGGGGCTTGGTGCTTGTGGGTGTTGGAAATGTTGGTGGCAAGATCCAGAAGCCACATTTTCAAGGTTAATAAATCTTCTGAACAAGAATTTTGAAGCCCTGAAGCTCAGCCTCACTGCCCTCTGGGGGACACTGTGTCGGTTTCTAGGGTCGCTGCACAGAGTAGACAAAGGAAATGGTCAGAGATACGTCACAGGAAGCTGCCAGGTAGTTGTTTTTGGCCTCACACACCTGGGCATTGCTGGGTGTGGCCCAAAAACCAAAAAATTAGGCTTGAAGGCTGTGTTCTCGTATCTCATTAGCTTGTCTCAGTTTCTTTGCTTATTTCCATTCTGGGGAAGCCTGAGTTCCCTCTCGATCATGTTCTTCTCCCTTTCTCTCCCCTCACATCTTTATAAATAAGATTCAATAAAACCTACCTGGTTTCACTAAATACATAAACAACACAAAAAAACTCCACAAGAAAATAAAAATAAAAAGATATATAAGGCCAGAAATGTAGCTCAGTGACAGGCAATGTTATTCACTTGCATTAAATGAAGGACCTAATCTGATCCCCAGTATGAGTAGAAAAGAGAAGAAAAGAAATAAAAAGAAAAGAAAAGAAAAGAAGGCTAGAGAGACAGTACAGGAATTAAGGCATTGACCTTGTAAGGGGCTGGCCACAGGACAGTCAACAGCACCACATACACTCCCCCAAGGATGCCCAGGGCCACTCAGGATCAGGCCCTGGGCAAGCACCCCAAGAAGCCCCAGCACCACAGCATGTGTGCCCAAAAAGACAAAAAAATAAAAATTCACTCAATCTTGTTTCCATTAGATAGTCAAATATCTGCTTAATCAAATCACATCTGCATTGAGAATTCAAGTTGTTGCTTTTTAATTAAAAAAATAAAAGGCAGGGCTGGAGCAATAGCACAGTGGGTAGGGCGTTTGCCTTGCACGCGGCGGACCCGGGTTCGATTCCCAGCATCCCATACGGACCCCTGAGCACTGCCAGGAGTAACTCCTGAGTGCAGAGCCAGGAGTAACCCCTGTGCATCGCTGGGTGTGACCAAAAAGAAAAAAAAGGCAGGGGGGCAGGGGGTACACCTGGCTGTGGCTCACTCCTGGCTTGTATTCGGGGATCACTCCTGCCAGTGCTCAGGGGCCACATGCGGTGCCCGGGATCAAATCTGGGCAACCCGCAAGCCAGGCAAGCTCCCTGCTCACTTCTGTGCTTTGGCTTTACACTTTTTTATTTGCTTGATTCTCTTTTTGTTTGTTTTGGGGCCACACCTGGCTGTGCTCACGGCCTTCCCTGTCAATGTGTTCAGGGATCACTCCTGGTAGAGCTCGAGGGACCGGATGTGGTGGCAAGGATGGAACCCCAGTAAGCCACCGCACTCCATAGCCACCTTCGCCACTGTACTATTTCTCTGGTTGCAGTGCTTGTTTCTAAACTTCAGTGGAATAGGCACCTGAATTGTAGTTGCTGTTGTTTTTGACCACTTCCAGCAGTGCTCAGGGCTTACTCCCGGCTCCGCCAAGGACCGTTCTGACCAGGCGTGAGGGGTGATATGGGATGCTGGGGATTAAACCAGACTCGACACACGCAAAGCAAGCGCCTTACCTGCTGCACTATCTCTCCAAACTCCTAATTTTTTTTAAACTCAATTTTGTAATGATCTGATTCACGTATCAAGCATTTCCTCCACTTAAAACGGGTTAATTGGGGTTGGAGCAAAAGCACAGCGGGGTAGGGCATTTGCCTTGCACTGGGCAGACCCGTGTTCGATTCCCAGCATCCCATATGGTCCCCTGAGCACCGCCAGGGGTAATTCCTGAGTGCAGAGCCAGGAGTAACCCCTGTGAATCACCAGGTGTGACCCAGAAAAGAAAAAAAAAAGCAGGTTAACTAATAGGGTTGTAGAGATGGTACAACAGGCTGAATGTGGAGCCTGGAGCAATATTGCAACAGGTAGGGCACTTGCCTTGCACACAGCAGAACCAAGTATGCCATATAAGTGATCATATAGTGATGATTACCCCAGCACAGAGCCATGAGCATCACTGGCTGTGGCCCAAAAATAAAATAAACAGGCTGACTGTGAATTTTGCATGCAGGGGCCTCAGATTTGATCTCTAGCACCAGGTGGTCCCCCAACCCTACCGAGAGTGACCCTGAGAATAGAGCTGGGAGCAACTCCTGAGCACTACTTGGCGTGACCCAACACACACAAACACACACACACACACACACACACACACACACACATACAAATGAAAAAGTAACAATATGATGATTTTTAGTCTACTTGAATTTTGTAAAGGACCTAAAATATAACCTTCACGCCTTTCTTATACAAGAAAGTAAAATGCGGGGGTGGGAGGGCAGTGATTCCTATTTGATTATGGTAACCCTTTCTTAATTTTTTTCCTCTAGCTGTGCTATTCTGTGCAAGACTGCTTACGAAAAAAAAAAAGGTAATTACCAGTGATAAACTCATCTTTAATGAAAAGCTGTGTCATTAATGAGAAAAATACCTTTAGTTTTCTTTCAATGCTCATTCATCTCCTCTGAAAGGACACACAACACTTCCAAATAGTGATGATTAGATCTAAAATTTATATGCTCTGCTTTATATACTCTTTGATTAATCCATAACAACCAATTACCATTGCTTACCTTTATTATTAGATTTTCCCAGCACCATTACACTCCTGACTAATGAAAACGCTGAGTCTATTAACCGCATGCACAGATGCTTGAGCTAACACTCAAGGGTTCTCTTCAAACCTTGAAAGGAAAAGGGAAATAGAAAAAGAAAAAAGTGCCTGCCATCGAGGCA
The DNA here is from genome assembly GCF_029834395.1 of Sorex fumeus. Classification (NCBI taxonomy): domain Eukaryota; kingdom Metazoa; phylum Chordata; class Mammalia; order Eulipotyphla; family Soricidae; genus Sorex; species Sorex fumeus. The sequence goes on along the minus strand of NW_026606059.1, from coordinate 29,152,418 downwards.
AACTGGGGGACAGGAGGGGAAACTGAGGACACTGGTGGAGGAAAATGGACACTGGTGAAGGAATTAGTATTAGAATATTATATGCCTGAAACTCAGCCATGAATAACTTTGTAATTCATAGTGATTCAATTATATAATGAAAAAAAAACCCACAAAAGTATTGTCTTATGATATATGGGTCCACAAATGCATACAAGTGGATCTTTATCAAAGACTCAAAAGAGCTTATAACCCAAAGCAAGTATTCAGTAAACCAGGTGATTACATCATACAAGCCAGTAGCATGAAAGGGTACTATCAGGGTGATATTATCTATTATTATTGTCAAACTATTTTGCACAATGAAGTCTTTCTATTTCTATTGTGCACAATAAGGTGATCATAAAAAGGTGATCTTATTATTGCTTTAAATAATAAGAATGTATCTCTAGGGGCCAGAGTGATAGTGTAGTGGGTGTGGTATTTGCCTTGCATGCAGCTGACCTCGGTTCAATCCTTGGCATCCCATATGGTCCACTGAGCACCTTCAAGAGTGATTCCTGAATACAGATCAAAGAGGAACCCTGAGCATTGCCAGGTGTAACACAAAAACTTTAAAAAATTTTTTAAAAAGTGTCATTAAATATTGGAAGGAAATCAGTCATGACCTTGCATGTGTGAGGTTCTGGATTCAATCCCCAGCACTATATCACTGTAGCTCTGTCCTCCCACTGTTCATCGATTTGCTCGAGCAGGCACCAGTAACGTCTCCACTGTGAGATTTGTTGTTACTGTGTTTGGCATTTCAAATACACCACGGGTAGGTAGCTTGCCAGGCTCTGCCATGCGGGCAGGATACTCTTGGTAGCTTGCCCGGCTCTCCAAGAGGGATGGAGGAATCGAACCCAGGTCAGCCACATGCAAGGCAAACACCCTACCCGCTGTGATATCATTCCAGCCGGCTCTCAGCACAACCACAAAAACAAACAAATATGAGCAGATAAAATGAAGTAAAACCTTGACTCTGCTTTATCGACACTGTGGTTATTGTGGGCAAAGTACTTCATTTTCTGCCATAGTTTTTTCACCTGTAAATGGAATAACAGTGAGTACCTTGTAACGTGTCTGCACTAAATGCATTAATACAGACTTGGTGATGAGAATCCTATCGGGACAGTGTTAACCTACAGTGAATTAAATACTGGGACAATAATAGCGAACATGATAGCCCTGGTCCCAGCCCTGAAGAGCCCAATGCCTTCGGAGTGTGAGATGCAAGGCAAGGCCAGAACAGCTCCAAGGGCTAAAGGCCATGCTTTGAGTGCAGGAGGTCTGGGTTTGCTTCTGGCACTGCCTGGTCCCAGGACAATTCCGAGCTTGGAAGATTGGGGGAAATTTCCCAAAGAAAATGGTGTCCATTTTAAGACATGAAGATGGAGTAGGAATTGTGAGGCCAAGAAATGGGGGGAAGTAGGGAAGTGCTATAGGTAAAAGGAACGGATGAGTGAAGCAGAAAAGATGAAGGAGAAAGATGGTCCTTACCTTTGGTAGCTGCAGGAGTGGAGATATGAATGACACTGGAGAGCTATTTATTTATTTATTTTGATTTTTGGGTCACAACCAGCGATGTACAGGGGTTACTCCTGGCTCTGCGTTCAGGAATTACCCCTGGCGGTGCTCAGGGGACCATATGGGATGCTGGGAATCGAACCCAGGTCAGTTACGTGCAAGACAAACGCCCTACCCGCTGTGCTATTGCTCCAGCCCTGAGACTGGAGAGCTCTTTACCTCCGATCCTGGGAGATCGGCTTCTAAGGGGAGATAGCTCAAGTGGTATAGCACTTGCTTTGCATGTGAGAGACCCTGGATTTGATCTTTGGCACCACCAAGTGTGGCCCCCACAAGCAGCATCAAGAACAAAACCTGAGAATAAACCTTATGCTGAGAAGCCCTAGGAGCCCCGGAAGGTTGAAGCTTGCAAGACAGAATGACGAGATCAGCATTTTCGAAAGATCATTCAACCTGCAGCGCAGAGATGGATTTCACTGGCACCCAATTAGAGGTGGAACAAACAGCATGAGGTGCTGGGGCACCTACTCTGCAAGTGACACGGAAATACACAGAAATAGAAAGGACCGCCATTCCCGTACTATTTTTAAAAGAAAGTGGTTTAGGAGATAAGAGACAGATCTTGGTGACTGACTGAATTAGGCAAGAGGTGGGTGGAGACTCAGAGAGAGCAGGAAGGTCGCTTGCCTTGCACACAGCAACCCGGATTCTATTCTGTCCCCAACACCATCCACGGCCCCCCGAGTCCACCAGAACAAAACCCTGAGAGCACAGTTAGGAGTAAGCCCTGGTCACCACTGGGAGTGGACTCAAAACCAAAAGAAAAAAAAAATCAATAGGGGACTGGAGCGATAGCACAGTGGGTAGGCTGTTTGCCTTGCACATGGCCGACCCGGGATCGATTCCCAGCATCCCATATGGTCCCCCAAGCACCGCCAGGAGTAATTTCTGAGTGCATGAGCCAGGAGTAACCCCTAAGCATCACAAAATCAGTAAAATTTAGTACTTTAAGGATGGGAAATGCAGCTGAAAGTAGACTATAGACCGAACATGATTGCCACTCAATACCTCTATTGCAAACCACAACACCCAAAAGGAGAGAGAGAGGGGATGGAGAGATAGCACAGCGGGTAGGGCGTTTGCCTTGCATGGGGCCGACCCGGGTTCGATTCCCAGCATCCCATATGGTCCCCTGAGCACCGCCAGGAGTGACTCCTGAGTGCAGAGTCAGGAGTAACTCTTGTGCATCGCCGGGTGTGACCCAAAAAAGCAAAAAAAAAAAAAAAAAAGGAGAGCGAGAACAAAAGGGAATGCCCTGCCACAGAGGCGAGTGGGATGGGGGTGGGAGTGGGGGGTCGTGGGAGAGATACTGGGATCATTGGTGGTGGAGAATGGGCACTGGTGGAGGGATGGGTATTTGATCATTGTATAATTGAAACCCAAGCACAAAAAGTTTTAACTCTACAACTGTACCTCATGGTGTTTCACTAATAAATATATTTTTAAAAATTTAGTACGTTTAAAACTTATTTTAGGAAAGAAATGATAGAATCACACTTCATTTTAACATTCTTTAGTATTGAGTATGTGCTCAGTGCACAGCTGCTGAATGAATGAGGGCCCAGGTGCACAGACGGTAGTAAAGTGCAGGAGAGATCTGGGGTGGCTTGGAGCTGAGAGAATCTCTAACATCGAGCATAGGAGGCTGCAGAACCGAATGGGTATCTGTGGAAGTTTGCACAGTAGGGACAGCGACAAACTCTGCGGGAGGATCAAGGGAGAAGAGAACAAAGGACAGAGATGGTGGAAAGACTGTCAGGAGTGGACTGAGGAAACCCCCAAGGGAATGGTCTCTGCTGTGAAGACAAGAAATGTGAATATGGGCCAAAGAGATAGTACACTGGATAGGGCATTTGCCTTGCACACGGCCAACTCGGGTTCGATCCCCAGCAACCCATATGGTCCCCCAAACATCGCCAGGAGTAATTCCTGAGTGCAGAACCAGGAGTAACCCCTGAGCATTGCTGGGTGTGGCCCAAAAAGAAAAAGAAAAGAAATGTGAATATTCTCTCTATCAAAGAGAAAACCATTGACACTGAGTGAGAAGAGTCCATTGGCTTTAATGACTGGAAAATCCTTGAGTCAGGAACATTGGGATGGAAAGAAAGGAGCAGAAGCCAGATTGCAGGGGCGAGGTGGAAGGGGTGGAGGTAGAGATGCTGTGTGAAATTCTTTCCAAACTTTTGATTACAAAAGGGCGTTGGTGGTGAGCTGGAGAAGGGAGGCTTTCCAGGCTGAGTTTTGTTGTGGCTTAAAGGGAGGATTTAGAGTTGCTGAAGGTGAGGAGGTTATTGATAATAACCTCTGGTGATAATGTTATGGCCCTTGTCTGATAGGGAGATTATAGAGATGGTGGGAAGGGGCGAAGAAATCCCTAGTTCTGGGAGAATGGTGCCCTTAGGGTAAGTCTCATCAAGAGCATACATGGTCTAAAAAAAAAAAAAGAGCATACATGGTTTGGGGGGGCCACACCCTGCAGGTCTCAGGGCTTACTCCTGGCTTTGTGCTCAGAGGTCACTTCTGGCAATGCTTATGGACTTTATGGGATGCCGTTGATCTACCTGCCTAAGACAAGCACATTGTTTCCTGTTCTCTCTCTCTCTCCAGCCCTAGAATTCCTTTTAGATAGAATAAAACCCCATTTTCCTCTGTTTCTCAAGAGGAGGCGCAAATGAGGGCCACACATACCTTCAGCACAGACTGGAGGCAGACTTTGAAGGCATCTTCTTGTGATCACTTTCATCTCTGTGAAATTGAAAAGCGAAGTCTGACTGCAGCAGCAGCATCAATACTTTCAGGAAAGTGCAAGTTTAAAATAATCATCACAATGAAAGGAAGCAGAAGCTCACTGGGCAGAGAAGGGTTGCCAGCCAGTGATTAGTATCAACCTGCAATTGGGGACCACCAGCTTTGAGCAGTGGGGTGCTTGCTCTCCAAACTGCAGAGGGAGAGGCTTGTGGGACAGAAAGGATTCAGTGTTTGGATGCGACTTGATGTTACCAACAAAAGGGAAAAGGTGTAAAGGGAATTAGCAGGAGAGTAGTTAGAGGCCCCATGAAATCGTTAAAAAGTGAGGGGAAGAGGGGATGGAGAAACAGTGCAGGGGTTCAGGCACTCACCTAGCATGTGATGTCTGAGCACAACTGGATGTCGCCAAATAACCAAGACCAAAGGAAAATAAAAGCAAGAGGTGGTGCAAGTTGAAATGAGGTAACCAAGCATATGTCTCTCCTTTATTTTCTAGTTTCAGAAGGTAAAATTCACAGCCAAGACATAGAATGAGTGAAAGGTCCATAAAGGAGCTGTTGAAATGGAAGGAATTTGTCCTTTGACCCATAGATGCTAAGTACCAGGCATTGTGCTAGCCATTAACCACCAAAATAAAATTTAAAAGTCATCTATTGTTATTCCTACTCAAGAGAAATTGTGAGCCAGAGAGACAGTACAGATCTGGGGCATTTGCGTTTTGTGCAGCCCCTTTCGCCTATACGGGTTCAAATCCCTGATCTGCCTAAAGTTCCCTGAAGACCTTCAAGGGTCACCTTGAGCGAAGAGTTGAAAATAACCCCTGGGGAATGGGGGCGGGGGGGGGGGGGGTAAGGGGGCGCTGTTGAGACAATAGAGGAGTAGGTGCTTGCCTTGAATCCAGCTAACCCGATTTTGCTTTTTTATTTTCTCTTTTTTTTTTCTTTTTATTAGTGAAACTCCATGAGGTATAGTTGTAGACTTACAAACTTTCGTGCTTGGGTTTCAGTTATACAATGATCAAGTACCCATCCCTCCACCAGTGCCCATTCTCCACCACCAATGATCCTAGTAGCCCTCCCCCTCACCCCATTCTCCCCACCCCACCCCGCCTCCCTTTTGCTCACTCCTTCCTTCAGGGTCTTGTAGTTTGCAACAGATTTTGATCCTTAGCAACACAAACGGTTCACCAAGTACCTCCAGGAGTGGTCCCTGAGTGCATAGCCAGGAATAAACCTAGAATGCCACCAAGTGTGGCCCCCCAAAACAAAAATAATATGGTAATAATAATTAAAAAACCAGCTGTGATCATAAAAATAAGTAAATCAATAGAAATTGTACTTGAGAAAGGTGTCCATGAGTCAATTTGTGAAGAATTTAGACTGACTCCAACCCTCATATAGTAAACATCTTCATTCTTCCAAAACTTATCAATAATCAATAGTAAATTAGTAAATCAATAGTAAATTAGTAAAAAATAGTAAATTAAATAGTAAATAGTAAATTAGTAAAAAATAGTAAATAGTAAAAAAAAGTAATCAATAGTCTATAAGGAGTTTTCCTCTAACACATTTTTGGGAGGTGCTGGATGGAACACCTCACCAAAGTATATACTATATCACTAAGCCTGCAAACTACATATTTTTTTAAGTAGTGTTGTAAGAAAATTGGTAGGTCCACACTTCAAAATGCTCAGGGCTTACTCCTGGCTCTGTGCTCAGGAATCACTCCTGGAGATCCTGGGAGAACATCATGTGGGGCCAGAAATTGAATGCAAGACAAGGAGCTTGACCCCTCTACCATCTCTCTGTTCTTGAAAAAGCTATCAAGGGAGAGTCAGGCCAAGAAATGCATATGTATGTGCAAAGAAAAAAATAAATCTCTTTCCATCACATTTAGTTGTTTTTTCTTTTAATTTAATTTTTTTATACATTTTATTTTACTTTATTTTATTTGCTTTTTGATTTACACCTGGCGATGCACAGGGGTTACTCCTGGCTCTACACTCAGGAGCTACTCCTGGCAGTGATCAGGGGACCATATGGGATGCTGGGAATCAAACCCGGGTCGGCCGCATACAAGGCAAACACCCTACCTGCTTGCTATCTCTCCAGCCCCTTAATTTAATTTTTTGCTTTTTGGGTCATTCCCAGCAATGTGCAGTGATTATAGGGTTAATTTCTGAGAGGCTTTGCACTCAGAAATTATTTCTGACAATGTTTTGGGGACCAGATGTGATGTCAGGGATTGAACCCGGGTCAGGCCAGGTCAGCTGTGTGCAAAGCAAATGCCCTACTCCGTGTACTATCCTCCATCCCCAGCACAATTAGTTTCTTAAATATTCCTCTGGAATATTCCCTTGCACACACAGGCATGTGTTTTATGTATTGTGTAAATATATATATCTACGTGTAGTCTGTCAGACTCTGTCTCAATCCCCCTCCTTCTCACAGATAGTAATATATCGTAGAGGTATTAGATTACCTACTTGTTCTGTTGGGGTTTTTTTTTCCCCCAGACAGCTTAATAGTCCTACAAATTTCTTATATCAGTTAAGCCCCGTGACAAATATTTAGTTTGTTTCCTATCTTCCTCTGCTACAAATAAAATAGTGATTATTACCCTAGTATATAATGCTTTTCTCCATCTGGAATTTCAGTTGGAAGAATGAAAATGCTGGTTACTTCCACATAATTTATTAATGACATTGCATTTTACCTTAGTGACTTGAAATGTGACCTTTCTCCTGTACCATACTAAATTCTCAAATGAATTTTACTCTATTTCTGGACTCCGTGTTCTGTTCCATTGATTTCTATATTCTTGATCCAGAGTCATGTGTCAATTTCAAACTACTTCACTTACGAAACATTTAGCTCTCTATTAAGGAGAGTTCTTTTATTTTCAGATTTTTTTCCAGTTAGCCCAAACCCCCTGCTCCCCAAAGAATTTTTCCAGCTAATCTGAGAATTTAACATTACATTGAATAGATGGATTAATTTAGAGATACTTCTCATTCACATTTTAACAAGACTTAGTAATAGTGAGATTCAAGGACTCAGAGATTTGATGGGGCAAGAAAAAGAGGGACTATTCAGATGTTAATTAGCTAACAGGCACACACAGTCACTAGGGGTCCTAAAAAAAAGAGAGGAGGAAGAGAGAGAATGTTTCTAGAGAGAGAAAGAGGAAGGGGAGAAAGATGAGGATTATACTCCCTCCCCCTGCGATCTGCTGCTGTTTTCTCCACACTAGAGAAATGATCTTGACAAGGACACCAGATTTTCTGCTTCTACACACAAGACTCCTCCTAAATGCTGCAGTTTGCCATCCAAAGAGTAGTGTTCTGATTCAGCTGTAAGATCACACTCAGTTTGAATGACTATGAGCCTCATCTCAGAGACTCCAGTTCACGTATAATGACGTCTAGATCACAGTCATTTCTGCCTTTTCTTTCATGCCTCTTTATTCCCCTTCCCATCTCTCTCCTGCCAATTTCCTGCCCATATTTTTATTCCTTTTCCACTTGAGCTTTGGGTTGGTGCAAGAAAGTACTTTGAAGGAGGATGTTAGGTGTGTGGGAGGTGTCTTTGAAGTGGGAGACCCAAAGCTAGAAAATCACTCCCCGCATATTTTCCATACTTCCAATTGACTCAAATTTTCTAAAGTTTAAAAAGTCCCTGAGCCTGGGGCTGGAGCAATAGCACAGCGGGTAGGGCGTTTGCCTTGCACGCGGCCAACCCGGGTTCGATTCCCAGCATCCCATAAGGTCCCCCGAGCACTACCAGGGATAATTTCTGAGTGCAGAGCCAGGAGTAACCCCTGTGCATCGCTGGGTGTGACCCAAAAAGCAAAAAAAAAAAAAAAAAGCCCCTGAGCCAGAGTCTAAGACAGTATTCAGAAGCATAAATACTCAGTATTTGCTGAATAATAAACGGATCAAGTATTTATTGCTGGTAAATTAAAATTGCTGTAACCATTAACGGAAAACGCAGATTATCCTAAGGATCTCATTTCTGTAAAACTGACAAAGACGGAATTCGTTCTAAACGAGTATAGTATCATTGACATTTGGTCTAAAGCAAGTAAATTACTCAATGGGATGATTTATAAATTCATTCAACTTAATTCTCTGATAGGAAGCCAAACCACGTCCCCTGGTCATTGGGTCTGATTTATATCAGAAAAGTGTACAAAAGAAAATGGAGGTTCTCTATCTTGCTCTAGTCCTCCCCCAGTCTCCTGTTACTATATAACAGGCATCCTTTTCCTTTAATTACCTTCTTCATGGCTTGAGAGTTTTGATGACTTGATTAAGCCTTGCAATGCAGTTCCAGTCCCTACCCATCTGATTAATTAGCCCAAACCTTATTAACTTCCTAATTTTGATCAATAAGTCACTGATGCTAAACTGTGCAAGGGCAAACTAAGGAGGCAATTTTATTTCAAGGCACAGAGTCATTACTATTTTTTAAAAAAACATCTTTAAAGAAAAAAAAATTGCTTTATTTCCCCTCCCCACCCTACAAATACTACCAACTAGATTGGAATATATAAATACTAACAGAGGAAGAGTCAGTCCTACACACTCTCTGATTCTGGCCACTTCACTTGCTACAACAATGCTATTTGTTTATTTGTTTTGGGGCTTGGGGGCACACCCAGCTGTGCTCAGGGCTTACTCCTGGCTCTGTGCTCAAGGATCCCTCCTGGCAGTACCCAGGGGACCATATTTGTTGTCTGGGATCAAACCAGAATATTAGCACTCAAGACAAGCACCTTACCCCTATATTATATCTCTGTCCCCCACAACGTTATTTGATGGCATGATTTGGGGACCTCACAATAAGAACATAGGTCATAAAAAAAAATAGATCCTCCATTATTCAGTGTTAGTACAATCAGAAAAAGAAGGAGATGATAATGATGACAATATATTTTTCCTTCCCTGCAGTAACTACTAGTATACATAAGAAGCTCCTCTTGGGGCCGGGGAGCTAGCTAGCTCTCAAAGGGCTGAAACACAAGTCTGGCATGCACAGCACCGTTGGGTCAATCAAAGGAGCCATGTGGCCCCCTGAACACCACTGGGTACAGTCCTAGTGACCCCAGCACCACTGGGGAGATCCTCTTCCTCAAATTCAAACTCAGAATGCTGGGGCTGGAGCAATAGCACAGTGGGTAGGGTTTGCCTTGTATGTGGCCAACCCGGGTTCGAATTCAAGCATCTCATTTAGTCCTCTGAGCACTGCCAGGAGTACTTCCCGAATGCAGAGCCAGGAGTAACCCCTGAACATCGCCAGGTGTGACCTCCCAAAAAAAAAATTCAGAATTCTCCCTTAAAATGAAGGAATATGCCAATTTTAGATCTGCACTATCCAACAGAAATATTTTAAACATTCTAATAGCTGTATTTCAAAACTAAATGACAGTGAAATTAATTATGCAGCATTTCAATAATCCACTCAGTGAAAAATAGCTATTGTAACATGCAACCAATGTTAATAACATTTATTTGGGGGCCACACCCAGCAGTGCTAATCCTGGGCTAATCCTGACAGTGCACAAAGGACCAAGTGCTATCAGCAATCAAGGCTGTGCCTCCTGCATGCACCAGCCCACTGGGCCATCTCTCCCGCCTTGCTTGCTTGTTTGTTTCTAATATAAGATCATTAATGAGTGTTGGGGGTGTAGCTCAGTGGTAGAGTGACTCACATGTGTGAGACCCTGAATTCAGAACCTGGAACTGCAAATAGAAAAAAAAATAATAGGGGCTTGAGTAATAGTACAGCTAGTAGGGATTTGCCTTGCACACGGTAAATCTGTACCCTACATGGATGGTTCCCCAAGCCCTGCCAGGAGTGATCCCTGAACACAGAGGCAGGAGTAAGCCCTGAACATTGCCTGCTGTGGCCAAAAACTTAAATAAATAAATAATTTAAAAAAAAAATCATATCAAACTTCATTTGAGCACCTGGAAAAATTGTACAGTGAGTAGGGTCTTGCCTTGCATGTGGCTGATTTGATTCCTGGCATTCTGTATAGTCCCCTGAGCACTGCCAGGAGAAAGCCTTGAGCATTGTGTGTTGTAGCCCCAAGACAAAATAAAACAAAAAAGACCCCCCAGAACCCCACTTTCATTCGAAAAGACACATGCACACCATTATTGATTGCACTAGCACAATAGCTAGGCTGTGAAATAGACCCAGGTGTCCAATGATAGATGAGAGCACTAAGAAGGTGTGGGATCTATAAGAATGGAATACTATGCAGATGATACAAGGAATGATGAAATCGTGAAGTTTGCTGCAACTTAGATGGAACTGGAGGTTATCATGTTAAGCAAAGTAAGTCAGAAGAAGGGAAAACACAGGATGATGTCACTTACCTATGTTAAAAAGAATAATAGAACATGGAAATGCAAGATATCAAAAGTATCCCCCTTGACTCCAGAGTATAAGAAGAGAAGGACAGGGAAGAAAAGAAGTCAAGGGGGAAGTAAGAAGAAGCAGATGGGAAGTAACAGGGGGCTAGGGTCAGGGATTCAAGTACATAAGTCATGTCGAGAGGTGGCATCCAAACCACACAGTCAACAGCACTGCAAGCAGGAAATCCAAACTATAGTGACCAAATTAAAGAGAATTTGGGGACACTGGTGAAGGGCAGTTGACACCTGCAATGGGACTGATGTTGGAACACTGTATACTTGAAACTCAACATGAATAACCTCTCAAATCACAGTGCCTTTTTTTTGTTTGTTTGTTTTTTGGGTCACACCCAGCAATGCACAGGAGTTATTCTTGGTTCATGCATTCAGGAATTACTCCTGGTGGTGCTCGGGGGACCATATGGGATGCTGAGAATCGAACCTAGGTCGGCTGCGTACAAGGCAAGCGCCCTACCTGCTGTGCTATTGCTCCAGCCCCCACAGTGCCTTTTTAAAAAAATGTCTTATTGAATAATTTAAACACAAGCACCTTAATTTCAGTGAGTCTCATATAAAACATGTATGGGGCTGAGGAAGACCTTTAAACAAGCTAAGCAATATAAAATAGTAAAAAAAAACTTTCTGAATGGGACTGGAGTGTTTTTTAATACCGAGTTATTTAAAATATGATCAGTGCAATCCTGCAAATAATATAAAATGTGATTCATTTTCATTTTGATTTTTTTTTCTTTGAGGGGGACACCATGCATGTTTGGCATGGGTGGAACCCAGGATCTTGATGCAAGACAGACCTGGGCTCTACTTACTCCTAAGGTAGCTCCCTGGCCCTTGATGCATGCTGTTTTTAAGAGATATAGAAATGGGAATTGTGAGACTTGTTGTTACTGTTTTTGGCGTATCGAATACGCCACAGGGCGGGTGGGAGGAATCTGGGATCCGTGCTGGTGGGAAATGGGCACTGGTGGAGGGATGGGTATTTGATCATTGTATAGTTGAAATCCAAGCACAAAAATGTGTAAGTCTGCAACTGAACCTCATGATGTCTCACTAATAAAAAAAAAAAAAAAGGAGAGAGTTAGAAATTACTTTCTTAAATCAATGATGTTATCAGTCATATTGATCACTTCACTTGATCACTTGACTTGACAAGTTCATCGTCGATTTGTTTGAGTGGGCGCCAGTAACGTCTCCATTTGTCCCTGTCGCGTGCTAGTGATTATTATCAATTATAGTCCACCTTCATTGCATTTCATCGTACATTTTTTTTTTATGGTACCAGGGATGGAACCCTTAACTTCAAACAGCAAGACAAGCATTGTTACAACTAAGTCACAAAGCCCTACCATCTGGGGCCAAGGAGGTAATATAGGCCAGGGGAAAGAGGGGTGGAGGAGGGGGAGGGACAGGCGTGGGGGTTGTGGGGGAGAGGGGAGGAGGGCCTGGGGAGGGGCAGTGGGAGCAAGGAGAAGAAGACAAGGACCTTGAATGCAGCCAACACTTGTCTGATCCCCAGCATCACACAAGGTCCCCTAAGTATCTCCAGGAGTGATCTCAGAGCACAGAGCCGGGAGTAAGCCCTGAGCACCACAGGGTATGGCAAAACCACAACAACATTATAACAGACAATCAGAATACTTTTAAATTATTTAATCATAGCGCTGTAGTACTGTTGTCCCGTTGTTCATCGATTTGCTTGAGCGGGCACCAGTAATGTCTCCGTTGTGAGACTTGTTGTTACTGTTTTTGGCATATCGAATATGCCACAGGGAAGTTAATTAATCATAAAAAAATAGTAATCTGAGCTAGAGAGATAGTAAAGCGGGTAGAGTACTTGCCTTGCCTTGCACATGGCTGACCTAGATTTGATCCCTGGCATCCCATATGGTCCCCCGAGCCCACCAGAAATGATCCCTGAGTGCAGAGGCAGGAATAAACTCTAGGCATCAATCACTGGGTGTGGCCTCCAAATCAAATATATATTCATCGGTGTATTTAGTTTAGGGGCTCAGGTTTGGAGGCCATACCCAGTTTGGTGTTGGGATGGTGGGGGGGGGGGGGGGGCTCTCTCCCTGCCATGCTGTTTGGACCTAGGGCTCCAACGTTCATTCCAGTCCTTTAGATCATCTTCCAGCCCCTTGTGAATGTATTTTTTAACATGTAGTTGCAAATATTAAGCCATTAATGAATTGAGGTTACTTCTTAAACATTGTATAAATGTTTTTCACTTGTTTTTTATTTGTGACAGAGTGTGGCTAGTGTTTTGTAGTATGTGTGTATGTATACGGTGTGTGTGTGTGTGGGTGCCTGTGTGCGCGCGCGCGCGTGTGTGTGTGTGTGTGTGTGTGTGTGTGGTGCCAGGAATCAAATCCCAGGTCTCAAACTGCAAGGCAGATGCTCTACCACTGAACTCCATCCCTAGCAAGAAAAGCCATTGGCAATAATCTGAATTTATCATGACGGCCAAGAGAGATAGTAGAAGAGGTAAACCAAATTAGGGGGCTGGAGCGATAGCACATCGGGGATCGGGGAGGGCGTTTGCCTTGCATGCTGCCAACCCAGTTCCCAGCATCCCATATAGTCCCCTGAGCACTGCCAGGAGTGATTCCTGAGTGCAGAGCCAGGAGTAACCCCTGAGCATCACTGGGTATGACCCAAAAAGGAAAAAAAAAGCATCTGCTTTGCTAGGGACGTGGTGGACAGCAGGGTCAGCCGTTGGTCTTGGGAGATGTGAGAAAGTGGAAGTGAAGGGCACAGATCATTACTCAGGCACTCACATTGGAAAGGGACTGTCGGTGAGTTATTCAACAGGTCGTCTGCATCCAAGGCAAACGCTGTACCCACTATGCTATCTCTCCAGCCCCAGCAGATGCTTGGTTTTGCCCTGCACACATTCTGCTGATTTCTGCCTTCTTCATGTCTTATGCCAAGGGATGAGAAAAGGGGAGGCTAAGCCAGAGTGTGGGCAGGAAAGAAATGGGCAGTGGAAAAAGCGCAAAGTACAGACAGGAAGGAGGATGGTGGCCCACCCGGAAGAAACATTTATGCTAAAAACTGAAAATAAGTTCAACTGGCAAAAAAAGCCCTGAGGGAGAAAAAGGAGAATCGCAGTCCAAGAGGCCAGATAAGGTGACCAAGGTGAGGGTTCAGGGAGATAATTCGTGAGCTGAAAGCTGCCTCCCAGATGGCCAGCTCAGGTTCAATCCTCAACACCACATGGTCACTGCTGGGAGCACTTTGAGCACCAAGAAGGAGAGTCACCTAAGCACGCCTGGATGTGACTCTCAAAATATAGGTGACCAGGGGCTGTACTATTGTACAGCGGGTAGGGCATTTGACTTGCACACTGCCAACCCGGGTTCGATTCCCAGCATTCCATGAACACCGCTAGGAGTAATTCCTGAGGGCATGAACCAGGAGTAACCCCTGAGCATCACCAGGTGTGACCCAAAAAGCAAAAATAACATACACACACACACACACACACACACACACACACACACAGTATCACGGTCCTCCCATTGTTCATCGATTTGCTCGAGCGGGCCCAGTAACATCTCCATTATGAGACTTGTTGTTACTGTGTTTGGCATATTGAATACGTCTCAGGTAGCTTGCCAGGCTCTGCCGTGCGGGCGAGATACTCTCGGTAGCTTGCCGGGCCCTCCGAGAGGGGTGGAGGAATCGAACTCGGGTCGGCCATGTTGGCTGCGTGCAAGGCAAATGCCCTACCGCTGTGCATATATATATATATATATATATATATATATATATATATATATTCAAGGTTCCTAGATCATCATCAGAAAGCAAGATATGTCTAAAACTTAACTATCCATACCATGGCAAATCATGGTTCTTTAATAAAAAACAGAAAGCGAGCAAGCAAAATAGATAGGCAATATTCAAACTGAGAAACCCAGCAGGAGTCAGACCAGGCTGAGTCCCCCAGCCCACCCCCCAGGCCTATTAAAGTATTTGAATTTGTTTTGTTTTGGATTTGGGCCTCACCCAGTGGTGCATCGCTTGGGGGTCTCTCCAGACCGAGCTGTGGTTGGGGGAGGGGAGGGATGAAAGGAAGGACTGAACCCGGGCCACCTCCTGCAGAGCAAGCATACTGGCTCTAGAGCCCACCCAGCAGCCATGGAGCGCCACCTCGGGACTCTGGAGGATGGACGCTTGAGATCAGTGTTGAGCTTTTCAAATACCTGGCTGCTGAAATGAGAAGGGAAGGAGCAAGGGCTGCAGGGGGGGACCCCAGTGTAGAGGCTACTAGGACAGCAGTGAGTGAGGAGCTGCTACCATGCCCTGCCACCAACTTGGGGATGCAAAGAACTTACTGTGTTAGTGTCTTCATGTTCTTTGGTTAGGTACTCAACTGAAGGAATGCTGGTCCTATGGAACCATCTTTAGCTTTAAAAACTTTTTATTGGGGGGCTGGAGCGATAGCACAGTGGGTAGGGCATTTGCCTTGCACGTGGCCAACCCAGGTTCGACTCCCAGCATCCCATATGGTTCTCCGGAGCACCGCCAGGAGTGATTCCTGAGTTCAGAGCCAGTACTAACCCCTGAGCGTTGCTGGGTGTGATCCAAAAAGCAAAATAAAATAAAAAAGTCCCTCGAACAGGCCTAGTAACGTCTCCATTGGAGACTTTGTTGTTACTGTGTTTGGCATATCGAATACATCATGGGGAGCTTGCCAGGCTCTGCGTGCAGGTGAGATACTCTCAGTAGCTTGCCGGGCTCTCCGAGAGGGGCGGAGGAATCGAACTCGGATCGGCCATGTTGGCTGCCTGCAAGGCAAACGCCCTACCGCTGTGCTTTTTACTGGGGCCTGAGTGATAACACAGAGGGCAGAGGGAAGGGCCTTGCTTTGTCTGCGGTTGACCAGGGTTTGATCCCCAGCATCCCATATGGTTCCTCCAAGCACTGCCAGGAGTAATTCCTGAGTGCTGAGCCAGGAATAACCCCCTGTGCATTGCCAGGTGTGACCCAAAAAAGTCAAAAAGCAACCCCCCCCAAAAAAAAAAAAACTATCTCTCTCCATTCTCTATTTTCGGGGGGAGGGGTGCTGCTAGAGAGGAGATGGATGATGGTAGATGGGGAAGGAGGCTGGTTCACACCAGCTGTACTTTTATTATTTGTTTTGTTTTGTCAAGAGGGGAGCAGCCCACCTAGCTGAACTCAGGGATCGCTCCTTGCTGGGCTCAGGGGATCCAGCCCAGGTCAGATACTGCAGGGAAAGCACCTAAACCACTATACTATCTCTCTGGCTTCAATCTTTAGCTTTTTAAAAAACATTACCTTTTTTTGTTCCTTTGTTTAAAAAAGTTTGTATTGAATCACTGAGAGAGACCCTCACAAAGCTGTTCATGATTGGATTTTTTTTTTCCTTTTTGGGTCACACCTGGTGATGCCCAGGTGTTACTCCTGGCTCTGCACTCAGGAGTAACTCGGACCGTGCTCAGGGAACCATATGGGATGCTGGGAATCGAACCCAGGTCGGCCGCATGCAAGGCAAACGCCCTACTCGCTGTGCTATCTCTCCAGCCCCCTCATGATTGGATTTCAGTCCAATTGGAGTATATGCCGTATTCCAACACCCATCCCTCCACCAGTGTACATTTCCCAGCACTAGTGTCCCCAAATTCCCTCCTATCCCCCCCAGTCCCACCCCTGCCTGCCTCTATGGCAGGTGCTTTTCTCCTCTCTTTGTCTCTCTCTGTCTCTGTCTCTGTCTCTGTCTCTGTCTCTCTCTCTATTTGGGCACTGTGGTTTGCAATAGTGATACTGAAAGGTTAACAAGAATATCCCTTTACCTACTTTTAACACACAATTCTTGTCGGTCAGTGTGATCATTCCCAGCTATTATTGTCATATCAGTCTCTTCTCCAATCTTTAGCTTTTAAGGAAACTCTATAGCATTTTCCAAAACGGTTGCACCAATTGTATCCAACAGTCAACAATTGTGTCTTTTCCTCCACACCCTCTCCAACACCTGATCTACTTCACATGTGCTCTTAATTTGCATTTCTGTGATATTAGTAATGGTGGGCATTTTTTCCATGTCCATAAGCCACCTGTATATTTGGAGAGTTGCCCCTCCAAATCTTTAAAAAATAATGATAATAATTTCTGTTTTTGTTTTTGTTTATTGACCACATCTATTGGTGCTCAAGTCTTACCCCTGGTTCTGTGCTCATTCCTGGAGGGTTCAGGAGACCATGATGGGTGCTGGGGATCAAACCCCGGTTCAGAGGAAACACACTGCCCACTATCCTAAGGATCCTGCCGCTCAAATCTCATTTTTTAAATTGTGTTGCTTTATTTTTGTCATGAAGTTGGATGAATTCTTTACATACCTTGGATGCTAACTTCTTATCAGACGCTTGATGTGCAAATATCCAATCCATTCAGCCCGACTTGTCTTTTTGTTTTGTTTTTTTGTTCTTGTTGTTTTGTTTTGGAGGCCACATCTGTCAGGTCTCAGGGCTTATTTCTGGCTCTGCTTTCAGGCATCAGGCCTGGTGGAGCTGCGGAACATAAGGGAATCAAACCAGGTTGGCCGTGTGCAAGGCAAGCATCCTACCCATTATTCTATCTCTCCAATCCAAACATCTTGCTGTGGCTAAGTGAGAATTGTTGTTTTATAAGAGACCATTGGTGAAGGTTCCCTACAAGCAGCAGTGCTCAGGGGCTACTCCCAGCACTGAATTCAGAGATCAATTCTGACAGGATTGAGGGGACCATCCAGGACCGGGAGTGAACCCCAGTCCCCCAGGTGCCTGCAGATGAAGCATGGACTCCAGCTGTTGAGCTCTCTTCACCCTTCTCTAATAGATCCTCAGATATTTCTTGGAAGGCCATTTGATTTGGTGATGAGACATAAGGTAATTAACAATATACTGAGCACCATCCTGAACCCTTGTATGGTGATCAAAAACTGCGAGATTCTAGTGTCATAGGTTGCTATGTGGTGTTATATAACATCCGCGTTAATCAAGAAGATATCATTTTAACTTTAAGGACCAAGAAAATGGGACCAGAGAGAGAGTACAGCTGGATTCGGTGCCAGCACAACACCTGGTCCCCTGGGTCTACCAGGAGTGATCCTCGAGCACAGATTCAGTAGTAAACTCTGAGTATGGCATGTGTGCAACCCCCTGCAATAATAATAATAATAATAATAAACTAAAAGAAGCGAAGTCTCTTCTTCATGGTCAGAAAAGGCAAGTTCCCCAGCCGGTCCATTAAACATTTTTCCTTGCTGCTGGAGCAATAGCACAACAAGTAGGGCATCTGCCTTGCACGCAGCAGACCCGGGTTTGATTCCTCTGTCAGCCTTGGAGAGCCCAGCAAGCTACCTAGAGTATCTTGCCCCCGGAGGTGTATTCAATATGCCAAAAACAGTAACAAGTCTGTAATGGAGACGTCACTGGTGCCTGCTCGAGCAAATCGATGAACAACGGGAGAGCAGTGCTATAGTGCTACAGTGTACCTCAGCTCCTCTGGGTGGCCCTGAGCCCAGAACTCTCGTTCACTTGCTTCTTCCCTGACTCCCAAACTTCTCTAAAAACCGTCCAGGGGTGGGGCCTAGAGTGAGTTTCCTGTGCGCTCTCGCTGCCCCGCTGAGATTTTTCTGAGATCCCCTCCCCCTCTTTTTTATTTTTTAAATTTATTTTTATTTATTTATTTTTTGCTTTTTGAGTCACACCCAGCGATGCACAGAGGTTACTCCTGATTCATGCATTCAGGTATTACTTCTGGCGGTGCTCAGGGGACCATATGGGATGCTGGAAATCGAACCCAGGTCGGCCGCCTGCAAGGCAAACCCTACCCGCTGTGCTATCACTCCAGCCCCTCCGCTTCTTTTTTAAAATCCTGCAGGGGACAGGACCACACCTGGCCATGCTCAGGCCCAGGCGGGGATGAACACCCACATGCAAAGGCTATTCTCCATTCTTCTGAATTGTCTCTTGGTCCTAAGGCTTGTTTTTTAATGTATAATCTTTTTTCTTTTTTTCTGAGGGGAACGGGTCACACCAGATGATGCACCGAGATTACTCCTGGCTTTGCACTCAGGAATGACTCCTGGTGGAGCTTAGGGGACCCTATGGGATGCTGGGAATTGAACTTGGGTCTGCCGGAATGCCCTATCTCTCCAGCCCCAATGTGTATAATCTTTTGAGAGAAGTGCCTGTGGTTGCCTTTATAACACACACCAATTTGTAATTCCTTCCACCTCTCTTCTGCTTGCTTCTTTCTGTCTCTGTCTGTCTGCCTCTGAAAAAAAAAAAAAAAAGCTCTTGATTTCCCTCCAATTCTATTTTTCTTTCTTTTTTTTGGGTGGGGGTGTCACACCCAGAAGCTTGAGGGCCGCATGGTGCCAGGAATTGAACCAAGTTTCCTGTATGCAAAATGCAAAACAAAGATAGCTCAATACTTTGAGCTAGCTCCCTGAACCAGATATTGTTTTAAATAGTACAAAATATTTAATTGATATTTTTGTTAAAATATCAATTTTGGGCTGGAGCGATAGCAAAAAATTTTGGGCTGGAGCGATAGCACAGCGGGTAGGGCGTTCGCCTTACAAGCGGCCAACATGGCTGACCCGAGTTCGATTCCTCCGCCCCTCTCGGAGAGTCCGGCAAGCTACCGAGAGTATTCGATATGCCAGACACAGTAACAACAAAGTCTCCAATGGAGACGTTACTGGGCTCGCTGGAGCAAATCGACGATCAACCGGAGGGCCTTTTTTTTTTTTTGTTAAAAAGGCAGGTGGGCCAGAACAATAGTACAGTCAGCAGGGTGCTTACCTTTTACAAAGGTGATTCATATTCCATCTCCAGCCCCTCCATAGGGTAACCCAAGCCCCCGCCCCACCCCCAGGAGCTTGAGAGACTATGATGCACTCCCTTAGTACGCTGGGGTGTGACCCTCCAACACAAAGTGAAGTCAGAGAGGTCATAGGGATTAAGGTGCTCCCCCCACACTTCTAACTGACCCTGCTTCCATCCCCTACAGGGCTGGTGGCCCCCAAACAATAAATAAGTAAATAAATAAATTTTTCACCTATAAGAATTCCTAAAAAAGAAAAAAATATTGTTTTGTTTTGTTTTGGGGTCACACCCGGCAATGCCCAGAGATTACTCCCGGCTCTCTACACTCTACACTCTCTACACTACCCTGGCGATGCTCAGGGGACCATGTGGGACACCAGGGATCAAATCTGTGTGAGCCATGTGCAAGGTAAATGCCCTCCCTGATACACTATCATTCTGGCCCTTAATAAATAAATAAATAAAAATTTTAAAAAATTTCTGAAAGAGGGTAGAAAGATAAGATAGCAGGTAGAGTGCTGGCCTCGCACTTAGCTAACCTGAGTTTGATCCCTGGCATCCCATATGGTCCCCCTGCATCACCAAGTGTGCAGAGTCAGGAGTAATCCCCAGGCGTTTTAAAATAAAAACCAACAAAAGTTCATCTTCTTTATATCAACAAGTGTTGGGTGTAAAACCATTACTTCTAGAATTCTATTTTCTATATGTATGTGTGCAAAAATATATGTATATGAAATGTGTATTGTTTGTAATAAAAAACATGGAGATAATTGGAATGTCATATGGCTAAAATTGGCCAGATATCCAGTCAGCCTCAAGTACTAGATTCCTATTTAAAACTTGAATCATGCAATGATTATACTATTTTTTTCACTGAATTAATTTTTACTGCCTACTGTTTGTGAAGTACTATCTAAGTGTGTTAGGCCTTATCTC
Organism: Sorex fumeus; assembly: GCF_029834395.1. Lineage (NCBI taxonomy): Eukaryota > Metazoa > Chordata > Mammalia > Eulipotyphla > Soricidae > Sorex > Sorex fumeus. The sequence goes on along the minus strand of NW_026606059.1, from coordinate 29,131,844 downwards.
ATTTAAATTAATTTTTGCTACTCAGAGAGAGAGAGAGAAAGAGAGAGAGAGAGAGAGAGAGAGAGAGAGAGAGAGAGAGAGAGAGAGAGAGACCAGAGCCATAGTACAGCAGATAGGGTGCTTACCTTGCATGCAACTGACCCAGGTTCAATTCCTGGCACCCCCATATGGTCTCCAAGCACTGCTAGGAGTAATTCCTGAGCACAGAGTCAAAAGTAACCTCTGAGCATCTCTAGGTGTGGTCCAAAATAAAAAACATAGAAAAGAATCCCAGAGAGCCAGGGAGTTAGTTCAAAAGTTGAAGGCACCTGCATGCAGGAGGCCCTGGATTCCAGTGCTGCATGAGCAATCCCAAGTGCCATCAAATATTGACACCATCCCCAAGACTTAATCCTGGCTCAGGGCCTACTACTGGATCTGTACACAGGATTCACTCCTAGTGGACCTTGGAGGACCATATGCGTGCTGGGAATCGAATGCAGGTGGAACCCAGGTCAGCCGCGGGCAAGGAAAGAGCCTTCCCCACCATACTCTGACTGCGACTCCCTCATAGGATGCTTTAGCAATAGGTTCTACTATTCTGCCTAAGGAAAAAAGAAACGGTTTAATAATGAGAGCACCCTGATTTTGAGTCCTTTCTTAGATCAGGCTCTTCTCGACTGCTCTGCACAGCCACATCGAATAAAAAAAAAACTGACTATTTAGGGAAGGTGGGGAAGAATGAGCGGTGATTTCCCTCTCTAAGGAAAACACAGACATCATCATTGCCTAGCCTAGCTCGGTCTTTCGCCTAGTTTGGTCTGGCAGAGAAATTAACTTCATTTTACAGCTCATCACACTCGGCATATGCTCCAACAAATGGATCCCTGTGTCCGGAGACCAGTAAAATCTTTGTGTCCCTCGGGGATTCTGCTGGAGCATTTGTTCTAGGACATTAATGGATGTCCTCACCATTCCATGTTTTCTAAAGCAATGACAGCTCAAGGTCACACTCTCAAAATGAAGCATGTTCAATACAGTGACTGCGAAGAACCACCCAGACTGCAGTGCACAGTCCTGGTGATGTCAATCATACATATTGCTTCTTTTGCCAATATGAAGTTTAATGGGGATTCTTATTCTAAGGACATTTTAAAAATCAACAAATCAATTTCTAGTAAGAAGGTTTTAGCAAGAGTTAAATGTTCCATTAGCACCCACCGCTTGCTCCGAGGCACCAGAGGGAGACATAACTCAAAATACAGACCAGACTGATGAAAAATGGTCAAGACTATAAATAGTCTAAAATTTATGTAACGCTAAAAAAAAAAAAATAACATAATCTCCACCAAACTACCTCAAACATTAGATCAGCAACTCTACTAGAAGTTCTTTTGGGGGCCGGGATGGGGGATATGCTCAACAATGCTCAGGGTTTACTCCTGGCAGTCTCTGGGGACTCGAGGTGGTGCTGGATATCGAACTCCAGTAGACTCAGCACAGGCAGTTTCTTACCAGCTATTATACTGTAGCTACGCGACATCTTATTATCTCATTCTTACTTTGACAACCTGGCAGGCTACGGAATGTAACCTGCCCCCACGGCAGAGTCTGGCAAACTCCCCGTGGCGTACCCAATATGCCAAATACTAGTAACAGAATGATGGGTCTCATTCTCCTAACCCTGAAAGAGCCTTGAATATGGCACTTTTGAAAATCTCAGGGTTAGGATGAAGGAGACATTACTGGTGCCTGCTCGAGGCAATCGACGAACAACAGGATGATCGTGATCATGATTATACAGTATTTCCAGCCCAGGGAATTATTTTGTTTTTGTTTTTGTTTTGGGGCCACACCCAGAAATGCTCAGGACTCCCGGCTCTGTGCTCAGGGATTACTCCTCTAGAGGCTCTAGCCCCTGGTTTTTGTTTTAAAAGCTCCACACCAGGAGTGCTTGGGGCCGGGGTGGGGATGTGGGGGGGTGGGGCAGCTGGGGTGTGTGGCTGTGGAGAGGCAGAGCTTGGATTTTGGTTGGCAGCCCTGAGGGTCAATTGCTTGCTTCTACTAAGTTCAGTAAGAATTTGCTGTTGGCAGAAACGGACCAGATATATGTGAGAATTCTAGTTTTAGCACCTCCTTGTTAAGGCTTGACTATTCCAAAATAAAAGTACTTTGAAACTCACACTGTTCGGCAAAATTATCCACAGGTCATCATTACCTTAGCCCTCCACACCTTCTCTCTAAAAGGAAAGTATGCACAATTGCCTCTCGCCTCTTCCGCTAAGATTGCCAGTTCTTTCCCTTTAAAGTACATCTTCCAGGGCTAGAAAAATAGCACAGCGGGCAGGGCATTTGCCTTGCATGCAGCCAACCCGGGTTCAAGTCCCAGCATCCCATATGGTCCCCTGAGCACTGCCAGGAGTAACTCCTGAGTGCAGAGCCAGGAGTAACCCCTGTGCATTGCCAGGTGTGACCTAAAAAGAAAAAAAAAACATACTAATGTACATCTTCCTACTGTGAGTGACCATTCTGTTTTGTGTGTGCCTGGAGGGGTCAAGCCCAGGCCCTCACACGTGCATGGCAAATGCTCTGAACATGACAAATGTTCTTCTCCTCTATTTCCCTTCCCTTCACCCTACAATCTATTCACATCGTCCCTTCCGTTTCATGAATATTGCTCATTATTGGGGCTGCAAGTTTTAGTTCCAGCTGAGTTAAATGGTGGACTGGGGATGGTGGACATGTTCTTCCTTGCAAGCTTTTCTTTCTTTCCTTATTCAATAGTCAAGGAGCAGGTGTCAGAGGGACTCCAGACAGGACTCAGTCAAGCTGTGTGGTATCAGGGACGAACCCAGAGACTGACACATGGAGGCGTGTGCTCTACTCCTCATACCATTTCTTTTCATACTTGGAGTTAATCATTTGGTTCATTTGTTTGCATGTCTTTTTTTCACTCCCATCCCATGATCATTGCTAAGGTATTTCTGAGCACAGGTATAGATTCTAACACTATGGGTGTGGCCCCGCTCTTCCTCTCCCAGTGCATTTTAAAGGCTACTAAAATTTGTCTGGAACCATAAAACTCTGAAGAGCCAAAGCAATTTTGAGATAAAAAGAAGATGAGCTGTTCTGCATTTCCTGACTTTAAAATGATACTATCAGAGCTGGAGCAATAGCACAGCGGGTAGGGAATTTGCCTTGCATGCGGCTGACCCGGGTTCGATTCCCAGAATCTCATATGGTCTCCCGAGCACCGCTAGGAGTAACTCCTGAGTGCATGAGCTAGGAGCAACCCCTGTGCACTGCCAGGTGTGACCCCAAAACAAAAAAATAAACAATAACAACAAAAAACCTATAGTAGGGGCCAGAGCGATAGTACAGCATGTAGGGCTTTTGCCTTGCATGAGGCTGATCTGGGTTCAATCCTTGGCATCCCACATGGTCCCCCAAGCACTGCCAGGAGTAATTCCTGAGTGCAGAACCAGGAGTAACCCCTGAGCATCACTGGGTGTGGACCAAAAAGAAAAAAAAAAGTAATCTAAACTATATGTAATACTGGAATAAAGACTGACTCTTAGACCAATGGAAGAGAATTAAGAGTTGAGACAAAGCCTCAGATTTTTGGACAATAATAAAGAAATTGGGTACATGAAGTAGAGCAAGGAGAGACTCTGGAATAAACTGTTGGGAAAACTAGATAGCACATGCCAAAAACTGGGGCCATAACTCACATCATTCACAAGGTCAACTCAATGGAGTTTAAAGACCTCTTAATGAAACCAGCATCCATAAAACACACTGAGGAAAACAGAGGCAAAACTCTCAGGATATGGGTCTGGGGGTATCTTCCTTGATTTGACACCAGAGGGAATGACAAGAAAATCAACAATAAACAAATGGGACTAAGGCTGAACTAAAAAGCTTTTAGCTTTTGCATTGCAAAAAAAGATATTCTACTGATAGGGAAAAAATATCTGCAAACCACATCTCAGATAAAGGGCTAAAACCCAAGTTATAATAAATACTCAAAAGCTCAACAACAACAACAAAAAAAACCTACTTTTGCTGGTGAAGGCATACCCAGGAATGCCCAGAGCTTACTCCTAGCTCTGCGCTCAGAGCTTACTCCTGGTGGTGCTCAGGGAACCAGATGGAGTGCCAGGGATTGAACCTGAGTTAGTCTCATGCAAGGCAAGCACTTTATCTCTGTACTATCTCTCTGACAGCATACATACATACACACAAACATATCAACCCATAACAAAAAAAAAAAAGAAAAACTAGATGAACAGACATTTACCCAAAGAAGACATATAAATTGTCTATAGGCGTATAGTCATAAAATACTCATTATCAAGGAAATGAAAACTGACACAATGTATTATCACCTCACACCAGTGAAAAGGGTATTTATGAAAAAGACTGAAAATAACCAGGGTTGGTGGAAATGTGGTGAAATAAGAGCCCTGAACCCTCTTTCAATACTGGTGAGAAGAATGTCATGTGGTTTAGTCTCTGTGAAAGAAATATGGAGATTTTTCATAAAAGTAAGGCTAGAATGCCCATATAATCTAGAGTTCCACTTCTTGACATCTACCTCCAAAACACAAAAACATTAATTTGAAAAGACACATGCTCACCTAAGTTCAATGCAGTGCTAAATACAAAAGTGAGGATAGGAAAACCACGTGTATTGATAAATGGATAACAGCTGATGAATAGATCAAGAAGTTGTGGCATATATACCCAGAGGAGTACCCTCAATTGTAAGAAAAGGTGAAATCATACCATAATCTTTTGAAGACATCTTTTTTTGAGAGGTGGGGGCCCAATCTTCCCATTGCTCAGGGGTTACTTCTGGCTTTGTGTTCAGGGATCTCTCCTGGTAGTGCTCAGGGATCACTTCTGGTAGTTCAAGGATTGAACTCACATTGGCCACGTGCAAGGTAAATGTACTAACCCACTGTACTAACACTCTAGCCCCATGAAGGGCATCTTGTTAAACAAAATAAGTTAGGGGAGAAGGACAAATACCACATGATCTCACTCATCTGTGGAATAGAGTGACAGACTAAGGGAACAGATAGTGACAAACAATGACAAACCTTTGGCCTTGGATTACAAAACTGATCATCAAAGAGAGAAGGGGGGGTAGGGAATGAAGACCCAGAGATGACATAAGGATGGGCTAGAGGGACACTTTGGTGGTGCTGATGTGTGCAGTAACCTTGTACATCAATACTATAAGGTTTCACATTATTGTAACTTCATTACCTCAAACAATCATTTAAAAAAAATGTTATGGGAGGTTGGAGTGATAGCACAGCGGGTAGGGCTGTTGCCTTGCAAGCGGCCAACCAGGGTTCAATTCCCAGCATCCCATATGGTCCCCCCAAGCACCGCCAGGAGTGATTCCTGAGTGCAGAGTCAGGAGTAAGCCCTGAGCATCGCCGGGTGTGACACAAAAAAGAAAAAAAATAGTGCGTTCTCTGAATATCCCTCTATCAAGGGACCAAGTTATGAACGTCCCTTGCATTCAGTAGTTTACGGAGTAGTGAAGTCCAATGTTGGTAGAGTGACTAAGTGGGGGAAATGTTCAGAAAATTCCATGGAGCTGTTTGTTTGTTGTTAAGGCAGTGGTCTAAACAGAAAGCCTTCCCTCTAAGATCAGGCACAAGACAAGGTCATCTGGTTTAGCCCTGTGGAATTGCTCGATATGATTATTTGTCATAATAATCCTAAGGCAATAATAAGTATTAATAAATCAACAATAATTAATAAATTAAAATTAATAATAAGGTAATAATAATAATAATCCTAAGGTCCCCCAGGACTTTAGGAGTGATTCGTGAGTACAGAGCCAGGAGTAAGCCCAGACCACAGTCGGGTGTGGCCCAAAAACCAAGAGAGAGAAGGAAAAAAATCCGTTTTGCTCCTCTGCAAAGCCTCCCTTCAGGATGTAAGTTTCCAAGGTGTATTATGAATTTCAGTATTATGTTTGGGTTTGTACTCGCACCGCTTCTTTATAACAGAGTCCTGGGAGTCGGGGATCAGTGGCTGGAGAGAGCGAGCCGGATAGCAGATCAGCCCTTCCCAGCGCTCGGTGGAGAGCCCTAACTCCACTGAGGTTAGACCCTTTCCCCCCCAGGCTGGTCTCTAGGTGCACTCCCAGTGGCTGCCCCAGGTTGGTCGGGCGAGGAGAGGGCTGGGTGCCCGCTGCGCGCTTTGGGAGCTGGGTCGGCGCTGCAGGGCGCTCCCAGGCACTGGAGGCGCGTCCGCAGCAGGGACCTCATCGAGGTCGCCGGGGGTTCCGCGGGGACAGGGGACAGGACTAGGGGGAGCCGCGGGTGTGAAGCAGAGGACAAAGAGACGAGAGTGGTCTTGGCAGCGGACCGCACAGGGATGACAACGGGACCAGGGCCAGGGGGCACGGGACAACGAGCCGGACCGCCGCTGCCTCTTCCCCGCGGAACCCGGGGATTCTGGCTCAACTTCCCTCTCGGGAAACTTCGGGGGGTGATGCAGGTGAGCCGGGGTGCAGCGCCCGGCAGGCTAGATGCAGGGAAAGGCTGATAAGAACCATAGTGGAAACGGGCACGCGCCCCCAAACCTTCCCATTCCCGCGCGCCTAGAAACGGATTGGAATGAAGAGCAATCTGGGATGTAGGCAGAAATATTCACCCGCTCAAAATAAAATTTAAAAAAATAATAAAAAAAAATTCATCCGCAGACCTTTAGCACAGCTACCCGCAATCGCGCCGCAGCGAGGCTAAGAGCCTGCCCGACGGTGGCGAGGGATTCCAAAACACCGCGTCATCCAGTTTGTTTGTTCGTTTTTGAAGAATCCTTGCAATCGATAGAAAGTGTTCACTGTATTTTGGGGGGATGGAGGGCGCAGTTTACAAGAATTTCTGTCCGTTTAATTTTTTTAGTTTCAGGCACCGTGATTTACAGTATTGTTAATGATAGGGTTTCATAACACAAAGTTCCGGTACCACACCCTCCACCAGCGGGTGTCCCCTTGTTTAATAAAGAAAGTACAATCTAAGAATCTGGATAGGCAGGATGTTCGATGTTATTTGTAGTGGAATTAGTATTACTGTGTTTTGGTTTGCAGAGGCCAGACCCAGTGCTGCATAGGGGCTATTCCTGCTCATTGTTCTGTGTCCACTCCTGAGTGCCAGGGTGGGTGGGGGGAGACCGTTTGGTGTGGGGTGATCAGTGGCCTCCCGCCCCTGCATTTCAGCCCTTTAATTACCCGGGGGCCACGTGCAAGGCAAGCACCCTACCTGCTTTACTACCATCCCGGCCCACGTTACTGTTATTAAAAAAACAAACAAACAAAACACCTTCATTCTGAGTACCCGAAGGATAGTACAGGGCTAAGGCTCTTGCCTTGCACGCGCGCACCCCTTAGGGTCCCCCAGGACCTTAGGAGTGATCCCTCAGCACGGAGCCAAGAGTAAGCCCAGAACACAGTCGGGTGTGGCCCCAAAACCAAGAAAGAGAAGGAAATAAATTCGTTTTGCTCCTCTGCAAATCCTCCCTCCAGGATGTAGGTTTCCAAGTTGTAGCGGGGCTCAGGAAAGACGTTCGCCTGAGACCCCGGCCCTACCCCGAGTGAACTCTCCGCACACCCCTGCAGCGACCACTGACAACTGGGGGTGGGTGGTCGGCTGTACACACACACACACACACACACACACACACACACACACACACACACACACAGGCCCACGGCCCTTCCCCAAAGTCTGTTGAATTCGGGAATCGATTGGAAATTACAAGGCCAATTAAATGCCCTCCGGATTTAGAGCTCTGATTATGCCTGAGAGGTTTCAAACAACCCCTCAGTTCCTTGGAGATCTCCGCTGTGACCTTTTTTGCCCCCTGGCCCCCAAATCTTTGCCCCTTCGCCCCAATACCGAGGCGACCGTCGCGCGTGGGCAGCGGCCGCGCCCACGGGCCGGGAGGAGCCGCTCAGCCCTGCAGAAACGGGCCCGACTCCCACTGCGACACACCAGGGGGAGGAGGAAGTAGGGCTGGGCCGGGGCTCCCGGGGGTGCAGAGCCACGAGCGGGGGTCCCGGCCATCTGCTGGCTGTGAGGCATCTGCCAGGGGTCCCTGGGAGCGGCGAGCATTTCCCCTCGGAATCTGCTTTAGTGGCTCGCCCCCTCCACTGCCCCCACTTCCATTCCGCTCTTTTGTTTCTACCTCAATTGCCCCCTTGGAGGCTAAGGGCCGTTTCTAGAGTTTTCCCATTCAAATGCTTATTAGCTAAAGCACCCTAACTGGGCCTTTTCCTAAGGGACCGGGAAAGAAAGATAACTGCAAACTGAAGAATCGCACCTAGCTGGGCCGCGGGCTCACCGACTCCAGCCTCCTCTTCCTTGGACGTGGAAGACCCCCGAGGCCGGCGGAGTGCAGAGCTGGGGGCGCAAAGGTAGCCGGGGAGAATGCAACCCCCAGACGCTCCTTAGGAAGGTTTCCTGTGTCATTTGCCTAGTCTGGTTGTTTTTTTTTTTTGGTTTTGTTTTGTTTTTTAATGTCAAACTCAGTTTATTAGCACTCCACTCATTCAATCTTTTTTTTCTTTCAGTTAGCTTATTTATTTATTGGGGGTTGGGCCACACCTGGTAATTCTCAGAGCTGACTCCGGGAGGGGCTCAGGGAACCATATTTGATAAAGGGGATTAAATCCTAGTCAGCCACGTGCAAGGCAAGTGCCTTGTTAGACCCTCTGGCCCTCTAGCTTTTCTCCCCCTGCCCCCCCCCATTTTAAAGGAAGTTTCCAAAGGAGTCTTAACCCGTTCTATTTCTTCTGGGGGGGGGGGGGGGGAGAGGCGCTTCCAGCAATGTTCAGTGATTACTCCTGGCTCTGCACTCAGGAATCACTCTTAGGTGATTTGGGGGGCCCTATGGGATGCCAGGAGGTTGGGCTCAGGTCCGCAGTGTCCAGGCGAGCACCCTACCCGCTGTACTACGGCTCTAGCCACTCAGGCCATTCTTTAAAAAAATAGGAAACTGTTTAAATGTGTACCCACCCCCAACCCCGTATTAAAATACATCATTCTTCTTGGTCGCGAGTGTTTTCAAGATGAGACCTTTTATTTCGCGCAAATAACTCGTGTTTATCATAAAAACAAAAACATAGTTGAAGGGTTGGAGAGATAGTATAGTGGGTAGGCCACTTACCTTGCACACAGCCAACCTGAGTTTGATCCGTAGCAGCCCATCTGGTCCCCCTGGTCCTGCCAGGAGTGAACCCTGAGCACAGAGCACAGAAGTAAGCTCTGAGCACTGCTGCGTGTGCCCTCCCTCCCCAAAATGATATTTCATTAAATGAGGGCAGTATGCTTATTTTGTAAGAAGGCAGTTGAAAATAAATCTATGTGTGCTCTAGCTCAAATGTGTATGCAAATATACAAAAAGTTATCTGAGATGAACGACTTATTTTTTTTTTTCTATAGTGCCGGGAATTGAATCCAGGGTCACGTACATTCAGGGCATGTGCTCTACCGCCGAGCCTGAAATGAACAATTTTAAATAACGTATAAAGACAGAAGCTATATGTTCGGGGGAAAAAAAAAACTTAAATACTCAGCCGGATAGCAATACATCTTGAACATTGCATGCGAGCACGCAAGCCAATTTCCACATCTCTGCTTTTTAGCAGTTTATCAGCCAATCATTAAGTGAGTTAACTCTACACCCAGGGAATGCTGATGGCAGCATTAGCCATAAATAAATAAGCTAATATGTACAATAGCTAAATGAATAGTCTGCTCCTGGGTGTTTTATGGCCTGAAAAGAATGCAGCTTTTCATTAAAGGGATCTTTCGAAAATGTGGAAACTGATACGGCCGCAGTTCAGTGCTCTCGGTCCATTGATAATGGCTTCTGTATTAGTCGTGGGGGTGGGAGACTGATGTCCATTTACTTTAGCAAAGATTGTTATTGAATGGAACCTTTAATGGGGGCGTTTATGATCCCACTCAGCTAAGAGCTCAGGGCAGCCTTAGAATAGTCTTTCCCTCCACCTTGACAGCTCTTAGGGAATCAATACAGGTAATATGTCAGCTGGTGGTCAGCAGTCCTGTAAGTAGGAAGGTAGAGCAGAAATGGAAACTGACAGGTAGCCACTTAGAGAGAGCGCGTGGAGTAAACACTCTGAAAGTGAAGCTCCTCTCGGGAGCGAGGGGCTGTCCGGTGCTCACATTACAGTTAGTGCTGGGATCAGAGAGGAAGCGATTAGGAACAAAGACGAGATAATGAGCCCTTCGGAGTTTAGGAAAGAGTTTCCTTCTGGGAGGTACTTCCAGTGGCCCAGAATTTCAATGGCCTGTGCATTTACAGCATCTATAATGGGTATCTCCTTCTGTGTCTTTTAAAACTTGCAGTAAAGTCATATAAAATTTACATCTTGGGGTCAGAATGATAGTACAGTGAGTACAACGTTTGCCTTGTACATGCCTGACCCGGGTTTAATCTCTGGCATCCCTAACGATCCACTGAGGCCCCACCAGGAGTGCTCCCTGAGCACAGAGCCAGGAGTAAACCCTGAGTTCTGCTGGGTGTGGCCCCCAAAACAATAATAACAACAATTTAATAGCTTAATCATCCTTAATCATCATTTAGTGATAATACGTACATTCACAAGGTTATGCAGATACTACTCCATTCAGTTTTTTACCTTGCCCAGTGGAAAAGTACCTGTGGAGACCAAGGAGATAGTACAGCAGGAAAGGCACTTTCCTTGCACATCGTTATTGACATGGGTTAGATCCAAGGCATCCCAGATGGTCACCTGAGCCTTGCCAGGAGTGGCCCCTGAGCACCATTGGGTGTGGCCCCCCAAGAAAACAAACAAAAGACTGTTTTGAATGACTAGCGGCCAGTCAGATCTGTGCCACAGTTTGGTAAGCCTTTGGATTTGATGGTTGGGACGGCATATAGCTCTCAGCAAAGGATTTGAAGACTGATAACTTATCCTTTTCCCAGCCACATTGTATCTTTGTGTTTTTCAAATCTATAAAAACCTAGTTGTTATCATTCACTTTTTTAAGTGCTGTATAGTGACTACAACCACAGTGGAGTCTAAGTTGATGAAAGATAAAGGTGGGAGTACTGCATCAGCTTATCTCCAAGAGCAAACTATGCCAAGAGCCAATTAATTACAGCAGCAAAACTGCCTCTGGCGAAGAACTCCCAGCATCCGCTACTTAAAACTTTAAAAAACAAACATTCCATTGTATGTATTTATCACATTTTGTTTATCCATTCATCTGATGATAAACCTTCAGTTCATTTTCTCCTTTGGCTATTGTATTGGTCTCATTTTCTAACCTTCAATTCATTTTGTTTTGGGTTGTGTGGGTGGTTTTGTTACTGCTAATGTTGATTTTTGGTCTAGGCTCTGCGAACATATGCCATTCAGGGGATCTGAACTGTAACTTAGCATAGTACCTTAACCCCTGTACTACCGCTCCTCCCCTCATTTATTTATTCTTCCTCAAAGAACAGTTTGGAAAACTCTTGAGACCCGGGGCTGGAATGATAGCACAGCGGGTAGGGCATTTGCCTTGCACGGGGCTGACCAGGGTTCGATTCCCAGCATCCCATATGGTTCCCCAAGCACAGCCAGGAGTCGCATGAGCCAGTAGTAACCCCTGTGCATTGCAAGGTGTGATCCAAAAAGCAAAACAAAAACAAAAACAAAAAACAAGCATTCTGAGCTGCCAAGAAATAATAGTTTAGAGCCTCCTAATCCTCTTGTCTTCGCCAGTTTTGTCTCTCAGACATGGCAATTAGAGTACATAGCACAGAGAAAGCAACTCAGAAATACTCCCACTGAAAGTAGATAGTACAGCAGGTAAGGCACTTACCTTGTAGGTAGCTAACCTGTGTTCAGTCCCCAGCATCCAATATGGTTCCTCTGAGCCTTTCTAGGAGTGATCTCTGAATGCAGAGCCAGGAATAAGCCCTGAGCTTTTCTGGGTGGGGCCCCAAAACAAAACAAAACAAAACAACAATAAAAGATGACCAGCATTTCCCAAGTTTCTATGAGTTATTTTGGTCCTTATTAAAATGTCAGATTCTCGGTCCTTTAATTCACCAAGCGCAGGAATTAGGCCGTTTGGAGGCTGGTCCTGCACATCTAAAGTTTAGCGTTCAGGTGACTTATCTATAGGCAAATTTGAGGGACCTGTGCGCTAGCGGGATAGAGGTCCCTGATAGAGTACCTCCCTTTCTACCTCAACTTGGGAGTTGAAACATGAATGAAACCTGATAAATGAATGATGGGCAGTTGAATTTTTTCCCCTCCAAAAAATGGATTATCCATTCCTGCAGTATATTATCATCCCCAAAAATCAGAAACAAGAGAAAAAAATCAACACAAAAGAAAAAAAATTAAGGCTAAAAGAGAGGTCAGAGAGATGCACAATGGACTGGGCAGTCTCCGCATTTGATTCCCCGAATTCTATATGGTCCCCTGAGCATTACCAGGAGTGCTCACTGAGCACTGCCGGGTGTGTATCCCCCACCAAAAGCTAATAGAAAATTAGGGGTCACAGATCCAGAAAAGAATACAATGAGCAGGGTACAATGGGCAGAGTACAATGGGCAAGAGTCTTGTACTTGGTTGACCCGGTTCAAGCCCTGGCACCATATATGGTCCACCGAGCACTGCCAGGAGTGATTCCTGAATACAAAGCCAGGAGCAACCTCTGAGCATCACCAAGTGGGCAACACAAAAGCAAAAAGAAAAAGAAAATTAGGGTCCTGGCACTACCACAGAGTCTTACAGCCTAGTCTCTCATTTTACATCTGAAATCAGTTATTATTTATTTATTTGGCTGTTTGGACTCACCCTGCGATGCTCAGCAGTTACTCCTCAGGAATTAGCACTGGAGCTGCTCAGGAAATCATATGGGATGCCGAGGATCAAACCAAGGTTGACCACGAGCAAGGGAACACCCTAACCGCTGTACTATCACTCAGGCCCCTGGAATCAGTTTTTAAATCCCACCCACCCCCCAAAAAAAAATAAATAAATAAATCCAAACTGAGAGATCTATCACTATCTGTGTTGCAGGGTTTAGGTTTTTTTTTCTTTTTCTTAATTTTAATGTAGGAATGGGCTTCAGCGATAGCATAGTGGTAGGGCGTTTGTCTTGCACGTGGCCGACCCGGGTTCCATTCTTCCACCCCTCTCGGAGAGCCCAGCAAGCTACCGAGAGTAACCCGCCCGCACAGCAAAGCCTGGCAAGCCCCCCGTGATGTATTCGATATGCCAAACACAGTAACAACAAGTCTCAAAATGGAGACGTTACTGGTGCCCGCTGGAGCAAATTGATAAGCAACAGGAGGACAGTGACAGTGACAATGTAGGAACATTGCTGTTTATTCAGCCATTGATTAGGCTGATTGAATTGGGCATGAACTCCACAGGATTTAGCTTTTTCGGACAAAACTTTCCAAATATAGAACTGAAGTATTTCAAAAACTGATATTCCTCCCACTTTTTTTTTAATTTTAGAATTTTAATATTTTCCATTTGGGATTTTTAAATTAGTAAGATTATTAATTTTGATATTTACAATTTGATATCTTGTATTTTTTATTCACTATTATCAATTAAGAAAATTTTGGTTTTGTCTGAAAGCTGTGCTTAGGAGGTCCGAGTCCCCCACCATGGTTCTCACCCAACTAACTGGACCAGTGAATTGGTGGAAGGACCCGAGGATAATTGCTGCTTGGCCCTGAAGTGCTGGGGACTTCCAGAGGCACACCTGGGGGTGTGCAGGGGACCATGGGCGTCAGGAGCAGAATTGAGTGCATGTCAGGCATGTGCCCTAACTGCTATTTTCTCCTTCTCCTTCTCCTTCTTTCCCTACTCTTCCCCTTCCTTCTTTTTTTTGGGGGGTGGGGGAGAACCACACATAATGGTGCTTACGGGTTATTACAGGTTCAATTCTCCAGCCCTTGGCATTAACTCATTGGAGGTAGATCTCCCAGCCCAAATTTCTTTTCTAATTCCTCTCCCTCTAAAATCCTTCCACTGACACTGGTGGAGGGATGGGTACCTGATCATTGCATAACTGAAGCCCAATCACAAAAATTTGTAAGTCTACAACTGTACCTTATGGTGTTTCACTAATAAAAATTTTTTAAAAATATAAAAAATAAAATAAAATCCTGCCACTGGAGGGATGGGTACTTGAACATTGTTTGACTGAAATGCAATCATAAAAGTTTGTAGGTCTGTGATTATCTCACGGTAATTTGTTAAAATTAAAAAAAAAATTGGGGGGGGGCTGGAGAGATAGCACAGCAGGTGCATTTGCCTTGCAAGCAGCCAACCCGGGTTTGATTCCCAGCATCCCATATGGTCTCCTGAGCACCGCCAGGAGTGATTCCTGAGTGCAGAGCCAGGAGTAACCCCTGTGCATTGCCAGGTGTGACCCAAAAAGAAAAAAAAATTTTTTTTAAATAATAAAATCTTATTATGACATCTTATTCCTACTTTGGACAAACTGGCAGGCTACCGACTATAGCCTGCCCACACAGCAGAGTCTGGCAAACTCCCCGTGACGTACCCAATATGCCAAATACCAGTAACAATGATGGGTCTCATTCTCCTAAAGAGCCTAGAATATAATCTCAGGGCTAGGATGAAGGAGACGTTACTGGGGCCTGCTCGAGGCAATCGACGAATAACAGGATGATTTGTGATTGTGATTGTGAATAAAATCCTGCCACTGACTAGTGAACCAGGTGGAAGGTGTTTGTGATCTGAGCTGGGGGAGTTAGCTCCTGACCTGCCAGGCTGTAGGACTTCTTCCTCTCTGTGTCAGGAGCATCCTGAGTCTTCAGATGCAGGATGCCCAGGCTCCCAGTCACGGTCACTGTTTTCATAATTGGCTTTCCAGACCCTGTGGCCCTCTTAGATAAGAGGTGAAGGCTGGAATCCTATGCCAGGGTTGCTAAGGGATGGATCTCCCTGGGACTTGTCCATAGGCTTTTTTTTTTTGGTGGCTGAAGGGATTTACTATTTAGGAATTAAAAGGTGGAGTCAAGATCCAGGAACAGGGATAGTCCAGGGAATAGGGTGCTTGCCTTGAATGTGGCCAATCTGAGTTCTACCCCTGGCACCTTTTATGGCCCCCTGAATCAGGAGTGATCCCTGAGCACAGAGCCAAGAGTAAGTCCTTGGCTTACTCTTTTGGTGTTACCCCAAAACAAAAATTCAAAACAGCAACCTCCTTTGCAGGGGCTGACCTGAAACAACTTTGGGAGATCTTCTGCCAGGTTTTCTATTTTGAGTCACACCTGGTAGTACTCAAGGGTTACTCCCAGCCCAGTGCTTAGGGGCCAAGGAGGTGCTAGGACTCAAACCTGGGTCTCCAGCATGCAAAAACATGTTCTGCAGCACCTGGAACCATCTCTCTGGTCCCACCCTGCTCAGTTTTAGTCAAAGTTTCAAAATCAAATGCAGTGGGCTGGAAAGATAACAGAAAGGACCAGTGCTTGCTTCACTTGCAGCGAATGCTGACACCGGCTATGGTCCCCAAGCTCCGCCACAGTAGTCCCCGCACATTGCTGTGTGTGGCCCCCCCAAAATACCCCCCACCCCCCTCACACACAGAATTATCAAAATCAAATGTAAGGAAATTTGGTTCTGGTACTTTAACTCAGATGAACACAGGAGAGAAGAATTTGTGTTCCTCACAAGATTATTTGGTTAACTCCTCCTGCCTCAGTCCTCAGGGTCCTGCAGTGAGAAAACCTTCCCAAAAGAAAAAAAGAGAGAAACTCTGTGGTTATCACAAACCAGTCAACTGGGGCTCTAAGCTATCGATGTTTTTCCTTTCAGTAGTCTTTTTGTTGTTGTTGTCTTTGGGCCGCATCTGGAGATACTTAGGGCTTACTCCTGATCCAGCACTCAGGGATCATTCCTATAGTGCTCAGTAGACCACATGGGATGTCGGGTATCAAACCCAGCTTGGCTGCAAGTGTCTTGCCTGCTGTACCATCTGCATGGCCTTCTTTTCAGTAGTCTAGATTAGTTAGGAATGGCGGAGAGGCAAGTACAAGTTGACTCTGAAATCTCACCTCATACTTACCAGGTTTTTGTGTTTGATTTTCAGCAATGCAAGAAATCAAATCTACAGACATACAGACAAGACAAGGGCTCTGACACAGAGCCAATGAGGCACATGCCCTGGTTTCAGTGTTATATATAATATAGCATTTTGCATTTTGGGGTGCAGGGATAGTTCACAGGTTAAGATGTTTGCCTTGCATGTGACCAACTCCAGTTTGATCACTGCTATCACACTGTCCCCCCAGAACATAGCTAAGCATCACCAGGTGGGGCCCATCTCTTCATTTATATTAATATTTAAAAAGTTGCTGATCTAGAGATCGCAAACACAAAATACCATGGGAGCAAATAGAATACTTTGTTTTCTACATTTGTAAAAGTTAACAGTTGAATTCTAATCCTTTGATACATATCTATATACCTATATCATCTGTATCTATACCTACATATGCTTGGGACCATACCCAGCAGTACTCAGACTTAGTCCTGGCTCTGCACTCAGGGATCACTCCTGGTCGGGCTCCTGTGGGATCCTTACTGGTGCTGGGGATCGAGCCTGGGTCAGCTGCATGCAAGACAAGTGCCCTACTCACTCTACTACATCTCTGAATCCATTACATATATGCATATGTATTTTTATCTGTTTTTAATACAAAATATATACTAGTAATGAAATTTTTAATAATTTTATTGATTTTAATTTTGTGAGCTTTTTTTTTTTTTGTCATACCCTGAGTTCAATATTAAATTTAGGGACCAGAGAGATCTTGTAGCAGGTACAACACTTGTTTTGCATGCAGCCGACACCTGACATTCTATATGGTCTCCCAAGCCCCGTCAGGAATGATTCCCAAGTTCAGAGGCAGGAAAAGTTTTGAGAACTTCTGGGTATGGCCACAAATTAAAAAAAAAAAATCCCCTCGCCAAAAAAAAAAAAAAATAGGAAAAAAATTTATGCCACACTTTTTTAAAAAAATTACTTTGTGTGTGTGTGGCAGTGGGGTTTGGGGGTGACACTCAGCAATGCTCAGGACTTACTCCTGACTGCACTCAGGGATGGTGGTACTCAG
Organism: Sorex fumeus; assembly: GCF_029834395.1. Lineage (NCBI taxonomy): Eukaryota > Metazoa > Chordata > Mammalia > Eulipotyphla > Soricidae > Sorex > Sorex fumeus. The sequence goes on along the minus strand of NW_026606059.1, from coordinate 29,114,687 downwards.
AGGACCATATGGGATGCTGAAACTGAACTCAAGTTGGACATGTTCAAGGCAAACATCCTACCTGTACTGTGGCTCTGGCACCAATTGTTTCGTTTTCAGGCTCCACCTGGCAATGCCCAGGGGTTTCTTCTGTCTCTGCACTCAGGAATCAGGGGAGTATTCATTCAGGGGGCCATATGGGATGCTGAGGATCAAACCTGGGTCAGCCGCGTGAAAGGTTTTACCACTATTCTATTTCTCTGGCCTTGATTTATGCCACTTATAAATATATGAAGATAAGGAATTCTAAGATTTTCTTTAAAAAGTAACTGACAAAAAAATTGTATCCTGGTTATACTTAAAAAATAAAATAAAATAGTATTATTTTTCCTAATCACTCTCTACCCTAGTTTTGCTTAGGGCTAAACTTCTCACTTTTTTTTTTTTTTTTTTTTTTTTTGCTTTTTGGGTCACACCTGGCGATGCACAGGAATTACTCCTGGCTCTCTGCACTCAGGAATTACCCCTGGCGGTGCTCAGGGGACCATATGGGATGCTGGGAATCGAACCTGAGTCGGCCGCGTGCAAGGCAAACGCCCTACCCGCTGTGCTATCTCTCCAGCCCCTAAACTTCTCACTTTAGGTGCTAGAAACATATTATACAGTAGTAGGGCAGTTGCCTTGCACATGGCTGACCTGGGTTCATCCCTGGCACCCATATGATTCCCCATGTACTGCCTGGAGTTGTTCCTGAGTGCAGACCTAGAAGTAACCACTGAGCATCACCAACTTCCAACTCTCCTCTCCAACTCCCCGCAAAAATTCTCTCTTCAAAATACTATACATATTGGGGTTGAAGCAATGGTAGAGCCCAACCAATGCAAGTTGGGCAGTTTCTCTGCATGGGCTGACATAAATTAGATTGTCGGCATCCCATATGTTCCCTCAAGCACCACCAGGAGTAATTCCTGAGTCAAGTGCCAGGAGTAACCCCTGAACATTGCAGGGTCTGCTCCCCGCAAAAAATAATATAGGTTTTTTGTTTGGGGGCCACACCCAGCTGTGCTCAGAGAACCCTGTGGGGTACTGGGGATGAGTCCAGGTTGGACTTGTAAGAGTACTGCTTTTTGACTCTACTATAGTCTTTTTTTTCCATTAAAGTTACTTGAAGCCATTAAAGCAATAAAGTGAAAATTATTTCCTGCAATATAGGAGTACTGTTGCATTTTATTCCCCCCACCCGCAAACAAAATGTTTCTTATAATACACAGAAAACTATTGTTTTGAGTTTCCTACACTTTCTCAGAGATTGTTATTAATGAGAGAAATTTGTCTCTATTTTCAAGCACTATTTTTTTCCAAAATGAAGCTAACTGTATTTTGATGTATGCCAGTCAGCAGAAAAATACTGTGATATGATATTCTAGTTAAATGTCTCTACTGAAAAACAAAATTCAATGCATAAATCCATTCTCAAATTTGGATTAGGTCCAAAAACTGACAGTTCAGTGCAATTACTGCCTCAGAGAAGTCATAAAACAAGACCAAAAACCAGTCATAAAGCACTTAAAAGTACTTAAAACTGCCATGGGTAAAATACGGTACAACCTGTCATGTCAAAATTAGACCCTCCTTGGGGCCAGGGAGACAGTTCAAAGGACTGGTGGGCGGTTGTGCATTTGCGAGGCTTGGTTCACTTCCAGTACCTCAAGGACGCTGATGAAGGCTGGGAGTGATCCCCAGCAATATGGCAGACCACTAAGACATGAGAAATGGTCTTGGGTAGGATCTGTGGCTTTCTATCATATTGTGGTTTTCTTTGTTTTGTTTTGGTTTTGGGTCACCTACCTGGTTATGCTCAGGGGTTTCGCCTGGCTCTGCACTCAGGGATTAGTCCTGGCAGGCTCAGACATATGGATGCAGGGGATCAAACCTGGTTGGCAGCATGCAAGGCAAGCACCTTCCCCCTGTACTCTCTCCAGCCCCATCTTTTTTTTTTTTAATTTTAAAAATCATACTGTGTATGGTAGTTTGCATACCCCAACCTCCCCGCACCCAACTACAAACTGAACCATGAGTTTGTGGTCATTGTGGAAGCCCCAAGCATCTGTCTACTCAATAGCTTTGTTCAATGCAACTGGAAACTTCCCTGACTATTAGGACACCCTGAAGACCTATTAAAGGCTCCATCAATATTGTAGATGCCACTTTAAGCCTAGTTATTTTTCCAGGGTTCAGATGTTCCCCCATACAAATGTGCACGAAGACTCTAAACAGTGAATGAATATGTATCATTAGATACTCAGGTTAAAAAAAAATGAGCAAAGAAACTATGCTATGTGAAGTCCTCTATATTCCGTGACTTGGGCTTCTAGCAGTGGAGTCTGGTATTTCCAGCAAAATGTGAAACTCTGCTACTGATATCCATTATTCCCAGGAAGAACACTATTCTGTCTGCAATCTGCATTCTAATGAACAGCTCTGTGATTTTTGCCAAGTCACTGAGCAGAGGTTTGCCCACTGCCATGTAACAGGGACAAGAAGGATAAATAAAGCAGTGGTTCTCAAACTTCAGGTTGTTGTGTGTACATACGAGTAAGAGTAGTGAATCAGGGGCCAGAGTGATAGTGCAGAAAGAAGGGCGCTTGCCTAACACTTGGCTGCCCCAGGTACAATCTCTGGCACTTCATATGATCCTCAAGCCAACCAGAACTGATCTCTGAGCTCAGAGCCAGGAAAAAGCCCTGAGTACAACTGAGAGTGATCCAAAATCCAAGCCCCACACTCCAGCCCCTTTTCCCCAAAAACGAAAGATTAGAAAATCTGAGCAGTGTGGTGCTGCTGGCCCAGGAATCACTCTGAGATTCACTGACAGCACTGCCAATAATAAGACTGGAACTAAAATTGAATTTTTCTTTCTTTGTCCTGAATGTACAGATTAAGAGAAAGAAAGTAGCTTTTTTTTTTCTTTTTAGGTCACACCTGGCAATGCACAGGGGTTACTCCTGACTCTGCACTCAGGAATTACCCCTGGCGGTGCTCAGGGGACCATATGGGATGCTGAGAATCAAACCCAGGTTTGCCGAGTGCAAGGCAAAAGTAGCTTTCTTAAGTATCATCCAGAATACAAATGATAGTTGCCTCCTTAGCGCAGTAGGCAGCGCGTCAGTCTCATAATCAGAATACAAATGATTACATTTTACTTCATTCTCATAAACTCTTACAATAAAATTATTACATCATTTTATGTATGGGGGGATGTTCAGCCTCAAAAGTTAAAATTAAATGACTGGCTTTAATATTATAAAATAAGGAAATGGTGCACAAACGTAATGTAGGTGGGTTTTGGGGTATTTACGCTATAACCAGTGGTGGTCAGGGGTTACTCTTGGATCTTTTCTTAGGGATTACTTCTTGCGGTGCTCAGGGGACCATATGAAGTGCCATGGATTGAACCTGGGTTGGCCATGTGCAAGGCAAGTGTACTCTGTTGTACTCTCTCTCCAGCCCTTAAAATTTAACAAACTCAGTGGCTAAGTTTTAGTTCTAAGTTTTGAGAGATATGAGTATAATTTTAATTCTTTTCACTTTCAATGTGGTCTTCTAAACTTTTAAAGTCTTAGCCTGGTTTTAAAAATCACTCTTAAGTAAAGTAAAGGCCCTCACGTTGATCATCGATTTGCTCGAGCGGGCCCAGTAACGTCTCCATTGGAGACTTTGTTGTTACTGTGTCTGGCATATCGAATACTCTCGGCAGCTTGCCGGGCTCTCCGAGAGGGGCGGAGGAATCGAACTCGGGACGGCCATGTTGGCTGCATGCAAGGCAAACGCCCTACCGCTGTTCTATCGCTCCAGCCTAAAAATCACTCTTATAAAAAAGTTATTCTTATAAACTGGCTCCAAATATCTTCAGAAATACTTAAGATATGTATCTTAATTTTAAGTAATCTTAAATAAGTTTAAGATGGGGCCAGGGTGATACTACAATGGGTAAGGCACTTGCCTTGCATGCAGCTGACATCTCATATGGTCTCCCAAGCACGGAAGGGGTGATTCCAGAGCACAGAGCCAGGAGTAAGCCCTGAGTACAACCTGGTGTGGCTCCTTCTTCTCAAATCCCCTGCCACCATCCCCCCCAAAAAAAAGCTTAAGGTGATTATTATGATTATTAAAGAAAGATATAATGGACTGACTAACTTTATTTTTCAAAGGATATGTAGCCTATCAATGTTAACTTTATGGAAAAGGGGTTAGATTAAGTAGTTGGTCAACTTTTCTAGTTTTCTTGGGACATGCATAAGTATATGCATGCATAAGTATATGCATGTCCCAAGAAAACTCAGCTGATCATGCATTTTGGAGAAACAGAGAAAGTCAAAGGGGGGGGGGGAAAGGTTTATTGTTCTTTGGTGCTATTCTAATTTAAAGAACAAAGTAGTTGGTTGGAATTATTAAATTTATGGAAAAATTGTCATCTCAGCAGATTCTGGTGTCTTGCGTTACTGTTTGATTTTAAAATAACATTCAAACCCCTAAGCAGTAAGACATATAGTTTGAACTAGCAGTCAAAGAAAGATGGCCTAATTACAGGAGGAGTCCCCAATCTTTAAAAAAAAAAAATCATTGTCTGACTTAATTAACATGAACTAAAGCAGTCCTAAAACAACAGGGCACATTCCCATTAGGATAAATTACTCCGACCCAGTCAGGGCAGCAAAGAGTTCCCTGGAGGAAGATCGGTCACTGCTTTTCCACCTGCACTACATCTGTCTCCGAGGCCCCTGCAGCTGCGAGCATCTCTGGAAGCGACATCTGCTCCAGGATGAAACTGCTTCATTCGGAGAGGAGGACCATGGAAAACGGGAGGAAAAATTCTAGGCAGTCAACAGAACTACGGCTTAGACACGGCAGCCAAGGTCGCCCAAGGCTGCACACAGTCCCAAAGCCCCAGAAGTGATCTCTGAGCATTGAGCCAGGAGTCTGGAGCACAACCAGGAGTGGTTCAAAAACTAAAAAGAAAAAAAAAACAAAAAACCTCTTTCCTTAGCAGGATGTCAATCAAAACCACGGGTCCATTAAAAGGCTGGGCTTGAGAGTTAGCACCTGATTTTCTGGACCACCTCCTGACTCTCAGCTTCCATTTCCCTGTCCTAAAATTTTTGTTTGTTTGAGCCACACCCGGAGGTGCTCAGGAAAGACTCCTAAAGGGCTCAGAGAACCACAGGGGATCAGAATCCAGTAGGGCCACATGAAGACAAACACCCTGTACTTCAGCCCATTTCTCTGTAAACTGGTGAACTCAGTAAGGACCATCTTGTGGGTTAAAAACTTGATTATCACTCACACGTTAAGATCACTCTCCACATGTTTTCACCAACCTTATGTACAAACACATACTCCATGTAGGTGTAAAACTAGAGCAATATAAATAATTATTTACTGATCAGCCTGTTTGTAATTTTTTTACTTTTTTTGCCACCCCGGACAGTGCTCATAGCTCTCTCCTGTCTCTGTGCTCGGGGATCATGCCTAGTAGATTGAGGCTTCATCAGTTGCATGCAGAGTAAGCAAATTACCCCTTGTACTATCTAGACAGTTGCTTTTTTTGGGTCTGTGTATAGGTGGTACGTTGGGGATCGTATAGTGCCTGGGATCAAACACGGCAAGGCAAGTGTTCCCTACTTGCTATATTATTTTTCTGTCGCCTCTTGCCATTTTGTTTGTTTTGGGGCAATGCCCATTGGTGCTCAGGGCTTACTCCTGGCCCTGTATTCAGGGATCACTCCCGTCAGTGTTGTGGGACAGACAGTTTCAAGGGATCAAACCTGGGTCATCTGTACCGTACCTGGCCACATACTTTCTGCTAGACTATCTCTCTGGCCCTTGTTGCCATTTTTCAAAGCCTTTCTTTAATATTTGCTTCCCTCATCAGACCTGGTCACAAATAGTGAGAACATAACTAATTTTTGTGTTCCTTAGGTAGTTTTGTTTGAAGTTAAACAAGTTAACAAACGTTTGTCATGTGACAAGTTAAGAATGGGAAGATTAAAAAAAAAAGGATGGTAAATTAGGGGCAATAGTGGAGTGGGTAGGGGGTTTGTCTTGCATGCCACTGTCCCGGGTTTGATCCCTGGCATCCCATATGGTCCCCAGGGCACCGCCAGGAATAATTCATAAGTACAAAGCCAGGAGAAACTCCTGAACATCCCCGGGTATGGTCCCCAAACTGAAAACAAACAAACAAACAAAAAGATGGTAGATTACAGGTTAATTCACATGGACACTTAGTTATAATTACTGATAAAGCACTTACTGACTTGGAAATTTTTTTTTTTAATTTATCCTACAAAGAAATATTAACAAGTGACAGTCACAGACAAATTACAACTGGAAGGAAACCAAGGCAGAGGGCATGAGAACGTCATCTTCTTCATCACCTTCTTACGGCCCTGAAATAAAGCATCGCAGCTCGTGGAGGGGAGATGCCTGAGCCCTGCAGCATGGGTGACGGTAGTTTTCACAAGAGCCGGGTCAGGGATCCAGGACGTGCAGCTCTCTGCTTAGGGCCATGCTCGTGTTTCTCAGCTCAAGATAAATAATCATTTGCTCATACAATCTGGCAACGGACACAGAAGTGGGGGGGGAAAGTCTGAATTCCGGTCCTTAGCTTGCACCGCGAGCCACGGGGTTGGAGGACGAGCAGTCTTCATGTGACTTCAGGTGGGCGCAGAAGGCCTCTGCCTCCGGGAAGGTCTTTCCGCACATGCCACACAGGCCGGGCTCCTCGTCTTTGTGCGAGCGGCGGACGTGGCTGTCGTGAGCCGCGTGGGAGGCGAAGGACTTCCCACAGAACTTGCACTTGAAAGGCTTCTCCCCGGAGTGCTGCCTGATGTGTGTGCGGAGGATACTGGAGGCCGTGAATTTCTGCGGAGGGCAGAAGGCAGGAGAGAAAGGAAACTTCCCTGAGCCGGAGACAACCCACTAAAAAAAGGGGTCACTTTTATTGCTCCTGAGAAGTAATTTGAGGTTGTGAAAGTGGCATCTGAGCTTGGGAGACCGGGGTGGACTTGGTAAAGCCTTGGATCTGCTGTGGCTAAGATTACCTAAAGATCTTGGGGCCGGAGCGACAGTACAACGGGTAGGGCATCTGCCTTGCTCGCGGCTGACATTGGTATCCCATATGGTCCCCCAAGCACCGCCAGGTGTAATTCCTGACGCAGAACCAGGAATAACCCCTGAGCATCACTGGGTGTGACCCAAAAAGAGAAAAAAAAAAGATCTGTCCAAAATACAGGTTTAAGGGGCAGGGAGGTAGCTGACCTAGGTTCTATCACCAGCACCACGTATGGTCCTTGGAGCACTGCCAAAACGAACTCCTGTGTACAGAGCCAGAAAGAAACCCTGGGCACTGCGGGGTGTGGCCCCAAACCCCACAAAATGCAGACTAGGAAACTGAACGAGCAGTTACATTAGAGGAAAGACCACACTTCAAGACAAAGTGCACAGTCAAGAGTAATTAATACTGGCCAATATCTTTGCATAGGCTAGAACCTTACTGGTTTCTCCCATTTATAGTTTAAGACACTTGGAGAGATAATCACATACTCTTCAGTTTGCAGGCGGCGTACCAGGCAGTGCTGGGGTAGATGATGACTCCCAGTTTGGTGCCTGCGGATGTGCTCAAGGGGCACAGGTGAATTTAGATCTCTCACATGCACATGTGCTGCAACACTTTAAGCCATTCTCCCTGCCCCTCATATGCAATTAAGAGAGAAAAGGGCTCAAGATGTAGGTGAGTGATAGAACGGGGGACTTGTGTGTGAGGCCCTGGGTTTAATGCCTGTTACAGAAAACACCAAAATAACAAAAACACTGTATCCCCTTTACTTAATCTGCTAAACAGTTATATCATAAAGGAGATCACATTGTTGACAATTCAGATACAGAATTTTGGGGGGAAGGAGCCACACCCAGTGGGGCCCAGGAATCACTCCCAGAAGTGCTGAGGGACCAAATGTTGTGGTGATGAGGATTAAACCAGAGTTGGTCACATGCAAGGTGAGCTCCTTAACCCATTGTGCTGTCTCTCTGCCCAAGATGCAGAACATTTTACTTATCAAAAGGATGATGAAATGATGATTCCATCCTTAGCTTGAGGAATCACGTGGCTGCAATTAAGAGTCTCTGTTATTTTGTTGCTGCTGTTTGTTTTTCAGACCATACCTAGCAGTTCTTAGGACTAATAACGGCTCTGTGCTCAGGGTCACTCCTGGTGGGGTTCGGCAGACCATAAGGCAAGTGCACTACCATATTGTTCAATCACTCTAGACCCAAGAATCAGTGTTTAATTCCTCATAACCATGTCAACAGCTCCTGGTACATTTGGTTCCATGTCTTAAATGGCAATTTGGCAGGAGGTTGGTTATATCTGGCCATCTTAAGCAAATGAACATATATGGAAGTAGAAATGAGGACTGAATTATGATATGAAATAATTTACTGAGACCTAAGCTTCAAATTCTTTTGGGGGGTGGGGGTAGGTAAGTGGGCCACACCCCAAAGTGCATATGGGTTAACTCCTGGTTGGGATCAGGCGGGGCTCTGTGGGAATCAAACAATTTTTGATGTTCAAGGCAAGTGCCTTACTGCTATATTACTTCTCCAGCACTGTCTTCCAGTTCTTAACTATAGAAACCCAAACAGGGTTTCCAAAATCCTTTAAGGATTTCTTTGTGGGCTGGGCATTTGCCTTGTATGCTGCTGACCCAGATTCTATCCCTGGCATTCCATATGGTCCTCCAAGACCACCAAGAGTTATTCCTTAGTGCAGAGACAAGGAGTAACTCCAGAGCACCGCCAGGTGTGGGCCCCAAAAACAAACAAAGATTTCACTTGTTTTTACCTTTGTACAATACACACACTGGTAGGGTCTGTCTCCAGAGTGGACTCTCATGTGTTTGTTTAAGCTGGAAGACTGAGAAAAACATTTTCCACATGTAGAACACTAAGATCAAAAAAGAAAAATATGATTAAAATCACTTTTCCTTAACAAGGTCACGTCACTATTATGCTTATCTGGGCTGGAGTGAACTTAGTACTGTGTGTGTATTTGTCCATGAGCACAAGTAGATGCTAGGGGAGGGATTCTCTGAGGTGATCTGGACGTCCTAGTCTTCACTCAAGAACCACTAATGGCTTCTCATGTAGAGCTGCTCAAATGCACCGACAGTAGGCAATTCATTGAACGAAAGTTGAATAGGATCAGTGTTTTTTACTAACAGTCTGAATTAGTCCTGGTTTGTCAACAAGCTGCTACCTGACAAGTACAATCCACTTCAGTTTGGAGTTTCATTTCCAGTTTTTCCTCCTGTGCAAAATACCTGACCTGCCTTCCACATAGAGCTGTATGTTGTAAGCATGGCACAATTAAAAAAAGAGTAAAATTTATGTTGAAAGAATATGAACTGACAAACCACAAGACAAACACAAAATGCTTAAATATGTTTTGAGTCTGGGTTCAATCCTGGCCTCCCAAATGGTCCCAAGTGATTCCTCCATGCAGAGCCAGGAGTAACTTCTAAGCACTGTTGGTTGTGGGCCCAAACCCTCCACCCTAAATACTACATTTTTAAAATTTAAATCTCTGGGCTGGAGCAATGGTACAGCGGACAGGGTGTTTGCCTTGCACACAGCTGACCTGGGTTCAATTCCCAGCATCCCATATGGTCCCCCGAGTGCCGTCAGGAATAATTCCTGCATGCAAAGCCAGGAATAACCCCTGTGCATCGCTGGGCGTGACCCAAAAAGATAAAAAAAAAAAATAAGTCTCACTAGTAGAAATCCTATTTTCTTTTTTTTAGCTGTAATGTGGGGCCACTTATGGTGATGCTCAGGGCTTACTCCTGGTAGGACTTGGAGACCATATGAGGTACCAGAGATTGAATCCAGGTGGCTGCATGCAAGGCAAGCCCCCTGCCTGCTATTCTATGATTACATTCCCAATAAGAAACCTTTTTTTGTTCTGTTTTGTTTTTGGGTCACACCAGGCAGTGCTCAAGGCTTATTTTTGGCTCTGTGCTCAGGGATCACTTCCGGCAGGCTCAGGGGACTCTATGGAATGCCGGAGATGGAATTCTGGTCAGTCGCACACAAGGTAAGGGTCTGTACTACCTCTCTGACTCCAAGAAATCCTTTTCATCTATCAATAAACGGAAATATTTAAAAGGATCAACTCCATCAGGATTGACCTCTGAGCACAGAAGTGCTTAACACCACTATGTATGGCCTAAAAATAAACCAAAAAAAAAAAAATCAAATAAAAAGGAGCTATTAGGGACAAGAGCAATTGTAAAATGGGTATGGCATTTGCCTTGCATATAGCTGACCCTGGTTCAATCCCTGCATCCCATATGGTCCCGTTGAGTGTAGAGCCAGAAATAACTCCTGATCACAGCCAGGTGTGGCCCCCAAATAAAAACTAACCAAACAAAAAAAGGAGTTATTATTACAAGAGATGTGATGCAGCTTACCCTTGGAAACCCAGCATTTAAAACTGACACTTCATCTGAAAAACTATTTGGCATCCTAACAAACTCTTTAACCTGATTATTTGGTGTTTTACTTCTAGGACTCTTAATTCTTTGGAATAAAGAAATAATCAGGAGGTCAGGGATATAGCTCAAAGGTGAGTCACTTGTCTTGCATGTATGAAGCCTTGGGTTCAATCCCTGGCACTTCAAAAAAAAAAAAAAAAGCCTAAGGGCAATTAAGAAATAATCAGAAGTGGGTAACAGACATGACAAATTCAGCATAAATTTAGTATGATACCAATCACTGTAGGACATCAGATAAAGTTAGTTTACCAAGTGAAAACACAAAAAAATTGCTCTCATTTCCAAACCTACTCCTAGAATGACAACACTGTAATATGTGGGTTTTCCACGTACAGGTACAGTTCCACGTACAGGTCATGGCATACATATGCTAGTATACGCTCTCCGGGCAGTAGGTAAACCAACAACCTGGTTTCACCTACTAGGCCACAATCTACACAACCAGTGTATGATTTATCTGACCAACTGATACATAAAATAATGTTTCTAACTTGGCATCATTAGCATATATAAACTTTCTACTTTTCTCCTGTCTGATCAGTTGAAAAAAGTCATTTCACTGTCTTAATGGTAAAATGATCTTGGAATTACAAAACTCGTATACGGTAACTATCAAGACTCCAATGGACATACGACAGCATGTGAGCGAAGTAGCAAGGTAGCTGCGAAGCGAGGGCTGGCTTAGGCAGTTAGCTTCAAAGCATACTTTGACAAGGCCAGGAGTCAAACCTGAATCTCTGTGTGCCCAAGTTCTGCCCTCCCTCTTTCAAGTGACTGGTATTTTCTGGCCAAAATTTTATTTATTTATTTTTGGTTTTTGGGTCACACCCGGTGATGCATCGTGGTTACTCCTGGCTCCTGGCTCGTGCACTCAGGAATTACTCCTGGCGGTGCTCGGGGGACCACATGAGATGCTGGGAATCGAACCCGGTCGACCGCGTGCAAGGCAAACGCCCTACCTGCTGTGCTATTGCTCCAGCCCCCTTGCCAAGATTTTTCCTGTGTGGGAATGTCTCAAGCCTGCCCTAGCCGTCCAACCAGCTCACCCTCCTCAGTAAATCAGATATGCCATTGCCTTTCCACACTCAGCTCCAGATTCGTCTCTAGGACACATACGTTCCTTGTGGCTGTTCATCTCGCCTGCCATGCCATGTGACCAGCACCAGGCTGGTTTAGACTGTCCCATCACGCAGAGTGGCTTTCCTTCTTCAGAGCTCCTGTCTCATGAGTATTACTACCCAGCAGCCAGCACCTAACAGGCCATCACTGTGTGCCCAGCGTTTGGGGGAAGAGGCATAAAAGCAGAGCGTGAGAGCGAAGAAACATCGCTGCTCTCCTTACCTTGTGAGGCCGGTGCTTCTCGTGTACGTGGAGGATGTGGATGCGGAGCCTGTCCCTCTTCTCAAAGGAGCGGTTGCAGAGCGAACAGGGAAATTTTCGATCCCCCTTGTCCACACAGGGAGTGTACTTGAGATGCTTATCTCGGTAGTATTTGTAGGTAAATACTTTTCCACACCTTTCACATCTGTAACCATCAGCAGACTCTGTCAAACACAAGGGGATTAAGTGCCAAGGGCTCTGGAATTTCCTTTCCTCATCTTACTTCCTCAAGATGATTTTTCCCTCTACAATGATTCTGTTTGTTTGTTGGGTTTGCTATGCAGCATGCAAGGTAAGGGCTCTCTACCTGCACTACTACGGCTCTGGTTTCTTCCTAAGAGGATTTTTAGAAAGCCTGATATTACAGAAAATTCTAAACATACAACCAAGATAAAATAATATAACGACAGGGGTTAGAGAAATAGCACAGAAGCTGAGGCGCTTACCTTACACGTGATGAGCCCAGTTTAATCTCCATACAGCATATGATCCTGAGCATCCCCCCCTCAAAATAAACCCTCACCTGTTCATTAGCAGGGTTTTTGACAACTACTAGAGCATAGCCAATTTTATTTCCATCTTCCTTGACTTCCTTCCATAATTATTTCAAAACTGATCTAATTATTTGATCTATAAATTCCTCAAACCCTTCTTTAAAAAAATAACATCTGTATCATTTATTGAAAATTTTGGAATTGGGGCTGGAGAGATAGCACAGCGGGTAGGGCGTTTGCCTTGCACGCAGCCGACCCAGGTTCAATTCCCAGCATCCCCTATGGTCCCCTGAGCACCGCCAGGTGTGACCCAAAAAAAAAAAATCTGTATTTAAAATCTTGGAATTCCTGGAGTGACATCTCCTACTCTATACTCCTGATATACCAAAAGTAACACATTTGATGGGGTGTAAAGTAGATGGCAACCAATCTCGATTTAAAAATATATATATATTTTAAATATATATATATATTTTCATATATTTATGCACACAAGGCTCAACCTGTAAAGACATGTTAGTGATCTCTTATACAAGGGCTTAATGGATCCAGGGTGAGATACAACAATCTTCACACACTTTCCTCTAAGGAAAATTTTTAGATCATTCTTAGTGGATTATTCACAACAAACAATACAAAATAAATTGCTTAGCTTCTGCTTTGGGAGCAGGCTTTGGGGTGGGGGGTGAAGTTTAAAATATGGTGGTGGGAAGGTATAATGCTCGTGGGATTAGTGTTGGAATATTGAGTGTAATAAATTATTGTGAACAATTTTTTAAAAATAAATTAATTTTTTTAAAAAAAGATAATATTTGGACCAGAAAGATAGCACAGGGGTTAATTGCCTTACATGCAGCACGCCTTGGTCTGATACTCAAAACAGCAAATAGTCACCAGAAGAAGTGACTCCTGAGCACTGCTGGATGTGGCCCCCAAACCAAACCAAATAGAAAAAGCATACCATAAGACTAGTGTCAAGCCTATACAATGAATAAATTCCTTAATAGAAATGCACATGTGTACATATACACACAAATACACATTTAATTATTTGAGTCAGAAATTATAATCATTTAAATTAAAAAGCAAAAAATAAAATTAAAATAAATGAAATTTATTTAAATTGTTCAATTTAGGATACAAAGTCTCCATATCCTTTCTGGCTGCTCTATCTCTTATATCTCTTTCAGAAGATTCTCTTTTTTTTCCTGAACGTTGAAAGAACCCCTGCTCCAGCCCAATATAAGAAAAGTTCAAAAATATACTTGTTAAGGCTAAACAGATAACACAGTGATTTAGGCACTTGCCTTAAACAGCCCACAGATGACCTGGGTTTAATTTCCAGCCCTTCCAGGAGCAATGCCTGAGCACAGATAGGTATGGTCCCGTGCTCCCATCCCCCTACACTTGTTACAAGGTTAATATAAAGAAATATGCGTTGACTTCATTCTTTTCTGATCAGACTGACTTAGAGAGTCGAAGCAGCTTCTGCAGAACAATGAAGGACACTCTATCCTACCCAGGCTTCCCAAGTGCTATTCCATTTGACCCTGTATGAGCCAGGAGTTTAGAATTCACTTTTCTGAATGCTGGTGGCAGATTACAGAGCTACAATCTTCAAGGATCTAGTAGGGATGGCAACGTTCGGGCTTCCCTAATACTTAGGGTGATTCACTCCAACACCTGGCATTCTTACCAATGAGTGACAGCACTGACAGAGGTAATAAAGGAGATGGAAGCAGGAGAAGCCAAGTTAGAGAGGGTGCAGCCGACTCTAGCAAAGGAGGTCCCCAGGTCCAGGGGTGTCTATGCATTGGAGGGAGGGGGGATGAGGAGAGACAGGGACCCCTATAAAAACACCCCTGCTGAGAGCACTCAGGATTCCAGAGGATCAAGTGGCATTGACTGTGAAAGCATCCCTCCCAAGGCCTCATTGTCTGGTCCTGACCAAGGAGAAAAGAGCAGGAGAGAGTGTATGAAAGTGTGTAGATGGAAATCTTTAGCATCAGCAGGGAGGCGTTCCAGTGGTTTGTGAGCAGACGGGTTTGTCCCAGTCACATTTAACAGGTGGCTAAGGAAAAAAACAGACATTAAGTAAATAACCCAGGGAGGGAACTACCGACCTCAGGACAAGGCAGGGCCCGGGCCAGTCTATCACTTTCATTGAGGTGCTAATGCTCTTCCAAAAGCCCTGCTGGGATGGTTTGGGCTCCAAGCTAGAATTTCCATTGGTCAGAATAAAATTACAAATACCTAATTTTCCTGCTTCCTGAGGAAGAGAGTCACGAGACAAATCATAGCATGAAGCCCAGTGAAATTCAGAACGGGCCCAATAATTAAAGTAAGAACAAATACTTGGGCTGAAATGACACTCCACCCTTACTTAGGAGGTTTAAACCTCATACTTCTACTCAGGTCCTCAGAACTAACTATGTCCAAGCCAAATTCTGTCTCTCTCCCCAAATCCCTTCATCTCAACGGATCCACTTTAGTCCAAGGATTTCTAAAAACAACAGGAAAATCAGAGTTCTCACTGATACAGTGTTGGCTAACAATTGAGAGTGATCTTCGCATTCCACACCTCTACAGCACCCCCACCCCAACACATGGGGGGGCTTGCATACTCCAAATCCGCCTGCATATGGTCCAGTTCCTTCCCTCCCACTGCATCTTGAAGAAAGCTTTTAAGACAAAGACAATTCTGAGAGGACAGATGAATTTTTCTTTCTTATTCTATCCCCAAACTTCCTTATTAACAGAAAACATATTCACTGAGAAGTCTCCCCCACAAATTAAGATACATACAGATTCCCTTCTGTACACTACCCAGAACATCTATCTATCCCTCCAATATAATATGGTTCAGAATTAGAGCCCAGGTGAACGTACCATCAATCAGACCTTCACCCTGTTCCACTTACATAACTGTGATCTTCAACATCTACCTGTTATTCGATGTTAATGTAATTAATGACTTTGCTGTAAAAGTGAAACTTTACACACTACACAAAGGCGTTTCGCCACATGCAAAACACACATCTTTCCCTTTGGATTATATCTCTGGCCCCAAAGATGTATTTTCCAGAAGAACATTACTAAGAAGTCCAAGCTTATAAACATTTATAAACATTTAAATGGTTTGATACAAAGTACTAAATAATATTTCAAAGGATATATGTATGTTAGTTCCATAAACTAGAAAATCTCACCATACCACTCCCACACAAGCCACATAATAAGAGTAGTCCACAAATACAGTGGAAATATCCTGCTAGATAGCTCATGAAAACAATTATTTCTAACAGACCCTCATTATCTGGACTCTTGCAAGAGACTCCTCATTATTCACCTTCTAATCCCTGGGGAACAAAGTCTTACCTCTGACTTCACTATCCCACACCTCCATAAACATCCTTTATTTCAATTTAATCCCATAGAAAGTTGCCCAAGTTAGTCCTAAAGTTTTCTTCCATTTCACACATAGTCTGGTCTGAAGACAGGGGGTATTAATAAATGTATTTCCTGTCCTAGAAGGATCTTAGTCAGGCAAGGACACAGAGTGCAGACTTTCTTTTACTGGTTGTTAAGCTTATTTGTCATAACACAATATCATGGGATCCCATATGATTCCACATATAGGTACAAAAAAGTAACACGAGGACCAGAGAAATAGTATAGTCAGCCAACTCCAATCTGATTCCCCAGAATCACATTTGATTCCTCACCCAGCTCTGGGAGTGATCCCCAAGCACAAAACATTGACCCAGTACTTCCATCTTAATTCCACCTTAAAATCAGTAGTTCCCAAACCTTTGTGTGGATAAGATCATATGGAAAGCTTATTTAAAATCCAAATCCAAGAAGCTCTCTCCTGCAGAGTGGTTTAGTAGTCCAGGGACCAGCAGGATAGAAAAGCACTCTCCAGGGCAGAGAGAATACAGTAGGGAGGGTGTTTGCCTTCAACACCACCCGGGGTTCAATTCCTGGCATCCCATATGGTCCCCTGAGCACCATATTGGTATTACTCAGGAGTAATTTATGAGTGCAGAGCAAAAAGTAAATCCTGAGCATTGCTGGGTGTGACCCAAAAATAAAAAAAAAAAAAACTCTCCAGGGTAAGGGAGATAGCTTGCAAGGTTGGAGAATCCCCCAACACTGTTGGGTGGAACCCACAATTTAAAGAAAGGAAGAATGCACAATTTTCAGTATCAGTTCTGAATGAGAATCTGCATCTTCTCAAGATCCCGAGGAATTCACACTTATATTAAAATTTGGTATTCTAGGGGCTAGAGAGAGAGTACAAAGGTTAAGGCTCTTACCTTGCCCCTGGCCAACCTTGGTCAATCTCCTGATACGTCCATATGGTACCCTTAAGCACCAGGAGTGATCCCTGAGTCCAAAGCCAGGAATAAGTCCTGAGCAAAGCTGGATTTATCACAAAAATAAAATAAATAAATCATGGAGATCCCAGTGGGGCTGGGGTATGGCTCAGTGCCAGATCTTGCAAATATGAGTCTGAGAGCTCAACCCCAGTATCACCTATAGGCACTCAGCACATACAGCTCAGCTGTCTGAGACCCTCAATCCTCAAAGAGCATGCAGTTCCAGCACTGCAGGCTGGTGTGTAAGCACTGAAACTTAAAGTATGTGACTCCAACCAGCAGGGTAACTAAAGATGTGTGAGTGCTGTGGTCAGGTACACAACCGCTGGTGATGAGGTTCACATGAGTGAACATCACAAGTGTGAGATTCTGGTAAATGCTGCAACCAAAACGTCCCTGCATGTGACTCTCAGTCATTGTAACAATAGAAAAGGGAAAACATAACCCGGTTCAGTTCCCAATATCACATATGGTCCCTGAGCGCCACCAGGAAAAAAGCACTACATATGGTTCCCGTGAGCACTGCCAGGAATAAGCCCTGAGCCGCCAGGGCTTAACCTCCCAAGCCCCTACACCTCCAGCCCCCCAGACCCCAGTCCCCCCCCCCACAATAGTTGGGAACACAAGCTTTGCAAGCAGGAGCCCCATGTTCTCTCTCCAGCACCACACAGTTCTCTAAGCACTGTTGGACGTTGTGCAGAAAATAAAATTTTAGTCTAGCTTGTTGTTTCTCAAACTTGACCAAGACTCATACTTAAAACAAGAGTAGGGGGCTGGAGAGATAGCACAGCGGCTAGGGTGTTTGCCTTGCATGCAGCCAACCCAGATTCGATTCCCAGCATCCCATACGGTCCCCTGAATAATCCTGAGTGCAGATCCAGGACTAACTCCTGTGCATTGCCGGGTGTGACCCCAAAAAAAACTAAAAACAAAACAAAACAAAAAACACCCGAGTAGGCATTGAGACCTCCCTCAAAATGTTCTATTCTATCTTATTCTACTTTATTCTTAGTGTCTCTTTTTTCTATAATGCTGGTCTTGACCACTACATTGATTTCCCACCCCATTAAGACACTGCAGACCACCATCGGAAAGATGGTCTGCCAGCTTGGACTTCGCTGTGTTAGCCTGAGCAGAGATGAATCACAAACTGGCTCACCTAAGGTTTCAATCCATTTATTTTTTTATTCTTGGGGGTTGGGAGGGTGGTGGGTGATCAAGGGAGAGAAGAAACGGTATCCTTGTCACTAGAAGGAGCTTCAGTAGCTTTGCACATTTGAGGGTGTTTTCCTCCAGCTGGGTACTGCCCCCCTGGTAAAGACACCCTCAGTTTAGTTTCCTGCATTAGCCTTTGGGGGAATTCCACAGGCACACAGAGAGGCTTTAGGCAAACTGCAGGACGGGGGGTTGGGCTGGGGAAATCAGTCCCATTCTTCCACAAAGTAGGGCTCCCTCGCTGCCAGGAGGCAGAGGCAAAGAAGTGCACTCACCTTCCGAGGGCCCCGCCGTCTGCTTTCCCTGCTCCATCACCTGAAGGCTCACGGGAATGTCCAGAAACTTTTCATAGCAGTCTCCGTACCACACCAGGAGCTCCTGGTTCTGATAGATCTCTTTGCAGCTTTCGTAGTAAATCTGCCCTTGACACTGCACCGCAACGAGGTTCTGCTCCTTGGGAAATCGGGCGCAGTTGACGTAGGACATCCAGTTCCCGGCACTGCCTTTGCCGTCTATGAAGTGGCTCAGACGGCCATCTTCAAAGATCTGGAGAAAACAAGAGAAGGCATTTGGAATGTACTTCTTTTTTGGTTTTGCTTACACTATAAATTTACTTATTAAAAAAATCTTATAACCCAAATCTAATAGCGTTCATTGAATATTTTACTGCTGCCATTATCATAAACAACCTTGGGATGAATAACTTCCAAATTTTGAAGTTTTTTTTCCCTCTTTGTGTGTGTATGTGTGTGTGACAGCAGTAAGAGACAGAATGAGAGAGAGAGAGAGAGAGAGAGAGAGAGAGAGATATTTGTGGGCTACACTTCGAGGTGCTGGGGAACTATTCTAGTTTTGTGCTGGGATGGGGGTAAAAGATTCCAGGGACTATGCAGTATGCAGTATTGGGGGATAAAACCTGGGTCTGCTGCATCCAAAGAATGCACTCAGGTTGCTGACCTATTTCTCCAGCTCCTTGGGCTAATTTTTAAAGATATATTTCTAGAAGTAGAAATTCGGGGTCAAGAGTCAGTATCTGATATAGTCTGACTAACTACACTACTAGCAACAAACCCCCTTCTACAGTCAAAAGCATCACCCCCCTCCTTTTAAATTTAAATAATTTTTTGGGGGGTGGGGGTGGGGGCAGGATTTGCCCAGTTTTGCTCAGGGGCCCATATGTGGTTCTGGGGATCAAACCCAGGCAGGTCTCATACAAGGCAAGCAAGTGCCTTCCCTGCAGTAATTTCTCTATCACCCCACCCCCACTTAGCTAATTTCATGGGCATTCGTCTAAAAATTTATTGTAAGCCTATGATCTGATACATATATACACGCAACACATTCTGCACATATAATTAATACACATTGCACACACAGTTTATTAATTCTATAGGTGCAAATTCTTTAAATACATATTTCCTGCTAACCTTCAGACTAAGATGACTACAACAGCATATAATCCATATTATTCATGCAAAGTTGTTGCATCTCATGGGGTAAATGCCTGCCTTTCCTTCCCTTTATATTGCAAAATAGGCAGCACCAACAGCCTTCCACTGCACCCCTCTCCCCAGCCAGGGTGCAAACACAGGCTCAGAGGCCAAGGTTCCCCCACACCAGCCTCCCTTCCCATTCCCCCCTTCCCCTGAGCCAACCCAGCAGAAGCAAATATGTTTGGGTGACCCAAGTCTCACCTCCCACATGAGAGAATTGTCTCCGTAGGTCTTAACTTCGCTGGCATTGACCACTTTTCCCTGAAAGGGCCCAAACCTGACTCCTTTGGCCATGATACTTGTGCAGAACACACCAAAATGTGGCACTTCACCAAAGTTCGTCTGCCTCAGGCAGAGACCTAAATAAAGGGAGAGCCAGGGCACACAAATTAAAAGGGAAACTGACAAATCATTTGTGAAACCTAAGCCTGGATACCCGAGAGACGTTACCTTCTGGTATTTGCAGAGAGTGTTTGTCCAGAGCTTGAGGAAGAGAATCAGACCCTAGAAAAAAACAGGATTTTAAATGTCACATGAAAGTCTGGAGACATAGTACTCTTGCACCCCATATGGTTCCTACTATCTTTTCGTGTGTGTGTGTGTGTGTGAGAGAGAGAGAGAGACAGACAGACACACACACACACACACATACACACACACTAGCAGTGCTTAGTGGTTACTCTGAGATTGCTTGCTCCGGGCAGTGCTGGGGACCTTGTGCTGGAGATTTAACCCTGTAGCACACGAGGCCAGCACCGTAAGTCCTGTACTACCTCTCCAGCCTCTCAGTCCACACCCTGCCCCCTTTACATGTACAATTTCACATGGGACTAGGAACAATTCTCGCAAGATTATGTATACACCCAGTTGGCACATTTAAAGAAGTTAAGAACCAGAGATTAGGGGCTGGAGCGATAGTATAGCGGGTAGGGCATTTGCCTTGCACACGGCCGACCCGGGGTTCGAGTCCCAGCATCCCATATGGTCCCCTGAGCACTGCCAGGAGTAATTCCTGAGTACGGAGCCAGGAGTAACCCCTGTGCATCACTGGGTGTGACCCAAAAAGCCCCCCCCAAAAAAACAACAAAAAACCTGAGTTCATTTTGATTTGACAGGATCAAGGTAGAGAAGGATGAGCCTCAACTCCTAAGAACTGGAGGAAGTTCTCTCCTGGCTAATTCGAATTATGCCAGGAGAATAGGACACATTCCGCGTTTCTCTCCCTACCCTCAGCTCCAGCCGAAACAAACCTCGGGAGCCATGCAGTTAAGTGAGGAACTGAAGCCAGGTCTTCCCAGGGCCCACCCATCTGCAGGTGCAAGCACACCCTCCCAAATGCCCTGAAGGGCCCCTTCTCCTCTGCCAACCATGCAACCCAGCTCCTTGACACTTACCTGGACCGTTGGTGGGTACAAAGAGTCCGGAAATGGCGTGATGCAGGGGAGCATTCTGCTCAGAGCTGGGGACCACCCCGTAGAGAACGAGGTGCAGGTCGTCCTGCGTGAAGTGATAACGATGAACCGGCGGCCCCTCGGGGTTCCGGAGCCTGGGGGCTTCCTCGGCCCGCTGACTGGGGGCGCTAGACACCAAGTGGGAGGCTGCCTTCCTCCCTTCGGGTACCAGGGGGGCCTCCACAGGGGGCGGCGGGGGAAGGCAAGCGTCGGGGGCGCAGCACTGGCTGCCGTCGTCGCGGCCACCCCCCGGGTGACCGAAGTCTTCGCCGCCGCCGAAGAAGTGCGTCACATCCCTGGGGAGCGGGGTCATTGGGTACCACGCCGGCAGCTTATTGTACCAGGACACATCGTAGAGCGGCTCCCGCGGGAGGGCCAGGCCGGGGCTCAGCAGCGGAGGCGCGTTGCGGAACACGAAGGGGGGTAGCACCTGGGGGGCGGGCGCGACGGCCTCCAGCTGCTGGAAGGTCTGCGCGTCCTGCCCCGGCACGGCGAGGCCGTTGGCGTAGTGGCCGTAGGGCGGGAAGGGCGCGTAGTAGGCGGCCAGCTCTTGGGGGCTGGTCTGCAGCTTCTCGGGCGGGTAGCACACCTGGTCCTGAGGCCCGGCCTCACCTGGCGGCTGCAGAGCCATCGGTGGGGCGATGCCAGGGAGCGCGCTCCTCGGTCTGTGGAAGAGCAAAGCGCTGCTGAGGACCTGGGACACGGCTTGACTCGCCACTGTCCCCGCCTGCCCAGCGGCCCGCACCAGAGCCGGCGCGGGGAGTTGGAGAAGTGAATCCCGGCTCATCCCGCACGCATGCCCCCCCCCAAAAAAAAAAAAACAAAAAAACAACCAAACGCAATACAAGCACCACCACCCTCCCACAGCCCCCAAACACAACGAAAATCTGCTAGGATCCAGCTGAAACCCAGTTCCCTCTAAGCGTTGCTTCTTCCTGCCCCTCTCCAAAGACGCCTGGACCCAGCAAGCTTGGTTTCCAACAACCCCGTCTCTACATCCGGCCCAAACCCGGCTCCTGCAAAATCTGCGGTCCAGTTAGTTCCCTTCCCTTCCCCCATCCTTCAGAGCTCCTTCCCGGGATGGACCGGGCTGGCCTGGCCCTCCTACTCCCGGCCGGGCCGTCCTGAGAGCTGGGGCGGCAGCCGTCAGCGCCCGACCTTCCCGGGTCCCCGGCTCCCAGCCGAGGTGACACGCCCCCGGAGCAGACGTGGGGGTCCTGGCTTCAAACCCGCGTCCAGTCCCCACGGACTCGCGTGATCCGGGCTCTAGGGGTAAGAGACGGAGCGCCTCTTTGGGAGGCCTACGGCCCGCGCGCAATTTCCCACGAGACCCACGAGTCTGGCCACGTCCACCCCGGGCCCTTCCAGAAACACCAAATCCCCTGGCAGCTTCGGGGGGCGTGGGGTCACCTCTGGGGAGCCGGCGAGGACGGACGCGGTAATCGAGGTGCGAGAGGCCAGGTTCCCCACCTGCTGTCGCCTTCCCCCTAACCGAAGCGACGCAAATCCCCCCGCGGCTCCAGACCCACCTCCCTCCGGGGCGGGCAGGGCTGGAGGGCGCGATCAATGAGTCCAATAAGGAAGCCAAGCGGGGTCGTGACTCAAATTAAAGAACAGGGGGTCAGCCGAAGAGGTCAGCCGCGACCCCGACATCTGCCCGCCTCCGCCTCCAGCGGCAGGGGGTCCCAGGGACCCCCGCAACTCGGAGAGGGGGGCTCGAGGGCCCTTTAAGGAGGAAGAGTCCCCCCCCCCAAAGGGGAAAGCCACCGGCCCCGAGGGAGTGCGGGCAGCCACACGACGACAGTCCCGGACCACCGCCGCGTCCCCGGCCGGCACCCACCTTCGACAGCGCCACCGAGCGGGAGCGTGCAGGGAGCCGGCGGGCGGCGCGGGTTCGAGGCGGGCGGGCGGCGCGCGGGTTTAAGAAGGCGGCGGCCGGGGCGGCGGGGCTTAGGGAGGTCGAGGGTGGGGAAGGGACGCGGCCTGAGCGGGTCCCGGGGTCGGGGTCCTCCCCGCCCACCGCAGCTATTGGCCCGCGCTGGACTCGCCCCCAGACCCCACCCCGGGCCCCTGGGGGGTCGGACTCGTAACTCGGCTCGAAAGCTCGCCTGGACCCGGACCGGGCTTGATCGCCGCCGGCTTCCCGAGACGTTCCCTGGGTCTCTCCCGCCGCGATGGGTGGGGGGTCGTATTGGCCAGGGTCCCCGCGCCCCCCTGTGCGCTCGCAACCCACCCCACAGGCCCCCCTCAATCCTGCTCTTTCTAATTCCCTTGAACCGATTTGGCCGACGGCAGCAGCGTCCGAGCCCCGGGTCCAAGGACACCTCGCTAGGGCGCTGGGCCTGGGGCGTGCAGGGTGCCGCCACCTAGACGCCGTGGGTTCGCGGCCCGGGCACTCCCGAGGTTCGGAGCCGGGTGGCGAGAGGGGTGTCCGCTTTATTTTAGGCGCTTGGCCGCCGCCGGGACAGTCCCTCCGCGCTGCCACTGCAGTTCCTTCCCGGGGGAAGGTTTGCAGCCGGGAACGGGCAGGGCTGGGGAAAGCCTGGGCCAGACCTTTGCGCGGCGAAAGACCTCATTTAAAGAAAACAAAAAAAATTCCCCAGGCGGACCGATGAGGCAAAGAAAGGAGTACTTAGGTGCGTTCACATTCACCTGGGGACGCTGGACTGGGTAGGAGAAACGCCGGAGAGGCCGGTGACCCTGGCCGGGGCGCGCACCACTCCGGCCCCAGCCTCGTCTCGGCAAAACGGAGCGCACGCCGCGGGCGTGTGCGCGTCGCGGGCCACGGGCGCGGGGCGGGGGATGGGGGGTGTCGCGGTCCCTAAAAGCCGAGGGAAGGGGCCCGCGACGGCTCCGAGACGCCGCCTCCGAGGCCCTCCGGCCGGCGGCACGAGGGTGTGGGGGGTTCGAGCGACGCTTTCCCCACCCCAGGCCCCGCCTTCGGGGACGCCGCGCGGGGTACGCACCGGCTTCCTCGGGCCTCCGACCCGAACTCGCAGCCTTCGCCGACGGCTCGTCCTCGCGGGGAGGAAGACGCGGGACCCCCACCCCCCGTCCCCGACCTGGGAGTCCGTGACACTCGTCGCGTGGTCTGCCCGCGCGGGCACCGTCCGGCCGC
Source organism: Sorex fumeus (assembly GCF_029834395.1). Taxonomy (NCBI): domain Eukaryota; kingdom Metazoa; phylum Chordata; class Mammalia; order Eulipotyphla; family Soricidae; genus Sorex; species Sorex fumeus. Next base: position 29,090,562 of record NW_026606059.1, on the reverse strand, counting down.
GCGCCCCGACGCCCGGGATGCACCCGCGCCGCTCACGGCCGGGGGCGTCGGGGATGAGGGTGGGGCTCTGCGTGGCGGGTCCGGGGTGTTGCCTCCCTTCCCTCCGCCCCAGTTCTTCGTTATCTGGGCTCACCGAGAGGAGACGGGACTCGTCGAACCTCGCGCCCGCGTCCCCGGGAAGGCGCGTGTCGTGGAGAGATGCTGCCCCGCGCTCCTTCCGGGGGGCTGCCCGCCGCCGGGGCTGGCTTCCTCCCAGACTCCCCCAAGGCTTTACAGACTCGATACGCCGATACGTGAGTGGTCCGCGGCCCTCACGGCCCCAGGAGGCCCACTTTTAGTGCACTCATTGCTGGTAGCTCGGTTTTCGCTTATATTTACTTACGGTAGTGGCAGAAGCAGCGCGCACGTTCTCTTCGAGCGTTGTTTTGCAAAGAATCTGGAAGTTGACACGCACAGATTTGGAAAGTATTAACTTGCCTGTTTAACGAACTTACGAACATTCGGGCGGGGTGGGGTTAGGGGAGTGGAAGTCTTTGCTGACACCATCCCCTCCCTATTTTCCAGAGATAATGGTGATAAATAATTTGTTTTTTTCTTACCTCCCTCTTATACAAGACTTACTTTTTTTTAAATTTTTTTTTATTTTTTTTGCTTTTTGGGTCACACCCGGCGATGCACTGGGGTTACTCCTGGCTCTGCACTCAGGAGTTACTCCTGGCGGTGCTCAGGGGACCATATGGGATGCTGGAAATCGAACCCCGGTTGGCCGCGTGCAAGGCAAACGCCGTACCCGCTGTGCTAAGTCCCCCCAAATTTGCTTTTGCTGGAGAGATAGTACTGGGGTTAAGGTGCTTGCCCTTCACGTGGCAGCTCCGCCACCGCATATGGTTCCCTAAGAACCTTCTTGTGTGTATTCCCCCCCCCCCCCACACACACACCCACCCAAAAGAAACCGTACCATTTTTGGTTTGTTTTTGTTTTGGGGCCACACCCGGAGGTGCTCACTTACTCCTGGCTCTTACTCCTGACTTACTCCTGGCAGAGCTGGGAGGAAAGGGCTCCCAGATGGAGTGTTATTTATTAAAATAAAAATTACTTTAAAATCATACATACTTTAATGCAATTCCAATCTGCTACTAGCATTAGAGCATATATCAGTACATTATGCATTATGCGCTCTCTCTCTCTCTCTCTCTCTCTCTCTCTCTCTCACACACACACACACACACACACACACAGCGGTGTTCAGTGTTTTTTTCCTGGTTTTGTGCTCAGGAATCACAACTGATTCCAACTCAGGTCTACGGCGTTCAAGGCAAATGCCCTACTTGCTCTGCTATTGCTTTGGTCCCTGGCTTTTTTTTAAAATTTATTGAATCACTGTGGGAAAAGTTACAAAGCTCTCAGGTTTAAGTCTCGGTCATGCAATGGTCATGCACATTTCCCTTCCTTTATTTTTCACCACCAGGAACTCCAATATACCCCCCTCCTGCCCCTCTCAATGCCTGTGAGGCAGATGAATTCTAATTAACACTCTTTCTACTTTGATTAGATTCATTGTTTTGATAAAAGATGCACCATTATTGTTTAGTGGTCCCTAGCTTTAAAAAAAAAAATGGTACAGAAATTCACTTAAGGGAGTATCCTTAGCTTTTCAGCCTCCTCTTAAAAGTTGCTCCCAGTTTTTCAAGACTTTTGGGAGCACTGTTGTATACTTAAGTGCCTATGGAATGAATACCAAGGTGTGAAATTATTCATTCAGTAGGTATCAATAGTGAATGTATTGATAGGTACTTCAGACAGTACCAAGATATCTATCTAATCTATCCATTTATATATGTAGATAGGTAGATAGATCTCCACCAATAATAACTGTAAGTCCCTCTTCTCCTGCCTTAGTCCACTATTGATTTTTGCCATTCTGTTACAGCTGCCTGTCTTAAACATGATGTGTGGCATCTTCTTTTAACTTGTCTTTTAGTCACTTATCCCCCACCCCCCAAAACTTCCTGAACTCTATCTGTGATGTGCTGGATATCAGGTCAGATTCTAAAAGCACAATTGTGAATAAAGTGTCCTGTCCACTCTCCTCAGTGTCTTATGAAGATGAGAAGTGTTTGTGTTATTGCTAGATGGACATGTAATAGGAACTGTGATGGGTGCAAAGAAGAAAGGAGCAATGAAAAGAAAGAAAATGTCTCAATCTAGGCTAGGCAGCTAGGTAGGTTCACCTGTCTTAGGAAAACAGAAGGAATTAATAGTTACTTAATAAACGAAGTGATGGCAGCAGTGGAAGTCTGTATCAAGGATTCCTGACATCAGGAGGGAGCCGCAGCTCTGCTACCTTGAAGGAGCAAGACTGATTCACACAACTTTTGGATGGTAAGGAGAGGACGCAGCTGGTAGACAATCGGCAGAGACCAGGGCCAGGTCTTGCCAGGAACCTACAACCTGGAAAGATCCAAGTATTCATATATTCTTATTTGCAAGTCTTTAGTGAGTAACAAGAAGTCTTGAAGAGACTAAGATGCTGTCACAGGGGCTGGAGCAATAGTACCGTGAGTAGAGTATACTATTGCCTTGCACGTGGCCGACTTGGGTTCAATCTCTGGTACCACATATGGTCTCTCAAGCCCTGCCAGGAGTGATCCCTGAGTGCAGAGCCAGGAGTAAGCTCCAGACACCATTAAGTGTGTCTTAAAAACCAGGAAAAAAAACAAAAGAAGAGGGGCTGGAGTGGATAGCACAGCGGGTAGGGCATTTGCCTTGCACGTAGCCGACCTGGATTCGATTTCCAGCATTCCATATGGTCCCCTGAGCATCGCCAGAAGTGATTCCTGAGTGCATGAGTCAGGAGTAACCCCTGAGCACGGCCAGGTGTGACCCAAAAAGCAAAAAAATAAAAAAAAGAAGCAGCAGCTATTGGAACCATCAGTATGCTTCATTCCTTAATCATCTCAGTATAAATATCACATAATTGTTTTCCCATTAAGATAAAATTTATATGTCATGAATTGCAGACATCTTTGCAAAACCTGAGTTTGGACAGCGCATAAGTCAGTTTCTCTGCAGTCCCTATCGATCTCTGACCCTAGAAAGTCTTGAGCGCCACCCTCAGTGAGCCCTGGGTCTGGCCAGCACAGAGCCAGGTGTCTTGCGCTCCTTTTCTTTAGCTGGGCTTTGCCTGTTGTACAGCACTCCATCGATGGGATCATGGGATCGCAGGGAATGCAGTGTTTGGTGCCCTTTCAGAGCGGTGGCTCTCTGCCAGGAAAAGTGTTAATGCTTCTTGAAAAAAAAAAAAAAGTCATGCAAGGAATAGAACACATTCATATCCCATTGCAGGTGACTATTACAAGAGGCTTATTTGAAAGAGTTCATGGCCTTGAAGTCTGACCCCCCCTCCCCCCCATCACCTTTAATGGTTTCCTTTGCCAGGAGTTGATTTGTCGTGGGTGACTCATCCTGCTAGGCCACAGGGGTCAGAACTGCATCTCTGCACCTTGCCTGTGGGGGCTGATTTCATCTGCAGTCTCCGGCATCTCTGGGAGAGGCTCTGGTGCTTCCCAGACACAGGCTTCTGTTGATCTGGTTTGGTTTGGGGGCCGCACTCACCAGGGCTCAGAGCTTACTCCTCATTTGGTTCTTGGGGTCACTCCTGGCAGTGCTTAAGGGACCTTTGCGGTGCTGCAGATCGAACCAGCGTCCTTTGCATGCGAGCCAAGTGCTTTAACCACTGCACTATCTCTCAGGCCCTGAAAACACTTTTTTTTTTAAGTGTAATTTCACATCTGTCTCATGAATTCTTTGATATTGGAGCTGCTTTTCACATTCTGTGATGGCTGAACTCCCTCCAAAGTCCTGGGGTTTTTGCTTATCCTAAGAGCACTCTACTCAGGGTAGATGATCAAATAGGGCATTTCTCCTAAATGCCGCCTCTCTCTTTCTCTCTCTCTCTTTCTCTCTCTCTCTTTCTCCTCCCCCTGCCCCCCATTTTTTGTTCCAGGGATTGAACCTGGGAGTTGTCTCAGACATCTGAAGCATGTGGAAATGCGCTCTACCACTGAACTACATTTCTGGTCCAGCACTAGTTTCTTTGGTGTCTTAAGAGTAACTTGAAGTTCCTTGACCTTGACAGGCATTAGAAAACCTTCATGGGGACTGGAGCGATAGCACAGCGGGTAAGGCATTTGCCTTGCACCTGCCAACCCGGGTTCGATCCCCGGCATCCCATATGGTCCCCCAAGCACCGCCAGGAGAAATTCATGAGTGCAAAGCCAGGAGTAACCCCTAAGCATTGCTGGGTGTGACCCAAAAAAGAAAAAAAAATAAATAAATTGGCTTCAGAAAAAAAAAAAAGCAAAACCTTCATGTTTGTCCTTCTTTCTTTCCTTTTTTTTTTTTTTTTTTTTTTTGGTTAAGAAGCAGAATGTATTGCAGTGGGTGGGCTGGGGTAGGGAGTGGGGACTGGAGGAGGCAGGGATGCAGTGCCTGCCCTGAGTCCAGGGCCCACGATTCGGGATGTTTGCTCCCACAGCCATCTGGAATGAGCTGCTTCTCGGCCACCACATCTCCCCCCAACTCATCTGCATTCAGCTTGGTAAAGCCCTACTCCTTGGAGATGTGGATCTTCAGGCTACCGGGAAGCTTGAACTTGGCCCAGCACAGAGCCTCAGTCACATGTTCCTTGTTCTGCAGTTTGGTGAGGATGGACATGGTGACTCGGCCAATCCCGGTCGTTTCTATTTGTGTGTGTGTGTGTGTGTGTGTGTGTGTGTGTGTGTGTGTGTGTGTGTGTCCATACCTTGCAATGCTCATGGGTTCCTCCTGGCTCTGCACTCAGGAATTACTCCATGCAGTGCTCTCCATAGGAGATGCTGGGGATCAAACCTGGCTTGGCCGTGTAGAAGATAAATGCCCTCCCCTCTGTACTCTGGTCCTGGTTATTTCTCTGTTGTGATATGTGCCCCTCTCACTGGTGGGAGATGTTGGCTCATTGTTGTTTTGATTTGCACTTCCTTGATAAGATTTTTTTTTAATTTTTTTTCTTTTTGGGTTACTCCTGGCTCATGCACTCAGGAATTACTCTTGGCAGTGCTCAGAGGACCATATGGGATGCTGGGAATAGAACCCATGTCGGCCGTGTGCAAGGCAAGCACCCTACCCTCTGTGCTATCTCTCCAGCCCCTCCTTGATAAGTTTTAATGAACACTTTTTTTTATATGCCTATTAGCCATCTCTATTTCTTTTGGGGGGAAGCATCTTTTCATCTCCTCTCCCCATTTTTTTTGTTTGTTTGTTTAATTTCGGGCCACACCTGTTGCTGCTCAGGGCTTACTCCAGGCTCTGCACTCAGATATCACTCCCAGTGGTGCTCAGGGGACTCTATGGTGTACCAGATATCAAATCCAGTTTAGTTGTGTGCCAGGCAAATGCCCTACCTGCTGTGCTATCACTCTGGCTCCATCCTCTTCCCATTTTTTTTTGTTTGTTTGTTTTTGTGCCATACCTGGAGATGCTCAGTGGTAACTCCTGGCTCTGCAGTCAGGATTTGCTCCTGGCAGGGCTCAGTGAAACATATGGAGTACTGGGGATCAAATCCGGGTCAGTTCCATGCAAGACAAATGCCTTACTTACTGGACTATCTCTCCCCATTTTTGGATGGGGTTTATATCTTAGATGCTAGTCCTTAATCTGAAGCAGTGTACGTAAATATTTTCTCCCATTGAGAAGGATATCTTTTATCATATATATGCATTTTTTTAATTTGTTTGTTTTGGCCCACACATGGCAGTGCTCAGGGTTTACTCTCGCCTGTGTGCTCTGGTATCACTCCTGGTGGGCTTAGGGGACCATATGGGATACCAGGGAATAAACCCGGCTCAGCTGTTGGGAGGCAAGCATCCTGTCCACTGTAGCTGTACTATTGCTCCAGCCCCTCTTTTCTTTCTTTTGGCCAGACTTTCTTTTGCCATGCCAAAACTTGTTTCAGGATTCAGAACCCAGATTCAGGCCCTCAGCTGTACAGACAATTGGTGTGACAAAGAACCCGGATGCATAAGGTAGAGGAAGAAGACTTCAGGCTAAAGAACACCTACCCTGCCAACAATTCTTTTCTTTAAAAAAGAAAAAGAAAGAAACTGGATTTATATCTCAACAGTCATGAAGTTAACTCCAAGGGGATTAAAGATTTTGAGGAATGTTTCAAATACATTGAGAAAAGCTGGCGGAACTTTCTGGGATGGGTCTCAGAGGTGTCTTCAATGATTTTACTCCAATGGTAAAGAGAACAAATCCAAAAATAAACAAAAGGGCTACAGCAAATTTTAAAGGTCTCCTTCCTTCCTTCCTTCCTTCCTTCCTTCCTTCCTTCCTTCCTTCCTCCCTCCCTCCCTCCCTCCCTTTCTTCCCTCTCTCCCTCCCTCCTTCCTCCTTCCCTTCCTCCTTCCCTCCTTCCCTCCCTCATCCCTTCCTTCCTTCCTTCCTCCCTCCCTCCCTCCCTTTCCTTCTCTTCCTCCTTCCCTCCTTCCCTCCCTCATCCCTCCCTTCCTTCCTTCCTTCCTTCCTTCCTTCCTTCCTTCCTTCCTTCCTCCCTCCCTCCCTTCCTTCCCTCTCTCCCTCCCTCCCTCCTTCCTCCTTCCCTTCCTCCTTCCCTCCTTCCCTCCCTCATCCCTTCCTCCCTCCCTCCCTCCCTCCCTCCCTCCCTCCCTCCCTCCCTCCCTCCCTGCCTCCCTCTCTGCCTTCCTTCCTCCTTCCCTCCCTCCCTCCCTCCCTCCCTCCCTCCCTCCCTCCCTCCCTCCCTCCCTGCCTCCCTCTCTGCCTTCCTTCCTTCTTTCCTTCCTTCCTTCCTTCCTTCCTTCCTTCCTTCCTTCCTTCCTTCCCTTCTGTTTTATACCATGGCCAAGATTTTGGGGAGCATTTCCCTTAGAACCTTTTGCCCAGGATTATCTTTTTAGAAGGACCTTCTTTTGGGGTTCGGGGGCTGGGGACACACACACCGGGCTTAGTCCTGGCTCTGAATTCAGGAATACTTCTAGAGGAGCCCAGGGGCCACATGGGATGCTGGGGCTGGAACCTGGGTCCTCCCCTTTTACTCCCCTTTGCTCCTGCCCCTTAGAGGACCTTCTGTCTTTGTCCATCTCATGATTGCAGGAGCTCCACAATGGGAGGGAGGCTGCCGAGAGACTGCCCATTTGCCCAGATGAAAGTTTTCTACTTTATTTACTTTTTAAACTTTAAGTGCGTCTGTTTATTTTTTATTTGGCCCTGTTTCGACTGTTCCCAATGGTGGTAGGGGGCCATTCTTTGCTCTGTGCTCAGGAGTGACCCCTGGTGGTCCTCAGGGGAACATATGTGGTACCTAGGATCTGAACCCCGGCTGGCCTCATGCCAGGCAAGGGCCTTCTGCATTTCCTTTCTCCAGCCTTCATTTGCATTTATTTTATTAAAAAAATTGTTCTTGGCCCCTAAGCATTTTTACCCCTTTATTCTCTTCTAGGGGCTGGAGTGATAGCACAGTGGGTAGGGCGTTTGCCTTGCATGTGGCCGACCCAGGTTCGATTAAAGCAGGTGAGTAAAAGGTCGGTATTTGAGGGCGGGAGAGGTAGTCCAGGAGGTAAGGCACTTGCCTTGGATGTACCTACAGTGGCTGCAAATCTAGTTTGATCCCTGGTTCCCAGTATGTTCCCTTGAGCACTGCCAGGAGTGATTCCTGAGCACAGAGTCAAGAGTAAGCCCTGAGCAATCCCAGGTGTGGTCTCAAAAACAAACAAACAAACAACAAACAGTAGCTTTATATTTGGGTTTAGCCTCTCAGTTTGCTTGGGTGCATCTACCAACTCTGCCATTGTAACAGAATGGCACCAGAGAGGTAGCATGGTGGTGTCGGCTCTTGCCTTGCATGTAACCAGCCCAGGTTAGTTCCCCAGAACTGCATCTGGCAGGGCCAGGCGTAGCTCTAAACACTACTAGGTGTAGTCCCCAAACCAAACAACTTCACTTAATCACTTAACTTCCCGTTAGTCCTCGATTTGCTCGAGCGGGTGCCAGTAACGTCTCCATTTGTCCCTGTCGCGTGCTAGTGTAGCCCAATGACATCTGTTCGCTCTGGGAACATGAAGAGCCTCAAACCGATCGTTTATGATCTTCACGAAGAAGTCTGACCATCTGGTAGGTGGGCGGCCACGCAGTCTTTTGACATCCCGTGGAATCCAGTTGGTAACAGCTCTAGTCCAGCGGTCGTCTTTAAATCTCATTACATGACCATCTGATTTTTGATACCTTGGCAAACGAGACAGCGTCCCTGATTCTTGATCGTCGACGGATGTCAGAACTCCGGATTCTTTCTCTCATTTGAGTGAAACGTGATATTCCAAGCATAGCTCTTTCTATTCTTCTTTGGGAGACCTGAATAGCGTTCTCATCCTGTTTGCATAGGGCCCAGGTCTCTGAGGCATATGTTAATGCAGGAAGAACAGTGGAATCAAAGAGATGTGCCCGGAGCCGGAGGTTCTTCATCCTCTTAGCTATTTCTCATACCAAACCAAACAACAAAGCAAAAAGAAAAAAAGAAAAAAAGAAAAAGAAAAAGAAAGGGCACACATTGCAGCTTTCAGATGCTTTGTGACTTTGGATGTATGGTTTCATGAGAGTATTTTTGGCCAAACTTGTGCTCAGGGATCATTCCTGGAGGCCTCAGGGGACCACTTAGGGGTGTCAGGGTACTGGGGATTGAACCTGGGTCAGCTGTATGCAAGACAAGTGCCCTACCCACTGTGCTACCACTCCAGCCCCTCACAAAAGTTAGTAAAATGAACATGAAGTTGGAAACATCTTCATTTGCATGCTTTTGTTGGGAATATGTCATCATTATGAGATCACCTAAGTCTGCTCACAAGAAGGGCCTATTCTAGCTTTTATTTTCCAAGTCCTTGATTTCCACCTTTATTGTTTGTCAATAATAAAGGGTAACGTGGCAAAGTCATATTCATCTTTGCAGCTCAGACAGGGTCTGTGGGCGATAGCTAAACTCCGCTACTTAGACTAGGTATCTCTGTAAAGGCTGCACTACCCTCTGTGCTTTTCTTCTCCCTGGTGGGTCTCTGGAGACATAGTGTTTTCCAGATCCTTCCAATCAAACTCTTTCAAACCAAGGTTAAGACCCTGAATTATCTTTTCCTGTGTGCAGCTTGATGTCAAGGAGCCTGAAATCACATTTATGCTAGATCAGGGAGGTTGAGCTCGTGGCTTCTCTGGTCTATCCTAAGTTCTTTTCTTTTTTGGGTCACACCCAACTGTGCTCTGAGCTTACCCTCAATTCTGTGCTGCAGGGATCACTAGGGGTGGGACTTGGGGGACCAATTGGGTTGCCAAGTATTTAACCCTGGTCGTTTGCATACAAGACAAGCTCCTTACCTGCTGTATTATCTCTCCAGTCCAAGAACATAATTTTTGCCCATGGAGTTGTGGGCTTGGCTGGGTTGACTCCAGGAGAACTGATAAGTCAGATGTTTGCTGTGTGCCTCCCACTCCGCCCCCAGAGATCTGTGAGTCTCTGTCCATAGACCTAAGAACTACAGCCCCCAGTGTTGAACGTTTTTGGTGCTATCTTCCTTCTAAAACTAGTACTTATGCACTTAAAGTTAGAGGAATAATAGACTTCATAAGGCAAATACAATCTCGAAGGACCCTGGCTTAGTGGCAGGGGGCACTTAAGGTCTGCTGTCCATGTTTTGTTCTTTCTCTAGTTTGAGCCAGTTGTAGAACGCAAAAGACGAAAACTTAAAAACTAAGGTTAGCTATGACCATGGTCTCACCAAGTTTTAGAAAATTAGGAGTACTCCAAAGCACAGATTTTGGTCCAGGGGTATGGTGGGAAGCAGTATTTGAGGGTCCCGAAGGTGTAGAGTCAGAACCATGCAAGGCCCCCTGCTCCCCTAAGGCATCCTGGAGATTGTTCTACAGAAGTCCCCAAATAGGAGCTACAAGAGAGCTCAGCTGCAGGAACACAGGCTTCTACTGCAGGAGACCGTGCGGTCACCTGCACTGTGCATGCTGACTGATGTATAGAGGTTTTACCTTCCAGAGAGATGGTGCAGCAGCCTGTGTGCTTGCTTTGCACGCAGCAGACCCCTACCCGTGGCCTACCCATTATCTCCGGGAGTCATCACATGGGGCAGAGCTAGGGGCTAATCCCCGAGCAGTGCCAGATGTGGTCCCAACAAAACAAAGAGGGGCTAGTGTTCCTGGCCCCCTCTCTCTCTGCACAGTTACACCAGGGAAGCAGCAGGAGCTAAAATCCTGTGTCAGGAGGTGTGCTGGGGGGTGGGTGGTGGTGGGTGGTGGTGGTGCATGGGGCTGGGTGTGGTGCAGAGGTAGAACAATCTATGGTGCCCCAAACTTTGTGTGTGTCTATGTCTTGGTGTGTGTGCATTTAAAAATCCCTGGCAAACACTAACTAAAGTGTCTGAGCAATGCAACCTAGTATGAGGCCTTTGGCAAGTGCCACAACTAAAACTGGGTGACCGCTGTGAGCATGGAAGCTAAACCTGTCACTGTCACTGTCACTGTCCTCCTGTTGTTCATCGATTTGCTCGAGCAGGGCCAGTAACATCTCCATTGTGACACTTGTTACTGTGTTTGGCATATTGAATACATCACAGGTAGCTTGCCAGGCTTTGCCATGCCGGGAAGCTACCAACCCCCCCCCCAAAAAAAAAGTCCAAAAGTACATTGTACAGCATTATAGCCAAGCGTGTACACCTCCTGGTCATTGAAACAACAATATAAACAAATTCTTCGTCAGCTTGGGCCATTAGAAGAGGGAAACGACATACTGTGAGCAGGGCAGACAATATAAAATACCCAGCGGGGCTGGAGAGTTAGTGCAGCGGGTATGGCATTCACCGTGCATAACCGGCTGACCCAGGTCAATCCCTGGCGTCACATAGGGTCCTCCCAGCACCACCAGGAGTGGCCCCTGAGCACAGGGCCAGAAGTAAGTCTTGAGCACTGCTGGGTATAGCTCCCGCAGAAAACAAAACAAAAATATTATCCAGGGCCAGGGAGATAGCTCAGTGGGCTGGAGTGCATGTTGCCCCAAAACACTATCCCCCCCACACAAAAATTAGTATTATTGTTATCCACAGCGGGGGATTCGGGTGACCGGGAGTTTGTTAGTGGGATCTGTGATAGCGGTTGTAATAGTGCACACGTGTGCCTTTTTTTGCGCAGGGCTCACTGTGGGCTTGAATGGAATCACAGTGCGGGAATGTGCCGGGCTTCGCCCCCATAGTGTGCAGGGCGGCGGGGGGTGGGGTGGGGTGGGTGTCTCATGGGGTGGGGGGAATCGCCATGCAGCGTAGCAGGAGGGAGGGCGCTGAGCAGCGCACCAAAGTACTGGGCACCGGGGGAAACCCCGCACAGCGCACGCGGATCGGGCTGACGCTGTTAGAACCAGGGAGGGAAAAATCTTTCTCCCGCAAGGTCTCTGCAGCGCCCTCTGGTGACAAGGCTTCCAGGCCAGCCGGCAGTGATTTATTATTTTTATTTATTTATTTATTTATGCTTTTTGGGTCACACCTGGCTATGCACAGGGGTTACTCCTGGCTCTGCACTCAGGAGTTACTCCTGGCGGTGCTCAGAGGACCATATGGGATGCTGGGAATCGAACCCGGATCAGCTGCATGCAAGGCAAATGCCCTACCCGCTGTGCTAGCTCTCCAGCCCTTAGCTGGCAGTGATTTAAAGGGTTCAGGCTTAGCTTGCTCAAAGCAGAGAGGGGAAATTTGGGGCTCAGAGGGAAAAAAATAATGTCGACAACTGGCATAAACGGTCACAGGCAAATGCAGGCTATTTATTTATTTATTTGCCAACCGAGACTTAATTTCCTTGCTTATTTTATTCTTGGTTTTTGGGTCACATCTAGTGGTGCTCAGGACTTTCTCCTGGCTCTGAGTACACGATGACTCCTTGCTGGGGCTCAGGGAACCGTGTGGGGTGCCCAGTGATAGAACCTGGGTCAGCTGCATGCAAGGCAAGTGCCCTTCCCGCGGTGTTATATTCGATTAGTTTGTTGTTTTGGTGCCATGCCTGGTGATGCTCAAAGCATACTCCTGACTCTGTACTCAGGGATCACTCCTGATGGACCTAGGGGATTATATAGGGTGCCAGGACCAAACCCAAATAAGACACATGCAAGGCAAGCTCCCTACCTGCTGTACTATTGCTTTGGACCCCCCGAATTTAATTTAATTCATTAAGTTTGGCTTTTTGGGGGCTGGAGCGATAGCACAGCGGGTAGGGTGTTTGCCTTGCATGCAGCCAACAAGGCCAACCCGGGTTCGATTCCCAGCATTCCATATGGTCCCCCGAGCACCGCCAGGAGTAATTCCTGAGTGCATGAGCCAAGAGTAACCCCTGAGCATCATCAGGTGTGACCCCAAAAGCAAAAAAAAAAAAAAGAGAAAAAAAAAGCTTGGCTTTTTGGGTCACACCCGGCAATGCTCAGGTGTTACTGAGTGGTGCTTGGGGGACCATATAGGATGCTAGGAATCGAATCCAGGTTGGCCGCATGCAAGGAAAATACCCTCCCTGCTGTACTATTGCTCCGGCCCAGAATTTTATTTTTCACAGGAGCCACTGCCAGCATTGCTCAGCCCAGGGGGTACACCTGATTACTCAGCATGTGGCTGGATAGTGCTCAGTGACCATCTGGACTCCACTGTACAGTGTTCAGTGTAGATTAAGTTTCAGAGGCTAGATTAAGTCCTTCACATGTGGCCGTCCACTTTTCCCAGCACTGTTTTTCAAAATCTATCTTTTCCCCTATTGTGTGTTCTCCCCTCGTTCATTAAATTGATTATCCATATATGTGTGATTGTTTCTGAGATCTCTAGTCTGTTTTGTTGATTGTGTTTGTCGTTGTTGTTGGTTTGTTTTTGCTCTGTTTTGTTTTTTGGGTGATACCCAATGGTGCTCAGGGGCCACATGTGATGTGAGATTTGTGTGTGTGTGTGTGTGTGTGTGTGTGTGTGTGTGTGTGTGTGTGTTTCTGGGGCAGGGGAATCACACCCAGCTGTGCTCAGGGCTAAATCCTAGCTTTACACTCAGGGATCACTCCTGGTGGGGCTCAGGAGACCACACGCGGTATTGGGGATTGAACCCAGGTCAGTTGAGTACAAGGCACGTGCCCTACTCACTGTACTATTGCTTCGGTACCAGTTCATTTTTAAACACCAATACCATATTTTCTGGATAAGTTTCCATTTGTAAATGTGTAAATAGTGGTATTATTCAGTACTATTTTGTTCATGGTTTTGGTAGTTTCTCTGTTTTCACACTCTCTCTACCTGTGGGTTCCAGTAACTCTACAGTGTTATAATTAGATTCCTTTCTCCTTTCCTTCTGAGTCTCCATGATACAATTTTGTTTTATGGCAGAGACATAGCACAGGGTAAGGCACTTGCCTTGCAGGCATCTGACCTGGGTTAGATCTCTGTTAATAGATCTCTGTTAATCTCTGTTAGTTCACCTGCACAAGTGCTCGGGAACTTTCACCCTTAGTTATGATACATATGTCTTGGCGTGGCTCTCTGCGGGGTTGTCGTGACACCCTCTGGAGGCTGTGCTGCCTGCCCATGCCCTCATATTTGTAGCTGGGGGGCTTGCATGGGTTTGCTCTCCTTTTCTGTGGCACTTACACACACCTGGCTGTTATGTGGAAGGAAACAGCTCATGGTGCTGTGAGTGGCAGACACCATGCCTCCAGACTCAAACGGCAGAGCTTCAGGGACTGTGTATGTGGGACACTGGGGATTTGAACTTACGACCAGATGCAAGAAAGCTGTCCTGAGTCCCTATGCTGTTTCATGTGCTCAGCAAATGGATCTTTTAAAAATTGAATTATTGTGACATATATTTACAAAACGTTCTTGTTTGAGTTTCAGTCATACAAATGATCGAACACCCATCTCTCTACCAGTGCACATTCTCCACCACCAATATCCCCAGTATACCCCTCCCCCCACTTTCCAACCCTCCCCGTGCCTCTAAGGCAGACAATTTCCCCCATACTCTCTCTCTACTTTGGGGCAATATAGATTCTGAGAGGCCACCATGTTTGGTCCTTTATCTACTTTCAGCACACATCTCCCATCTCGAACAATCCCTCCAACCATCGTTGACTTAGAGATCCCTTCCATATTCCAACTGCCTTCTCCCCTTACTCATGAGGCAGGCTTCCAACTATAAAGCAATATTCCTTGTGTCTACTGTCCTTGGGTGTCAGTCTCACATTATGTTGCAAATGGATTTTTGATTCATTCTGTCACTGTATCACTGTCATCCTATTGTTCATCGATTGCCTCAAGCAGGCCTCAGTAACATCTTCCTTCGTCTTAGCCCTGAGATTTTAAAAAGTGCCACATTTGAGGCTCTTTCAGGGTCAGGAGAATGAGGCCCATCATTGTTACTGGTTTTTGGCATATTGAATACACCATGGGGAGTTTGCCAGACTCTGCAGTGTGGGCAGGATACTTTTGGTAGCCTGCAAGGTTCTCCAGAATAAGAAATAGATAATAAGATGTCGTGCAGCTGTGAATGCAGGAGCTGGGTTTTATAGTCTCTGGATCTTGGCCGTTGATGGGATTACATGGTGCCGGGGGGCAGTTGGTGGATGTAATGCCTACATACTGGAAGATGGGGGATCTGGGTGGAGAAGGTCCCAGTCCCAATCCAAGCAGGCTTGGAGATCTCAGCCCCGGGACCTGCATGCCTGTGTTCCTCTGCCGGTTCCTTCATGCATGTGGAGAATGATCTCAGCATGGTTGTGGCTGGTTCTGGAGGCCTTCGGCTGCCAGGGTTCTGCTCAGGGTGGGAAGGGAAACTCAACCCACCTTCCTCCAAGGGGCCCCGGTGAGGACAGCCAGGCACAGAGGCAGGAGACTCTGCGCTGTCTTCTGGGAGCAGTGTTTTATAGGATTCATTCTAGAATTCATTTTTATCACCCCTCACCAGGTTTTACATATATATGTGGATTATATATTGGTTGGGGAGTTTAGATGACATCTGGTAGTGCTCATGGATCACACCTGGCAGTGCTCAGGGGACCATGATGGGTGCCAGAGATCCAATCGGGGTCAGCCACATTCAGTATAAGTGCTGTTACCCCCTGTACTATCTTGTAGGATTTTTGTTTTGTTTTGTTTGAGGGGTGGACACTCAATATTTCTCACCCTGCATTTCTCAGAGGTTACTCCTGGATCTACACTCAGGAATCAATCCTGGTGTTGCTTGGGGAACCATATGAGGTGTCAGGGCTCAAACCTGGGTGAGTTGCATGCAAGGCAAGTGCCCTCCCCACTGTGTTATCACTTCAGCCTCTTTCCCTGTACTACCTCAGTGGCCCTAGGATGCTCTTTAGGAGGAGATGCTCCTTCTTCTGCACTTCTTTTTTGTTTTTAGCTTTTTAGGTCACATCCAGCAATGCTCAGGGGTTACTCCTGGCTTTGCACTCAGGAATTACGCCTGGGAGTGCTTAGGGGACCATATGGGATGCCAGGGATTGAACTCGGGTCTGCTATGTGCAAGGCAAATGCCCTACCCACTATTGCTTTGGTCCTTCCTCTGCACTTTTATTTTTCTTTTTGGTTCACACCCGGCGGTGCACAGGGGTTACTCCTGGTTCTGCACTCAAAAATCACTTCTGGCAGTGCTCAGGGGACTGTATTGATGCTGGGGATTGAACTCGGGTCGACTGCGTGCAAGGCAAACGCCTTACCCACTGTACTGTTGCTCAGGCCCATCCTCTGCACTTCTTGACTCTCCTGATGGATGGGGTGGAGGGTGGTGGTGGTGGTGATCCCTCTGTTCTAGATCAAGAATTGGGGTGCCTGTTATGGGCACAGCCCTCTTGGTCCTCAGGCAGGAGCCTGGATTGATGGGATCTCCTCCACCCAAGGGTTTTCGGTGGAGCCACGTTCTCTGCCTCTCCCACCTGTTCTGCTGTGATCCTTTAGTCCCTCATTGCAGAAAAGCTGATCAATTTATTCTCGGATCTTTTCCAGAGAGAACGGACATATCCCTGGGACATGGAAGGGACAAAGCCCAGCATTTTCCTCGGCTGCCATCTTAACCATACCTGGCAGTGCTCAGGGCTCACTCTTGGCTCTGCCCTCAGGGGTCACTCCTGGCAAGGCTCAGGAGACCCTATAGGGTGCTGGGGATTAAATTGGTGTCAGCTGCATGCAAGGCAAGCACTCTGCCTGCTGTATGCTTTTTCCAGTCCAACATATGAATTTTAAAGGGACACAAACTTTCAATCTATTGCAATAAGAAATAAAGTTGGGGGCTGGGGAATAGTATAGTGGTTAGTGAACCTGGCAGGAGCCTGGCATGGATTTGATTCCCAGTACCGCATGGTCCCCCAGAGCGTCATCAGGTCCCCAAGCTCCGCCAGGTATGGCCTGAGGTCCCCTAGCACCACTGGGTGTCCTGGGCAATCCTGGGTGGTGCACGGCCACAGCACGCATCCTTGGGCCCTTGCTTTGAGCCACCTGCCTAATTAACTAAGAACCACCAGTGAGGCCTCCAGGCCTCCTGAGCACCACTTGGGGTTCTCCAAGCAACACACACAAGATAGAGTATTTTCTCACATGTTCCCAGTTTCCACTGGTTTTATTGCCCAGTGGTTTTATTTTATTCTAAGAGAAGACAGAGTAAGTGTGAGTGGTCAGTGCTAGGAATCAAACTGGCATTGGCCACGTGCAAGACAAGTCCTTAACCCTTGACCTGAAAGCATTTGTTTTTTTTTCTTTTTGGGTCACACCCGGCGATGCACAGGGGTGACTCCTGGCTTTGTGCTCAGGAATTAATCCTGGCGGTGCTCGAGGAACCATATGGGATGCTGGGAATCGAACCCGGGTCAGCTGCGTGCGAGGCAAACACCCTACCCACTGTACTAGGGCTCTAGCCCGGCATTAAAATTTTTGTTATATTTTAATTTTTTAAAAAAAAAATCCAGGGACTCAGCATAAGAGAGGCGTGAGCTATATTTTGGCATTATATCCCCAGCCCAAAGCACTCACATTTTTTGGTTTGTTTGAGTTTTCTTTTTCATTTTTTGGACCACACCTGGCAGCGCTCAGGGCTCGCTCCTGGCTCTGCACTCAGGGGTCCCTCGGGGAGGGGCTCAGGAGACCCTGTGGGGTGCTGGGGACTAAACTGTCAGCTACTGTAAGGCAAGTCCTCCGCCCACTGTATGCTCTCTTCAGTCCAAAGTGTTTCTTTTTTAGACAGAATCATTTTCCGTAGCTCACAGCTGGCCCGTAGGGGAATCGAACCCGCGACCTTTGTGTTTGAATTCTTCATATGTTCAGCCTAAATGCTGATGATTAAGGTGGCTCCTCTTGATAAGAAATCTCTACCAGGAGGGTGTTAGTGGGTCTCTTTGGAAACGGCAAGGAGTTAAGGGAAATCAGAAAGGGGGAAAAATGACGAACTTTGGGGAACGAAGTAAAAGATTAAACCTGAAAGGCACCGTGTTGTTCACCATCTGCCTTCAGGAGCAGCTCTTTGGAGGAAGGGAAACAACTCTGATCTCCCCCTTGGCCACTCAGGTGTTAGCCAGCATCTGGGGACCCCCAGTGGGAAGCACGGAGTAGTGTCTGTGCAGAGCCTGTGTGTGTGTCAGATGGCAAAAGCAGCTCACGGGCGGGCAAGTGTCTAGGACATTGACAGCGGCTAGAATATAGGAGGTGAACAAAAGGATTTACCTAAAATCCCATCAGAGCTTTACGCACTAGGTAAGGTGGAGACAAGAAGAGTTTGCCTCTTACCTTTGTTGTTTTAAGTAAACTAAATTACATTGTATGCTTTCCCCACAAAGAAACTTGGTAATTTGTTTCAGGAATCTTTTTGTTTCTTTGTCTCATTTCAGAGAATCTTTCCTAAGGCAAATAATTTGAAATGCAGATCAATTTAAACACAAATCATTTTGGCAGGAACAGTCCTGAAATATTGGAAATGACAGTAGATGGGGTGTTATGAAGGTTATTGAATCTGCATGTAGAAACTCATTTTTTACTAATAGTAGAAAAGGCTTATATAAAATTAAAAAAAGAGGAAGTTTTAGGAGTGTAATGTAATATTAGCTCACATTTTCAAATGTATATGAAGAGCCCCTTGGAGGGGAGCGGGTTGAGCTTCCCTCCCCGCCCCAACCAGGGCTACGGCAGCCGAAGACCTCCAGGACCAGCCACCACCATGCTGAGACCACTCTCCGCACACATGAAGGTACTGGCAGAGGGACAAAGCCACGCGGGTTCCGGGGCCGAGACCTCCAAGCCTACTCGAATTGGAGTCGAGCATCTTCCACCCAGATCCTCCAAATTCCAGTAGGCGGGGGTCACACCCACCACCTGGCCCCCTGGCGCCGTGTAATCCCATCAGCGGCCAAGACTCAGAGACTATAAAATCCAGATCCCGGACGAGAACAGTGCAGTCTTCTGCCCCGCGCCTGGATGTTCCTTCCTGGAGGCCGCGCGACATCTTATCAAAACTTTTTTTTTTATGACATCTTATTGTCTCATTCCTATTTTGGACAAACTTGCAGGCTATCGATTGTAGCCTGCCCACAGGGCAGAGTCTGGCAAACTCCCCATGGCGTACCAAATATGCCAAATACCAGTAACAATGATGGGTCTCATTCTCCTAAATAGCCTTGAATATAATCTCAGGGCTAGGATGAAAGAGACGTTACTGGGGCCTGCTCGAGGCAATCGACGAATAACAGGATGATGAAATGAAATGAAATGAAATGAAATGAAATGAAGAAAAATATATATTCATTAATAAAACCTATAGAAGCAATACCTCTTCCCAGTCCCTTAAATTTAGTTAGTTTAGTAAATTTACCTGTTAGTATTACAGTAAAAAATCTCACTTGATCACTTGACTTCCCATTAATCATCGATTTGCTCGAGTGGGTGCCAGTAACGTCTCCATTCATCCCTGTCGCATGCTAGTGTAGCCCAATGGACTTCGTTCTAGGAACACGAAAAGCCTCAAACCAACCATTCAGAGTCTTGACAAAGAAGTCTAACCATCTTGGAGGTGGGTGGCCACGTGGCCTTTTGACATCCGTGTAACCAGTCGGTAACGGCTCTAGTCCAGTGGTTGTCTCCAAATCTCATTACATGTCCAGCCCATCTGTTTTTCGATTTTCATTTGCCTTGGCAAATGAGACAGCGTCCCTGATTCTTGACTATTGACGCAGGTCAGAACTCCAGATTATTTTTCTCATTTGAGTGAAACATGATACTCCAAGCATAGCTCTTTCGATTCCTCTTTGGGAGACCCAAGTAGAGTTCTCATCCTGTTTTCATAGGGCCCAGGTATCTGAGGCGTATGTTAATGCAGAAAGAACCGTGGAATTGAAGAGATGTGCCCGGAGCTGGAGATGTGCCTCTTAGCTATTTCTTCGACGCTCTTGAAGACATTGCAAGCTGCTCTCTTCCTCCTGTGCAACTCAGGTGCCAGGTCATTCGTCATGTTGACTTCTCGACCTAGGTGCACATAACTGTTGCATTCAGAAATGTTTGTCCTGTTGAGAGCAAATGGAACATCAGGAATGAGACCATTTCTCATAAACATTGTCTTTGTGAGATTCAGCTGTAGTCCGACCTTTCCACATTCATGGTAGAAGTCGGCCAGCATTTGTGCTGCTTGGCTAATGTTTGGTGTTATTAGAACGATGTCATCAGCAAAGCGGAGGTGGTGTAGTTGCCGACCATCTATCTTCACTCCCATTCCTTCCCATTCGCGTGATGTTCTCGAGGGTGGCACTGAAGAGTTTCGGTGAAATGGTATCACCCTGCCGAACCCCCCTCTTGACATCAATGATCACTTCTTTGTAGAATGGTGAGATCCTGGTAGAGAATCCGTAATATAGCTCATGGAGGATCCTGATGTATTGAGTTTGAATGCCCTGATTGGCTAGGACTTCGATGACCGCTTCCGTCTCAACAGAACCAAAGGCCTTCTTCAAAACCTGTGGCACTGTCCTCCTGTTGATCATTGATTTGCTTGAGCGGGCACCAGTAACGTCTCCATTGTGAGACTTGTTACTGTTTTTGGCATATCGAATATGCCACAGGGAGCTTGCCAGGCTCTACCATGTGGGCGGGAAACTCTCGGTAGCTTGCCGGGCTGAGAGGGACGGAGGAATTGAACTCAGGTCAGTCGTGTGCAAGGCAAATGCCCGACCCGCTGTGCTATCACTCCTATATATATTTATGTATATATATGTATATATAACTATATATGTGGTTATTTCTCCTCCTAGAGAAACTAGTATTAATATTCAGAGCTAGTCATTTCCAGAAGTTAATGGTTGAATATTTGTGTATATTAAAGCTCATAGACTTGAAAGGTTGTTGTATTTATTCCTTCTTATGGGTAAATTTTCAAATTTTTTCTTATGGTTAAATTTTAAATAATTTCTGCAAATTAAAATTCGTTGGAGAGAGATGAGCAGGGTGAGCTAGGTTTCCTGTGCAGGAGGGCAGGGCTCCATCCTTGGCACTGCCTATGGTCCTCTCAGTAAGTCGGGGAGCCCCTGGGCACACAGAGCGGGTTGGTAGGCACAGCGGAACCTCCAGAGTGCATCCATAGCTTTAGGTCAAAGACCAACAACACACTTGCCCAAGACCACAGCCTCTGCTGCTGGCCTCCTGGGGTCAGTCCTAAGTCCACGTCTTTCTGCCTGGTTTCTCAGAGGTCGGCGTTTGGCAGTGACCAAGTTGGGGTTGGCTGTTGCCACAGAGGGGAGTGTCAGAAGAGAGGACCGGGATGGGAGAGGCTGAGAGTGGCTTTGGCTTTTTGGGCTCAGGACTTACTCCTGACTCTGCACTCAGGAATTACTCCTGGCGGTGCTCAGGGGACCCAGTGGGACACCAGAGATGGAACCTGGGTCAGGCATGCGCGCTGCCCCCTGTACTATCTCCGGGAGTGGTGCGGTTCTGAGGGGACCGTCCGTGAGACCCAGATGAGCACAGAGACATCCTGGCTTCCGAGAGGTGTTTGGGGCTGCTTCAGCTTCCCTCAGAAGAGTGGGCGGGGGGGGGGGGGGACTTGCTTAGCTTCTAGAGAGGCCCTGACACAAAGGTTGGATGCTCGGTGTTTGTGAGAATCATGTTCTGTGGGCGCACTGGACGGTGGCCTGGGTTCTTCATCAGGCAACTACAGATGTTAGTTTTTTTGGGTCTCTTTTGCACACCCCCAATTCTCTGGTAAAGGCAAACAGGCCAGAGAATGAGGTTGGGAAACTCTTTTGGTGGGAAGAGATTATCACCCCAACTCTGTCTCGGCATGTTTCTCCACCGCCCACGTGTCGCACTCATCCTCATCTAGACTGTTCCAGTGTCTGCACCTGCTCCCTCTGCTGAGGCCCCAGGGCTGTGGCCTTGGAGCAGAAACAGAGTCTCCAGCTCCCGCCATCCCATGCCAGCAGATCCGAGAGGGTACTGCGGTGATGCTCAGCTGACAGCTTAGTGCCACGCAGCCTTGGGTCAGCGCACAGTGTTCTCTCGGGTCTATGAATGGAACAGTGCTCCTCACCCCAACCTCAGCGGTACTTAAGGAGATACTGAGGACCAAACAAGGTCAGAGTCGAGACAAGACTTGCACCCCTGTACCATCTTTCCTACCCCAGAAATATTGCTTTTTCTGTTTTCAGTTTCTGCAGTTTTATAGCTGTTGTTTCTGCTTCTGTGATCCTGATTTTTGTGCATTATGCCTTTGTTGTTTTAATAAGATTTGGGAGGTGAAGTTATGGGTTCAATCCTCGTTGTTTGTTTGCGGCTACATCTAGTGATGCTCAGGGGGTACTCCCAGCTTGGATTGTTTGTCCAGGTGCTTAGGGAGCCATGCAGTGTCAGGGATTGACCCCCTTCCTCCCCGACACACACACAGATATACACAGATACACACACACACACACACACACACACTTACAAAGCATCTGCTACAGGGCTTTTCCTCATACTGCACTTCACATTCTTCATGTGTAACTGGTAATCTTTTCAATTGCCTATTAACTGACTTCCTTACAGATGTTCTTTATTCAGTGACCAAATTTTTGTTTGCTTGCTATTTTGTTTATTTCTTTTGGACTACACCAAGAAGTGCTTAGGACCCTACTCCTTGCTCTGAGCTCAGGGGTCACCCATGGCAGAACTCGAGGGAATATATATGGTGCTCGGGATTGAATCTGGGTAGACCACATGCAAGGCAGATACCTTCCCTGCTCTCCTCTGGCTCTGGCCCCACAATTTTCAGTTTTAAAAGACATCAGTTAGGGAGCTCAAGTGATTATACAACGGGTAGGGCATTTGCCTTGTATGTGGCTGACCCAGGTTCAATCCCCGGCATCCCTTATGGTACTCTAGCACTGCCAGGAGTAACTCCTGAGTGCAGAGCCAGGAGTAACCCCTGAGCATCACTGAGTGTGACCCAAAAAAAGCAAAAAAGCAAAAAAAAAAAAGCCATCAATTAGGGGCCCAGGGAAGACTCAGTGGTAGAGGGCTTGCTTTGCATGTCTGAGGTCTCTAGTTCTAGCCCACACACATGCTTCACTGAGGTTTGAGATCCCCAGTGATAGGACAACGTGTCTCATCTCTAGCACACACAGCCCAGTGTGTGTCAGTGCCAAGGTGATGCACAAGCACCCGAGTCCAAAGGACAACCACAATCTACGCAACAGTTGTGAGGGCAAGGGAAGGGGGAAATCCCCTACAAAGGGGATCAAGAGGCACTCCTGCTGAAAACACGCCATTACACCCAGAATTACATGCAAATCCCTTGCCGTGGGCTCTGAGGCCTTGTCTGATCTGGCCCCTGGCCACTTCTCTCAGGAACCTCTCATTTACGCCTCATCTGTCATTTCTAGCCAGGCTGGTCTTCTCATTGGCTTCACATCAACTGGCTTCTGTCTCCTTCCCATAGATTTTTTTTTCTTTTCACATAATTTAAAAATAATTTTGTTTATGGGCCACACCTAGTAATGCTGAAGGACTATTCCAATTTCAGTGCTCAGGGGAACAAGTGATACTGAGAATTAGATAGGTGCTTCCATATGTAAAATATGGCCGGCTGGAGCAATAGCACAGCGGGTAGGGCGTTTGCCTTGCATGCAGTTCACACGGCCGACCCAGGTTCGATTCCTCCGCCCCTCTTGGAGAGCCTGGCAAGCTACCGAGAATATCTCACCCACACGGCAAAGCCTGGCAAGCTACCTGTGACATACTTGCTATGCCAAACACAGTAACAATTGTCCCAATGGAGACATTACTGGGCCCGCTAGAGCAAACAACAGGACACTGACAGTGGCAGTGATACCCCTTTGAACCTCTCCCTGTTCCCTCTCTCAGATTTTTAATTTTTGGGGGGATTGGGTTTTGAGGTTACACCCGATAGTCCTCCGAGGCTACTCCTGGCAGTGATCAGGGGAACATAGGAAGTACTGGGGATAAAGCAATGCGAGGCAAGGCAAGCATCTTCGCCCTGGACTATCTTTCTCTTCGCCCTGGACTATCTTTCTCCCCTGCTTTTTCAGATTCTTGCATGCCATTCCTGCTCACTTTTAAGGTCTCACAGAAATGCAAAAGCAAGGATAACATAATTAACAGAAGAGACAAATGCATAATCATAGCTGTAGATTGCAACACATCTTCTTGCTGCTGGAAAACTAGATAAAAACAAGTAAGTAATTACACTGCTTAGAAGGTTGAAAGTTAAAGAATGAGCATGATATGGCATGCAAAACTAACCCAGTTTTTTTTTGTTTGTTTTATTAGTGAAACACCATGAGGTACAGTTGTAGACTTACAAGTTGTTGTACTTGGGTTTCAGTTATACAATGATCAAGTACCCATCCCACCACCAGTGCCCATTCTCCACCCCCCAAATCCCAGTATCCCTCCCACCCCCCATCCCCCATCCCACTCTGCCTCTGTGGCAGGGCACTCCCTTTTGTTCTATCTCTCCTTTTGGGTGCTGTGGTCTTCAGAAGAGACATTGGGTGGCAATCATGTTCGGACTATAGACTACTGTCAGCATGCATCTCCCATCCTGGGCGGATCTTCCCAGCACCCTTTATTTGGTGCTCCCTTCTCTATCTGAGCTGCCTTTACCCCTAGAGTGTGCGGCTGGCTTCTGAGCCATGGAGTGAACAACCTGGTATTTACCACAGCTGTTCTTGGGTGTTAGTCTCTTATTTTCTAACCCAGTTTTAATGTGCTTCTGTAAAAATCAAACAGGAGCATAGTCAAAGATAACACGGGGTTATATAATTTTTTTTTACCTTGAAAAAATTTTCCAGTATCATTATTGTCTAATAATGCCACTTCTGAAAACAAAGTAAAAATTGACAGTACTAAAGGAGAAAGTCTTATTGGAATTTCAGTTGATCAGGTATGCAGGAAAAAATGTGTGGGAGGCTGCTAAAAGCAATAAGAACTTTGAAATGTATATATAAGAAAGGAATAAAGGTTGCACATTGATGAATAATTCATATGTTCTCAAGATATTAGAAAAAAAAATCCTACCCAAATAAGTGTAAAGTAAGTATAAGTTAGGAAAGAAGAAAGGTTCAATACAATACAATACACTCCCTCTGTGTGAGTCCACTCCTACAGAAGGGGCTCTGGTAGATGATGGGAACTCTGGGTCCATGGGCCACGTAAGACCCACAAAATCCTGTGGTCTGGCTCTAGTGCATGACGGGGCAGACGTGATTGTATTTTGCCAACAACTATAGTCTGTTTGTCTGTATCGTATTGCCCATGAGTGATGTCATAAATTTCCAAATGGCCTTTGGCAGAAAAAAGCTTCCCCACCCCTACAAGAATGCTCTGGATTTTGGGGGTTTAGGGGGCTTTTTGGCCACACCTAACTGTACTCGGGGCTCATTCCTGACTCTGTAATCTGGGATCACTCTTGGAGAGACTAGCAGGGCCATTTGGGGGTGCCCAAGAATGAACCATGGTCGGCTGCATGCAAGGTAAGCACCTTACCTGCTGTACTATATCTCTGGCCTCAGAATGATCAATTTTTTTTTCTTTTTGGGTCAAACCCAGCGATTGTCAGGGGTTACTCCTGGCTCATGCACTCAGGAATTGCTCCTGGCAGTGCTCGGAGGACCATATGGGATGCTGGGAATCGAACCTGTGTTGGCCATGTTGGCTGCGTGCAAGGCAAACGCCCTACCCGCTGTGCTATCGCTCCAGCCCCCAGAATGATCAATTTTTTAAAGACAAAAAACTTTTGAACAATCTCAGCAGCCAAACTCTGGTACTGATGAAATTCAAGAAATACAAATATCACCAGATCTATGCAAACATTTGCTCTTGATGCTAATTTACTTGTATTTTCTCTAACACCCATGGAAGTATTCTTGTCATTGCTTTAAGCTTATTTTCATGTCAAATGGATGAATGGATGGATGAAAATGGTATTTTCCCCTTTTTTGTGTGTTTAGTCACTACCAGTGATGTTGATTATAATTTAATTTTAGTCATTTTCTGCTTTTGCTATGTGTTCATACTTTACTCATTTTGGAAAAAAAAATCAAATGTTGCTTTATCATTCCTTCCCTCCCACCCCCCCCCCCCCTTTTGAGGGTTACACCCACTCGTACTCAGTAGTTACTCCTGGCCTTGCACTCAGGAATTACTCCTGGCAGGCTTGGGGGACCATATGGGATGCTGGGGATTGAACCTGGGTCAGCTGCATGCTAGGTAAATGCCCTCCCTGCTATAGCATCGCTCCAACCCTTTCCTCTTTTTTTTTTTTAAATTTTTAATTAACAATAGATAGTCATTCTTTGAGGTATCCTCGATTTCCAGCATCATGTTCAGGAGTCCTTCTGTGGATATTGTGCTATCTGCTGCACTAGTGTAGTGACCCCAATTCAGCACCCTATGCCCCCTTTAACCTTTGTTCCCACCCACCTCAGTTCCGTTGTGAGAATCCAAGTGTTTGTGTTTATTTCCCTTTGCTCATTTTGCTGTATTTCTCTAGATTCTAAATTTGAGTGAAACTGCATAGTATTTTTTCTCTTTGGGTTTATTTCCTTTAGTCCAACATTTCCACGTTCCATTCATGTTGTTATAAATAGCAGGATTTTATTCTTTAATAGCTGAGTGGCATTTTGTTCATGTGTGTGCCCGCATGTGTATGTATAAAACATTTATTTTTGTTTTTTTGGGTCACACCCGGCGATGCTCAGGGGTTGACCCCTGGCTCTGCACTCAGGAGTTACCCCTGGTGGTGCTCAAGGACCACATGGGATGCTGGGAATCAAATCTGGTTGACCGCATGCAAGGCAAATGCCTTACCTGCTGTACTATCGCTCCAGCCCCTATAAACCATCTTTGTTTGTACTGTTTTATTTCGGGGGCAACAGTGCTCAGGACTATGCCTGGCTCTGCTCAGAAGTGACTTCTGAAGGGGTGTAGGGGACTGTATGTGGTGCAGGAATCCAAACCTGGGTCAGGTGTGTGCAAGGCAAGCACCTTCATCCCTTGCAATCTCTCCATTTTCTCTTTCCCACTCACAGTTTAGTTTTATTGAGGTAAATTGGTTGATAAAACAGTATTTATGCATTCTCTTGACCTTTGATCCTTTGCTTTGCTCCTTGACATACCACATGTGAGAGGTCACCTCTTCTGTCTTGTCACACTTAGCACGACCGTGTTGTAGCAAAAGGTAAGATCTTATCTTTTGTCAGAGCTGAGTACTACTTCATTGTGTGTCCAACCTTCTTTCTCTATGCATCCATCTGTTGTGAGGCATATGTGTTGCTTCCAAATCCTGCCCTTTGTAAATAGTGCTTCTTTTTTTTTTAAAAAATTTTTTATTTGTGAAACACCATGAGGTACAGTTGTAGACGTACACATTTTTGTGCTTCAGTTTCAGTTACATAATGATCGAGTACCCATCCCTCCACCAGTGCCCATTCTCCACCATCACTGATCCCAGTATCCCTCCCACCCGCCCATCCCCCCATCCCACCCTGCCTCTGTGGCAGGGCATTCCCTTTTGTTCTCTCTCTCCTTTTGGGTGCTGTGGTTTGCAAAAGAGGCATTGAGTGGCAATCATGTTCGGTCTATAGACTACTTTCAGCATGCTTCTTCCATCCTGGGAGGATCCTCCCAACACCATTTATTTGGTGTTCCCTTCTCTATCTGAGCTGCCTTCTCCCCTAGCATGTGCAGCTGGCCTCCATGGAGTAAACCTCCTGGTACTTATTTCGGTTATTCTTGGGCGTCAGTCTCCTATTTTGTTACTTTATGTTCCCCAGATGAATGCAATCTTTCTATGTCTGTCCCTCTCTTTCTGACTTATTTCGCTTAGCATGATACTTTCCATGTAGTACCACTTGTATGTAAATTTCATGATTTCATCTTTTCTAACCGTTACATAGTACTCCATTGTGTAGATGTACCAAAGTTTCTTTAACCAGTCATCTGTTTTCAGGCACTCAGGTTTTTTTGCAGATTCTGGCTATTGTAAAGAGTGCTGCAATGAACAAACAAGTGCAGATGTCACTTCGACTGTACTTTTTTGTCTCTCTGGGATATATTCCTAGGAGTGGTATTGCTGGGTCAAATGGGAGCTCAATTTCTAATTTTTTGAGAATCGTCCATACTGTTTTCCAAAAGGGCTGAAACAGTCGGCATTCCCACTAGCAGTGAAGGAGGGTCCCTTTCTCGCCACATCCGCGCCAACACAGGTTGCTTTTGTTCTTTTGGATGTGGGCCAGTCTCTGTGGTGTGAAATGATATCTCATTGTGGTTTTGATCTGCATCTCCCTGATGATTAATGATGTAGAGCATTTTCTCATGTGCCTTTTTGCCATTCGGATTTCTTCTTTTAGAAAGTCTCTGTTCATTTCGTTGCCCCATTTTTTGATGGGATTGGATGTTTTCTTCTTGTGGAGTTCAACCAGTACTTTGTATATCCTTGATGTCAACCCCTTGTTGGATGGGTATTGGGCGAATATCCTTTCCCATTCTGGACTGTCTTTGTATTTTGGTCACTGTTTCTTTTGAGGTGCAGAAGCTTCTTAGTTTAAGATAGTCCCATTTGTTTATCTCTGTTTTCACTTGCTTGGCCAGTGGCATGACATCTTTGAAGATACCATTCCCTTCAATGTTGTGGAGGGTTTTGCCAACCTTGTCTTCAGTGTACCTTATGGATTCCGGTCTGATGTTGAGGTCTTTAATCCATTTTTATCTTACTTTTGTATGTGGTGTTAGGCAGAGTTCTGAGCCCATTTTTTGCATGTAGCTGTCCAGGTTTACCAGCACAATTTGTTAAAGAGGATTTCCTTGTTTCACTTCCCATTTCTTGCTTCCTTATTAAGGATTAGATGATCATATGTTTGGGGGGAGATGTAAGTATATTCAATCCTGTTCCATTGGTCTGCAGCTCTGCCTTTGTTCCAGTACCATGCTGCTTTAATTATTACTGCCTTGTAGTAGAGTTTGAAGTTAGGGAGGTTGATTCCTCTCATTTTTTCCCCCCAAGAATTGCTTTAGCTATTCGTGGGGGCTTATTGTTCCATATGTATTTCAGGAGTGTTTGTTCCATTTCTTTGAAGAATGTCATGGGTATCATTATAGGGATCGCATTGAATTTGTACAATGCTTTGGGAAGTATTGCAATTTTGACAATGTTAATTCTCCTGATCCATGAGCAGGGTAAATCTTTCCATTTTCTCATGTCCTCTTTTATTTCCTGAAGTAGTGTTTTGTAGTTTTCTTTGTACAGGTCTTTTACTTCCTTACTTAAGCTGATTCCTAGGAACTTGATTTTCTGGGGCATAATTGTGAACCGGATTTTTTTTTCATGTCATTTTCTTCTCTCTCACTATTTGTGTATAGGAAAGCCATGGACTTTTGGGTATTGATTTTATAGCCTGCAACTTTACTAACCAAGTCTATTGTTTCTAGGAGTTTCTTGGTAGAGGTTTTAGGGTTCTTTAAGTATAGTATCATATCATCTGCGAATAGTGAGAGCTTGATTTCTTCCTTTCCTACCTCAATGCCCTTAATATCTTTTTCTTGTCTAACTGCTATTGCAAGTACTTCCAGTACTATATTGAACAGCAGTGGAGAGAGTGGGCATCCTTGTCTCATCCCTGATCTTAGAGGGAAGGCTCTCAGTTTTTCCCCATTGAGGATGATGCTTGCTGTAGGTTTGTTGTAGATGGCTTTACCTATATTGAGGAAAGTCCACTCTATACCCATTTTGGCCAGTATTTTCATCATAAATGGGTGCTGGATCTTGTCAAATGCTTTCTCTGCATCTAGTGATATGATTATATGGTTTTTGTCTTTTATTTTGTTGATATGATGGACTATGTTGATTGATTTCTGAATATTAAACTATCCTTGCATCCCTGGGATGAATTCCACTTGGTCATGGTGTATGATCTTTTTGATGAGTTGTTGAATTCTATTTGCTAATATTTTGTTGAGAATCTTCGCATCTGTGTTCATCAGGGATATCGGTCTGTAGTTTTCTTTTCTTGTGGTGTCTTTGTTTACTTTTGGTATTAGAGAGATATGGGCTTCATAGAAACTCTTTGGGAGAGTTTCTGTTTCTTCAATTTCCTGGAAAATCTTGAGAACTGGCAATAGGTCCTCTTTAAATGTTTGGAAAAATTCACTAGTGAATCCATCTGGACCTGGGCTTTTGTTTTTGGGAAGACTTTTGATTATAGTTTCAATTTTCTTGATGTTAATAGGTCTATTCAGGTACTCTAAATCTTCTTGATTCAGACTTAGGAGATTATAGGAATGCAGGAATTTATTCATTTCTTCTAGGTTCTCTTGTTTCGTGGCATACAGACTTTCAAAGTAGTCTCTGATGATCTTTAGAATTTCATTGGTTTCTGTTGTGATATCCCCCTTCTCATTTCTGATTCGGTTTATTAGGGTTCTCTCTCTCTCTTTCTTTGTAAGTGTTGCTAGTGGTTTATCTATCTTGTTTATTTTCTCGAAGAACCAGCTCTTGGTTTCATTGATCTTTTGGATTGTTTTTTGGGTTTCCATGTCATTGATTTCTGCTCTAAGTTTTATGATCTCGTTCCTTCTGCCTGATTTGGGCTCCTTTTGTTGATCCCTTTCTAAGATCTCGAGCTGTGAAGTCAAGTTGTTTATGTGGGCCCTTTCTTCCTTCCAGAGAAATGCTTGCAGAGCTATAAATTTTCCCTTTAACACGGCTTTTGCTGCATCCCATAGGTTCTGGTAGCTAGTGTCTTTATTCTCATTTGTTTCCAGGTATCTTTTGATTTCGTCCTTGACTTCCTTCCTGACCCACTCGTTCAACATTGAGTTGTTTAATTTCCAGGTGTTTGATTTTGTTCTCCGTGTCTGTGTGTGATTCACTTCTATACTCAGTGCATCGTGGCCTGAAAAGATTGTTGATACTATTTCTGTCTTCCTGATTCTTCTGAGGTATGTTTTGTGGCCTAGCACATGGTCTATTTTGGAAGATGTTCCATGTGCACTGGAGAAGAATGTGTATTCTTTTTTTGGGGGGGTGTAAAGCCCTGCATAGGTCTATAAGCCCTCTCTCTTCTATTTCTTCCTTCAAAGCCAATGTTTTCTTGCTGAGTTTTGTTCTTGTTGATCTATCCAGAGGTGACAAGGCGATGTTGAAGTCTCTGGCTACTTTTGTGTTGCTAGCAATGTCCTCCTTAAAATCTGTTAGCAGTTCTTTGAAATATTTAGCTATTCCTTCATAAGGTGCATATATTTAAGAGTGTGATTTCTTCCTGTTGTATGTATCCCTTGATGAATAGAAAATGGCCTTCGCCGTCCCTTCTAATCTTTTTCAAGCTGAAATTTATGTTGTCGGATACTAGTATGGCCACCCTAGCTTTTTTTCCTAGCTTTTTTGAGGGTGCTGTTTGCTTGCAGGATTGTTTTTCATCCTTTAACTTTGAGTTTGTGTTTGCTCTGATTCAACAATCAGATAAGTTTCTTGTAGGCAGCAGAATGTTGGGTTCTGTCTCTGAATCCATTTTGCAACTCTGTCTCTTAATTGGTGAATTTAGACTGTTGACATTAAGAAAGATTATTGTTACAGGGTTTTGTTCATCTTTCTATAAGGGTCTGTTGTGCTTGTAGGTTTTTGTTTTGTCTTATAGTAACCCCTTTGTCCCTTCTTTTAGGTTTGGTTTTGAGTCTATGAAGTTCCTGAGCTGCTGTTTATCCAGAGCTGCTGACCTACTTCTGTACTCAGTGATGATTCCTGGCAGAGCTCGGGAGACTAGATGGGCTGCCAGGATCAAGTTTGGGTGTAACGTTCCTTCGAGTTTGAGTAGGAGTTTAGCCGGATAGAGTATTCTTGGTAAAGCGTTCATTTCAGTGAGTTTTTTTTTACTATATCCCACCATTGCGTTTGGGCTTGGAAGGTTTCCTCTGATAGGTCTGCTGTGAATCTAAAGAGAGTACAAAGGATGCTCCTTTGTATGTGATTTCCTTCTTTGACCTTGCTGCTTGCAGTATTGTGTCTCTATCCGCGGCATCCATCATTCTAACTATGATATGTCTTGGAATGTTTTTGTTAGGGTTTCTTTTAGCTGGCATGTTTTGGGCTCCTTGAATCTGAATGGCTGCATTGTTCAACTCTGGGAATTTTTCAGCAATGATTTGTTTGACCGTGGCTTTTTCATTGGGATTGTTTCCCCGACCTTCTGGTACTCCAACGATTCTAATGTTGTTCCTCTTGGAATCATCTCCTAGTACTCTGATTCACTCTAGAGCTATTTTGAGGTCTCTTGTCATTGTTTGTTGTTACCAGTTGGCTTGGTGCAGCTGATCTTCCAGCTCACTGATTCTGTCTTCAGCTGTGGTCATTCTACTG
The DNA here is from genome assembly GCF_029834395.1 of Sorex fumeus. Classification (NCBI taxonomy): domain Eukaryota; kingdom Metazoa; phylum Chordata; class Mammalia; order Eulipotyphla; family Soricidae; genus Sorex; species Sorex fumeus. The sequence continues at coordinate 29,058,627 of NW_026606059.1, read as the reverse complement.
TTGAGGGCACAGACTGAGTTTTTTATTTTTTTTTTTATTTTTTTTTCTTTTTTTGTAGGAGTACTGCTATTTATTCAGCCACTGATTAGCTGATTGAATTGTGCATGAACTCCACCTTACTTTTTTTTTATTTTCCATCTTTTATAATTTTATTTATTGAATCACCGTGAGAGCAGTTACAAAGCTTTTGGGTCTAAGTCTCAGTCATACAATGAAACACCCGTAACCTTCACCAGTGCCCATTCTCCACCACCAAAAATCCCAGTATACTCCCATCCCACACCCTCCCCCTGCCTGTGGGGCAGATGATTTCTACATTACTCTCTCTCTACTTTGATCACATTCACTATTTCGACACCAGACCCACCATTATTTGAGATTTTACCCCAACACTCAGATCTGCTGAAAAGGCAACAATAGACAATTTGTGTTCTATTGCTGGTTATGAATAACATATGATGTCGTGTGGCTGCAGTAGGGCCATGTGGTTTTGAAATTCTGAAATTTTAACACTTAAATCTGGAGGGATTTCTGCCAAAAGCCACTGGGTTTAGAGATTTGCTCCTGAGTCTCTGGGATCATGGCTGTTGAGCAGCTTGATGAGGAGCCAAAGAGGCCGTTCGTGGGCGATGACTTGGGGTCTCGTTAGGGTGGGGAGGACAGGCCCGGCTCCACCTCCCCCCCCCCATCCCGTGAGACCCAATAAGTTTCGTCACTGCAGGTCCAAGCCTGACTGTCCAATGGCCTCTGGAGGATGACAGCCACCAAGTCGCCAAGAGGGAGCAGGCGGAGGGACAGCACCCATTCCCCCCTGGGGTGGCCCAGCAACAGTAACCTACTGCGGGGTCCGGACACATTTCTGACAAAAGCCGCTGGGTTTCGAGATTTGTTTCTGAGTCTCTGGGATCAAGGCCGTTGAGCAGCTTGATAAGGAGCCAGAGAGGCCGTTTGTGGGCGATGAGTTGGGGTCTCGTTAGTGTGGGGAGGACAGGCCTGGCTCCACCTCCCCCCCCATCCCGTGAGACCCAACAAGTTTCGTCACTGCGGGCCCAAGCCTGACTGTCCAATGGCCTCTGGAGGATGACAGCCACCAACTCGCCAAGAAGGAGCAGGCGGAGGGACAGCACCCATTCCCCCCTGGGGTGGCCCAGCGACAGTAACCTACTGCGGGGTCCGGACACATTTCTGATAAAATCCACTGGGTTTTGAGATTTGTTTCTGAGTCTCTGGGATCAAGGCCGTTGAGCAGCTTGATGAGGAGCCAGAGAGGCCGTTCGTGGGCGATGACTTGGGGTCTCGTTAGGGTGGGGAGGACAGGCCCGGCTCCACCTCCCCCCCCCCACATCCCGTGAGACCCAACAAGTTTCGTCACTGCGGGCCCAAGCCTGACTGTCCAATGGCCTCTGGAGGATGACAGCCACCAAGTCGCCAAGAGGGAGCAGGCGGAGGGACAACACCCTTTCCTCCCTGGGGTGGCCCGGCAACAGTAACGTACTGTGGAGTCCAGATGCATTTCTGCCAAATGCCACTGGGTTTTGAGATTTGTTTCTGAGTCTCTGGGATCATGGCCGTTAAGCAGCTTGATCAGGAGTCAGAGAGGCCATTCGTGGGCGATGACTTGGGGTCTCGTTGGGGTGGGGAGGACAAGCCCGGCTCCACCCTCATCCCGTGAGGCCCTGTGTGTCTCGTCACTGGGGGCCCAAATGTGACTATCCAGTGGCCTCAGACGGATGGCGGCCACTGGGTCGCCAGGGGGAACAGGCCAAGGCACAAAACCTATTCCCACCTGGGTTGGCCCAGCACCGGTAGCCTACTGCAGAGACCAGACGCATTTCTACCTAAAGCCACTGGGTTCTGAGATTCGTTTCTGAGTCTCTGGGATCATGTCCATTAAGCAGTTCAATCAGGGACTAAAGAGGCCTTGCCTCCAATTATATAGCTGAGCCGGAGGTGGTTTGTGGGTGTGTTTCCCACATACCTAACTTTTAGCCGTTTACTTTCTTGGTAAACTTTGCCCCAAGTTTTTGGGGTCTGGCCAAAGGCACAGCAGCAATTTTGGGGTATCTGGAAGTCTGAAGTCACCGTCAGGCTCCTGATGCACTCGCCTCACAGGTACAGATTGACCTGCTGGCGGCACCATACCCCCTCAAACTGAGTTTTTTAATTTCATCTATGGAATTTTTTATTCGTGACTTTTCTGTGCACAGCTTTCCAATTTCTGCTCTCATTTCTTCCTGTAATTTCTCGATTGTTTCTCTTATGTCCTCCTTTAATTTACTGGATATCTGTCTCACTGTTTCATTGAGTTCATTGAATATCTTCATTACTTAATATCTGAATTCTTTCTCAGAGAGGTCTCCTAGGTGAGTAGCACCTACTGAGCCTTCTAGACTCTTTTCATCGTCTTCCCCACATGGTGGGGATTTGCATTGTTTCTTCATATTGGTGTGGAGGTATGGGCACTGAGATGTTACACGAGATTTCTGGCTATGAGTAAACTACCTGCGGCCTTCGTGAGCATTGGTCTGCTCAAAATTAGACCACACCCACTTCTGAAGAGGCCACGCCCCCACAGGTACCTGGTATGTGCGTGGGGTACAACCTGGGGTGGGGGGGCGGGGACAAGACCAGCGCAGCGTTGGGGACTAACAGAGGCTCAGGGATGCTGAGAGTCCCAAGGTCCTAGAGGAAGCCTGGGGCGTGTGCGCGGAGAAAGCCAAGTCCCGGGTTCGAATACTGATGGATTAACTGAACTGGGGGCGGGAAGAAGACCGGCAAAGCCGCCCCTGTGAATTACTTTAAACTTGACTCACTAGTGGGATGGAATTGTTCATGTCGTTGAGATTGTTGTTTTTGTTCTATTTTGGGGCCCCACCCGGTGGTGCCCAGCACTTACTTTACTGGTTCTGTACTCAGTGATGATTCCTGGCAGAGTTCGGGACACTAGATGGGCTGCCAGGATCAAGTTTGGGTCATCCTTGTGCAAGGCAAGTGCCCTATCCACGGTACTATCACTCCAACCCCCTGAGACTGGATTCTGGAAAGCTGTTCTCCCTTTTGTGATGCCATATTCCCTGGAGACCTCAAGTTGTCATAGGCGTTTATTTTTTTTGTCCGCCAATTTTGCAGAATTTCAATAGTTTATTTGCATAATTTTCTTTTTGTTTCAAGGTTCCCCTGATAGTGCTCAAGGACAATCTCAAACCGGGGGCAGCTGCATGTAAGTCATGCACTCCAGCCCTCTGAGCTGGCTCCTCTTTTGCAGAATTTTAAAGAATCATTGCTGGGGTCAGAGAGAAAGAAAACAGAGGTAAGTTGCTTGCCTTGAAATCAACCTTGTTCAAATCCTCAGCACAGTCCATGATTCCCTGAGCACCCCAAGGTGTTATTTCTGTACACAGAGTTCAGGAGTAGCCCCTGAAGATCACCGGGTGTGGCCCCCAAACCAAAAGAAAAAAAATGAGTAAAAATAATTGCTTTCCTGATTTTTCATTTCTTCAGACAGTTGACTGCTATTTCTTATTTTCCAGCAGGTGGTGCTGTGGCCTCATTTTTGAGGCATTGCAGCCTTCGCGCTCTTCAATCTTTTATACATGTGAAGATCCCGCCCACACCCTGGCACGAGAGGGGGGAGGGGGGCAGGGAGCAGCGTTTTTTTTTTTTTTTGGTAATTTATTTATTTATTTATATATATATTTATTTTTTATTAGTGAAACACCATGAGGTATAGTTATAGACTTACAAATTTTTGTGCTTGGGTTTCAGTTATACAATGATCAAGTACCCATCCCTCCACCAGTGCCCATCCTCCACCACCACGGGCCCCAGCATCCCTCCCACCCCACCCCCCTCCCCCGTCCCCCCATCCCACCCTGCCTCTGTGGCAGGGCATTCCCTTTTGTTCTCTCTCTCTCTCTCTCCTTTTGGGTCCTGTGGCTTGCAAGAGAGGCATTGAGTGGCAATCATGTTTGATCTATAGTCTACTTTCAGCATGCTTCTTCCATCCTGGGAGGATCCTCCCAACACCCTTTATTTGGTGCTCTCTTCTCTATCTGAGCTGCCTTTCCCCTAACACACGTGGCTGGCCTCCAAGTCATGGAGCAAAATTCCTGGTACTAATCTCAGCCACTCCTGGGTGTTAGTCTCCCATTTTGTTACTTTATGTTCCCCAGATGAATGCAATCTTCTATGTCTATCCTGTTCTTTCTGACTAATTTCGCTTAACATGATACTTTCCATGTAGTACCACTTGTATGTAAATTTCATGACTTCATCTTTTCTAACAGCTACATAGTACTCCATTGTGTAAATGTACCAGTTTCTTTAACCAGTCATCTGTTCTTGGGCACTCAGGTTTTTTCTAGATTCTGGCTATTCTAAACAGTGCTGCAATGAACAAACAAGTGCAGATGTCACTTCGACTATACTTTTTTGCCTCTCTGGGATATATTCTGGGTCAAATGGGAGATCAAATTCTAATTTTTTTGAGAATTGTCCATACTGTTTTCCAAAAGGGCTGAAACAGTCAGCATTCCCACCAACAGTGAAGGAGGGTCCCTTTCTCGCCACATCCGCGCCAGCACTGGTTGCTTTTGTTCTTGTGGATGTGGGTCAGTCTCTGTGGTGTGAAATGATATCTCATTGTGGTTTTGATCTGCATCTCCCTGATGATTAGTGATGTAGAGCATTTTCTCATGTGTCTTTTTGCCATTCAGATTTCTTCTTTGCCAAAGTTTCTGTTCATTTCCTCCCCCCATTTTTTGATGGGCAGCATTTTTTTTGGTATTTTTTTTAAGTGTAGAAGTACTGCTATTTATTCAGCCATTGATTAAGTTTATTGAATGGTGCATGAACTCCACATTACTTAAAATTTTTTTTAAAGTGAATATCTGGGATAGTTTATTACAAATCTATTCATAATTGGGTTTCAGTCATACAGTGATCCAGCACCCATCCCTCCACCAGTATACATTTCCCACCATCAGTGTCCCCTGTTTCCCTCCCACCATCCCCCAACACACCCCACCCCCAGCCTCCCTCTATGGGAGGCACTTTCTCGCTCTCTCTCCTTTTGTGGAAGCAGCCGTTATTTTCTCTTTATTTATTTATTTATTTATTTATTTTTATTAGTGAAACACCATGAGGTACAGTTGTAGACTTACACATTTTTGTGCTTGGGTTTCAGTTATACAATGATCGAGTACCCATCCCTCCACCAGTGCTCATTCTCCACCACCAATGATCCCAGTATCCCTCCCACCCACCCCCCACGCCCCCCACAGCCCCACCTCTGTGGTAGCGCGTTCCATTTTGCTCACTCTTTCTTTTAGGGTGTTGTGTTTTGCAACAGAGGTATTGAGTGGCCTTCGTGTTCGGTCTATAGTCTACTTTCAGCACGCATCTCGCCGTTCTGACCGAGGCAGCTGACCAGTGGTTTTCAGCTTTCTACACCTGCCGACCAGCGCGGCAGGGGAACCTGCGACTGAAGAACGCTGATGTAGGCTGTGGCAGGCGTGGTACTGTGGCGGCCTGCGTCCTGGGCACTGTGGATCTCTCCTCTCCGAGCTCCTGGATCCAAGACTCAGCCACTGTGCGCTTCCCGCCTCCCTTTCTTCTTCCCCAGGGTCCCTGCTGAGCCAACCACCTCGCCACCTGTGTCCCACCAAGACGACTGCCGCCTGGGCCTGGGCTGTTTCTCTACGGACATGGTTCAGTGGTGTGCCTTCTGGGACGTTGGGGGAGCAGGCAGAAAGACTGAGAGGTGGAAGTGCGCCTTCTGCCGCTGTGAGTTACTTTAAACTTGACTCACTAGTGTGATGGAATTGTTCAATCTCATCTTTGGTGAGATTGTTTTGTCTGGGGGCCACACCCAGTGGTGTCTAGGGCTTACTTCTGGCTCTGTACTCAGGGATTACTCCTGGCAGAGCTTTGGGGACCAGATGGGTTGCCAGGATCAAAACCAGCTGAGCCGTGTGCAAGGCAGGTATCCATGGTAGTAACCATGGTAGTATCACTCTGGCCCCCGAGACTGGATTCTGGAAAGTTCTTCTCCCTTTGCGCTGTCATATTCCCTGAGATCTCAAGTTACCATACACTTTTTTATTGGTCTGCCTATTTTGCAGACTTCTAGAGTTTCATTTGTTCATCACACCAGTGTATGGATATCCTGTGTCCCCCTCCAGTGTGGTCTATCTCCCCACCCCCCACCCCGGGGCCTGGCCAGGACACACCGTCTGGTGTTCAGGGCTTGCTCCTGGCTTTGTGATCAGGGGCTCTCCTGGAGACCTGATGTAGTTCCAGGTACTGGACTGGGGTCGGCCACAGGCAAGCTAAGCACCTTACTATCTCTGGCCGTTACTTCATATTTTCGGATTTTTTTTCCCTTTGGGTCACACCCGGCAATGCACAGGGGTCACTCCTGGCTCTACACTCAGGAATTACCCCTGGCGGTGCTCAGGGGACCATATGGGATGCTGGGAATTGAACCCGGGTCGGCCACGTGCAAGGCAAATGCCCTACCTGCTGTGCTATTGCTCCAGCCCTAAATTTTTGTTTTAGAAGGCACACACTTTTTCACTTTTTTCTCCCCTTCAAATTTCGATTGTACATCTTACCTTTCTGGTGTACTTTAACTTTTGTATTCTCCCCTCCCTCCGCACGCACACGCAGTCCTGCTCATCCTAGTAAAGCTTGGGGCCACATGTGCTGAGAGGGGGATTGAGCCTGCACTGGCTACACGTAAGGCAAGTGCCCAGTTCCCTGTACGATTCTCTCTCCAGCCTCTTCATTTTTGTATTTTGACTGAGGTTGTTCTGAGTTGGGAGAATTGTCCATGTTTTAGGGTTATGGCATGTTCTTGTTTTTTCATCTCGGTAAAACCAGTTTTCTTCAAAAGTTTTTCTCACTCTGTGTGAGGTAGAACCATTTTGTAAGCATCCCATTATTTTGTTATTGCAAATGAGAACTACAAATATCGCCTATTCATGTGGATAGAAATGTTTATCCACACTGTTGTGTATGTTAGTCAAATGATTGAACTTGTGCTAGTAAATTTGCATCATCCTTTTGGATGGTCAAATTATCTGAGAATTTTTTACCTTTATTTTTTGCTTTGCTTTTTGGGTCACACCCAGCGATGCTCTCAGGGGTTACTTCTGGCTCTGAATTCAGTAATTACTCCTGGCAGTGTTTGGGAGGACCATATGGGATGCCGAAGATTGAATTGGGTTGTCTGTGTGCAAGGCAAATGCCCTATCTGCTGTACTATTGCTCCAGCCCTCAGTTTACCTTTTCTAATTGCAATAGTATTACCACGTATTTCTTACCATTTATTTTATTCTATGCAAATTTGGCAAATGGCATTGTCTATTTTGTTTTTCCCACATTTTGTTTTTGTGTTAAAAAATTCCATTTTAGGGGCCAGAGCAATAGTTTAGTAGGTAGGTTACCTGCCTTGCACATGGTCAACCCAGGTTTGATCCCAGGTACCCAGATACCTGATAGGAGGTGACCCCTCAGCGCAGAGCCAGGAGTAAGCCCTGAGTACCCCTGGGTGTGGCCCCTCTACCCAAATTCATTTTTTAGGTTGTAATTACTCGTGTTTCTTGTGTATAACTTGGATTTTAAGGCAATTGACATTGTTTGTCAAAGATTATCAAATCAATATATTAAAACCATCACAGATATTCCAACTTGTGATTAATAACCTTACAACAAGTCTCACAATTTGTTGTGAGATGTTACTGTTGTGAGATGTATCCGCTCGAGCAAATCGATGAACACTGGGAGGACAGTGCAGTGTAGTGCAATAAGCCAGTCAGAGGTTACCATTACTCTCAAAAATGTTTTGGAGAAAGGGAATGAGACGTGAATAATGAGATAATGAGATTTAAAATACTTAGCTGACTTCGACTTATCCTCGAAGTTGTTAATCTCAAACAAAACACATACACCTTTTGGCTTCAAACTTAAAATCTGTGAAATGGGTCATCGGGAAAATAAAATCTTACAATGTTTTTCACAATACCAACTACCAAACAAATGAAGGAAAGTATAAATTATAAATCAGGTATTAAGTGCAGTTATAAATGATGATACAATAGGAACACATTAAAATCTCCAAGGCCATGTAAAACCCGAAGGCATTAAAATTTATTAAATGATGCAATAACAACAGAATTCTTTATTTACAATAGCATTATTTAACATCAAATAAGCAAATAGCATCAGCAAAGCAATATTAACTTGCATAAATGTATTTAAAATTTCTCTGAATATATCTACCTTTGCATAAACTGCTCACACTACAAATACAAACATCAATGCAGGTGAACAAAGTGATGTTCAGAGTCAACTCCATTTTGAAAATAAATCACAACCTGAAACACTGTAAGCTTTCTCCTGAAGAACCATAGTTAATATATTGCTTAATTTTACCCTTGTATAATCTTTTCATATACACACATCTCAGATGCAACTTCATGAGGAACTGTACAAATAAAACCCACAAATGACAAAGGAAAAAAAAAAGACAGTTAAATGTTTGAAGAAATGTATCATCATCACTATTCAACAACATAAAGGTTAAGTGATGATGCACTTATTCAAAAATTGTACACAATTCACTATACAAATATAATACATCGGACAGCTATGTAGGAATATACAAGACTTAAAAACAGATCTAAGGCATTATGCTAGATTTTAGCATTTTGAGGTTCTTGCACATAGCTTTTACCTGTAGTAAGAAACTTAAAAGATTTTGTTTTAGTCTATAAAGAAACACCAGGGAGAAAATTCTAATTAAAATTGAAGCCACTACAGTAATTTTCTTTTGTGCAGAGAATGCTTTGCTCTTAGGCAGCACACTACCATACAAATACTAGAAAATTTTAAATTCACACCAACAATTAATGGCTTAAGTTGCATTTCAAAATTGATTGTGTATCTTTGGGTTCTGCAAGTGGATCTGTGCCACCCATTTCATGTGTTAAGCCCATATGAACTCCATTTTTAAACACAGATTAAAAACTGCATTATATAAACTGCAAAAACATTGCTTTCAATTATTACAAGCCATAAGAGATACACGTGGGACGGGGCATTTTTAATCTTCGAGTCAAACGAATTCATTATAGTAAAACAGCTCACTTCACTTTTTAAACTTACCACATTACATGAACGTGTAAATGAGTTTTACAACCAAGTTAATGTATGTATACTTTTCACATTATGTTTTTCACATTTAGTAATATAAGTAAAACACTGATTATTTGTTCTATTAAACAAAAACCAAGTACTCATCCTAACAAATTCACTGTGTAGAGCATGAGAAATACTGATCATGAAGGGCATTGATTTGGCTTTTGCTTCTATAGTGATCAATATGATCAGAGGTTTCCTTCACTTACTTTTCTTCTCTTAATTAGATGCAAAGCAAAATCCATTACCTGATCTGAGCCATAAGAGAATTTATAACCTCCTTTCCTTCAAAACAGTAACGATCATGAATAATCCCAAACAACCAGTGTCGCTGGCTTGCAGATTTCTGAGTTGGGACTGACATTAAAACACAGTGGGCAGTGGGACAAATGATAAAAAACCAGAAACAGTAACAAAAAAAAAAACCAAAATGAAACACACACACACACAGGCATTTGGGGGCAGTGTTAGCGTGAAAAGGGATTTAAAACTCAGTAAAACAAATCCAGTCTAATTTTCGTTTCTCTCTTGTGCTGTGTGAACTTAAGAGTCATCCGAATGCTCGGGTTTCTGAAAATCAGCTGAAACATTATCAGGGTCACGTTAAATCGGTGTAACGCAAACCTCACCTAACTCTGAGGCTATGGAGTTCTGGGCCAACATCTGCTCGTGTTTTCCATCACATTTGGGCAACCCAATATTTTGGTTGAGAGAAAGTAGAGCCTTCTGAGGGGGACATGTGAGCTGGTGGCCACTGAGAGGTGCTGTTCCTCGGCCACCTCCCTGTAGTATGAGCCCTCTCAAGTGGAAGAAGTACCGAAATGCAAATTTCCCGAACGTTTCTTTAGTGTGGAGCAGCACTACGAGACTGTCTACTTACCACTGATCTTTGGGCTATATCTCTTCCTATACTTCCATCATCTGTACATATAGAGAGAGATATAAATATAAATAGGGGTTGTTTTTACACTTATCTTTACCCTGCCACAAATACACAACCAGATTTCAAGGGAAAACCTCTCTGTTCCTAAAAGGCCTGGCTGATGAGATAGAAAATGCTTTGCGTTTTAGACATCAAAAGGACATCATTCTGAAATTTAGGTAAGAAAGTACGTGTTTGGGGTGGGAGAGAAATAGTTCAAAAAAGGCATTCAGTTTCTTGGTATTGCTGTTGTCCGAAACTGATGCCAATAATCATAAAAGATTATCCCCTACCAGAGTGGGCAAGAAAAACAACCCTAAAAGTGGCCTGCTTAGTAACATGTAGTCTTTCTAAGGTTCGTTAAGAAAGAATATAAACATATAAAAATCAAGAATTGGTTCCTACAGTGGCTGCATATCATATAGATTACATAAATGATTTATGAGCAGAATCACAAGGTTTAGAAAATAAAAAGTCTTAAGTCTACAAATTAGGTCTAATCAAGGCCTTGATATGCTTTACAAAACACCTTTAGGAGACATTGCTATGAATATATCTAATTTAATACTGAAGTACCTCATTTTTGAGTCAATTCCACAATATGTATACCTCACAAAAATTATACAATTAAAACACTTAAGTTCTCAACTTAAATTATTGCTTGTTTACATAGAAATTGGAGTTTATGTACCTTACAAAACGTCGGCTTAGTCAGCACTGCTAAAAAACAAAATAAAAACACATGGCAGAGTTAAATCTGTCGTGATATCTGCGGTCAATTTGAAATGCAGTATTATTTTCTCCCATTTTGTGGGCCAGTGTTGCTGGGGGGCTGGGGGGGGGGGCACAATGAACATGCTTCCAAAGCAGGCTTCCTTAGTTGGATTAGTAGCAAGTCCTAACTTTCTCCTCTCCTTGCCAGTAAATGCACTTTTTAAAATTTTTTTCTGAAATTTAATAGCGAGTGTTAAGTGGCTGGCAAAGCACATAAGGAAATCAAGGGTTTACCTGGTTTCTCTTGCTTACATTATTTTGTAACAAATGAATGAAGTCGGGAAGAAGTGGGGAGGAGAGAGGCGGCGGCGGGGAGTGTCAGGGTTAGACGGGAAGAGATGGGGTCCAAAGCTGTCTGAACAATGGAAAGAGCATCACTTGGAAACAAGAGCATCACTTGGAAACAAAAAACCATTTCTTCTTGATTCACAACTGGGCCAACTAGTTTGGTTTTAACAGAGAATAAAAAGGGAACAAAGTACTTGTCAACATTAGTAGCCCTCTCACAGGCTACTTCGCCTTCGCAGTGACTGTAAATTCTTCCCAATGTTTTGAGCTTCCTACGAGATACATGAGATACACGAGATACACGCGTGACTTTCCTGGTCTTCGAACTGCATTGTCCATGGTGTCGGCCTTGCTTCCATCCCAGATGCAGGCGTCAGCTGGAAAGACCTTTAGCTTTTGCCTTTAAATAATAATAATTAATAATAATAAAATCCCTCTTTTCTTTCCCCCAGATGAAATTCTTAATTGTTTGCGCTAGACTGAGTAGCCAGGGGAAAAAAAAAAAAAAAACAAAGCAAGAAACCAGTGTCTGGAACCAAACAGGAACAGAACAAGAGCATGGTTGTTTTCCTTAAATACATACATTTAAATACATTCAATCTGACATGGGTATGAAATTTGCCTGTCGACATTTACTTTGCAGGAGAGATCTAAGTTGCACTAAGGTGAATGCAGTGAACAGACTGAGACGGTCTGGACGCGAGCTTCAGACTGTGGCGAGGAGAGGCAGCTCCTCCGGGAACGGCCGCTTGGCTCCGCCTGGGAGCCAAGGGCCCAGGCCCCTCCGTGGATCTTGCTCAGGCAGAACTGGCTGGCAGATCAGTTGGGTCAAAACAAATGGACGCAGCTCTCCAGACGGGTAAGTGTTTTGAGCAAGTGAGCCCAGTCAGCTAAGTAAGAAGCAACCAGCCGCCTTCAGCGTCAGCAGTACTTCTGCGGGAAAAGAGAGCGTTGCATAAGGTTTCTGAGTGTTTCTGAACTGTCGCTGAACCCACAACTAGCACTGCACTGTAGCATTGTCCTCCCATTGTTCATTGATTTGCTCGAGCGGGCAGCAGTAACGTCTCCATTGTGAGACTTGTGACTGCTTTTGGCATATCGAATACGCCACTGGGAGCTTGCCAGGCTCTGCCATGCGGGCGGATACTCTCAGTAGCTTGCCAGACTCTCTGAGAGGGATGGAACAATCAAACCTGGGTCGGCCGTGTGCAAGGCAAACGCCCTACCCACTGTGCTCTTGCTCCAGCCCAACCCACAACTAAAACATCCAAATATGTGGCTGTCTGAAATAAGGCCTGGCCACCAGGGCTGTTTTTGGGATGAGTGGTGCCTGGTTTGGATGAACACAAGCAGACAGCACCGGTCCCAAGGGATCAGCATTGATTCCTAGGCCAGCAGGGTCAAGGCACTGCCGTGAAGGACAAGATGGAACGGTTCCCGGTGTGTCTCCCAAAGGACTCCACTGCCCCATTCAATCCTTCCACCTGCCCAACAGACACCACTGAACTACCCAGCTGCTGACCTGCCCTGGCTCTCTGACAGCCCCTAAAATGGAAGTGGACATCACTTTCTGAATCCTTCCTCAATATCACTGAGCATCACTTTAGACTAGATACTCTCACCAGACGTTCTTCTATAGTCTCCCTGAGACACTCTGGGGGTATCTGCCCTGGCGGCAGCAAGCCAAGAGACACAGGGTGGGTGTGCAGGGTTTTCGTCTTCCTGGCTGCTCTGCATCGCCACCTGGACGAGTGGACGCTGAGGCCACAGTGGGTAAGTGGTGGAGGCGTTTGGGTATCTTTCGCTGTGCAGGTATGATATGTTGATTCTTTTCTTTGGCTTTTTTGGGGATGATCCCTTCCCCTCCCCAACATGTTTATTCATTTACAAATATTAACAAGGCTGGAGCAGCAGCGCAGTGGGTAGGGCACTTGCCTCACCCATGGTTGGCCCGTAGGATTCCTTCCAACTCTAGGATCGTCCTTGAGCACTGTCAGGAGTGATCCCCGAGCCCAGAGCCAGGCATACATAAATCCTGAACACCACGGGGGGTAGGCCTCCACAAAAATTAGCTTAGGAGAATGTGATTAAATTTCCTCTGAGAGAAAAACATTTGATGTAACTTGGCTATAAAGGTCTGAAAAATCTATCTATTCCTACTGTCTGTCACTCAGTTTGCAAGGGAGGGCAATGGAATTACGTTATGGGGGCGACCCAGTGGATCCTAAGCTGTGGGACTCAGTCTGGTCAAAGTCGACCATGGAATGACCCTGTCTGACTTGGCCACCGGGCCGTGTCACGTTAGGAGCGGGGGAGATGTCTCACCTGCCTGAGTTTAATGTTTCTCAGTCCTGCTGCGAACATAAAAGGTGTTTATAAAGTGTTCAACATGTTTCCAGAAGATAGTATGTTATCAGTCAAAGACAACAATCTCATCAGCTCAGAGCTGGTCTGAGCTCGACCGGAGAAACAGTACAGCGGTTAAGGCACTTGCCTTGCATATAGCTGACCCAGATTTGATTCCTGGCACCCCAGATGGCCCCCTGAGCAACACCAGGAGTGATCCCTGAGCACAGCTGGGAGGAAGCCCGGAGCACGGCCAGGTATTGCTCCAAAACAAACAAAAAACATGCTGACTGTAATCAGTGATCAGTTTTTTCAATATTATAATGTTAGTAAATACAAGTAGAACTCTACTTTGTGCGACAGTCACGTGACTGAGCAGTGATGTCCATTCTAATATTTCAGAAGATGTAAAATGAAAAAGAATTCTGTAATATACCCTTGGAAATGGAAAAAAATTTTAACCTGCCCTTGTCCAGTCTTCCGGCAAATTTGCTACTGTATTTATATTTACTAGCTCTGTTTAAAAGCAAGGTACGATGTTAATCTCCATTTCCAGATAAAGGAAGTCCTACTTAAACTAATGAAAGGTCACAGTTCGGTGAGCAGAATAGGGTCGCCGATAAACACTCGGGAGAAAGTCCTGGCTGATGAGCTCAGCGGCGGTAAGATGGGCTGCCCCCTGCATGTGGCTGTGACAAAGGCAAAGCCCTCTGTCCTCCCGGCTTAGAAGGGACAGTGCTCACAGCCCCCGAAGCAGGCCACTGGGGTTTGTGACAGCCTGTTCTCTGGCGTGAAGGTGTGCAAGGATAAACAGATTCATAAGGGGGACTGGAGAGCCTAAACAAGTGAGAAGTGGGCACGGCCATAGCCACTGTCGACTCCCAAAGGGCCACCCAGACGGCAAACACCCCGAGGCTCCGATGGTGCTTCTGTGAGTCTCGTGCTAATGGTCCATTTGGGGTTTAGTGGGTGCTTCGCATGGGCACGCAGAAAGGAAGGCCTCGGGCCTGTCCACCCACCCGACCCCCCTTCCCCTTTCCACGGGGGCCAGTACTAGCTCTGGGGATGAACTGGCTCAGTCTAGGGTTTCCCGCCTCTCTGAGGTGCTGCATCCCTCCCCCTTTTTCTGTAAGTCCCCCCCCCCCCCCAATGTTAGTGGCCTAATGTGACTTTCCTGTGTGTGGATGTCCTTGTTTAAAGACCCACAGGCTCGTGAGTAGGGTGGGAGGCTCACAGCTGTCACTGCGTGTGCCCAGACACACAGGCCACTGGAACGGTCAACACTGCTGTAGTGAGTCAGACACCAATGGAGTGCGTTTCAGATGGACTATGTGTTTATACTCCATGTGCCTCGAATGGAAGTTTAAAGGGATTGGAATTATTGTCATACTGGGCTCTTCTCTAAACAACTATAGCTGGGAACGATCACACTGGACAAGAACTGAGTGTTAAAAGTAGGCAGAGGGGTATTGCAAATTGCTGCAACATGGTTGGAACTCCAAGATATGGTGTTGGAAGAAGACAAAACAAGGGGACTTTCTTAACAGGGTTCACTTCTGCCAAGACTTCGATCACTACCCTAGAGAGGTCTCTGCAGGCCAATTGATTACCTACACGCTGACCTGCTCACAAAAGCTCTCTGGGAAAGTTCTGCTGGGCACACGGGTCAGCCCATGCCAAGCACTAATTATTCTACTGTTTCTAAGCTTGGTTGGACATCATAATAGCTGTCCTTTTGGAACAATACTGTCTTATTATTTGCTTATTGTCTTACTTATTGTCTAAGGAAATAAACAAACATTTTCTAGGCAAAAGAAAAAATCTTGAAAAACACCGAGGGAAAAATATAGACTTAATAAAAGGAGAGGGAGCAATTGTAGTTCCTCTCCTTCCTCCTGAAGAATCTAATATGATGGTTCATAAAAAGCAAAAATAAATCAAAGTTTGCCTTAACATGACAAATTCACTGCTACTTTCCTGTTTGCTGTACTCTAACATCATTTCAGGGCAAAAAAAAATCAGTGTTCTTAACTCACATGTGCCAAAAGCTTTGTTAAAATGAGTTTAAAGAAAGGATCATTCATCCAAAACCACTCTGTCACGTAAAATGAGAGGGTATTTTTAAAAATCGCGAGCATTTAAGCAGTCTTCCGTCTATGAGATTGCAATGTGTCTACCCATTCTAGGCTATAAAAACGCTCATTTTCACTTTCTGTATTTCTTACCCGTGATGCATCTCCCTCCTGCTTAATCATATCCATTCCAGGCAGCTGGTTGGGGAAAAGGTTGCCTCCCCTCAGGGCAGGGTCATTCACCTACGAGCACGACAGAACAGCAGCTGTAGTGAGCGGCATGTGCACAGTGAACTGGGAAACAACCAACCATTAAGCTTTCCTTTCTTCGTTTTTGGGAGGCAGGAGGGGAAAGAAGGCAAGGTAGAAATGGCTACAAAAATTCATCACCCTTAAATTTAACCTGCCAATTTTAGTTTCTAAGTTAAAAGTTTTAGAGCAATATGGATTGCCAAGACTGTACTAACTTAGGGACTGGGAGGCGATTTGGAGAGTTGGAGTTCCTACTTTGCCAAAGGGGAGGACTGTTCACTTCCTCACCCCACATGGTCCTCCGAGCACTGCTATATGGATGCACGAAACAATAGCCATTTATTTCTAGGTAAGCTGACTAGGACACACGCTAATCTAGACCAGTGTTTCTCAACTGGCAGCCCCAGAATATTCCAACAGTCCCCCAGAATATTCCAACGAGTCATGAGCAAAAGTTGTATAAGCAAATGGTGGGGCTGGATGGGTGGGGGGGGAGAGGGCATGGTCAAAAAATAATAGTGGAACACTGGTTCAGATTATCCCAATGGTCCTTTGTGCACCTGAAAGCAAACTGGGATCCACTACAACCAAACTGGGATCCACTACAATTGTTTCAAGCACAGAATTTTTGCTTGAAAATTCAGCAGGAAGAAAATACATTTTTTCCCCTGAAAAAGATGTCTGTCGTTTAAAAATTTTTGTCTATTTAATTTACCTGTGAGTCATTAGCATTCATCAGTTGATTCAATAATAGAAATACAAATTGTACATGTACATACACATGGCTCTTTGGTAAGTTGAAAAGGATTTTAGATTTCTCACCTTTAAAAGGACTTTAGATTGAAAAGGACTTGAGATTTCTCACCTAACACTCCTGTTTGGAAAAAATTTCCTTTTTAAAAACAAAACATTGGGTACTGTACAATTTTGGATTTTTTTTTGCTTTTTGCTTTTTGGGTCACACCCGGCAAATGCACAGGGGTTACTCCTGGCTCTGCACTCAGGAGTTACTCCTGGCGGTGCTCAGGGGACCATATGGGATGCTGGGAATCGAACCCGGGTCGGCCGCGTGCAAGGCAAACGCCCTACCTGCTGTGCTATCTCTCCAGCCCCAAAAATTTTGGAAATTTTGATGCACACCATGGTATAAAAAATATTCAGGATTAAACAGACCCAATCAGACTTATTTATTTTGCTTCTTTTTACCATTTTTGTTGCGGTCCCAGGACCCACGATGCTGTTCATTACACTCTGCATACACGATTCCAACATCACACCCAACACTAGACTCCCGCTTCCCCCAACACCCTCCAACTGCCCCAGCAACAGCCCTCTCTTGAAGGCTGGTTTTTATGTTTTTCTTTTTT
Organism: Sorex fumeus; assembly: GCF_029834395.1. Taxonomy (NCBI): domain Eukaryota; kingdom Metazoa; phylum Chordata; class Mammalia; order Eulipotyphla; family Soricidae; genus Sorex; species Sorex fumeus. The sequence goes on along the minus strand of NW_026606059.1, from coordinate 29,041,405 downwards.
TACTTTTGGGCCACACCTGGTGATGCTCAGGGGTTATTCTTGGCTCTGCACTCAGCAGTGAGATGATTGGGATCGAACTCAGGTCAGTCTCGTGCAGAGCAAGCACCTTAGCCGCTCTACTCTCTCTCCAGCCCCTGTAAGCTCCATTTTGCAGACAAAATCTCCACTTCTGATGACTTTGGGCACTTGGTCTATTACCATGTTTCTGTATATCCCACACGAGAGGTATTTTATTTATAGTCAAATGTTTAAACTTTATTGAGATCAAAATTATGATCTAACTGAATTATTAGAACTTAATATTATTATTAGAACTGAATTATTATTCAGCCAAATGGGTGAATCATTTAAACTTTGCAGAATACTACCTCCACACCTGAAATGAGATTCAGGATTCCAGCCCATCTATATTTTGTAGCATGCCAAGCATTCTGTGTCCTTTAAACATATTACCTTCTGGGAGCAGAGAAGACAGAAACAGGCTAAGTGTATACTTCACATGCAGGAGGCCTGGGTCTGATCCCTAACACGGCAGCATCCTCTGAGCACAGACATAGGAGTAGCCCCTAAGCACCACTGGCTGAGGCCCCAAAGCAAAACAAACAAAAAGTGAAAATGCGTGCTGATACCGCCCAGCGGTAGAGAAGTGCAAATCTCCCCTGTGGAAGGGCCTGGGTTTGATCTATCTCATGGAAACATATTTAAAAAAATTATTATGCTAGTATTTTTAGTTCAGGATCAGTTAAACAGAGACTCTGCCATGACTACTAGGCTTATTCCAGAGATGTCAAATGCTTTACATCTCTTTGTCACCAAATGAAGCATGTATTTGGGAATGTATTTGGGAATGGTAGAATTATTTTAATGGCATTCAATACAGAACAGGATAATTGAAAACTATGTAACAGGAAATCCCCCTCGCTCTCCAAAAAACAACTACGGCATCCAAATCCCCTGAATGAAAATAACTGTTTTGGAATGAGTGAGTCTTTGTAAGTGTGAAGTATCATTTAAAGTGAACTTCAGAGCAGATAGTTTGGCTTCTGCATTTCATCTTGGCTTTACATTTAGAAAAAAAAATCAGTTTCTAAACTACAAACTCAAAACTAAACAATAAAGCATTTACCATTGCATTTTTGGAGACTTTTTAGATATTGCTCAATTCTTTACATAAAGAAAAACGTAAATGAGAGTGAAGTGAAATATTTTTAAAAGTCCTTGAACAGTCAGGAACTCTTCCATGTTTACTTCGTCATTAACAAGTATTTCTGTTAATTGTTCTATCACAGGTGAAAGTAAGGTGAAAAAAACACGGTTCAAAATAAACGTGGGAGTTGACGGAAGATGTTAAATGCTTGAAAAGCTACATCTGACACAAAAATAGACAAAACGCTCTAATGAGAAGACAGTGGGCCGTGCCTGCTTGAAGCAGCACAGACAGCAAAATCGAAATGACAGAGATGAGTGTGGCCCAACGACACCAGTTCATGAAAATGTTCCGTGTGTGTGTGTGTGTGTGTGTGTGTGTGTGTGTGTGTTTGGCTTTGAGGTCACACATGGCTGTGCTCAGTGGATGCGATCAGGTACTGGGGATCAAACGGGGCACGGCTGAGTGCAAGGCAAGCACCTTACCCCCTGTCTGATCTCTCTGGCCCCAGTGCTCGACATTTAAGCCACAAGATGCCAATGGGAGCTTTACCTGCTCGGGACCCATAGAGGATAGCCCCGACGTAGGCACGGAGGTCACTGAGGTCATGCTGATCTGTCCGGTCATCTGGTTCATGTTGCTCATCCCACCTGTGTTGGTCGCCATGGAGACGTTGATGTTCATATTGTTATTGTACATGCTGGTGTTTGCTTGCTGCCCGAAGTGTGGTGGGGACTGTTGTGAAAACATGCTAAAATCCAAGAAAAGGACATGCTGGTTAGAGCTTTAGACAAGCCCCGGGCAGTCAGCACATAAATCTAGGTTGAAAGAGCCCAGCACCAACGGCCAGAGGCCAGGAGACGGGGCCAGAAGTAGCCGCTCAACCCCAAATGGGGAAGCACGACCTCCTCTTCCTAACTTCCCCGAGTCTGCAAGTCTACCTGCCTTCCATGTCTGCACGGGATGAGCTTTTTTTTTGTTTGCTTATGTAGCAGGTTTGGATAAAGGGTGGCTCTGAGGTCACTGACCATCGATCCACAGTAGTTTCTAGTATATTGGTGGAGCGGGTGGTACATCTTCTTGGAAGAGTTCCTTTTGCTCCCAAGAAAAAGGTAGTTACTATGTAAATTTCATTAACATCTGACTTACTTACTTGATTTTTTTTTTTTTTGGCCACACTTGGAAGTGTTCGGGACTTACTCCTAGCTCTGTGCTCAGGGACCACTCTTGGCCGGCTCTGGTGACCATATGGGGTACCAGGGATTAAACCCAGGCTGGCTGCAGGGGAAATGTTCTATCCACTTACTACTGCTCCAGTCCTCAGTGGAGATGGCATTTAAGAAGGATAAAGGTAAGAGACACGCAGCGCATAGGAAGAATTCCTGGACGCGGATGACACGGAGACAGAAGAGCACATACCCGTTTCCTCCCATGTTCCCCTGTGCCCATCCGTTCATGTCAGAGGAGGCCTGGTAGGCGGGGTTGGCCTGAGTCTGCTGCATCAGCGGGCTCTGCGTATGCGCCATTCTGGGTGACATCAGAGGACTCTGGGGTGTTGTGGCCCCAGTAAAGCCTGGGTCAGGCTGCTGACTTATTCCTTAAAGAACAATATCCACAGGAAACTGTTAGTTTGGTTGTTGAGACGGGAGAAGGAGGCGGTAAAACAGACAACATCCAAAGTAAACACGCACAGAAATACACATACTTTCAAATACCCATTCATGTGTTGGTCAGTTACATACATTTAAAAAAGATTCCAAATTAGAATGAAATGCACAAAGGAAAAAAGGAAAAAAAGCTCCCATTCTTTGATTCTCTCTAGAAGAGGAACGTTGAGGAATCAGAATTACCATCATGGCTAAGGGAGAGAGAGAAAAAAAAAAAGCCAGTCCTTCCTTCACCCAGTTCCAGATCAAGGATGGGTCAAATGTGCGTATTTCTTTTTGACTTCAGTCATCTAAATTTTTATGAATCACTACAAATGATTAAAATTTTAATTAGATTAAGTTCAACTACATATCAAAAGCCAACTCATTTGGAAAAATTTTCATTGAATTCACTCATTCTAGATAAGATTAATGAGTCTTTAAAAAAGTAAATGTATAACACAGAAACCAATTTCTTAACTATCTGACTTTCAGTAGAAATACTTCCAGGGTCAATAGGTAAAAGAGCAGAAATCCAAACCCAACATTTAATTCTTGAACTCAGCCGTAGAAAGCAAATCACTTCACAATGCTTTTTCAGCATGTCTGATTTGGGGGGGGGGGGGTAAACTCTAAATAATAGTGGTGAATCTTTTATTGAAACAATGAATCTAATCAAAGCAGATAGAGTGTTAACTAGAATTCATCTGCTTCACAGGGACGGGGAGGGGTGGGGGGTGGGGTTTTATTGGGGTTCTTCATGGTAAAAAATAAGTATTGGTAAAGGGAAATGTGTTTGATATTTGCATGACTGAGACATAAACCTGAAAGCTTTGTAACCTTTCCCACAGTGATTCAATAAATAAATAAAAAAAAAAAAAAAAAAAAAAAAAGTAAATGTATTCATTAGCTTGTCTAGTCTTTACAAGGAACTCCGTGGAACTTTAATGCTTGCCAAAATTTGCAAGAATGATAAAAATAATATTCAATGTAAGTTTCTTTCTCAGTTTATAAACAAATCACATATACATTAAAAGAATGGGAGAGGGCTGTTAGTCACTATTTCCAGATAATTAAAAAGAAATAAAGGTGGTGGGGTGTGAGTCTGCAACCAAATCTATTCCTAGCAGGCCCTAGGTTCTGGGCTTGATCCACAGGAAAGAAAAGGAAAACGGAGGAAAGACGTTGGAAACTAAGAAGGAACTTCATACCATGTCTCAACTTTGGCATTAAATTACACACCTATTTGCCTAGAAGTGTAAGTCATGCAAATCTAATACTTAAAAGTTTAGCATCACACAGAAAAATGGCTCAACAGTATCGCTTTAAGAAATGAGACATGGATTCAAGCATCAGAAAGACCTGACAAAGTTACTTATAGGTGACTGGCAAAAGACAGGGGAAGTAATTCTGAATATAATTTTGAATATTAATATTAATAACATAAGCACTTTTATCATTAATTCAACCATTAATTGAACACAACATGCACACAAGTATTGTTTATGACTTTACAAATTTGTCTCTTAAGACTGACATTGAACAACAAATCAATATGGAGGAAAAACTGAGAGGCCTTCCACTGGGATTTCTTTCTTTTTTGGGCAGTGCTCAGGGATTCCCCTGGCAGTGCTCAGGAAACCATACGCAGAGCCGGGCACTGGGCAGGGTCAGCTGCACGCAAAGCAAGTGCTTTCCCTGCTCTGCTATCTCAATGATGCCTCTATAGGCATGTTTCAAGAATTGTTCATTAAAAAATAGGTATAATTTCAAAATTTTTAAATAGTAGAATATCCATAATATTTATTTCTTCACTATTACTGTGTTTTGGGCGAGGCACACCTGGTGATGCTCAGGGGTTACTCCCGGCTCTGCTCTCAGAAATTACACCTGGTGGTGCTCGGTTGGACCATCTGGGATGCTGGGAACTGAACTGATGCTGGGTTGGCCGTGTGCAAAGCAAATGCCCAACCTGCTACCTGCTGTGCTATCACTCCGTGGCCCCTCATAATATTTCTGTGTGTCTTTGACCGTCCTGCATATCTCTATTGATTTGTTTAAGTCAGACTCCCGAGATACTGAAATATAAATATATACACAGGCACCTGCAATCGAGACATCAACAACACATACGTGCATACACTCTCAGACACACATGCACGCATCCTTCGGCCATTCGTAAAGACCTGCACTCAGAGAAAAGGCGGTACCTGAGCTCAGAGACTGGAAGGTACTGTGCTGGACCTGGGGACTCCTGCTGGGCCCCCACTGTCCTCCCAGGTTTCCTATCATTCCCTGGTTAGCCAGATTCATCTGGGAGCCATGCAAAGAGCTGTGAGACAGGAGCTGTGACCCAGGACTGGGGGACACTGGGGAGAAAGGGCTGGTGAGAGGTGGTGGGGATGTGAGCCCAGTACCGTAGTTTGGTGGAAATGGGAACTGCTGTGCATTTGCCTGGGGGATCCGGGGGTTGCTCAGAGTTGCTGCTATGCCACTAGGAGCCACCATGCTTGAGGTCATGTTCAGCCCTTGTCCTCTCATCATCAAAGTTCGTTGCTGAACTTGCTGTTGCTGATGCATTTGTCTCTGCCGAAGATGCTGGTTCAGGATTTCCCTCTGCCTCTGGGCCAGCATCTGTGCATTAATAGGTGCCTGAAATGGGGGTGGGGGAGGACAATTACCCAGAGGAAAACATTGGGGGTAGGGGCAGGATGAAAAATAAATGGCATATCAGAAGCAGCATCACCAGAGCCTGTCCCATGCAAAATGACCCGAAAAATACAATTACACGGGAAAAAGTAATCCAGAGTTGAAGTTGAAACCGGGTGGCTGAGAATGCGAGCCCGTCTGCAGACCCCTGCAGGCCACAGGTGTGAAAGGTTGAGAGCCATGTAACTAAAGGAACCTTGTGTCCCACCAGTCCCTCCGTGAGAAGATCCTGAGGACGACAGGTCAGTGTCATCAAAGGGACACTAATGTCCAAAGGAAAACCAAATCCCTCTACCCAAAGGTGGCCTGAAGCACTTCGGGAGAAGGTGAACAGAGGGAGGAGAAAGGGAGGGTGCCGGGGGTGGAATGGAGAGACAAGGGTGACAGGCGCGCACTGGGAGGAAAAATCAGAAAGGCGGGGGTGGGAGGAAGGAGGGATATGAGGTAGGAAGGCCCACAGTGTCTGCCTTCCCAAAGAAGTATACATGTTTTATAGTATATAAAGTTAGCTATCTAGGCTGTTACAGGCTGCATATGCAAAGTCGAGTCTCTTTCTTCCTGGATTCTGCATTTGTAAACCCGTCTACTTGCTACAAATTGTGAATTTGTAGTGCCCCAAACTAGTATTCACAGTGTTGCTGTTATGTAAGGACACTGCAGAGGGGTGAAAAACTTGAGGTGCCTCATGCGTACTTGTCCACCTGAGGGTGAAATAAAATGACTCCCTGCCTTCTTGTTCCAGCTCCCACATGGTAAACAAGGGTCCTCTGTGATACATTCAAATCCATGAGGCTTATGCTGTGCTGCTTCTTCGGGTGTAAATGGCTGCTGAGAGCAGTGTCGAGTGAGTGTCATCAAGAGTGCCAGCGAGGTGCTGCGAGGCACCTTCTGGAGAAAAGGCATGCGCTGTCAGGTGGGCTTCACTCAGGCACGAGTTAAACGGCTGCCGCACTTAACATCCATGAATCCCCAGTGTACAGCAAACTGGGAGTCACGAGAACCACACAGTACAGAATCATGGCTTGATAAATGGACAGGAAGGTCGAGGCCAGGGGCTCACAGGAACCTAACCCTGTATTTCTCCAAGGAGCGAGGGTTCAATATTGGCTGATTCAGTGGCTTGTGGCAAAACTATAAAACACAACCAAAGTGAATACTGAGAATTGACTGTATTTGGCAGTGGCTGTGTTTAGAAAGGAACTCCAAAAGCAATCGGCTCATGAGGTGAACGAATGACTTGATGGCACCACGGCGCTGGTGTGGATCTTACAGACTCCTAAGTTACCTTACACAGGTCATCGCGCCGAAAGGCAGGACAGGGTAAGTGGAGATGCGGGCTGGGGGCCATTCTGTTTCTTACCTGTGTCGGGACGCCGGCCCTCAGAGTCAGGTTCACATTGGAAACGTTGCTGATCTGGTTCATAATTGGCTGGCGATTCTAAATGCATACACACGAGAATTAGTACATTGGAAAGGAACACATTTTATTTCAAATTACCTTCTCTGAGAAGCTGCCCCTCCAAACTAATATTTGCATGCCACTGGATACTGACACCACCATTTGTAGCTTAATTCCCTTCTCAAGTTGCCTGTTAGTGAGCTTCATATTGCTTCTAGCTGAATAATTATTTTGTGCTCTTTGGAAAGCACACTGTTTGCAAAGAAGGGACTAGAAAGACCAAAGAGGAAGGCTTAGAGGAAGCACGAAAGAGAGGCAGGAACTCATTCTTCTGCTTGCAACATCATTATTTTTTAAAATTAATTTTATTAAAAATTAAATTTTTTTATTTTTGGTTTTTAGGTCATGCTGGGCGATGCTCAGGGGTTACTCCTGACTCTGTACTCAGGAATCACTGCTGGTGGGCTCAGGAGACCGTATGAGATGCCTGAGATTGAACCCGGCTTGGCCGCATCTAAGGCAATGCCTTAGCCGCTGTATCGCTCTGACCCCTGCAACATCATTATTTACTAATTTATACAAATGATTCAGGCTGACTTCGATAAAAACACATTTTCCTGAAATATACTGGTCTTTCAAAAAAAAAAAAATGTCCTTCTGCCACCTTTCTTTTTTCTTTTTGGGTCACACCCAGCGATGCTCAGGGGTTACTCCTGGCTCTGCACTCAGGTATTACTCCTGGTGGTGCTTGGGGGACCATATGGGATGCTGGGGATTGAACCTGGGTTGGCTGCATGCAAGGCAAACAAACGCCCTACCTGCTGTACTATCACCCCGGCCCTCCCTGCCACCTTTCAATTAGTAATGCTTATTTTGCGTGGCAAGACTATTTTGTCCCAAGTATTCCGGCTGGGCTAGCAACTATCCTAGCTCCTTTAAACATATTTTCATCGCCTCATAACACACAATCGTCTCACATAACAGATGTGAAAACCGAGGCTCGGAAAGTTCAAGGTTAGATGTAATCAATACTACAGCTAGGAAGCCAAAGGGACAGCTGTTCTGTGCTGGAGCAGAGTTAGAGGTGGGAGAAGGAAGGAGAGCAGAGAGGAGTCTGAATGTTCCAGCTCTGACGCTTATGGAAGGGGTGGAGCAAGACTCCAACCCTTGACAAAGTCCCAGTTGCTGTGCCTGGCTGCTGAGCCTCTCCCAGCTGTCCCGCCCCCACCCACCCCGGCCTCGGCAGGACCTTGCAGGCGGCGCGGCAGATCCTACCTGCTGTGCTTGCAGGCGATGCTGCAGCTGGAGTCGCAGCTGGTTCGGCTGGTTCTGCACCAAGCCGGTGGGTCTGAGGCCCGGCCTGGGCTGCATGCGGAGTGTGGCGTAGCTGGGCCGCTGTCCCATGGTATGGAAGTTGGGGTCCTGCATGGGGGTGTAGCTGCCCTGGGCCATCTGTGCCTGAGATGCGTACTGCTGGGGGAAAACGGGGGTTTTCTGCTCCAGCAGGAGGTTGGTATCCTGACTTGAGAACTGCTCAGGGTCTACGGCTTGGCTCTGAACGAAAAACGCAGAAACAGAAAGGAGATGGAAACACATCGTCGACACCAGTTTCTGTAAACAGTGTTATAGTCACTCTGTAACCCCAAGGATTACCAGTTATTAATTTACACTCAGGGCACCACGAGCATTGCTGGGACCTAACCACGGGCATGCAAGGCAAGCGCCTAACCTCCCAAGTTCTCTCTTTGCCCCCAAGGATGACATTTTCACATGTCACTTACATAAAAGTTAGGATGACAACATACTGGACGGCAAATTCTATCTACCACTAAGGCAAAGCAAACGAGCCACATGGGAAATAGTTAAACCCCATTTTCCTTACTTAATTTATTTCTAGTTGTTTTTTTTCCCCCACCCCGTAACCTCAAGTCATTTCTTTCCATTCTGCTGTTCTCAATATGAACTGACATGTCTTAAACGCCCACTCCTGTCTGCTGCGCTGTGGGAACAGTGACGAGACTATTTTGAACGCTCGGAGAAGCAGCCCAGGGCTCTGCATTGCCTTTCTCACAGGCCTCCTGCCGCGTCATGTGTCCAAAAAGTAGATCGGACACGGGAAGGTGCTTTTTAGGAATAAGAGAAAAGATGATTCATGCTGAGTAAGGAGGAAGACGGCAGAGGGCCGTGAGAGCGTTTTCTGGGCGACTCTTTGCACAGTAACCAGGATGCCTACCTCACATGAATTTAGCTCTGGAGCCAGAATCAGAAAGTACTGCATATTTCCTTAGATTAGAAATGGCGACCTATTATATTATTGCAATAAAGTACTCTCAAAATTGTTTTTAAGTCACCAACCAGAAGGAGGACAGTAAAATAAGCATCTAAGGTCGGCTTACTTCTGTATTTCAATATTCCCCAGATGACCAAGCTGAAACCACATCAGGGTTTCATGAACTACCGTGACCTCTAGGTCATGCCTGCTAATTCAGGGGCAAGGCACAACAGTTGTGCCTTGGCACAAATGGCTTCTATCACCAGCCCACAAATGTGTAACATGGTGATCACAGAGATGCCTTTTAAAGGTTCTAGGTCACAATTGCTTCCGCCTTGGTTTCTCTGGTCCCTGCTCCTCTGGACTCTTCCCTGACATCAGGGAGGCAGGACCCCATCTCTCCTTTTGGTAGAACCCCCTAAGTGAAGGTCTTATCCAGTGTTTCCCACTGTTGGGTAAAAGTTCATGGGAAAGGGAGAAGGGCGCGGGGGGGGGGGGGGGGGGGGGAGATGAGAAAAGCTCGCCTGTGGGGAAGAGGTAGAAAGCCCCTGAAGGAACGCGCTGTGGAAAATGGGACATCCCGTATCCCGTGACCCGTGGCACGTACCTGGCTGACCAGTTCAGGTATTCCCAAGGCTCTGTCGATCTCTTCCAGGCCATCGAAATTCCTCAAGGCCAAATAGAGCTGGTCCAGAAGCGCCCCCTCGTCGCTCGGTGACTCGGCTGTGGGATGTGGACACAGCAGGTCGTCGGGGGAGCTGCCAAATGGTTGCCTGAAAAGAGACAAACTTCACCTTGGGCCGAGTCAAGTTTTCACCCGCCATACCAAAGAAGAGCTGCCCAGGGGGCCTCTGCAGTAAAAGGATGCACCAGGGCGGGATCAAAAGTACAGCAGCAGGTAGGGCGCGTTTGCCTTGCACGCAGCAGACTCCGGTTTGATCCCCGCCATCCCATATGGTCCCCTGAGCACCGCCAGGAGTAATTCCTGAGTGCAGAGCCAGGAGCAACCCCTGAGCATCGCTGGGTGTGACCCAAAAAGCCAAAAAATAAAAGAAAAAGTAAAAAAAAAGATGCACCAGTTCAAACATGACACAGAATGACGGCCCCCTGTCACAGGTTCCCTTGGCTCAGTGCCTGACCCTGGGGTTGACACGTGGGTCAGGCACAGATCGAGGCGCCCCGCAGGTGACTTTTGTTTTCACTGCAGCCCTGGCCAGAGATGCTGGCACAGGCCCATGCCACCAGGCAGGGCTGCAATACCGCCCCCCCCCTTACTCCAAGTGAGGCCGGGCCCTCCCCCGCCCTTTCTGTCCACACACATCTGCACCGGCTCCTCACGCATCGACATGCCTAGACGCTTTGTGAGTGGGAAAACTGAAACGACCCTGAACGCGGAGAAACTGTTTGCTTGGTCCGCAATAGTTATCATCCAAGACACCAACGCACAGTAACTGAGCACTGGAGAAAGCAGCGCCGAGTCCCAGGGAGCTGCTGCTGTCACTGGACTCGGGTCCCACCTTGCTCCCAACAAATCCTGTTGCTGGCTTCAAATTCATCTTCTGCTTTTCTTTAAAACCCCACTGAACCCTTTGCTCCTCTCTTAAGGCAGAGGAAGAAGGAGCACATAGAAACTGTGGGCCGAGGAGTCCAGGCCACAGCGATCCAGAGCAGAGCTCACTGTGAAACCTATCTGCATATTAAAAACCAACAAACCAACCAACCAGCCAGTCAGCCAGCCAGCCAGTGGCCCACCAAGTAAACAGCAGAAACCTATCCTACTGCTGTATCCCAAGTCCCATGGTCTTCTAGCACCCGAGAATCTGATGATTACAGAATTTTCAACAAGAAGAATCCCCAAAGGGCAATCACACAGCCTGTAGTAGGGTTCTAAGCCTCCGACCCCAAGTATTTTCGCATGCCCCCCACAGCCAAGCCTCCCAGCTCCAGTGTCCTGCCCCGCTCTGCCCGCGTGTCCTGCAAGCTCCCTCACTGGCTCCTGTCTGGGCTCCCCCCTCACCGTCAGTGCCACCACCCCGCCTCAGGGTCTCTGCGGTGGGTGCTCTCCAGAAACTGGTGAGATGACTACGCACAGGGCACAACCGTGATGTTGCCAGAATAAAGGACATCTCAGAGACGCAAGCACCAAACCAAAACCACCCGCGAATCCTCTGAGTCATGAGGGGCGGGTACATTCTGTCCACAGAGTAGAAGAGAAGTAATGATGCTACCAGAGAGGACAGGGATTGCGCTGAGGAGGGGATGGGTGTACAGCCTGGGAACTCTGAGCCATGCCCTGGCAGAAGACACTGCCAATTCTGCCACGAGGAAAGTGTCCTCCGTTTCACGGTGTTTTCTTCCTTCCTTTCTTTTCTTCTTTTTTTTTTTTTTAAATGTAGGAGTATTGCTAATTATTCAGCCACTGATTGAATTGGGCATTAACCCCACCTTACTTTTTTTTTCTTTTTTATAAATTTATTATTGAATCCTCATGAGAGCTTTCAGGTTTAAGTCTCAGTCATACAGTGAAATACCTGTCCCTTCACCAGTGCCCATTTTCCACCACCAAAACCCCCAGCAAACCCCCATCTCACACCCTCCCCCTACCTGTGGGGCAGATGATTTCCATATTACTCTCTCTCTACTTTGATTTCATTCAATATTTTGACTCCAGACCCACCATTATTATTTGGGATTTTACTCCAACACTCAGATCTGCCGAAAAGGCAACTGTAGACAATTTGTTTTCTATTGCTGGTTCTGAATAACATATGATGTCGTGCGGTCGCAGTAGTGGCCGCACGATTTTGAAATTCTGAAATTTTAACAATTAAATCTGGAGGGATTTCTGCCAAAACCCGCTGGGTTCCGAGATTTGTTCCTGAGTCCCATTAAGCAGCTTGATCAGGAGCCAGAGAGGCCATTTGTGGGTGGTGACTCGGGATCTCATTGGGGTGCGAAGGAAAGGGCCGGCTCCACCCCCATCCCGTGAGGCCCAAGTGTCTTGTCACGGAGGGCCCAAACTTGACTGTCCAATGGCCTCTGCAGGATGGCGGCCACTGAGCCGCCAGGGGGAACAGGCCAAGGCACGTAACTATTGCCACCTGGGGTGGCTCAAGGTGTTTTCAGTTCAGCTAGGTGCCCTCCATGAAAGAATGCTCGGATACTCAAGGCAGACACTGAGAGATGCTGGGACGATGAGAGACTTAGAAAACAATGTTGAAAGACAGAATCACACAGATTCCAAATAAACTGCTGGGGACATACTAAGAATGATCAGACAAATAGAATTTAAAAAAAAATCTAACCGAAGAACAAGATAGATTCTCAAAGGACTGAAACAGAGATATAAATAAATAATTCTAATGGTAGTACCGAGAAATAAGAAAATAGAAAACATACAGATTAGGGGATATGGAGAGTAGATATTTTGGGGGTGAGGCTGGAAACTCTGAATAGAATTTTAAAAGATTTGATATAAAGATAAAATATAATAAGCCTTATACGATAGCACAGCGGGTAGGGCGTTCGCCTTACACGCGGCCAACATGGCCGACCCAAGTTCGATTCCTCCGCCCCTCTCGGAGAGCCCGGCAAGCTACCGAGAGTATTCAATATGCCAGACACAGTAACAACAAAGTCTCCAATGGAGACGTTACTGGGCCCGCTCGAGCAAATCGACGATCAACGGGAGGGCCTTTATCCTTTTATCTTTATCTATAAGAAATCTAAGAATGGGGCTGGGAGAGATAGTACAACTGGCACTTTTCTTGCACATGGCCAACCTGAGTTTGATCCCTGGCATCCCATAACATAGGGTTCCCTGAGCACTTCCAAGAGTAATTTCCTGAGTGCAGTCAGGAATAAACAAACCTTGAGCATCTCTGGGTGGGACCCAAAAAGCCAAAGCCAAAAAGCAATAATAAATAAATAAATAGAAAAGAAAAAGAAAAAAAAAGAAATCCAAGAATGAAAGAACAGAAAAAATGGATGAGAAACAGCTTATAAAGAGATCCCAGGATCTAGTTATGTGCTCCCTACCCAAGAGATCATAATCTAAATATGTGAAAATTGAGTATCTGAAAGCAAACACTCAACTTCTGGGTTAGGTATAAAACACACGGAGTTTGGGGGCTGGAGAGATCATATGGTGGGCAGTGCGCCTGCCCTGCATGCCGTCACTCTGGGTTGATTCCTGGCCCTGCACCTTGAACCAAGAGCAACCCCTCAGCATTGCTGGGTGTGCCCCCAAACAGAACAACAATGAAGAAAAACCCATGGAATTCACCAAGTCCTTTTAAGGCGGATCCCCGTTCCCGGAGCTCACCTGTTCTGGCTGGCGAAGGAAGTCTGGTCGATAGGAAGGATGCTCTCAGGCCAGGGGGCGGTCTGGTTCGGAGGAGCTTGTTGCTGGCTGTACTGAGGTCCCCCCATATTCATTTCTAGTTCAGAAGGCCCTAAAATGGGGAAGAAAAATGATAAGAAAAAAAAAACCAAACAACTTGTAATCAGGGCATTACCTGCTTCTGTAGTACAAAGTGAAATCCCTATTGTACAGAAAATGAAAATTGGTGAAAATAATCAGAAAAATTTTTTCATTCTGAAACAGATACAAAGACAATATGAAATATCAAAGCTAATCATTCACATCAGGGAATGATAGAGACCAGCAATTCTTTTTTTTTTGCTTTTTGGGTCACACCTGGTGATGCACAGGGGTTACTCCTGGCTCTACACTCAGGAATTACTCCTGGCGGTGCTCAGGGGACCATATGAGATGCTGGGGGTTGAACCCAGGTCGGCTGTGTGCAAGGCAAATGCCTTCCCACTGTACTATTGCTCCAGCCCCAGAGACCAGAAATTCTAAAACTCTGGCATGTAGATATCTTTTAGGTCTTTAAAATATATTGTGGGGCTGGAGAGATAGTAAAGCCAGTATGGTGTGTGTCTTGCACTTGGCTGACTCAGGCTGATCCCTGGAACCCCACATGGACATTCCCCCCCCCCCCCCCAGGTCCTGAAACACTCATTGGGAAGCACTGGTTGATTGTTCTGGTTTTTGGGTCACAACTGGTGGTGCTCAGGGGACCATGCAGGAGTGGGGATCAAATCCAGGTCTCGGGTAACTGAGCACTGGTGACCAGAGGGGATGCTTTAAACCACTTACTCCTCGGCACGGCATCCAGTGAGCTCTTCATCAATGAAAGAAGGGAGCAAGGAGAAGAGCCAGTCAGTTGGGAAAGCTAACTTGTCTTTGGATTCTTATCACTATCTGTAAACCTGTGCCTTCTTCCATTATGCTATTTTTTGGTTGAATTCGTGGCCTTTTGGGATTGATTAAAAATTAGACAAATTCAGCTATGCAAATGTTTACAGAGCCATACTTCAACCTGAAAAGCCAGGTACCGATGGGGCTGGCAGGGAAGACCAGAGGGCAGAGCACCTGCCTTGCACATGAACCAGCTGAAGTCTGATCTCTGGCACTCTGTGTCATCCCTGAACCTGCTGGGGTGATTCCAAGCACAGAGCCAGGAGTAAGTCCTGAGCGCTGCTACGTGTGGCCCCAAAAACCCCACAAAAGTCAGAAAAAAAATTTCTGTATTCAAGAACTTATTATGCAGAATTGTTTGTTTGTTTGTTCTTGGGCCAGAGCCGGTGATTCTTAGGGCTCCTCCTGGTTCTGCACTTAGAGATCACTCCTAGGGGTGCTCTGAGGACCGAAAGGAATGTCGGGATTGAACTGGTTTGCCACCTGCAAGGCAAATGTCCTATCCATTGAACTGCTCTGGCCCCTGATGATTTTAAAATGAACAAATTTACAGGTATTTTTAAGTTGTTGCACTAATTTGCTTGGAAAACTAGTGGTTTTCAGTAATCTTCACGCCAATCTCAAATTTCATGAATTCTTTTTGGGAACTACTGATTAATTCTAAATACACTCAATGTAGAATGTCACCTCTCAGAAACAAAAGCTAAAATGCCCAGTGAAATAACTGGGTAAGAAATTTGATGCCAGAGGCGGGATCCTTTGGTATCATCTTGTCAAAACAATTCTGGCATGGTTCCACTGATGTTTTAGCTCTTATCCACTGTGTAATCTAAACATTAGGAAAAATGTATATAAAAATTAACTCATCAGAACTATGCCTAGGTGAGGAAAGTTAGTATGTTGATAAGAAATAAGCTCAAGGGTAAGAGAGGTTGTACAAGGGTTAAGACGCTTGTTGCTTTGCATGTGGTCGACCCCAGTTCAAGCCCTGGGGCATATATCAGTCCCTCAGCAGAACCAGAAATAAGCCCCAAGTTCCATGGGTGTGGCCCCAAACCTAACACCAGTCCCTATCCCCCACTCCTGCAAAGAAACTCAAGTATGATCTGTGTAGGATTTTTTTTTTTTCAACAACAGCATGACTGATACATAAATTCAATCTTTATATGACTCAGGTTTCGGTATATTTGCGGAACTGTATGATCATCACCATTATCACTTTTAGAATTTTTTTAAAAAGGTAAACATATTCATTCTATTTCTCTTATGGGGTGGGGAGTGGGGGTGTTAGGCTACATCTGGCTGTTCTCATGGTTTACTCCTGCCTCTGTGCTCAGGCATCACTCCTGGTGGTGCTTGGGGGGCCGTAAAAGTGCTAGGGACTGAACTGGGGTCCGTGACATGCAAGGCCAGTGTCTTCATCTGTGTACTAGCTCTCCAGTCCACTTTTAACCACTGCAGCATCTCTCCAGCCCAGATCACGACTTCTAGTATCATGGGAATTGAATCCGAACAGAATCCTAGTGAGCTTACAGTCTGTGAGCTGAGACTTTGTTCCTTCAGAGAAGACCTGGGATAGGAGATTAGGTCACCGAGGGTAGTGGCCAGGCATTTGCATTTTAGGCCCTGGGATGATTCTGAGTAAGGAGCCACTGTCTCATGGAAACACATCTTTAAAATATCATATACATACTCTTTATTGTGTGACTGATTCACTAACAGCCAGAGCTAGCTCATTTAAATAAAACAAAACATCACAAATGCAGCCGATCTGTTTAAGTAACTGGAAAGCCTCTGCGATTCTCATCAAGTTCCAGTAAAGTCTCGTTTATGACAGCTCGGTGAAGGGGGATTACTCAAACCACTCATTAGGGATGTCTTGAAAGAACTTACGGAGCTGTTGCTGTCTCCCAAGAAAGCTTAAATAATCAAAAGCAAAAAAAGCACGGAAACTCTCTTACCTATATTCATGACCTGAGACTGAAGCATCTGCCTTTGGCCAGGCTGGTTGTTGGGTCTCATTGGGATGCTGGCTGTGGGGTTCCGAATCATACCTCCTTGGATCGGCCGGTTCATGGCACTGGTGGTGGCCGCACAGGTGACTCTCACGGCGGAATTCTGTGGCACCCATTCCCCTGAGGGCATAGTGGGCCGAGCAGCATTACTGCCCATCATTCCTGCAGTGGAAGCAGAAAGACCTGAGAGATGCAGTAGCTGGAAACATGATCAGCGTGAACACCAGACAATCTTACTTTGCACAAGATACGCATTCTCTAACACACAGCTCAACAGCTAATGCTCTGTCGTGGACAGATGTGGGCCCTGGGCTAAGAAATGAGAATTGGCAAGGAGTACAAAGGTTTTCAGAACATGAACTTGCTACTCTCTATAGTTCAGTAAAGCTGTTAAAGTCGTTCCCATATGTACTTAGAAACAGGTGCTGTGGTGTGTGGATAACCCCAACTTCCTTCCTCAGGAAGTGAATCACATTAGCAGACACACACGTCAAACCCTTTACTTTCCAAACGGGAGGTGAGGTTAAGAGGACTGAGGTAAAAATCGATGATCAATATTCTAACTAGAAGCCAAAATCACGGTGAATGCTCCCCGAAGCATATGCAAGACTTTCAAACCCCTGCGTCCCTGTCAGAGTGTCATTTGTTAAGCTTCAAAATTGAAGAAGGCAGCTTCTACAGCGTGGGGAGAGAATCCTTCTAGTCCTTACTACTGTTCTTTACAGCCAAACAAAGGCAAGGGAACCCCTCCTGTCCTCGAGGGCTTCGGACCCACACCCGTCCAACTCGGCAGATCTAGAATGGGGAAGGCTAGACGTGTAGGAACTCTTCTCTACTGGAGATGCCAACAGTTCTCTGATGAAACAGCCACAACAGCACAACACTGTCAACTTTAGAAAACATCTGTTCTACCTGGCCTTGCCTCTGGGACACTGGTAATGGACTTGATATCTGTTTTTTTTTTTTAATTAGTTTTTGGGCCATACTTTGCTGGGCTCAGGGCTTACTCCTGGCAGGCTCACAGGACCGTATGAGGTGTTGGGATCAAGCCGGGGTTGGACGTGTCCTGGGCAAGAGCCTTACCTGCTGGACTGTCTGTCCAACCCCCGACTTGATAATCTTCAAGTCTCACTTCAACTACAAGTGAAGTGTTTAATGGTGGGTACGTGAAAGTTCTGCTTTCAAATACATGCCTTACTTTTCATTTGATTATGATGAACCCTAGTTGAAATGGGGGTTATGTTTAAGAAGCAGAGGAAGCAAGCACGGTTTGGCTTTTTACTAGTAAAATGAGAATGTGCAACACTGGGATGATTGAGAATAAGGCATAATTTGTTATACTGGTCAAGTCAGAATAATAACAGAAATTTAAAAATTTTTCTTCTGACATTAAAGTTGGGGTATGTGAAGATATTATGGGAG
The DNA here is from genome assembly GCF_029834395.1 of Sorex fumeus. Classification (NCBI taxonomy): domain Eukaryota; kingdom Metazoa; phylum Chordata; class Mammalia; order Eulipotyphla; family Soricidae; genus Sorex; species Sorex fumeus. The sequence goes on along the minus strand of NW_026606059.1, from coordinate 29,023,529 downwards.
AAAAGTTATTTTATTCTTCCAAAAATCTATAGCTAAGTAATGTAACAAAATTATAATCTTGGAGGCAGCAGAAAACAAATCGTTTGCAATTCATCAGTATTAATGCAGGCAAGTCTCTTTCAGCCTGTGTCTCTTTTTAAAAGCAGAAGTATTACATGATTTTCATCACCTGGACTGGCTGCCTACATTTGTGGTTTCTGTTTGTTTTAGGGCCACACCTGGCGATGCCCAGGGGCTACTCCTGGCTCTGCACTCAGGAATCACTTTTGGTGAGTGTTTGAAGGACCATATGGGATGCTTGGAACTGAACTTGGGTAGGCTGTGTGCAAGGCAAGAGCCCGACCCACTGTACTACCTCTTCAGCCCTGGATGCCCTACATCTGAATGCAGATGTATCCTCAAATCCCTATTTCGGCTTTACAGAAGAACAAGTCTTGTTGAGTTATGGGACCACAGTGATGGGAAGTGGACACTCCAGTGAAGGGTGTGGTACTGGAATGTTCTATGCAAGAAATCCTACCATTAACAGTACCGTAAATCATGGTGCCAAAAAAAGATGAACAAAAAATACCCACACTTTTACTTTGCTAATAAGGAGTCACTCCAAATGACTAATTTGCTCCTTTTCTATTAGAGAATTTTATATCAATCAACATTTCAATGTAAATAAACACTGTCTTAAAAATAAGTGCATATGAACCTTAAAATACAAAATTTATATGGCATTAATTTCTGTAATTATACAAACTAGTGAAGTAGTCAGTGCCTGGCACATATAGAAAGTACCAGAGAAGAAATATTTTACTTTCTGAAGAACAAATTATTTTAATGTATCAAGGGTCATACTCTCCATGAATTACTAACAATAGAATGGGGTTAAAGATCCAGCTTTTCCTGTTACAACAAACTCTCGTTTTTAACTAAATACATAAATACAACATGTATGCAATGATTATAAACTAAGTTTTAAAAACCATTTAACTGCCCATAGATATGTTCTTCTAATCAGATCTACTTTTCTCAATGCCTTTTCCCCAGTCTGTTCTTTAGACAAAGGATGGAAGCTCCTAGTTGAGAGCAGCACCTCACCAGAAAACTCGGCATCCTGCTCTGCATTAAGTGGACAGTATTGGGTAGCAGACAGGGCCTGGTGTCACAGCAAGCCAATGCTGCTGCAATGGTTTTGGGCCTGACTGGATCCAGATTTGGCAATATGGCAGATGCCAGGACAGTGACGACTACTGAGGAAATGTCCTGGGCAACTTGGTAGCACACCTTAAATGAGCACAGGTCAGGGTTCGAAGCACATCACAGGAAATTTCACACATTTTCAAAAATGAAGCCTGACTCATTATTTAGGCGAGGCATTCTACCATTAAAGCCCTTTATTATTTCTTGGAATGAGACCTTTCCGTTAATAAAGGTTGGGTTTTACACCTGAATTCTGAAATTTTCCAAATACAAATCATCAATGAATAGGAAGTCTTGGGCTTATCAGAGCACGATTATCACACAAACCTAGCAACTACCAAATTATTTTATACATAGTGCTGCAATGTCTTAGACAGTAAACGAAATAGGATGAATGACTGGAAACTTCATAACCATAATTATCACAGAATAAAATGCTTTCTGATGCTTCAATATGCCACCTTTACAGTGAAAACTTACAGAATTTTATTATGATCAAATATTAGTTTCTAACAATCAAAAAAATCGACTTCAAATATTCCACTGGTTTGATGTGGATGAAAACATCACTTCATTAAATAACCCACCAATAAAGTAACAGTGTATTTGAGCCCTTACCTGTACTACTGTTCCCTAAATTTCCTTGGTTTCCTATCATCCCTTGGTTACCCATCATTCCTGGCTGAGGAATCACTGAGTAGGGACTACTGTTTCTGATTGGTGGGAAAGGTCCAGCACCAGTTGGGCTTTGCAATGTGATGTCAAGTGGTAAATTCTGGTTTGGCAATAACCTGCCCAGTTGCCCTGGTCGTGGGTTACTAAAAGCTAAGGAGAAAACAAATGAAAATTGAAGGTTAATATAGAGTAATGGAAAAGAAGGGTAGCAGAAGTCGTGTTCAGGGGAAATGTCCTCTGTAAAATAACAAAGATATGCACACCAGGGATCACCTATCTACGTAAAAGACAGATTCATCAGCAATATAAACATTCAGTAACAAAATGAAGAGTCAATTTTATTAGCAGGTTTCAACTTTGAAACTGGACAATTCTCTGAAATACGACACATTTTCTGTACTAATACTAATTTCCAATATTCGATTAATTTGCAAAGTAAACTATTAAAAATATTATTTACAAAGTTGCTCTTACTATTCGGTTCTGCTTTATCTCAGCTACAGAGCTATAATCTTTTGCAAAGCACCAGACTCAGACACGTGGTTCGGACATTTGAGTATTTTTGGTTTGGGGAAGTGGGGGGCGGAGGGTGCTCAGAGGAGGGCCCCCCATGCAATGTTCAGGGAACCCAGGGGTCCTCTCTTGGCACGATTCTGTCAACCAGGTCGAAGAGAGACTCCCTGGGCCAGCTGACAGAGCGGTGCTAGAGCCCAGCGGTCACACCTGGTGATGCTCAGGTGTGCTAGATGTGGGAAGCGGGTGCATGCTGCCAGGATGGAACTCAGGGGCCCACGTGTTCAGCCTTTCAGGAATCTTTTTGGCCTAGGGTATCATGTCTTTATTTTTCTGAGAGGGAATCTGGCTGTGCCCAGGGTCCTGCAGGTGGTGCCAGGGATGGCAGCTGCGTGCACTGTTTGCCATACTCATGCTGGACCAGCTGTGCTCTGAATCTGGTCCGGGACCATTTCTAATTTTTTTCTTTTTGGTTTCTGGGTCACACCCGGCAGTGCTCAGGGTTTCCTCCTGGAGGGCTCAGGGGACCATCTGGGGGGCCAAGGATCGAACCTGGGTCTGTTGCGTGCAAGGCAAACGACCTACCTGCTGTACTATTGCTCTAGCCTCTAGAGAATCATTTCTTTAGTGATTTTTTTTATGGGAGTAAATGAGGTCAAAAGCAGCTTTTCTCAGCTGGAATTAAATTCCTGAAGTGTGAACTCAGCTATCTGAAGTCAGTAATAAGTTAAAGCTTTAGGGTCCTACTGAGTTTTCACGAAAGTAGTTCCTTTAACTTCCAAAGAGATCTGAAATGATTTTCATGGTTAACAAGAACTTATTAATTTCAAGCACTGTATGACCACAGAGATAACTAGTCATTTGATGATATTTAAAAGTCGTGCACGCCGCCAACCCTGGTTCTGTCCATCGCACCACAGGGTCCCCCCAAACTAATAGCAGTGCAAGGATCCCCAGGCTCAGGTAGGGGGCCAAAGGTGCCCAAAGGGGCCCCTGGTCTCCTGGGCACCCTGGGAGGTCCCCTTATCCCCCTCACTGAGTACACAAAAATAGGTACACAATAAATTACAATTTACAGAACTTAAAAAGTCGCATACTTTATATTCTATTAATTATATAAATCGTATAAAATTGAGCAATAAGCAAAGAATAAGTTCTTATCAATAAGAGAAATAAAATATTTAGAAGAATTAGGGCTTGGGATGGAAATTAAATACATGGCTAATTTGGACTTCCTCTGGTTCCGTTATTTGGCTGCAATTCAATAATCTAATCCCATCAGGAGGCACAGAGAGAGGAGAAGCCAGGGACTCCATGGAGTCCTCCTTTCATCCTCTGGTCTGAAGAACAAGCTGTTGTGTATTTCTTGCTCACTCTGATTTCTCGCTCTGACTTTGCGATCTCTCACTCAGTCTACGAGTAATCGACCATTCTCTAAGAAATGGGCAGATCTGAGAAATAAGCAATAAAATTTCACCTTTGTTTCATTTTTCACTTTTTAGGAAGATCTATGTTCATTTGAGGAAAGTTCTAGTATTGAAAGATATTTTATGATCTGGCTGATGGCTGCCATTTCAGCTTTGGGCACTGAGTTGAGCAGTAAGTCAACTACTTGGGCAGGAAATTCTCTTCACTAATTTACATCGTGGAATTTACTTGTCTATAAATTGTGGGCAAGGTACAGTTCTGTGCTTCAAAGATTTTGTTTCAAAATTTCTGGATAATTTTGGTAACTATAGAGTTTGTAAACTGTCAATACTGTTCACCTTATATTTAATAATATTCCTAAAAAGTCAGTATATTTTTCTTTTCTTTTTTTGGTTTTTGGGTCACATCCGGCAATGCCCAGGGGCTACTCCTGGCTCATGCACTCAGGAATTACTCCTGGAGGTGCTTGAGGAACCATATGGGATGCTGAGAATTGAACCCAGGTCAGCCCCGTCCAAGGCAAACGCCCTACCCGCTGTGCTAACGCTCCAGCCCCTAATTTTTTAAATATTTTAAGTGTTGAAGTATATGTGAAAACACATATATTCTATTTATTATTTTTTGCTTTTTGGGTCACACCTGATGATGCACAGGGGTTACTCCTGGCCCTGTACTTAGGAATTACTGCTGGCAGTACGCAGGGGATCATATGGGGTGCTGGGAACCAAACCCAGGTTGGCCGCGTGCAGGTCAAACACCCTACCCACTGTGCTATCGCTCCAGCCCCCTATATAATCTATTTTAAATTGTACTTATAAAACAGTAATTTAAAAGGGATGTTTGACAACCATCTAAAGGACTTAACCAATTTAATGACGTAGGTCAGTTTCACTCTTCATTGATCAGATGGACCACCAGAGAAGAGTTGGAAAGCCAAGCTCATGGGAATCCATTCTGAAAACTGTTTCCAAGGACCAGAACAGTAGATGGTGCTATTTGACCGCAAAACCCCTTGACGTGACTAAGCTGTTTGTATCAGATTTTGACAATCCTATCGACGATTGTAACTCTACATGGAAATTTCTTGGCATAACTATCATATCTCATACTCACTGCTCTGTGAAATTCGCAATGCTGTTTTCTGGGTTCCAACAGGTGTGACCGGGCTGTTTTCCGCTGTGAGTTGCATGAGATCATTGATGATGGCTTGCTTGTCTACGGATCCAGTCGGGGCACCTGGCCTCGTGTCTGGGAAAAGCTGTGGCAATTGACTATTCTGCAAATCATCCAAAATCTCCTCCAAGTTGTCCAGTTCACTGCCAGGCTGCAGTTAACAAACAGAAGAGTTTATCCACTCCCACTCCCCAAGTGGGCACAGACCCGCTGACAATTACAGAACAAGTGACACAGTGCCACATGGCCAGACAAAATCTGCAGATACACATGAACCTCAGGCCTCACAATGAACTCAACACCTTTTAATAAGTGTCACTGACAAAGGACGAATAACTAATTTCTTGGTCCTTAATGTCCTCAGCTGCAAAAAGAGAGATGACAGAATTAGAAATAAAGCTGTCTTCCAGCATTGTGAGTCATTGGCTGTTTATAAATTCCTCTTTATTTTATGCTAATCATTCACTTAATCATGACTGTGCACGTTTCTAAGTAACTAAGCACGTACTGAGACGTAAGAGTACAGGTCTGGATTTTGTGGTTGTCTTCCTAAGAAATAAAAATAACTGACAGAAAATAGAAAATCCATACTAAATGGTTATTTCCCTTGTTTTGCTTTATTTGGTGCTGGTGGCCAAACTCGGGGCTGACCAAACCCAGGACTGACCAGTGGTGGTTTCCTTTAAGACCTTTCTTTTCCTTCCCTAAGAGCAGGAGGGAAAATGAGACATAAACTTGAGGTAACCATGAACCGGCTAAGCATGGCCTTTTCAATTTGCTGGTGTTTTTCTCCCCTGCTTGTACTTTCAATTTCAAATGACACTGGCTTTCTTCGTCTCTAGCAGCTTAGGTAACAAAAGGTATGAAAGCAAGATAAAAACAAGTTGTTCCCAAATATAGCCTCTATTAACCTGATTTCTCAGAAGCCAGAAAAATGTTTCAGGGCTCTTCCCCTTTTAAAAGATACTTTCATCATTTCAATTATTACCATCAAGACAATAAGGTAAACATCATATGCATTTCATGTCTAATACTTTTCTTTAGGAAGTCCAACTCCTATTGTTTTAAACGTATAATATTAAAAAGCAGACAGGGTCAACCACACAAGTAAATGAGTTAAGTTTAGTGCTACGATTACTTTCTACTAAAGAAAAGTGGCAAAAGTGATTCTCTTAATGTGTAGGTGGAAAAACATAAGTTAGGCAATTTCCCCAAAGTTACTGGACGGACTGTGAATCCTTGACTATGACTAATCCTTTTGTCTATGCTGGTAATTCAAATAGAAATCACAGAAATCATTCACGTCTGATATGAGGCATGCTTAGAGCTGAAAGACAATTTCCGTTCACCAAGTAAAGGCTGAATTTGCTATGCTTTTGCGATTTATGGCAGATGTACTATCCATATACAAAGTCTTTTGGCAGGATGTACTTTTCAAGTTGGGAAAGGCAAGTATATGGTGACATTTTGTTTCTTTGTACAGAGCTAACAAGCTTGGCAATAACTTGGAGAATCAGTTTTCAGGAATTTCTACTGGATTGTTAGAGCAATTACAAGACCATTTCCTCTAGTTTAGCTTTCCATTTTTAGCAAAAAGAGGGAAGCCAGAAGTAGGGGAAGAGAAGTATCTAAGTTAAGGGTTAGCTATCAGAGTTAGCAGGAGAAAGCATAAAGGGACACAGAGAAAATAATCCTTAAAATTTAGAAAGGCAGGAATGTGTCTCAGTGACAGAGTGCATGTTTACACACGTGAGGTCTGAGGTTGGATGCCTGGCACCATAAAGAAACGAGATGAAAACCAAACAAAAAGCCCCTTAGGAAAGAATCTTTTGGATATTTCCTACAAAAAGTGACACTGCTCATTTTTCCTCCAGAGTGAAAGCACATTACGGATTATTAAGCTGAGGCCTAAGTGACATGGATGATGTAGGGGCCAGGTGCTTTTAGTAAGTTGGTAGCTACACTTTCAAGTTCTAAGAGAATCAAAATCTACACTCTTGTCACCCAACTCAAGATTACTTTACTAAGCATTCAGTTAACTACGGCAACACTGTGCACATTACTGAAATAACTCCCAATATCCACCTGTTCTCTCTCCCCCTTTTCTCTTTCTTCTCTGGAATGCATATAGATGTCTCTGTATTAGTTCAATTCCATTGTAAATCTGCTTTTATCGTCTTTTACCCAATACATATGGGCTAAACATTAAACATTAAAACAGTTCTTTTTTTCCAAGCTCATCCTGATGAATTTCTTTCACTACACTGGCCTGCAATGAAAAAATATTAAAAAATATCGATATTCTTCTAGTGGGTGATTAAAAATAGCTAGAGATAAGAGGTTCTAATATGTTACAAAGTTTATTGCTGTCCCATTGAAGCAAGTTTCTCCACAAAATGCTACCTCACATACACGACTTAAATAGTGGTCCTTGAAGTAACTGTGAGTGGAAAAGAGAGAAATGGGCTATAACAAGTAGCAAGCTGCTATTATTCTTGCTTGGCGGGGAGGTGCATACCCACTGGGACCAGGGATTACTCCTCGTTAAAATCCTTTGGGTGTTGGGGTTACGTTCCTGACAGTGCTCAAGGAACCATGTGAACCTGAAGTTGCTTCTTGAAGATGCTTTGCGGATCTCAGGTATGTGTGGAAGAAGATTTTCACAATACAGATTAATAACCACCTGGGCTAGTCTCCCACCTTTTACCTCTGTTTGTTTTGGGGCCACACGTGGCACTACTCAGGGACCATATGAGATGCTCCAGATGGAACCTTGGCCGCGTGCAAGGCAAGCGCGCTACCCGCTGTATAACACTGTGGTCCCATCTCACCTTTTACCTTTAGCTTTTCCTGTTACACAGATAAGACTTTACTTCGAGCCATCTTTAAGCGAAAAATCACTATCAAATTGTTTCAAAGAATTCTAGTGATGGGATTCTTCATTTTGATTTTCATTTGGGGTCTCCCAAGCAGTGCTCTGGAGGCAACACCCATCAAGACCGCAATTGGGCCAGCTGGTCCAATGCATGGGCGGTCTCCAGGGTGACACCTGGCGGTGCTTTGGGGGCCTGCAATGTTGTGTTCAGACCCGAGAGCTAATTCAAGCAAGGCAAGTGCCCCTGGGTTCCTCCAGACCCGAGAGCTAATTCAAGCAAGGCAAGTGCCCCTGGGTTCCTCCAGGACCAGGATTTGCAACAGCGGTAGGGCGTTCCTTCCAAGCGGCCAACATGGCCGACCCGAGTTCGATTCCTCCGCCCCTCTCGGAGAGCCCGGCAAGCTACCGAGAGTATTTGATATGCCAAACACAGTAACAACAAAGTCTCCAATGGAGACGTTACTGGGCCCGCTCGAGCAAATCGACGATCAACGGGAGGGCCTTTACCTTTATAAAGCAGTGACTAATGAAATTAAAAAAAAAAAGAGTCAGTGTTATGTGTATATACTGATGGCTAGAATCAACTGATTGCTTCTTATTTTGAAAATTTCATTGTTTTGGGTTTCGGGTTCACACCTGGTGGCGCACAGAAGTTACTCCAGGTGGCGCAAAGGGTAGAATCCAGGCCTCAAACAAATAAAGAATTCACTCCAGTGCACGGAGTTACCTCCTTGCCCCAATTGATTATTTTTCAATTTCAATCATTAAAAAAAAAATCACGAAAATTTATTTTCTCAGAATTTGATTTTAATTGGGGTGTGGGTGTTGGGCTGTACCTGGTATTCCTGTCTCTGTGCTCAGGAAATCACATGTGGTATGGGGGCACTGCAGCAGGGTTGGTCATAAGCAAGGCACACACCCCAAGCTGTGTACTCTCGCCAGCATCCCTGACTTTTATTTTTACTGCTTTTTAATTTTTATTTTTTTTAAGTTTTTGGGTCACACACGGCTGTGTTCAGGGGACCATATAAGATACTAGGTATTGAACTCAGGTACCTGCAAAGCAAAGCGTCCACTTTACTACCTCTCTGGCTCCTCATTTTTGCCATTTTAAGAGCTGATCAAATTCAACTTGTTTAGCAGGTCTATTGTGACAAGTATTTAAGAGAGTTAGGCAGAACTGCTCCATGTTACGTTACAAAGAAACTGAATCTTTGGAGACCCCTAACTGTGGACATTATTTGAATGTGTTTAAATTACCATAAGAATAAGTATTATGAACGGTCCCTACTAAAGATAACATTGCCTTGCCCATGTTTTTTGTCAATTTTTGGAGCATATTAAATCTAACATAATCTAATTGTCTTAAATTTACGCTAAATGCTCTTCAAAGAGATCAGGTTCAGAATGTCTATCCCCTTTCAGATACTTAGCAATAAAATCTGATGACTGTGGCATTTTCTTCTGTAGTCCTGCAAGTTTTGGAAGGGATGGATTTGATCACATTAAGTTTCTGATCAAACATTTCCTCTCCGAAATTCTTGTAAGCTTTAATTCTCATCAAAAGTTCTTCTTGTCCCTATCCACTTTGTTAGGCATGATTTCTTCCACAAGACAAAAAGATTAATGCTTTCCTTTAAAAAGCTTTGCCAAGATACTTCAAAGTTTTGCTTAGGCATCTATTTGAATGCTCAAATTAGCCACATCAATTTGAATAGTTAGTTTAAACTATTTCAGGCAGAAAAATGAGTCAGAAAGATTTTTATAAAAGTTCTACAAAATGAAAATTGGACTTGATTTCTTAAATTTTTTATTTCTCTGGTTTTATGAATTTTGCATGTATAAAATCAATGTTCTCTGAAGGAAATATAAAGAGCACAAGCATTTTAATAACAAGTATTTCAATAAGTTGCAAGACAGCTTTTAAAAAATTGAAATAAAAGGTGTAATATTACTAGACTTGCCTAGTGAAAAATTATTTTAAAAAACCTGGCACACAACTCTACACTTGGAGGGAAAGTTTTAGGACACTACTAAGATTGAAATATGTGGTTTATCTTTTTTGTGTGTTTTTGTTTTGGGGCCATTCCCAGCTGTGCTCAGAGTTTACTCCTGGCTCTGAGCTCAGGAATTACTTCTGATGGTACAATGGGCCTGCACTAGGTGCCGGGGATGAAGCTCAGGTCTGCTGCCTGCAAGGCAAGTGTCCTACCCGCTGTACTAGCGCTCCAGCCCTGAAATCTTGTTTTAAGTGGAGCCAACAAGCGATACACTTTAGACTACTTCTAAACCCTCATTGTAGCACTGGTCAGAACTTAAAAGAGTATCATTTGGTCTTGCTCCACTGTGTAAATAAGAGTAAGTATATAACTTAAAAGTCAGTAAATATTTTTAGTCATTGTTTCCTGTTAGTTATGAAATTCTGTAGAATCAAAATGTTTAAGTACGTTAGCCAGTAAAGAAAATTATTTTAGGTATAATAGTGCCTTTGAAGTACTTCTTAATAAGTTAGTGATATGCTAAACACACACTCCTCCGTTTAATGGTTCTTTTCTGAGTTAAAAAACCAAGAGAGTTAACTGTGCAATTTGGGCTCTCTAGGAGGTTTTATTTTTAATGTCCAAAGTTTTTAATTTTACTAAATAAAAAACTTGCTGTGTTCCCTTGGAAGAAAAGTTTTCAATAAATGTGTGTAGCAGTAACAGGAAACACAATTAATCTGGACTTGGGAAGAGTGAAAGAGAGCAAGAGGTGAAAGAATCACTGTTTTTTTCCCTTAAAGTAAGTCATTCTAACTTTGATCTAAATTTAGGTAATGCATACTTCCTGTGGTAACTCTTCTTTTCAAGTTGCAATGTTTTTGATGTTAAAATTGCTCTGAAGCAGTTTTGGTGGAGTACTTTAAAATGGGAATGGATGGAGGGGGACACCAGGGGCTGGGTTTCATTACGGAAAAAACACTTACCGTACATGCATGTTGAATGTGTGTATATTACTTTTCTGCTTCCCCCCTCCCCTCCGAACAGATCTGCTGATTAAACTCTGGGTTTTACATTCCATAGATGAGACAACTTGGGTTAGAGAAATACTTCTCCAAAACAATTAGATACTGTAAGTGACACATAAATTCTAATCTGCCCATCCCCCTCAGCAAAAAAAAGCCCAAAACCAGAAAACAAAACAAAACAAAACAAAACACCAAAACCCAAAACCAACCCAACCAAGTTTATTTGTTGATAGTTCAGGTCTTGTATTAGTTTGATCAAGTATCTAAAAGCAAAAATGCCCAATGGTGTATCCCTTCCCTGGCCCTACTAGATCAAGACCTCAGAAAGGGGATAGAAATAAACCGTTTATGAAGGGAGGGGCCCGCCACTGAGGCACTAAGCTGAGGTAGACCTCATGAGTCACCATTTTGCCCTCTAGCATGTGTCAAGAGACCCGAGTGACAGTATCTGTGCCTGCCACTCCGAACGCCCATTAGGCTCTGGGTATTCTGACCCCGGAAACTTCAAAAAGATGAAAACATTCACAGTTGTCAATACGGCTTTGCACTCCACCTTATCCGAGATATTGCTATTAGCTTTCCGCGGACGCCCCTGTTTTCCCCACCTAAGGACTCCACAGCAACGCAGAACAGAATTCTACACTAGCATCAAAGTTTCGGGATTAATTACCAAAGATGTTTATATAATTAGGTCTTTTTCCTTGCGAAGGGCACAAAGACTTGGGAAAAAAAATTCAGATCAACCTTATAGGAATGTTAGCAGCTGTCAAGACATCAAAGTGAAAGAAATAAAGAAAGTTAAGTGCTTAGAAGCACAGACGGGCGCCGGCATGTGTGGCCTCAGCTCTCCGGGATGGTCCTGCCTCCGGCAATCCCTGCTGAGCCGGCAGAGTTCAAGGTTACGGCAAGGGGGTGCTACTTCGTTTCCACCCCACCTATGCCTACCTTGTCTTTGATGACAGTGACGCGTAAAATATCCATTTACAAATCAGATCACCAAATCATTTTAAGTAGGCAGGCCTATACTGTCTATTCACTTTTTTTTTTCCTTCTGGGTCACAGCCAGCGATGCACAGGAGTTACTTCTGGTTCATGTACTCAGGAATTACTCCTGGCCGTGCTCGGGGGACCATATGGGATGCTGGGAATTGAACCTGGGTTGGGCTACATGCAAGGCAAATGCCCTACCCGCTGTGAGATTATTGTTCCAGCTCCTCTATTCACTTCTTAACCAAAACGACTTAACAGATTCGAAATATGGAGCAGCAGGCAGGGGTCAGAGGGAGAATTGCCAGCTAGTCCTGGTTCCCCAGAAAACACCTATCTGGTGACATATTATTATATACATTTAGTATACATTATATTAATATAGACTAGAATACATTTCATATTAATATTTATTTAATACTATTAAGTAATATTAAATGGCTTAAAATTGATATGACCTCCTTCAAGTGTTTTACAAGAGTAACTTTGAAAATTATTAACTTTAGCTGTCCTGGATTTTTTTTTCAAGGAATTAATTTTTCAGATAAGAACTATACATTACATAACCTATGGTTTTCCTTTTAAATTTCTATAAACTAAGAACCCATGAAAATGCATCTTTTTCTTACGTCCATTTCTCCTTAAATGCTTTTTAGGCCTAAGAAAATCTTGAGTAACAAAAAGGCGTGGTTAAGGATAAAGTGAGGGAGAACAATGACCATTTGGCTTGCACATGAGTCAGACAGGTCTTAAAAAGAGAAGAAATAAGAACTCATTCAATTAAGTTTGTTCTAACAAAGCTCAGCCTTGAGAAAGTGATTCTCTCCAATTTAGGCATCCTCTGTAACAAAGGGCAGCAAACCGCAGCTGGCCTGTGGTTACCTCCTGCCTACCACCTGTTTCTGGATGGCCCATAAGCTGAGACTGGCACAGTATTTTTTTTTAATAAATAAAAAAAATTCAAAAGGAGGTTATTTCATCACACACACATAAACTGCATAAAACGAAAATAATCATGTCTGTAAGTGTTTTCTGCCAGCCCGCACACTCATTTGTTGATGCAGTGCCTGTAGCTGTGTTTGCACCACAATGGCAGAATTCAAAGTTGTGACTGCCCGGGGCCTGCAAAGACTGAATTATTTACCATTTGGCCTTTTACCAAAAAAGAGTCAGCCCACCCCTGCTCTATCGCAACGTCACTCTTTGCTGGACGGTTCTTGGAACCTACAACGTGCACGCGAACAGAGCCCGGTTGTCCAAAGGAGGCTTATTTTATCAGGTCACTGGAGGGCCCGAGGGCCCCTAGGGAGAAAAAATCCTAGATGGTTATGGATTAGCCGACTCGGGAGAACGCGTTGCGCCACTCACCTGGTCACTGGGCTCAAAGTTCATCTCCTCCTTCTCAGTCTTCATAGCTATTAATTTTGTGTTACTGGCAGGGTCAGTTTTACTGTCCAGCCGCTCGAGTTTGGGGGTGATTTCTGGCAAACCGATATCTTTAGTATCATCTTTGTCTAGCAAATAGCGGAGTAGTGCATTCTCTTTCTTCTTGGGGCTCACGGGTTCCTGTTTAATCGTCACGTCAGAGCCAGGCGCCGTGCTGTTGGCCTCCTGGCTCAGCTCCTTGCCTGTGGCTTCTGCCGTCAACTTCGCCAAGTCCACAGGGGAACTGCTATCCTGCAAGAGTCTGTGCAAAATCTTATGCTTCTCCTTGAGCGAGGTGCCGTGCGTCGTCCCAGAACCGGGCAGGCTCCCCGTGGAGTCCTTGTTGGTGTCCGACAAAGAGCCGGACAAGGGGGAAGGCTCCATCTGGTCAGATTTGGTGGTCAACAGCTGGAGGAGTTTGGTCTGCCCTTTGCTGTCGTGCAGTCTGCTCTGTCCATCAGCCCGCTCCCCGCTCAAGGCCTGGGGGATGCTGGGATCATTTGTTTCCTTTTGTTCTCCGGGGTGGCAGCTGCTCTCTGCTTGTCCAGTTGTACCTTCAGATGGCTCCCCATAAAGTCCAAAACAGTCTTTGGAGTCTAAGCTCGCCATCTTGCTGAGCGGGGGAGGGTTCATGCTGACGGGGGAGTTTTGCAAGTTGCCCATTTTCAGGTCCGGGGAAGCCAGCGATGACCCTAGTGAGACCCCGTGGCCCTCGCTGAGGGCCTGAAGTGCGTTGAGGGAACTGTTGGTGTAGCTATGGCTATTTCCTGTGCTGCTGCAGACTCCCACTCCCACGGGGGAATGCAAGCTTCCTGCAGGGGAAAACTGACTGGGTGGGATCCGAGGGCTCCCGGCCACGCCGGGGCTCATGCGATGCCTTGGTGAAAGCATGGAGTTGGGCTGCCCTGGGTTCATGCCAGGGCTGCTCTGTGAGGGACTGTTCATTTTGAGTGCATAGTTACTACCCTGAGGAGTGGTTGCCTGCATGCTTGCCACATGGTTCATTCCCCCGGAACCCCCGAACCTGCCCATGGGCATGCCCATCTGCTCCTTTGGGCCATTGATGGGGAAATTCATATTGCTATTGAGGCTCATGTCCTGACCCGGGTTCCCACTGCACATGGCCTGATGGGCGGGGCTGCTAGAGCTAATTGGGTTCAATGGCTTCCCCATCGCTTGTCCAGTCAGATCCGGATTCATTACACATACATTCTGCTCTCTGTAATAATTGGGGGGGGGAGGGGAGAGAAGATAAAAGGAAAAATCTTTAGCAAGTTGTTATTAAAGTTAGCAAAATAAGATCGCTTCTTTTCTTGAAAAGAACAGACTGCATTTAAAGGAAAGATAATACTCTGATGAAACAGACTTCCACTGTGGACAAGTCTCATCATGTCGAGTTTTGGACCAAGAGGGCTATTTTTCAGTCAACTTATTAAGATGTCTGCGGTTTTCCAGAGGGCATGTGTTTAAATGTGACTACTACCATACTGAAGTTGTAACAAGGGTCTACAGGGGTTTCAATTACACAATACAGCTTTCTCATTAAATTGTATGTTATCACCCCCCCCAAAAAAAAAACCCCACACTAAATCCCAGAGAGCTTGTACCAACCATCTTAAAGAAGTGACCCAAAGACCCAAACAAGTATAGCTGCCTTCAATTATGTGCTAGAGATTACAATTTCTAAAAATAAGCCTAGAGAGTTCGGATGTACTATCTGGCTTAAGGTAAACCAGCTAATTTACGGGCAAACTTGCCCCAAACTTTCAGGGACTGCAAGCTCTGGAGTCAACAAGAGTGGTTGGAATCCCATCACCTTCCCTAACAAGCTCCCATGCCCTGCCACAGTAGTTCCCTGCATGTTACAGACAGAGCCTCTACCACAGAAAGCAGGGAAAGAACCTGGAAGTGATCTTAGCTTGCGAGCTTACTCGTTGCTCCTTGGATAATTCCAATCTACTCCCTTCCTCATGATTCAAAGCAGGTTTTTGGAACAAGGTGACTTAGCAAGCCCGCTGAGCTTTAAATTATGGCCTTATTCGCTACTTGTGAGTTACCAAAGGTGTTCACAAACCCACACGAAACAGGTTTACAAACTGTCAAACACCAGTTTTTAGTTGGGGTGGAGCTGGCATTTTGCACATCTGTAATCACTTTCAAGCTGTTTCATTCGGAGGTCATTATGACAGCTGGCAAACAGGACTGTCTGATTTTTTTTTTAAAATTCTATACAAGAAAGTAGATAATTACAGACAGGTAATAAAATGAGATCAATCAGAGCAGTTTTATATACTGATAGTACCTCATTAAGTTTTGTAAAGTGCATAAATACATAGCTTAAAACATAATCATTTTTCCTAATTTTGGGCTCCTCTAAAACAGTACGGTAATAACATTTATTTTAAAAATCAACATTCAATTATCATTTTTTTGAAAAAAAGAGGACTATGTTTCTCCTTTAATTTAAGGCTAGTATCAAGTTAATTTAAACCTGAGAACAAAAATATACATCATTCCATGTAAATATATCCAAAGTATCGCCCTATTTTCCTGGTACCATCAACCATCATTAGCCGACAGTTAATAATAATTTATATTTTAACATTTGTGGGATCGAACAACAGAAATATTTAACAAGCCAGGGAAGGTCTAGTATGATTTATTGCTTTTGTAACATTTCCTTTCAAGGAAAGGAAAGAGAAGGGAAGGAGAGGGAAAATGATTTCCTCGAACTAGGATTACCTGTGAAGCATATGTAAAGATATGACAAGCTGAGGTTCGTTAGTAGTCTGAGAACGGATGAGTTTGCTCTTCGTTTGTGCAGCAACAAGAGTGCCATCAGACAAGGAAAAACGATAGATTTGACTGAACGCCAGTCCTTGTCTCAGCACTGCAGGCAGGCAAGGAAACAGAACACACAGTTAGAAAAAAAAAATCACGGTGAGGACCGAACAAAACATAGCAACAGTAATCAATTTCATTAAGTTGAATGTTTTCCTACCAGCAAGTTCAAAGGAATATGATTTCATATTAAATCACTACAGACGTTTAAAAGCATTTTTTTAACTCAAAACATTAACATATTCAATATAATACATGACTTTTTCTTTTTAAGTGAAGCTTGGACCCCTAAGTGATGCTTGTTTCAAAATACTGAGTACCATGGCAAAACAGTGTAAACAGTTTATTAGATAAAAAGGAGCTTTACAATATTATTTAAAATGCTAGAAGAGAAGTTTGCATAAAGATGATATCTTTTAAAGTATAATTTCCCCTTTAAACCAAATATGGTATAAATCATTGTATTATATATATATATCTCCAAATATTTATCATCAGATCACTTTACTTTCCCTCAATCTTTTTTTTTTTTCATGTGTCTAAAAGAAGCATTATTCTGTGGTTAGGACAGAGAATGTGAAAAGTCAAAGAGAAGAATCCTTTCAAAGGAAAAAAAAAGCTATATACTAATGAAAAAACAAAGTGAAATCTTAGTGACATAAAACTGACGACCTTCTGGATAGAGTCAGGTGTTTCCATATTTAAGACGAGAGCAGAAACTAGAAGACAAATCAACCAGGTGAAAGTAATTTCTCTAGAAATACGAATTCAGAGTGTACCTTTCACATCTTTACAATATATCTGTAAAATGCGGAAGAACGGGCCACCTCAGGGAAAGCCCCAGGGAGAAATGCACAAGTCAACTCTTGTGTCCAGAAGTGGCACCAGCTTCCCAGGGGAGGACACTCATCGGTGGGGGGGGAGGGGAGTAGATGGTACTGCCGGGGGGTGCAGCTAGCTTGAAGTGGGGTAAATTCAGCAGCGCTGCTGGGCAGGTGCAGTTCTGGCAGCTGCCAAGAGCCTCCGGCGACAAAACCAGCCCAGCTGCTTGGACAGCAAAGGGGACAAGGAGCTTCACGGTGGCCCACAGAGGGTGGCTGAAGTAGACAGATGTGGCGATGATTTTGGTAGACAGGCCAGCCTGCAGGAACTCTTCCCCCCAATTCAAGAGTCAGGCCCTGGCACCTGCCAGTCCCACAGGCGACAGAGACAAGCCCGCTAACGGAGCCGGGCAGAGCACTGAGCCCCTCTCCCCACAGCCCGGGAAATCCAGGCACGTGCGTCTCCACAGCAAGCCCCCAACTCTCCAGGGAGAGGTGGACCCCTCAATGATGCTTGCTTCAAAATCTTGAGTACCATGGCACAACGGTGTAAACAATTTCTTCGATCAAAAGGAGCTTTACAATACTATTTAAAATGCTAAAGAGAAAGTTATGCACAAAGATGATACCTTTTTAAAGTATGATTTCCCCTTTAAACCAAGTATGATATAAATCACTGCATTAAATATATGGGACTTCACACTCAGGCTAGTCCTCTCTGCTCAGGACAGGGACAGCAAGCCCTGGTGCGGGTGCGGGGTGGAGCCCTCTTCTGAACAACCCAATGTCCTGAAAAACAGACTAAACTTGAAATCAAGAGCCACAGTCTCAGACTGGAAAAGCAAAGAAAATGCCAAAAAAAAAAAAAAAGGGAGGGGTGGAGATAAGGTGGGGTGTGTCTATGGGGAAGGTGGGGGGGGGTGCTTAAATCTGGCTATAGGGGCCGGAGCTATAGTATTGCGGGGAGGGCATTTGCCTTGCACGCGGCCAACCCAGGTTCTATCCCCAGCATCCCATACAGTCCCCAAAGCACTACCAGGAGTAATTCCTGAGTGTAGAGCCAGGAGCAACCCCTGAACATCGCTGGGTGTGACCCAAAAAGGAAAAAAAAATCTGGCTACAGAATAAACAAGAAAGTAAAAGCTTCTTATTGGACAGCCAGGTATGAACCAGCGGTGACCGGGCAACTGCAGCCTCCTGGGATAGGGGGCGGAAACGGCACGTCCTTCACGCACTGCCGAGGCCACGAGATGCCCCCCATGAGCAGCTCTCCCGCACGGCTATGGCCCCAGAGGCACGCAAGTCAATCTCGTAATTATCCGGCTTTTGGCAGAAATCCCTCCAGACTTAATTAGTAAAATATCAGAAATCCAAAATCGTGCGGCCGCTATAGCAACATCATATGGTCTTCATAACCAGCAAGAGAAAACAAATTATTTCACAATGCCTTTTCAGCAGTTCTGATTGTTGGGGGGAAATTCCAAATAATAATGGTGCATCCTTTGTCTAAATAATGAATGTAATCAAAGTAGAGAGAGAGTTAAGTAGAAATCATCTGTCTCACAGGCATCGGGAGGGGTGGGAAGGGGGGTATATAGGGGTTCTTGGTGGTGAAAAATATACACTGGTGAAGGGATGGGAGTTTGATCTCTGCATGACCAAGACTTAAACCTGAAAGCTTTGTAACTTTTCTCATGGTGATTCAATTAAAAAAAAAAAGTAAAAACTTCTGAAATCAATCTTGGGACAAGGAGACGGTTGAGAGGGCTGCAGTGCACGTCTGGCAGGATTTGACCCCAGTGCTCAATGCGCCCCTGAGCACTCGGGCGTGCGGCCCTGGGGTCCACTGGCACCAGCAGCCTGGAGCAGAAGTGCCCGGCTGGCCTGGGTATTCACCGAACTGTCTAACTAAGCCAAGTACCACGAGAGAAATCAATCTCAACAACATGCAAATTGGGAGTCTAACAGACAATATATTAAATGTAACTATCATGGAGAAAAATCAATGAGCTGTAGCAAATCTACACTAACACAGAGAGGAATCACTAAGAAACGAAGCACAGGAGCAGAGGACGCTCTTCAGCAAAGACACTGAAGTCATCAAAATACGGTTTCAGAAGGGTATGGGCAGGGCGCCTTCGTGGAGGGGTGCCCGAGCTGGTAGTGGGCCTGGTGTCAGAATACTGCATGCCTGAGGCTCAACCATTTTCATTTTGTTTCTTGGTCTTTTTTTTTTTTCCCATTTAAGCACTATAGTTTACGAAACTGTTAATAGCTGAGTTTCACGTATCAAACATCCCGGCCCACACTCTCCAGAGCGTCCAGTGCCCTCCACCACTGTCCTGGTGTTCGCCCCGGCCCCTCTGGTAAGCTTCCTCCTGAAGACCACTCCTGAGTTTCTGTTGTCACTGGCATTTGCTACTCCCCTAGGATATTTCTTTATCCCCCTCATGAGAGAATCAGTCTGTGTCTGTGAAAAACTATTATTAATCACACTGTAAATCAGGATGCCTAAACAACAGATCTGAAGTACCCAAACAGAAAAGCTGAATATGAAAAACCCCATGAATGAGAGGAAAAACTTCCATGAAGCGAAAAATGAACCAGGTCAATATTACAGAGGAAAGAGAAGGAATTGAAGATAAACTCCGAGTATGACTCAAATGAAAGAGGAAAAATAGGCTTGAGGAAAAATGAAAAAGTTCTTCCAGAACTAGCAGATGCTGTTAGAAGAGTAAACATAAGGATAATGGGTCTACCAGAAAGCGGGACGAGAAGGGGACAAAGTGCCTATTCACAGTTATAGTAGCTGAGAAATTCCCCAACCTGAGGAAAGAACTAACCACAGCAGTGCAGGAAGCTGAGGGAACATTCAAATTTCTAAATGGAGAAAAGACACCAAGACACATCATTGTTACTATCAGAAGTCAATGGAAGAGAAAACAGCTCGGACTGCTGTGGGGAAAAACATAACATATAAAGGGCTGGAGCGATAGCACAGCGGTAGGGCGTCTGCCTTGCACGCTGCCAACATGGCCGACCCGAGTTCGATTCCTCTGCCCCTCTAGGAGAGCCCGGCAAGCTACCGAGAGTATTCGATATGCCAGACACAGTAACAACAAAGTCTCCAATGGAGACGTTACTGGGCCCGCTCGAGCAAATCGATGAACAACGGGAGGGCCTTTATAAAGGCACCCAAGCAGGCCATCATCAGATTTCTCAGCAGAAAACCTCCCGACCAGGAGAGAGTGGACTGAAACAATACTCTGCAAAACTATTACTCAAACATGATAGAGAAATAAAGGCCTTCCCATGTGAAGAAAAGTTAGTGGCGGCCCGTACGGCGAGAAATGTTGAACAGAGTTCTTTCACTGGAGAAAAACAAAGCAAAAGAACACAAAGCCTCAAATGAGGTGTTGAATAGGAATACAGAATCAGAACATGAACAGGACACAGGATTTCTGTTTAGTCTGGAGCGAATAAGGAGGGAGGGATGGGGGGAGAGAGAGAGCGAGAGTGAGGGAGAGAAAGAGAAAGACAGTGAGAGAGAGATCGAGAAAGTGAGGGAGCAAGTTAGAGAGAAAGAACGAGAGAGCAAGAGAGAGGGAGAGAGAGAGAGGAGAGAGCACCAGATAGAGAGCACGTATGGTAGCATGGTAGAGTGGGCACAAACTCTCCGCGAGCAGAGTGAACACTGGGCACTGGTTTGATCCTAGCACCACATGGTGCCCCAGTCCAGCAGAGCAGGAAGCAGCCCCTGAGGACACCGCTAGGTATGGTACCTCCACCCCCCAAGAGAATGAACTGACAAATCATTGTGCACCAGAAGCACAGTCATGAACGCTATTACTTATGTATATATTTTTTAAAAGGACAACTGACTTGGTTATCAGCATGAAAAATACCGACTTAGATACAGATAAGCTGATTCAAACTGTGTGGGAGCCACTGAAGAGAAGACTGGAGCAGAAACACTTAGAAGGGAAAATGAATTGGATTGAGCATGATACAAGTTTTCGAAGACAACAAAGGGCAACAGGCCAGTAACAGAGAGAGAGGCAGCCTGGGGAAGCCATGGGACAAGCACCCCGTGGAATATTACTCTGCTATTAAAGATGAAGTCAGGCCATTCAGGGCAACACAGAAAGAAGCAGAACAAGCCTGAAGTGAAAGGTGACCTAGCCCGGGCAGTTTCAATTATACATCGAATATGAAGAACCAAAGGACATGAACAGGCAAAACACAACAGAAGTGACTTAGGCTCTGAGGAAACGGCCCTCAGGCCATCAGCAGAGGGCAGGGATGGGAGAGGCAGATGAGCTGGTGAAGGGGCTGTTCTGACACTGGGATGGCACAAGGACTTCGGTGGGAGCAGGGTGGCTACAGATGAAGCATGAAGCCCCCTGAACTATGGTACTGTAGACCAATAGAGCTGGGTGAAAGCAATGAAAGACAACTGTACTTCAAAACTGTCAAACACGGCATTTTAATTTTGAGGAACAGTACCTGTATAATTCAGTTTCTTCTGAAATAATTTTAAGAAGGACTACCCTGTGTCTACCACATTAATTCTCAGTATAAATCCTGCAGGTGGAACAGTAAGCCCCAAAGCAACCAAGAACATTCAGCTACCACAAAATTGCCACAAGTGAGAGAGAGGGAGTTGGGAAAGAGAGAGAGAGGAGGGGAGGGGGAGAGAGAGAGAGAGAGAGAGAGAGAGAGAGAGACAGACAGACAGACAGACAGACAGACAGAGACAGATTGACAAATACTGTTGATTCTGATTTCTTGGTAAAATTTCACATGGAGCAATTTCTTTAATGGAATTAGCTTCCTCCCTTTAGTTTCACTCACATGTAGTATTTGGGTATTGCTTTCTGATGTCTGTATGTATGAAGTTACTCTGAAATGGCTGCATTGGAAATAAACTAATATGCAGATGTGTATCTTGCTTTGCACATTAAATATGAGTCTAACATGTCAACAGTAAGGCTTATATATCCAATGGCTTATACTCTCAAATTTATATCTGAACATGTTTATGAGCAATGAGTATTTTCCCTTTCCATTTGGTCTACATGAAACATCTCTACTACATAGATATAAGCAAGCATGTACTTCAATACATTTAGGAAGTGCTTACATTTAAACAAATCCTTCCACTAGATTTGTAGTAATGTAACTGATGATCTCAGGTCTTACTTATTTAATACAAATGAATGAAATACATTTCATCTGCAGAGGAGTTTAAGGTTCCTGTGGATTTGATTTGATAACACTGTAGCAAACATAGTGTCTGCTATAGCTGCAAAAATCCTTTTCTAAGGATTCAGGAAACCAGAGAACTAAATACAGGACATTGTTACTCAAGACCCAAGGACACTAAAAATATTTGCTCATAGTGATTTTCCCCCCCTGTTTCTTAAATGGACTTGTCATTGGTTTATGGTATTACTGAACATCAGAGTTCAGCTTCACACCTTTAAGTGGATAATCTTTACATCTCCCACTGCCAAAGACACTTCCAATGTCTTCTTACCACCAGTGATGATCCCCACATTCACTCATTTCTCCCACCACCTCCCTCTTGCAACAACGAGAGTTTTCATCATGGGATTCCTTTGTTGCCATCATTCTTGTTATTTTAAACCAGTTCTAGTGAAATGATAAGTTAAGCAATGGTTTCTACCAAATGTGGCATCTTTATGTTTTTCAACCTGAAGAAAAATGCTGAAAGATACATAAGATTATGTGCTTATTCCTAAGAAATAAGACTGACTACGCTGGAAAAAAAAGAAAAGAAGAAAAGAAAAATATGAGGAAAAATAAGAGAATAGCAAAGAAATCTATTATTGTGATTTCAACTACATTAAGTAATGTTGAAAACATAAGGTTTAAACATAAAAAGACAATCAGTAAGAGCACAAAGGTCAGGTATACCCCTTAAACAGCAGATGACCAACTAAAACTCTATTTTCAATAGTGAGAAAAGCAGGTTTTCTGCAGAGGCAGCTGACTTGCCAAGCTGACTGGGGGGCACATTGCAGCACTCAACCCCTCCCTGGAGGGGGCAGCGGGGATCCTCTGGGAAGCCTCATGCAAACCCCATCTCTCTCTCTCTCTCTCTTACTTTTTGGGTCACACCCAGCGATGCGCAGGGGTTACTCCTGGCTTTTGCACTCAGGAATTAACCCTGGCGGTGCTCAGGGGACCATATGGGATGCTGGGAATTGAACCCAGGTCAGTCACGTGCAAGGCAAACGTCCTACCTGCTGTGCTATCACTCCAGCCCCCAAAACCCCACCTCTTAACCCTCTGCTCCTTGCTGGGATGTACAGTGTCCATTAGAGGAGAAACAGAGGACCAGGAGAAGGACAAAGTGGCTCTTCTCCATGGCTTCTCTCCTGCCAAGAAACAGACTTTTATCCTTTGTTCTCATCAACTCAGCAAACGACCAGACTGCACTCGAGGAAGATGATTCTGGGGGGAGACCCCTGGGAAGAACTTTGGGAGCAGCGCAGCCCAGGGACTGCCAGGAGGTGCTGCCGGCACAAGCACTGACGAAGAGAATGTCCACGAGCCACAGCATAAGTATCCCAACACCCACTTCCCAGGCATGTCGGAAGGAATAATGAGATAATGCAAAAGGGGCAATGCCAAAGAGAGACCAGACACTTAATAAGGGTGGCGATTATTACTGACTATGTCTTTGAAATCTTGGACTTAGTTCCAGATGTCCCATTAGTTTGTGACTTCAGACAGGTCACCTCATTTCCCTGAGTGTCCTGCAGATATCTGGAAGACCTCAGGTCAGCATCTGGCAGGAAGGGTTGGGATCCTACTGCTCCCTCTATTAGGAACGGACTCACTCCTGTGAGTTTTCCAGATGTAGTATTTTTTTTTTTTTGAGATCAGAGGTTTATTCGATTATTAAACACCTAGCAGCTTGAGGATTGAAGAAAACGACCTCTCTCCCTTTCCTTTCATCCATCTCTGTAAAATTATCTTCTCCTTTACTACGATCTTCGGTTCTACAGGTTCTGTTAAATTTTTCTTCGCAGGGCAACATCATCTGGGTCATATGATGCAAGCACGTATGAAAACAAAGAGCAACCAAGTTCAGGTAGGAGAATTTCAGGAATCACGGCTACAAGGAAGGCACCACAGGAAGCCAAGAGATTGAGCCAATTCAACTCCCAGAAAAGTACCGTCTAGTTCTCGTTACCTTCATGATGATGCCTCTTAGCATAGGAGACAGATTCCCCTTCGTGCTGGGCATGAAACTTCTGAATGCACCGCCTCACCAGGTCCTCCCAGCCCGGCTTCATGGCTGCCCTCATGGTGCTGGTATCTAGGGATGTGATCTTCCCTGTGAAACGACAGCGAGTGTGAGGCCTACAGACCCATCTATCATGGGTGGAAATAATAAAATTTTTAGAAAATAAAAATACACACAGAGACAAGGCTGCGAGTGTCCCTGTCTCTACAGACTCCCAGCCCCTAGAAACTCTCCCCTAGAAACAGTCCCTCCTACCAGCTTCGTAAAGTCTCATGCTCCTTCTACTTATGAAATCCCTCAGGATCCTAAAATGATTTTTTGTTTTTTTTTTCCCCTCCAGCGGAAAGAGAATTTACCTTGGAGATCCTGACGAGTAGTGAAACTTTCTGAAGAGGGGAGAACTGGTCTTTCCTTCATGGGAACTCTTCTCGCCACACAGATCAAGCAGGACTGCAGATCTGCAATCAATACAGTGAGGTTTAGCAGAGTCAGGATCTTAGTGAGCCAAACACACTCCACATTGTATTTATGACAGCGCGACTTTGTAAATCACTGAGCAAAGGAGCGACGCAGCACTCAGCGACTACTTCTCACTGGCTGTCCTCTCAAGTGGGAAGCGGCTGGGGAAGAGGAAGGGGTGCTCTGTGGGAGGGGGGAGGCGCGGAGGGCCAGGAGCCGCAGCCACGTGAGGCATGTGATTGAAGAACGCCCCTAGACTCGACCCAAAGATGAAAAAGAACAGAATCTTTTTCACTGGCTGCCTGAGAGTAGCGACTAGCTTAATTCATAACAAAGTACAACAATGATAGAAACTAAAATACAGTACTCTACCAAGAGCTTGTTTCTTGAATTTCTTGAGGGCCTGTCAAGAAACAGGAAAACTATACCCACCTTCTACCAAATCAATCAGAGATGGCCCTGAATGGCAGCAGGCAATTTATTTTTTAATTTTTTAAATTATTTTTTGCTTTTTTTCTGGGTCCCACCCAGCGATGCTCAGGGGTTACGCCTGGCTCTGCACTCAGGAAATCCTCCTGGTGGTGCTTGGGGGATCACACGGGATGCCAGGGATCGAACCCTGGTCAGCTGTGTGCAAGCCAAACACCCTACCTGCTGCACGATCGCTCTGGCCCCAGCAGTATGCAATTTAAAGCAAGAATGTAAATGGGGTCTGAAACGTGTGTCCTCCAAGAACTAATCCTAGGAAATGCAGCAGAGAGGTCAGTTTGGACCACGTCTGGCTTCTCAGAGAACCAGTGTTCCTGTTTATTCCTTTACCCACTTTGTTTATGCATTTATGTTCACTTTTGGAGAACATGGAGATGTTTTAAGTATCCTTGAAACACAGAGAGAGCCACGGCGCATAGCTCTTTCAATTAAAAAAAAAAAGCTAGCTAAAGGTTGTCTAAGGGAAGTCTCTTTATGTTTTGTTTACCCTTAAATTTGGAAATAATTTCTTTGAATATATCGAGTACTAGCAGGGATCATGGAATTAAATGCAATCCTCCTCCACAACAAATAAAGCTGAAGTGCAGAATACTCAGAGACATATTCCAAGCCGCCAGTGAGTCACCACTGTACTCACGCCCAACTCGGTGAGGCAGGCCCTAGCATTGTCCATATTTAATAGAGAAGAAAACCAAAGCATGACTAACCTCACCTGCAACTCCGTTAGCACACAATGCTACTTGCCCCAACCCTAACTCTGCTGCTGGGCTGGGTTAATGTCCAGAAGCAGATTTTTTTAAATATTTGATTTTATTGTGACACCAAGGATAGAATGCAGGCCTCACACATGCAAATCATATGCTCTGCTACTGAGTTACAACCCTGGTCCTAGAATCTTATATTAAATATTCAAAAAACATTTACGTATACAGTACAAAAGATTAAGCTTGGCTATTATCTTTTTTATTCCATTTTTTAACATGATCAGAGATAAATTAGCAGCACTTACTCAGCGGTGGAGCGATAGCACAGTGGGTAGGGCGTTCGCCTTACAAGCGGCCAACATGGCCGACCCGAGTTCGATTCCTCCGCCCCTCTCGGAGAGCCTGGCAAGCTACCGAGAGTATTCGATATGCCAGACACAGTAACAACAAAGTCTCCAATGGAGACGTTACTGGGCCCGCTCGAGCAAATCGACGATCAACGGGAGAGCCTTTACCTTTTACTGAGCGGTAGGGCGTTTGCCTTGCACGCAGCCAACATGGCCGACCCGAGTTCGATTCCTCCGCCCCTCTCGGAGAGCCCGGCAAGCTACCGAGAGTATCTCGCCCGCACGGCAGAGCCTGGCAAGCTCCCCGTGATGTATTCGATATGCCAGACACAGTAACAACAAAGTCTCCAATGGAGACATTACTGGGCCCGCTCGAGCAAATCGATGATCAACGGGAGGGCCTTTACCTTACCTTTACCTTTACCTTACTCTGTTGCATAAGAGAATAAAATCACTTGAGACTTCATATACCTATGTAAAATTCTAATTCTGAAAAACTATCATCTGTGACAGCTACTTCCTTTCCAATAAAAATTCAAATAAAAATTACACTTTTTCTTTAAAGAATAAGGATGAAAAAAAACCCCTTATTTTTAAAGGAGTCACTGTTAAGGCATATTCACTATACATTTTTTTTTTTTTTTTTGGTTTCTGGGCCATACCCGGCAATGCTCAGGGATTACTCCTGGCTCTGTGCTCAGGAATTCCTCTTGGCCATGTTTGGGAGACCATATGGGATGCCAGCGATTGAACCCGGGTTGGCCATGTGCGAGGCAAATGATGTACTCGCTATCCGATCGCTCCGGCCCCTTATTTATTATACTTTCTTACTAGATTCTGACGTTTGCTCTTACCGTCTTCATTTGAAAAGAAAACAAATTGACACTCAGAGGTCTAGAAGCTTGCCTAAAGTCACAGAGCTGCTGTGAGTAGGCGAATCGGGCCGGCCTAAGTGCCGGGAAAGCCTAGGCTGCCGCCGTTTGCCAGTGGGCCTCAGTCTTCCCTTTTCTGCTGTGCACGTGAAAGATTCTTCAATGTTGTTTCATTCAGAGTAACATAGCATGTGGAATAGTTTGCTCACGGAGTGGGGGTGTGGGGGGTGCACAAAAGCATCTAAGGATTAGCATCGGGGGCTTAAAATACCCTCTGGGGGTAGGGGAGATAGTTCAAAGGTCTGGAGTACATGTCCAGCGTGTATGAGGTCCTGAGTTTGATCCTGGACACTGAAAGCACCTTCCCACCCGGGCACCCCAGCACCACTGGGGGAGACTCTCCCGACGTAATAACACTCTAGACCCCCTCATTCCCTGCTCCCATCTCTTAACTTCTCGAGTACTGAAGTACCATTCTATGACATCAAATTTTGGACCCAACACCCCCAGAGAAGCTATGGAATTCATTAATCCCTTGAATGTATATGAAAAATGCTACTTACAGAACACTTTTCGGGGGCTGTAGTATACAACTTGCACTGATGCTCAGGTTCAACCTGGAAGGTTGAATCACCAATGGAGCTGCTCTGCTAGGCAAGTTCCTATCCCCAAGGGGTTGTTTAAGTGTAAATGCAGTAAAAATTCTGTCCCTTCCTCGCCCCCCCTCCCCCCCCCACACACAGTGCAACTATCGGCATTTCAAATGCTCAATAGCCACAAGTAGCTAGTGGCTGCTGTGTTGAACACTGACGATAATTTAACACAGATAATTGCAGAAAAACACCTATTGGCTTATGCTGTTCTACAGACTAAAAGATTAATTTATCACAGGGGCTGGAGAGCTAGTACAGCAGGTAAGGTGCCTGTCTTGCATGTGGCAGACTGGGGTTTACTCTCATGCAGTGAACCCTGAGAGCAGAGTCAGGAGTAAGCCCTGTGCACCTCTGGGTAATATCCCCAAACCAAAGCCCAATCAATACATTTATCATAAGGAAAATGTGAAGTAGGTAGAAAAAGGGGCTGGAGCGATAGCACAGTGGTAGGGCGTTTGCCTTGCACACAGTCAACATGGCCGACCCGAGTTCGATTCCTCCGCCCCTCTCGGAGAGCCTGGCAAGCTACCGAGAGTATCTCACCCGCACGGCAGAGCCTGGCAAGCTACCCGTGACGTACTCCATATGCCAAACACAGTAACAAGTCTCATGATGGAGATGTTACTGCGCCTGCTCGAGCATATCGATGAACAACAGGAGGACAGTGACAGTGACAGGTAGAAAAAAAAATCAAAGAAACTGTCTCTATCTTTTTCTTTTGTGTGAGCACAAAAGAATTTGTGATCTAGAGGCTCTAGATCACAAAGTGTGAAAGAAGTCACACAGAAATCCATACACAGACATTAAGAAAAAGACAGGTGACATTTCCCCCACCTTCTCCTTCTTCTTTGATGGACTTTGGTTGAGAGACGGCAAAGCACTGCATAGTTTCATACTTCTGGTGTCCCTCCTGGTTGTCATGGTTCTCCTCTTCTGAGTCAGGAAGAGGTTTTACCAGCATCCGACAGTTGAAGGTATGGCTGTTCCGCCTCGGGGGCTCGGCAGACCACGATCCCCCATTCACTGAGCAAGGCAAGAGTATTAGAAAGAAATTATAAAGAAAGAAACATTATAAAAAAAACTAACACCAGAGTTTCTGCCACTGAATTATCAAAATGATACTGGAAATATGTGGTTCCTTTATTAAACCCCTCTGCCACCTCACCCATATTCGGTTCCTTTACTTTTATATAATGTCTCCTAAATAACTTTACAATCCAGAAGGAAAGGCATTCTTTTTTTTTTTTAATTTTTACTAGTGAAACACCATGAGGTACAGTTGTAGACTTAGAAATTTTTGTGCTTGGGTTTCGATTATACAATGATCAAATACCCATCCCTCCACCAGTGCCCATTTCCCACCACCACGGATCCCAGTATCCCTTTCACCCCCATGCCCCCTGCCTCTGTGGCAGGGCATTCCCTTTTGTTCTCTCTCTCCTTTTGGGTGTTGTGGTCTGCAAAAGAGGCATTGAGTGGCAATCATGTTCGGTCTATAGTCTACAGGAAAGGTATTCTTCGGCTAATGTTTGAACACTGGGGAAAATACTATAATTCAACAATCTCCTGCTTTTTCTATCTTTGATTTCTTTAAAAATGTAGTTAATCTACTTGCATTCCAGTTTTACATATGACATACTCTGCTCAAAATTTTATAAGGGGGGGGGCTTCATGAGCATGCACTCAATCCCTTAAAAACACTTCAGCTTGCAGCAAAGAATAAAAGGTCAGGCACTGGAGCAATAGTGCAATAGTACGGGGACTAGGACCTTCCCCTTCGTATGTCCAACCAGAGTTTAATCCCTGGTCCCCCAGATCGCACCAGGAGTGATACCTGTGTACACAGATAGGAGAATGTCCCCAGCACAGCTAGGTGTGGCGCCCCCCCCAACAAAAAAATAACAAGGTTATTCAAGGGCGAATCAACACCTCACTAGCCAGTCCCACCTTACCCATCTCACCAGGTCTTTTCTCATTCTCCAGTACAAGTCTTTGCATAACATCAGCCACACCCACTCCCACGCAGGTGTCTGCCTCTGCTGCTCTACCAGAGGGACCAGCTGCCTCCACCTTTCATCCTAGAAGCAGGGTGACCTCTTGTCTACTCTCATCAACTCTCACATCGCCCCACACAAAATCCCTTTTCAGATCTTTACTAAAATTTTTATTTTATTTTTTAGTTTTTTGATTTTTTGGGTCCCACCCAGTGATACTTAGGGGTTACTTCTGGCTTTGCACTAAGGAATTACTCCTAGCGGTGCTCAGGAGACCATATGGGATGCTGAGACTCGAACCTGGGTTGGCCGCGTGCAAGGCAAATGCCCTACCTGCTGCACTATCACTCCAGCCCCTCTTTACTAAAATTTTACAGAAATATTCTGCATGTTCTATATCATGGTCATGGCTAAATTACTCTACTGTTGTCTTTTAAAACTGTTCCCAACAAGATTCAAATATCCTTAATGATAAACTGTTAGGTCTTTACTGTTTTTAAGTCAAAAAACTACTTCATGCATCTTCTAGTTTAGTATCAATACTTTATTAATTCAAGATATAACATCACTAGAGGGAAATCAGCGAGAAAGAAAATTAAAGGTGATTTATGAATTGATAAGGTAAAGCTTTTCCCACTAAACTTGTAATTGGGAGTACTGCCTCTTGAAAATATAGCCATCAACTAACTAAAAGCTCAGTTCATGAAATATTTGGGTTATATATATAACACTGCTGCTGGAGCAATAGCACATCGGTAGGGTGTTTGCCTTGCACGTGGCCGACCTGGCCTAGCCAGGTTCAATTCCTCCGCCCCTCTCAGAGAGCCCGGCAAGCTACCGAGAGTATTTCGCCCGCAGGCAAAGCCTGGCAAGCTACCCGTGACGTGTTTGATATGCCAAACACAGTAACAAGTCTCACAATGGAGACACTACTGGGCCCGCTTGAGCAACTCAATGAACAACAGGAGAACAATGCTACACATAAGAAAAGTAATGGCCAAAAAAATGTTTAACTGCTAGGAGAGCTGGAATCAAAACCAAAACTTGTTCTCATTTTGGTATTCTTTTCTTTTATTGTTCCTTCTGTTTCTCATCTGAAGAATATCAGGGCCAGTGGGACAAAAAAAGAAGGGCCAGGAAAAAGGGAGCTTCCAGCCCTGTGGGAGTGCCTGAAACACCCAAGTTAGGAAATACGGAATGATCAAGTGATCACTCACCCTAGTCAGAAAATACTTAGAAGGTGAACTCAGTGGCTGTGGGTTTGAAATGCTAAAACCACAGCTACTGTGCTGCAGGGAATTTAAACAAGAGACAGAAAAAGAAAGTAAGCAACTTGCTGTAAAATTATGCAATGAACTACAGTTTATATATCTATGCAGACAATTGGGAAGTTTATTTTACCAGTGACATTCTTAAAAGCGAACTTACAGAATGCAGACAACAGAGAATAATAAAAGATAAAAGAAAAAAGCTCTTACTAACTTGGATTGATAAGTAATTTGGAAGTAGAAAACGGTGCAACGTTAAGGGCAAAAGGCTCTCTAGACAGGGAATTAACAGTGAATGAGTGAGATTGTTCTTTAAGGAAATCATACAATTATTGAAGAGATTTGAAAATATTACTGAAAAGAAATCACATTTTCTTGGTTATTTACTAGAAATATGAGTCTTGGCAAATACTCATATTTTGTTTAACGTTTCCGGTCACTTTTTTTTTGATTTTGCTTTTCGGGTCATACCGGCGATGAATGGGGGTTACTCCTGGCCCTACCCGCTGTATTATTGCCCCAGCCCTGTTCCGGTCACCTTGAAAAAAGGGTATGTCACAGAAAAGCTAGCTGTCATGGAAGTGGAAAAGAACTTTTCCTATTTACCACTGTCTTATAATAAAAATAGTTAACATACACCGTTTCAAGAACTGAAATACTTGCAAACTCAGGACCTGACCTTATTTTGTACTAAAATATTCACTTCTTTTTATCAGTGAAGCTGTTCCTAGCATCATCAGTTTAAGTGAGAATATTAAAAAAAGAACCATTAGTAAGTGGCAACAGCAATACTCTGAGCAGCAACTAAGGTGGGCCCCCGCTGTGAATCACCCCCTTTGAAGTGTGGTCCTTCGCACACTGGGGGACAGCAGCTCCAGAGAGGTTGAAGACATCAGGAAAGCTGACATTGGGAGGGGGCAGCTTCTGACAGTGACCTCAAGGGAGCCGCTCAGAGGTGGCGAAAGCAGAGAGCCCTTTGAGGAATCCCAGGCCAAGGGCATCTGAACCCTGCACATGCCACATGATCCTGAACATTTTGATTTTAGAATGTGGTAGAAACCCACAGACGGACTCTTTTATGGTCATGAAGGAAAAAGAAAAAAAATGGCTGGTTGGCACTGGACAGGGTGGGAGTCAACTCACCGGATTCTTCACCACAACGGGGGCTAGGGAAATAGCTCATGAAGGCTCCCCCATCCCCCCCCAGTGCTGCTGGTCCCTGTGCTGGGGGTTGATTATCACGGGACGTGGAGCCCCTCCCCTGCGTGGGAGGCCCCTCCCAACAAAAAATAACAACCGAACTCCATGGGAAGAGTTGAATTACTTCCATGTACTTTACATACAGGATCAAGTGATCATTCATTCAAGATAGTAGCTACTCATAACTGTTTCTCCATGACTTCTGAAATCAAATATTTAATGCAAGCATCTCTAACTACTGGGTTAGTTGTGCCCCAGGGTGACACACGATGGCTCTACCTTATGCCCCCTCATCAAGCCCAGGTAACGTGTACGGGGTGGGGAGCGGGATGCAGGGAGGAGAGACCCAGCAGACGGTCATTTACCTATAGACTTTGGCAGCAGGTTTTTTACAAATTCAGTGTGGTCCCCAACATGCAGGATGCTATACACACTTTTGTTCATAAGTTCTTCTTGGTTATACCTTAGGTACTGTGTCACATTCTCTGAAACAAACACAACGCTGCCTTCCAGGTTCACTACAAAGAAGAACCCATCAAGGGCCTAAAGGAAAAGATACAAACAGTGTTAGCAAGGGTGCAACATAAACTACATGTAGTTGGTACGAAGGGAATAATCCCTTCCAGGGACACATAAGTCACAGGCAGGAAAAAGATATAGCCTACTCCTCTCACGGTTTTCCTTGACAACACATTTTCTCGTGGTGAAAGTATCCCATTTTAAGATGGGACAGAACGTAGGTCAGGGCTTCCGATCACAAATAACAGACAAATACCAACTGTTACTTTATCAGGACATCATTACTATCAACCACAGTGTATAGGTATTTATCTACATTTTCAGAATGAAACAGTTTTATTCCACAGAGTCAAGAGCAACTTTTATGTTACCAAACCAAAGCAACAATTTTTGCTGAAGAGTTTCTCATAATCCAAGGGTGGGAGGTGTAATCGACAACTTTCCTTCAGTTTAAGAGCAAGAAAAACTCTGAAATTTTCACAGCTTTTCTCTTTTTCTTTCTTTTTTTTTTTCTTTTTGGGTCACACCTGGTGATGCTCAGGGATCACTCCTGGATCATTCCTGGTGGTGCTCAGGGGACCGTATGGGATGCTGGGAATTGAACCTGGGTTGGCCGCTGCAAGGCAAATGCCCCACCTGCTGTGCTATCGCTCCAGCCCCACTACTTTTCAAGATACCAGGGCTAAAGTGAAAAGAGTCAAAGATGATTTTAGACACTTAAAAAAAATCATCAAAACCCTCAGTCCTTCATTTTTTGTTCTCTATTGGGAAGGACTCTGTGAAGTGTGTCTATGATGTGACAAATCGGTATTCACAGGAACCTTGAATTTAGATTGCCCCGAGCAGCAGAAGGGACTCTAGCTTTTGGTTTATCATAAACTCAAGAGTGAACTCGATGGTGCCCTCCTTGTGTCACTTGTTCTCTAGATTAAGATTTAAATTCCCCAGATAACAGTAACATTTATCCTTAATTGCTATGTAGCTTCTCTCTTGCTTGTCATTCAAACTTAATATCTCTTAATATCTTTTTTTTTTTTTTTGCAGGGTGCTAGGGACAGGTCTCTTATTTGCAGAAACAAGTTGAGACCTTGGAGCTTCTTTCCTGGTTCTCATTCAAATTTAGATTTGGGAAGAAGAGGGGAAAAATTAGGATCATTTCAGGAAATAAAGACGGTAACAGTGACTGAGGATGATTACTGAAGCTTAAACACATGATGTTACTCTGGTGAGCTGCGGCAGTGCATGGCAGAGCGTCTCTCTGTGCCCAGGCAGCACGGCTCTCCTGCATGCGTGAGAACAGAGCGTTCTGCCCTCGGTTCCGTCAAGACTGTGCTGCCCACGCCAAGGAGGGGCCTTCAGTGGGTTTCCCTCCTCTTTCATTATGGCCTGGCTTGCTGACCAGATGAGGCCGGGAAAGGCTGTAATCGACGCATAAGTTGATCTTGAACCAGGGCCAGCTGTTCCGTGCAGCTCAGGCCCGCTTCTTCATGAGATATGACTGCTACTGTCTTATACATTAACTCACCGGCGGCTCTTGTCTGGCACTGAGAGAAGGGCACACATGGACTGAAAATATTTACTTTTTTTCCTAGTCTGCTCGCCCGTGCCCCCGCCTCACGTGCACAGGCTTTTATTTTATTGGGTTTACTTGGAACACAGTCCATCTTTCTTTCTATTTTCATCACAAAACTAAGTGATCTCTTGAATTAGAACTAACCAAAAGCACCAGTGAAAAAGCTCTTAAAAACATAAAACGTGACTCAGTTTTCATTTTCTCTTAAATATCCTGCCGGATTTCCAAAATGACATAAACAACATGCAGGGCACAGCAAGGCTGTGTAAATGGCCCTTTGGGGCAGGCTGGCGCCCAGGCCTGAGAGCCAGGGCTGAATGCGCACACACAGGTGTTATCTGGGAGGGGGCGGAGGGCAGGATGTCATTCAGTTGATTAGCTATGGACCAAGTGTCCTTTCAAACTCACTGTTTTATATACATATTCAACCAGCATTTTCAAAATCACATTATTTATAGTTCATGGAGTTCCTACTGCTTTGTACCACAGTAAAAAGTCTGATTTGTGGCACAATATAACTGAAAGATGAAGCTGTTTCATCTCTTAAAAATGCTGTTTTGTTTTTTTTTTTAAAGCTCACTATGATATGCTCTGATGAAAAAGCCGACATTTGGCTTTGTTGCCTAGCAACCACTATGCTATGATGTCAGCATGAGTGTGCATCTATGACTAGGATCAGCTCAGCGAGAACAAGTTTTCATAAAAGGGATGAAGATTTAACTCAAAATTTACGTCACTAGATTCAAACATTATCTCTCTCACATATTCAGCATTAAAGATTTTCCTGCCAAGTACGTACTTGCTCAATTCGGAATACACGGAATTCTCAGAAGACTACTTTGAAATAGGAAGGAAAAAAATGGTTTGACGTTAAGAGGTGAGATGTACTGACATCTAGCGACCTGGCTTCTATCCTGGATAAGCTTCCCCTCAAAGTCAGTCTTGGGCCTCAAAATTCCTCCTAGGAGTTTCTGCCCTATGTTAGTATCACTCCCCCAGTCTGACAATATAATGAAAAACACAGATACATGAGAATTTTGTAACTCTAGTCACTTAGAGAACACAATTTTCAAATCAGTTCTGTTTATAATTCAATTTCTTTTCACACAGCAAGTTACCTCCTTCCTATCATTTAATTCTCAGTAAGTCACCCAGTTACCAGGTTTTTAACTGCTTCTAAGAACCAAAGCAGAAGTAGCACACTCTGGCCTTCCACAGCATTTTTGAGCTGGAAAATCAGGTTAAGTGCGTTTCTGCTTTCCCCTTGAAAAATGTAGTTGACTGAAGAGATAGTCCAGCGGGTAAGGTGCTTTTACATAGTCAACCCTGGTTCAATCCCTGGCACCAAATATGACCCCCCAACCTCCCAGCACTGCTGGGAGTGATCCTAGAGCCAAGAGTAAGACCTGAACACAGCTGCGTCTGGTGCCAAAAACAAAACAAAACAAAACAAAAAACCCCCAAAACTCAAACAAAACAAAGGAAATCTGTAGTTGGATCTCTTCAAACTAGCATTCAAGAGGAATAAGCAAAGGTCAATCTGGAGGTCTTTCAAAGCCTTTTGGCCAGTAGATCCAATCCCTAGGAATAAATTCTGTCATGTACACAAAGAATGGGGTACGCAATCTTTAAAGATCTGTAAATATTTTCTGTACCCTGCTTCGCATTTGTGTGACAAATTTTCACAGAATTAGACTTTCTGAAAATACAGATTATTATGCCCATCAATGGAAAGTTACAAGTATTGATAATATATATTAGCATATTATACATATTAAACATAGGATAAGCCTTTGTTTAGTATATGTAATACAATATATAATGATATAAATATAAATATAATTTATAGTATATAAGTTGCTTCAGTAAGTTTGTTTTTGTTTTTGGGTCATACCCGGCGATGCACAGGGGCTACTCCTGGCTCATGCACACTCAGCAATTACTCCTGGTGGTGCTCAGGGGACCATATGGGATGCTGGGAATCAAACCCGGGTCGGCTGCGTGCAAGCAAACGCCCTACCTGCTGTGCTATTGCTCCAGTCCCAAGTTAACTCATTTTACAATGAAATGCTGCCCAGTTCCTGAATATGCAGCACTTTTCAACTTACTGTCATTACCAACAAAGTTATCCTGAAAATTGACAAAATTTATGTCTCAGAATATATATTCACTGACATTTTCCCTCTCATTTTATCAAGGCCTACATCTTAAATTTTAATTCAATTTTAATTTAATTTTGAATGAGGTACAGCCAAGTAATATTTGATGTATAAGTGAAACGGGAAAGTTGAACTTTACAATCTTAGACAGTAGTCTGCTCATAAAATTTCCTGAAGTTAACAAAAAACATGCAGTTAAGGAAAATCATTACACTTAAGATACTTATCTGAAAAGCTCCTTCTGCCTACTGCTCATTTTTAACTTCAAGGGAAGAAAAACAAATTTGAAGTAGCACAAATAAAAAAATAAACTTCCTTTCTCACCTTCAAATTTTAACACACACCTATATACATATATGTGAATGTATAAGGCATATGCAATGCTTAAGAATTTTGGGAGCAGAGCTGGAATGAAGCACAGCAGGTAGGGCATCTGCCTTGCATGCAGCCAACCCGGGTTCGATTCCCAGCATCCCACGTGGTCCCCTGAGCACTGCCAGGAATAATTCCTGAGTAGAGAGCCAGGAGGAACCCTTGTGCATTGCTGGGTATGACCCAAAAAGCAAAATAAAATAAAAAAAAACACTTGGGAGCATTTGAAACCATATTGTAACCCAACAGAATTCATTGTGGGTCTGTGTATGTGGGGGCGGGTAGGGCTTAGGGAGGAGGGGTGGGTTGGCCACACCCAGCAGTGCTCAGGGCTTACTCTTGCTTTGTGCTCAGGAACCACTCCTGGTGGTGCTCAGGGGACAATACTACAATCGAATTTAATGAAACTATGCACATGGTTTTCTGAAATGACATTAACTGGCAGGGAAAGTCTGTCCATGTCCGTATTAGAATTAATCTAGATAATTTTATCT
Organism: Sorex fumeus; assembly: GCF_029834395.1. Taxonomy (NCBI): domain Eukaryota; kingdom Metazoa; phylum Chordata; class Mammalia; order Eulipotyphla; family Soricidae; genus Sorex; species Sorex fumeus. Next base: position 28,986,211 of record NW_026606059.1, on the reverse strand, counting down.
AAAATATTAATCTGAAATGCAGATATTCTAGATTCAGGAATCAGAACATAGATAAATGGAAAAAGTCAGTGGTACTTCAACCCTGAAAATAACAAGTATAGATTATGCTTAGATTCATACTGGTCGTTCTATACCTGAACATTCATTGTCACAACGTAAAATACAGTGTGAAAAACAGTGCAACATCCAGAACCAAAACAAGCATTTTCTACCTCAAGCATCATGGGCCCCAGCGCATCCTTGTCGATGACCCCCTGCCCTGTGGATGAGACATCCGACTTCTGTACTTCATCTATGTTGGTGGCTGCTGTTTTCTCTGGAACAAACATAAGAATGAATTAAATGGCAGAGCTATTTCAAGGATAGAAAGCCACAGAAATATTTTAACTGTAATGATTTTGAGAATCTCTAGTCTGGCTGTAAGAGAGCCAGAGTGTATACCCACACTGCCACTGAGTGGGCAAAACGAATCCAAGTGGACTGCAGAATACTGCCTTCTCCCCTCCAGATCCCGGGGCGCAGATCCTCTATTCAGGCTGCTTAAAGAAATGAGTTGTTTGATTTCCTCCTAGTTCCCGGCAAGCAACACTCCCCCACCCCCACCCCACCCGGAACTGTACAACTGTCATATCCTATGGCACAGTTAAGTTTCTACTCAAGAGATTCCCCAAAGCAAGAAAAGGGAGGGTCTGTTGTTCCAAAACTCAGCAGCACAATCCGAGCTACATTGGCACAAGTTGAAGAAATGAGTCGTAACCCGCCCGTGGTGGCTCCCATGTGACCCTGTAATGACTGCCTGACGCTTGCAGGGTCCCACCACTTCTAACATTCCACACAGAAAGTGGCCAGAAAGACTGGCTTCCTTGTCCTGTTTCAGTGCTTGATGACTTGAGGCAGGAGAAGAGGTAAATTTCAAAGGCTGACCCTTCGTCTAACACAGAGGTTACATTATATGCGCTCCTGGATTTAAATGTGCCGAGCAGTTTTCAGAGCCACAAGGGCCAAGAAGACATTCCATCATGGAAAATCGCTCTTAACAGAGAAGAGCCTATTTATCAATACATATGAAATTAGTTTTTTTCTAGGACACTAAAAAAACTTTAAGGCGTAACAGATACCGATCAGCAACCTGCTAGAAAACAACACAGAAACAATGTGCTAACGTGCCAATTATGTGTACTGGAATAAATTATATACTGATTTACACTGCATGTTACCACTGTGATTAAATGCAAATAAAACTAAATCCATTTAGTGCACAAGCTCAACCTACGTTTCATGACCCTAGTATTCTGTTGCCCCTTGTGTTTTTTAAAACCCCACTTCCCTGCCTCAACCTTGTTACTCCTTTTTTTTGTTGTCAAAAGATTTTTATGAGTTATTCTGAAAATGTACAGTTTAATGTCCCAAGGACCCTAGAAAATAATTAGGCGTTGTAGAGGCCCTCCAAATCATGAAGCTTCCAGGATGGAGAACTTCCGCATGTCTATTATCCCTGGATAAGGAAAGACAGGATGGCCTGTGGAGTTCAAGTCTCAGCTCAGTCACTTCACACAGTGTAAGTCAGAGCAAGTCACTTCAACCTTTGAAGGGCTTAGTTTTCTCACCTGCCTTCTACACACTGTGCACTGTGACAAAGTAAGTGGGATGACAGGAAAGACATGCTTTAAAAACTACCCAATGGGTTGTAGGGACTGGAGCAATAGCACAGCGGGTAGGGCGTTTGCCTTGCATGCGGCCAACCGGGGTTTGATTCCGAACATCCTATATGGTCCCCTGAGCACTGCCAGGAGTAATTCCTGAGTGCATGAACCAGGAGTAACCTCTGTGCATCACTGGGTGTGACCCAAAAAGCAAAACAGAAAAAGAAACAAAAAACTACCGAACGGGTTACAAGTGTAATGTACTACTAGCATATCTTCATTTACTAGCTCTTCTTTACTGAGTTCCAAATCTCGGAATTTCTTGGCAGAGCTTGCCGTAAGGAGACTGTACCTGCATTTTCAATCACTCTGCTGCACTCCTGATTCACCTTCTCAGAGCTAAAGTGTGATCAGCAGGGCCAGATCAATAGCACAGGAGGCACTTGCCTTGCACACGGCAGATCCGAGTTCAATCCCAGGCTCCCTTTATTGTCCCCCGAGCCCTGTCAGGACTGACCCTGAGTGCAGAGCCAGGAGTAAGCCCTGAGCACTGCTGGGTGTGGCCCAAAAACCAAAAAATAAAAAATAAAATTGTGACCACCGAGAGAAAGCTGACTTTTGTGGTAGACCTTTTTAACACAGTTTTGTGACTATTTGTCAGTCTTCATTTTTCTTCTTAGCCACTGTCCAACCCCCCCCCCCCCCACCAAAACTCACTGCATTTTATTGAGTTGCTGGACTTACAAAACTTTCTAAGCATATATCATTTTGATACCGCACCCATCACCAGAGGGCCCGCTGCCTCACCCATATCCTGAAGACTTCTATCCACCGCCCACTCCCTGCACACGAAGTCTTCTAGACAAAACTTCTAATTCTGTTGCCTTTGGCTGTTGGTTGTTCCCTTACTATGTTTATGTCTTACATTTGAGAGAGACCTTATGGTAAGTTGATAAAATTACTTTTTTCAAAAAAATAACTTTTTCTTATAGATAACATACATTTTAAAAACTGTATAAGTTTCTGCTAATGCATTTTAAAATATACATGAAATAGATAAAATCCTACATATGATTTCACAGGAGTGAGATGAATTTAAAAAGTTTAAAAGAAAAAAATGAATAGGCCTCTAAAAGTATAAAAGTTTTTTACCCTTAAAGGCAATGTTGGCTTTAAGTTAGAAAATATTATATTAAAGATAATGCTTAAGAATCTGCATCTAATAAGTAAAACACAAAACCCTATAGACATAAAACCCATACTTGTATAGACATAGAAAGAACATTCAAAATAAATGAAACATTAATTATTTAAAGAGTATAAAACCCTGAGCAAGCCAGAAGTAAACAGACTTTTTTTTTATTAGTGAAACACCATGAGATACAGTTGTAGACTTACAAATTTTTGTACTTGGGTTTCAATTATACGATGATCAAATACCCATCCCTCCACCAGTGCCCATTTCCCACCACCACGAATCCCAGTATCCCTCCCACCCCCCATCTCCCCCATCCCACCCTGCCTCTGTGGCAGGGCATTCCCTTTTGTTCTCTCTCTCCTTTTGGGTGCTGTGGTTTGCAAAAGAGGCATTGAGTGGCAATCATGTTCGGAACAGACCTTCCTTAATCTAGTGGAGGGAAACTGTGTCATGAGGGAATGCCATACATAATGGAGAAGTGCTGGGAAGCCTGTTGTGTCTTTAAAAGACCTTTGGTGTTTCTTGCAAAGCTGGTTTCAAGAGCAGGAACTGTCTCCGATGTGTCTTGTCCATGACACTTTGCATCATTCCTTCAAATCTGAATGATAATCTAGTTGGGTAGAGCATTTCTGATGGGGTGTTCATTTCGCTTAAAGGTTAGAAACAAGACAAAAACTAGATGCCACCATTCTCTTCTGGCCTGTAGAGTCTCACTTGATAAATCTGTTGTATTTCTTTAGGGAATTCCTTTGTTTGTTAAATTTCTTCTTTGATCTTGCTGTTTTCGTCCCTGGCTCTGGCTTCTGCCATTGTGATTACAACATGTCTTGGAGTTTTTCTATTGACATCTATTTTAGTTTGGGAAATTTGGGGATCTTAAATCTGGGTGCAACACTTCTCAAGTCTGGAAAATTCTTATCTCTGATTTCTTTGACTAGTGGTTCTTTGTTGAATTCACCTTCCTATCTTCCTATTCTCCAGGGACTCTAGTTATTATTATTAATTTTTCTTTTTTGGGCCACACCTGGCAGTGTTCAGGGCGTATTCCTAGCTTCGCACTCAGGGATCACTCCTGGCGGTGCTTGGGGGACCACACATGGTGCTGGGGACTGAATTTGGGTTGGCTATGTGCAATGCATAAGCCCCTTCTACTGTTCCAGCCCCTCCAGGGGTTGTTAGATCGTTTTTTCCTGATCTTATCCCATAGTTCTCTGGTGTGCTCAGAATTTTCCCCACATCCTGTTGTTTTCTAGGTTTCCTGCATCTTGTCTTGGGGTTCACTAATTTTTCCCTCAGCTGCTGTTACTCTGTGATTGAGACTTTCCTGGATTTCTTTTTCCTTTTCCTTTTTTTAAATTTCTTGAGTCATTGTTTGCATCTGCAGAGACAAGGACTGCCTCTATTTCAGAGTAGGTTTTTCACTAGACATTGGTCAGTGGAAGACTGACAAACTAGACCCTCTGTAGGCACTTACTTCCTGAAGCACAAAAGCAGACAGAGTCAAGGCTGGGTGAGCAGGGCGAGAGAGTCAAGGATTAAAGTGCATGCCCTGAATTAGGTTTCAGCAACAGGCCCGGTTGCTGAAAGGGACCTCCAGGTATCACTGCCTCTTACCCTCTCTCTGCCAAAAAAGGCTAAGTGGGGAAAAACCCCTTGCAGGGGGTCAACACTGTCCTCCCGTTGTTCCTCGATTTTGCTCGAGCGGGCCCAGTAACATCTCCATTTTGAGACTTGTTGTTACTGTGTTTGGCATATCGAATACATCACAGGTAGCTTTGACAGGCTTTGCCGTGCAGGCAAGATACTCTCGGCAGCTTGCTGGGCTCTCCGAGAGGGGCGGAGGAATCGAACCCGGCTCGGCCAGGCTGGCTGAGCGCAAGGCAAACGCCTTACCGCTGTGCTATTGCTCCAGCCCCTTGCAGGGGGGTAAGGAATGAAATAGATGGGCAGCGTTACTAAACTGGGAAATTAAGTTTCCATGCGATAACGGGTCTTAAATAACAGATTATTTTGTTTTGCCTAAATTCCAAGACATCTCATGGCTCTGGATCCTAAGTTCTCCTTTCGGTTAAAACTGGTTTCATTCTTCTTAAAGAAGGACTTCAGTTAATTAAGGTAGGGTGAGAGTGAGACATTAAGCAAGAGCCACCAATTGCAAAGGCAGCTCCTTATCTATCACAGGTATTTGAAAACATTGCACCATTTGTCACATGAAATTCTGAGATCACAATAGTAGTTTCCTGTGCTGGACTTTAGGGCAAAAATAAATACAATGTAACAATGTGACAGTAACCTATTTCGCAGTCTCCCCTGCGCCCCACCCCCCATGCTCATGAGGTCCAGGGTTCCCCTCTCCCAGTTCTCAGCCAGTGATTCAATGCAAGGGCCCGTGCTGGGGATCAAACCTAGGTTGGCCATTTCCCCTGCCTCAAGGCTTTTTAAGACATCCATATTACTTTATGAAATGCTTTTAATATCTGATAATCATTCTGAAGATCAAAATGTCTCCGAGTTTCATCCCCTAAAGTTTTGTGGAAATCATATGTAGAAAGTCCAAGTCGGCCCACTTCCCACAGCCATGATGTAGATTCACCCACCGGCCCTGCTCTTCCAAATCCACAACAAAATCTCCAAGGAGATGCAATCCAACCAGTTAAAATTCATGGACACAATGGTCTCCCACTGGAAAACTCTGGGGTACCCTCAGCAGGGAGGTGGGGCAAGTCCCCACCCTGCCAAAGCCACAGCAGCCCCCCACCCCCGTTGCTGTGCCAACAGATCACCTCCAGTGCTTCACTAATAATCTCCGCAGAGACACCTAATCATACCAAATTCCAGGTACTCAGTGTCCGGGCTGAGTACACTGGGATCCTCTTGGAGTTGGGGTGGGCATCCCCCACCTCCTCAAACCCCACAGAGTCCAGAAGCACTGGCAGCCATGCCCAGCTCCCACAGTTGCTGCCTTCTCGACTCACTGGCCTGGCTCTACAGGTTTGAATGCCACAACACTCAACTCCAGTAGGAGCGCACCAAGTGAGATGGGAAAGTAGCACTGAAGCCAACTCAACTCAACGCAACAAAAACAGTAACACAGAAGGCTAGTAGCAAACAGCTTGGTGAACCCTCAGATAAGGACTTAACCACTTGATGAGACAGAATAATTTCATATATTTCCTTTCACTGAAGTATTTTTGATAATTCCTTTTAGTCGGCCATTAGTTGCAGCTAGCAATGTAAAATAAATTATTGTGTGCCTGCCAAGGGGGCCGGCTTGGGGATGGATGGGAAAACTGGGACAATGGTGGAGGGAAGGTCAGTCTGGTAGAGGGATGGTGTTTGAACATTGAAAGCCCATTGCAAAGATATGAACTATGGTTCACAAACTTCGTAAAGTGCGTAAATAAAGTATTCTATTAAAAAAAAAAAGAAAAGAATTCAGGAAGGTCCTTCAACACGGATAAACTTTATTTATTTATTTATTTGGTCACACCCAGCGACGCACAGGGGTTACTCTTCACTCAGGAATTACTCCTGGCAGTGCCCGAGGGGACCATATGGGATGCTGATAATTGAACCCCGATCAGCCGAGTGCAAGGCAAATGCCCTACCCGCTGTGCTATCACTCCAGCCCCAACACTGATAAACTTTAAATGTTGCACCAACATGCTCAGGCATAGAGTTTTGGGGTTTTTAAGAGTTTTGAAGTTTTTAGAGTTTTGGATTTTTGTATCACAAATCAGGATCAAAATCTCTTTTTCTTTCTTTTTTTTAAACTTTTAGGAATGAACAGATGAAATGTGATTTAGAAGAGGGGCCAACTTTAAATTAGAAGATGATTTAGAGCTCACAGATTATGTTTGGGCACTACTGGAAGTCTGGATTTAAATTATTATCTTCAAAAATAATTTGTAATAAATCATTAAAAGGAGAAACTGAGCAATCAACAGATAATCACAGAGAATGAATGGCCACCAAGAGGAAATCAACAGCAACAATGGAATTAATTCAGAGGTACCCATGGCTCTGTGTCTATGGTATAAGGTAGCGTGAAAAGTAAAGTAAATAACCCTTATAAACTAGGAGCTTCCATTTAACCCCAGGAGGCAAAATGATTACAACCCAAATAAACACAATTTAGGGCTAAACTATGAGAACTGTGAAATTCAAAAACTGGACATGGGCTGGTGAGAGAGCATTGTGAGGCCTGACCCAAAAACCCAAACCACCACCAAAGGAGATTAGACACAACTAAGAATATTTCACATGCAATGTAACTGAAGTAGATTCTGCAGGATAGGCCAGGGGGTGGCAAAAGCAGAGGAATCCAGTCAGAATGGCCATATGGCACCAGGCTCCTAGGAAATCTTAGCCTGAATTCTGCAAATCAGTGTTAAAAAATAGTGGTTAAAAAAAATCTAAGGGCTGGAGTGATAGTAGGGTGGTAGAGAATTTCCCATGCACGTGGAAGCCTTTGGATTGATCCCCGACACCCCACAGAGCCCCCCTGAGCCCACCAGGAATGATCCCTGAGCACAGAGCCAGGAGTAAGCCCTGAGCACTGCCAGGTGTGCCAAGATCCCCCCCCCCACCACACACACACACACACACCCTTGCCCCACCCCTATCTATTTAAGTTGAAGCTGAATGTTTGGCAAATGAAACAAAATTTCTCAGGTCAACTTAAAATTCCTTTTTTTTTTTAAAGTAGTATTTTGGTTCCCCCTATTTTCCTCATTAATCCATTTAGTGTGCTAGAAAAGTGTGTATGTTCTTATCCTTATGTGAGCAGTCTGAGTCTGTTTAAAACTGTAGATAAAAGAGGAAAAGAACAGTGTCTTGTTTTAGACAAATTCAGCGCAAATTATGGGTATTGCGCTGATAATCACGTAATAAATTTCTGCTAAATGAAATAAACAAAATTACACAATGAAAAATACTTAAAAGAAAATTTCTTTAGTACTTACGCTTTGAAAGAAAACTTTCAGTAAAACTAGATTAGAAAACTTATTAGAGAAAAATGTTGCAAGGTTTATATATATTCACTCTTCATATGCTATAAAACTAGGAAATTTCACTATTCAGAGAGCAAAGAAATAAAGAGACAAGAAGGTAAACAGAATTTAGGGCACCTCATGTCTGTCATCACAAAATACTTGGGTATGTGTACTTTCCAGCTCATTTACCCCCTATTATTCAATTCTGCACTGAATCTGTGTTTTAACTGTTGCTCAATATTCAAAATAAGTACATCAGGGCTAGAGACGCAGGTCAGTCGTACAGTACTGGTCTTACATGTACAAAGCTTTGGGTTCTGTCTCTAGCACCACAAAATAAATGAATACATAGAAGTAAAAATAAAATGGAATCAATAACATGAAGTGACATAAAATACCCAAGTAGTGTAACTAGAATTTACATCAACATAGCCACTAATCTGTGATTTGGGTAGTTTTCATGAAGTAATAAGTACCTCTGCTCAATGTTCGGTTGGACCTAAAAATTAAAAAGAAAGAAAAAAAGGGACTATTTTGAGATATACATCATGTTATCCAGACATATACTGGTATCTTGATGGAGAATTTCAGTAATGAGTATTCTATTTTTATGTGCCAGATATAAATAAAAGCCCAAATCCTTAAATATATTTATACTTCTGCAAGCACAACATTATTATGCTAAAACATACTATTTAATAGTTTTAAATCAGGCAGCTTTCACAGTGGTCACAAATTATATTTACTTTTCTATATTTTGCAGCCATTAGCCATAAAAATATATTGTTATAAAAATATCCTTGAGCAACTCAAGAGCAGAAAGCTCATCCCTGAGTTTCATTTCGTATAATCAAAATCTTAGGAAATCTTATTATTACAGATTGAGCTCTTAAATCAGAGAGATGAAAAAAACGGAATTTTCAGAGTCTACAAAAAGATTTCTCCTCCATGCCTTGACTTCTGTTTCTTCCTGCTGTGGCTTAACTGTTATATGTTTTTTAGATAAAGAATGTAACCTAAGAGAATAACAATGAAAACAATAATTCTATTCTTTCCGTCCTCCTCATTCCCTAAAGATAAAAACATGATACAATAGCTCTGATCCTTTCAAAGCACGGTTCTTACAAAGCAAAGCCCTAAGCAGAGACCGTCCAAGGCTGCCTCTACAATCTTGGGGGGAAGCGTCTCTCCCCCGGGGGGCTGCTGAAGAGCAATCCTAGCCAGCTCCCCCCTCCATTCGCCTGCACTCCAGAAATCCAATACCAATTAATTAGATTTCCAGTTTCAAAGCAAAGAACAAACCCCATCTCTTCAGGGACCATGTTAAGATGAGTCATACTACAAACTCAGGGGGAAATCATTAATATTATATTCTATAAGCTTTTTAAAAAATGCATGTTATTACTTGTGATTTCTCTCGGAATATGAAAGGTGAACAGGGAAGCATGCGATCTCTAAAGTGCTTTAAATATAAGAAAGAAAAACAGGTAACGTTTGAAGGCAATTGAGATAAATTGCTCAGTATTATTGGCATCGACAGGCATACATTTGAAAGTAAAATTTAAGTTGTCTCGTGAGAAGAGCAGTAAACCTAAAACTGATTTCAGAAAAAAAAAAAAACTCTTAAAAAAGTAAAATTACCTATTTGTAAATTACAAATAGCGTTGAAGAAAGAATTTTACATTTTCTTCTCCAACCTTATCAATTTTCAGAACTCCCTGAATCTTATGATATTAGGTAGTCTCCTCTATTTGTTTGTTAAGCAACTGGACTGAGAACATACACTCAAAGGGCCTTTCCACAAAGCACAATTCTATCTCCACCTGGAGACAGCAGTCTCGGCTCAGGGGACAGTCACATAATTGTTCAAACTCCAGCCACAGCCACCGCTGATGGCTGAGAAACCTAAATGCTGTTTAATGACTGCCTATTAGAGGGCCTGGGTAACTCGAACATTTAGACACCGGCAAACACGTGGATGTTTCTCTCCCATCATCTGAAGAGTCTATGGAAACATGGTAGTTTACAAAGTCAGATTTCAAACAAATACCAATTATCCACTCCAAAATATGGCACCCCAAAGATGTTTCAGAGAGTATTTATACATATGTAGAAAAAATAAATGTGAGCACTGTCCATGTTTAGACCCCCCTGGTATGTAAGATCCAGTAGAGGTTTAACAGTTTTATGTTCGGTCAAGAAGGAGGATGGATATTTTTACTGCAGTATTGTTATTGAAAGGATTAGAATATTTGACTAAAATGGAACCTAATACTTTATGCAGCTTCCGTAATTAATTCCACTGCTTTAAAATATGTAAAATCACTCAAACAGAAATCTATCAATTTTTCAGTAGACTGACGTAAAACACGCTCCAATCACCTCCACAACAAATTTTTAGGAGCCTAGTGGGAATAAATCCACAATTTCCATCTCTTCTTGCACTTGGGAGCGGGCTGATTTCAGGTGAAGTGACTGTCAAGCCCTGCAGTGGCAGGAACCAGGCAGAGCAAAGACGTCATTAAAACAATGACAGGCAGCTGCTGGCCGAGCGGTGCAGATTAAATGTTATAGGAAAAAAAGTTATGTAGCATCTCAAAGGTTCTAGAAGGTAAAACCAGAGAATTATGCATCTGCACCCAACTAAAATTAGAAAAGCTGCCATATGGCTCTGTGAAGCCGGCACATTCTTATTCATTAGGAAGCATTCTGCTAACATAAAAACACAAGGCCCTTCCTGTGCTCTCCAAATGTGTTTATCTTTTCAACATTAATGCACTATATATCATCAAGCTGCTGAAATCTCCTGCCGTGCATATTAAAAATGCGCAGCTGCACTTTCTTGAGGAGTGGGGAGAACCTAAGCCCCAAGTTGCCTCCCTCTCTTTCTGACACTGAGCTTGTTAACGCATCATGGCTTCCCCTCAACGTGAAGAAAACGGCAAAATCAGCTGTTACTCAATGCTCCGCAAAACCCCACCATTTCCTCTGGCGAAAGTCTCAGACATAGTTTACTTTTCGTGCTAAGGTAAGGCCTGGCTACTTAGAACCAACAGTCGTGTCTCAGGTTTACAAGATATAGGCCCTAGTTTTCAAATGACTGTTCCACACTTATCAGGCGGAGAAGCCAGTGGCCAGAATAGACTGGCTCTGTCTAGCCAGAAAATGCTCTGTAGAAGCTCTTTATCAGCAAATCAATTATTATCATTTTTTTAATTTAGTACTTACCTATCGTATTGAATTTAGTGGCGGGTGAAATAGTGTGAATAATGTATAAATTGTACCAATATGTTTATACTGTAGGAGTTTATAGATCAGAAGAAAAAAAACCCAGACACTCGTAGGTCCCAGACAGTGGAAAAACACTTTCAAGCCCATGGAAACATGGCTGCAGAAATACTTCAAGGTAATCAAGTGAAAGGCAACAGGACATGCCATTAAACTTATGTCAGCATTCTGTCACTCCCCAATGTCATAACAGCAGGCCTCTATTAGAATCTTTTACAGTTACAGGGTACTGAGAAATGAGGACAACGTAAATTAGGAAAACTACTTATTCCGAGTGAATCTAACTCACAGGACGCGACTAGCTAAAGCTGTGGGAGCTATCGGACACAGGAAATAGAGAACTAGATGAAGGCAGCTAGGAAAAAAAATCACTGGGTTTAGAGGAAAAGTGAGCAGTTCTAATAAGCACTAATTCAGAATATTGAGACGCAATCTTCTGAAAGACCAAACTAAATAAAAGATTTCTTTCAAATACATATGTCAACAAGCAAGGCCATGTGAATCATAGTATAGGAGCACTTAATACACTTTCTGAAAGACGTGAAAATACAAATTACATTTACCCCCCCCCCCCGAAATCCTTCTAAAAAGATTAAATTGTTTTATATGTTTACCTTTTGGGGGGGAGCATACCTGGAAGTGCTCAGGATTTGCTACTGGTGGTGCTCAGGGGGCCACATGGATGCTAGGGATTGAGCCCGGCCTGGCCAGGTGCAAGGCAAGTATCCTACCCATTGTACTACATCACTCCCGCCTTCTAAAAGACTAAATTCTAGCAGGGCAAATATGATCTCCTGGATTATCAGTTCGCTGGCACAGCAAGTTCCAGTTCCCAATAAGCTTATCATGTTATTATTATTTACAGCCCCCAGTGCATCCTACTATTTCCAGATTTCAAGCCCTTCTCACACAATTCCACTTGCATTTGTGTCCTGCCCAGTTCTCCGTAAGACCCCAATACTGTAGCCAGAAGCTCATCCCAGATGAGGTGCCCTCCTCTGTGGTTCTGCGTGGCCCTGTGTTCACCCGCACCGGAACAGTCTCTCACCCCAGTGCCTTTGACTGACTGACCGATTTTCCCGCCTGTCTCTTTCACTGCCCCACTGGCTGACAGATCTTTCTCTCCACCACCAGGTAGGCAGTAGGTGCTCAATAATGCTTGTGTTTGATGCTGAACTGTGGTGCGGAACTCTGGACAGACAGGATCTGAAAAATCACAACCAGTCCATCATAGGGATCCAAAGAGCTATGTACGTAAGATAATGGAGGCTTAATTTAAGACGGGTTTGGGGAGTCTAGTATCAGGTGCAATAGTTATGGGGGAAGATAAGGGTTAGCCCACATGTGGGGGACCCGGGTCATTCCTATGGTTGCTGCCCATGCTCTTTCCACTTCTGAAACATGAAGAAGCACACGGAGAGACCACCTTTATTCATCCATACTGCCGTCGTCGAGAAGTTATAAACGCCTGCATTTTACAAAGCAGTCTGGATATCACGGGAGCTGTGGTCACCTGGGATTTTCTCGGAAGGAATCACCGTTTGGTTTGTACCCCAAAGGGCGCTTCATCACGCCTTCCTGCCCGTGCAGAGGGCGAGCAGGGGCGGGAGCCTCTGGGGACAGGGTCACGGCCCGCGCCAGGAGCGCCAACCAGAACGTGCAGCTGGGCCACGGGAGGGCGGCAGTCTCTGGAGAGGATGGCACGACTCTTGTTTTATTCAACTTTGTGCGCTCAGGGACTGGCAGACAGCTCACTGCACGGGGAGGAGGGCTGGGCGGGTGGAGGGGTGGAGAGGGACAGCCAGCCGTCGCCAGGTGGGAGGGTGGGTGGGGGCAGTTCACAGATCCTCACTGTGGTACTCACAGGACCTCACCCTCAAGCCTTCACTTCGTCGATGGGTTCCGGGGACTCCTGTCAGGGAACACAGGGGCCGAGGGGCACCCGGGCCTGCCTCCATCTGTCCCAGGGAACCTGGCTCCCATGCCCAGGTGCTCGGTGCTCGCTGCATCCCTGCCATCGGCACACCCCTCGCTCTCTGTATACTGCAGCTGTCACACCTGCTAGCTTTTCTCTTTTTTTTTTTTCTGGTCATACTGGATACTTTATTATTATTATTATTTTAATACCTTCCTATTGAGGGACTGAGATTTACAGCACAGTTTGTCATACTTCTCCTGCATACATGACTCCAATACCACACCCATCCCGAGAGCCCGCCTCCCTCCCTGCAGTGTCCCATGGGCCCCTCCCCGGTGTAAGCCACTCCCCGGTGTAAGCTCGGGTTTTCCAGACAGGATCTCCAGCTCATCTGCTTATTTTTTCCTTCCAGTTCATCACTTCAGACACCTGGCAGCTAGCTGAGCGGGGACTCTCCCACCTCACCACGCCACACAGGGTGTGAGGGGCCCTGCTGCATTCTGCCTGCCTGAGCCACCACGGAGGGACCAAGGAGCTTTTCAGAAGCCAGGTGTGCTCAACTCAATCTACAGCCGTCTAGCGCAGGAAGCTGCTAAGAGAACGTAACATTATCCAATTTAGAGACCCAAACATTGAATTATGCTAAATCATATCATCCCAGTAGAGACACGAAAGCACTGATGACAATGAGAGAACTCTGCATAATTATATGGAACGTAATGGCCCTGACCAGCCACAGAAGGCGAGGGACGTGGGGCGAGCAGGCTCTTCAGGGACGAAGCGATGGGAGTTGAGACCAGGGAAGTAGCTGGGGAAGTCTGATGAGAGTGCCCAGGAGCCAAGGACCAGGCAGGGGCGATGGGGAAGTCTGATGAGAGTGCCCAGGAGCCAAGGACCAGGCAGGGGCGAAGGGGGAAGAGGCCATTCCCGGGGCTACAGGACCTGGCCCCTCAGTCCCCAGAAAACTGTACACTTTGCACCACCGCGGCTCCAATAGAGGACAACTTTCTAGCAGCTGAAAACGAGGCTGTCTAGATCAACTACGCTGGTTAATGACTAAGACAAAACCACACACGAGGTAATTCCTATGTGGATGTTTGGGAAGGAAAAGAAGCAGCTTTTAAGAGCATAGGTCTCATCTCAAACTCATTTCAGATCTTTGGAACAATTACTAAAGGCAAAATGTACTGTTCTGCAACCACCACTGATAGTTACTTTGGGAATAAAACTACCTAATAGTTTAAAAAAAATTGCGCAAGACATAAATACCAGACCTGAAAAAATTTTTATATACCCATTCCAGAGAAATCCGACTTTGGGCAAGAAGTGTAAATTTATTCTCCCGGGCTTTAGGAAGAAAAGAGGGAACGAAAAATGAACAATTCTGGGTCTAAGAAGAGTTTAAATGTCACGAAGTTTATGGGCACAAGGAAAGAACTTTATTTGTTTTCTGTGAAGCAAGATGGGGCTGGAACAATAGCATAGCGGGTAGGGCGTTTGCCTTACATGCAGCTGACCTGAGTTCGATTCCTCCATCCCTCTCCGAGAGCCCAGCAAGCTACCGAAAACATCCCGCCCGCACGGCAAAGCCTGGCAAGCTCCCCGTGGCATATTCGATATGCCAAAAACAGTAACAAGTCTCACAATGGAGATGTTGCTGGTGCCCGCTCGAGCAAACTGATGAACAACGGGAGGACAGTGCTACAGTGAAGCAAGATAATTTGACTGAAACTTACTTAGAAAGATGTGAGGAGATGAGATGGGAGGAGGGAGTGTTCTGGAGAGAACACGGGCAAAGAAACAGAGACAAGCTAGCGAGATGCCTATTTTAGATGGGCTTGAAGAAAAAGCCTCCAAAACAGAACTTTTGTGGGAGAAAATACAAAATATCTTTTGTTCTAGGGATGGGGGCATATCCAGGTAGTGCTCAGGGAACCATAAATGGGGGGGAGGGGGTACTCGAGTGTGGTTGCTATAGCCATGCCAGGCAAGTGCCTTACCCCTCCCCCAAACTACCATTTACAGAAACAGAAGTTTATTCCATTCCAATGCTTGAGATAGACTAATCTGGGCTCACATTTCCTCTTCCCCCATTTGCCGTATTACAGTATGGGTACTCCCATCCCCACAAACTAATCTCGCGATGGCATTTACGAGCGGGGGCCGTAGCAAGATATGGGACCATCCAGGCTGCCCAAGGAGACCCAGTGTGGAGAGGGGTAAGGCCAGAGCCTCAGGGCTCCTTTTAGGAAAGGCCGCTCACCTCAGGACGGAAACTTCAACCGTCTGTATCAGATGTGAAGCAAAAGCCAGTAAAATATAGGTTCTGATTACTAGTTAAATATATATCACTAAAAAATTTTCCCTCCATTTTTTTTTTTGGGCGAGACTGACCACACGAGGCACACTCTCCACTGAGCTAAATGCCCGACCTCACTAACCTGTGTTTTAAAGGAAGGTCTGACTATATGACAAAGCGAAACCTGACTTGTATTTGTAGGGTTCCCACACCCATATACACTTTTGTCTGACTGTGGCAAAAAAAAAAATCACTGCATTTAGTTTAAGAGACGAGACAAAGAGAATAAGGAAACAAAAGACTGTGAAGTATTTGGGAAGCAATCTGAAAGAAGATTTCCCAATTTTCAAAACTCTGCAGTTACTTTATGATGATCGTCGCTCCTTTATATCAAAAACCTTTTAGAAAAGGGACTGTCAAATATTCCTTCGGTAGTTACTATGCTCCATCATGACAAAAAGAAATAGATTTATGTGACCCTTTAAATACCTTGTGACATGAAATCTCTCCAATTTAGGCAGGAGTGGCAGTGAATCATCAACCAATGTTCCCCAACTATTTAAAGCAGCAGGCAATTAAAGGAAAACAAGGGTCAGCTTCACTAAGAAATGATGTGCCTCACCGGGCAGCAGGGCATGGTGCGGCCCTTGAACACAGCAGCTACTGGAGATTGCGAGGTCCAGAAGAGAAGGAAGAAAGTGGTCACCAAGTAAAGGGGGTGGCTGGCGGGGGCTGTGGTGGGGGGCACAATGAGGACCAGCTGAACTAACAAGGCCTTGACTGACAAAGATCCTCCACTTCGGTGCCCTGCCTGTTTCCTACCACTGAATCCTGCGCTTTGTGTCTGTCCTGCAATTGTTCAGAACATGTTTTAAGTTACTGGAGGGGACTTGCAGAGCACCGTCACTGAATTTCAGTAATTCTCTTGGATGTTTTTTGTCTTTGGTACAAGCTCCCAAACAGAAAGACTGCTGAAGCATTCAAATCTGCCTGGAAGAAAAAAATTTAAGACCATCTTAACGTCTGACAACTTCCTCCCCTCCCCCCCAGCGGAAGTTATAGAAAAGTTTAAGTCACAACTGACACAGAGAGAGTGCCAAAGGTATTCAATGGTCAGATCAAGAAGAGAAAAACAAAAGATTAACGATGATCACCCATACAGGTTATGAAACATAATGAAATTAGCTGTCTAATTATAAGTATGAAAGAGAGATAATAGTAATTTAGCTACTCCCTATGAATTAACTAGGTGAAATAAGTTTAAAATTAGTTTTGTTGAAAGGGAATGCCCTGCCACAGAGGCAGGGTGGGATGCGGGGGGATGGGGGGTGGGAGGGATACTAGGACCCATGGTGGTGGAAAATGGGCACTGGTGGAGGGATGAGTATTTGATTATTGTATAATTGAAATCCAAGCACAAAAATTTGTAAGTCTACAACTGTACCTTATGGTGTTTCACTAATAAAAATTTTTAAAAAATTAGTTTTGTTGGATATATATTAGAAATGAGATGTTTTCTTTTTATCCTACCATTCTTCAAATAAAATATTTTGGTTTTTTTTTCTTTTTGGGTCACACCTGGCCATGCACAGGGGTTACTCCTGGCTCTGCACTCAGGAATCACTCCTGGCGGTGCTCAGGGGACCATATGGGATGCTGGGAATCGAACCCAGGTCGGTCGCGTGCAAGGCAAATGCCCTACCTGCTGTTCTATCTCTCCAGCGACCAAGTAATAAAATATTTTTCATGAAATTCATTTCTCCGATTATCAATTTTAATTACACTACTTAAGCTCCCGAATGTGAGGTGACTTAAGTCTTAGGCGGTCATCAACACTTCAGACAGAGTTCCACCTAACAGCATTCTGGAACAGGTTTCGCTTCAGCAGATGAACACCCTGAATTGCAGAAACCTGTTTTTGAACACTGCCTGCTGGGCGACGACTTTCTGGTGAGGCAGGGAAATGGCTCCAGAGGACAGTCATGGCAAGGGGTGGCCCAGTTCTGAGAGCCAGACAGCAGGAGTAGAAAGGCATCTTGCGTCTGTCCACGGAGGCCTGGGCCGCACGTGATGCCAGAGTCTGCCACCATCATCTGCCTGCTCCGCAAATACATTCTAGGCCCGAGTTTGCTTTCACAAACTGTATGGCTGTATTTCTATTGCATCCGTGGAACAATGGGCTTCCCTGAGACTAGCGCGGTGGCAGCTGTTAGCTCTGTACTGCCAAGGAAACTATTTGGCTGCACATGGGGTTTCCTGCGAACAAGTCAGTACACGACCTCAATCTTTTTCAAGCTTATCACAACGCTGAAGAGCTGTGCTGATTCAGCAAAGTGATCCATGATCACTCGCAAAGTACCCCCCCTCTGTTTCCCAGGCATATTACGAGGCTTAATAACAAAATGTAGGCTGAAGTACAATGAGGGCCACAGAAAAAAAAGTACTAAGTTGTATCATTCTGCACTCATAACTGCAGAGGCAATAAGGCATAAACTTGCTCAGAACTTTTACAGATAGGCCATTTAAAATAATTTAATATATATATATATATCACTTCACTTAATCACTTAATCCCCGTTATTCATCGATTTATTCGAGCGGGTGCCAGTAACGTCTCCATTCCTCACGGTTGCGTGCTAGCGTAGCCCAATGGTATCTGTTCGTTTTAGGAACATGTAGAGCCTCAAACCGATCATTTAGGGTCTTGACGAAGAAGTCTGACCATCTTATAGGTGGGCGTCCACGTGATCTTTTGATGTCTCGTGGAATCCAATCAGTAATGGCTCTAGTCCAGCGGTTGTCTGTAAACCTCATTACATGTCCAGCCCATCTGATTTTTGATGTCTTGGCAAATGAGACAGCGTCTCTGATTCTTGAGCGTTGACGAAGATCAGAACTCCGGATTCTATCTCTCATTTGAGTGAATCGTGATATTCCAAGCATAGTTCTTTCGATTCCTCTTTGAGAGACCCGAATAGTGTTCTCATCCTGTTTTCGTAGGGTCCAGGTCTCTGAGGCATATGTTAATGCAGGAAGAATAGTGGAATCAAAGAGATGTGCTCGTAGTTGGAGGTTCTTTGTCCTTTTAGTTATTTCTTCAATGCTCTTGAAGGCATTCCAAGCCGCTCTCTTCCTCCTGCGTAACTCAGGTGCCAGGTCATTCATCATGTTGATTTCTCGACCTAAGTATATATAACTGTTGCATTCGGAGATGGTGGTTCCGTTGAGAGCGAATGGAGCGTCAGGAACAAGGCTGTTTCTCATAAACATTGTCTTCGTAAGATTCAGCTGTAGTCCAACCTTTCCACACTCACGGTCAAAGTCCGCAAGCATTTGTGCTGCTTGGCTGATGTTTGGTGTTATTAGAACTATGTCATCAGCAAAGCGGAGGTGGTGTAGTTGCCGACCATCTATCTTCACTCCCATGTTTTCCCATTCTAGTTGTCGCATGATGTTCTCGAGGGTGGCACTGAAGAGTTTTGGTGAAATGGTATCACCCTGCCGAACCCCTCTCTTGATATGGATGATTACTTCTTTGTAGAATGGTGAGATCTTGGTAGTGAATCCGCAATAGAGCTCACGAAGGATCCTGATGTATTGAGTTTGTACGCCCTGATTGGCTAGGGCTTCCATGACCGCTTCCGTCTCAATATATATATATATATAGATATATCTATCTATCTATCTATCTATATATATATATAGATCTGTAAAACACGGAAGAAAGTGAGCTTGTTCATCCATATTTTAAAAATGAAATGGGAAGCAGAGAGAGAGCGAGAAGAGAGAGAGAGAGAGAGAGAGAGAGAGAGAGAGAGAGAGAGAGAGAGACCAGGGTTAAGGCACTTGCCTTGCATGCACCAATCCCAGTTTGATCACTGGCACTGCACATAGTCCCCGAGCACCTCCAGGGGTCACTCCCGAACTGAGAGCTAGAACTAGCCCCTGAGCACTGACAGATGTGGCTTAAAGTCCTCCCCCAACTAAACAAGTCAATAAATAAGGTAATGGACAGCCTTCAGAAGGTGAAGTCAAAATGAAAAGAGAACCAGACCAGTTTCTAACGAGAGCCCTTTGTGATAAAAGCAGAAACTTTTTTTTTTTTTTTTTTTCCCCTTTATTTTATTTTATTTTTTTTAAAGTTGTAGATTTACAATTTTTTGTGCTTTGGTTTCAATTATACAATGATCAGATACCCATCCCTCCACCAGTGCCCATTTTCCACCACCATGGATAATATCCCTCCCACCCCCATCCCCCCATCCCCCCGTCTCTGTGGCAGGGCAATCCCCTGTGTTCTCTCTCTCCTTTTGGGTGTTGTGGTCTGCAAAAGAGGCATTGAGTGGCAAACATGTTCAGTCCATAGTCTACTTTCGACATGCATCTCCCCTCAAAAGCAGAAACTTTTAAGAACAAGTTTCACTGAAGTTTTCTTTGAGACATCGCTGTTAATGAATTTAGGGTCATTTCTCTGGCTTCCCTACCAATACATTTAAATTGATAATGAAAGTCAGTATTAACAGCTACAGCATTTCATTTCTTCAGTTATCGTTGGAAACAGTGAAAACATACATTTTTCTGTCACTGGGATAAACCCTGAGTAGTTCACCAATTGCCAATTCCTTTCTTTCCTAACGCCAGAACTTACTTATTCAAGACCATGGTTCAAGAGTGTAAGTTTTAGGGGTACAGTCATACCTCACTATGTCCACCCTCCAAGTGCCAACAGCCATCCCCCACAGCACCGGGGCCCTTTCAGCCCTCTCCTGGCCTCCCCCCCCCCCCCCCCCACTCCCAACACATCCACCCCTGGGTTGCTTCAGTTCTGTCACCAGAGCCTGAGAATTAGTTTTTATTGGCTACTGTCATCTCCCTAGCTTCTTTCTTTAATTAGGGGGTGGGGTGGGAGGGCACATTTGTCTCCTAGACAGGAAACACCTGTTTCTTGACCCTTTGGACAAGACCAAGTGGAGAGACGGGACGCACAGAAACTGAATCAGGTGTCTGGAATGGCAGGCGAAGCTGAACTGGCATCCCTGGGCTCTGGGTACTGCGCAGTGCTGGAGACGGGAGGGGCCTTCTTGGTTCGCAGACACCCAGCATTGCCTTCAAGGCAGTCGTTCTTGAATGTCCAGGGATCCACATTGTTTATTCTCTTCCTCCATAACCCTGCCCTCATACCACGGACTCTCTTATAGGGAAATCAGCTGACCTGATGTGGACCGCCTTGGAACCTAACGCTACTGAGTTCTTTAGTCAGAGAATCCTGTTCCCCTCCCCCCCCCACTTCATCTTCCCACAAAAAGGCTCCCCTTGGAGAGACTCAGCAAGAGTGAGAGGAACTGAACCCTCCAGAGAAAACAGTGAGCAGTTGCTCAATCGATCCCTCCTCTGGTGGACAGCACAGCACAGGATGGGATCGGGACCTGGTTTCTAATTTTCATTTGTAATTTTGATTTCCAAAAAGTGGCCCTTTAGATGTTGAAGACAACAAGCAGAATAAGATGGAGAGGACCTGAGAGAGAGGAGATAAGCCTTCTCACGCTCCCAGGACTCTCGTGTCAGTTACACGTGGTGGGCAAGCCCAGGGCCGAAACAGGGCTAATGGATCATCTCTTTAAAGTGCTGGGGATTTGCGTACTAAAAGAAATCGGATATTTATAAATTTTATAAATTTGTAGGTATTAAGAGGTTTTTAATTTATTTAGCTGGAAGACTCAGCTTCTTTGGAGAGTTAAGTTCAGGAAACAGCATTGATCCAAATGCTGAATGAAGAGAGACTAATTATCTAAGATTTCACTAAGAATGCTTTCATCAGAGACTGAACATGGCAAGAACTGATTACTTAACTCAAAATAAACTTCCATCAACACACCAGGAACAATGCACCCACCTCAGGATGCTAACAGGGCCTAATTAGTTCTCTGAAGTGTAACAGCTAAAAGAATTTTGGAAATAAAAATGTGAAGGTTAATGGTCTTTTATATTATCCTCTCAGGAAAATCCAATTGCTGAGGAAATTAGACTTGCAGGTTTTAAAAATTCAGGCTGAGCACATACTCTACAGGAATAAAAATGATTGTCAATTTTTCAAACTTAAACCACCGGTGAACTTAAGGGAGAAAAACCTACAATCCTGAAACTACAAAGGCATCTCTATGATGGGCTTTGTACCTATCCTTTTGAAGTTAGGTCGGAGTCAGCTGGTCTGGTGTGGAGCTAAAACACAAAAAATATATCTTTTACTGTCGAACCCCTAAGAAAATCAGTTCAATTTTAAAACCCCAATTCAGAAAAAAAAAGTATGTGTGTGTGTGTGTGTGTGTGTGTGTGTGTGTGTGTGTGTATGTGGGCGCATGTGTGTGTTATGGGGGGGGGGAACTCAGAAAGAACCTTCAGGACTCATGAGATTGGCACAAAGAGGAGAAGCAACACAAGTGAATTATCCTAAGGAAAACCAAACAAGTTGGGAAAAGGTAGAGATTCACAGCAACAACATTATGAAAGAAAAACTGGGGAAAGGAAAAGTGGTTCTGAAGGCAAAGGATTATGTTGGCCAGTAGACCTAATCCCCCAGTATTGTTAGCTTGGTTACAAGTGCTAACGATTATGGTATTGATGTACAAAGTTATTGCAGGAAGAAACTGATGCCCTGATGTTGATTCTAGAGAAAAGTGGACTTACCTAACTCAGACACATACTTCTAACCCTACAGAAGCATATTTAGTATTAAAATTTTATAAATCCTAACACTGTACCGTAACCTTTCAGATTCATAGTGATAGTCAGAGCATTTAACCCCGACACCAAGGGAATAATCTGGAACAGAATTAAACGGATCACAACTTGCATGTTTTAATATGAAAAGAACTTTATTATGTCATATAGGCAAAAGATGTGAACTGAGTATATTTTTATAACTTGAAGCACAGGTTAGAGAAGATGGATATTAGTGATAAAACCACTACTGCTTTGTAGACTCTAAGGCAGAGCAGTATCTATACCTGAGTGATGTTTTATTTATTTATTTATTTTTTGCTTTTTGAGTCATACCCAGCCCATGCCCAGGGGTTACTCCTGGCTCTGCACTCAGGAATCACTCCTGGCGGTGCTTGGGGGACCATATGGGATGCTGGGAATCGAACCTGGGTCGGCTGTGTGCAAGGCAAACGCCCTATGCTGTGCTATTGCTCCACCCCCCCTTGTTTTTCTTTTCTGAGTGATGTTTAACAGAAAAAAAATTGTAACACATTTAGTTCATGATTCAAAAATAACTTCCTTCTGCTGTTCCAGGGCCGGGGTATGGGAGCCCCAGCCAGCAGTGCCCAGGCAGAGCCAGGCCTCAGCGCACGGCCCTGTCCTCTACAGCCTGAGTGCGCCCCTAGACCGAGGTCCGTATCGTACACATCATCGCCCATCCTTTACACTCAAAACACAGCTGTCCATACCTCGTATATTAAAAACTATTCTAGCTAGAAACTCTATCCGTTACAATAGGCTTTATGGAACTTGTCCAAGAACCCAATCACCAAAAACTGCATTGTTTTGATGGAAAAATATTCTCTATTCCAAACAATTAACTGATAAATAAATCTTTAGGAGAAAAAGGGTTTTAAAGCTGAAGATGCTGTGTTTCTTCAGAAAGCAAGGCAAGGCGGCGGGGGGGGGGGGGGGAAGGGGGGGCGGGCGCGGACTACTGAATCCAATCACACAAGAGACACACACTTCCACAGAACATGTCCACATCATCACAGGGACAAAATCAATTCTTCACCTTTGTCAATTTTAGTGTTCTAACAATATGACACATCAAATATACTTTTGTGTGAATTCCCCCCTCCTCCAATCTGACACAAATGATCTACAACCTGAAGATGGCCTATCAAATGGTCTGGCAGAATAAAAACGCTTTTAAAAAAAGACGAGTTTAATTTCGGGGTGGTAAATAACAGTCATGTCAGTTCCAATAAGACCTGCTTTCCCTCCTCCTCTCCCCTATTTCACTGACTTTATCAGTTATAATGAGATACACTTAGCACTTGGAATCTTGCAAAATGGTGCAATGCATACATATGCCCATCGAAGGCAGAGAGGTCTAAGTAAGACATCAGCAAATCCATAAGAAGGACTTCAGGTCCAGAGAAATAGAAGATACAGACTACCCCACACTGCCTGGGAAATCTACGACATCCACCACCTGCTTTAAATGAGAGGACAGAGGCACCTCCAAGGACGGGCGACAGCACACGGAGTACTGGCATTATAGATTTCACTTTGCTTTTATGCCACAAGGAAAAGACAAGTACTTTAAGAACTGGCAGGTCTGAAAGGGCTCTGCAATCTAATACAGGCAATCAAGGTTTTAGCACTGTATGAGCAGAATCCAAGTCCATTTTAATGAACAACTGTCCTCTCCTGGGTAAAATCACGGCATTCTTTTCCAAGCGAGCATGTTGAATTTAGAGCTCTCTTCTGCTTAAAACGACAGCAATGAGAAAAAAAAAAAAGGCCAGGAGATCTAAAACTTTAAATATTTGAAATCTATGTAAGTCTACTTTCCGGAAGTGTGCACTTCATGTACTTCCTTTCTAAAACACAGCTTAAAATATACTCTACAGCGTTTAACATGGTTAAAAACTTTTGTGAGAAACTTGGCCCTCAGATTCCAGTTCCTTTTCTTTCTTCCTATCCAATGATGCAATAGTTAAGGGGGTGCTCATGTAACTGTTTTGCACCCCATCTACTTGGAAAATGACATCTGCAACAGGCACAGAAAGATCGACAGATGAAACCAGGAGACCTTCCCTCTGACAGCAGTTCCTCATCTGCTCACATCAGGGCACAGAATAAAACAAGCAGCGTGATATCCAATTTTTCTGGCTAAGTACCAAAGAAATCTCTTTTAGCCTACACAGCAACTTTCTACTTTCTTGGGATCTTTCATAATTCTGCCTCCCCCCAGCCCCCAACGGCCAGGAAAAGTTGAGCTGCCCTGAAAGCATACGTCATTTTCTGAAATAGAAAATCGGCTAAAAATTTTTTTTCTCACTAACTAAACCATGGTGTCTCAGTAGTTCTTAAACTAGGCTGATAATATGTTTACCCAATTCACTCAAAACAACTTCTTCCAAACAGCAGACAAAAGCAAGATTAAATAGTTGCATGATGTAATTCTTTTATCCTTCCACTCTGCTGGGAGATGCCGGCTTTGGAGCTAAGCAAACAAACGGACTTGAATTTCACTTCTACCACTTACCAACTGTGTGACTCCTGAGGAGTCTCTTAAATCCTAGGGCCCTCATGTATAAAATGGAGCTTGAAGAGTCAGTCTACTACGCAAGCGCGGTGAACGAATGAAATGAGGTCAGGAACAAAAAGTGGTGCGAGCATAAAGCAAGTACTCCACATGTAAAACTCTTATTTTTACCCTGGCAGCTGACCCTTGTGCTTCCAATCGAGCCCACACTGTATACTCTGCCAGTATAGGGGGCTAGAGATATAATACTGGGGACAGGGGTTAAGGCCTTGGCTTCCACCCAGCTGACTGGTGGGATCCCCATCACGGGACCACACTTGGTTTCCTGGGTACTAGCAGAAGTGACTGCTGAGCACATAGCCAGGAATAGCCCCTGAGTACCACAGGGGTTTGCCAGCCCCTCCCCACAGCCAAAAATACCCCAACAATACACTATGCTAGTATATAGGTAAGGAGTCATGCTTTGCAGGCCCTGAGATTTGACAACTCTCAAATGACGCAATGAAGTCTAATTCCCATTCGTATTTATAAAGAATGAGAAAAGAAGCAGCCTTTGGGGCTGGAGAGATAGTACAGCGGGCAGGGTGCTTGTCTTGCACGCGGCCGACCCGGGTTCAATTCCCAGCATCCCTTATGGTCCCCTGATAAGAGTGATTCCTGAGCATGGCTGGGGATGGACCCACAACAACAACAACAACAACAACAACAAAAGAAAAAAAGAAAAGAAAAAAGAAAGACAATAGCCAAACAAAACTCTGCAAAGATCCAAGTATCCCGTGAGATCTCTTTAGACACTTAAGGGAAGTGCTCATGACGGCAGTGCGGCCCCAACTGAAATGCGGCTACCCGGGCTGGAGCACACTAACATCTCGGCACTCTCGGGGCTGCACCGATGAAGAAGTGTCCCCAAAAGTGAAACTTCATTGGCTTCCTGACGATCCTGCTTTGCATACGCACGGATGAAGGAGGCATTCTCTACGGTGCTGCCCCGCTTCTCCCAGGGTGTGTGTGTGTGTGGGGGGGGGGGGAAGTTGTGTGTAGGGACTGGGGGTCATACTCATTTGGTGGCGGTGCTGCTGCATATTCGGGCTGCAGTGCTCACCCGAGGCACCTTTTGCTTTTGATGCTCACACCAATGTAGCAGGGGAGCAGCCAGGAAGTGCTCACGGCCCGGGGGATGACAGCGAGCAGTGCACGTGGAGGCTGGGATCAAAGGCAGCCTCGGATTTAGACCGCCTCACCCTTCAAGGCAGGCGCTCCAGGCACTGAGTCATGTCCTGGCTGTCTTTCCTTGATTTGTGTTAGTTTTGTTTATTCATACTTCGGGTGCAGGGGACTGAACCCAGGACCTCACACAGGCAAGGCAAGCATTTCACCGCGAAGTCACAGCCGTGGCCCAGTGTCCTCTATTTTTAAGGCTACTTATCTGGCGCTTGGCTCCTAATATCATGTTGGATGGCCTTTAACTTCCTCACTTGACTGTTGTGTCAGAAATTCTTACGCTAGTCTGAAATGTAAAGGGTCACAATAGGAATGGCTGTTTCAGCCGTTTAGCCCTTGGCAGCTACAGAAATCCCACGTTCCATGTCATCCCGCTCGGATGATCTATAACTTGTTTTCCAATCTAGCTGCTCTCTCGCCGCATTCTTTTTCCTGGAGAGAGCCAATTCATCCTACCCCCAAAATACAAGGTCCTGTTCAGTGCTCTACACACGTCAGATCACAGCTGTGAAATGACCTGCTGAGCAGAACCAGTATTATGAGGGACTCTACTGAACCCTTTATTTTATGTCTCTCTTGAGATATGATTCTTGTTTGAGATCACAAGAAAATGCGAATGCTCTGGATACAGACCAACAGCATGCAGAAAGCGTTCATGTCAACAGAAATTCTTTGTATTTATCAGTGAGTGCCTTAGCTTCCTTCTCAATGATACTAAGATAACTAGAAATGACAATGAAAAAAAAAATCATTGGGAGATATAAAAAAAAAAAAAAGCCCAGTCAGAAACACATATAGGCTGGACCAGAGTGACAAACGCGTGTGTAGGACATTTGCTTTACATGTGGCCATCCTCGGTTTGACCCCTTGCTCCCCAAGTAGTCTTCAAACACAATAAGAAATGACCGCTTACTCAGGAATAAGCTCTGAGCACTTCCAGGAGTGGCTCAAAAACAAACAAAAGAAAAGAAAAAGAGAAAAGAAACATATAGGTGAATAGAATGTACAGGAACCTGGGGTAGGGTAGTTATAAACCAGAACAGCAATTTGCTATAATAATTCTACAACCTACAATGTTTTAGTGTATGACTTTCGCCTCCACCAGATTTAAGTTACTAATGAAATCTAACTCATATTTTACTGACCGAAAAGTGAATGGGAATATAACCAACCACACTTTGTGAGGAGACTTATTACTGCGAAAGTAACCATGACAATCACAGTTCAATTACGAGGTAGGGTGGCAAGTGGAGTCTACTTATGAGACAAAGTAACACTACAGTTTTCTAAGAGATTGGGCAGTTTAAACCTTAGGAAATTTTCAAGATTTATAAAATATTTAAAAAACACCAAATTGGAGTCACTGAAAAAAAAATCCTCTAAATATGGGGCCAGAGCAATAGTATAGCAGGTAAGGTGTTTGCCTTGCACGTGGAACCCAGTGTCCGTCCCTGGCATCTCATACGATCCCCAGAGCATCACCAGGAATAATTTCTGAGTGTGAAGCCAGGAGCAACCCCTGAGCATTGCTGGATATGGCCCCCAGACCAAACAAATAAATAAATAATAAATTCTCCAAATATCAGACTGCATTACTGTTAGGATCCAGCCTCTCCACTTCTGGGTAGGTATCCTTTAAAAATAAAATAAAGTAGAGCCAGAGTGATAGTACGGTGAGTAGGGCACTTGCTTCAGCATACAGCTAACTCCGGTTTGATCCTTGGAACCACCAACGGTCCCCCAAGCTTTCTAGGAGTGAACCCTGAGCACGGAGCCAGAAAAAAGCTCTGAGCACCACAGGGTATGACCCCAAACAAAAACAAATAAAACTTAAGGATGGACTTGAATAGATGGGTACACCAATGGTCAAACATTTTTCACAATACCAAAAGGTGTAAACCACCTGAATAGGTAGATAAATGGATAAATCAAATAGTTTATGCATCAGTAAAATACTATCCAGTCTTTGAAAGTTAGAAATGACTGATAATGCTACAACATGGATACATCTTAAGAATAATAGGAATAATAAGCCAGCCACAAAAAGCAATTACTGCATGATTCCACGATTCCACTTAAGTTAGACTTAGAGACAAAAAGTACAATCGTGTTTAGGCTGGTGGGAGAAGGGCTGGACATAAAGGCAAGGATGATTAAGGCATTTTGAAGATGAACAGAGGAAATAGTTGCAAACTACAATTTTTTTTTTTGCTTCATGGCCACACCTGGCAGTGCTCAGGGAACCATATGGAGCGCCAGGGATCGAAGCAGGGTCAGCTGTGTGCAAGGCAAGCATCTTACCTGCTAGACTGGCGCTCCAGCCTCTGCACAATCACAGTCACTATCATTGAGCGGTATACTTTAAAAGGATCAATTTGGGAGCTGGGGAGATACAGCTCAAAGGGTTACAGTTCATGCCTTGCATGCACAAGACCCAGGGTTCAATCCCCAGCAGCACCATGCTAGAGTATTATGGCGAGGCCCAAGCACTGAGCAGTGCAGCTGGGAGTGGATCCGGGCCTGTGGCACTCAGGGTAGGAGTCCCAAAAATGACCAATTTTATGTTACATATATTTACCATACCACCACCACAACAGAGAAAAAAACTGAAATCCATTCTCTGGTATAAATGGCATCCAGTGTCTTTAATCAATGTGTAATATAAGCAGCAGAATTGCAATTTTTATATTCTGTGAATTATTCTTGTCACATGTAAAACTAAATAGGAATCAAGATGTGTCATGCTGATAGGGCCAACTCGAGTAAAAACAAAAGCATCGTGATAAAAGTCCAAGCTGTAGAAAGTCAGTCTTTACTAGATTGTGTAACCCCGGTCAAGCAGAAGCTGTCAAGGGTCTCCGTGCCTTAACAGACTAAGCCAGGAACAGTTTTCCTGGAACTGTTACTTAAAAACACTGGGAATGACGGAACATGAGATAAACAAGGGGACTCCTACTCTTATAATCAGAGATAAGTGACTCAGCAATTAGCAGAAAATGAACATTTTTGAAGTAGAAGTGGGGGGGAGGAAGGGAGAAGGGAGGACGGAGAGAGGAGGGAGGAGGGAGAAGGGAGGAGGGAGGGGGAGAAGGGAGGAGGGATGAAGGAGGGAGGAGGAGGGGGCGCCTTGGGCAGTGATAGAGATGAGCGCCTCTATTTCCCATCTCATAGAGAAAAGTGCAGAAAAACAGTTACCAGGATGATCAATGAAGGCTGTATTTCTTCCTCACCTGTAACCTACATAAAGAAATCTAATGAAGTACCAGGCTTCAGGGAGAAAACGTTTTTCAGGGAACTGTGAGAAATGGCCGAGTGAAGCAAGGATGTCAAGAAGAAGAGGACTCAATGCCCCTGCTTCCTCTCGCCGTCACACAGACCCGAGATCTGTCCCGCCACCCTCCTTCCTCAGAGGCGCCTCTCCCTGCTGCTGGCTTGTGGTGCCCTAGTCATAATCTGTGGTAATATGATATTTGATATCTGGAAAGACATTCAGTGTTAAACCAATGTATCAGATACCTATTTTCCTCAAATTGTCTCATTGGAAAGGTGATTATTATTAATCACTAGGGAAATGTAAATCCAAACCATATTGTGATATCGCCATGTAAGTTTTAGGATGGCCACTTTATTTTTTTTTGCTTTTTGGGTCACACCCTGCAATGCTCAGGGGTTACTCCTGGCTTTGCACTCAGGCATTACTTCTGGGGGGTGCTTGGGGGACCATATGGAATGCCAGGGATCGAACCCGGGTTGGCCGCGTGCAAGGCAAATACCCTACCCCCTGTGCTATCGCTCCGGCCCCTACGATGGCCACTTTAAAAAAACAAAAACAAAACAATAACCAGAAGATAAGTCTTGGTACGAAGACAAAATGAAACCTGTGTACACTGTTGGTAGAATTTAAACAATACAGAAACTATGGGAAACAGTACAGAGGATCCTGAAAAAAAAAAATGAGAACTACAGAGAACTAATGACAGCAATCTCACTTATGTGTATATTTAAAAAACACTGCCAAGCGAAGGGCCAGGGACACAGTTCCTTACAGAACGGATACTTTGCATGTGTAAGGTCCTGGGTTTGGTCTCTAGAATTGCCAAAAGAATTTAAAACAAACAAAAAAACCCCCTAAGATTTCAAAGTGTATTTGCTTATCCACGTTCATCACCACATTCTTCACAACCTTTTGCATCCATCAGTATGGTGGATGGATAAAGAGTGATAAACACAGGACATACACATACTCAGGCTTCAAAAAAGGAAACATTGATCATATCCTGCCCACGAATACAGTTTCCATCATGAAATATGAACGTCCTGGATATTCGATGCACAACAGTGTGTATCTAGTTAACAACACACTAATGTACACTTGAAGACTGCTAAGAAGAGAAATCTAAGAAGAGATTTCCTGGGGGGGACACACTGGCGGGGTTCCAGCCCACAGGGCTCCACACAGCCAGCTGCGGCGGGAGGTCTGAGCCAGAGGCGCACGCACGCAAGGCCCGTGCTCTAATGCTCGGGTCCCATCTGGTCCTCCTCAATTTTTTTTTTTCTTAAACACAGACATAAACAAAACCCAAAATGATCAAACTGGAGGGTAAAGCCTCTTTGGAAGGGCTAATTGAAACAGTTGAATACATAATAATTTATTATTGTTATTAATCCGAGTCTGAAAAGAAATAAGCCCAAGGGACATAAAACTATTACCCTCTTCCTCATTCTACAATTATACACCAGTTTGGGAAAATATATTTGTTCTTACCCATTTGCTTAAAACAAACAAAAAAGGAAGCACTTAAAAAAAGAAAAAGCATTTAAAAAAAACTAAAAAAAAAAAAAAAGAATTTAACCCTAAACCATCCAGAGAACGATGAGCATTCAAGTATTATTTGTGCTTTACATTTTTAATTTATTTCAATATAAAACTCACTATACATACATCTGATTTTGCTATTCTAATTTTTAATAATGAATAAATTAAATAACAGTAAATTATAATGCAATTTCTCTTCTCCCTACCACACCCAAACATTTGTTTCTCAAATACTACACCATTTTTCAAACCAAGAATTAATTAGATGTAAGCTTTAGCTCACCAAAATTTAAAGTGCCTGACAAATTATTAGAGTGGAGCTGTTTCAAAACCAGTACCCAGTATCAAGTATCTGCATGGCATGAGTGCTGGCGGGGCATATGGCTCAGTACCAGAGCGTTTGCATGTATGAGGTCGTGGGTTCAATTCCTAACAACATAAAGTCTAAGCGTACTTTCTATCTGTTATTCACTTTGTCTATTTTAAGTAGGCAGTAACAGTCATTTAAATTAATTATGGAAAACAGTCCATATTGAGGAAAGAGCATAATAAACAATTTTTAAAAGCTATAAAATACTTTTGCACTCTAGAATTTAAAAATAGATGTTGGTTGCCAAGTTATATAGATTTCTCATCCTTAGATTAAAGGTGTCCCAAAAGTTAAATCTAGCTTAGTTTTTTTCTTTCTTTCTTTCTTTCTTTCTTTCTTTTTTTTCTTTTTGGGTTATACTCGACGATGCACAGAGATTACTCCCAGCTCATGCACTCAGGAATTACTCCTGGTGGTGCTTGGGGAACCATATGGGATGCTGGGAATCGAACCCGGGTCGGCCGCATACAATGCTAACACCCTACTTGCTGTACTATCGCTCCAGCCCCTAGCTCAGTATCTTAACAGTTTCACCATCCAACTTTTCTTCAAGACCACAATGTAAACTGAAATACCATAAGTACTATTTGCCACAAAAGGGGTGTTAAAATTCTCATACAAGAGAGAAATATACTCAATCATTACAATAAAAATTTCAGGTACTATTTTCTTCCAATATAAACCTATTATACAAGGCAACAAAAAGGCCAGCTACCAGGAAAACTTTACAAATATTTTAGATAAACTAAGAACGACTGTAGAGCTTCAAAGGGATGCAGGCGTGAGTGATGAGCAGACACCATCTGTCACCAAAGGGATTTATCATTCAATTGGGGAAGATAAAGTACAGCAAAACTCAGTGGGAATAACACTGGGGAATTCAAAAATGAATTCTTATTGACTGGTACTTGGGACTCCGTTGTTAAAAACAGTTGGGTGAGACTTGGAGAATGGACAGGCGAACTATAAAAGGAATCAATAGAACTAGGAAAGGGAAGAACTCGAAGAGGAGCATGGACAATGGTTCAAAAGCAAAAAAAAAAAAAAAAAGTGCCAGTATCTGTTAGTAACAGCACATGGTATACTGGGAGTACATTTGAGGCATATTGGGGTACACATACTGGTAAAATGGAACATAAAAGCACAGCAGAGGGCCAGTCTGATCCAAGTGAGGTCCAGAAGACTCGATGCCATTAGACACTGTTAGCCTCTTACTGTGTTCTTCAAACCTGAAGCAGCAGTGACATTTCACCCAGGCCCTTTGTTCCAGGAGGGGAGTGGTCAACCAGACGAGGGAAGAGAAGTATGTCAAGCAGAAGACAGAAGAGAAGCCAGTTCAAGGAGAGAGAGAGAGAGAGAGAGAGAGAGAGAGAGAGAGAGAGAGAGAGAGAGAGAGAGAGAGAGAGTGTGTGTGTGTGTGTGTGTGTGTGCGCGCACGCGCGCTGGGGGAAAGGGGGAGCAGGGGTGCTCACGGGGGGAGGGAGAAGGCTCTTCGCTCTTCCTCTGGCCTCTGTTATAGTCTGCTCCTTGCTCCCCCTCCACCCTCGACCCCCACCGACCTAATAGAAAAGCTCTTTCCCAGCAAAGCTCAGTTCAAATTTGTTTTCTGTGTAGCCTGCGTGCATATCTTTAGCGACCTCTTCAGTTCCATAGCTGGGAGTTTATTAGCTGATTCCACCCCACCTGCACTGGCCCATACCCACGTCCCACAGCAAATGCGTGAAAACTCCAAGGGGAAAAAGCCACGTACTTACTTACTGATTGCTCAGTCCTGGTACTTCCCGCCCCTCCCCAGAGAATAACAATTTGTCTCGCACATTGTATTTACTAAATTAAAAATGTACTGAATGCATGTTCGCTCTTGAATGAAATCAATAGACAGTGGGGCATCAGAATTAATTTCTTTCCATAACAGTACAAGGTGATGATGAAAAGAAGGAATGCCTACTTCTGATTAAAGAGTAAAAGCCAACTAAAGTGTTAAAATGAAAACTCATTTCATTAAATGGCTAAAATCCTAAATCATTAGGCCATATTAAATTATTTAAATTTTCATCTGAAAATTGTGTAAAAAAAAAATAAGAAAGACTTCCATACAGGAAAGAATAAAAGAAGGAAACCCTAAGAGGAAAGGACATCAGGAATCCCACTCCGATCAATAAATTTAAAGATTTCATAAAAAAATAAACAATACTCATAAAAATTTGAGTACACTATAAGTGGATGAGTGGAAAAGCAATTTACCTGCATTAAACCTGCAATACCAACAGCCCATTCATCGCAAGTAATACTATCAAACAAGAAAATAAAATTTATTTCCAAGTACATGAAAATGTGTAACACTTTTAAGTTTGCTTTTCCCCTAGGCTACACTGGAGGGTCTGAGGGACCATGAGACCCTCGGCACTGAACCCAGACCACGAAGCATGTACTCCAGCCACTGTGCTAGCTCTTTGGCCCTAGCTTGAGGTAATTGAGAGTAACATGGGGCCTGTGTTTAGGAGAAAGCATCTGGCTCACTGTATAGTACATGCTTGGCATGTATGTAAAGCTCTGGGTTAGAATCCTGCCACAGCAAAAGGAAAAAAAAAGATTAAAAGAAAATTTCCAATATTCTCACCCTCTATGGTTCTGTAAAACTAAGAATCTTGAAAACGCACGCATGTAACACAATAAGAGTCACACCAAATACCACATTTCTCATTTCTTTCTCTCCCTTACTGCATAGCTTGGTAGCTTCTGTTGACTTATTCTACATTAAAACAAAAAGAATCAAGAGTACAAAGACAAAACTGTAACAGAAAAAGATCTGAATATTCCTCATTTTCGTATCAACAGAAAACCAAGATTTGGATGAGGACTCCAAGTACAGATACCAGAAACAATGATAAGAAGAATAATTACTGTTTAGCAAATCTTTTTTTTTTTCCCCTTTTTCCTTTTTTTGGCTACATCTGGCAGTGCTCAGGGCTTATTCCTGGCTCTGTGCTCAGGAATCACTCCTGGTGGGCTCAATGAACCATAAGGGGTGCCGTGGACTGAACCCCGTTTGGCCAGGTGCTAGGCAAGTGCCCCACCTGCAGTACTATCATTCTGGCCCCTGGTTAGCAAGTCTTAATGTTCCAAGTTAACTTTTTTTTTCTTTTTTGGTCACACCCGGCAATGCTCAGGAATCACTCCTGGTTCTGCACTAAGGTGGGGACCATATGGGATGCTGGGGATCGAACCCGGGCCAGCCGTGTGCAAGGCAAATGCCCTACCTGATGTGCTATTGCTCCAGCCCCCCAAGTTAACTCTTTACAAACTACTCTGAACCTTTTCTTCACAATACCTTCATAAAATGGGCAAGTTCCCAAGCTACTCTGAAACCACAGCAGCCAAAGCTAGCCTAAGAAAAGAAGATGGAAATCATCACATTCCCTAACGGACACTCTAAAGCTAAGAAATTCAGTGCAGCATAGATTGGGAATAAAATCAGACACTCAGATCAATGAAAAAGAATCGAAAGTTCAGAAGAAATCGTCAGATATATGGAGTTAATTTACAAGAGAGGAATCAAGGGCAGAAAGTGAGAGAAGGAGAACTTCTTCAATAAATGAATGGGAAAAACTAGATAGCCACATGCAAAAAATAAAAGGGCTAAATTAAAAGACTTAGTTGTTAGACCTAAATCTATAAAACACATTAACAAATAGGCAAACATGCCATGCTATTGGCTTCAATGGTCTCTCCAGTGATTCAACCACACTGGCAAGGAAAACTAAAGCAAACATGGGTTTTTAACAAATAAAAAAAATTTATGTACAATGGAAAGGGCTGGAGCAATAGCACAGTGGGTAAGGCGTTTGCCTTGCACACAGCCAACATGGCCGACCCGAGTTCAATTCCTCTGCCCCTCTCGCAGAGCTCGGCAAGCTGCCGAGAGTATCTCGCCCACAGCCTGGCAAGCTACCCATGACATATTCATATGCCAAAAACAGTAACAACAAGTCTCACAATTTGTTGTGAGATGTTACTGGTGCCCGCTTGAGCAAACCGATGAACAACTGGAGGACAGTGACAGTGACTATGGAAAAAAACTACTGTCATAATAAAGGACAACCTACTAAATGGGAGAAAATATTCTCACACCATGTATCTGACAAAGGGTATAAGATGAACTCACATGACTCAACATCAAAACAAATCCATCAAAAAAAAAAAAAAGAAAGAAAAAGAGTAACAGAACTAAACAAACATTTCTCCAAAGATATACAGATGGACAACACATACATGACAAAAACTCATTATCAAGGAACTTCAAATCAAAATAGCAATGAGATACTACTGCCTCACACCAGTGAGAATAGCCAAAATCACAAAAGCCAGAAGCAACAAACGCTGACAGGGTTGTGAAAGAAGCCCTCATTTTCTCTTTCTAGGATGTAAACTAGTTCAGCTTCTATGGAAAACAGTATGGAGATGTCTTTTTAGATTACCAAGAGAACTACCATATGATCCAGCAATTCCATTCCTACCCAAAGAACACAAAAACAGCAATTCAAAGATACAAGCACATCTATGTCCGTTGCAGTGCAGTTTACAGTAGCCAAGATCTGGAAGCAAGCCAAGTGACCAACAACAGATGAGTGGGAAAAGCAGACCTAGTATATACACACAGTTACAAGAAAAATGTACAAGGACATCATGCTTAGAGAACTGAGGCAGAAGCAGCAAGGCAAATAAATGATGACTTCACTCATATGTGATATGTAGTAGCCAACTGAAAACAATTTTTGGATCTCTGAGCACAGAACTGAGATTACCAAGATGGTAGAGGGTAGACTAAAAGGGTCTGGTGGGCAGTGGTAGATGATACTGGCACTTTGGAGGTGGGTATGGTATTGTATCCCTAAAGTATATATACATTTACACTCTATTTTTTTTTTTTTGGCTTTTTGGGTCACACTTGGCGATGCACAGGGGATACTCCTGGCTATGCACTCAGGAATTACTCCTGGCGGTGCTCAGGGGACCATATGGGATGTTGGGAATCAAACCCGGGTCGGCTGCGTGCAAGGCAAATGCCCTACCTGCTGTGCTATTGCTTCAGCCCCAATGTTCTTTCAACTTAAAAAAATATATTTATTTTTTTAACAACAAGAGCCTGCACACATATAGTAGGTAAAGAGAAAGACCAGGTTTGTCTGATTTTCCATGAGTTTCATGCTCATGATAAGCTCACTGGACTAACACTTTACCATTTCCTGCCAACTAGGTTTGCATCTTTCATTTGCCGATTGTCAGGCCCTGTTGGCCCACTTCATGCGGTTGGCCGACTTGGGCCACTGAATTATCATTTGCACCTTTGGAAGTAATAGAATGAAAAAGGGAGTTGGTTGCAGTCTCATGGGAAGGGGGGCGGTACTGGCTCGTCATTCATGCCCTACTGAGGTCACAAGTTGCCCCCCACAAGTGGCTCTTCACCACGGCCATGGCTCCAGAGGCAAAAGGACTTAATCCAGAGCCTGGCAGCTTTCGGCAGAAAAGTGAATGGACCATGCGTTAAACCACAGTGCCATGCCTCCCCGGGAGGGAAAGGGTGTTGCTCCCTTCCGCCTTTTTCCTGCCCGGCAGCAAGGTGGCCGCCACCTCAGAGTTTATAAGAAAGCCAGGTATGAGCCAGCGTTGATGGGGCAACTGCAGTCTCATGGAACGAGGGGCGTACTGGCTCGTACTTTACACCCTACCGAGGTCACAAGTTGTCCCCCCACGAGCGGCTCTCCGGCACAGCCATAACACCAGATGCACAGAAACCAATCTCATAATTTTCTGGCTCTTTGCAGAAATCCAAAATCGTGAGACTGCTGTTGCGGCCATGCGAGATTATATGATTCTCATAACCAGCTACAGAAAATGAAGTATTTCACAATGCCTTTTCAGGAATTCTGATTGTTGGGGGGTAAATTCTAAACAATAATGGTGCATCTTTTGTCGAAATAATGAATGTAATCAATGTAGAGAAGAGTTAAGTGGTAATCATCTGCCTCACAGGCATTGGGAGGGGTGGGAGGGGGGGTACATTGGGGTTCTTGGTGGTGAAAAATGAGTACTGGTGAAGGGAGAGGTGTTTGATCATTGTATGACCGAGACTTAAACCTGAAAGCTTAGTAACTTTTCCCATAGTGATTCAATAAATAAATATAAAAAAATAGATAAATAAAAAAGTAAGATGGAGTTCATGCCCAATCTAATCAGCTCATCAGTGGCTGAATAAATTGCAGTACTCCTACATAAAAAAAAGTAAAAAGAAAAAGGGAGTCGGTAATTGAAATTTTATATCACCAATGCAATACTGTACCCTTTCTGAAAAGTTAGAACAAATGTATCAGTCTCAACCTCACATTCACTCTCCAAATTACAATTACAATAGGTTGTGTGATGGCTGTATAAAACCCTGTCTTTAGTGCGAGAGTACTGACGAGGGCATGCCCAAGAAACGCAGTGTTTACACTCCTGCCCTTTCCGGGGCAATGGATGACTGCCTCTGCATCACCTGTAAGGTTTCATCACAGAACATAAGCAAGGCCTGGAAGCCTCACCCCAAGTCTGATTTACAGATAGATACGTTTCCAGTGAAATCAGCTGCTATCAGATTGAATTCTGTCGCTGACTTGACCTGGTGATGGCTATTAGTTCATGCCATGGCTCTAGCTTTAATGGACCGAGTTTCTATCATAAAAAGTTTATGCATCTGTGGGGGTATGAAGGACAAAAGGGAACCCCCCCCCTCCATAATTCAGTAAAATATTTAGGTGTTGATGAATTTAGTTATCTTTACCTTTTAAACAAGTAATATATATATAAAATTTATGTACCATTTAATGATGGTGACAATGAACTGCCTTATAAAATTCTTGGCACTTAACAACGAGCTTTTGGGGAGTGAAACTCAGCCCTTCATCCTCCCCTCAAAGTACTTCATAAAGGAAAATTCATCGACAGGCAGAATCTGGAATCCCACTATTTTCACACTGGCCCTACACATTCAGCATTAAATCACTCAATAATCACACTGGAACAATCGCAGGGAGAAACCAGAATGATCCTCTTATTGAAGGCGGGGGGTGGGGGGGTGTCTCAAAGTAGTGCTGGGGATTTGGTTCCTGGCACTGTATGATTCTCTGAGCACAGAGCGGGGAGTAGCTCCTGAGCACCACCTGGTATGTGGCTCAAAGACCAGAATAAGAAGGAATGGGAGTGGTGGGGGGAGGGGACGGGATGGGACAACAACCCAAAAGCCAAAGAGGTGGAAGTATGAAATTAAACACAATAATCCAAACGCAATCATCTGCACTTTCACAACTGCTACTCCTCTACGGAGGAGAAACACTAAGCACCCTCGGACAGGAAAAGGGTTGCTTGTCCCCCAGGGCTCCAACAACCAGGTTGTTTCCTGGTTTAACTTTAATGTGGTCACTGCTGCTGCTATGATGGCCGGGAGTCCAACTCCTGGGCGCAGCACTTGCACACTGGCCGCGGTATTCCACAGAGCACTTTGCTGTGTGGCACTGGGATCAAAAGCGGCAGTGCTGAGATGTTCTGTGCGTGTGGGCGGTGCCAGCATCCAACCTGAGGTTTCATGACTGCAAAGCAGGAGCTCTACCCTTGAGCCACACCCCAGACACAGAAACCAGTAGTTGTATCCATGTAAGTAGCATCATAGCCAACAGGAAGACGTAGTCATACTTAATCCCCAAACGCTGGGGAATGGGTTCATGCAAACACCAACAGTGCTTGCTCTGTGTCTACGCGGTCTATTGCGGTGTGAATTCCCAAGGATAGCTTGTATTTGGCCAACTGCGCCTGATAAATGGCAACGAATGCTTATTTAAATAGCTGGAGTCCTCCCTTCCAACTCCATTTGGGGCTGGAGAGAGAGCTATGAAGGGCTGAGTGCACGCTGTGCATGCAGAGTCCTGAATCTGATCCGTGGCACCGCAGAGGCCCCTGGGCACTGGCAGGAGTAGCCCTGGAGCACTGTCAGGGGTGGTTCAACTCCCTCCCCCACCGAAACAATTGTAAATACCCTTTCTGCTCTCCCTTTATTTAGAAAGTAGATGGAACCCTGAGGAGCAGCTGGTGAGGGAGGAGTGACTGAGGGGTGTGCCTTGCACACCTGCCTGAGTTTTTGGCATCAGACTGAGCCCAGTTTTGACCATTGGGCACTCTTGGGTGTGGTACCTCATGCCGTTCGGTTTAGCTTCTCTGAGACAGTCTTTGCGCAGGCTGACACCTGTGACTGAACAAAAACCGAGTTTGGATAATGCCGCAAAGAAGAGTAGTAGCTGGACTCTCTAGTCAGACTGAATAGCAGACGGGTGGCTGGGTGGGTTGCACAGAGTCAGGCACCCAGGAGGGCTCTGGTTTGACTGGACTGTTGATCTCCAACAGGGGCTGGCTGTCAGGGGCTGAGAGACATCAAGCTGGTCCCAAAGAGCTGCCGACATAGGCCAAACAGAGATCTTGGTCTAGAAAATCTTACTTCATCTGACCCTGGAGAGGGATGACATCCATAACCACTTCTGATCGTGCCCCCAGCTTTACCTGTACCCCATCTGAGGGAAAAGATCTGTCTAGAGAGCTCAGCACAGATGAAGAAAACACGGTGCTGTTCTGTCTAACGTATGATGGACACTTACTGAACGAGCACTAAACAGAGATTCTAACAACCACTTTTTGAGCACATTTACACAGTTCGTGATCTCTTCAAACAACCACCTAGATGGTGCGGTTCCATAGGAAGACTCTGTGTGCCAAATTCTCTATGAAGAAGCTGAGAAGATTATTTTGTTCAGGTTCAAAAAACTGTGTGCGGTAGAATTAGGATTCTTGCCGACTTCTGCCTGATGTGATTCTAAGTCTCTTTTAAAGCAACATATTAAAAACTCAAAATAACTTCAAAAAAAAAATCAGGTTCGTCAGGAACTTAATAGTATATTTGTACTCTTCATTAGGGTTTTGACTTCTGCTTCCCTTTTCAAAACACATTACTCCTTAAATTAATAGGCACATTATGATGAGAATAAGAGCTGACAGGGTGTTTATTGTTGCTGCTTCTTGGGTGGTTGAGTCTGCAGCCTCATGATTAAGCCCGCAGTGAAAGTATGGCAGGGTCCCAGCATGACACATCTTAACGTGTTTTATGGTTTGAAGGGGGAATTACCAAGGTTTTGTAAAACTTTAAACCTTATGCAAGACCTTGACAGTGGTAAATATATAATTGGTTTAGAGTGTAAAAGTACTACCTACCATGCAATGTTCACACAATTGAATCCCTTAAAATCACCAGAAACAAGAAGCTCACTGCTCTCTCTCACTGCAATGTTATCCTAACTAGAAACACAGGGACTTCAAAGCACTGCAAAAACTTTCATTCGTGTTTAAAAATTTCTATTTTTTTACTTTCTGGGTAACACCCAGTGATGCTCAGGGGTTACTCCTGGCTCTGCACGGGGGACCATATGGGATGCCAGGGATCGAACCTGGGTCAGCCACAAGAAAGGCAAACGCCCTCTTCACTGTACTATCACTCCAGCCCCTGCAATTTTTTTTTTTTAGCTTTTTGGGTTACACCCGGCAATGCACAGGGCTTACTCCTGGCTCTGCACTCAGGAAATACTCCTGGTGGTGCTTGGGGGGAAATTTGGGATGCTGGAATCGAAACTGCGTTAGCTGTGTACAAGGCAAATGTCCTACCCACTATGCTATCGCTCCAGCCCCTGCAAAAACTTTTAACAAATGATTTCTCCTAAGAGCTTTGGGAATATTATTTTATCCATCAGCTGAAGCTGAAGTATAAAGGAGAAACAAAGACGAGATTGCATTTTTGATAGCTAGAGAAAAGAGGAAAGAGAGGAGGAAGACTACTACAGGTTTTGATGGCAGAAACCTGTTGAATCCTGGGTATTGTGATGAGTCAATTCAGATGAAGAAACCATGAGATGAAGACAGTCTTTCAGAGTGGGCTATCATTAGAAATTGGGTGGTGCATGCTATATTTTTAAGTTTTAAAGGAGATGGGTTATGTTGGTAAAATTGTCTTCTGTTAATTCAATAGGTATAATGAAAATGAAAAATGCCAACGATCTTCTATGCTAACAGAAAAATGAGGATTTTAAGACACATGGCAACAAGCAGCTCTCAAGCTCCTGTCCCTATGTGCACAAGCATGTGATCTTTCTAAAACAGTCCTCTTCTGAATATGATATAAAAGGTAGACTTAAACAAAACAAAACTAATCTGTAAGAAGGATTGCCTTCAAAACAAGATTCCAACAGATAATCATCTCCCCTCCCCTGAAGGAAGCCAGGGTATGAATACCGAGAGCCCCGGCATGGAGATGCTGCTCGAACTTGCTTAATGCACATTTGGTTTTGGCACCATCAAGTCCAATGTGTTTTTTTAAAATGCTACTCTCTTGATTTTTTTTTTCCTGTAGGCAAAAAATATCAAAGAAGAGAGGGAGAAAATGATCTCTGAGAGAAACAACCCAGGCAGAAAGCTGTCATGCTCCGCGCTTCAACTTCACAAAGGAATTCAGAGGAGAGGTTTGAGCCTTTCAAATCTCTTGTCATCCAGCATATGAAATTCTAATCTAGTGGTAGGGCTAGTTGAGGCTCGGACTTAATCAAAGGTGCTGACTAGCTGAGACAGGAGGCGGGTCCCCACCGAACCTCTGGTTTCTCTCTTCAGTGGAGGCCTCACCTACAAACTGTGACAGTCATTGGCGGTGCAAGCTATGAAAATGCCAAGGTAGGGGAGGAGGATCACTGGGCACCGCATTCAGGTCTACAACCGGAAAAGTTACATCACCCGGCTTCACCTCAGTCTCATCGCTCTTTAGGGAATTGCCGAATTTTATACAGAGTCTATTTATAAACCACTGCAAGTGATACTTGCATTCATCTTGCACTGTGATATCATTTCCTCATCAATAATTTAAGCCTAAGAAGTGGATGAAAGGGACTTCTCACACAGAAGTTTCTAGAAAAAAAAACAGAAACCAACTTAACTGGCCACAATATTAATTCGGTTCTCTTACCCTGTTCTTTGATCTGACGAATTTGCTTCACAGTTTCTTTTAAGATTGCACATTTGTCAGGTTTGAAGTTAAAGTTGTCTATATCGTTGAAATTTGCAAAAATTAGTTCTGCAAGTTCTTCAATGTATTTGTTTTCCTGTTCACGATTACGCTTCTCAGTGCTTCTCTTAGGGCTAAAAAGAAGAAAGTTGTTTTTATTATGGATTTGAGAAAGAGCTACTATAAAAAATACAAGCATGCTAAACAATGTCTAATACAATGACAGCAGAAAAGCACTCTTCATGTAATGTGTGTGAAGATTAGAAAAAGAATGGGAAGCTCACCTGGTTAGAGGAATAAGAGAATTCAAAGAATTTTTGATAAAGCACAGCAAGACAACAAACATAAATCTTTATAATTTCAATGTTTTTTCTTTCTTTTTCTTTTTCGGGCCACATACAGCCAGCAGGGCTCAGGGGATATTCCTGGCTCTGTGCTCAAGGGTCACTCTTGGTGGAGTTAGGGGAACCGTTTGCAATGCTGGGGACTGAACCTGGGTTAGCTGATGCGAGGCAAGTGACCTACAACACACTGTACTACCACGCTGGGCCCTCAAAGATTTCTGTAGGGTGTCAGTAATTAAACTGACAGCCTTTTAAAATGCAAAAAGGAAAAAACTCCAAAACCCAAACAGCTAGAAACAAAAGTGCATCTGATCCCAGAGCAGCAACTATTAATCTCCCTACCTGAATGACATGCAAAATAAAGAAGTCAAAGTTTTTAAAAGTTCTTGGCATGGGAGAAAGAATAAAAATTGCCAAGATCTTCTCACTTAAATTTGATAATATACTAAACTCAGATTTTTTTTCTGATAATAGGGTGCAAATTTTCTTTCATGCAGATGGTCCATGAATGATATACAAGTAATGCAATAAGTCAGTTATTTAATAAACAGCTTTCTGTGTTTTTTATACATTGTGCATAATAATAACAATAGTATATGAAGTTTCACAATTTACAAAAACTCCTATTTATTCCCCACTTAATATTAACTTTATTTTCACAGACTACTGATTCAGAGATGAACACTGCTCACAGAAGTTACATGGTTTGTCCAACTCGTTTATCTAAAGAGTTACTGACAAAGGACAAAGTTCCTTTATCTAAATCTCATTTCTTGGTATGTTTGTTGTGGGGGCCACACTCGGATGTGCGCAGAACTTACTCTGGCTCTGCGCTCAGGATCATACTTAGCAATGCTTGGGGGACCATATGGGGTACCAAGAGTTAAACCTGGAGTGATAGCACACCAGGTAGGCGTTTGCCTTGCACGCGGCCAACCCGGGTTCGATTCCCAGCATCCCATATGGTCCCCCGAGCACCACCAGGAGTAATACTCATGGGGGCTGAGGCCGGGACATGGCCAGGGGTCACTTAAGATTTTTTTGATTTAGATGATCTTGCCCGCACGGCAAAGCGTGGCAAGCTACCCGTGATGTATTCAATATGCCAAACACAGTAACAAGAAGTCTCAAAATGGAGACGTTATTGGGCTTGCTCGAGCAAATCGATGAACAATGGGAGGACAGTGACAGTGACCAACTAGAAGGGAGAAGGGAATAGAAAAAAAATTTTTTGGTTTTGCTTTCAGGGTCACACCCAGCAATGCACAGGGGTTACTCCTTGTTCATGCACTCAGGTATTACTCCTGGTGGTACTCGGGGGACCGTATGGGATGCTGGGAATTGAACCTGGGTTGGCCGTGTGCAAGGCAAACACCCTACCCGGTGTGCTATCACCCCAGCCCCAGGGAAGAGAAAATTTTGGCCTTGGGTCCTTTCTTCTTTTCTTCCTTTCTTGATGCTTCTACTATTTTTCATCGGATCATTTTACTGGCCATTTAGTAGAAACCACCTTTTAAATTTAACATTGAAAATCAGTGGTTTTCAATGTTATGTGATTTAAAACATCGAAAAAGTAAAGTTTCTATTTCTGTTGCCTTTATTCCTAGTTCTTACCCTTCTCCCCAAATGGCTAACAGCTTTGAAGCACTTCTTAATTATCCTTCAACAATATAAAGGTAGATTCTTCCTGGAGGGCTGGTCAGAACCCGGTGACACCTGTTCGGTTGGGTCGAGGGGTTCAGTTCAGTGTTAGGGCCCTGTAGTACCTGGGACCACTTGGAAACAGTGCTAGAACTGGGGACCAAATGGGTTTCCCCACAAACCCTATGTAATTTCTCTAGTTCCAGTGATTCTTATCTTCCTTAAAAAAAAAAAAAGAAAAAGAAAAAACATAAATGGTAGCAGTCCAGGAACATTTTCTAAACCTATTTTTGTCACCAAACAATAACCACTGGAGAGGTTTTTTTTTTCCCCCCAATCAGTCCTTGTTCTTTCCCACAACTAGATTGTTCCAGGTTATGAACAAATTATAGTTATTAAAACAGCTCTATATAAACATTTAGGTTTTTTCCTAATCTTTAGCTATTATAACTCTAGTAATAAGTAACCTCGTATAGGCATCATTTTGCTTGTGAACTTATATTGCTGGGA
This sequence comes from Sorex fumeus, assembly GCF_029834395.1. Taxonomy (NCBI): domain Eukaryota; kingdom Metazoa; phylum Chordata; class Mammalia; order Eulipotyphla; family Soricidae; genus Sorex; species Sorex fumeus. The sequence goes on along the minus strand of NW_026606059.1, from coordinate 28,941,591 downwards.
TATTCCTAGAATTGAACTGCCAGTTCAAAGAGGACATTCATTTGTAATTTTAATAAATGCTTCTAATTACCCAGCACAGAGATTATGACAACTCACACTTCCACCCATAACCATGAGATGGAACTTGCTTGAAAATTATTATTATTATTTTTTTACTCACTGAAGAGCCACAATCCTCATCATAACTCAAAGGCAAGTAAACTTAACACTGACTGCCTTATTCATCAAAAGAAGAAAATGAACAACCCTCTTCTCAAACCGAAAATAAAACCCAGTGTAGGAATAATAGTCTTTACTACTATTGATCTTCTTGTCTTCTTAATAATACATTGTGATCTATGCAGCACAATGAAAAGGTGAACTTAAGACAGAGAAGACCTGGAGCCAGAGACAGTATAGTGGGGAGGGGCTTGCAGGAGACGAACCAAGAGCTGACCCCGAGCACCAATAGTGCTCCCCGAGGCTTGTCAGGAGTGATTCCTGAGTGCAGAGCCAGAGTATGCTCTGAGCACTGCCAGGTCTGACCCCAAAGCCATAAATCAAAGGGAAAAGGAAAGAAAATAAAGGAAAAGAAAAGTTAGGTTTAGGGGCCCAAGAGAGAATAGCGTGGGGAAAGCCAAGTGCCTTGCTTGCTGCCAAGTGAGTTCAGTGCCCAGAAGCACCAGGATTGATTCCTGAGCACAGAGCAAGGAGAAAGCCCTTCTGGCCCGCCTACACCTCCTGCCCCCCCTCAGCAAAAAACAAACAAACAAAAACCAGAATAGTAAGATCTGTAGCTGATCAGCATATCCAGAATACAAGCTGAGTAATAAAGATTTGAAGATGTAGCTACTAAGGAGAAAAATCAAACAATATTTGAATGAGGAGTAAAAGTCAATGTACAAAGACTGGAGAGGCACATCTGTGGTTTTCAGGGGCCCATCAAACGTCCCTCAGCCGAATCTCACCTGGGTCCAAGCTGGTCAGGACATTCCTTGCGCTTTCGTGTCTCTGCCCTGGATGGGTCAGAGGTGTTTTCTCCCATCCCACTCATCTTGAACACATATCAGCAACTACAAGAGAAAACAAGGGGAAAAAGTGAAAACTGATGACAAAGTATCCTGGCCAATTTATGAACAACGCAAGAACTTTTACTTCAACCAGAAATCTGACAACTCTGATTTATGAGCACGCACAGCTTCTAATAAAAAAAAGCTACCTTTTATTCTCACTTTTCAAAAACTATACTTAAAAGCAAACGTCAACGTCAGCATTTAAAAAAGAAACAAGGCTACTCCATTGGGCCCATACTCCTTAAGTCGGGGACAGATTTCAACACCACCATGACCTGTGGTTGGCTGGCCCTGGTTTCTGCAGTCAGCCTCCAGTTTCAGGAGCGATCTCGTACCAGGTGAAACTGCAGGTGTTGTAAGGGGCTCCTCCCAGTCTCTGTTTTGGGTTGGCCAATGTGAAGCCTGTGCTGTAATAGCTCCCCCGGGACAGAGAGCCAGGAGCAGAGGCAGTTCAGGCTCTGACCAGAGGTTACTAAATCAAGCCAGGTAGCTAGGTCACTCCTGTCAGCTGAGCAGGACGCCCCACAAACATGTGTTAGTCTGGCTTCCTTGAGCCTCCTGGGGTTCCTCCCTGACAGCAGCTGTCTCCCTGCTCTGCCTCTGTCCCTGAAACCCCTCCCGGCGTCCCGTGATGGTTTCTGATCTCACACCCCGCTGAACCTTCTTTCCTAGTTAAGAATGCCCCAATCTTAGCCCCAAATCTTAAGATATACTCATAAAAAGTCAGGGAACAGGACCAGAGAGATAGAACAGGAGGTAAGGTGCAAGTTTTTTTTTTTTTAAATTGAATCACCACGAGATACAGTTACAAAACTTTCATGTTGGATTTTCAGTCATACAATGATAGAACACCCCTCCACCAGTGCACATTCTCCACCACCAATGTTCCACCAGTATACACCCCCCTTCCCAACCCTCCCCCTGTCTCTATAGCAGACAATTTCCTCCATACTCTCTTCTTTTGGGCATTATGGTTTGCAATACAGATACTGAGAGGCTATCGCGTTTGGTCCTTTATCTACTTTCAGCACACATCTCCCATCCAAAACTATTCCTCATACAACCACCATTGACTTAGTGATCCCTTCTCTCTCCCAGCTGCCTTCTCCCCCAGCTCCTGAGACAGGCGCTTGTTTTACATGAAGCCAGCCTTCGTTTAAATCCCATATTTATGACCCTACCATCCTGCCCGCTCTCAATGAGCACCATCAAGGGGGGTCCTTTCAGCACAAAACCAGGAATAGCCCCTGAGCCCCAACCCCGCCCATCCCTGCCACCTACACATATACACACACAAATATATATATACACACACGCATATATACACATACACATATTTGATTAATGTTCAGCGAATATGACAGTTAAGTATATCTTAACTACTGGATTAAGACGTTCAGGGAATCTGATATTCCCTAAACATCCTAATCTAGTGGATCCTAAATGCAGCAGACAACGACTGATTCTGCTTGCTTAATTTCTTCCAGTATGAAAATAAAAGAATATAGAATAAGCAAATCAGTATCCTGACATTTGTCATCCTTAGCAGAAGTGAAATATTTAAGTAAGCAAAGGACAAAAGTCACAGGAGCTTAAGTTCTAATTAAGCAGGGGCTGGAGAGACCGCTCAAAGGGCTGAGAAGATGTTCTGCACGACGGACACCTGGTTCAGCTCCAGCTACCCTGGGATCCCCCAAGCGCCCCAGGGAGCAATGCCTGAGAACAGAGGCAGGCCCCGGCCCCCATCCCAGGCCTGCTGGGTGCAGCCCTTGACCATTAACTAAGTCAAATGACTGAACAGAGAGAATGAAGATTTTGAGGCAAATCAAGGTTTCAAGGTTAAGCTGCTTTCACCCACTTTGTTTTCTGGTTGCTTTTCTTTTTTTCCCCCAACTGGAAAAAAAATCACACAGTACAAGCTACTAGAAGGTAAGGATTTAAGGAAGATGACGGAGAGCAACTGGTTCACCCAGAATAAGGACAAGGATGGAGAGAGCCCCCCAACCCGACCTCGCCCCCATGCTCACATACAGTCAGGCGGTCCAGCTGCTCTCTCAGGTGCAACCAGGCAAGCTTGGCTGCACTATGGTCATTTCTGAGCCAGTAAAGGAGTTAAAATTTTTTTAGAGAGTCACATGGACAGAAGATGAAGAAACACTGTATCAGTTTAGGGAGGTTGCACCAACTGCACACAGAAGGGGGCAATTCTGCAAGCTAAGCCTAGAGCTGGTAGGAGCAAAGTAACCAAGTCCCAAGGTTCTCCCGCTGTCTTGATTTGGGACTGATAGGTGCAATCTGCATTTAGTTACTATTCACTTAACATTTATTATGTGCCAAGAAACTTAGGCATACAATGTAATCTTCAGAAACAGCTCGTGAAGGGCACCAGGGCAGAGAAGTTGGAGGCCAGACCACCATCCAAGCCCCACGGTGGGACTAGATGGAATGTATTTTTTTGGGGGGGGGGCACACCCAGCAATGCACAGGGGTTACTCCTGGCTCTGCACTCAGGAATTACTCCTGGCAGTGCTCGGGGAACCACATGGGATGCTGGGAATCGAACCCAGGTCGGCTGCGTGCAAGGCAGACGCCCTACCCACTATGCTATCACTCCAGCCCCCCAGGAGTATCTTAAATGACCTTTTCCAGTGCTAAATAGCCAAACCACACAGTCAACGGACCTGAAATGGTAACACCCAAACTTTAATAACTCAATTTAAAAGGTGCCTGTCAAGATGGCAGGCTGGGAACACTGGCAGAGGGATTGGTGATGGAACACTGAGTGTCAAAAACCCAGCTATATGCATAACTCTGCAGTTCACGGTGCTTGAATAAAATCAAATTGGGGCGGGGGAGAGAAATGACCTTGTATACTTCAATTATCTCTTTCATAAAATAGGGATGATGATTAGCACCCACAGCAGTGGACTTCTGAAAGGAATTAGCAAGCCACGGAACCCTGACTTAAGGTGTCCGCACACATATTCCTGCTCTTAATTAAAATGTTAGCGCCAAAAGTCTCCTTATCAAGTAAGTCATCAATCCTCTGATCACACGCGCACTCACGGAACAGATGGGAGAAGCAGCAAGATCTGGACGGCGTGCGCTTGTGGGCCAGCTCCCTCCCCGCAGCTAAACATCACTTAGTCAGAGCAAGCCTGCTCTCCAGCCACTGCAGGCCCAGTCAAGAGCCTGTGCTGTGAGCACAGGGCTGAAGGCTGCTCTCCAGAAGAGACAGGGGAAAGTCCCGTGAGGAGAATGAGGTGACTGTGATACAGCCGATGTGACCCTTTTTGAGCTGTGATGGCCCAGAGAGAGGAACTTTTCTCTGACTGGGGTGGAGAACAGTATGAGGTGGATCCAGGCTAGTGGAATGGAGGAGAGCATTACAGGGGGTGCAGAAGGGCAAAAGGTGGAGCAAAAACCCAAACACCGGAACCCTTCACAGATGACATATTGCTTTCAGTATTTTTCACAGAAGCACAAATCTCATGGTTTCACTCATGAACATGCAAAAAGGACCGAATCCAACCTGAGCATGTTTTTAAGAAATGCATTGTCGGCTGGAGCAATAGTACAGCAGATAGGGTGCTTGCTTCGCATGTGACCGTCCCGGGTTCGATACCCAGCATCCCATATGGTCCCCTGAGCACCGCCAGGGGTAATTCCTGAGTGCAGAGCCAGGAGGAACCCCTGGGCATCGCTGGGTGTGACACAAAAAGCAAAAATTAAAAAAAAAAAAGAAAAAGAAATGCATTGTCATCCTATAAGCAGATGTCCACAGGACATAGAAATGTCAGTTTTTTATTGACATTTTATTGACAATCAAAATATACTCTTCCATATGGAACAAACTGCCTTATGTAGACAGGTATACATAACAAGTTTGTTTGATTAAAGGGTAATTCCTCATTCCCCAAGTACGACCTTGAATATAAAAAATGTTCAAATATTACCAGAATAATTAACAGCATTATCAGAAAGATCAGAAAGCTTTTTAACCACACAATTCTAATACGTGACTATTTTACTGACAGTAGCATAAGCTCAGTTGGGGGATTTAATATTAGTTCAGGCCATTTACCTGTAAACATACACACTCGGAGACTATTAACTGTAACTACAAGAGGCAGTGACACTCACACAACAAAGGATGAGAAGGACACAGGAGCAAAGCAAGGAGTTTGTGTTTTCTGGTCTCGGGCATAAAACCACTACAGACTATTTCACCTACATCTACTCAAGACTGACTCAAAGACTACTCTGTAGCTTTAAAGTATCATTAGCGTCTCTTGAAAATAAGGAATTTATATGCCATCTAGGGCTAGAGTAGGTAAGGCAATCTGCCGGCACACAGCTGACCCGGGTTCCATCCCTGGCATCTCAGAAAGTCTCCCAAGCACCCCCAGGAGTAATTCCTGAATGCAGAGATGGGAGTAACCCCTGAGCATTGCCAGGAATGGCCCAACCCTCCCATGCCAACTTTCCCCTCGATGACGATATCTTAATAAATTTCCCGAAAATTAAAATCAACTTTATAAACATGTCTGTTTCTTTGTTTTTCTTGGTCTTCCCCATATGTCCCTTTACTCTGAGTAACCTTCCTTGACTATGTATGCCTAGCACAACTCCAACCTAAAACAACAAAAGGTATAAAGAGTTGGGGAGAATGAGGTCTACCATCGGCTAAGTCAAGGGCAGAGATGCACTCTGTGGTCAGCAGGCCAGGGATGCCCCACCTGAGAGACAGCTCATGAACTGGGAAGTGGGGGGAAGCAGACACACTCCGAGGGGGGGAGAAAGCCCCTGGGCCTTTGCTTCAGGTTAGTGCAGGGACAAGAAGGAGGGCAGAGAATGTGGGGACAAGCAGGACCAACCTCCTGCACAGCTTTCTTGCCTGCCAGAGAGCCAGATGTAGAGTCGTCAGAAAGACACGAGGATTTATAGTTGCTCATTGGTGAATGAACCAAGTAAATAACAATGAACCCCATTAATGAGCTGTCTTAAGAGAACCGTGTTGCTCTCATCGAGAGGATTCTAATATTCCTTCCGCCCTATGTGAGTCTCCACTGGCAACAAGTGTCAAGTATTTCACACTAGAACGTGTGGTAGGGCTCAGTGAGTTAATTTTTTCCCTCTATTCAAGTGACACAATAAAAACCAGAAACAGATGTATAGAATGATTAACTAGACAAGTAAACAGATCGCTTAGTTCTTATGTGCGAGGAAAAAAAAACCCACCTAAAACAAACATGTGAATACATAAATTGTGATGCACTTTTGTAGATTCAAGATTTAAAATTTAAAATCACTTTCCAATAAAAATATCAGAGTTGGGAAATACTGGGGAATTATACAGGAAGTTTCAGAAATTAGGGTTTGCCAGTAGGCCCAAACCCATAGTTTCTTAAGCTTTCTGAATATTTTCAACATTCGCACGAAACTGAAACTCTTGATTGTTTCCCTCTCAATTTTGAAACTCTTCAATGTAAATCGCAAAAAAAAAAAAAAAAAAAAAAAAAAGGAAAATGACACAAGTAAACTACTCTAGGGTGGTAGCGGGTGGTAATTACAGTCACTGTCAACAAGCCAATTTCTACCAGCTGTTGGGGTACTGTGGAAGAGCAGGACTGGAAAAGAAGTTTTAACGTGCCCGTCTTAGTATCTACTACTAAATAACCCTGTTTTCACTGCTACAGCACATCCTCCCTTACACCTTTTGATAACAAATGTACCACACTGCACCGTGAAGAGTTACAGCCACAAGAACGAGTCTGTCTTATTTCTTGATAGTTAACACTATTCTGTGAGGGGTGAACACGGCCAGTTAAATCTGAGAATAATGACAGAAAACAAAATAAAATGTTATGCCTCAACACAATTAAATAATGTACTCTTGCTGCCTGAAACGTATCAATGTAACTTGTAAGGTAACAAAGCCGCTGCTCACAATACAGCCTTCATACCATTAAAGCATGTAAATGATAACGTGCATTTTATCTTTTATCCGTACTGGCCATCTTCCAAACAAGGCCTGTAAAAACTGTAAGATTTATTACACGCTGAACAAATTCAGTTACAGAATAAATAAGGACAACACTGTTGCTCAGATCGAAACATAACAAAGGGACCTAACATCAGCCTTGCACTGTTTTAAGAAATATATTAAAATTAGACCCTCTCCAAAATTCTTGGCTTTGAGAGAAATTTATAGTGAAATGACATACAAAGAGATATTGAAACAACTTCTCATCTCGACGCCTCCGCAGAGGAGCTAGCTGCCTGATAAATTATCGAGCTCTTGATACGAGACCAGAAAGGCTGCTGCAGCTTCTCAGGCCTTCCAGGTTCTTGCTGAACGCTCTTTATAAGAGCTAATGACGCTGCTAAATAATCTGCTGTCCGAGTCTCTAGAGATTCTGTGAAAATAAGAAATACTCAAGAAATGGTAAAAGCATAAATCTTCACATAAGCACTTTTCCATTTCGATGAGATCATGAAAGGATCATCTTTCAGAGCGCCCCATCACGCGGGAGCCCACCTCATCAGTAAAGCCGCACTCTCTGTTTCTTTATCACCAATGAAAACATTTGCTGATTCTACTTGACACAACTTCTCAGAGTGTACTGTGTTCCATGAAGTATCTCTTTGACAAGAACAAGATTTCTGGGCCTGACTCAGATAAGTCTAAGAAAACACAGTATCTAATGCTTAAATATACAAAATGTGCTTTTAGAATGTAGATGCCTGAGAACAAAAACAGAGTGGGTCAAACCTTGGAAGGCCGTAAGATGATCCAGCAGTAAAGACACTGTAATGACAGGAAGGGAAATAACTTCTTTCCAAACGGTGTCAACTGCACAAAATTACCCCAGCTAACATCCTGGCGAGACCCTAACTTTTAGGCAAGAGGTAAAGAAATATTCTATACAGTAAATGTGCAGATTAGATTAGGCAAGGATGTTGATTCATGTCTACAAGCAAACAAAGAAACATCATACATGCAAACACAACCTTAAGCAGATGGACCAAATGCAGGGAACTTCTCCTTTCCAGTGGCAAAACAAGTAATGCATTTAAACACTCAGAGAAGATGCTATGTAATTATTCTAAAAATAAAATTTTTCCAATAAAATGTTTTATAGTGCTCTCTTTTCAGCAGCTCAAAAGAGCTCTTTTAACCTTACACTATGATGCTATGCTGCCTGCTTTTCACACCAATTTTCTCTCTTAATTTATGAAATGATATATACCTATGATGGCAGTGGCACATCAATTCTTTACAGTGGTAACAGCTAACTCTCTAAGTTTTAGGAAACTTATTTCATTTAGATCCAGCATAAAAGGAATTTTAATTGGAAACAATTTTTCAGTTTAACTTCAATAGTTTAGAGCATCTTACTGTACACTTGGTTTTTTCAGTCACTGCAAATCAGTCAAACACAAACCACTATTATCAGGTTAGGAGTTTTCCATGAAAAAGTACTTTTGGTTACACAACTTGAGACAACACATCCATCCGCCATTACATATTCTACAATTACAACCGTTCTTCTCCCATGAAAATGGCTTCAGCACCTACCTTCTCTTACGCTGTCTCTTACTCCAAGGAACAGGAATAACAGTGCCTAAACAAATGTTTAAGCTAAAAATCCCATCCTTTTTGATATCCTTTGCTCTTAGATTTACTTTTGTATAATGGCCTTAAAGTGGTATATTAGACAGTAACTAGAAGACATATTCCATTTTCTGACTGAAAGCCAATAATACTCATGAATTTTTTAGCTGAGAGACACTTCAAGATGCCATTGGGAAGACTGTGATAAACACATTAGGCTGCAATGGGCAGCAGCAGCTCTTTAACACATGCTGCAATAATCAAATAAATGGCTAAATTCATGTTCGCTGGTTACACAAATATTTTGCTGCAACATTTCTATCATCTATATCTTTCTTTAAAAAAGGGAGGGAAAAAAAATCCTCTCCAAGTCTTGTCCTAGCAAAATTCAGTGCAAAGTATGTTAAGTGGTTGACAGCTGTTTTAAAGTATCGTTACAAACAGGGGGGAAACGTCCAGCCTGATACCAATGGTACAAATAACATGGTCTGTACTTTCTGGAGCATCATACGCTGAGTTCCTCAGTATAGCCAGTCACTGGGTTACTTATATATTTAACAATGTCAGCCAGAGCTAAGAGAGCCAAGAATAGCAAGGCTAGGGTTTTAATAAGGCCTCAGATGAGAAAACATTCAGGGAAGAAGCTGCATTCCTTGCATAATGTAAGTATTTCCCTCCTCTTCAAATAGGGTGCACTTAGCCCCAATTTAATGGTCAGAAAACCAGTTTTCTCTGATGGTTTAATATTTGGGAAGGAAGTCATCAGACTAAGAACAACAACACAGTATGCATTTCACAGCTTTCCCAGATTAAAATTCAATTATTGCTCTTTATTCTGAAATCCATTTTAAACTTTCATGAGATTAAAAATAAAAACAACTTTTTATTATGGAATAGCAAGGGCCAGACTCTGAGCCTATATAAAAAGTATTTTTATTATTTCCACTGTAGAATGCTCCTAAATGAACAAAAATCCTTTGCTGTAGCACGGCTCTTTTTTTTTTGGGGGGGGGGGCTTGTTTGAAGTTGACACCTTCAAGGACGTACTATGGATTAAGTGCTTTACACATACTTTCTGTTTACAACTCCACATTTTGCCTGTTTTACATGTACATACACACATGCACACTGAAAGCGCACACACACACACACACACACACACACACACACACACACACACACACACTGAGAGATCTTGTCGGATTACTGAGTCTCTCAGGCCTGTTTCCAGTCCCTAAATCACACAGATGAGAGGAGTCAAACAGTACAATCGTAATAACTATCATTTATTGAGTGCTTACTATCTTGGCAGGCATTCTCTATGCACTTTACATATAGAAACTCCTTTTGTTCTTGTAACAACCTGTGATTATCACCGTTTTACAGATAATGAAACTCAGGTATATACGGGAGAGTAACTTGACCAAGGCGGCATCATTAGCAAATTTTATTGGTGCCCATAAGTCAATCCCAACAATCCCTCAATTCTAAACCACTACAGTGAACTTCAAGGAGCTTATTCTTCAAAACAAAGCTTCCTAAACTAGCCAGGCCTAGGCTCTGCTTTCTAGAGGGTGCTGGGAAATAACTCAGCACCCCAGGCCCTAAATTTACCTTCTTTAACCAAACAGAAATGCCCTCACTATCACTGGAGGCTACTACCGCCCCCTTGGACCATTCCAGAGTCATGTCCCCTTGAGGGTTGAATACAGTCCTCCCTAAACGGGAGAAGTATCACCCAACTTGTTAAGTATTGCTTTAATATGCATATATTTTTTTGCTTTTTGGGTCACACCCGGCAATGCTCAGGCATTCCTCCGGGCTCTGCACTCAGAAATTACTCCGGGTGGTGCTCGGGGTACCATATGGGATGCTGGGAATAGAACCCGGGTCGGCCACGTGCAAGGCAAATGCCCTACCCGCTGTATTATTACTCCAATACCTGCTTTAATACTTTAACTGGTGAAACATAAACTTAGGAATATTAGAAAGAAACTTATTTTAATTTGGTAAGCACAGTATGAATTTGAAAGCACTTTTCTTTCTCTTGTTAAAAATCTAGCATTACTACAGAAAATGCAAAACACTTGCGTGAGAAATGTACATAATTTATCCATCCAATGCACCATGCACTGCTGTTGACACTGGAAACAAAAAGAACCATGAACAAAACACACTGAACGTGCTTATCTTCTTAAAGCTCATACTGTAGGAAACCACCTCTCAGCTCATTTGCAATTAGCCCCTCAAGAGAAATGAACTATTATTATTGTTTCTGGATTATGAAATCCCTAAAATAAGAAAATCCGTGAGAACTTGGTTTTATGTCTATAACTTTGTCTCGTGTGTGTGTTCCTACTCGTATGCATCTAGCCTTCAGAACTCTTTATGTATGTGGTTATGCATGTGTGCACACATCCAAGTGTTTTCTAGGGTTTGACATATGTAAGGCAGGTGCCCTATCACTGAGGCACATCCCTGGGCCCAGTGCGAATTTCCTGATTCACCAAGAATGCTGAGTTGTATTTAATAGAGTAAAAACATTCATTTTCTAGAATATTTGTACTTGGTTTGGGACCAGGGTAACAGTACAGTGAGTAAAGCATGCAGCTAACCAGGGTTGGTTCCTTGGCTCCCAGATGGTCTCCCAAGCACCACTGAAAGTGATTCTTGAGTGCAGCGCCAGGAATAACCCCTGAGCATCTCCAGGTATGACCCAACTCCCACTCCCCATCCCTGAAAAGAATTAATATTTGGTTAATTTTAAAAGTCAGTTATCAATTGCAATTATAGAATACCCAAGAATTTAACCATTAGTTTTAACTTTAAACACAAAAATATGTCTTTGTCTTCCTGGAGTTTCATATTATCTTTTTCACAGAAATCATGCCTATAATTAAGACACCGTCTAATACATCCAATTCTGGTTTACTTAAAATATGCTAGAACTTGTAGATACTTAGATTTCTTTATAGGTTCTTATAAGATACAGATTTCAATTATTTTCCAATTATTTATAGATATATTGCAAATACTTGGTAGTAATTTTTATGTCCATGAGTTGTTTTTCTAAAGAATAAATCTTAGTTTTGATAGAAATGAATGTCTCTTTTAAAACTCATACTTGATCCATTATACAATTTCACCAGATAACACAACTACAATCAAAAGTGCAATTGGCAACTACAAATCACCAGACGAAGCACGGCTCTGGGTCTGCACACACGGTCACTTGCTGGGTGCTGGGGTGCCACTGGTCTGGCCCACAGACTTAGTGGACAGAGCCGAGGAGGCAACCTGAATCCTGGACTTACAAAGCAAAGGGCATCTAGCAACCAGCGCAAAGGAGGGCAAGTAGAGAAAATAAGGATTTACACAAAGCGAAAGGCAAGGCAGGGGCTATTCTTTCATTCATGCATGGTTCTGAACACAGAGCGATTCCACATCATGCATGATTTTAGTTACTGGGGGATATAGCAATGAACAGAGCAAGAATCATTCCCCTGAACTTCCAAGAACGATATATTTTAAGGAGGAAGGGTTTGGGGGTGTGGGGAAAAGTAGAAGAAATATTTACTTTGTCAGCTAGTTACCAGAGTTATAAAGAAAAAGGCCACAGGTGTAGACTAAGTATAATGTGGGGGTGGGGGGGGGGTGGGGGGGGTTAGCGGAATAAATTCACACAGGTCGTCAAGAAAGTTTCTCTTAACAGTGACATCTGGGCAGAGAGCCTTCTTTCAGAACAGAATTCTAAAATTCTTTTGTTTGGGGGCCGTATCCAGCAGTGCTCAGGGTTCACTCCTGGTTCTGCACTCAGGGATCATTCCAGGTGGGGTGCCAGGGATAGAACTCAGGTCGGTTGCTTGCCAGGCAAGCGCCCCCTACCTTGCTGTACAATCGCTCTAGTCCAGAACTCTACAGTTCCTGATAGAAATTCTTTATTAAGTAATCATTAAATAAATTTATGAAAAGCTGTAAAATGGAGTGGCTAAAAGTAAATCCTCTGGTGTCGACTCTGGTTTGGAATCCTTGACTACCACATGTTAATTAACCTCTTTAGACCTGAGTTACTTCGATTTCTAAACTGCAGAAACAAAAACAATACTTTCATACGTTTGTTCAGAGTATGAAAGGCAGAGGACACGGAGGAATTACTATAACCTAATAAGGGTTCATTTAATAAATGTAAGATATTGTTAGCTGAATTTAATCGTGTGTGAAGAATTATTAAATAATCTAAACTGATGGTGAACACTGCTAGAGAAGAAAATTCGGGGAAAGCAACTCAGAAGAAAACTCAGCAAAGTATCTGCAGTTAAACTATTTTGATGGGCACAGGTTACCAAAAGTCTCCTGCATTATTTTTAGGAAGAAGATTTAAAAATATTTTTAAAAAGTAAACTTTCCCTGTGATAAATGACAAAGAACCTGCCTGAAGTGAATCAAGTAAGACATTAAACTGCATTTCACCAGTGAGTATAAGCAAGGGAATTTAAAGTGTCAATTATTCACCTTAGTAAGTCAAGGTAATTAAAACTACATTAGAAACAATTTATATTTCTCAAAATTTACCCTGTTCTTTAATAGAAGAATGACAGAAACTCCTTTCCCTCTCCCGTTTTATCCCCCCCCCCCTTTTTTTATTGATCACTTTGGGATACACAGTTACAAAGCTGTTCATGATTGGGTTTCAGTCATACAATATTCCAACATCCGTCTTTTCACCAGAGTACATTTCCCATCACCAGTGTCCCCAGTTTCCCTCTAGCCAACACTCCCCCTCTGCCCCCTCCCCCCAATACCCCTCCCTTGCCTCTATGGCAGGCAGTTTTCCTCTCTCTCTCTCTCTCTCTCTCTCTCAAGACAAAAACTCTTAAGCCATTTTCCCCCTTTGTTGAGGGAGAGAGGAATAAAGCAAAGCATTTCTTTAAGGAAAAAAAGAAAGTAGCAAAAACATTTTAACAAGTGCAGGGAGTTGGGGTCGAGAGGGAGAACCCTGTGAAGTTCTTAGTCATTTTGGAGTCATTACTATATGCCATTCTCCTGCACGTTAGGAACTTCCTCATGCCTTCTCTCCCACTGATGTGACCCTTTTAGAGCAAGAAAAATACCAAAAGTGCAAGGGTATTCCAGAAAAGGTAACAAAAATTTGTTCTCCTCAGAAGTCATTCTCTTTGTGGAGGCGTCAGAGACGTCACTAAGGAAAACGGAGGGTTGCCTGGGGCTTAGCTCTCGCACTCCATGCAGGCTACACAGAGCTCAAAGGACACTTGTTTCTCCTGCCTCTCGGCCACACGGGGTCCTGGGCATTCTGCAGCCAGCGGAGCCCACAATCTGCCACTCACTCATGCCAGTCTGGCTTTCTGCTCTCTCTTAAGCTACTTCTATTAAGTCCTAATCACTTCAAACTCCCCCACCCCACCCCCTCCATCTCTCTTTTTTACGTCATTCTTTAGTCAAATAGGAAAACAAAGCCGAGGCAAAATGTTTAAGTGTGATCCAGGGATAAAGCAGAGGGCCCAAATTAGATGCCTGGGTTTAGGAACAGACAGGGCACATCACTTGAACCCCCTTTCCAGTTCAACTTATGCTTCCATCCTAGGTATAACCGGTATAAAGTTGGCTGTTTTTCTGAGGGTTTGCTTTGGGGCCACACCCGGTGGTGCTCAGGGCTTACTCTTGGCTCTGCACCCCTGGCAGGCTCGGGGGCGGGCGGTGGGGGGGGGGGGGGGACCACATGCGGTGCAGGGAATAAAACCTGGGTCAGCTGTGTGCAAAGCATGCGTCCTATCCGATGTACTACCTCTCCACCCCCTGCAATATTCTTTTATTCTTTTTTGTGCTCTTCCTCGGTTTTCTACTCTTCTAAAATGAGCAAGCAAGAAAAATTTGCTTTGATGAACAGATCTCAGATTCCAACCCCCCCCCCCCCCCCAAACACATAGGTACCATGCAAATTCTTAAAACCTTCTTTCTGGCTAATCACTAAAATAAATGCAAATAATATTTTTTAAGAGGCAATGATGGCCATTAAAAACAGAAAAAAGCAGCTCAGGAACAACACTTTCTTCCTTTCCCTAAACTCCAACTAAAAAATAAGCCAAATGATGTATTTTATTAGCAATAACGTTTGCAATATCATCCTCCAAGTATGAGAATGATGCACTAAGAATCACTGTAATTCAGAAAGTTATTCACTGGCCAGAGAGACGGCATAGTGGGCAGGGCGCCTGCCTTGCATGCACCCGACCTACGTTCATTCCCTGGTACCACCTATGGTCGCCAAGCAGAATCAGGAGGGATCCCTAAGCATAAAGTCAGAAGCAAGTGCTGAGCTCTGCCAGGCGCGCTCCAGAGACTACACTAAACCAAAGCAACAGAGAGTTATTTACAAGAATTCGTTATTTGAAAAGAACGTACAAATTATCTTGGCAACTGAAATGAAGCCAAAGACTCTTTCAAATGTTGGGTTTGGGTATTCATCGATACTGTACTTGATGAGAAAGTTAGATTTCAGCTTAAAGGCCAAAAAGAGCTTTCACGGGGAGTGCCATTATAATGTTGCTATGGCGACACAAAGGAGCCCCATTCTCTGACCGGAGAGTCAGGGCTGCAAATGGCAGGCTTCCTTCTCCTCTTCAGCTCTGGGGGAAGAGATGCACTTTGCGAAACTGCAAACATAACTGAACTCAATACTGAGCACTTTTAATTACCCTTCTGAGAGTTCATACAAATGTAAACACAAATGGGTTGAAACGCATGAAAAATAATAGGATAAGTATTCTAGAAGAGAACTGGAAAGGTTAAAGCTCAGACTTAACGAATGTGCTGTTCTCAACCTTTTTATTTTTATATATTATTATTATTATTATTATTATTATTTGCTTTTTGGGTCACACCCGGCAATGCACGGGGGTTACTCCTGACTCCACTCAGGAATTACTCCTGGCGGTGCTCAGGGGACCATATGGGATGCTGGGAATCGAACTCAGGTCGGCCGTGTACAAGGCAAATGCCCTACCCTCTGTGCTATCGCTCCAGCCCCCATCTCAACCTTTTTAAAAAATGGGGCCAAAGTGATAGAGCAAGAGGCTGGAGCATATGTTCTGCACGCAGGAGGTCCGACTCTGATCCCCAACCCACAAGGACCCCTGAACAGTGGAAGGAACAAACAACCCCGAACACAACTGAAAGGAGCCCCTGAGCATAGCCAGGTGGGCTCCCTAACCTCCAGAAATAACCTAAAAACTTTTTTCAGTTTGAAAAAAATATTTAAACAAAAGAAAAAAAAGATGCTTACACCGAAGAAAATTGTTTTGTAAAACCCCTACCAATGGCTGAGGGTCTGTAAGCTAGCTACACTTCATTTAACAGTAACTGAGAAGTAATGTAAGTAAAATGAAAATGCAAAGAAATTAAGATAATTGCATGTCACCTCAGAGACTACAAGAGACATCTAAACATATTTCTTCTTCTGGTATCTAAATGGGGGGAATAATACTTCATTACACTGAAACTCAAACCCTAGGTCCTAAAATAATGATGACAAAACTGTTAGTTTAGAATGATGATGACAAAACTAAGCTAGCTTTCAGAAATATCACCATACATCCTGCATGCATTCAGAGCACAGGCATTAATTCCCTTAGTTTGGTGTTTTCTTTTAAGTCAATGTTTCAAAACCTAGAGCAGTGATTATTACTTAGGGCAAAAATACAGTTAGGCACTGACAATTAAGTTTTATATAAGGTTAGAAGTTCCTAATTAATACAGGTTTCTTTCTTATATTAAATATATAACCTAAATTATAGGGTTTTAATTCAAAATCTACTTGCACTTCTTTCCTTCTGATGTTGAACAGTACTGCTAATTACCGAGTAGCTAAAGTACTGTGCTTTATGGACTCTCAATACAACCACTGAAGAAGAAACAGGATTTAATCTCAAGGACTGAAAAGAAGATAGAAGAACCAAGTATAGAATTAACTAATCTCAAATACAGTTTTGTTTTGTTTTTTTCTTTTTGGGTCACACTCGGCAATGCAGATGCATAGGGGTTACTCTTGGTTCATGCACTCAGGAATAACTCCTAGCTATGCTCGGGGAACCATATGGGATGCCGGGAATCGAACCCGGGTCAGCCGCATGCAAGGCAAACGCCCTACCTGCTGTGCTATCACTCCAGCCCCTCAAATACAGTTTTGCTTTTTTTCCATATATACTATATGAAGAAAAAGACAAAGTACTTGTCCTTTTTGTATACACTATAGAGGGAAAAGTTTACTTGTTGTAGGGTGCGTCAGCAAAGGTCTCAAGAATACCTGGGTGAAGTTTTAAGAATGGGGGCCACTTTTGTTTGTTTGGGGGCCAAACCCTGTGATGCTCGGGGCTTATTCCTGGCTCTGCACTCAAGAGTTACTCCTGGCAGTGCTCAGGGAACCGTATGAAATGTCGGGGCTAGAGCTGGGCCAAGGCACGTGCCTGACCCACTGAAATACCACCCTGGCCCCATGAGCACTGCTTTTCAGGGTGCAGGCTGGGTAATCCGAACAACTGTTAGTAACTGTTTTCTTGTCTGTGGAAGGAGGAAAGGAAGACACTGCACACTTATGCATTCAATATTCAGCACTTACTTCACAGAGTCAGACTATAGAAAACTTTAAGTGCTAGCATGAGTAGCAGTTAATGTGAATTTAATAAATGTTCAGTAGAATGAAAAAGTTGTGAAGCAGAGGTGGGAAAATCAGTTTACGCTACAAAGCATGGTAGTGGGATAAATGACACACTGTCGGATATAGGGAGGAGAGGGGAAAGAACTGCTTCTAAGATACTGCAAAGGCCACATATCAATGGTTACATTTAAAAGAAATATCCAGAGTAAGTAAACTCAGAAACAGAAAGCAGATTAGTAGCTGCTAAGGACTAAGTCAGGAAAGGAAGCCGGGAGTGACCACTAATAAATACAGGGTTTCCTTTCAGGTTCAAGGAATGTTCTGAAGCTAGATAGACATGTGAGCTAAATAAGTTGTGAATACACTAAAAATTCCCAAATTCTACACTGTTGAAGTGTATAAAAATAGAGAATTTCACGTTATGTACATTTCAGCTCAATGAAATGGTTATTAAACAACAAAACCCAGAAAACAGCAAGTCTCATAAGCTATGAAGCCTGATGGTGATAAATGAGCAAAAACTGTGGAATAGAGAAATTGATGGTTTGTGAATATTTAGAAAATACACTGGAAATCGCCATGAACATTGCTATGACTGTTCCTGGACGTCTCTCCAATTCATCCCAAATGAATGTCATTATTCTTGCTACAGAGATTAGAGGATAAATGTTTATTTTGTTCTCTTTGCCTAGATAAAGTAATAGAGGGGTGGCAGAGATGGCTCAAAGGACTACAGCGTGCGCTGTAACTTGTGGGAGGCCTGGGATGGTCCCCCAAGCACCGGACAGCAGGGAGTAGCCCCGGAGCACTGCTGGGTGGGGCCAAGACAAAAACAAAAGTATGGGAGAAAACTGATAAAATACAAGATACTAAAACCTTTTTTTTCTTTTTTTTTTTCTTTTTGGGTCACACCCAGCAATGCTCAGGGGTCACTCCTGGCTTTGCATTCAGGAATCACTCCTGGCAGTGCTCGGGGGACCATATGGGATGCTGGGAATCGAACCTGGGTCAGCTGCGTGCAAGGCAAATGCCCTACTCACTGTGTTATTGCTCCATCCCCCAAGATACCAAAACTTTAAAAAGCACATATTCCTACCACTTAGATAATTACTAACACAAAAATCTTCCGTGTAGTTGTTGCAAAATATTATCTGCATATATAATTAAGCATAAACTATATATAAGTTCAGATTCTTCTTTTTCTTAATGTTATTCGCTACAATTTTTCCATGACATTAATGTCTTTATAAATAATTTTTACTGCAATTCCCTCATGTGAAGATATCACAATATATTTAAATCTTTCCTATAATCATTTAGGTTGTTTCTAATTTTTACTACTATAAATAACACCAATGAATATCCTTTCTTGTAAATGTCGACCCACATCTGATTATTAACAATAACCAATAAGTTTCAGCACAACAGTCTTAGGCAAGTACTTTACATCAAATGGTCGGGTCATATTTAAGTCTATTTATATGTCCTCAGGTTGTTTTCAAACAAGCAAACAAACACCATTAGGGGGTGGAGAGACAAAAAAGAGGTTAAGTGCTTGCCTCGAATGTGGGTGACCCTGGCTCCATCCCCAACACTACATGTAAAGTCCCCCAAACACCTCCAAAAGTGAATCCGAAGCACACAGTCAGGAGTAATCCCTAAGCACCAATCTCCCACTGTCCCCACAGAAGGGACCATTAATTTACAACCATCTCAGCAGGCGAGATAAGGGCCCATCTCAATAGAAATCACAATTGCTGGGTATTATGATTTTAAAAATACTGATTTAAAGATTATGGCATGGCATTATTTTATAATTGAAACTGATTATTCATAACTGAGTATCTCCAAAATGCTTAGAGGTGCTTCATCCTTATTCTGACAGAAGAATACACACAGCTACAGGGAGCTCGGCTGCCGTGGAGGAAGCTGGGGGCAGGCGTGCGTGCTCTGCATGCGGGAGGCCCCGGGTGCAATTTCCACCATGGCCTGGTCTCCTGAGCGCCACCTGCAAGCACAGGCATGGACAGCTACCCCCAAATCACTGGGTATGGCTCAAAATAGAAGCAAAAACTAGTGTGGAGATGAAAGCCAAATAAGGATCCCACTTAATGGCTTCCAACTTTGCACTTAATGAATCACTCCAAGAATTTAAATACACGCATACTTGGACACGCAGGACGCACGTGTGCATGTGTTCCTGTTTCCGTATAAAACCAGTAAGTCAGGAGTGACGGGCTGAAGTCTGATGGGGGAAAAAAAATGGAGCAACATTTACAACTACTATGCTGGGACATAGCATGAGACTGGGGAATTGGCCAAGAGTGATGGAATGACATTCTTGCTGATAATTAACAGATTCTTACAAAGAGAAGTTTCTTCCTTATCCTTTAGACTCTTTTAATCAATGGCTTTGGGGGAAAGGGGCTGCTTATCAGAGAGGCGAGGACATAAATTATAGCTATCAATTTTAATAATAACTTCTTTTGAAAATCTTAACATTAGTGGTTCAGAACAAGGTGCCGGAACCAATATGATAACACTGTTTATTCTGCATCTCTGTATTATGAAAGTAGTCGAAACACCTATAAAAAACACAGTAAGGGAAAGAAAAGAAAAATTCTCACAATCTCGTATATTCCATATTCATATTTGGGCAATGATGACGTTCTCTCACATTTGGTTATCACTCATAATTATTCCGTGCTCTGCTTCTCCCCTAAAATAACCTTAGATAATTTTATTCTGTCTTCTTGTCCTTCATGTGTAGTCAAAACCTGCTCTGGCCCCTGTGTCAGTGAGCACAATGAACCTTTGTGGGGCCCGTGACAGGTGATCCCCATGGTCCCTCCAAGAGCAGTAGCCAGTGGCTTTTCAAAACACAGGCTAGATGGGAGGCCAGAAGCCCACAAGCTTCCCAAACACTCTTGGCGCCCACTTTACACCAAGGACAAAGTTGTACTCAAAGACGCTCTGCTCCTCTGAAACCCATGCCACCCAACACCTTCTTACCCAAGTTACCCTGAGATTTCAAAGTCTACACGGATGAGCTAATACCACACCCTCAAAGGTCTGTCAAGTCCAACGAAGTCCATCTGTCACGACAGCCTCTGCTTCTGTCAGAGCCTGAATGAGACTCGTGGCAGACTGCCAAGTATTACCCAGAATGAGTCCCACTGAACTGCATGGTGCTTCAAACTCCTCGCTTACTTGCTAGCTCACAAGTTTTTAATGGCTGTCTCCAGTGTGTCCAGAACTCCAGTTCTTGGCCCTTTTGCTCATCTGATTTTTTTCCAGACCCAGCAAGATCCACTTCCAGCCCTCCAGTGCCCACCTAGTTCTCGGGCACACATCTCTCACAAACTGCTTCCACAAAATTTAATCCCAAGACTTTTCCATCCCTGGAAGGGGAGACTGAGCAGCAACAGGGAAAAATCATACAATTAAGGAAAATGACTCCGGACATTTCCTTTTTCTTTTCTCTTCTTTCCTTTTTTTTTTTTTTTTTTTGGCTTTTTGGGTCACACTCATCAATGCACAGGGGTTCCTCCTGGCTCTGCACTCAGGAATTACTCCTGGTGGTGCCTAGGGGACCATATGGGATGCTGGGAATCGAATCTGGGTTGGCCGCATGCAAGGCAAACGCCCTATCTGTTGTACTGTCACTCCAGCCCCAACTCCAGACACTTCCAAGTTCCAAACTAACCTTAGGCCCACAGCCTTGCCTGCCAATCATTTTCACTTGCTCTTGTGTCAGCTCCTTTTCGTGTTTACCCCGATTGCAGATTTTACCACTTCAGCAAATGGTGAAAGAACTTCATTGAACTCAATTTCCCTTCCTCCTTCTCCTATCTCTGAGGATGAACAATCCACTCTCTTGTTAACAAACATTTTCCATCCCATTCCCTATCCACTCCCCAAGTTCACTTGTCCTTGGCAAAATCTCAACCCCTTCCTCTGTAAGCCAATGCAGGTCTTTCCCATCCCGGGGGAAAAGGGGGGAAAAAATAAGAAAAGCACCTCCTGCATCTGTTCACCCTGTGGAGCTAATAATCTAACTTTCCTTCCCATCAAGACCTCTCCAATAACCACCAGTCCCTTACCCGGAAACACTGGGGAAGGCACAGAACTCAGAATTCGGATTGATAAATTTTAATTTTAGAAAGAGAATACATGGCACATACCATATTTTATAACATCCCACAGGGGCCCGTGGAAGCACTGTGTAATCAAATTCAGTATTATTTCTGTGAAATGTATGAATATTCACACTAAGTGGGACAAATGAAGATTATAAATCATCTCACATCCATTCAGGTCAGGTTTTATTTGCCAAATGAGTAATGAAAACCTTTCCATTTTCAGAGATTGTTGAATTCTGGGATTCAAATAAGGGAATATAGGCCAGCAGCGTATTCTTATTCCTCCGCATTTGCTCCACAATCTGAAACAATCACATTTCTCCCTTACTCCACTGAATGTGCCCTCCCATGACACCCAAGTGCCAAATGTACAGAAGTTTTGGCACCCCATATGTTATGTTACCAAGGCTATGCGTTTTGTTTGTCACTTCTAACTGCCAGCGATTCCTCTCCGCATCTCTCAATTCCAAGGCTTTCATGATACAGCATTCTGTACCGTAGCCTCTACACTCCTCTCATACTACTTCGTCTTTTCCCATCTCTTTTACAGGATCTTCTTGTTTAGAGCTACTCAGGCATCCATTGTCCTCCAATCCTCTCCGCCTCAGTCATCTGCTTTAGAAAAAGAATTTTTTTGAGGGTTGGAAAGATTAAGTAGAAAGTTAGTTAAAGAGCTTGTTTTGCATGCAGCCAATCCAGGTTTCCTGGTCTCACATATGTCAGTTCCCCTAGCACTGCCAGGAGTCACCCCTGAACACCACCAATGACCGAAGAACAAACCAAAAAAGGTAAGAAAGAAAAAGAAAAAACACGGACATTAAGGCATCTGACACAAGCCATGAAATCTACTTTTAACATACACTTTTTAGTCATTTTAGTGAAATCAAAGAGTTGCGCAACCAATATCATATAGAATTATATAACATTTTATCACCGGAAAAGGAAGTCCCAGACCCGTGAGCAATTATATCTCATGTGCTTCTCTTTCCAGGTGCCAGCAGCCACTATACCTCATTCTACGGCCATGCCTAATCTGGACATCCCATAGAATGGGCAAGCGCCTTAACCCATGTACTACTTCTCTGGCCCACATTTCATATAAATGGAACCATATGATGTGCTGGTCTTCTGCTTCTCACTTATTTCAGTCAGCATAATAATTTTATGATTCAGCAATTTTCTAGCATGTACCAGTACTTCATGCCTATTTATGACCAACTACCCCAACGTGTAGAAACACCACATTTTATTTATTTACTCATTAGCTGATGGACATTTGGGGTTGTTTCTGCTTCTTGACAATGAGAAACAACGCTGGCCAAGGATGTCAGCGTGCATATTTTCACAGAGGTATGTTTTCGGTTCTCTCAGGTAAGCCTCGGAATGAGACCAGGGAGTCATATGGTAACTCTATGTTTAACTTTTCTGAAGAACTGCCAAGCTGCTTTCCAAAGCAGATACACCATTATTATGTTCCTGCCAGCAATGCAGGATGGTTCAATTTTCTCCACATCCTTATTAATAATGGTTGACACCCCTTTTTAAATTAAAATTCAAAATGTTTTCCAAATGTTTTCATTTTTTTTTAAAGTATAGCCAACTTGGGGCCTAAGGAATAGTACAGCGGGTAGGGTGCTTGCCCTACACGTGACTGACCTGGGTTCTATGCTTGATATTCTATATGGTCCCCTGAGCACTGCCAGGAGAATTCCTGAGGACAGAGCTGAAAGTAACCTCTGAACACCCATGAATGTGCCCCCAAGACCAAATAAAATGGTATAATCACCACAGGCTATGAAATGGTACATCACTGTTGGTTTGATCTGCCTTTTCCTAATAATTAACGATGCTGGGCACCTTTTCATGTGTTTATTTAGCCAATTTCTTTCTTCTCTGGAGAGCAGTCTCCTCAAATCTCTGACTGACTTTTAACTCATAATTCCATTTCTAGTAATAAACAAACAATAAAACCCCAACAATACAAAACAAATAAAAACCAAAAGCAAGGACTTCAACAGATATATTTAATACACCACAGTCAGGCAGTATTATCCATGATGTCAAAGGGAAGAAAATCTCAATGTAAAGCAACAGATCCTTGACAACAGAATGTCAACCTGATTGTTAATCCATAGATGAATGAATTTAGATAATGTGTATGATCATACAATATACTGAAATACTGAAAGAAATATATGATATAATGGATATTTGGTACAACATGGATGCACCTTGAAAACTTAAGCTAAGTGAAAGTAGTCCAAACACAAAAGGCTCCATATTATACCGAGAAGTACCAACTTCAGATTGAAAACGTACAGTAGAGACTACCAAGGGCTGGGGAGAAAAGGGAATGAGGAGTTGTTTAATGGAAACCTCTTTGGTTGGGGAAAATTTTTAAACGTTCTGGAAATGGGTATTATGAAATGTATTTAATGTTACTGAATTATACACCTGAAATAGTTAAAATGGTCAAATATTTTTTTGAAATGGTCAATTTTATGTTATGTATTTCACTAAGATTTAAAATAACATTTAAAAGCTTCCATCTGATAATCTAGCTGGTTGTTAGCTCACAAAACTGAATGCATCCACTCCTTCACCTGAACTTTCTAAGAGACTTCCTGATGTCTAGATAATTTCCCTGCTTCAAATTTCGAGCAGACTCTGTTCCCTCCAGAAGAAGTGTTGATGCTGCCTTCGTGGACTCAGAAGGTGAGTTACGAACTAGCAGTTGCTTAATCTCTCCACGTCCACTTCTTACTATTCTTTCTACCTGGTAATACAAACTTCACATGCTCCTTACCTATTGCATATTCTTTACCGCCTTTTTTCTGCTGGTTGCACATGCAATAAACTGTGTCTTCTTGTTTGGGCTAAGTCCTGACCTATTCAGATGGACATTTTCTCAAGATGAAATTCTTTTCTTATTCTTGACTGTGGGCTGGAGCGATAGCACAGCGGGTAGGGCGTTCGCCTTACAAGCGGCCAATATGGCCAACCCGAGTTCAATTCCTCCGCCCCTCTCGGAGAGCCCGGCAAGCTACCGAGAGTATTCGATATGCCAGACACAGTAACAACAAAGTCTCCAATGGAGATGTTACTGGGCCCGCTCGAGCAAATCGATTCTTGACTGTATTTTAAAAATATTTTGTAACTCCATCTAAACCAAACACACAGGAATTATGTCTCTTTTAGGGAGGAAGGGTGCTACCTTGGTGATTGTCAGCTGAATGTGAGGGTCTCAGGATGCAATGACACTGAAGCCTGCAGTGCTGGGGGTTAGCCTGGAGACCCTGGCAGTGCTCAGGGAGCTGCAGGGCTTCATCTAGTGATGCTCAGGGAACCATGCACTGCCAGATGTTTGCCTGGGGATGGCTGCATGCAAGGGATGTATCATAACACCTCTCCGACCTTCATTTATGTTCTTTTCCTTACTAAAGTTAAAGCAACTCAAGGGGCGAGTGTGTTTCCTATTTTACATTGTTTTACAAACTGCTGTAGAGTGTGGAGCTATTGCACCACAACAGGTAACACCACTGAACATTTACTCTGCTATGCCTGAATTATTACCTGCAGTACTTAATTCGATCCCCATAAAAATCTCTTTAAGTCATCATTGTTATAATCCCCTCAAGCATCCCCCAAATGGAATTAACACGTTCCGGGTGAAGCACAGCCAACAGGTGGCCGGCGCCCGAAGGCGCCCGCCTGCCCTCTCCCGTGGCACTGCCTCTTCCCCTGGTCCCGCGTTTCTCCCCCTCTCTGCGGGAAGGGATCGCCTTCCAGTAGTTTTCCTCTCATTTCTTTAAAGCTCTCATTTTAACAGTTTTTTAAAAAGTTTTAGCATGTTACTAAAGTTGTCATAATCAGCGCGATAACAAGCCACAAAGACAAATGTAGATGCCCGTAATGAGACGGGGAATGAAAGGAACTGCATCAAGTTCTGAACAGAGAACATCAAGATGAAGGTCACTTAGGTGAAAAGCAGAGGGGATTTTAGTTGACTGTCAGTTTAATATGAATAACCAAATGACTTACTTCTAGGGGGATAAAAGTGCTCAGAAGATTGCAAGAACAAAAGCAAAATGAAAAATCTGCACTCAAATGATAATAATACTAAAAAAAAACCCCAAACATGGATTTTATGTTGTTCCTGAAGACAGAAATAACAGGAGGAAAGGGAATTTAGTCAATGAATGGAAATGAATCAATTATTTAAATGTGTGTGGTGAGGGGCATGGGGGACAGAGACTACTTGTGACTACTTGTATTAACAGAGAAGAGGGAATATAAATCAATGTTTATCCTGCCTTGGGTAGGAGATTTAGTCCCAGAGTTATCACCTGCCTCATACGTGACCAACCTTGCGGCCAACCTGGATTCAATTCCCCCACACTTTTGAGCACTGACCCAGGAAGAACTCATGAGCACTGTTGGGTATGGATGACCTCCCCCACAAAGTGGCAAAAAAAGAACACTTATTTTGCCTTAATATCTAAACAAAATAGAAATAATCAAAAAGAAAAGTATCTTAGGTGTCTGGTAATTATTAATTGCTGGGACAATCCTAGGTGCTGCACTGTCTGCTTCCCGCCCTTGAAGCTGGCTGTACTCTCTCTCTAGTCGGGTTCTAGAGATCTTCAGCTGTAGAACCTTGACATGAACAGCTAGCTACACGACACCAGGATGATTCTACAGAGTGGGAATTACCCCCCCCCCCCCCCAACTAGCTCCTGACCTCCTAATGTGAAGTGAATGTCCAAGAGAGAAACTCAAAGCCGATGACTTAAAACGCTATGATAGAAACAAATAAAATTTTGTTCTATTCTCTCAGCATCACCAAGGAAGTATGATTTCTCCCCTTCTCAGAATTTCCTTTTGAGTTGTCAAGTCTCTATGATAAACTTTGTTCATATCCAGCCCTCAGTCTTGTCCAACAACATCTATGACCTTATTATAGCCAAAATAAATCTAGTGTATTAATCACCCAAATAGCAAAATTATACTCATCTTACATGGTTCAAACATTTAGGATGCTACTAGCTTCCCACACGCCAAGTGTACCCCTATTTCTCTGTAGTCTTGCAGATCTTCTGTACAATGAAACACAATTTTTGTGTTTGCCAATAATTGGGATGGATTTTTTCTCTTTTTTTGCCATGCTGTACTCACATTAACCATTTTGTATAAGAGGCACCATTTCAATTACATCTCTTATTTTGTTTCTTCCCTTAGGTAGTCTGGGGGGCCTTGATAACAATTACAACCAAGTATATTAGAAAATTTAGTTCCAAAATCTAATCGCAATATATTGGAAAATTTTGTTCCAAAATCTAATCGCAACTCTCCTGAAGTAGTATGAGAGTTGAACATCGGCTGCAGGTGATGCTCACAAACCAGGATGAACAAAAGAGGATTCGAGAGTGGTTCATTACGGGAACCCTATTACAAGTGGTATCTATATCCCCGACAGAGATAGCTATATATACCCCAACAACAGTTAACTTTGATAAACATTTATCCTGCCTTACTATCTAAATGAGAGACTAGATTCTACAAACAACCAAGGAGAAAAGGCAGGAAATTTCTATGTCTTCTGATTTTATTTTTTTTTGGAACGGGGTGGGGGTTGGGGGATGCTTTCTCCTGCTTCCTACTGGAGAAACTCGGAGGATTGGAGTGAGCCCAGGTTGGCGTGTCCAAGCACCCTGCCTGCTGTACTATTTCCCTGGCCCAGCCTTCTAACTTTAGATATGAAGAAACACAAGACTGAGAACCCCACAGGTCTTCATGGTGAATGTCACACGGCACCAGATTCTATACCGCTCCATCCTATATAAACATCCCCCTGTCCCTCCTCTCAGGGCCACCCAGAGGCGGTGCGGGGGAGGCGACAACACAGCCTCTCACAGAGAAGAAGACACTTTAGCCATACCACAAGACACTGTTCCCTGAGCACTTGGTGCAGGTTCCACATCTACAGGATGCCCAGGGTCAGTGAGAGTGAACCAAAGGTTGGCATAAAGGTTCTAACTAGACAAATATGCAGGCAACAGTTTGAGCCTCACAGACTTTCAATATATGTAGAATATCTGAAGAAAGAGTTGTACAGCAGACAGAGAAGTAACAATGACACAGAGAAAGAAGCCACATGGCAATGAAGGCACAAGGGAGCAACAAATGAGCCAAAGTTACAAAGCAGGAAAAAAGAATGTACTGAAAAGGTCCGTGAGTTGGTCAAACAGAAGCAGCTGAAGCAGAGCATGTTTTGTCACCATAGTCAACAAATTATTCTCAATCTTTCCTTAGGAAAAAAAATCCTATCACTTGTTAGCTTTTTCCAGATTCACAGACTAACAGGTGTGAGGTGGTGGGAAGGTGGGGGACACCCACGGCCCATGAGTTATTAGAGTATCCCTCCCGGTCACAGGTTAAGTATAGTTTAAGTCCCCAACCTGGTGATAGTCACTGAACTTTGCGATTATAAGGGGGTGAATCGAAAGTCAGATAAAGCCTAGTTTTTCTCTCTCGCTTTCACCATTTGAGCTATGCAATCTTAGGAAATTTATTTAACCTTTCTAAGTCGAGGCATGTGTTACATTATAATGCACATACATGTGTATGTAAACTCCAGGCTATTAAGTCTGTATGAAAATTAACTGTATAAATGTACATAATCCAAAAGCAGTTGCCCTCATAAAAACAGTCACTCTTCTCTGACATACTTTAATTATTTTAGGCACTCCATAAAAAAGAAGGCAATACTCTGCCTTATTTCATTTCAGCTCTTACACTGTAAAACAAGTATAATTCTGTGGCTTATCTATGGTCACATTTTCCACCTTTTTTTGTGTTTTGTTAAAGACTTCTCTACCTCATAATGGCTTCAACAAGTATGGGATGGACTTGCTATCTGCGCTTACAAGAACCTGTGAGGCGCCTTAGGGAGAAAATCCATTTGTTAGATGAGATTCATTCAAGAATAAAAGATAGAATTTAATGTTAATGAATCAACAATACCCATTAAGAAAGAAAGGCATGCTTAAAATAAAATATTAAATCAATTAATGAAAATGTTATGACGAGACGCTTGCAGGAACTTAACTCTGAAACTCCCCTAGAAGTAGTGACTTAGTATTTGCTAAGTTAGTACGACCAATGACTTTAGAAACCACGAGTCCCAGGGCAGAGACACAGCACAGTGGGTATAGAGTTTGCCTTGCATGAAGCTAATCCTGGTTTGATCCCCAACACTACACATGGACTCCTGAGCATTGCTAAAAGTGACCCCTACGCATTGCTGGGTGTGGCCTCAAATCAAATAAATGAAAAGAGAACATAAGTCCTGCAAATTCTGAGAATCAGCTGTACCTCTTTAAAGGCACACGTCAGCACAGGTTTAACTATTTGGAGCATGAATTTGGAAGGGCAGAGCCTGATCATGAAATGGTCCTTTAAGTCCTACCAAGGTACACGGACTTCAAATTGCTTCTGACGTGCAGTTACTAATGAGACTACATGCGGGCCCAGGAAGAGTCCCTTACCCGCTGCTGCTCACTGTAGCCACCATATCTGGAATAGATACGCACCACCTACGGGACAGACAATGCCGCATTGTCTGCCACTAATCATCCAGTGGCCAAAACAAATCAAAAGAAACAAGGAAAACTAAATAGTAATACATTTAAACATGTCAGAGTCAAGATACCACTTCCACGTGTAATCAAAACAATGAAAACCATTAACGAGATCCCCTATGTTTTTATGGGGGCTCTGCGACAAAATCTCAGTGAATTCTGCACTGGATTCACAGCAGGCGCATGTCAGTTATGCAAAAGCCCCTTGGGTGAGTGGTACCATGCTGACTCTGTAAGAACTACAGAATCTTGTGTATGCTGTATACCAAGTACCTGTGAACAGCGTTGATCTCTTAAAACTAAGCTCAACCTTCACTGTCTCTGCCAAGAGTCCAATCAGAAATGGTTCTTCTTGCCCTCTATGATGTACCTGGAAAAATCTAAGACCTTTCTGGACATGTTACTTTATGTCCTTGTCTCTTCTGCTCATCTGTCCGACAGGCATGAAAAGCACAGACACTGTTATAGAGTCTATTGAATTGTGTGAGGTCCTTGACCAGTGCCTGGCATACAGTAAGTTCTACACAGAGGCAAGCTTTATGGTTAACAAAAACCTCCCTCGTTATTTAGCTGTAATTTTTCTCATAAAAAAATTAAAACAAGTTCAAAATAACAACAACTACTAATAGTTGACTGCCAGCAGCTGACCCAGACTAGATCCTCTGTACCACACATGTTCTGATCACTGCCAGGTGTGCCCCCAAGCAAACATCCATAATCAGTAATAACCAATAGTATTTTTTTAAATGTATTTATTGAATCACTGTGGGAAAAGTTACAACGCTTTCAGTTTTAGGTCTTGGTCATGCAAATATCAAACACATTTCCCTTTACCAATACTTATTTTTCACCACGAAGAACCCCAATAACCCCTCCTTCTCCCAACCCTCCCAATGCCTGTGAGGCAGATGAACTCTAGTCAACACTCTATCTATTTTGATTAGATTCAACCAATAGTATTTTTAAATTAAGGTGGGGGGAAGGCACAGTTTCCAGGACTTAGGGCTTACTCTTAGTTTGGTGCTCAGAGGTCACTCCTGGCAGTGCTCAGGGTACAATATGGGGTTCCACGATTCACACCTGGGTCAGTTATGTGCAAGTCTAGCACCCTACCCTGTATTAAGCCTCCATCTCCCAAGTATTTTTTTAGTTTATTTTTTTGTTCTTAAGCCACATCTCACCAGTGCTCAGTGTTTACTCCTGATTCTGTGCTCAGAGATCACTCCTAGAAAAGCTTAAGGGACCATATGTGCTGTCAGGGATTGAACCCAGGGCAGCAATGTGTGAGGCAAGCACCTTACCCTCTGTACTATTTCTCAGGCCCCCTGTAACTTATTTTTAAAGATAAGAAAATTACTAATTTTTAAATTATATTACTGGTCGATATAACAATACAAACTATGTCTTTGCATATTAATCATGAGTTTTGTGGATTGTCTCATTACAACAAAAATCCACAGCAGACAATGTCAAGTTCTAATTCTTCAACATTGAGAGCTGCAACACTTGTGAAAGAAATAGGTAAGTCAACTGATTTGAAATTTTGCTCAGTGATCCGTCTTTTTTTCGGAGTGATCTATTTTAGAGCAAACCTGGTAGAGGTGGCCTGGAACAATTTGCTAACCACTGCTCAGATGTTTTCACTGCACTGATTTTATATCTTCTTGGTTTCCGAAGAATTAAACTGCATCTAAGATATACTCCAGTGTCTTAATCCTGCCTAATCTTCCCAGACTTTTATTTATGGGGGGGTGGGGGGAGGGAGGGGTAGCAGAGTGGGAGAGAACAACAAAAATAAAACCAAAGAAACTTCTCTGAAGATTTTCACTACCTTACAACACTAAGACTGCCTTGAACTCCATTTTTTTTACTCTACTATCTTTCCTACAAATTAAAAATTGCTCCAAGAAGCAAACCCCCTCAGTCTGACAAGATCAGACCTGATTATAATATTTGTGGTTAATTATTGTGGTTTGAATTCTGAAGTGTAGCAGGATTTGCAAGCTAGTCATCTGGCTTGTTTAGACACTACCCTGACGTCAAAAGTTCTCTTTTAATTCTAATAATAAGATTGGGGTTCTCTCACAACCTCACCTCCAGAAGTAAAGGTTTTTTTTTTTATTATTATAGTACCGCATGTTAATTATTTAATGCAAGTGCTTTACAACTGAAAAAAAAGCTGATATCTGACATTCTAGGACAAAAATACCAGGATCAGTAACAAGAACTATAGAAAACTGCAAGTGAAATGAACTGATTTCTATTATGCTAGAAAGGAATTATGAAGTGGCACAGATGGAGACCAGTTAAGACTACCATTCAAACTATTTGTGTAAAAAAATTATTCACAAAGTCATGAGGTACAATGAACTGTCTGATAGGTAAGTCTTAAAAAAACTCTTTTTGATGATTTAAAATTCTTATAAGGCAGTTTAATTACATTTATCAAGAATGTGTTCCTTGGGGGTGCAGTAATACAGTATAGCAGGTAGTACAGCAGGTAGGGCTCATGTCTTGTACATGGCCAACCAGGGTTCAATCCCAGGCATCTCATATAATTCCCCCAAGCGCCACCAGGAGTGATCCTTGAGCAGAAAGCCAGGAGTAAATCCTGAGCATCACTAGGTGTGACACCCTCCCCATTCCCCAGGGGGTGTTCCAGTGCCAATTGCAAGTTGTCTTCATGGGGGACTGGAGATAGTATAGGGGTTAAAGTGCTTGCCTTTCAACACTAGTTCAAATCCCCAGCATCAAATACGGTGCCCAGAGCATCGCTGGGGTTCACTCCTGAGCAAAGAGTCCGTCCTCGCCTCAGATACTGCCAGCGGGGCTCAAAAAACCAACCCCCCAAACACCAAGTTATCTGATTGGTTTGAAAACGCTTCTTTTCTTTTCCCATAGTATTCCATAGTGCAGTATAACAGAAGTGGATGGCCAATAAAATGCCTTCCCAGAGTCTCTTCAGTCTTCAGATAAAGCAACAAAATAAATCGAAAAAGAAAAAACAAAGGACAACAAAGAAAGCCCAAACATTCTGAGTTTTACAATTCTACTATCTGAAATTATTACCACATGAGATCAGTGACTCTGAGGCTGAAACCAGTATACAACTGACTTAGAACCTACTTACAAGAATGTGTGAGTTCTACGTTAAAAAGTAATTCCAGAATAAGCTGAGGATGTGGCATAGTGCATGAGACCTGGAATCATAAAACCACAAAAAAAACAAACAAATCCAGAATAATAAAAACCATAGTAAATTTACTGCATACTTGAACCAAGATGTCTTTTTATGTAGCTAGACTAAACTAAGGTGCCAGTGTTTTGTTTCAAGAAAATCCCATATAATAAAATTAGTAACTCATTAAACTAAGTTGTGTTAAGATATGGTTTGCAGATATAAAAAAGAGAATCTCCTGCACTTAGTATAATTAAAATTTATGTTAGATATGGTGCTTTCATTATAGAAGAATTTTCTGTCTACGTAGAGTATCACAGTCCCTAGATTTCTTTCTTTCTTTGATGAAAATTTCATAAGGTATAGATATTTTAGTTTCAAAATAATATGTGATTTGCAAACATAAACACACACCTCAAACTAAGCAAATCTAGTCCTGAAGTTAAATGAAAAGCATAATATTGAACACAGTGCTCAGATACACGTTGCAAAATAGTTGATCCTTTCCAGAGGAAGCTTCTGATTACTATTCTCCAGGCTCGTATTTTTAAGTACTACACCTTCCAAGGTTAAGAGAAAGGTAAAGACCGCTAAGAGAATTAATGGCATTAGCATGAGCAGAAGTGGACATGCACGGTCTGGAAATTAAGCGAATGTTATTTAGCTTTCTACACATAGTTGCTTAAGAATATAATAAACCTGAGAAAGTTACATGGTATATCTGACTAAAAACCATTCGCTGGAGGCCTCAGTCAAAAGGAAAAATAAAGAATTATTACCAAATTTAGAATTAAATAATTTTTAATTTACTGCAGAGCCCCACTTTAAGTTTCACTTCTCAGAGGAAACTGAAAAAATAAAGATATAAATATTGAGCTTAGACTTATTTCTTCAACATAAAGATTCCAAATGTTAGAAAATGTTTACCAAAATAATTTCTAAAACAAGCAAGACTGTATTTAGACACATATAAAGAAACTGCAAGAAACCTTGAGTCACTCAATAAACACAAAAGAAATGAGGACCAGGAGAGAAAATCAATTTGGCTTACATTGTATCTATTTGTTTCTGACAACATTATCACTGCCTGGCTGTCAAGCTCGGCTCCCACTCAGCACCACACACACATCCAATCCACAAGCACGTAGAATTCCAAGAACATTACCAGATATTAAGTCAGAGCACTTGAGAAACACACCTTGTAATTGTCCACAGCCTCTGCAGTTCAAATCAGAGCTCAGCAGCTTCTTTATCTTCAGCAGTGATATAAATAAAAATACCATGCATCACTCTCTTTCAAAAAAAAAAAGCCAAACCCCACAATTAGCAATAAATTTATTGCCCCAGAGATAAATCTCCTCTATTAACCCAAACCAACATTCCGCTTAGTGTAAACCTAAGCACATGCTGAGCTCCCTGCCGTGGCTCTCCTCTATCATTTGTTCTAAGGAGAGCTGACAAACTCGCCTCACAAATCCTGTTTTAGCTGCTGATCAGACAGATTCCCCCTTTGACAATCCAGCATGGTGGAACACTCGAAATTTCTTCCTGCTTCTATTCTATTGCTTGCTCTAAAAACCGGTTTCCTTTTCATTGAGATAATAGCCTTTTCTGCAGTCACATGACTCAGAAGCTACATTAGCAAAGCTTTATGATAATAGACTGAGTAAGCCTCTACCCCCTCCTGTTATTAAGGGGATGTCTTTTTCGTCTCTCTCTCTCTCTCTCTCTCTCTCTCTCTCTCTCTCTCTCTCTCTCTCGCACACCATCATCACCACCACGTGCACACAATGAACACATACACTCAAGTCTGAATTTATTTACTTTTCTTGGGATTGTTATGCTAAATTAAAAAAAGTACACTCTTAAAAAAAAATACTACCAATCTCTAGGTCTGCTGCTAAAAACAACTGCTCAAAACAAACATTCTGATGCATAGTCTTTCTTTCAGCATGATGCAGCACACCGGCCACAAAATCGCCTCTCTCAACAGTCATGGCAAGGGGGGCAGAGAAAAAGGAAAGAAGGGAATGCGTCCTCTCGAGTTCTCTGGCGCTTTCTTGCCAACCATACAAATTGGATCAATCTGGCACCCCAAACCCTGGAGATGGTTATCCACTTAATTGACAAGTCGTTTTCTGTTTTAAGAAACACATATAGGCACACTTCTTAGTGCCAAAATGTATTTATTAGAAACAAATCCTCTAATTTCTAAGTTGTTCCAAGAGAAAAAATACTCCCATGTGTAAAGTGATTTTTTTTCACCTTCCAATTTCTGATAAATCACCTCTGAAACGAACATGGAAATACCAGCTACAGTGCCTCACTAAGTTTTTTAGCATGTCCCTGGTAAAAGGTACCATGCACCGGGAGAGATGGCAGCAGGCTACGACTACAGGCTTCCTTCATACTAAACTTTTATATTAAAGTTAACAAAATAGTCAACCATTCTAAGAATCTGGGGAAAGAGTGTAAGAATTTGCGGGGTCATCACAATTGAGTTGGGGGGCTATGGGAGGAGGCCTGGGTTCCTGAGGAAGGGAGGTGGTATACTGGTGATCGGTGTGATGTAGGAATTATGTCCGTGAGAAATCATTATTAGTATCATTGTAAACCAAAAAAGAAAATATAACAATAGTAGCAACAACAATAATACAGATCTTGTGGGGTCAGAGCAATAGTACTGCAGGTAAGGTCTAGGTGTTGGAATTCCCACCCAAACATAATTGACAAATTATGTTTGTGAATCAAGTTGGGTGAGACAGAGGGTGGGGAGATGCTACAGAATTGTTATAGATATATTCACATTGAAGGAATTATTTAAATGATAAAACCTTTAATTCTAGAATATGAAAAAGTCTGTGAAAAAAAGAATGTGTTTAAGGCCAAAGAGTGACCAAGGATGAAGTTCATGCCTTGCGTGTGGCCCAGCTTTGATGCTTGGCAACACATGGTCCCGAGCCCAGGGAATTCATCCCAGACCCCGGAAGGGCCTGTGATGTACCTACCACCTGGGAGGTGCTCCCATCCCCTAGAAAGGAATTTACTCAGAAATCAGACATTAGTTAGGAGTTGCCCCAGAAGACCGTTGAAATGGAACACATAGTTTGGAGGAAACGGTGCACTGAAAGACTAAAAGAATCTGTGAAACAGAAATGAACAGTTTACAGTTCGGGTCGTAATATACTATTTTGGTTTTGGCATTTCCCACCGCCCCCCCAAATAGAAATGTAATAAACTGCCTATTTTTTGACTCTTAATTGAAGCAAAATTCAGGTGAGATTTATGGTTTTTAACTATCCTTAAGTACACAAGTTGTGGGAACTGGAGCGATAGATAGCACAGTGGGTAGGGTGTTTGCCTTGCATGTGGCCAGCCCAGATTCGATTCCCAGCATCCCATAGGGTCCCCTGAGCACCACCAGGAATAATTCCTGAGTGCATGAACCAGGAGTAACCTCTGTGCATCACCGGGTGTGACCCAAAAAGGAAAAAAAAAAGTACAGAGTTGTGCCACGATACAGCCATCTGGCTGGGACAGGCCTCCTGGACTCTCCATCTTGCAGAAGGGACGCGCCAACAGCCCCTGCCCAGCAGCTCCTGATGTCCGTCCCATCAGCCCCTGACAACCTCCATCCACCTTCCGTTTCTACAAATTTGACTAATTTTAACACGTCAAATATAAGTGGAGCAATAGAGCATTTGTCTTTTTTGGTATGTAGGTATTTGAAAGAACAATTATTTCAATATCCTCATTACTCAGAACAAAACCCAGCCAAAACTATGTTTGTGAATAAGGCGGGGCTGGGGCACGAGGAGGGCGGTAGGGACTCTGCAGCACTGTCACAGATACATTCACATAGACAGGATTATCTAAATGAGAAAGTCCTTAAGTCCACGTCATGAAAAAATTCTGAAATTTCTCAGAATTCAGCCCGACAATTCTAATTCTGAGCTCTATGTTAACCAGTCAACACATAAATAGCTCGGGCAAGGGCGAGGGGGTCTCCACTGATCCTGAGTCACGGAAGGACGCGTGGCCTCTGGACGACCACCCTCCCCAATGTCAACTTTCTGGCGATCCCAGTGATCCTGCAGAGGGAATGGTCGCCAGCCCTCGAAAACATGGAACACAGGCTCTGTGATGACCCGAGTGAAGCGACTCAATTAGGAAAAGAGTTCTAGACATAATGTATTAAAAAAATAAAATTGCACATGCTACCACCTCATAACAGAAAAACCAAAGTACCATCCCAAATTTTTAAGTTAGTCAATCATTCAAGAAGCTTTAAAAAATTATCATGATTTTAAATAGATATTTAAATATTTAGATATTTTCATCACGCTCCTAAATGTAAAGTCAACACTTGGTCAGGGCATCACAGAAAATGAACCTTACGTAGTAGGGGGTGAGAGAAACAATTTTAAGGGTAGCACAAAAACGGTAGGGGGCAGTTTTGTAGAACCCACCCCCTAAAGTCTGTCCTTTTTCTGCCATAATGTCAACTTTCTGGCGATCCCAGTGATCCTGCAGAGGGAAAGGTCGCCGGCCCTCGGAAATCAACACCACGCATCCTTTATTAACTGAAATGGAGAACTTAAAAACTATTTCTCTGCCAAGCCATGGGTAGTAGTAGTAAAATGCTGTGAATTTCACGATCAGTCGCAGAAAGAAAATGTCTCCTGCCAAACATCTCGAAGCAAAATGTCTCAATCCAGAATCTGTGCTTCCACTCAAGATGTATTGCTGTTCGCAAATCTGTCCCGTCCTCCTTATGCTGCCAAGCGCAGATAGGTAGCAGCTCCTCACTCCCCTCCTGAGTGCAGAAGGTGGCTGTAGCACATTTTATCATTAGCAATTTTAAACTTCTTCTCTTCACCAAGGTTGTAGTGTTTACAAGGGAATTAGAATTGATAAAGTGTAAAGTTGTTTCTAGTTTTAACATATTCCAATCATATATATATATATATGTTCTGAGTACATATGTATACATGTAGATGTATAAAATCGGGGATCATAATCTGAGACTGATAAAACATAAAACAAGTAGCCCACAGAATGTTTTGTTTTTATTGAGGGGCAATTTTACAATTAAAAGCACAATAAACAGATCTTCAGAGTAAGGTTCCAGACCTCTGACAAATGAAAGCACCCACGTAATCCATATGGTCTTCCCAGCACATTGTGAAAACTCAAGGACAAAGCCATTAAGAACCTCCAGGTGCGGCCCCAGGCCCGAAAGTAAATAAATAAATAAATATTAAATGGCAATTATTTAGCTGAATTATTTCCCCTTTACAGGGAAAGCCCAGCATGGGTGGTCTTGCATGGCATTCTAGTTCAAATTCACAACTCCCATCTGAGTCTTGGGTTCCTCATCTAGAACTAGAGTGAAAGGGAATCCTTAGTACTGTAGCACTGTTGCACTGTCCTCCCATTGTTCATCGATTTGCTTGAGTGGGCAGCAGTAACGTCTCCATTGTGAGACTTGTTACTGTTTTTGGCATATCGAATACACCACGGGGAGCTTGCCAGGCTCTGCCGTGTGGGCGCGATACTGCATTATTAGTGTGATGTGTCCATGCATTATGTGGCAGGCAATGAGATCAGCTTCAGGAGCTAGACTGACTGACAGTTAGCTCTCAGTTTGATAGGAGGCCCAGGAAGAAGATGAGGGAGGCACCATCAGTCTCACTATCAGTTTGTTATGACTTTGAGAAAGAATGGAAGAGAATGCATAAAATTATGAGTCAGGGAAGGCAAAAGGGACTACTGGTGAGTTCCATTCTGATTTGTAAACATCTAACAATGTCATTTAAGATTTTTAAACCTGGTCAAATATTGATAAATGTTAAGGATTCATAAAGGGCTAGTCAGTGGATAAATATATTATTCTAAATTCCCATAATCTAAACTTCTAAATTAAGCTGCATCCACCAAAATGGGGGAAAATCTTAAAACTACAGAGAGTTCTTGATATACTAAGATACACAGTCATATGATTAAAAAATGAAATAACCTCTGAACATACTGTTTAATAAATTGCAGAGTATGCATAAACATTAAATTGGTAGTTCATAGACCCATTAGCATTGAGCCCTATGTTAGAGTATCAGATGTTTAAAACCTGATTTTTTAAAAACCTGATAAAATATCACACAATAGCTAACCTTTTAAATATATTTCTCAATGCAATGAGAAATAAGCTTAATAAACAGAAAGATAATAAGGAAAAGGTCCATTTGAACTGGCTGTTTTCACTAGTGACAAATGTCCATAAAATAAAGCCACGTGGGCCTCTGGCCTCCTTCCTGAAGAGGTGAATCAGTGGTAGAGGGGAGGCCTGCCGAGGTGTATCCTGCCTGTGGATACCATCCTACTAGCGTAAACTAAAGGTTCTGTTCCTTCGCTATGTAGGAAAATGAATCTTAGAGAAGACCCAACTGTGCTAACCCAGCATCGAGTGTTATTTTGCTGGATTATTTCCAATAAGAGGCTCATGCAAACAGCAGTGCATGAATGTCTATGATACTACTGCAGCAGATTATACCCACACAAAAGATAGCTGAGGAGAACGAGAGTGCAATCACTTCTAAATATGATTCTGCCAAGTTACCACTTCATGAAATGAAATAATACACCAATAGCATACTACATTTCCATCTCAGCATTTGTACTTCATCCAAGGATTTCAGATTCTTCAACTACTGAATCAGATGCTTCCCAATTAGTGTAGATAAAAAATACTCTGAAAGTCATCTTTAAAAGGTGCATTTATTCTTCAAAATCACTTGAATACCACTATGTTAATAGTCGAAATTCTTTGTCGATCTGTTAGTCGAAATTATTATTGATGAGAACTCCACTGGAGGATCCAAGTTCATACTCTTTTAGACCTCAGATTCCCAAAATGTTTAAGGCTCGGGAAGCAGTTCTATACCACAATAATTTTAATCACTGATTAACCTATCCCCTAAGATTGGGTTTATTCCTTTAGAGCCTCTCACAGGATCAATGCTCATTTTTAAATTGCCAAAATTTACGGCTGAAAGGAACGAGAGACTGTCTTGGGGCCATCCATTTGAACCTGCCAGACTCAGCTGAGTCTCCAGTCTCCAGTTAGATTTTTATAAATACCTGAATTGAGAATCACCTGCACATTTGGTGAAGAGAAAGCAACCCCGAAGTGTTAATCAGGAGATCAGAACGTAACGAAAGCAGGAGCACTGTCTCTTGAAACGTTAGGGCTGAGTAGTGACAAGACAGAAGTGCTGCCTCTTATCTTTCGGCCACGATGGTTGCCGGCCTAACATTTTCTTCTGTTTTGGAAATCATCCTGAACTCTTGTGGATTAACCAGACCGACTCATCTCTGGACTCCAAAAGTGCACATCATGCAGAGAGAGGCCGGGCACAGGTGGACCCCATGCACACACTCTTCATAAAGTCATATTATAGGGGTCACGGATAGAAACATTTTTAGATTTTTCTCGTGACAACCTATTTAATTAAAATCTGATTTAAAGTTTTTATCTACTCACAATTTTGACCAAAAAAACAACTGAAGTTAGGCCATAAAAAAAAAAAAAAAAACAACCTTCTCTTCAAGGAGATGCTGTGCTCTTCTGATACGTGTCCATCCATTACAACCCTGGACAGGTAGAAGTACCCACACTAAAGGGAGCCAAGCACATGTGCTGGACGTTTGTCTGTCAACAGCACTGTTCAAAGCACGTGGCTGCACCTCAGCACCCCAGACCAGTTCTGACTCAACTTCAAATGCTACCTGCTAAAGTCATTTCGATGAGAAAAAGGTTTCCTCTATCTCCCCCCTCACCCCCCACCCTCACCCCAGCTCTTTCCTTTCCTGCTTTCTCCTTAGCCTTGTGATTATGTACCTTTGTTTGGAAGAGACTGGCAGTAATGCTATCGTAGTAGCAAGCACAAGAAAAGAAAAAAATTTAAAAAAAAAGAGAGAGAAACAATTTCTTAAAGTCTTACAGGCAACAACTTCTACAAGAAGAAAAAAATTGATACTTGATCTGGTGACTTTCAGGTTTTTTCTCTTTTAGCTCTAGACAAATTTTATCCAATAAGTTGTCACGGAAGACACCAAGTCAGACATTTGGAATACAAAACTGAATTGGACAAATTCCCAGTCCTCCAGAGACCCATACTCAAGGGAGGCAAACAGAAAAAGGAGGCAAAATTTAAGAAATGTTATCAGAAATATCCTCTCAATGTCTGGGCTATTACAGATGCAAGATGGGAGAATGCCTAACCTTGAAAGCTGAGGGACAGAAAGGCTTTCAAGACAGACAACTCTGTGTCAAGTGTGAGAAACGCATGCGTAAGTGGGGACGATGGCACATTTTTCACATTTTTCACCACATACACAAAGGAGCACCGAGAAGAGGTGGAGGGAGAAGCGTCTAGAGTGCAGGCTGGGCCCCCGGGACTTATTTTCTCTGCAGAGCTAAAGCAGTTATCATTCACCGGAGCCAATAGGGACCTATGGAAGGCTCTAAAAGTTGAACAGCTGGACCAGTTTTCTGAAAAATAAAGTTCTCTATAGATACAGACTTCAAGAAATGATATGTGGGAAATAGGGGTGTTTTATTGCCTTGCATGCGGCTCATATGGCCCCCAAGCACCTCCAGGAGTGATCCTGCATGCAGAGCCAGGATTAAGCATTGAGCACCACTGGGTGAGCCCCACACTCCCACAAACACTAAGAAATAATACTCATTAGGGAAAGCAGCTTGGAATCACAGCATCGGAATCAGTGGGAACTGAGGAGACTAAAAGTAAGCCAAGATACCCAACCTTTAAATGTCTAAGGCAATCCACAAAAGAAGTACCACATGTATGGGTGGCAAGAGAAATTTTGAGAAGAATATTCAATGAGGCCCCACTATTTGTCTTTTCAACAAATGGTACTTAGAAAATATGTATCTCCACATGTAAAAGGAGGATGCTGAACTCTTACATAGAAAAATTAACCTCTAACAGATCAAAACCTAATCATAAAGGCTAAGACTATAAAATTCTAACTACAAAACATATGGGAAAGCTTAATGACAACAGACTTGTTAATAACTCCCTGAATATGACATCCAAAAGTACATGTAGCAGCAACAACAACAAAAAGTTGAACTTCATCAAAATTTAAAATTTTGTCATTCAGGGCACTGGTGGAGGGATGGGTAATGGATCACTGTATAACTGAAACCCAAGCACAAAAATTTGTAAGTCTACAACTGTACCTCATGGTGTTTCACTAATAAAACTTAAAAAAAAAAATAAAATTTTGTCATTCATAGAATATTATCAACAGAATAAGAAAATAACCAATGGAACGGGAGAGGTTTTTTGGAAACCATTTATCTGAGAATATATGATTCTCAGATATATGAACTGAACAGAGATTTCAGGCTGGTTTGGGAGAATACACACACAGACAGATTAGAAAAAGATGAGGACCTTTTTAAAAATAAACAATCTTTACATCACAACAAAACTATCTGAATAGGCAAAGGGCTTGAACAGGTACTTCTCTAAAGAAGCTATACAACGCTGGTGGAACGAAACAGAAGCTCTGGTGATGGGGATGGTTGCAGAATGTTGTACGCATGAACAATATTGCAAATTCTCATTAAAAACGGATCAAAAGGGCCAGAGAGGTAGTGCAGTAGGTAGGGCACTTGCCCTGCATATGGCCAACCCGGGATCCTATTCCTGGCATTCTGTATGGTTCTCCAGCACCACCAGGAGTAGTAATCCCTGATCACCGCTGAGTGTGGCCCTCCACAAAAAGTAACAACAACCACAACAAAAGAATTAAAATGCAGCTACACAAATGGCAAATAAGCACAAAAAAGTATTCAATACCACTAGTAGTTGGGGAACTGCAAATCAAAACAACGGTTAAGCATTCTCAAGGATGTGAAACAACTGGAAGCCTTATACACTGCTGGTAGCATGTAAAATGGTCTGGAGAT
This sequence comes from Sorex fumeus, assembly GCF_029834395.1. NCBI lineage: Eukaryota > Metazoa > Chordata > Mammalia > Eulipotyphla > Soricidae > Sorex > Sorex fumeus. Next base: position 28,899,290 of record NW_026606059.1, on the reverse strand, counting down.
TCAAAAAAAATATTAAACACAGATTTTCCATAGGAACCAGCAATCAATCTCACTTTTGAGTATGTGCTCAAAATGAAGTGAAAGCAGGCACTCATAAAAACACTTGAACACAAATGTTTACAACAGCATTATCCACAACAGCCAAAAGTTGGAAGCAACAGTCGTGTCCATTAACAGATGGTATACACACAGAATGAAATATTACTTAACAATTAAAAAAAATGACACAAGCCATAAGATAGATAAACCCTCAAGACAGCACACACACACACACATACTTGCACACACAAATCAGAAAAAGATGAAGACCTTTTCTATGAGGTTTGAGAGCAGGCAAATTGAGAAAAAGTGCAATGGTTTGTGTCAAGAGGAGGAAGACTGGGGAGAGGGTGTAAGTGTTTACTGGGTAAACTGCTCAGTTTCTATTTTCAACACTGTCATTACTGCCTCAGTGAAAGAGAATTCTTTATCAGTTGTCAAAATAAGGAAGACTTAGTTTGATTCACAAGAAGAAAACAAAACAGAGGAGTTGCCAGGAATGCAACTCAAATGGCAGTCAGCAAGCTGTGCAGAGGGCGAGGTCTGGGCTGGGCCTGCCCAACACTGCCCACACCCAACCCCCACACACGTGTGGCCCTGCTCACCTTTTTTTTTTTTTTAATGGGCAAGTTGTACGCACCTTCCCATTTTTTTTTTCAAAAACAGAAAATAATTCTTTAGCCCTCACTGTAAGACTGTGATTTATTTCAGACTTTTAAGGTAGCCAAGGACAATATATATATACACATCACCATTACCTAAGATGAGATGTCCTAAGGAATGAGATGTCACCATAGTTCTACAATGATTAGCATCTCCTCCAGGAGGCCAGGCATTCAGGTCAGCCGCCTTAACCTAGCAGCAAGTCCAATGGAGAAAACCACCTCCAAACTCTAGGCATAGTTTTCTGCCAAATTCTAAGTTTGGCAGTCGATAAAACCATGGGTCAATCAGGCAAGAGAAATTCATTAAAAAGGTTGCAGAACAATTTGTCTAATTTTAGAACAGGTTAGAAAACAATGAAAAGAAGACACAGGTAATTCTATGAAACCATAGTCAACAGAAGATTCCTCATCTGTTTCTACTTTATCGTGGGCTGAAATAATGGATACACACTAATTCCAAGACAAAAACGAGACAATCTCTTGGAGCTGAGCTTAATGATGGCATCTCTCTCGACTGGCAAATGCACCACACATACGCCACATCGCCCCTTCTCCCCGTGCACAGCAGACACTGCTAATTAATCACTTCTGAGCCTATATGTGGCCTCTCAATCCTTCTTAACACAGCACTCCAGGCAATCACTGTCATCAATGGGAGCTGGCACAGGAGCTGATGCCCGACTGCCACCTCAGCACCAGGGGGAGAGTGGGGGGAGGGGGGGAGAACTGGCGAGGCCAGGACGCACGGTGGTGTGGCAGCACCGCTGCTCATGGAGTGAGGGCGCCACTGTCCAAACACAACACACAGGCTTTGCTTTGCGAACGGAAGCTGCGTGTGTTGGTGTGGAGCAAGCCGCGTTTCCGCTGGAAGCCTGTTTTTGACATGAGCCAGTCAAATCCTCAGTGATGCAATAAACTTTGTGGTTCTTTAAAGATAAAGTTTTTATCCTCGGTGGGATGAAAGAGACTTGGGAGAGGCACAATTAGGTTTGTTTCTGGTTTTTGTTGTTACTGTTGGGTTTTTTTTATTTTTAAGTTTTGTTGGAAAAATGTCTTGTCAGTGAAGGAAACTTTGCCCAGCAGTAGGGGAATGTTTCCAGACTGGCCAGCTACTCACCACCTGCCCCTCCAATTTTGCTGCTTCCTCCTGGGTTCCACTCAAACCGCAGCCCCAACCATTCCTAGAAACCAGCTGGCAGAACAGGGCGGGCAGAAAAGTCCAAGCAGATTCACAAGTGACAGAAAAAGGTCTTCAAAGACCAGCTCAAAACCCCACATGCGAGTGCCACTGAGCGGATCCTGAGCAGATGGGAGCCACGGTGTGTTTCTCACTCCTGCACTCAAGGGCCTGGTTGGAATGAGCACTTCAAACCATGAAGGACAGGGGCTGGAGAGATAGCACAGCGGGTAGGGCGTTTGCCTTGCACGAGGCCGACCTGGGTTCGATTCCCAGCATCCCATGTAGTCCCCTGAGCACCGCCAGGAGTTAACTCTTGAGTGTAGAGCCAGGAGTAACCCCTGTGCATCGCCAGGTGTGACCCAAAAAGCAAAAAAAACAAAACAAAACAAACAAACAAAAAACCCCACGAAGGACAGTGTCACTGGTTTTGGATGTTCCAGGCTATTTTTTCCCTTTAACACACACAGCTTCCTGATCGAGAATCCCCAATCTTTATATGCAAGTCCTCCTACTCAGATTACACCAGGTTAAAACTATTTAATGGGAAAGACATGGAGGAAAAACAGACTTAAAAAAAAATTAGTGCTTACCATGTAGTAGGTGCTTACCTAAGATTTTTACTGCTGTTTGTTTATTTTTCTATAAAAACACTCTTAAAAGGGTGTTTCTATTATTTCTCCCAATTTAGAGAAATTTACAGAAAACTGAGACACAGGTTAAGCAAAGTTATTAAGTGAAAGGACAGAATTTGGATTCATGTCTCCAGCGTCCAGCACCCATACTCTTGATCACAGAAAGAATGAAAAGTACTTGTGTTTACTGAACACCACGTATGCAGATCTCACAGTACAATGCGTATGGTGTCTCACTGGTTACTCTAAATACCATCAGACTGGTTGAAAATCCCTTTCAGAGATGAAAAAATTGAGATTAAAGAGCCCAATCAAGTTTACACATCAGAATGCAAGACATCAGTTTTCTACTGAGTATGTAAGAGATAATCCAGCATGCACTATCTCTTTACTTCTCCACACTCTGTTGGCACAACTTCATCCCATTTTACAGGTAAGAAATGAATGAGGCAGGAACAGAGTGATAATACAGCAGGTAGGGCATTTGCCTTGCACACAGCCAACCCAGGCTTGATCCCCCAACCCTCCCAGGAGTGGGCAAAATACAAACAACCAACAACAACAAAACGAGGCTTATACAGGTCAGTGATTTGATTAGAATCAAGCAAGTAAGGATAAAAATTCAAATCGACACCAACCGAGTCTCAAACCTCTTGTTTTCTTTCTCTGATATTGCTAGGAACTAAACTTTACATAGCAGCCCCAGTAAGCAGGTGTTATTAAAGGTACAAAAAATGATTCAGTTCCATTCAATGAACACTGGGTAAACTGAAGAAAAATGCAATGTAAATCACTGTGATTTTCATAATCTTTCATCAACTGCTTGGTGAGGTCTGTGCAGTACATTTGTGACATGTGCAGCGTTAAGGATACAGCAGGGAACCAATCAGGTTGAAAAAAAAAATACTTGGTGTCCTGACCTTACATTCTGGAGAGGAATAATAATTAATCTAGGATAGTATAAGTAAAAGACACATTATGTAAGACAGTGATAAGTACTAAGGAGAAGACACAAACACAGGATGATTTCAAAAGCGGTTAAGCAGTGGATGTTTCAGACAGGGAGGCAGAGACCCTGCTGCTCGGGTCAGACCTTCAGACTCCCAGCGCGCCTTCAATCTCCAGCCTGCCAACAGGGCCTCGCCCGCCCTGCCCGCTGCCTGTCACCAGCCTTCCTGACAAACCTGAACAAGCCAATTTTCTCACCATTCCTTCAAGTCTTCCACACGGTGGCCTCTTTCCGAACAGGTTTTTCACACTGGCCCTTGGCTATATTGGCAATGCTGGGTTCTCCCTCCTTTCCTTGGGATGGGTTCACATCTCACTGCCACTAAACCAAAACAAAAATAAAAACAAAAGGCCCCTCCCCTGCTCCCCCCCCCCACCCTCTGGAGATGAGTGAACAAAAGCCTGGCTTTTTGTTCTCCCTGTAAGAACGCTCCTGGCAAATCATTATCTGCTGATCTAGTTTCTCTGACCCTATCTGGAGAGTGAGAGACAATTTACAATTCCAGGTCTCAATCTCCTTAGTCCTAGGAGTTACCTTTCAGTCTCTCATGGACAACTTTCCCTAGCTCTGTCCAAAAGCAAACTCCTCCTCCTCTATCTGCTTCCTCCATCTTTTCCTGTCAACCAGTAAATTTCCTTCAACTCTTCTTTCACCATCTTCAAAGCCAATTTCTAAGATCCTTATGTTTTTGCCATTTCTCTGACGCATATAACCCTATTTCCAGTCTCTGCAATTACCAGGATTTACTCGCCTTTTTTGGGGGGAGGGGGGGGCATACCCGGCAATACGCAGGGGTTACTCCTCGCTCTACACTCAGGAATTACTCCTGGCGGTGCTCAGGGGACCATATGGACGGTGGGAATCAAACCCAGGTTGGCTGCATGCAAGGCAAACGCTCTACCCGCTGTGCTATTGCTCCAGTCCCACATTAGGAACTTTTTGCTGTGTCAAGTTTTGCCCCTTTTCAACTAACCCTATCAATAACACTCTCGGTGTTTGATCAATATCAAATTCCTAAAATTTGTTCCTTCATGCTGAACAAAGAGATAGAAATTATTGTGCATTAGGAATTTGAGAATTAGTGTGGGAATTATAATAGCCACTTAACATAGTGCTTCCTTGCTAAGCAGTATGTGTGGTGCTTTGTTATTACACAATAAAGGTCAGTTCTTTTTCTTTTTCTCTTATTCTTACTCTCTGAGAAATCAAATAGTGATTTGGAATTTAGGGGTTTATGTGATCCACCTAGTTTTCCAGGTTTGTACACCCAGTATTCCCAGTATTCCCTAGCTCTACAGTCTGGATTCTCACCAAACTGGAGCCCAGGGTATTCTAAGATTCATGTGGACACATCATTGCTCACACATTCTATCCCATCCTTGACCTCTAACCTTCCTCCTTCTGCTTATCTGAATTTTAATGGTCCTTTGAGGTTTATTATCTCAAAGCCACTTCCTCATGAAGTCTTCCTGAAATCCTTCGTAAGAGAACTTTCTCTTTCCTCAATTCTCAGAAACCAATTAAAACTATTCTGGCAGCATTTTCAATCTATCAGTATTTATTTATCCCTTGACACATGCAGACAATATATCAGGGAAAGATTCCAAACAGGAAAAACCACGATATTCTTTGTACAGGATGATTATTATTGTCTCTGGACTTATTTTACCTGAATATATTATAAAATTGAAAGAGGCCGAACATTGTTTTATCAGCTCTTAGGTATTAGACTCAGTATTCTCCAAACTGTTTATTATAATACTTTCATAGGTAATAAAGGCTTAAATTGCTAAATTTGATAGCAACATAATCATTGTTATATTTCAGTAACATTTGATTAGAGACCTTTTTAATAGCATTCCATAGCAAAAACTACTACTAACGTACCTTATGAGATAAATTATTACATTTGTAAAATTTTAGCTAAAGAAATAAATGTTTCATAGCAGCTAGGTACATAAAATTTTACCACAATTTAAATATAAAACTGAAAACAGAAGCTAGAATATCAGTGACTAATGACCAACTTAAGAGTCTAAAGATATGTCAGGGGTCAGAAAGATAGTACGGCGGGTAGGGCATTTGCCTTGCACATGACCAACCCGATTTCAATCCCTGGCATTCCCTATGGTCCTTTGAGTACCATCAGGAGTAGTTTCTGAATACAGAGGAGCCAGGAGTCAGCCCTGAACATCATCAGCTGCACTGCCACGCATCCCCACAAAAAGAAAAAAAGAATCAAAACCAAGCGGAATACCTCAAAGCAAAGAATAATAAGAAGAAGAAGCACTCAGAAGCACTCAATAAAACCTTCCAGTCTCCTATCAACATCTCCAAAACTTCTGTATTTTGCCAGCAGGAAAGTCAAAATCTTATAACCGGTCCTATACCATAGACAAATGAGAAATTAAAAAGACTGAATATAGATTCACTGAACTGGGTCCCTGAATCAGGCTTTAAACACATGGTTTATTAGTCAGAGGGATGAGCCAAATATAAAGTGTGAAGAAGACCTGCCAGAGACAGCCACTCTAAATCATCTCTTCGTGTGCAACACCTTTACCAAGATAAAAAATTCAGACCACAGTCCTTTGCAAAGTGAATAAAACGAAATAAACCAAAGGGTAAGGTTCAACTACTGTCAATACATAACTATATGCTTATAGGGCAAGAAATAAATCTCAGCATTCCAAAAATATTATCTTGGGGCCAAACTATTATTATTTTGATAGTTTATTTTGATAAAAATATATATTATTTTGATAGTACAGAGGGTAGGGAGGGCACCTGCCTTGTACAGAACAGCTTGTGTACAATTGGTTCAATCCCCAGGTTCAATCCCCAGCACCCCATATGGTTCCCCAAAAACTGCCAGGAGTGTTTCCTGAGTGCAGAGCCAGGAGTAACTCTGAGCTTTGCCACTTTGCCACGTGTGGCCTAACCCACCCTCTCCCCCTGCACCCTCTCAAAAATATTATTGGCCCTAACACTTCCAAATGAGTTTTTATTCATCTATAAACAAGGCAAAATTTAATGAGAACTAAGGACATATATATGTGCTTGATGCTAAGTTTAAGCACCATATCCATTTGCTTTTTTGAATTGGGGTAATACCAGCTGTGCTCAGGGGTTACTCCTGGCTCTGCATACAGGAATCACTCCTGGTGGGCTCGGGGGACCATATGGGATGCCGGGGAGCAAACCTGGGTTGGCTGTACACCCTTCCTGCTATACTATCATTCCGGTCCCAAACAATTTGCGTTAAACAGAACAATGAAAAATCCAGAAATGGTCAACTCTACTAATAAGCATAACCGTGACAATTATATAGCTAACTAAAAAAAAAATTAATCAAAAGTACGCTATCATCCTTCACTTTCAAGATACTGAAGGTTATCATTTGTTTTCCTTAGAAGCATAAACAATAAATATTTTGTTACACATTTTACTTCCTAAAAAAAGATCATTAGATGAAGTTTCTAACTGAAGAAAAGAGTGACTAACAACTAAAAATATTTACAAAAAGCTACCAAAAAGGGGGGAAAATCAATCTAATTGTTTAAAATAGGGCAAAAAAACAGGTACTTTATTATGAAAAGCTATACTATCATGATTCCTGATATAAGTCATGGCAAAGGTAAAACAGTATTATTACATAAGAAGTGAATCTTCACTATTTACCATGCCACTTACTTACATGACAATATGCTTTTCCAGAAAAAATATGCAAACAATGACAAAATCATGTGTGTGCCCTAGTTGAGAAGGAACAAGTTAGAGTACAGCAAGCAGCAAATCTGATGGCAAAACACCGCCATAAATATTGAGTTTAGTACTACATGTAAAAGATATTTAATGTAAATACAGCAGATGACATAGTAGTCATACTGAAAGAAACGAACAAGCACCTCACTCTTTATAACCTTTTCAATATCAGTTTCAAATTTTAACGATAGTTGTATTTGCAACCATATGAAGTATGAAGGCCAGTGTTAACACTGTACACATGCTGTCTCATTCAGTGACTTACACCATTCCCATTTACATATCAGTATCTGGATGAAACCCAGAATCCCTTGCTTGGAAAAGGACAGAACAAGCAAAGCCGTGGTATCATCGGGGCCCGAGATGAAACACCTTACTGCAGCTGCTTGATTCATAGGAGACAAGGGCACGGCTCAGGACCACACGGGGAGGGGGTCACGGACACAATCACACATGCTGCCAGGCAAATGCTGGTCTCCCAGTATGCAGATCACGCAGCTTTCAAGAGGGTTACAGCGACAAGCTCAGGGCATACAGAGCCATCCAGCTGAAAGGCAGTGGTGAACACAGAGAAGGACGCAGCCAAGCCTCAATTACAACCTTCATCCGAGAGAGATTGTTCTGCTTTTATCTTTAACCGAGTGGAGAGCAAGCAAAATACTCATTTTCATGTGTATAATTTGATCATTTTCAGAAAATAACAAGGGCCAAGTTTCTTTTAGTTTTTATTTTTTTTTATAAATGCAAAACATATTCACTGTTTCTTTGTGGTTTTTGTTGTGGGGTCGGTAGAAGTGACACCTGAGCACAAAGCCTCAAACAATTCTTGAGTTCTGTCTGTCCCCAAGCCTCTCCCACAAAGTGAGCACAAATAGGTTTCTATTCAGCTAGAAAAGTTGTTCAGTTTAATTTTTACATAGACATGTATGATAGCACAGCGGGTAGGGCGTTCGCCTTACACGCGGCCAACATGGCCGACCCGAGTTTGATTCCTCTGCCCCTCTCGGAGAGCCCGGCCAGCTACCGAGAGTATTTGATATACCAGACACAGTAACAACAAAGTCTCCAATGGAGACGTTACTGGGCCCGCTCGAGCAAATCGACGATCAATGGGAGGGCCTTTACCTTTACCTGTATATGTGTTCTTGTATTTGGGGGTGGGGTGGGGGCCATACTCATGGCTCAGGGATCACTCCTGGTGTTGTTGGGAGGGGGCCTAGGGTTGGGTTGAGGGCAGGGCACTCCATGCAATGCCAGGGACAATCACATGCAAGGCAAGTAAGTGCCAGGGCACACTTCACTTTTTTTTTCCTCAAAAAAAGCTATACTCCTAAAATTTACATAAAAATCTTTATATCTAGAAATTTTTAGTTTATATTCCTTTTTCTAAAAAAAAAATTACACTCCTAAAATTTATACAAAAATCTTTAAACTACTATTGCTATTAAATGAAAAAGAAAAATCACATTCATGCACTTAACTAAGGTGACGATCTGACAATACATTAAGCAGCATACATTCCCACGGGGATCTGGAGACCCACAGCTGAGCTGGACTGGTCTAAGGCTACCATTTCTTTTTTTGGGGGGGAGGGGGTTTTAGGCCACATCTGGCAATGCTCAGGGGTTACTCCTGGCTCTGCACTTAGGAAACATTCTTGGTTGTGCTCGGGGACCACATGGGATACCAGGGAATGGAAGTGGCAGCCCAGTTTGCATGCAAGACAAGCAAGTATGTGCTGGTTGATTGGAGCTGTACTATGTATCACTCTGGCCCTCTATGGCTACCATTACTGAAAAACAAGAAACCATCACAATGGATGAGAGCATAGCAGGTGCTCCATCAGCTGACCCCTCCCCTTAAATTCATGCCACAGAACAAGAGACATAAATGTTACAACCTCCTTGTACCCCAAGAAATTCCATTAGGATAAGAACAACATTATCAAGGCATGGGGATTATGCTTTACATTTTATTATGAGAAAATCAAGAGATATCACTGATATATAATATACATTAGAAGGAAATTCTCTTAACTGTCTTTCTCATCATTTCAAGTGCTAACATAGTAACATAGCTGTAACACTCACCAAAGACTCTCCTTAGCTCCCACTAGAGACTCAGACTCTCAGAACTCTCACGGGTGAAATCTGGTCCCGTCTCCTGAGAGTGCAGAACCCGCTCTGCGAACTCTTCCGGCAGGCAGTGGCACACGCGAGTAGCAGTTCTGCGGTAGGTGGAGGCAGGAGGAGCCCTGATTGGCGTGTCCTGCTCCACAGAAGCCAGCATCTCTTTCAAAAAGCCCAAAGACAAATCTTGTAAGGTCCCCACAAGGGAGATGCTCAGGGGATGAGTCACTACAGACAGAGATACTTGAGAAAGCTCCAAGCCGGGGCTCCCTCATCAGAGACTGCTACTTCACTTAAACTCCTATTCAAGAAGGAAAAAGCAATTTACCAAACAAAGGGTTGTTTTTCCTACACATATTGTCCAGAATCATAGAAGATAGATAGTCCTAAATTACCGAAGAAATAGAGTTAGACTCATTGTTCAAGAAATGCCAAGGTAAAATTCTCGGTATCTAGCAAATCTATGAATTAATATGAAAAGCAAACCTTAATTAAAAAAAAGGCAAAGCATTTCTATAAGAAATTCAGAAGGATTCAATGGGTCACTAATCTCAACAGCAATCATAGGACGCATAGTAAAACTAAAAGGAAATACCATTCCATATCATTGCTACTGTCAAAAAATTAAACTTCAAATCATATATCCTATAAGCCTGGAGTTACCTCTACAAGGTAAATGTAATATCCCAGAGAAAGTCTTATATGTATAATAGAGAATGTTTACTGCTGTAATGTATGTAACTGCAAAACTTAGAAATGACCTCAATGCTAATCTGGAGGAAAACTGATGAATTGTGTTAAGTTCATATTATAGTATACTGACATGTAATTTGTCTGACCTATAAATATATGCATACTAACTCCCCTCTTTTTTTTTCTATTTTTGTTTTATTTGCCACATCTGACAGTGCTCGGGGTTATTTCTGCCTCATTCAGGGCTTGCTTCCATAGGTACTAAGGGACCATGTGGTGGTGGTGGGGGCCGGGTGGGGGGGATGAACACGGACCCTGGAGGAGACAAAACATGTGCCAGCATACTAAGTTATCTCTCCAGTCCATGACTGGTTTTTTTTTTTTTTGGACATACACAAGTTACAGAACAGAGAAAGCAATATTTAAATTTTAAAACAGAAAATGGGGGAAAAGGGGGCTGGAGAGATAGGGTAGGGCGCTTGTGCTGCATTCTGGGGTTGATCCCTGACATCCCCTATGCGCCCTCCCCCCCCAGGATGATTTCTGTGCACAGAGCCAGGGTTACCCCCGAGCACTGCTGGGTAAGGCCCCCAAAACTAAGAAATATAAATCAAATGAAGAAAATGATGCCAATTTTTTTTAAGTATGAGGAATAAAAGGAGGAAAACAAAAAGAAAAAAATCCCCTAGGCATCATAAATAACAAATTCAGGATGGCATTTATCTCTGAGAATAGATGTGAATGGCATAAGCACTGTCCTCCCGTTGTTCATCAATTTGCTCGAGCAGGCCCAGTAACGTCTTCATTGTGAGACTTGGTTGTTACTGTGTTTGGCATATCGAATACGTCACGGGGAGCTTGCCAGGCTCTGCTGCGCGGGTGAGATACTCTCAGTAGCTTGCCGGGCTCTCCGAGAGGGGCGAAGGAATCGAACCCAGGTCAGCCGGGCTGACTGCGCGCAAGGCAAACGCCCTACTCAAACACTGTATTTTTGTCAATGGTGGAGAACAAATATTTAAAATCTAGATTAAGATAACACACATTTTGCCTTGGCATTACTCAACCAAAACACACAAGTGGGGGCTTCTCAGAAGACAACCTTAGGATTATTATTCTTCTTGCTGGTGTATTTTTTTATATTGAATTTCTCATTGAAAGCACTACCATGTTCTAAGAAGACCGCCCACCCCCCACCTGACATTCTTTTTTCTCTCATGACTAGATTTAGTGGGAAGAGCTCCTCGGTGTCAAAACAGCGAGCTGGCAGGGGCAAGAAAGCGCTTTAGACTGTCACACACGGACCACTAGGCCAGGAGGTGGGGCACAAGCCTCTCTGGCGACACCAGGACCCCCAGTCCGCCCTGGTCTTCAGCGCCCAATGTTGGGCACTACGACTGCCTGTCTCTTCTCCTGGCCTCGTTTCCTCCTCTCCGTTACCTGTGTACCTCTTGGGTAATGCCACTTAGACCCTGGAACAAAAGGGGAGAGAAGGGAAAGGGAGAGGAGGGAAGGGGAGAGGAAGGGAGGGAAAGAGAGGAGAGAGGAGAAGAGGGGAATGGAGGGGAGGGGAGGAGACGGGATGGGGGAGGAGAAAATAGGAGGGGAAGGGAGAGGGAGGGGAGGAAGAAGACACTTTCATCTAAAGGCCTCCAATTGAGGTTCCAAGCTGTATTCCTCCCTCCTCTGCACCGCTGCAGTTCCTTCCTGATCCAGGCGCCTCCCCACTCCCCTTCCTCTCTGCTCAAGCAGCGGTTTCTCCCGGAAGGCCACCATGTCAACACACGTGCTCTCCACGTGTCGGAGTCGAGACTTCCAAGACATAGCCATCCATCTTATTTTCCTCGGTGGACCCTTCCCTAATCAACTATTCCTAACTGAATAGTTAGAAATATTAACTGAATTTATTCGTTCAAACGGTTACTGGATGGAGTCATGTGGCGTGAGAAACAGTCCTGAGAGCACCCACAGATGCCAAAGTTAATGTGAATGTTAATCTCAACAAGGCTTCTCGGGGTGGGGGGAGGCGATATGAGCACGCGGAGTTTGTGCCAGGGATTAAACTGGGTTCTGCCATGTGCAAGGGAAGCATCTCAAACCCTGTGCGATCTCTCCAGTGCATGGATAATAAATTAAAATTAAAAAAAAATTTTTTTTAGCCATGTAACAATAAACTTGGGATAGTGTTTTTGTTTGTTTGTTTGTTTTGCTACACTTGGGGCTCATTCTTGGTGGGGTCTGGGGCTCACATGTGGTGTCAGGGATCAGACCCAGGTTGGCCACCTACAAGGCAAGTGCCTTACCCGTGGTACTATCTCTCCAGTCCACAATAAACTTTTTAAAAGACAGGTTCATTCCCACAGAGCAACTAATACAGTACTTTGCCACTGCCAAGTAATCAGTGTTCAGAGTCTGATGCAATAAGGTTATATCATCTAATTATTTTCGCAAAAATAATTAATGCTTATCCTTGGAGTTTTAATAATTGCTAATTTTTCCTGTGATGTAGCTACAACAAGAACACACAAGAACAATGGACTTGGAGTCAGAAGGTCTGTGGTTTGAAGTCAGGCTCCACAACCTACTACTTCCGGTCACATAAATTACCTTATTAATTTCCATAAAATAAAATCTTCACACTTTTTACAAAATTCACAAAACTGTCACACTTTTTTTCCTGAGGAAACTTTCTTGATCATTATGAGAAGTGAAAAATAGGGAAAAGACCAATATAAAAAGTGTCTACTCTGGGCATATATTTACTAGGCTATTCTCAAACAAATGCAGAAGAATCACAACCAAAGATGCCCCCTCCTGTGAAAGACTCTCAGTAACAGCAACAACAACAAAAGGGCAGGGATGGGGTGGGGGAAGAGAATATTATCATTCTATTTACTTCACCAAGTATGAATCATAGGTATTTATAGCCCTATTAAAACAACAATGAAAACGGTACTTGGGAAACAAAGAAGAATTACAAAATTGCCCATCCGAACAAATATGATCTTATAAACTTTTCCCCCTTTTACATAAAATCATTTTATAGTGAACTTCCTCTTTGAAGCAGGCTACACAGGGATGCATTAATGATTGACTACCTGGTCTACCTGTTTTTTCAGAAGGATTATTAACCTCTATTACCACTCCCTAGGCTTCTACTGGGTAGAGCTGACCAGAGAAAATCTACATTTCTACATTCAGAGTCAACCTTCATGGTCTTATTTGGAACTTGTTCTTCAAGCCCCCTTTCATTCATTCATTGGTGGTACCAGCGGTTGGACTCAGGACTTCATACATGTGAAGCAAGTCCTTTTCCACTGAGATACATCCCTAACCCAAACCACAGTGAGGACACAGCAAAAAGAGGTTTGGGCTAGTTCTGCCCCTCCATTTCAGCTGCTGGGGGACCGACTTCTAAAAGATAATTTCCAGTAGATCTGTTAGTCTATAATACAGACTCCAAATGTAATGGCTTTCAATCTGGTCATTTTTATGTGATGTGGCAAACAGAAATTTATGACTTTATCATTCTGTTTGAGGCAAACTCTTCCATTAGACACTCTATTTTTTCCCCCCATTATCTTTTCTCCCTGGACCACATTTATCCTACTCCAACTCGTACACTGTGCTTCTCTTCTCTCCAGCCCATCCGACTCAAAGACTAGGTAGCAACTCTTAAAACACAATTATGGGGGCTAAAGCAATAGCACAGCGGGTAGGGTGTTTGCCTTGCATGTGGCAGACCCAGGTTTGATTCCCAGCATCCCATATGGTCCCCTGAGCACTGCCAGGAGTAATTCCTGAGTGCAGAGCTATCAGTAACCCCTGTGCATTGCCAGGTGTGACCCAAAAAGCAAATAAAACAAAAAACAAAAACCACACAGTTATGGGCCCTGGTGCCAGACTAGCTCAAATCCTGGCTGCACTGATTTTGAGGCATGTTACCTTAGATAAATCATCTCACCTCTCCAAGCCTCTTGTTCCCCACTTTCTATGAATGACCAACCACCTCAACATTACCTCAGAGGGTCACAGTATTAAATGAGTTGGGAGGGGGGAACCAGAACAACACCTGAGACAAATTCCATTATTTTCAATAGGTCCTAAAAATAGTGTCTCGAGGAATAAGCTTAAAATAAGTATAGTTTCAATGCCAAAACAATAAAGTTAAGCAAATACCTTTCTGGTGAGCAGGAATTTTCAATTTAAAAATAATCTACAACATGATTAGCTATCTGCTTAGCTTAACAGTAAGGATGAATGTTTTTAATTTTATATTCAAGTTTATTTTTACGATAAAAATGTTCACTAGAAAAAACGTGAATAGAGACAAATAAAGAAGGGTAACTCCTATTTCCATTTTCTGAAAATACTACTTAACACTAAAATCATATTTGAATTAATTTATTCTGAACAGATAATAAGCAATTAGTTCAAGGATAAAGATAGCACTGATAAATTACCTACCCCATATTTATTTAAAAGACTACTTATTTGTTGGATTTCTCTTACAGCACATTAAATCGGTAACTAAAAATCTATGGGTGCACTTTAGGATGCTATGTTTGTTGATGTTTTCTTTGTAGTATTTAGTGAAAGGGGTAATCGATGTCGAAGATGCATGCTGGCCCATTAAACAAGGCATACAGGCATATGCTTCTTTTTAGAACGTTTTCTTAACACAGAAAGAAACCCTTTTTGCCATCTTTCAAGTAAATATTCATTTCTGGTTCTGATTATAAACCAGATTCAGCACTCAAATGACAGATTTGTCATGTCTTTCTTTTTGGTTAACAGAAACAGTAAACTCAACAAATGGGGGCAAAATAAGCATCAGAGTAGTGTCAAGAAGACAGAGCTGATTAATATTAATTTGTTACATGTTTCAACTTACTAAATGGACCTGTAATTGGTACCCTGGTTATAAATTTAAAATGCTTATGTGAGGATTGTGTAATAAGCACTCATTATAGAGGTCCTTTTCTGTTCTCTAATGAGAAAACTTGGGAGTATTTTCCACTTCTTAAGTAAACTGTTTTGGGGCCCAGAGATAGTAGAGGAGGAGTCATGCCTTGCAGTTAGCCAACCCCAGTGAAAATCCTGGCACGGCAGGGTTTTTTTTTTACTGAACCACTGACCCGGTGGGCAAGAATTGCCAGAAGTGGCCCCAGACCTCCTGAGACAGCTGGAAGGCTGAGCCTTCCAATACCCCCGAACCAACTAAATAAAATGATTTAATAGATTATGGTTTTAAGGGGATCAAATATTTGACTTCAGTTGTAAATCACAAAATGAAATGACAAACTGCCTCATGGCTCCCAGCTTAAACTTTCACACCCCATGGAAAACACTTTCTTCGGGAAAAATACTGTATGTTGGTAAACTGGATATGGAGATTTGAAAAACAGTAGGAATCATGCACACGTGCATAATTGCCAAATGAAAATAAATATAAGAACATATTTTGAGTCAACTGATTTCCAACTTAATCCTGAGAAAACTGAATTTTGAAAGTGCATTTGTTTTAAAACTTGGCAGAATCTGTGGTATCTGAGAACCCTCAAGCTTTTTCCCTTTTTCTTCTCCCATCTTTAAACTGCCTATAAACTTTCATCACCAGTATTCAGCTACAGGTACAGACTTGGCTAAAATGCATTGATTCATCCTAGAAGGAGGGATGTTTACAGAAATTAAGTCAGATTCAGTCAAAGCAACGCACATGCTTCAACATGAAAATCCTATCCCCTCCTCCAGAACATCCTTCGCAATGTCTGCCTAACTGATTTTCTTGTTTCCTTTATGCCGCCCTTAGTTTTCTCTGTCATTTTTTGTTTATATTAGTATGTGCTTTTGCCTTTGACAACAGTAATTTGAAAAGGCTAAAGAGGATTTTTTCTGATCGTAGATTTAATACAGCAGATTCTTAAGTGATTGGTCTGAAAACAGTGACTCCGTGCTCCTCCTCTTCCCAACCTAACAAGAGTTGGGTTACAAATCAACCAAGAGAGGGGATCAAGGGTGTGTAAGTGAAAGGGGAACATGAGGGTGGGGGCACACAAAATCCCTGATTAGCAATTAGAGCATCAGTAGAAACCCTAACACAGTTTCTAGTCTTCATCTGATATAGTCATACAACGGCATATCATGTCAGAAACTACATTAAGTAATATTTAAAACAAAGCAATCTCCAATTTTCTAAAATAAAAATTTTCTTTGAAGATACAAGGTAATATTTCTCTTATTATCCTACGAAAACTAAACACAAATATTTTCAAGAAACAAAATTATTCTTTTATTTTATGCAGTTGTATTTCTAGCATCAACAAATACAGTGAAATATGTTACAAACCAACTTCTACAAGGTACTTACATATTTTACTTCTACCCAAAAAAATCCTTTTTCGCTGCATTCTATTCTTTGGGTAAGGCCATGCCCAGCTGTGTTAGGGCTTACTCTTGGCTCTGTGTTCAGGGATCAATACTGGTGGACTCCGGGGACCATATTGGGCACTGTGAATCAAACCAGGGTCTGCCACATGCAAGGTAAGAACCTAACCCACTGTACTGTATCTCTCTGATCCCTCTATTTTAAAAACTGTTCTATGAGCTGCTATTTATAATTATGTTTTTGGATCTCCTATGAGCATTACAGTGGTTACAAAAATAATCAGTATCTATTTAAGTGTGCAAAAAAACATTTAATTTTTTAAATGACAGTCAAAGACAAACTAAATGATTTTAGCTTAGAACTTCATGGCAAAACAAAAAGACAAGAAAAACCCCACTTATGTCAAGGAAACATTTAACTAAAGCAGAAAGAAACCTACCTAGCACTGAATTCTTTTTGGTTAAATATGTTTGATGGTTCTATAATATATACAAGCACCTCAAAGACAATTCGGATCCAATTCTACCCCATTAAAAGACTGACGTATCCGAAGGGTGCAGCATGCAACCTGATCATAATTGCTGTGAAGTGTGAGAATTGACTATATACTAAATCTTGCCATCTGTAGGTACTTTACACAGCTCCAGTTTTTAGGGTATTTTTTTAAACATAGGGTCAAAAGTTTACAGTATAATTTCTTACTCATTACCAATCACAAACTTCTTTTACTTTATGTCATCTTTGAATAATTCTGCTACCGCCTGGTCATAAATTTGCATGACATAAGCACTCATTCCCAAATCTATTTTCACATTTACAATACAATCCTTAAAGATAAAGCAAGTATTATTTATATCTATATTTAACAGAAGCATTGAACTGTCTTCAAAATTCCCTGAAGACATCACTTTTAGAATATAGCAGTTAATCAGCTTCCAAGGGTGGGATACATGAAATCCAGTGTGGACTGAGGCAGACACTGAAATAATTCAGGGCTTTTCAGTGACGGGATCTGTTTGCTTGCTTGGAGAAGGCTGATTTCTACGGGAACAATGAGTTAATTTTTTTTTTATGTTATGTTAACTCTGAAGTTATGTTAACTCTGAAGACGCCTTTATGATGTTTCACTCATCACTTGTAACTCCCAAATCCCAAGAGAATGTGAAATTGGAAAGTAGTCATGACCAGGACCTCGATGTTGTTACTAAGTAAACACCATCATTTGGGATGACCACTAACTCAAATCCATGCATCTAACAGAAAGGTCATTTACACCCAATCAGTAGGCTTGCATAAGTTATTATGCTTTTAGCAACTAGTTCAAAATTCAGAAGTATAATGATGCCATTTTCCAAAATTCTCTCATTTCATAGTTTTATTTTTCCACTAGTTATCAAGCGTTACCTGCCAAACTCCAGCCTTAACTATGCACAGGAAATTTCCAGTAAATTGGAATCATCACCATAAATTCACTGGCAGTAATGAGGAAACACTGAAGATAAGCAAGTAATGCATAAAAAGAAATGAGCACTAATATATAGTTGCAGCTTGGCTTATAAAAGAATTGTACACCTAAAATTACTTTGCCAGGGAAATCTGAATCCTATTTTCAACATACAAGGAGAATTTAATATTTAAAGTAACCTTTATATTTCTTTTTTTAAATGAATAATCTGTCACAAATGGTAAATTCCTACTATTTTATAAGTATATTAAAATGAGTTAAATCCATATAACTAATTTTTAAAGTAACAATAACAAAAAAGCCCATCTGACTAAAAGACGCAGAAGAAAAATATGAAAGAAATTTCAAATTAATGTTTCTAATTAGCAAAGGCTTTCACATAGACTTAAAAGCAAATTTTCTACTCCTGATGAATTGGAACCTCAACACAAGAACTAGACTCTAATTGGCAATTCTTTAAAAGAACAAAGATGGGAAAGATGAGACAAACAGCAGAATACATGTTTTCCAGTGGTGAAAAAATACTGTTATATATAAAGAGATGGTTTCTAGCCATGTAAGGAAACTTAGGATAAAGGCTGGTGATAGGGCAGGAATAGTTGGCTAAATAGAAGTTCGTTTCGTTAAAAATAACCTGACAATTTGCAAAGAGCTTTTTTGTCAAGTTAGGGGAAAAAATATTGACTGAACTTTTTAAAAATCCAGATTTTCTTCACTTTCTACTGATGATTCCTAACCATCAGAAACATTTGCCATGAACTTACATAGGAGAATCTTACAACATTCAGAGAATACCAGTTGCTTTCTCCAAAGTTAAAAAAGAAGGTACAACAGTCGTGTGAAATGTATATTAAATGAGAATATGTTAAAGAAAAAATATTAAATGAGTATTTAGGACATGAAATAAGAAAAATTAAGAAAGAAATTTAGGGCACGGCCCATAACGACACTGCAATTAAAAAGATAAGAAAAAAAAATTCTCAGGAAAGAAAGAAATTCTCTGGTCCTTAAGAGAAGGGGCTTGATTCAGTGGGGAAAAGATGAACATTAATGGAGAGGAAATTGAGGGAATTTAAGAAGCAAATTGGAAAATACTGCAGCAAAGATTTCTGAATAAGAAACTCCGTTTGTTTTAAAGTCAGTTCTATTTTAAAAGTTATTTTGAAGGGCACTCCCAAAGGGGCGGGGCAAAGGATGGGGTACCAGGATCAAACTTGGGGCTCCCACATATAAAACATGCACTCTAGCCCTCTGAACTATCACCTGAGCCTCCTAATTGCCAAATTTTAACTATAAAGATGGTCACCAGGCCTGGAATGATTTTGGTATCTGATACAAAGATCTGCAATAAAGATACACAAAACCGACATATTCATGGCATTTCAAATGTCTTAACAATCTTTCATCCCTTGTTAGCTGAAATCTTTCGACACTGCAGTTTCTTTTTAATTGTTTTTGTGCTGCGCTCAGCAGTGCTCTGGGGACCATTCGCCATGATGGGATTTGAAGCTGGGTGGGCTGCATGCGAGGCAAGTGCCTAAACCCTGCTACCATATCTACAGCCCCTGCTGTTTTGTTTGTAAAAGTACAATTTTTAAAAAAATTTTTATTAGTGAAACACCATGAGGTACAGTTGTAGACTTACAAATTTTTGTGCTTGGGTTTCAGTTATACAATGATCAAATATCCATCCCTCCACCAGTGCCCATTCTCCACCACCAATGATCCCAGTATCCCTCCCACCCCCCATCCCCCCCATCCTACCCTGCCTCTGTGGCAGGGCATTCCCTTTTGTTCTCTCTCTCCTTTTGGGTGCTGTGGTTTGCAAAAGAAGTATTGAGGGGCAATCATGCTGGGTCTATAGTCTATTTTCAGCATGCTTCTCCCATCCTGGGAGGATCCTCCCAACACCCTTTATTTGGTGCTCCCTTCTCTATCTGAGCTCCCTTTTCCCCTAGCATGTGCGGCTGGCCTCCAAGCCATGGAGTAAACCTCCTGGAAAAGTAAAATAATTTAAAGATTCTTAATGATCTATACCTGAAACTTAATATAATAATGTTACTTTAACAAGTCTCATGATGGAGACGTTACTGGGTCCGCTCGAGCAAATCGATGAACAACGGGAGGACCGTGACCGTGACTTTAACAACAAAACATTACTCTCTACCAAAAAAAAAAAAAACCAATTTTGGAATCAACGACAAAATAGAAATATGCTAAAGTCAAAATATGGCATCTTTTAAAAAACAATTTCTAAACTTCTAGGCAGAGCATAAGAGCCTCAACTCTCTTTTTAACTTTATTCCCCAATTCCAGCAACCATGGGCACCCTGTGTAACTTTTCATTTGTTGAGTTTCCTTATTAAAGCAGAGAAGTTTAATTCCTGTTTTTTTCCTGCTATGTTCAGTGATCATACATTTAAAAACATTAGACAAATGGATCAAAAGGTTAGTAAGGCATTTCTGCAAGAAACAGTAAATGATGAAAGTCACCGAAGAGTTGATTGATGCTCAATTGTGCAAGTTCCTTCTGACGCTCTCTGAGTCTGCTGCATTTTACCTGCTTAGATATATCTTACTATCTAAGATAGTAAGATATCTAGCATGTAGAATTTTTGCCCACATAATTATTTAGTCCTTGACTTTTCTTTTCTTTTTTATCCAGGTAACAATCTCTTCTTTCTTCTCTTAAATAATTCAGAGTTAGGTGAGAGTTATGTTTTGGTTCTTCTATATAGACGTGTGATACATTAAATTTTTCATTTAAATAAAACATCCCCTATAGAGATTTTTTGAAAGACAAAGCAAAAAGCAAAAATCCCTATATTTTCAAGCAAAGTCATTCTAAAATATACTGTTTTTAACTTCTTAAGTGGTATATCTTATTACAGTATTATAGGTTAGAGTTATGGGTTAACTGTTTTAAAATTATGGGTTAACTCTTCTTAAGTGGTGTATTTTTTATAGCTTTATGGGTTAAAGAGCTATGGGTTAAGGAAATATTTTACTACTATACAAAATATTCTGTGAATACTTTTTAGTCATTTCTTAAAGAATTGTATATGCCTGATTCTATCGGTATGGTTTACTATATCCATGGTTTTTATCATTATTTAACTGAGATATTCACATATGTTAAAGTATATAATTCACTGGCTTTTAGTATAGTCGCAGAGTTGTGCAATCACTCACTACTACAATCAATTTTGGAACCTTTCATCGTTTTAGAAAGAAACCTGTGTCCATTATTAGTCTTGCACTCCTAGCTGAATCCCTGGCAACCACTAATCTATTTTCCATCTCTGTAGATTTGCCTATTCTGGTCATTTCATAAAATGAAATCAAACAAAGATGTGGACTATTACTAATGGCTTCTTTTATTAAACATCCAATCCATTTTGTAGTACGCAGCAGTACTTCAGTTCTGTTTTTTGCAACAACAACAAAAAAATTCACTTATATACTTTTCTATAGTTCATGCAGCCACATTAGTTGCTAGTGGACATTTTTTTCCCTACTTTTTGACTATTGAGAATAATACCACTAGGAATCTTCCTATGCCCACATTTTTGTCTATTAAGAAAACATACTGGTTTTTGCTAACAGGACGAGATGTAGATTAAACGGAGCCTGGATATCCAAAGGAGGCAACGCCAGTTCTTACTAATCACTGCCTTTAATATTATTCAAATCTCTTTATGTCCAACACATCTGCCAATACCAATACATAATCTCGTCGTCTATACATTCAATAGCATTCAATAGTTACACATCCAACAGCTTAAATGTACTGCAGCACACAGTCTTGCCCTCCTCGATTTCATCTGCCTCAGTGCAAGGTATTAATTTTTTTGCGGGGGATGCACCAAACAGTAATCCTGGAGTGTTAGAGAGGGGAGGTGGGTAGAAGTACATTTCCAGTGGTGCCCCAGGAACCAGGCAGTACCGGGGATTGAACCCGGGCCTCGCATTTGCAAAGCACTGGGCATCCCATCAAGCTATCTGCTTACAGGTTTACAAATACAAATTTAATCATCTCATTTCCAAGCACTTAATCCTTCAGAAAGAGTTGCTCTCTGACTACCTTTGTGCAAGACCAAGGAGCAGCTACTTCAGGACATGACGCTCTCACGGCTGGACTTTTGTGCCTACTGCCCTCTCTGCTTAGAACTGCTCCACTGCCCCCCCCCCCCCCCGCCACACACACACCTGTAGGTGCTTCTTAGTCACGAAACTATTTACACGCTTCTTTTCTTATGCCATTATCTCTTATAATCAAGCACCAAGTAAACAAAATTTGTCTTAACTCAGAACTAGTAGTTCTAGCACAATGACCATTGTCTTTGATGAGGGAATGCTACTTATTAATATCCCTAAATAATCTTTGTGAGTAGCTAGGATTTTTCTAGGCACTGGATTGGGAGGGGGGAAAATGGTGAAGAAACAAGCTTTAATTTGCGCTACTCTCCAACAGAAACAAGAGACCCTCCAACCTTTCACAGTAGGGCAGAAGGTTCCTGATGGAACCAGCTCTGAAGACTGAACTGGCATCTAGCCAGTCCCACTACAACTAGAAACCAATCAAAATGCTTGCTCTCCCCCAGAATACAGGCAGGATTGATTAAGAAATAGGCTGCTATAAGTTAGGCCAGCTAGAATCATTCCTGGGATTTTTTTTTTGTTGGAGTTGCCAGGAAAGAAACTCTCTTTACAGGGGAACTAGCTCTTAAAATGATATAAGCCAGAGCTGACAATGACCTTCTCTGCAATCGCATAAAGTCCTAATTGAAAAAAGAAGCTAACAAAGAGTAAAGTAGAGACAAAAGAGAAAAGGTTTTGAAGGCATCCTTCTAAAACCCTTTCATCTCTATGTGCCCAGAGCCAGTTGCAGCCTTGGACCTCCCACTTACATGAAGAAATAAATTCCAGCTTTGCTCACACTGGTTTGAGTTGGATTTATTTAGGACAGTCAAGCAAGCTCACATCTCTCTCTCTTTCTCTATCTCTCTCTCTATATATCAAGAATTGCTGACCTGGGTTAGGCATCAAAAAATATTACTGTGGCTTTCTTAGTAGATACTGCTCTCATGAACTTTGTGAATATCCTAAAACCCACCAAATTTTTTGTAAGAAATGTGGCAAGAATCCACCCACAAAGTCACACAGTTCCAGAAGGATAAGGACTCTCTGTGTGTCCAGAGAAATCAGCATTATGACAGAAAGCAAAATGGCTACAGTGGTCAGATTGAGCCAGTTTTCCAGAAAAAAACTAAAACTACAGAGGAGAATGTGTCGAAGCTTGAGTATGTTTCAGCCCAACTTCAGATATGAGAGAAAGATTGTCATTAACAGATCCAGCATTCTGAATTGGGAGGAGATAAAAGGGGGGGAAAAAAGGAAAGATAGAAAAGAAAGGAAAGGAAAGGAAAAAAGAGGAAGGGAGGGAGGGAGGGAGGGAGGGAGGGAGGGAGGGAGGGAGGGATTGGGACACCTGAAGTTTTCAAGATGATAAATGTCAACATCAAAATTAGTACATTGAAAAGAATAACCTGATTCCATGGGAATCTATAGTACTTGCTTAATTCTCAGACTTTTTTTAAAAAACCTATACAACCACAGGTAAATTAAATTCCACTTATTTTCTAAGAACAATTTGGTGAAACCGAAGGAACAGGTTGTGTTATACGTAAGTCTTGCAATTTCATGTGAAATGTAGAAATATTACATTCTGTATTCAGTCCACCAACTTCCAACTTCCGAATAAAGTAGTAAGACTGGGGCTAGTTTTCCTGAATAAAGTGTTTGTGATATGCCACAACGGACGAGAACAGTGCAGTCTCCTGCCCCTGCGCCTGGCTGTTCCTCGCTGGGGCCCCTTGGAGGGGAGCGGGTTGAGCTTTCCTCCCCGCCCCGACCAGGGCTCCGGCAGCCGAAGACCTCCAGGACCAGCCACCACCATGCTGAGACCACTCTCCGCACACATAAAGGTACTGGCAGAGGGACAAAGTCACGCGGGTTCCGGGGCTGAGATCTCCAAGCCTACTTGGATTTGGGCCGAGCATCCTCCACCCAGATCCTCCAAATTCCAGTAGGTGGGGGTCACACCCACCACGTGGCCCCCTGGCGCCGTGTAATCCCATCAGCGACCAAGACTCAGAGACTATAAAATCCAGCTCCCGGAACTGCGTGGCTGCATTCAGGGCCGCGCGACATCAGGACATCTTTTTATGACATCTTATTATCTCATTCCTACTTTGGACAAACTTGCAGGCTATCGAATGTAGCCTGCCCACAGGGCAGAGTCTGGCAAACTCCCCGTGGCGTACCAAATATGCCAAATACCAGTAACAATGATGGGTCTCATTCTCCTAAAGAGCCTTGAATATAATCTCAAGGTTAGGATGAAAGAGACGTTACTGGGGCCTGCTCGAGGCAATCGACGAATAACAGGATGAATGAATGAATGAATGAATGATATGCCACAAACTCGAGTGTCTATCTAAACTAGATTTCTGGGTTTGGGTTTTTTTTTGGGGGGGGGTCACACCAGGCGATGCTCAGGGGACCATAGGGGATGGGTGTCAGATATCAAACCCGAGATGGCTGTGTGCAAGGCAAGTGTACAACTGCTTCAGCCCTAGATTTCTGTTTTTGGAGATATGGGAAGACACTAAAATTAAAGCATTATCTTTATCCTCACTGGCTGGCAGAAAGTAGTAGAAAAAAAACCAGAAAATCAGTTTCAAGTGCTCCACACTATATATCTATGGGAATTTCTAACAACTTACCCCCAGTTAGTTATTTCTCATGGACAGCATCCTTCCCTTTACTCCAGGCTCTTTTTTACCTAAGGAAAGGATCCATCTTGCAATCCCATGCGTGACTTCCACTACAGAAGGAATGATCAAGGATGGAAGGCCGGCGGGGTGAGAGTACCATGGGTAGAGCACCACGTCAGACAAGCATCTGCAGGCACCGTGGGGGGAGGAATAGCACATACAGCAGTCAAGATGACTACGGGAGCACTGTAGCACTGTCCTCCCGTTGTTCATCGATTTGCTTGAGCAGGCACCAGTAACGTCTACATTGTGAGACTTCTTGGGACTGTTTGGCATGCTTAATACGCCACAGGGAGCTTGCCAGGCTCTGCCATGCAGGCAGGATACTCTCGGTAGCTTGCCGGACTCTCCGAGAGGGGCGGAAGAATCAAACTTGGGTCAACCGTGTGCAAGGCAAACGCCCTACCCGCTGTGCTATCACTCCAGCTACTGGAGCATCTACGGAAATTGCTAAGTTCATGAGCCAATCGTTAACATTTAGGAAGACAGATTAGAAATCCAAGTATGAAAAATTTGGCAGCAATAGTAAGTTCAGCCCCTCTTTCATTGGGGGGCTTAAGCAGTGAGTAATACCAGAAAATACCATGCTGTGACGTCTACAAGATCAGAGCCAAAGTAGGTTAACTGCAAGTAATCAGGGAATCTCCCAGAAAGTCTCTCACCTGGGAAGTTTATAATCCAAGTGGATTTTCTTTGGTGATAACAACCAAGTAACAAGACTGAATAGAATCTGAGAATAGAATAGAATCACAAAGAGAGAAACACAGTCCCTGGGTCCTGCCTTAGCCCCAGGAAGCAGGTCCTGGCCAAAGTTTAGGAGTAAATGCTCACATAGAGGGAGAAACTGAGAGCAACTCACAGCATATGTTCTTGAAAATTTAGAATTTTAGAATTCTGCAACTGCAAAATGTAGATGATATGACAGAATCATCATTTCATTATTAACAGTAATGTTCATGAGACCAGGTACCACCACCAACCTTGAGTCACTGTTATTCAAAGCTGTATTATAAATGTGTAGCCATAATATGTTTCAGAAAATATGACATCTTATAGTGCCCTAAGGACCATTCTGAACATACGATACCCACACAAAATAATTAAGCTTTATAAGGGGTGGGAGATAACACAGAATGTCAACTACAAATCATTGTGTACATATTGTTTTCTATTTTCCGTTCAAGATTTTCAACTTCACAGCAATGTTATAGGAATATATGATTTAATTCAACATCTCAATATGGGGTATAAGAATTGTGCCAACCTCGTGTGATTATTTATAACTCAAAGCATACAGGGTGGTTATAAAAATAAATAAAATAGCTACATGATCAATGGTAGAATTCTACCAAGGATTCCGTTTTTAGTACAAATTAATTACATGTAATTAAGGCAAGCTACTGAATTTGTTTCTCCCTAATAGTAAAACTTGCTTCTCACAAATTCAATAATTTTTCCAATATCACTAATAACAGTGTCAGCTGGATAGCAGAGGGTTTGATCTAAAATTAAACCTAACTAATGGGACTCACTTATGAAGTGCAGTAAATATCCTGGTGTTCTGATTTTCTAAAGATACTAACATATCCACTACGTGTGTACACGTTTTCGTTCGGTTAAAATTGGCTTTCATTTTACAAAACTACAGGAAGGCCAGGAGGAGGGCTCAGCACTGAGAGATTCAGCGGGGAAAAGCAGTCGGCCATGCACTGGCCAACAGCTTCACGCTGTTGCATACTCCTCATCTACTAGTTTCTTCTCTACTGAACTCGTCCTGTGAATCAATGCCAACTCTGTTCCCTTACTTCTGAATTTATCCATAAAGCTAAAAAGAGGCTATCAAATGATGTTCTAGGCAAAGAGACAGAAAAGTAGTAAGGTAATTTAAAAGTAGTAAGGTAACCATCCCAGTTCCCCAGGAGTACCTGTTTTTAGAGACACACTGCTTAAATAACTTTATCTCTTCTTTCTGCCCTCAAAGCAGAAGTGCTTACTGGCAATTCCAAAATGACACATTTGAAACAGTCATGCCTGGTTTTGTCATCTTTCATATTGAGTCTGACATATTGAGTCCAAGAAAAACCAACTTGCCTAAGGGCTTAGTGTCACCAGTCTAGGACCAGACAACTGAAATACCCATATTATATGTTTGTTTCACTTGCGCCTTTTTCTAAATGGAAGACTAAGATCCATGAGCTTGGACTTAGCTTACATGAAATAGTGATTGCTAGAGCAATGAGTAACAGGGGCAGGCGTTATGAACCGGGACACAGCGCAGCAGTTAGCATGCATGCACCTGAGCAGGTTAGATTCCTGGTACCACATTTTCCCTCCAGCACTGCTGGGCGCATCTCTGGGATTCCCAGGGTGACCCTGGGATCTCCATCAACACATCCTCGATTCCTTGCACTGGACCAACCACCCACCATCTGTCCAGTGGGCCAAAAATATTAAGAATCTGGCAGGGTGGTGGTGGGGGTGAGGGTGGGGGGATGTTTCCTGAGATACCCCACTCCCTACACACACACACACACACACACACACACACACACACACACACACACACACCACTCTGTTCTCAACCTGGCAAATATTTTAAAGATTCTATTGCTAAAGTGTTTCGTGATAATATGTCCTAATAACAATATTTGTTGCTATTTAGTGACTTTACTGAATGTTTTCCCTTTCCCCTCTCCTAAGCTTACTATAATACATCTGGGAATAAGTATGTTCAAAGGTGCGTCTCTTAATGAAGTGACAACAGTCTTTCAGCTCCTTGCTAGGTGACTGCCAACACTACCTCTCAGCAGCAGGGGACACTAGAAATTTGGTGAGCAGCTAAAGAATACAAATGAGTTTCTGTTAGAGGCCAAAGGGAACTTTTTAATCCCTTTTCATACCTCTTTTCATACAGTCATCCTCACAATCTGAGACTTTATGAAAGCTCTATTTGGAAACAGACTCTTAAGAGTAAATGTCCCTTCTTTCTCCTTAAAAGTGTGACAGGGTGTAAGCAGGAGAAGGTAAAGAAGTGACAACAAAGAAACATATTAATAGAAAAATCAGCTGAAATATGTAGTGACTTTCAAAAAGAAATCCCCCCAAACTGACTTATTCTGTGCTGATGCACTGTTTTTTGAATGTCTTTAGCTCTCATGAAGCCCATTCCTTCTTACAAGGCTAGAAAGGGAAGACATACTAACCTCACCTGATCAGATAGTTTGTGCTAAATTTTCTTAAGTGATTATGGGTATACTGTATGCATGCTTGGTGAGTATGTACGTGTCAATATTAGAGATGACATTCACTGATTATTAAGTTGCTACTCAGGAACAAAGTCTTGCCCTCTGGCAAGAAGACTAAAGGCTTTTCACGTACAAAGGGGGTGCAAAATCCCAGGAGGAAAAAAAGAGAAACAGAGAGAACAGATAATATACTCTGGGCTCAGCTGGAAACTGGCTATTGTGGCCCTGCATTAAAAAAAAAAATCACTCAGCCAAAAAGAGCAATCAAGAAATGGGCTGAGGAGATAGCTCAAAGGGCTAGAATGTGCACACTGCAAGGTGGGGGTCCAGCTTTGATCCCCAGCACCCCAATGGCACCCTGAGTACCAACAGGAGCAATTCCCAGCATCAAGTCAAGTGTAGGCCCCTGAGCACTGCCAAACGTGATCCAAAAAGGGAGGAAGGATGATGAATGGTAGACAGTGAAGAAGATAAGGAGGAGGAGAAAGAAAAAAAACCACAAACAATCTTCTAAGAACAATTGTTCTAAGCTCTAGGTGAAATGGGTCTCAATACAATAGCATCACACACTAGAAAAAGAACACGTATTAGGAAGAGTGAGACTTGATCCGGAAGAACAAACAGAAGTGGAATCAAGGATGAAAGAGCCTGGAAGTCAGATTTACACCAGATGCTTCATAAAATAGCCCTATCTATTCTCCCTGTCCAGTGTACCTGCTCCTTGTAATGCTTATATTTGTAACAGTTCCTCTGCCAGGGCTACGACTACTTTTTACATAACTACTCAGAGAATATATCCCAGATATAACTTAAAATAGTAGGTAAAGTTAGAGCACCAAGAATTTACTTGCAGTTTTATAGAAGCCCCAGTGCTCTGCGTTCCTCCCTAACATTTAGGAGGGAAATTTACAACTGAGTCGAGCTACATCTGAACAGTACTTGTAGCCATCACAGTCCCAACACACATTCTGCCGTTACTTCTCTGACTTTGCGGCGTTTGGACCCTATCAACGTAAGATATTCCTAACTGATTTTACTTCTAGCAACTCCTGATGAAATAACCCCGCATACACAGGATTATAGATTGTAAAGAGAGAAAATCACAAGGTAAAGTGTCAAGAGCTAGACAGTAATAGGCTCAGAGGCCATTACCCTTCCACATGATTTATCTACTACATTATTTTATGTTTGTTGATACACTGCTTTGTAATCCCATTTGTATAGCTTAATACTTTCTCTGACATTTGTCTTACAACACTGTAGTCGGGCTACATACACTGCTCCTGCTGTCCAGAAACATTCCCACTTTACAGTGTGCTTCAACTGCCCAACCAGTAACTTTCAGAAATGAAAATAAACTACACTTCAAGAGAGCAGTCAGTTGGGAATGAAAAACAAATCAGGGCATCAACCCAATCGAGAAATTCCATTTGTATCACCAGAGGGGGCCCTGTGTTATATACCAGGGAGAGAACGGATTTTGGGAAATACAAAAGCCAAGGTTCAAATTTAAGAACTACCTTCCATTCTCTAGGACCTTGATTAATTTGAGTCTCAAGAACTTTCTCTATAAAATGGGGATAATTTCTCCCTGACCAAATGGCATTAAGAAATGCTTATTAAAACTAGCAGAATTGCACTGATTGTTGGGGGGAAATTCTAAAAAATAATGGTGCATCTTTTGTCAAAATAATGAATGTAATCAATGTAGAGAAGAGTTAAGTGGAAATCATCTGCCTCACAGGCATTGGGAGGGTTGGGAGGGGAGGTATATTGGGGTTCTTGGTGGTGAAAAATGAGTACTGGTGAAGGGAGACGTGTTTGATCATTGTATGACCGAGACTTAAACCTGAAAACTCAGTAACTTTTCCCACAGTGATTCAATAAATATAAAAAAAAAAACCTAGCAGAATTGCAGCTATGCAAAACACACACAATAAAAAACTTCCTTCAGAAAATCCCTTTATATTTTGATGACAATTTTGTTCAACTTATTTTTAAAAGATGTGATCAAACCATTACTAGGGCAGACATAAAGCAACTCATGAATTATTAAAACAAAAGCATGTTTTATAGAATTAAGTCATAGCTGTATTATGTTTATGCTTTAAAAGAAACTGTCTTTAAAGAAAAAAGAAAATGGAGTTATGAATAAATTCTAGGTGGTATGCAACTAAAACCTCTTTAAATTTTAAAGGTGACTTTTGTTCACTATATTACCAAACCTCCTCAGCAATTTTAAAAATCATATACTACTCCTAAAGAAAAGCTGAATTTTTCCTATACCCCTCCCCCCAAAAAATGGGTAAAATCTGTGGAGCATGCTTTATCTATTATTTCCACATTTTATAAATATAAATGCCTGTTAACTTAGATCATAATTATTTGAAATACAAATCACCAACATGGAACAGAAGCTGCTAAGAAACAATTTTTTTTTCTTTTTGGGTCACACCCAGCAATGCACAGGGTTACTCCTGGCTCTGCGCTCAGGAATTACCCCTGGCAGTGCTCAGGGGACCATACGGGAAGCTGGGAATCGAACCCAGCAAGGCAAATGCCCTACCCGCTGTGCTATTGCTCCAGCCCCAAGAAACATTTTTTTTACATAAAGGTAAAGGTTGTTACTGTGTCTGGCATATCGAATACTCTCGGTAGCTTGCCAGGCTCTCCGAGAGGGGCGGAGGAATCGAACTCGGGAGGCCCTCCCGTTGTTCATCGATTTGCTCGAGCGGGCCCAGTAAAGTCTCCATTGGAGACTTTTGTTGTTACTGTGTTACTGTGTTTGGCATACCGAATACGTCACGGGGAGCTTGCCAGGCTCTGCCGTGCGGGCGAGATACTCTCGGTAGCTTGCCGGGCTCTCCGAGAGGGGCGGAGGAATTGAACTCGGGTCGGCCATGTCGGCTGCGTGCAAGGCAAACGCCCTACCGCTGTGCTATCACTCCTGTTTGTTTTTTTTACATAAAAAAAAATTCTAGTTCAATCTTCAAATGTTTATCTTAAAGAAAAATTGAAGTTTTTATTTTTTCTCTTTGTGTGAAAGAATATTTTCTTCTCTTTGTGTGAAACAGATCTATACAAAGTTTAAGATTTTTTAAAAAATAAAGCTTCCAAAGTTTGTATCTGTTTGGTTTGGTTCCGTATTTTTTGGCACACCCCGAGATGCTCAGACTTACTACTTGCTCTGTGCTCAAGTATCACTTCATATATTGTGCTGGGGATCAAAGAGGAGTCAGCCCTATGCAAGGCAAACCTACCCACTGTACTATGGCTCCAGCCCCTTCAGTCACTTTTAAAACTAGACACATGAACAAGTACCATTTTTTGTGCCTTTAAGAAAATATGTGTTAATAAACATCGAAACATGAACTCCACTGAATGACTGATCTGTAACTCTCATGAAGCCAAGAAACAGCTTAATACAATTTCTGTGGCTTGCATTTTTCCTTGATTAATGCTAAACAAATACTTCTGATACACGATTTAAAAGTATTTGGGCTTTCAGTTTTGTAGTGGCCACAAAACAGGATCCCTAGGTCCTTGCTGGAGAGGACGGATGGCAAACACTGGAAGTCTTGCTGTACAAATATTTACACCTAAAAAATTAACCTGAACTGACTTCAAAATTACTAATTTGAGGGACTTTGTTAAACTTTTCTTGTGATTTACTTTTTTTAGAGGATAAACTTCTACCAGAGAAACATTACAATGACAAACTTAGCTTGAATCCCAATTATGCTTCTACCAGCCTAGTGTAAACTTAGGCACATGTCTCTGGGCAAGTCATTTAGCCCCGGAGTGTCTTCATTTCCTTCACCCCTTGATTTTTCTCGGGGGCTGGGGGGAGGTGGGCAGTGGTAGCTACCCAGCAGTGGTGGTCAGGGCTTACTCCAGGTACTTCACTAAAGATCATTCCTCACAGTGTTATGGGAACCATATGTGGGCCTGGAATCAAACATGGGTCCGCTGTGTGCAAGGCAAGTGCCCAAACCATTGTACTCTCACTCCAGTCCAGTAATGATACTTCAAATAAAAGAAATTTATATGTTAAATGACAAAGAGAATTTACAATTCTCTTTGTTGCAATGTCAAAAATGTTCTGGGCATTAGGCAATGAAAATGCAAAACACTAATTAGCATGTTGTTCTTTTTTTTAAATGCAGTGAAGTAGAATTCTTCTAACTCAATTTTCTTCACAGGCATAATTTACATCTTTTGAGCATTTTCTTCTGACAAAGCTCATTTTGTAGTATCTGATGGGAATAGTTAACCAAAACTTTCCTTTCCTGAGATCAAAATCATCTCCTCACTTAACTTGTATAAAAAGTGGCACAAAATGTCTTTGCAATTGTTTCAATTGAAAGCAGATGAGCCGAGAGACACAAAGTTCTATTTCACTATGTACATTATGACAGGGGATATAAAATTTGAATGCTTTGGAAATAAAAAGTAGTTTAGTCTCAACTTCAAATCAAAGAGAATTCAGACACAATCAGAACGCATTTCACATGCTGACATTCTGAAAGAATCTACCCAGAGTTTCAACGGATACAACATATGCATAGGCCAGAAGCAGGTTTTGCCAAAAGAAAATGTTTGCTTTCCCTTCTCTCTCGCTGTCCCTCTCAAGGTAACCTATATTTGTCTCTGCTTCAAAAGACTGTGAAACTTTAACTGCCCCATGAAACTTCACTGTGGCATATAAACAAACAATCAGGTATAACCAGCCCTTGAAATAAGGAAATCAGACCCTTAATCAACCAAGACCTCAGTGAGAGTAATGACTTAATTAAAAGGAATGCGTAAGTAGAAATATCACAATAAGTCAAAGACATCAAATTTAATGGAATAAAGAAAGGGAAAAAAAAGAACTGCTTCTTGTTTCCTCTGTGAAATAAGAAGGCCTCAAGAAGGAAGGATCTTGGGGCTGGAGCGACAGATAGCACAGTGGGTAGGGCGTTTGCCTTACACACAGTCGACCCGAATTCGATTTCCAGCATCCCATATGGTCCCCCTAGCACTGCCAGGAGTAATTCCTGAGTGCAGAGCGAGGAGTAACCCCTGAGCATCGCCGGGTATGAACAGAGAAAGAAAAAACAAAAGAAGGACCCTGCTCCAGTCCTGACCTAGACTACTGTCCTATACTGGAGCAAGGATGTGAGGACAGCCACCCCCCCACCCCCCACCCCGCACTGTGCCTTTGACAACAGCCAGGGGCTGGGTCAAAGGAAAGGTTTCCCTTTTCAACTTTGATGCCTGCGCTAGAACCAAAGGCCCTGCACGTGGTCCCCAACCCCAGCACCACTCTCCAGGACAGGCTCTGGAGCGCAGGGTTGGAAGTATCCCTGAGCACTTCTTGATGTGGCCTCAAAACAAAATAAACCTGACCTTGCCACTCACATATGTCAGTAGGCAAGGTAAAAGTTTAGAGCGTATGTTTTTAGACAATAAAGACTATTTCTGGATTGTAATAAAGCTGCCATATAAAAGGAAAGATTATAAATCAAGATCAAATAGTATTTGTAATGTAAAGAAAGAGAATCTCCAAAATCTAACTATGTACATTTTATACTATACTTTGCAGCTTCCCATTTAGCCATTATGAAGTGCTATCAACTTCTTAATCTTAATTTCCCTTTGTGTTTTAGGACGAGAAAGCAGAAGTGTAGCTGTGAGGAGGTCCCCAAACCTTCTCTAGTGATGTGTCTGCAGATACTCACTAATCATTTATGAAGTAGTAAACAACAGTTAGACAATTTACCGCAGGGAAGTAGGTTAAAATCACAATTTGCACGGGCTAGGGACAGCAGTTTACTGGTAGTGCGAGTACTTAGCAAGTATGAGATCCTCATTCCCTAAAAACCAAAAAATGTAAATAAAAAATATATCATCTGGCATTTATGATAACACAATAACCTCTCATTTTCTCTAGCGATTCTGAATCTCAAGTTAGCACAATAAAAGTCTCACTGGAAACATCTGTATCTTAATGCTAAAGGACGGAGAAAAAGGAAGAGAAAGCGAAGGGAAGACAGGAGGTAGAGAAGGGTGTCAAAAGGGAAGTAAAGGAAAGAGAGGGGAGGGAAGGACATCTGCTTTTATGTAGGAATTAACTATATGGATAATTTTACAAATAAGTGCCTACTTTATTCCTTACGCATACATGTTCAAGACTGGAGAATGAAAAAAATTGATCTTCAAAAATAAACTGTAAGATGTTTAACAAAACCCACCTGATTTTATTTGCTATTTTATGTTTTAAGGGGATTCTGGCAACGTCTGTTGATTCAGATTCAACACCTGCCTAAGAAATAAAAGATCTGGCTATTCTCAAAACGAAGTGAATGGCATCACTAAAAATCTTACAAACTAGAAGAGAATAGTAATAATAATAATAATAATAATAATACAAAAATCTTAGTAACTAATCAAAATAATTAAGTGCCATATATTTGTGATTACTATGGTAGCACACGTGAAATCCTGCTGATCATTGATTTTTCTCCCTCCAGCTAACTCTATTAGGAAGTAATTCGAAGAAATTAAAAGTCTGGATTGAAATCTAAAGACCAAGAGCAAAACAACTTTGATTTTTTAAAAGCCAGAACATATTTTCCATTAATAATATGCCAGCCACTTCTCCCTCCCAGGCACCTTTTCCAAAGGACAGCAGAGTAGAGCTGGGAATCCAAGCACACGCTAACGTTCTCACACTCGCCTCCAGCGGAAGCTCATTCCAAAAATCTATAAAGTTATACAGAGTGGCAACACTTTTTAATTATCCCCACCTATTCTTATAAACCTAACTCACAATGCTTTTAAACAGCTCACTTATCTATAATTCTAAACTTTGCTGCCCCAGAATTTGGATTAACCTGAAAAATTGGGTTCGCACACATCCTGTTGACTGTACTTCAATAATGGCGTCACTACAGTGATGCTAGTGATAATGGCTTACTACTTACAGTGGCATCACTCTGCCTGTCTAAGCCTATGTAGCAGTGCCATCAGCATTGTCTCAATCTCACAAAAACACGGCATCCCTTCCCTCAAAAGGCATGTGACTTTCCAGGAACACACCCTGTTCACTCCTGGAAACAGTTACTGAGAGACCTCGAGCTACTGCTCTTGCTTGGTTGCCCTGACCTTTACTCAAATAGACTATCTGGAACAGACGCTTCAGAAATCAATGCCAAGGTTTTTTCCTTTAAAAGAAAAAACAAAAAAACCTGAGGGGATAGAGGGGACAGTACAACACGTAAGGTCCTTGCCTTGCGCATGGCTGACCTGGGTTCTAACCCAGGCACCCCATGTAGTCCCCACAGCCCTGCCAGGAATAAGCCATGAGCACAGCCAGGTGTGGTCCAAAAACAAGTAGTAAATGAAAAATTCAGAAATCTAAAAGTCAGCGTACAGACACTGAATAAGGAAATATGGGGTTCAACTTGCACTGCCTTATTAAAATAATTTTTTTGCAATAATTCTCGAAATTCTTGAGAAGTAGTTCATCAATACTCTTCATATTTCTCATCAACAATCGCCACCTGACATAGGCCGTGCATTACAAATATTTCTGAAGGAAGACAACTCAAGAGAAAAGAAGCTTGATGTGAAGGCAAAAGAAAGACGCAAAGGACAGCTGGTGCGGAGGAAGTTTGTTCTATGGGAAGGGGTGCTCGGCATATCTGTTCACTAGTATGAGCGCACTTAAGAGGCAAGGCAACCTGGAGACAGCTCAGAGGGCTGGGTGGGCCCAAAGTTCCATCCCCAGCACGACCAGGTGTAATCTTGGTCGCAAGCCCCCTCTCCTCGCCCCCACCCCCCAACAAGTTTTTAAAAGCTGTAAGGAAAATACAAGAATTGAGTAGGAGAATGTTTTTAAAGCTCATCCAAGTGAGTGATGACTGTCAGTACCTACCATGGAGTTCACTTCCAGGAAACCTATTTTGTCCTGAGTTCCACAGTCCATTCCTCATACTAAAAGCAAACTCTACCCAGGGGCACCAAGATTAGAAATCCAGTTTGAATAGCCAAACTATGGAGGGCATTTTGTTAACTGTCAACACATCTGCT
Organism: Sorex fumeus; assembly: GCF_029834395.1. Taxonomy (NCBI): domain Eukaryota; kingdom Metazoa; phylum Chordata; class Mammalia; order Eulipotyphla; family Soricidae; genus Sorex; species Sorex fumeus. Next base: position 28,863,168 of record NW_026606059.1, on the reverse strand, counting down.
TTAGAAATCAGCGTCTAAAGCAAGTACTGACTACTGAAGCAGATGCCACAAAAGCGGTGATACGATCAAATAGCAGTCTTTGCCTACAGCAAAAGATATACAGTCAAATACTCTAAATTTTTGTTCAAACTGATACTGATTTTCAGTGGACAATTCTTGAGGCCTCAGCTCTGGAGTCCAAAATGCCCGTCTTTGGGGAAATTTGTGTGTCTCTTAGTCAAATCAATAGCTAATCAAACCCTTTACTTATGAACAAAGAAGGAATTCAAAATTCAGCAGTCATTTGAAAAGTAGTTTTAACCATTTCATATTCAGTAATAGAAATAACTGCTTTTATGTCTTGATATGTTTAATATAATCTTAGTATTTATAATTCAGTATATAGCAACAAAGTATATTACTATTATAAGACGTCATCATGCTTTATTGCATATTGGAGAGTTTGTCTACATATTAAAGGCTCTACCTGTGACTATTTCACCTAACTTTCCCCAGCGTTACCTGTCTGTTCCGAATCTTCCAACATTGAGAAAATAAACATAAATTCCACAAACATATACAAACCTACAGTAGGTTCTGCTTTCTATAGTAAGAGAAAACTTACATTTCAAGGCTGAAGTGTCAAACAGATTTATCACGCTATGCTCCTGTGTGACTAACAATGGCAAGAAACTTTATTGGCTAACTTTTAAATGCTTAAAAGGTGAGACTAAAGTGGAAATACTGATCTAGCTATAGATTAAGCAGCACAGAATTGACTGTTAAATAAATTTTGTCTGCTTAAATAAAAATGCAGAATTCCCTTTCCACATATTGAAATCTGGCATTTGCATTTTCGCTAAGAAAAAATCCTTTTGGAAAGTGAGAAGAAATAGAATTGATCATGTTTTCAAATAAAATTTTCAAGTATTTTCTGCAAAGCAGTCTTTAAGAACAATTTTTTCTATAAGAACATTTTGTCCACAAATATTATACATTTAAGACCTGAAATATTTTTGTATTATTCTAAATTCTACTTAGCTCTGAATACAAATAAGGAAGGTTAGGTTCTAGTTGAACAAAGTCCATTCTATAACAAAGCTATGCCACGCCACTACTAAGTCATTTTTTTTTAATTTCTGAGATATAAATTACACCTTCCAAGATAAAGCTTCTAATTAATTCTATTTCACAGTATTTCATATAACATGTTCTCTGCAGAAAAGTGATTCATTCAAAAAAAACACATGCTGCTAGTAACCTAAAATATCAAATACAGCAAGGTGAAAAGAACGCCAATTCATCATATATCAAGTTTATAATGGAAGAAAAAAATTCAAATGGCTTTCCCTCACAAGCCTTTATTCCGAAAAGAGAATATGAAAGAAATGTGCCAGAGTGGAACTTTAAATTACTTGGACAGTCATTGACTCAAAGGAATTGATACATACTGGTTTGGAATAAAGGTTGAAAGTTAATCCCTCCTCATGAAATATAAGAAAAAAATCATTCCTGACTTTTAAACTAATTTGAAAATGCTCAAATATAAATACCACTCTCACATTATTCTTATTGTCACAAATATGCGTGTTTAAAGGACTAAGTTGGCAGAAAATAGAATTTAGTGGTTAAGAGCAAGGTCCTTGGGGTGGCAAACAGCCAGTTAGTTGATATGACCTTGAAAAAGTTACTTAACCTCTCTGAGCTGTAATTTCCTTATCTGCTATTCTGAAGATAACTGAAAAGCACTTACATAATGCTTGGCACATAGTGAGAGAGCAATAAATAATAGCTGTTGTTTTATTAGTATTATCAAAGGAATTTCTGCAAGTTAAACTTCTAAATTAGGCATAAATTAGAAATGGCCATACAATTGGCAAGATTTAAAATTAATTTTAACTTAATAAGTTCTGATTATTAAAGGGCATGACTTAATTCTTTCTAAAAGCAAAAGACCATGATGACAGGAGAAACTAAAGTCTAAAATAGATAAAATCTACTTAAAAAAACTGGTAAGAAATCAAGAAATAAAAATCCAATAATAGCAAGGCATATCCTGAAATACCTAAAACTGTCAAGAACACACAAAAAGCCTTAGGTCTGTGATAATAAATTTGGGCAGGAATTTGACCAAAATGACCAGTGGCAGGCAATAGATAATTTTTAACTTACTTGATTTTCAAAGGTTAACACTGGAAAACTTTCAAATCTAGTTTATTCTCTATAAATATATCACAAAACATATTCAGTACAGTAGCTTGGTTCAATGAGGTAAGGAGAAACCACACATGCTTTAGAACTTTGTTACCTGCTCAAAAGAACCCTCCGGGATAGCGACAAAATAAATACAGCTCCAGAAACATCATCTTCCAAATGCCACATTCATTAAGCATATTTTATTTTATTTAAAAAATTTTTTTTTCTTTTTGGGTCACACCTGGCGATGCACAGGTATTACTCCTGGCTCATGCACTTAGGAATTACTCCTGGCGGTGCTTGGGGAACCATATGGGATGCTGGGAATCGAACCTGAGTTGGCAGTGTGCAAGCCCTACCCGCTGTGCTATGGTTCCAGCCCCTCATTAAGCATATCTTAATTCTCAGATCATTTAAGAGTAACATGTTTTAAGTACAGGACAAAAACTCATTTATAGAAACTCTACATGTAAGGGCTGGAAGACAGTACAGAAGTTAGGGCACAAGTTTAGCATGCACCTGACCTGGGTTCAATGTCCGGCCCCACGTGGTCTCCTGAGCATCAGAAGGTATAGCCCAGTGGTGTCCAGCATCATAAGACGTGGCCCTGATGGTCCCAGCACTATAGGACCCGAGCAGCAAAGTTTTCCTGGACCCAGGCACTGAACTGCAAGCTCGGCTGGCTGGCTATCACTAGGAGGAAACCCTGGGTACCCAGAGCACCAGATGGGAGATTCCCCCCTCAAAGAAAATTCTGTATTTATAAGCCTATTTTATAAACTGGTATAAGAAACTGAGTCTAGTTATTATCTACACGGAGTTCAGTGAATCTGAATGTAAGTAAATCCTTAACATTTACTACCTGATCGTTGCTTTAATTAATAGTCTTTTTTATGTATGTGAGGTACCTATTTAGGTTAGAGGCATTGATTTTCTCTACTGTTGCTTGCTTGATTTGGATTTGGTGCGAGAGTGGGAACTGCAGCACAGCGCCTCCAAAGAGGTGTTTGGAGGTTCGGTACCCACTCACCACGATACGCAGCTGGCCGGTGGCTCACTGCTGGAGTTGATGGAGGATGCGGTGCTGTGTAGGCCCTCCTGTCAGACCCACCAGGGCCACCCTGACCGTGCTTGGAGAGCTGTACTGGTGTGGCACCTGGGAGGCCTTATGGTGCTGGATAGCGAACCTGCTTCTGGGGCCACTCCTGGCTCAGTTCAGGGGCTACTCCCAGCTCTGTGCTCAAGGGACCCCATGGTACCAGGGATAGGACCCAGCCTTGCATGCAATATGTGCTCTCAGCCCCTTGAACTATATCTCTGCCCTGGAATACTGTTTGTTTCTTTTAATGTTCTGTAGTGACAGAGTTTATAGTCTAATATAGGAGACTATAAATTAATAAATAAGCACATATTACATGATAATGAGTACTATGATAAAAATAAACCAGATTTGTGTGATGAGAAATGAGAAGCTATTTCAGACTGGCTAGAAGAGAAAAGCCTATTCATGGCATTTAAAATATCTACCCTCATATACAAATAATATATAATACAAGACTAATATCCAAAGCCAGGGAAAACAGGGCCTAGGAGGACTGGTTAACAGTTGGAGTCTACTACAAGTGTGTGTAGGGCAGAGGGTAGGTAAGATACAGAAGAGACCAGTATGACCAGTATGACAATAATAGTTGGAAATGATAATGTTGGACAAGAACTGAGTGTTGAAAGTAGTAAAGGTTATATATGACAAACTCTCAGTATCTGCATTGCAAACCACAATACCCAAAAGGGAGGGGGGAAGGAGTTTGAAAGAAAGGGGGGGGAGGAGAGAGAGAGACAGAGACAGAGACAGAGACAGAGACAGAAAGAGAGACAGAGAGACAGAAAGAGACAGAGAGGCAGAGACAGAGAGAGAGAGAGAATTGGGAACACTGGTGCTGGGAAATGTACACCGGTGGAAGGATGGGTGTTGGAACACTGTATGACTGAAATCTAATCATGAACAGCTTTGTAAGGGTCTATCTCACAATGACTCAAAAACCTACCTCCAAATAACTGATTTTTTTTTCTGCCAAAATCTGTAATTCTTACTTTCTGTACATCAAAATAAACAAAAATATTTGCCAGGTTATGAAATTGTAATTCACTTCATAGGATGGCTATATGCATACTTTCCTTATATATACAAGAAGACACATATATGGTTATTTTACCTTTACATAACACTTCCAATACATTCATAGATTACTTTCATGATGAACAGATATATTATACAATTCCTTTAATACAACTATACAATTCCTTTATTACGCATTCCTTTACTAAGGTATAGAAAGAAAAAATTCAAAACATTTAATGTTACTTGTTTTTATCAGAAAGACTTCAAATTTACCTTACCTGTGCCTGTACACAGTGCAGAAGATCTATCAATTTGTTTCCAAATCCAAGAGAAATCTGCAACATAAAAAAAAATTATTTTTTAAATGCCGAGTCCTATTAGATTTATTAAAGAAGAATTTTCACATCCAATACAGAATACTCAGTAACATCTCTGTTAAAATTGCATTATGAATCATGTAGACTGACTGAATTATAGTTGTTTGTAGAAGATAATGTAAAATATGTGAATTTCATTTGAACCATGGATATCATTGTGAATTATGAGGCACCTACAAAAATGATTTGTCATCATTAATACAATATTTTACTGTAGCTACTTATCTAATCTCCAGCACGAAAAGCAAAATGTAGAGTAAACCCAACCCCTATTTCCAAACTGCAATCCTAGGATTAGCCTAGTACTCAGTACATAGTACTAAGTATACAATAAATATTTACTCAATAACGAATTTTCACGTTAGTTTTCATTTGTCGTGATTTATCATTTATCTATATGGGTTCAACCAAAAGCTTGCAATCACTGAAATAAAAATCTAAATGATAATTGTTTCAAGAAAAAAAAAGTTGAAGGGCTACTGGGTTCATTGGTGGTGGAGAATGGGCACTGGTGGAGGGACGGGTACTGGATCACTGTGTAACTGAAACCCAAGCACAAAAGCTTGTAAGTCTATAACTGTACCTCATGGTGTTTCACTAATAAAAAAGAAAAAAAAAGAAAAGAAAAAAAAGTTGAGAAATTCAACTTGTCTAAAGAATAATCCTAGTAGAAATAAAAATAAGGCTAAAATGAAAATATTTTTGTTGTTAGCTGTGGAAGCCAGGATAATTCCAGGAGCTTCTCAGACGCCACGGCGTAATGGGGACCAAACCAACACTCAGTCTTGGTATCACCCACATCCTCAGCCTTACAAATGACAATCTTGACTTGCAAGCGCAAACGTGTACAAGAAAGGAGTAACACATTTTCAAGAAGTGAGGGTTAACTTGCCAAATTTGTTCAGGACTTGTATCTTTGAGAACAAAGACTTCATTATAAGACACAAGCCTTCACTCTGATCCACAAAAGCATTATTTCCACTGCACCAAAGAAGTTTGTTTTTAAGATGCAGAAAGAGGAATAAAACGTGAAGAAATGTGTGCTTATATTTTATGTGTATTACTATCTACTGATTTTGTACGATTTATATGCCTAAGAAAAACGACTTCATCGCTGCTAGTAATAATGAGTTAGAATATTTATAACTAGCAGTGTTTTCAAACCTTAACTACTAGATATTATCAGCTTCAAGGAATGCTTTTGGAACTAACCTGCTAGATCTTTTTTTTTCTTTTTTGGAAGGTATCAATCAGTCATAATTAAATTATGACATCTAAAATAGCATTCTCTCTCCCTTTATTCTTATCAAATTGTACTATTTTTATTTACTTTTTTATTGTTTGTCTTTAGAACAATAAACAGAATCAAATAGTAGGGGGGAAGTTAACACTGATATTAAATTACCACTTTTTTAGGGCACTAAAACCATCTGATCTCATAATGTAAAAAGGTCTAACGAGGAAAGCAAAAGAAAATGACAGGGGTATGATGCCGCCAGCAGGTCAACCTGTACCTGTGGGGCGAGCACATCAGCAGTCTGATGGTGCCTTCAGACTTCCAGATACCCCAAAATTGCTGCTGTGCCTCTAGCTAGACCCTAACAACTTGGGGCCAAATTTACCAAGAAATTAAACAGCCAAAAGTTAGGTATGTGAGAGACACATCCACAAACCACCTCTGGCTCAGCTATATAAGCTCACTTACTGGCCTTATTTCAGAGACCCATAAATCTCGGATGTCGCAGTTAGGGCCGGTGGCGCAGAGATAACCGGGAACCCATGACTGAGATCTCCAGGCCCGCTTGGATCGGGACTGCACCTCCTCCCCTCAGCTCCCCAGTTTTCCAGTAGCTTGGCAGTCACACCCACAGACTGCCCCCCGCGCCATGTAATCTCATCAATAGCCAAGACCCAGAGACTATGAACTAAAACTCCCAGAACAGAATGACACAGAATGTCCTGACCCTGCACCAGCTGTCTTCACCGGGGCACCTGAGAGGGGGACGGGTTGAGTCTCCCTCCCTGCCCCAAGCAGAACCCCAGCAGCTGAAAACCTCCAGAACCCAACGGCCACCATGCGCAAGGCCACTCTCGACATGCTTGGATGAGCCTCGCCCAAGAGGGGACGAGCCTCACCCAAGACAAGATGAACCCCACCAGAGAGCAGCCCAGCAGGAAAACCCAGGTGTGTCAGAACCTGTGACTGAGATCTCTAAGCCCTCTCAGTTGGGGACTGAGCCTCTTCCCCGCAGGTTACCAGTTTTCCTGCAGCTTGGCAGTCACACCCACAAACTGCCTCCAGTGCCATGTAAACTCACCATCAATGGCCAAGACTCAGAGACTATAAACTAAAGCACCCAGAAGAGAACCACACAGAATTTCCTGGACATTATTTCCTATCCATAACAAGCAATACAAAACAAATCGTCTAGCACTGCATTTCCAGCAGGTTTGAGAGGTGGTGGGACTGGTGTTGAAATATCAAATAAAACCAAAGTAGAGAGAGAGTATGGGGGAAAGTGTCTGCCACAGAGGCAGGGAAAGGGTTGGAATGAGGGGGGGTGGTGGTGGTGGGATACTAGGGATTTTGGTGGTGGAAAATGTGCACTGGTGAAGGGATTGATGATTGTATGACCAAAGCTCAAACATGAAAGCTTTGTAACTATATCTCATAGTGAATCAAAAAAAAAGGGGGGGGTGGAGGGAGAGATAATAAAATAATAAAATTAACATTCGGAATAAAAAAGAAAAATAACACTATGACTTTCACTAGTACCTGATCAGTCTAATCATAACAAAATGCAGCTATGTTCTTCATGACATAATACGAAAATTTGTATGTAAATAAGAACTTATCACAGTTAAGTAAAATAAATGGATTTTCCTCAAACTGCAGTCAGTGAGCATGTACAATGAACTTATGTAATAGAAGGCATTAATTCTTTCCAGCACTGCTGGGCTAAATGCTATTCATTATGCTGGACTTCTACTCAAGTCCATTAAAATTCTATACCAACAGCTAATTAGCTCATGAACATCTCAATACAATAATCAATTATGAGCTAAAACGTGTGATAATAGAAGAAATGACATTAAACTATTGCACTGCTACATTTTTATTAATATACTAGCATAACACAAAGCAAAAGTGCCAATGCATCCTCATTAAAGAAAGATAAGGGGCATGAAGATGTGAGTAATTTCCAGAGTACAATCTGGTATCTAGGTAGAGCATTTTAAACAAGAGGAACTAGTAAGTTAAGTACTTATAAATATAGAAACAACATACCTCTTAAGTCATTAGGCAAATAATATCTGTTTAAATCAATAAAACTATAATAATGAGCATCCAACTCGTCTGTCCGTTCTGATGTTTTTCACAAACTCCTTGTGAGTCCATTTTAAGGGGATGGGGGGGGGGGGGAGAACACTGCCTGTCCTACAGGGTGGCAGGAAGAAAGACAGGAAGGGAACTAAGACGCTAATAAGATAAGAACAGGGGCCACATTTCGTATTTTCTCTCTCTCCTGACATGAATATTCCCTCTGGATGGACTGAAAGATAAACTTCCTCTCCAAAGAGCAATAGGTCACTATCAGAAGGTGCCGGGGACCCTGTGACAGAGCCTGATTAAGTAACATCAGGCAGACCAAGTCTCCCAAATCTGCCTTCCCAGTAAAGGCTGGTAGGAATACTATTTTTATCACTAGCAGCAATGTAAGTTTAGAAAATGGCACTGTGAAATCAACTAGAAAATGAAGATAACAATGTCCTCTTTACTGCACCTTGGAAGTATTTAGTGAGATAATTACATAAAGTGCCTGGCACTCGGTAGGCATTAGAGTTATGATCCTGCTAATATCACCTCTTACAAGCTACTAGCTATGACAGGTGACTCAATACAGAGATGAAAAACAGAAGCTTTAGCTCTACCCTACCCAAGTGATTTTTCCCGGTAATATCCTAATTGGTCTATCTGCCTATAACCTTCCAGAGATACACACAAACATGGAGGTTACAGGAGACGTTTTCAGACAGGCTTACTTCAAAACTACATCAAAAGCTGAAAGACATAAACTGGATTTCAAAACTGAATAAAAAAGTTACAGTAATAAAATAATGGAGTGTCCATATAAAGGCAAACAAAGGCAGAGAAAATCTGAAAACAAACCTACACCTTCATATAAATTTATATTCAACAAAAGCGGCAAGTTTATTAAATAAGAAATGGACAATCTTGTCAACAACAGTGTTCAAAACTGGTTAAACATTTGTAGCAAAAAAAAAAAAAAGAACTTCAACTGTTACCTAGTGACATATACAAAACCTAATTCCAACTGGATAGGATAGGTTCGTACTATCTCAAAGAAAGAAATAAAACTATGAACTTCAAAAGAAAATGTGTGAGAAAAACTTCTGAACCTCTGGATTACACAAAAACAAGCAGCTATGATACCAAATACATTTTTAAAAACACAGAAAGACTGTACACTTTTTTTTACAACACACACACACACAAAAGCACCATAAAAGAAATCAGTAATAAAACTGAATTCCATTAAAATTAAAACTACTGGGACCAGTGATACAGCTTAGGGTACGGGGCTTGCCTTGCATGTAGACTGCTCTGGGTTTGATACCCAGCATCTCTACTCCCAACCACCCCAGCAGATCCGAGTTCGATTCCTCCGCCTTCAATTCCTCTGCCCCTCTCGGAGAGCCCAGCAAGCTACCAAGAGTATTTCGCCTGCACAGCAAAGCCTGGCAAGCTCCCCATGACATATTCTATATGCCAAACACAGTAACAACAAGTCTCACAATGTTACTGGGTCCGCTCAAGCAAATCGATGAACAACAGAAGGACAGTGACAGTGACAGCTCCTCAAAAGATAATTTTTAAAATTTTTTTTAAACACAAGCCACAGATTGGGAAACAGGCAAAACAATTACCTGATAATGAGATGATCTATTAAGCAAGATAAACCACAATGAGATACCATCTCACACCTCAGAGACTGGCCCAAATTCAAAAGAACAAAAGCAACCGATGCTGGCGTGGATGTGGCGAGAAAGGGACACTCCTTCACTGTTGGTGGGAATGTCCACTGGTTCAGCCCTTCTGGACAACAGTATGGACGATTCTCAAAAAATTAGAAATTGAGCTCCCATTTGACCCAGCAATACCACTCCTGGGAATATATCCCAGAGAGGCAAAAATGTATAGTCGAAGTGACATCTGCACTTGTTTGTTCATTGCAGCACTCTTTACAATAGCCAGAAACTGGAAGAAACCTGAATGCCCAAGAACAGATGACTGGTTAAAGAAACTTTGGTACATCTACACAATGGAGTACTATGTAGCTCTTAGAAAAGATGAAGTCATGAAATTTACATACAAGTGGTACAATATGGAAAGTATCATGCTAAGCGAAATGAGTCAGAAAGAGAGGGATAGACATAGAAAGATTGCATTCATCTGGGGGATATAAAGTAACAAAGTATGAGATTAATACCCAAGAATAGCTGAGATCAGCACCAGGAGGATTACTCCATAAGTTAGAGGCCAGCCGGGTATCCTAGAGGAAAGGGCTATTCAGATAGAGAAGGGAGCACCAAATAAAGGATGTTTGGAGGATCCTCCCAGGAGGGGAGATGCATGTCGAAAGTAGACTATGGACTGAACATGTTTGCCACTCAATGCCTCTTTTGCAGACCACAACACCCGAAAGGAGAGAGAGAACACAGGGGATTGCCCTGCCACAGAGACGGGGGGATGGGGGGATGGGGGTGGGAGGGATATTATCCATGGTGGTGGAAAATGGGCACTGGTGGAGGAATGGGTATCTGATCATTGTATAATTGAAACCAAAGCACAAAAAATTGTAAATCTACAACTTTAAAAAAAATAAAATAAAATAAAGGGGAAAAAAAAAAAAAAGATATACTATATAAAGAGATACAATGAGGAAAAGATGATGGATACCATTAGAAAAATTATAATCAAAACCCAAATAAAATATTCTAGACTTCCAGTAAAATATCTAGTATTGACAATGACATGGAGAAACTATAAGGTACAAAGAAAGTCATTTTAGACAACGATTTGGATGTTTCTCATCATCATAGGTGAACAATTTGAAATCTAGTTGGGTTTCCATTTCCCTTCAATACAGATGACTAGAAAGCCCAAACTTGTAAACAACTCAAATACATATCAATTGGAAGAATGGATATATTTTTTAAAGAATATGATACACTATTGCAATGAAATTAACTCAACAATAAAAAGGGATAAATTGCTGATATGTCAATATGGATAAACATCAAAAGATATGTGCTAAATGAAAGACATTTCAGACACAAGGACAACATAAGATATAAAATCTTGCATCTAAAATACCAAAAAAAGTGAAACAATGGAGATAAGACAACAAAATGGCCAGGGAATGGAAGTGGGTATGGACTGAAAATGGGCATGAAAGAACTTTGAGGTCTGACAAAACTATTCTAAAACTAAATTGTGGTGATGCTAATGAAGATATACCTAATACACAACTCTACACATTTACTGAACTCATCCTATAGTATACATAAAATGGGTGCATTTTAGAAAGCAAATTATAACAGCAATTTGTAAGTGCAAAAATTATCATACTATTGCTGCTACTGCTGGGTCTGCACTCAGGGATCTCTCCTCGTGGGCGTTGGGGACCACATGTGGGGACAGAGATTGAAACTGGGTCGGCTGTGTACAAGGCAAGAACCCTACCAGCTGTATTATCATTCCTACCCCAGAAATGCTAAAATTATTTTAAATGACATTTTTAAATGTACCTATACATCACTATACTTTCTCTGGGCCTGACGGCTAAGGTTCATATGTGATTAAGGGATGTAAGGGATAAAGGTATATGATGCCAATTAGCAGTCTGCATGAACAACATCATTACTTTGAAACAAGGAACTCAGGACTGGGCTTCTGTCACACATAAGTATTTGCAGCATCAAAGCTATATCGTGGAGGTTTAAAAAGCCAAAAGAAAAAAAAAATCGGGGAGTGGGGTAGTGGTTAGGATATACTGCTTAAGATTACTAACTTTTAAAACAGGATCAGAGAACTACTGGTAGAACATTAAACTGGAGAGAATATGAGCTCACAGCTGGAACATTGGCAAAAAGAAAACTGAACTATAGAATGAGAGTCAGGCCACAGTATTCTGTCATGGCTCACTACTGCTGTCAATAACAACAGCCAGAGCTATTACTTATTGACTACTTGTGTTTGGGGTCACAGTCACACCCTCTGGTGCTCAGAGGCTGTTCCTAGCTCTTTGCTCGATTACATTATTTTGTCAGAGAACAGGATGGGGAGTTCTACATGTGAGAGCTATTCTAATCTCTGAACAATGATGAGGGAAGTATTACACCATCACCATCATTTTTGTGAAGAAAGAAGCATAGCTGAGACTATAAGTCTCAGTCATAAGCATAACTGAGCATAACATATAAGCATAACAATTATAAGCATAACTGAGACTTGATAAGACTTTCGTTTTTATTTACCAAGCTGGTTTGAGAAAAAGGCAAAACAATGGGCACAACCTGCAAACTGCCACCTTTGGGGGAAGTTGGTAGGCTATGAGTAAAGTCTGAGGGTATTACCCAGCTGACATTGTCTTCATAGACAATGACTGTATTTTTCTAAAGCTCAAAGGTTACCTTAAAATTTCCTTCAAGTCTGCACCAACCAAAGGCATCATTGTACAAAAATGAAAATATAAATGCTAACCAGAGCAACAACTGTGATTTTTTTTAATAAACCAAAGAGCATATGGCACATGCTACTGGAAAAAATATATACCCCACAGCAGAGCCCTACAACTACTGTAATTCACAGTCCATCATAGGTTCTATTGTAGGTCTTGTTTTGGCCAGTAACATCCCAGCCACCAAGCCAGTTAAACCAGTTGGTAGAAAGGATGAGGAAATATAGGGAAAGACAGAAAAAGTTAGACATATCATTAAAATTACCTAAAACTTTTCAGCAGTGCCATTAGAACTCATCTGAATATACACCCACCACAAGCATAGGTGCATAATTCAAGATTATTGCAAGAATTTATTCTCCTTTCTGCTTAAAAGACAAAAAATTTCCATACAACTAAACATAAAACACATCTTTATGAGGCTAGGGAGATAGTTCAAAGGCCTGAAGGAAAATTCTGGCAGACAAAAGGCCCCAAGTTCGACCTCTAACAACAAGCCCTGTGCACTAGCAGGGTATGGGCCTGGTGACACCCAGCATCGCTGGGCTTCCTCTCAGACCCATCAAACCTTCACAGCCAGGCTGAATGTTGCCAAAAGTGATTCGCGAGCCTTTTAGACAAAACTGGGGAGGTGTACCCCATCTCAAGCAAAAACAAAATATATCTCTAATTCCACATGTTCCAAATCCTAAAATCTTAGTTCCCAAGACTTAGAAATTCTGAAAGCCATTTCAAATAACTGAATAGAGCACAGGATTTTTATTTGATATATTACATATATGTAAGTGTACTAAAATTGTAGCTCTTGTATATAGTTTAATAAAATACAATATCAAAGTTCCAACATCAATGTGTGCATAAGTTTTAATACAAAGAATGTGTACCAGAAATCTACCAGTTAAAATTCTATAATTATTAGGGTGACAGTGTTAAAAATAAACTGTTAGACCACAGAAGAATAATGTATAAATTAACTGATTTACTTCTATATATACTCCAGACAAGCGCATGTTTTCTTTCTTTGATTAAAGGGCTCTGACGCTGAGCAGACAGTGACTTGTAAGTCTAACACGTAATTCTCATTTTCCAAAGTTGCTTTTTTAAAAGAGGGTCAGCAATATCATGTCAAGAGATTCTTAAAATGACATTCAGCCCTCATAACTTATGCAAAACTATTAATTAGCTAAACTTCTAATTATTCTTTCCAACTATTCACTCGATTACACATATAACTTAATTCACTTTCAGAACTCTTTAATTTCCTAAAATTGGTTCCTTAAAGAAATCAATTTTAAGATGTTTTTTCAATTCAATTTAATAAACAGTTAAAAAGTACAATTAAGCACAAATCAAACAAGAGATTTATATAATTTGTTTTCCATTCTTACTAAGTGTATTACATATTCCCAAACCATAATCAAAATAGATATGCAGAAAATATACGGTCATAAACTAAAGACAGGTACACAAACACAATTGATAGATATGCTGTAGTTGGAAAATAAAACCAAATTCACTACTATCATATGATTGTGCATCTTAATTTTGTCTCTCACCAATCCCAATAAGAATCAATACACGAAAGCAACCACTATAAAATATTAACTCTCCAAAAAGTAAATAGTATCCTTGTCCAAAAGATAAGTGCAGAAGAAAAAGTAATTTCACATATGGAACTGAATGCATTGGGTTCAAATTCAAGAGGTGCCAAATTTGGAGTCACTAACCTAAAAACAGCACTTGATTCCATTAAATTGGTAAAAAGATACCAAGAGAAGTGGTTTCAAGAGACGGAGTCTGGAACTGAGGCCTAAGAAATTCCTCATGATTTCAAAAAGTTGTATAGTAATCATTTTCTTAAATTCGGAAACTTAAGTGTCATGTAGAAATGCACTAATATACAGAAGGAAGGCCAGCAGACAAGCACAGCAGAACCCGAGGGGAGACAGATCCAGGGAACAGCCACCGCCCAATCCTACTTGTTGCAGCAAGCAGAAATTGCTGATGACCTTCCTGAGAACAGTTCATCTGGAATGATAGACACATAAATCAGAATGGAAAGAGCTGAAGTGCTGACAAGTAAATAGAAAATAAGGATCTGTACACAGCAGGTACAAATGATCACTATCATTATTACCTTAAGCTAAAATGTACCTTCCCCTGAGACTAGGAGTTTCCTGAAGGCCAAAGAAAGGTTTCACCCTCCCTGGACCAAGAAAACCTGCTGCTAGACTAGAGACTTTCCAACCTGCAGCAGCGCTGGGGATTTAATTAGTGAGCTCAAATACCCACCCTCCCCTCCTCTCCCCATTACACAGAAATAACGTACAAGAGATTTAGATGGGAAAAAGAAAAGGCAAAGTTATGGGCACAAACAAAGCCCCTCTTTTCTGTGACATTGGAGGTGGTATAACTGGCTGCACTCACAATGCTGGGGACCCTAAGTGTTTCCAGGGACTGAACCGGGGTTGGCAATATGTAAGTCCAGAGCCTCTTAATCCTGTACTATGTCTCCAGCCCCAGAGATGAATCTCTCGTGGAGACAAAAGGAGGAGGAAGAACTCCCCACCAAGACTGAGGATGCCAACCCGACAACTAATCAGTCCCCACAAAATAAAAAGTAGCAACACAGCACATAAGCAGTATTTTTAATACTAGTTTGTCCCCATAGCAAATACTGAATTCTTTAATAAAATGCTAACTCTGCTCCCCATCCCAGGTGAGGCTTGCCTCTTGCTGATACTACATACAGAGCACATTCCAGAATGGGAGGCGGAGCCCCCCCTTACCAGGTGGGTACTGCAACCTCCACATCTGACTGTGCCATTATTAAGGACCCACACGGTAATTCCTCAAGTGCAAGGGTCAGGTCTGCTCAACAAATTCCATGCTGCTCACAGTTTTTCCTCTGTCATTCTGTGAGGAAGGCAGAGAAGACAGAGAGCAACCACCGGCTAAATCCCTCAAATCCCTCAGGATCGTCCAGGGGGTAACTACAAAACAGTAGTTTCAACACTAGAACAGTAGAAAACTGAAGGAAAAACATTGTATAATTGAAACCCAAGCACAAGAATTTGTAAGTCTACAACTGTACCTCATGGTGTCTCACTAATAAAAATTAAAAAAAAAAAACAAACACGTAGAAGTCCAAGATTAACGAGCGGGAACAATTACCACTGAAGACATGCTCAAAACCAGCAAATCCTGACAGTGCTTTTAGTGACACTATGATGAGGATGTTCAGTGAGTTCAAAGAAACGACAGCACAGGTAGTCAGCAAAACACAAGGAAGTATGAAAGTCAAAATGATATAACTACTAGAGTCAGAAAGAACAGAAATGAGGGGGGAAAAAAAGAACAGAAACAAAGAACATGGTAGAGAATATTTAAAAAAAAAAAACAGTCGTCAATTGAAACTCTGAACAGCAGAACAGAAGCTAAGCAAACAGATCCAGGAGCTCCAAGATGAGAAGGAAGAAACCACTTGGAAACAGCAGAAGGTAGGTAGAAAATAGCCTGGAAGAAAAAAAGAACAGCATAGCAGAGAACTATGTGATGAGTTCAAAAGGAACATACGAATCACCGGAATCCCTGAGGAAGAGGAGGGCAAATGTGATAAAGAAACAATAGTTTAAGGAATCGATAATTAACTAGAGTTGAGAACTATAGGCACCAAGATCCAAGAGGCCTGACAGGTCCCAGTGAAAAAGGCTCAATGAGGAAAACTCCAAGACACATTAAACTCAAAGTGACTAAATCCAAAGATAGAGTCAGAACAGTGGATTCAGCAAAGAAAAAAAAAAGAGAGAGAACTTATATACAAAGGAAAGCCCATAAGATGTACAGCAGAATGAGAAGAGTCTCAAGCCAGGAGAATACGGAAGGCTGCAATACAAAAAATTCAAGGAAATGAAGACCACACGAAGAATACTCTATACGACTAGATCATCGTTCAGATTTGAAGGAACTATACAGAGCTACATGGACAGGCAACAGCTTAGGAATTCATGGAATTGAAATCAGTTTTGCAAAAAGCATTAAAATAGCTCCTTTAAAGGGCAGGACAAACTTCCCATCATGTGGCATTGAGAATGGCACTCATAAATTGTGTATATAGCTGTCTTCTACAATATTAAGAAACATGCTAAAAACATGTAGCAATTAATCACCTCAAATTGACTTTTATTGATTTATTTTCCAATAACTCCATTTGCCATTCCTTCAAGTTTTACTGAACCAAGTAATATGAAATAAATTTGTTATATGCCTGCCAGGGGGACAGGTTGGGGGCTGGGAAGGAATCTGGGGATAATTCTGTAAAGAAGGGGACAGTGGAATGCTGTGTACCTGAAACAACTCTATTATGAACACTTTGCAAATCACAGTGTCTCGTCAAACATCCCTGAAAGGAAAAATAAAATATTAACTGTCGAGGGGAGAATCCACAGCATGAGAGGGAATCCACAGCGTGAGAGGCCCCACCCAGACATTCACTTTCTCCTTTAGTTTTTCTTCCCAACAAACGCTGCAATAAGCACACTGGCTGATCTAAAATGAAGCTGGAGCCTTCCTCTTAGACTCTCAAGGATAAAAAAGACAAGTCTGCTACCTCGAGATAACCAGGCGACAAAAGGTAGTACAGCCCAAATAACATTCAGACAGAATGAGCTGTCTACGCGAGACCAGCACCACAGGACAAAGAGGATCTTTAAGCATCACACATCGAGTAGTTCCCACAAACCCCAGCACAAACCTTTTGTCCACAAATCCCACCCTACCCCATCCCAACTCTCCTATCCCCATTCCCACATCACACACCTTTTCTAGGTATCAGCTTGCTCTCTGGGGAGTCAACCCTCTCCGCAACTGATTGTCATTATTAACACACACTTTCTAGAGGGAGACTATTACCACACTACGATAATAATCATTTCAATGTAATACAGGGGATATTCTTTTTTCTTTTGTAAATGCACATGGTATCACAGTTCCTTCTGTCAGATCCAATCCTCTGTATTCATTGCTCCATCCACCCGGATTTCTCCCAGGAACAAAATTAATAAAGATGATTTATAATAATCAGAAAATAGTCACAAACATCAATAAGCTTCAAAGATACAAAACAATGAATTGTCCTAAATATTTTTTTAAGATTATTCAGTTATGGGCTTGTTCTTTCTAAGACAAAAAGGACTGTAGCACTGTCTTCCCGTTGTTCATCGATTTGCTCGAGCGGGTACCAATAACATCTCCATTGTGAGACGTTTTGTTACTGTTTTTGGCATATCGAATATGCCACAGGGAGCTTGCCAGGCTCTGCTGTGCAGGTGGGATACTCTTGGCAGCTTGCTGGTCTTTTCCAGAGGGACGGAGGAATCCGGGCTGGCCACATGCAAGGCAACACCCTACCCGCTGTGCTATCACTCTAGCCCAATTAAAATAAATTTAGCATTTTAATCATTTAAAATTTTAAACTCATTTTAGTACACAATTCAGTGCCATTAACTACATCACATGTTTATGTATCCATTACCATCATTTATCTCCAAAATTTTCTCATGTTTCCAACTGAAACTCCATACTCACTGCTAGAGTATAGAGTTTTTCTTCTCCCCCAGTACCTGGTAACTACCATTCTACTTAGGGCAGAAAAATACTGCAATGTCGGATAAAAGACAAGAAAAATATTACGGTTGTGACAAAATGAGAGAAGAATATTTTTTTAAAAATTCCAAAATATAGAACAAAAATAGGAGAGCCACCTAATGTGACTGAATTTTTTTCCTCAAATTTGGGCCCCCAAAACCAATGTATATATAAATGTCCAAGAAATTTTCTATTAATTTTAACTTTGGTGGTAGTGATGTAGAATAACTTTGCACATCAATATCATATATGTCAACACTATTCTAAGCATGTTACTCAAACTACAATAAAAATTTATACAATAGCACAGCGGGTAGGGCATTTGCCTTGCACACAGCCAACCCGGCCGATCTGGGTTTGATTCCTCTGCCCCTCTCAGAGAGCCCAGCAAGCTACTGAGAGTATCTTGCCCGCACGGCAAAGCCTGGCAAGCTCACCGCGACATATTCCATATGCCAAACACAGTAACAAGAAGTCTCACAATGGAGATGTTACTGGGCCCACTCGAGCTAATTGATGAACAACAACTGAACAACAACGGGAAGACAGTGCAACAGTGCTACAATGTATGTAACATATAGATCTGTAGAGGCACATGAATGGCCATTGCATTCTGATACAGCATGATAAAATAACTTGCTATCATTTTAGTCTGTGTATTTGTGCTATAATTGGATTAGAGACTAGAATTATTTTAATGTCTTTGCTATCAATTCTCGAGAGGAAAATTTTTCTGCAAATTCAAGTGGGGGGCTGGGGGGAAAGGACCATTTGAAATATCCTCCAACGGCAAACAGTATATGCTACACTCAAGGGAACCTGAGGTGAACAGACTGTAAATAGTAACTCTGTAAAAGCCAGACCAAAAAGATGCTGGGTGCTATTAATTTATATCTTGTTGATCTGGTAGCCTTGTTTATATTTAGTTAGTAAATCTGTTTTTGTTTTATAGGTACTAATGAAACCAAAATCTCTCTGCATTAAAAAGAAATATAGTAATATAGACTAAATTGGATATTTTTCACGGGGGCCATTATACCAGTTAATTTCCCCCATTATTTACATAATTTGGCTATAAAATGTGGAGGAAAAAAATCATTCATGAGGGCCAAGGAGGGAACTCAAAGGCATGGAGTACATGCCTGGCATGCACAAGGCCTGAGTTTCGATTAGCTCTGGTGATTGGGTCGTGTACACGCACACATGCACTTGAGAGCACGTGCACCCGCGCGCACACACGCATACACACGTATGCTCACACCCTTCTCAGTGTAGCTCAAGATCATTTTTATAGATTTAAGCCTAAATTTAAAATTTTATTAAACTTAAGGATTTTCCTTTATTAGAAGGTTACTATTTTGTGGGGTAGGACTTGCCTTTATTTTCTGAAAAGGCAGTGGTAGTAGATGTTTTATGTTTTACCTATATATTGACAAATTTTTACCTAACTTGACAAATTTGAAATCTGTCAACCCTCCATCAATTCCCTAGATCTGGAGGGAAAATCTGAACAGTACAAGAAATACGCCTCTCTAGACACCATCGGCCTAACGTGTTCTAAAACAGAGTGTGTGAGCAGGCACGCAGGATGTAGTGACAGGTATACCCACTGCGACACGGGGAAATCCCCAACTAGGCAGGAGCCCCCATCACGAATCTCCTCCCCTTCTCTCCCCTCCCTTCCCCTCCCCTCCCCTCCCCTCCCCTCCCCTCCCTTCTTCTTCCTCTCCTCTCCTCCCTCTCCCTCTCTTCTCCTCACTCTCCCTCACTCTTAGTCCAGGATGAACAGCACTCCAAGTCTTAACTCTAGCAAGGAGACAGGTCAAGAGAAGCTATCATCAGATCCTTTTGCTAAATATTCTAGAAAAAATTATAGCCCAATAAGGTTAATAACAACAGTAAAAATACAGAAACTGACAAAGACTAAAGATAGCAATAATTGTTTACTACTTTTCCCATGGGAAAAAAAAATGAAACGTAATGAACTGCCTTAAACTGGTGTTGCATTCTGATTGGCTTAATAGAAAGTGTTGAAAGTGGCATTTAAAAGTTTAAAAGCTTTAGCCTGGACTTGTGGAACGCTTGATCTTAAAAAGTCTTGAGCTGCTATCCATCGAACGACCAACCTACAAGGCAACAAGATGCCCAACCTACCCAGAGTGAGTATCCAGATGGCAAAGAGAAAAGGATGCGCAGCCGCCCCTGGCTGTTCTAGCACACAACAGTTCCTCGTGACCCACCTGAGCCTCAGATACCAGAGGGCAGAGATAAACCGTCCCTGCCATGCCCTGTTCACATTCCTAACAGAATTATGAGCTACAGCAGTAAAAAAACATTTAAACAAACAACCAGAATAAAAATCAGGTCTCTTCTCACAAATAGTAATCAAGATTTTAAAGCAAACTTGAAATGTCTCAGGCTAACTGCAAAACGATCACAAAAAGGGGGCTACGATACACACACATGCTAACAGGCTCTGAAGAGCTTTTTCTTCTTATCTGCTGTTACTGTGCTTTGGGGCACACCCAGCAGTACTTCCACCCCGGTCTTACACCTGGCTCTGTGCTCGGGGATCACTTCTGGTGGTCTGGGGAGACCATATGTGGTGCCAGGGATTTCAAACCAGGGTTGGGCATATGCAACTGCAACTGTCTATAGCTCCAGACCTTTGTTTTCTTTTCTTCTTCTTCTTCTTTTTTTTTTTTTTTTTAAAAAAAACATTCCTTACTCCAGGAAACATAAAACCTAGAAATTATTACGTCGCCGTGTCTTTTTGATATAATTTTTAGTTTCCCACAAAAACTGACCATCAACAATTCAATTCAAATCAAAACACAAAGCTCATAACGTAGCTCAGGATTTTGTTCCTCTCTGAAAAGCAAGTGAAGATGGAATCAAAATCCCACAAAAGGTCATTTGTAATTTGTAGTATCTAAACATGCTTTCGGCTAACTGTAATATCTAATAAAAAGTTTGGATTTTCAAGTCAGACCATAAATTCAAGGCATGCAGAACTAATCCTTTTAATTTTTTTTCTTCAGAAAGTATCAGATTAAAGAGTCTTTTAAAGACATTATGACAAGGAGGCCAAGTAAATCTCTTCTACTTTACTCCAGTTAAGAATCTGGGACCCAGAATGGGCAAAGGAAGTAAGGTCGGTAGTGAACTCTTGTTTTAAAAAGATTTATTTCTGTCTAGGTATGCTACAATTTAAACAAACGCACTATTTCAGTGACTAAAATAATTTTCACTGCTTCTGTTATTATAAAGCACAGACAATTTAACCTTTCATAATATTATTCTCAGGTTCTAAAATTATTCATGCTTTTTGTAGTTAGAGGATTTCTCTATTCAGATTTCATATGAAGCAGAGAAGAACATAAATAGTGAAACATATTCTATCTACCACATACAT
Organism: Sorex fumeus; assembly: GCF_029834395.1. Taxonomy (NCBI): domain Eukaryota; kingdom Metazoa; phylum Chordata; class Mammalia; order Eulipotyphla; family Soricidae; genus Sorex; species Sorex fumeus. Next base: position 28,841,670 of record NW_026606059.1, on the reverse strand, counting down.
TTTTTCTGCGATTTTCCGGAATCTTTATTACATTTATTTACATAGATATTTATGTACATTTTTTATGCTCACTGGAAAAATGTTTGTTCAAGTCATCTGCTTAATTTTCCATTGAGTGACTTATCATTTTATTGAGGTGTAAACGATTTTTATACATGCCATATAAAAGTTCTTTATCAGATGCATGGTTTGCAAATATTTCCTCATTTTCTTTTAACCATCATAAATTTTTTTGCCTCAAAAATTTCAAATACAAATTAGAAAATAAGAGCATCAGAAGCTGTTATAATATAGGTAAAATACTGTTTGCATTAATTTTTATTATAAAATTTTTTAATAGTGAGACGTCATGAGGTACAGTTGCAGACTTACACATTTTTGTACCACATACATTTAAATATAGGGAAATGTTTGATCTTACAGAATAACATGATAAATAAGTATGTTGATGGTCTCTTGGGCAAAAGACCATACATAACATCTTAAAATCAGCACCTAGCACAATGCTTCTGTAGAAAGTACTAAGTAAATGTGTGCTGACTGATAACACACTTATTTACCAGTTATTTTTCCAGTGTGGCCAATAAAAATAAATAATTCATTATCTATCTTAATACCTGAAGCAAAGACAAAAAAAGGGGCTGTATCTTCAAATATGGTCACAAAGAACCTGATAGTCTCGTTTTCTCTTCAAAGCACCAGAACAGGTATGGTGGTAGGAATTTTCTACCAAGTTCTCTGTGCTCTGAGTGACAGTAAAATAGTAACCTAAATGATAAATGACCAGTATTTATCTTTTCTCACAATTTCAGTTACGGCATGCTACTTGACAATTTTTCGGAATTAAAAAGATAACAGAGCTCTCAGTGCTAAGAATTAATTTTTAAATCAAAGCCATACTACTGATGTCTCTAAAAACTATGAAACAGAATACAGAACAAGAAAATAACTAGGAACTTTTTTAAAATGATAAAATTACCATTCTTCTATTAAAAGTAATAATATCTAGGGTAGAGATACTGAAGGATATCTAACTCAACAGGTAGCGCATTGTTCTTTTCTCCTAGACTGGTCCAGAGCTGCTTGGCATCAGGGCACGCCCGGGGACCTGGCAGTCCTCCTGGGCCTCCCCTGAGACTCAAGGCCAATCACTTAGCATCTAGAGGCCTCAGTTTTCTCAGTGACAAAAAACACAGTGGCACAATTATCTCCAAATGCCACTTGAGCTCTATGAAAATCCCACCACCCTCAAATAAAAAGCCATTAGTCTATATAAATAAGGTTTAAAGACACCTGCACCTTCCATTTGCTTAATTAAGGGACAATTATTCCCCTAATCTTAAACTTAAAAAAAAAGCCCTGACTTCAAAGACCATCCAGACTAGATCTATCATCGTGTCTTCCTATACACTCCAAATGTTTTCAATAAAAAACAGCATAACAATGCATATCAAACAAAAAAGGAGACATTATAAAACAAGAGTTCAAACATAGAGATTGCTTTCCTACATTGTATCATATTTTATACTTTATCCTTACAATTGTGAGATAGATAAAAATAATAATCACATGTATTAGAGGCAAATGTCAGAAAGGAGTCACCATAAAGTTGTGATTTCATTCAAGTTAGGCAATCGAAAAACAAACAATAATTTTTTTAAAAAATACCTGGAAATCAGATATTTTGACTTCCAGCACTTCACTGAAATGTCCAGAAAAAGAAACACTTAAAACTGCATTTATTTATTTAGGTTTGGGGGTCACGGCCAAGTATGCCAGGGCTTACTCCCGCTTCAGCCTCAGGGAGGTGCTCAGGGACCATTATGTGGTTCTGGGGCCAGAGCCCAGAGCGGCTCCATGCAGGGCAAGTGCCTACCTAACCCTCTGCGCTTTCTCTCTGCCTCCCAAAAAGCAACTTTCAAATCCACAAGAATTACAAAATAAGTCATGTAGCAGAAAGAAAAAAAATTAAGTATTCGTCTTATTTTTTTACGTTCATTTCATTTTATTAAACACATCATGTGAACAGCATGGATATGGCTCAGCAGTAGAGGGCTTGCCTTGCACACTTGAGACCGCCCCCAATTCAGTTCGCGGCACTACCGAAAAAAATAACTTTCACCTGGTTTTAGAGTATACTCTCCATTGTGCAAATAACGTCGTGTTAAAAGGTTCCTTCCAGGAGCCAGAGAACTATTATAAGAGGCCCGGGTTTAATCCCAGCACTGCCAGCAGTTGACCTGGGAGCAGAGAGGCAGAACTTCCCCATGCACAGCCCCGGGTACCCCCGCCCCTGGCCCCAGGGTAAAGGGGCCCCCTCTAGTAGTCACACCAAACCAGACACTCAGGACTGATACTGAACGGGAGACAGGCTCATTAGGGTAGTGATATTTAAACCATTCTTAATTTTTTATATGAATTTGTGTTTAGACTTGAGAAAGTATTCGTGGGTAAAGGGTACGTCAAATAAATAACTCTATCACCCAGTTAATCTCACAGAAACATGAAGGTAACTTTAAGTGTGGTGGGTTTTTTTTTTTTTTGCCCTATTTATAAAATAGCAAATTCTAAGGCAAAGGCTAATTAGCTAATCTGAATGTAGCTTGTGCTCATGATTTTATAATACCAGATAAATTAATTTAAATCTCAGAGGAACCAGACATTTCTAACCTTTCCTCCAGAAAACTGACTTACCTCATTTAAATTAACCAAACACACTTTCTTTATATTTCCATCTAATAATGTTTAGTAAGTCCAAAAATATTCCCAAATGCTTATAAAAATATAAGGCATTTTCGAAATTTGAGCTGTTTTTAGTAATGGCATTTTAAAAGTGGTATACCTTACCACTTCAGGCAAAAGAGGTAGGGCTTGCATTGGTAACAGTGGTTACCATGCAAGACAGAAAGAGCTATTTTGAGAAAATAGAGTTTTTGGGGTCAGGGTGGGGGGTTTGACTCTCAAACCACACTTTATCCCTCGCAAATCTGAAATTTCATACTCATGCAATTTACAAATAAAACATCTGCTTAATAATGAAGAAATTACAGCAGATTGAGTTTTGTATTTTTATTTTAAAAGCAAATCAAAAATATATTTTAGGGACAGAAGCAGTACAGGTATAATATTTCAGTTCTTCCAAATCATTAAATATTAATACAGGTCTTCTGCACACACCCCCCCCCACCTCATCCTGCCACATATTCATTTTAGAACTTAGAGGCTAATTCTATTACCATAAGCATAAACTGTTCTTAGCTACTGAATAAATTTCACCTTCTCCACCAATACACGAACAAGTCGATGGGAAGCAGGGTGCCAGGAATTAAACCCAAGGACCTCAAACATGTGAAGTTATCCTCTATCACTGAGCTCCAATTTCCTACCTATCAAGTCATGTTTCTTTTAGTTTTTTAATTTTTTTTAATTTTTGGGTCACACCTGGCGTACACAGGGGTTACTCCTGGCTCTGCACTCAGGAATTATTCCTGGCGGTGCTCGGGGAACCACGTGGGATACTGGGAAATCGAACCGGGGTCAGCCGCGAGCAAGGCAAACGCCCTACCCGCTATGCTATCGCTCCAGCCCCTCTTTGATTTTCATTTACTTTTGTCTGGGGGCCACACAGTGGAACTGGGATTGACCACATGGCAAATCAAGTGCTCCAGCATCTGTACTAGCTCTCTGGCCTTCTATTTTATTTTGAAAACATTAATGAAAACTCAGCTTTTAAAAAACTTCTCTCCCTCTTCCCCTCCCTTTTGCTGTTGTTATTGCTATGGCCAGTTGGTCGCCCCTTCGCTACGAGGTGTGTACACTCACCACCGCCAGGATGCTCACCAAGGCCTGGGATCCTTGGTTGTGATGCCCTCACACTGGGAAGCACCAGGGCTAATGCACAGGAAGCTGTACTCCCTAGCAGGGACACGGCACATCTTTTAGTCATACTACTCCTCAGGAGTTGCATCACTCTTTAAAGTGCTCAGACACACCTAGCTGTAGTGCAGTCAGAACTGGCTTGTGGTGCCAGGGACCAGATTGGCAGAGCTGCCAGGCTCACACCGCAGAACTGCCTGGCCGGACTGTACGTGGTGAATGTGGGACACTGAGGATTTGAACTTGTCGGTCTGGTACCCTAAGCATCTATGTTTTGCCTCTGGCTGCGTAAGTTCTAAGATTGGGCCACACCTGGCAGTGCTCAGTGGCTACTCCCGGCTCTGTGCTCAAAGGGACCATATGTGCTCTCAGAAGGAATAAGGGTCGAGTGCATGCAAGACAAAGGCCTTTTCTCCTCAATTATCTCTCATCCCTTAAGTCATACTTGAAAATAAAAAGCAGAATATCACATAAAAGATTCACTAGCGAAAGCCACACGTATGCAAATGAGTTTAGGCTTCAAGTGCTAATACAAGCCTTAAAACCATGTACAAAATATCAACAAACCATTTTTGAAAGATCACATTAAAAAACAAAAATTATCAACTCCAAGATAAATTAAGCTTCTATAAAGGAAATAACTGGAAAAATATGTACTTGGCAGATGCTAAACAGGAACAAAAAAACCTGAAACATTTATTTATCTTTTATTCAGTTCAAGTAAAATGCTGGGTTTGGGGTTTTACTTGGTACCATTCAAGCAATGGCTTTGAAATGTTCTCTAAATACAGAATTCAGTAGTTTGATTTCCTAAAGGCAAACTATAATTTTTTAAAAAAATAAGTCAAAAGAAATTTTGAAACTTTTTATCAAAAGTTAAGTTTCTCTTAGAATTTTTAAATTACATTATATATGTGAAGAATATTCTTTCTCAGTTGTGAAATGAATAGCATCCTCCCAACTCTGCGAATGGAACTATTTCTAAGGCACATTAGAGAAATGGAGTTATGATACACAATTCATGCTCTTCAGAGTCTGTTCCTTCAAGGGGTATTCTTTTTATCAAACAGAGGACAGAAATGACAAACCAGCATGGACTAATCCTATTCACTATTACACACACCTAAGCCTCTTCCTTTACTTGAAGGCTCTAAATCATCAACAAGTTTAATAAAACACTGGCAGGAAAATGTCAGTGCTATGGAGATCAACGCACTGCACTTCAAAATCATTCTTGGTTATGTCTTATAGAAGAGGCAACACATTTGACACTGATTATAAAGGCTTGATCGTCTGGCTTGTTGATATACAAAAGCCCTTTCATCTGTGATGTCTTTCTTTTATTTTGGCTATATCCTTGCACATGCAACACCTTGAAGGAAAAGAAAAGGTTGAGGTAAAATTCCAATCTATGAATTTCATTCCCAGTAAAAGGCACTTAAGAAAACAAAACAAACAGAATGACCTCTTAGAGACCTATGAGAAAATACACTGAGTGACTCTGTAAGGACTGTGCTCCAGTAGGTAAATACCTTAATGTCCAAATCTTCTCAATTATAATCGTATGATCCAAAATTAGATTTAAACCGTAATAATGAAAAAACTGTTGAGGAACTAATAATTTCATACACTTTGTAACTATCCTGGGTCTGATTTCTCTAAGACGTGAGTGAAAATTTTGTTGAAAGAAAATTTCAACAAACCTACCTAACTTGGTGATATAAACAAACACAAATACTCATAATTATTTGCTTCTGCACTGTATATGGAAAGAAGAGAAAAGAAAGGAAAGGAAGCCATAACTAACACATTCACAAACCAAAGCCACAAGAAAAATAATCTAAAACCAGGTGATAGGAGGCAGGAGAAAAGCAGGATTCTCTACAGGAGACGTGATTTTGCAACACTAATAGGGTAAACCCACATTCCTGCCACAAGCCTCCCGGCTCTCAAAGAGACCACAGAGCTGGCAGTCTTGAAAGCTTTCCAGATAGGAACCAAGATAGAGAAATAAGTCTGGGGACCAAACTGTGCCCTAATCTAGTTCTTATAAAACACTGTCCGACTGGGGTATAATTCTAGGGTAACCCGAAACTCAGTTAAGGAGATAGTTATAACCTTTACAGAAAAATCATAAGGAGACACGACTTTGAACGTGGGCCCTCTTAGTTAATAATCAACTGTCAAAAGTACAGGAGATTCCATGCCTTCGTGTAGAGAGTCTGCCACAGGACACAACAGCACCCTGGAAGCAACTGAGAAACAAACCTGAAGTAGAATCTCCGTTCACTGTGTGAATACTGAGTGTAGCTTCCTCTCTAAGTAAAGCATCAAATGGCTGAAAAGAAAACTATCTTAGATTTGGTGACTGAATCTGGTTTACAAGAACCCCAGGGTGGTTTACGGAGCTGTTTCAAAGGTACCACATCTCCCCCAGCCTTGGGAGTGTCCCCTATGAAACCACTTTGGCCAACTCCAAGAAGCCAGATGCCTTCCTCCACAAATCCCAAACACTTCATCTCCATCCCCACAGAACTCTCTGAAGTAGCACTCTAGTTTTGTTTTCAGAACATTCACGGAATTACTCATCCAAAAGAGATTTGAAGACCTGAAGAGCTGCCTATGCTGCGCCATTCTCTTTCTCACAGAGGAAGTAGTCTTATTAAGACAGTCTTCACCAAACAGGAACCAAAACGGCATTCTTTCTTCGGATACACGCTTCCTATTTTTTTTCCCTTCCTGTTGAATCTGTACTTTATAAACTCAGTTCCTAGATAATCCTTTTTTATGCCATGATTAACAGCTGTCTTGGGAGGTGGGGGGCAAGTGACTAAGTGAATAAATCTTTCTATAAACTGCCAGTAAGTTAATCACATCACCTAAACGTATCTCCAAGAAAATCAGTTTCCATTAAGTCTAGGTACACTGTTAGAATTCTCAGCACAATTTTCCACCTTCCCTTATTGTTGTTGCAATAACTGGAGGTTGCACATACTTGTTTGTGGTATTTGTGTAGTGCACTGATTAGGCACAATTCATACTGAAATTTTCTTTCAACAAAGCCATTATGCATCCATTTCTTACTCAAGACTATAAATATGTTAATTCATACTATAGAGATGTACTGATATTTACAATAAACAGTGGTGAGCATTACACCACAACATTATTTTAAAGAAGTATTTAAGTACAGAAAACCAAAGATTTCCATTAGCAAAACCAGTTTTTGTATGATCAGAAACTATACCAAAAGAGTAATTATGAACATTTACTAGTACTATTCAAAATGTTAATAACTAACTTCAATGTTCGGATACAAGTTTTTCTGCTGCTATCCCAACCCAAAGAGGTATTAAGACACAGTAAAACTTTTACAAGTTTTGATGGCCAACAGACCACAGTTCATAGTACTATCTTCTCCCATTTATTATATGAATATTTCCTAATAACTTTAATAAATCTTTTTTCTCTTTTCTTAATTGAATTTCCATGCTTAATAAATCTTTTTCTGCCAATCTTTATCTGTAAATTGAGGGTAAAACGTACCTTGTTAAGTTTTTAAGAGAATAAATGAAAGGTATGAACAGCATCTGGTCCAAAGTAGGCATCTGATAATTAGAGCAATTTCTATTATCATTATGGAAGTTGCAGAGGTACACCAACTCTTATTTACAGCTACAAAAGTAAAATGCTCAGAATTTTCAGAAAGAACTTCTTTTAAAGATGTCTTTAGACTCCACCTCTGGGTTCTATGAACTCCAGATAGGATCTCTGTCGGTAGGCTGTATCTTAAGTCTCTTCTATTAAGTAGTTTCTTGATGTTAGTGAGAGACAAACAAGTATTCCAATAAAAGGTGAAACACAAGAACTGTCAATTACTGAGTCATACTTAGCTAATACATAAACTACTCAAACTATGTTAAACACTTTGGGAGGCTACCAAAAAATTTCAGGAGTTAGCCAATGAGTGTACTGAATTCTCTATGAACACAACCTGGTAGATACATACATCAGCAAACATAGGTTCTGTCCCAGAGATTTTATCATCTCAGGGAAACAAGCAAGAAAATAAAGATACACAGGAAAATATACTCTTTTCTATGACAATACTTGCCTAAAGATGACCAAGTACAGTGTTCGGTGGACAATCGGTATTCATTAGAAAAGCTTCTTCAAATTTGCTATGTTTTATTACCAGAAGATAATAGACTGGGTCTATTTTGCAAAAGTAGAATGCTTTATTAGATAAGAGGGGCAGCCATAAATTATTGTTACTGACTGTAACAACAAAGCAAAAGCATAACAACGAAGGATGAAGTAAATAATTTTCAGTGAAAAGCAAAATTATCTGGGGCAAAAAAGTGAAATTAGCAAAATCTGAAAAGTTAGTGATGTTCAGAGTGACAATAGCCTACAATGAAAAGTTGATCAAATGAAAGTGATTATTTGATGCATTAAATCCTTTGCTAATTATTCAACCATGGGTGAGGAAACCACATTTGCAACACATAATTTATCAAGTTTCTAATTTTTAAAAATAGGGTTCGGGGTTGTGGCAGATGGCCTGAAACGCCTGTGTGAGTCTCATCTCTGGTATCACCCACACAGTTAAGTGTGACCCCCGGCTCTGCCAGTGTTATCTTCAGTGCCTCTCCCAAGTACACAACCCCTAGAGCACCACCACCAACGGTAGTAGCACTGCGACCAAGTGTGTGCCCTGAATGTGCCTGGAAAGAGGAGCAACTGAATGGGTACCGCACACTGCTGACTCTGTGATTAGGCTGTCTCAATAAATATTCCCTCCCAAACTATCTTCAGCTTTTCAGCCTATATGAATCCATATTTCCTTGGTAAAAAAATTACTCAAGACATGAGGGCCAGGGACAGGGCTCGGCAGTAAAACTATAGTGTCTCACTAGTTTCCAATCCCCAGAACCGAATGAATCCTAAAAGGGGCCCGCCCTTGTCCACACCACCCTAACTCTGCAACTACTTACTTTCTTCCTTCCCAAATCTGTCTTAAATAGTGAAACATTCCACTTTTGCAAAACTGGTACGCACACACCTAAGATGCACATTCTCTGGTCAACAAACACCAAGTAACAGATGATTATTCCGCAGAAAATGTCTCTAACTTCTTCATCTCACCCATCAATATGCTATACAGAAGTTCATCTTGACAATTTGTGTTCAAGATCTAACGCACACCTTCACTCATGCATTCTCTTGAGTACCTCAAGGACCAGGTGCTAGTGGGTATAAAAACAGTGTCCTCACCCTTTCAAGATGCACTCCAAAGATCAACAATCACCAAAAAGAAAACAGCCATTCTTACTTAATCCCCTGGATTCTACTGCCCCTTGAACTCACTTCCAAGGTGTGAGCATAGGACTACGGTCCAGTCCAAGACTGATCTGGAGCAACCTTTCCTTTCAATTCTCTACCTTTCTCCCTGGAGTAATGTATTATTCACTTGGCTCTTTTTAGTTGTTACTTCTTAATTTTATAACATTCATTTTGGAAAACAGAGAAAAGTCGTGTCTTTTAAAAGTATGGGGGTTGGAGAGAAAAATACAACAGGTAAGGAGCCTGCTGTGACTCCCAGCATCACACAGGGTTCCCTGAACCTGCCAGGAGTGACTCCTAAGTGCAGTCAGGAGAAAGCCCCAAGAGCACAGTAGGTGTGGCCCTAAATCAAAACTTAACACGGAAGTATTAAAGAAAAGGAAAACAGATGCTCACTACTACCCCATACCTCCAGAAGTACTTTGAAACTCTTAGCAGCTTTATTTTCCTTTTTTTTTCCAAATGTTTTTACATCATATCTTTTGTTTTTGTGCCACACCTGACTGTGCTCAGGCATACGCCTGGCTCTGCACTCAGAAATTACTCCTGGCAGTGCTTGGGGGGACCATGTGGGATGCTGGGGCATTGAACCCTGGGTCAGGCAACTGCGTGGCAAGCACCCTACCCACTGCACTACCTCTCCAGCTCCTTACATGGTAAACTGAAACATGAGTACATGTGATTGTATAAAAATTTACTACTTTGCTATCTTCCCTAACCATTACTATTGTCGCTATCCTAAAAAACATCCCATCATTTACTTAATCATTTCTTCTCTCTTAATGAGTACTGTTTCCATTGATTCACTGTTTATAGAAACTGTATGATGCAAATCTTTGTACATAAATCTTCAACCGGATATGACTACTCCTTAAAACTACAGAAGAGTGCTATTTCTGCCTCAAAAGATATGATCAATTGTTTGTAAGAATTCTGATATGTGAAGCCAGTGTGACTTTCAGAAGCTACAAACTTATACTGAAACCTGTAGCTGATGAAAAAACTCTTTAATCACAACCTATTTATCAAAGGACAGACTTCTCGTTCATTCCTACCATTTAATAGGTTAAAATGGTATCATCACTACATCCTTCACTCTGTTTTTTAAGAATCTAATCCAGAACTGGGGACACGGCTTAAGTGGTAGAATACAGGTCTAACATAATAGAGAACTAAGAGAGCTTCATACCCAGCACACAAGGGTTGCCTCCACAGACCTCCAACTTAGCCCTGGTGACTCTCAAGTGTCACTTGGTATGGACCAAAGTGTCAACCGGAACCTCCCAATGGTCCTGGACCTGGGTGTCCTGTGCATGTATATAAAATCTACTCTTCATAAAGACTGAATGGAGCTGAGCTTTCTCCAAATCTTTGCAATGGGTGGCCCATTAAATTGGGCTAGCATTCTGGTCTTTCTGGTCAAAGCTTAGTCACCTTGACTTCATCATCTCCTAAATGGAGGCCATTACCAGCCAACATTCGACGCTGCGGACTGCTGTTCATGAGACACACCTACCATTCTAGTGGCAGAGACAGCCCAAATGCAAACACCCAAAAACCACCCAGCTCTACTCCTTACCACCTCACAACTGGCAAGACAAGCCAAAAACACTGAGTTAAGCTTTAACATTCCCACAGAAACTCATTCTTAATAATACACTTCTCAATTTTTCCTAGTGGCCATGACACAGTCCAGTGAAATGCTATTTCCAGAGTTGCCTAGTACTTAACAACACAAACTGTGATGAGTCTGTGTACATAAAGTATGACTGTTTTTACCCTTAATAAAGTTGCCACCACATACACATCAGTGTACGTGATATATGATAGAGTATACATGCTCCTAACCTTACTATGGTTTTCCACATACACGTGAGAAAAACGGGCATTTTGTACCTTCTTTGAAAGGCCTGTTACCTTGCGGTAGTTCTGATAAACAACTTATTTACTGGGTTTCTCTACAGATAGCACTTTGGTTATGACAATCAATAATCCGCTTAGTTCTGTCCCCATAGTTCTTTACTAGTCATAACCTACTCCACTAAAATTTTCCTTGCCTACCATTAAAACATTCTACTACAGGCTTACTTATTACTGACGTTTACTCGAGAATATTTACACCAAATTATGTCATCTCTTTCCATACAACACAAGCACAGAATAACAATCTTTAAATGAAGAGCAATCTTGAAATTCATTTACATTTTAAGTAATCTGAAGAATACTTCTGAAAAAAATAGAAAATGTGCCTGATGAAATACTCAACAAAAAGTAAGTCTGCTTTTTATCTTCTGTCCTTTCATATAAATACATTAACAACATCTTTCCTGAATTATTGTGAAATCCACCGCTTATTACAATCCATTCAAACTTATCCAGAGATATCTTAAAGCTTTTAAGTACTAAATTGGTATAAGTGATTATACTTGATATTTATTTTTAATTCTTCAACTCCCTCCTTCTTAGAATTCTTTTAAAAACGTGATTTCAATCACAGTAACTGGCAAAATTAACTCAGATATAAGCCTACCAGTTAAACAAGGGAGCAGTACAATGACACTATAACTGTGATCACCACTAAAGGCAGAGAAATGAAAAACAAATAACTAAACTGTAAAAAGAAATTTACCTGGGTTTCCAAAGTCATTTTTAATCTTACTAAAGAAAGCAAACATACAGTATATTCAGATGAATGACCTCTGATGAATGAAAGAACAAAAAGAAACAAGACAGATAGAAAGGCAGAGACTGACAGAAAAGACAGAGAGATGGGTTTTTAAGCTGCATTACTTACCAGGTGCTTCCAACAATCCCCAGTCGATTGGAAGACTGCATTTTAATGAACCGACTGTATACATCCCAGAGGCTCAACCCACATTTCCTGATTTCTATGACAAAGATTGTCATTAACCTACCAAGATCACCAGGAATGCAGTACCAGTGTGGCCACACTTAAATAAACCTTTCATCTACTTGAGCAAAACAAAAACACTGTGAAACTGGTATGGCAAGTCATGCAACTTAGCACTATTATACATTAGTTTCAGATGAGACCGCCTGACTAATCAGTATACCTGAGATTCGTACAGGAAGGCCAAACACGTGTAACCCGCACAAAGCTGGAAAACCAAATTGTCAATTTCAGCAATTTTTAGTGTAAAACTCAGTCTAAAATTAAGTAACCCCCCAGTGAGTAAAATTCTTAAGTCTTGTGGATGATATTAAATTGTTATACATCACTGGGGGGGAGGGGGGGAAGGCTTGGTCTTGCAGTTTTAAAGCCCATGTATCCATCTTTCTACAAGACAACTTGCATGTTTGTGACATTGCTAGGTAGTTTTTCTTACTCTTCCCAAAATTCCTTTGCAGTCAGCATTTGTAAACTCAAGATCAAGATTTTAAATTTCTTTAAAATTTCCTTTAAAGTATAAACGAGGAGTCAGAGAGGTAGTACAGCTGGTAGGGTGCTTGCCTTACACAGAACTGACCCAGGTTCAATCCTTGGCATCACATATGGTCCCCCAAGTCTGCCAGAACTGAGTACAGAGCCAGGAGTAAGGCACTGATCATTTCCAAGTGTGGACCAAAGACAAAACAACAACAACAACAAAAACGTACAAATACACAAAGCCAAGAGTAAGGCCCTGAGCATCTCTAGCGTGGACCAAAAACCAAACAAAAATGAAAGGAAAAAGCAATAAACAAACAAGCTATTTCCAGAATATTCTACTTGCTCTTCTGTCATAGGAAAGCCTTTATTAATATCAATGATTATACATGGAATTTTATAAGGATCACCTAGGGATTAGGAAAAAACAGGGAAGGGATGTGGCAGGGGGTAGGAGGAGACCCTCCACAATATTCAAGAACAAATCAGGTTGGCACTGATGCTGGTTCAATCACCAGCACAGCATATGATCCCCTTGAGCACGGCCAGGAGTGATCCCTGAGTATGGAGTCTGGAGTAAGATCTGAGCACTGCAGAGTGCTCACCGCCCTCTTCCCCCCAAAAAAGAAAAGAAAAAGTACACTATTCCCAGTAGAGATACTTTCTTTTCATTTTCACTTTCATTCACATATTGTACCAGAATAGTAAAAATTACAAATGTGGGGAAATTAATGGCACAAACTTCGTGAAATGTGGTGAAGATGTAGCAACTAGAATCCACAATAGTGAGAATGGAAACTGTACAAGAATTTGCAAAACTGATTAGTGGCTGCTACTGGGTTCAACACACACAATTGCTAATACCAAGCCTATTGTAAGGGAGGTTAGAAATGGGTGCTAAAGCATGCACAGGGCTTCAAGTGCGAATAGGAATGTTCACACAGTTTCCTTCATAATAGCTAAAGCTAAAAATGATCCAAAGGCCGATCGATAAGGAAAATACATAAACTTTAGTATGTTCGTATGAAAAAAAACACTGCACAGCAACTGAAAAAGAATAAACACTATGTTAATCTGAATGAATCTCACAGATAAACATGCTGGCAAGTGTGCCTGACCACCCCCCCCCCCAAAAAAAAGTATGCTCTGTTCAAGTTTTCTAAACTCTAAGAACAGGCAAAATTAACCAAGAGAGAAAGAGATCTAGCCATGGGGCTCAGGATGAGAATAGCAGTTATCTTATAGGGGGCACCAAGGGAGAGGACACACAAGACGGTCTTCTGGGGTTCTGGGAACATTATGAGTCTGTCCTCTGATGGATACATACTACACACAATGAATTTCTACATATCCATTTTAGCAATCGCTCAATCCCTAGCCTTTAGTAAAGGAGTTAACTTCCTGATTCTAACTTTCTTCGACAGGATGGGAAAATTATATTATTTTCTATTTATATTATTTTGTAATTATTATTAATGACCAATAAAATACTGGCATTAAGATTAATATCAATACATTGATAATATCAACTGCAAAGTATTGGCATTACTAAGATTATGAAACATTCAAAAACTGTAATCATTATTATCTAATTTTATATTTGCATCAAATGAGGAACGTGGTCAAAGGATTACTAAACGCCTACAACAAAGCAAAAACTGACAGTCACAAGGGAAAATTAAGAAATTTAAATTAGTGCAGTGTGACACCATTCAGTACAAAAACAAAACATTAAATACAACAAGAAAAAAAAGCGTATGCAATTACAAGAAAGAGATAAGTTCTAGTTTATATAATCTTAAAAGGAACGCTTTCCAGTTGAAGTGGTTGGAAAAAATGAAAGCAATTCTAGCATCTAGGGACAGGCTATCTTCAGTTATCTAGAAAATGCTGTTAGTTACATAAGGCAAATAAATTTAAAAATTGATAGTCATTTCTCTCTTCTAAACACAAACTTTCATTTGGCTAGTTTGCTATTAAAGCCTCTCCTACTTCCATTCACTTAAGAACAGTCAGCAGAGAGAACTGACCTGGGATCAAGGACACAGTCTCTGGGCAGTATAGCATTCAGCCTGCCTCAGTGAGGCCCTGCCCCACTCCCCCCCAAAAAGTAAAGTGTTGTAATTTGAAGGCAAGATTTATTTACATCCCAAATAATATTAAGTTCTTATGTTTAAATTATAGCTTTAGCAAAAATATGTTTAACATTATTCTGTGGATTTTTTCACATAATAGCAGTCAAAAATAAAATTATTTATGAATTGTTTATAAAAACAAACAGCAGTGGAAAACTTTCATAGTAAAAACTTAAAATCTCATTTTGATGACCAATGTAACCCTAGAATGTTAAAGAGCTTAAAATATTCCAACACAAGATATTGCACATGAACAATGAAAAAGGTCATTCAATTTTTGAATGTTTAATACAGCTTGAAAGGGTCACTGAATTTATTCCAATTCAAAATTCTAGCTTGCTCAAACATAAATAAATTTTAAATTCAGTTAAAACCTATTCAATTATATAAATTACATACACATTTTTTTCCTTTAGAGTTCTCTTCAGTTCGCTACTAAAATTTAGAGTCACATGTAACTTAGTCCTCCCTTCAGCTAAAATTTCTAAAATTACTGCTATGTATTAATTTGAGTCAACTGTTTAAAAGCCTAAGGCTTTGATGTTATTTTTATATCTACATGTTTTCTGGCATTAAGATGCCTATTACAGAGAAATCAAAGTAAAAAAAGAAATAAATCAGATTTTAAGTTCATATAAGCTAAGCTTTAATTTTCATTTACATTTTCTCTTTAAATGCTTACATTCAAATTCTCTAAAAGCAAGGCAGTAATCAAAGACACAGTTAAAACACTGAGACGCTAAGGGCTCAGGAAA
This sequence comes from Sorex fumeus, assembly GCF_029834395.1. NCBI lineage: Eukaryota > Metazoa > Chordata > Mammalia > Eulipotyphla > Soricidae > Sorex > Sorex fumeus. The sequence goes on along the minus strand of NW_026606059.1, from coordinate 28,826,170 downwards.
AACAGTATGAATCAATACAATATTCACACACTAAAACATATTCCCATTCTAACCAATAAGCCATGACTTACACCATGACACAAACAGAGACACTAAAAAGGTTAGATGAAAAAGTCCTCTTCGGATCCACAAAAGCTTTACCTTTGTATTCAGGTTACATGAATTCCTTTCCTAAGGTTTCAAAGAACAATACTTAAGAGAAACAGCTGTGTGATGAGGGAAGCCATTTTAAGAAGTGTAAATCAATTCTTCTACTAAACACCCAGACATATAGTAAACAGGAACTGGAATTATAAGGGACTGGGGATGAGGCCAACATCATGCTACAAGTGGATCCAGCAAATACTCTAGATTTTTTTAAAAATCTCTAGGAATTATTTAAAAAAAAAAAACCTACTGTTTGTGTATTTTTTAGTTAAAAACAACAACTACACTTGTTGGAACAGAGTATCCGTGGCCAAGTTTAGGCCACTGTGAAATAAAATGGCTAGATTTGTAAGCTAGTTTAAACTATGTCCAATAGAGAAAACAAAACAAACTGAAAACAGCACGTGAATTTGTTCCGCAATACCACAATACACTACAATATAATTCTAAGTATTTCGAGAATGCTGGTCCTACTAAATTGTTCCCCGAACTTATTCCTTATTCTAGGTATAAAAACAAAATGCCTTCTGTGGAAGCTGACAGAAAATTTTGCCAAAATCCCCTGACTTCAACTATGTTGGTTATAAGTTTTTTTGGTTGCAGGGGAGAGGAAGGAAGCATGTGACAGGTGTTTTTAAAAAGAAACTTTATAAAATGTGTATTACAAGTTTATAGCCATTTGAACTGATTTAACAGAAAATGGTGATTACATCATTAATTTTTTCACATTTTAAACAACTCACAAATGACCAGTGAAGTCTATTTAGACTTTAAAACTCAAACCCCAGCAATCTATTGTTCAGGAAACACATGCTTTACAAAAGCCGGGGTGTGACTGTTTAACATAGAAGAGAACTGAGCACTGAAATCACCACACACTGGAGATGGGGAATAAATTCTTTCTATCCAGAATGCAAAGGTTTTATTTTAGTTGTTTACCTTTAGTTATCAGAGCAGTCCTGATAGTCAAATATTAGTACTTCATGTTACAGAGAAACAAAGAAAACTGAGTTTAAGTAACATGCGTAGGGTCTCACTGTTGAGTGTCAAAGCAAGGACTCAAACGTAAGACTTCATAGTCCAAATGCCATTTTTATTCACTCTACCTTTAGCCACTGCAATTTGTTTCTCCGTTTGTTAAAGAGCTGACAGAATCATTCTTCTCTAGATACTTGCAAGAGCACGTACAAAGACTGAACTATTTCACCAGAGCTGACTTGAATGAATCAAAAGATTCAAGACTAAATTGAACAGAGCATCAGAAGCATTCATTAATTCACCAGTGCCTAACTCCAGGTGCCAGTCTAGAAACTCAGCCAGATGGTGAGAGAAGAGCCCTGCGCTGCTTCTGGAGCAGAAGGGTTTCCACTACGACCGCACGGGACCAGAGTGAGGCAGCAGATGCGGATCTGGCCTCAGCACTGGCCCGTGAGAGGCAGTTTCTTGCTCATAACAGCTACCCCTTCCCTCTTCCAACAGCACACGGGGTGAATAACCTGCTCAGTTAGATTCTTTCACTAACTGCCAATGTGAATACTCATGTACAGCAACAAGTTTACACAAAAATCTGAAGGGAAAAAAAATTCACAATTCACTTATTTCTATAAAGGGTTTGATCCATGGCATGAATGTTTAAGAAGCACAGGCTGAAGGGCACCTACAGGCACAGCCAACAAAGGTACTGCACTGCAGCAGCCACTTCTCAGTTTGGCAGTCATGAAGGCATGCAGACCCCTGCTATCAGCTTACTCAAAGTTCTTTGCCAAGACCTTCCAAACTACATCTCCTGAACTGAACAACAAGGCATCTCCCAAGAACAGTACCGATCATGTTCTATAATAAATGCTTTGTAAACCGAATATGCTTGTGTAAACTTCACTTCTTCCTACCTTTCTATTTCAAGTCAACCTGCTATGTGTTTGTGCTGCTATGACTCTAAGCCAGGTCTTCATAATTTCACTTCTTATTCGCCTTTGAACTAATTCTAGCTTATCCTACACAATCCGATCTATATACTACAGCTTACATAATCTTCCAAATACCTTGTCTCATATCAAAATATGCTCAAACTATTTCAACAGCTTGATACTGTGAACTAAATCAGTTCCTAATCATCTCTGCCCGACTTTAAAAACCAAAGTCGTAGTCTCCGAATTTCTACAAGCAAATTTCTAATTCAAATGGACACTAAAAGAACCAAATCAGCCTCTACATTAAAACAATCGGGAATCCCACCAGGTCAGCTTCTATCCCCTCTAACACAGCATTTGTTTATTTAACCTAATGGTGTCAAAACATCCCCCCACATTACAGACCTTCAATCATTCCCACTACAGGCACGATTAAGTTTAAAACTACCGGACAAAATACACACATATAAGCACGCTGTTTTGTTTGGTTTGGGGGCCATACCGGCTGAGCCCAGGACTTCCTCCCAGCTCTGTGCTCATGGCTCTCTCCTTGGTGTGTTGCAGGACCCGATGAGGTGCTGGAGATTAAATGGGTCAAATACACGCAAGGCATGCATCGAGGCCCTATTCTTCAGATTCTCAATGATTTGTGGCCAAACTATTTGGGGGGTGGGGGGTGTATTTCAACTAGCAAGCAATCTGGCTCTCTAATGACGCCAAAGCACTGAGCCGCTCCTCGCCCAGCTCACGCCAGCCTTCCCTGTAAGCCTCCAGGCGCTGTTCCCCATGGAGTCTGGAGCCTCCCTATCTTCACCACGGACATCCTTTCCCATCTCTTGAGGGTTCCACTTCTTGTTCATGATCCTTTTCTCTGCTTCACCTCTAAGAGTTAATTTCTCTAGTCTGTGTTTCCCCAAAACTTTTCCAAGTACTCATCAAACGGCCGTGCATTTTCTTGAAGTTGGTCCAAGCGCCTCTTCTCAGAGCATGAACTCTTAAGGACAAGGGGAATTCTAGCTGGATCTTTACACCACAGTACCTTCCTTGGAATGTCTGCTGTAATAAATACCAATCAACGGATGTCTATGGATCCCCAGAAGGAATCATCAAATACTCTACCTGGTAGACAGAGCAAGACATACGCAAAGTGAGAAAATGACAGAATTAGTAGAAACTTCTTTTTAAAATGGAGACTGCTGAGGGCTCTGTAAAGTATTTGCTCTGCTCTTGTCAAATGCGTTCTCTCTACCTACACAAACCCTAGTATGTTTCTCAGCACCCTGCCACATCTCCTGCTCAGGCCTGCTTTCATGAGTTCTGCTCACAATGCTGGCTTGCCTTTCTTCAACTTCCACAATACACTTTTACTGGAAAGATAAAAACACCTTCCCATTCCCAACATCATGTCTGTTCTCCTGGAAGCAAAGTCGAGCCAGTTACTCTCAACCATGGTATGAAATGCAGGTAACATAAAACTGGTCATCTCAACCACTTTTATATGTACAGTTCAGTAGTGCTATTTACATAGTTGCACAAGTTGCAGAATTCTTTTCACCTTGCAAAACAAAAACGCTAAGGGCACGAAAAATAGCTCAAAGGGCTGACCTGCTTATCTTACATGTGTAAGGCCCCAAGTTACATCCTCCGCTCCGCCTGGCCCCCACGTCCTGGCAGGATGGGCACTGGCGACCCCTAGCACCTCTGGACACAAGCAGGATATCATCAGTCACAGTCCCAAACCATCAGACTAAGTATCGCAAAGGCCCCAGGCCCCCAGCAGTGCCTGGGAGGTCCCCTCAAGCTGAAACGCTATACCACAGATTCCCAAACTTTTGCTGCATTGCCACCTTTACAGGTTTAAAAAAAAAAATCACTCAGAACCCCCGTGAAAATCTTTTTTTTTTAAGTGAACAAAGAGAAAGTATCCCACAACTGAACTTGAGTCTGCTACCACTCCTCCACATTCCCCCACCCCACCAGCACCCATATTCCAACACTCCAGAGGGGATAACAACGTCCACCTCACATGCTGCATTCCCTGCTGTGCCCCTCTCTGATGGTCTGGGCCCCGTCTGGCTCTTCCACAGACACGGCATTTGTCTGTGACTGGCAAATCGTTTAGCATGTGATCCTCAAGGCCGAAGAGATAGTACAGCATGTCAAGCACTTGCCTTGTACATGGCCTACCTGGATTCAAACCCCGGCATCCCATATGGACCCCTGGGCCTTGCCAGGAATGATGTCTGAGCCCGAGTCAGAAGTAAGCCCTGAGTACTGCTGGGCATGGCCCAGAAACAAAAAAAAAGAAATAGCACAGCTGAAAACTTTCGAGTAGTGCTTTTGCTGTTCCTAAAGTATTGAACAATTCAAATAAAGTTACTTGGCACATTTTTTTTGTTTGTTTTTGGATACACTATAATTTTAAAAGAAGCCCAAAGACGTGAGCTATATCCATATCTATGCTCCATATGCAGATCCAAATATGTATACACAGAGACAACGTATTGTTGTTCTCTGTTATTGCTGCTGTTATTATTATGGGACTAACCCCTAGCCCTCGGAGGACATGCAGTACTGAGGATTCAAGCCAGGACCTCACAAAGGATGTGCTCTCTGTACCTTGAGCCGCATCCACATCCCTACATTCACTTCTTATTTGATCACCTTATACTAAACTAACATGACTGTATGGATTCCCATACACGTGTACTGCATCGATACTGCCAAAACACATAACTGAAATATTAATACTTTTATTATCTCATTTTATTATTCCAATTTAAAAAGTACAGATTTCTTCCTAGTCTGCAACTTACACACTTTTCTCCTCTGCAGACACACACACACACACACACACACATCCATATACACACAAATACACACAGCTCTTGCACACGCGACATGGGTAAAATTTTCATCTGGAATGTATCTAAGTAACAAAATTAATGTAAGGAAGATAACAAATGTAGCTCTAACAAGAAATATAATGCTACTGGATAAAATACATGAATAAAGTATCCCAAAAATAATAAGTCTATAAACCTTAACCGTTAACTTACATTCTTTTCACTCTAGGCACTTAACAAAAATGATAAATATTTACTATTCTCCTACGGTCAATAAATTTGAATTATTTCAACAGTCATTGCAAATACATTATGTAACAGCCCAGGAAACACTGTAAGGAACAAACTCACAAGTAGATTTAAATCTATCAAATGACTGACAGCAAATATTCCTTTAAAATTACTTTCTGTAATTAATTTTTTTAAACTGAGGTATCACAGTTCAGAGTACTACTTAAGTCACTGCTTTGCAGTGGCCAAGCTACTACTCTGATCCCTCCTGCTGTGTTTCAAGACCCAGCCAGGGTCTCTTCCCATCCCCCTTCCTCAGCCTCCTCAAGGAGTGCAAACATTTCTACTTAATGTCCTTTCTGGTCCATAAATACATACTCTCTCCAAGAATATCACGAGTAACTACAGTAATGGGTTAATATTTCCATCTATCACCATCTTAAAAATTATCAGAAAATAAATTCCAATAGTCATCGATAATTTATACTGGCATGTTAAAGGGTGTGTGGGGGGCGGGGGTGAAGTGAAGTTCTGAGAACCAAAGACCCCTGGCTCCTCTTTCATTAAAAAAATCCATCCTGGGCCTGGTAAGACACAGGGGGTGTCACGGAGCTGGCCTGGCGTGCAGCATCCCCAGAACTACAAGGTACCCCACCAAGCACAGACCCAGGAGCTGGAACCCAACCCCTCCCCGCAAATCATCCTGGGGGGACCGAACCCTTCCCCAAATCATTGTGGGGAGGGAAGTGTGGCTGAGTGGCAGAGTTTGGCGGGCACGAGGTGCACACGGTTCCTCCCCTGTAGTATCCACCCGCCAGAGTAGCATCAGCATCACCGCTGCTGGGGTCTCTGGACAAGAAGCCGGCGGGGGTTCGGGTGTGCCAGACCCACCAAGCACTGCAGTGAAGTGGCGAGTCCTCCACCAAGGTGGCAGCATCCCAGCCAAGGGCGCAACCCACCAAAGAGGAGGCAGGAGAGGACCTGAATCTTATTTAATAAAGTTTCAATCTAACTTGAGGTGAAAGGGAGGGGGTGAGTGAAAGAAAATGCACATTTCTTGAAAGAATAGAATCTTCCAGAGAATGTTCCAAAAATATTTTGTTTAAGCCATCTGCAACTTAGGCCACCCTTTTCGGTGAACATAGTTATAAGTGCTCATTAGGTTATTACATCTAACCACCGACAAAGCCTTCAACCCATGCATTGTGTTTGCACAGCACTGAGGTGTATTTCTTGTTCTGTAAAGGCTCACTAGAATGAGGGAAAACATTTCAATGAGCAAATTCAGAATCGCTGTCAGGGCTGCCAGGAACCCACCCAGCCTCTGGGTCTGCTGCAGTGGAGAAGGGACATCCTCGCCCACCACACACAGCAAAGGAGAAAGATCCCATAGGACCAGAGGCAAGAGAGAAAACATGGGGGAACAATGATGGGTCAGGGAGAGGAAGGAAAGGTTTAAGAATGACTGAAAACTCAGGGCCAGAGCCACGGTACAGTGGTTTGGGCACCGGCTCTGCATGCTGCTCACCTGGGTTCGATCCCCAGCATCCCATATGGTCCCTCAAGCACCACTAAGAGTAATTCTTGAGTAGAGTCAGGAGTAAAGCCATGAGCATCACTGAGTGTGCCCCATGAACCCCAATCCGCCCCAAAGAAAACCCTGAAAAATAGTCCCAGGAAAGAGAATGTAAGTTTGTGGGGAGGGACAGCCGTGAGTGAGCATCTTGCAGGATGCTCACTTTCAGCTTACATCACCCAGCCCTGCTGAGGATGGCACCACCTCCTTGGGCCATTAGGAAACAGAGCATGTCTCCATTAACAACAAACCCTCTAGAATTCTTAAGAATTTTTACAGCTATTAACAACAGATACATTAAGTGAACTCTTTTCTAGAGGGATTAAGAGTGAGTCTTTGTTAGAGGAAAACTGGACTCTGTTCCAGGAACCAGCGCAAGCTGTAGCGTGGCAAAGAGAGAGAGAGAGAGAGAGAGAGAGAGAGAGAGAGAGAGAGAGAGAGAGAGAGAGAGAGAGAGATACTGCATGCTTGCGGAAAGGGAGGCTCCGACAGAGAAGACTGGGAGAACCCTCAACTGTAGAAGTCTCACAACACAAACCAAGACTATGGAAATCAGGGCTGGGTTATTAACAAAACTTCAAGCATTCAAATGACAAAACATAGTCCTAAATAGCATTATATATATAAAAAAAACCCACTTAACTATCTCAAGAAGACAGTTAATTTATTTAATGTAAAATGTGTCTCAAGTGGAGCTAATGTTAACATATTCTTTTCCAACTGCTGAGGCCAAAGCTGCAGTTTTGTAGTAAATTACAGTGGCCAAGATAATCGAAGAGTAATTTGCCGTCCAAGTTCTTCAATCACACCTGGAAACATTTAAGCCTGTCCACGCCATGCATGTTAATAGTTAGGAAGCAGGGTCTGTAGATTAACCACATCTGAAGAGTTAAATTATCATTTCATACAACTCCAAAGGATCACAAATAATGCAATGTGGTTACTCCCCAGGGGAAAAAGGGCAATGTGTGACATATGGGAATATAGGGATAAGTAATCACCCCAAAGACCTTCACAAATAGTTTTTTCAAAGAATTTGTAAATGTGCCATGCATGGTTTATATATATTTTTTCCCCTCTGCTTGGTTGTCTTCAAATTTAGAAATGTAATTTTTCAACCAGATAAAATTTCAAAGAGTTTTAAAAAGAAGTACATTTAGTGTAGTTTTTTTTTCCTGAGGATTAATAGCAGATGCACCCAGCTAGTGACCCTATAGTGTACTATCTTCTTTCTTCACAAAGGAAGGGGGTTGGGGGTGAGAAGAATAGGCAAACACACATACGCAAACACACACACACACACACACACATACACAAACAAAAGCATTTGAGGGCAATTAATAAACCTTTACTTACAGAAATCTATACAGATGCGTGGACCCATTCCAAGGACCTTATTAAGTCCTATTTATATGAGATCACTCATAATTTAGATGTGTTAGCTGAAAATTACTAAATACAAGACAAGTAAGTATTAAGCAAAGCCCTATCACAAAAAATCTAGAAAATGCGAACTTTCTTTGCCTGGTATCTTCTGCTACTGCTCTTTAAATCACATTTTTTTTTCTTTTAAATCATTACCGGGGGAGAGGAGGGAGAGCGCCAGAAGTAAGGCACTTCTCTTGCATGTGCCTGCGGAGGCCAAGACTCTGGTTCCATCCCTGGCACCACATAAATTCCCCAAGCACTGCCAAGGGTCACTCTTGGGCACAGAGGCAAGACCCCAACCCACACCCTCTCCCAAATCATTGCTATTTGTCACAGCTAAAAAAAAAAAAAAACTGGGGCTGGAGCAATAGCACAGCGGGTAGGGCATTTGCCTTGCACGCAGCCAACCTGGGTTCGATTCCCAGCATCCCATATGGTCCCCTGAGCACCGCCAGGAGTAACTCCTGAAGTGCAGAGCCAGGAGTAACCCCTGTGCATCACCGAGTGACCCAAAAAGCAAAAAAAAAAAAAAAAAAAAAAAAAACAAACCCTATTCCAATACCCTCAAATTTAAGTAAAATTGAGGCAAAGAAAGCAAGGTGATTTCCAAAGGTGATTTCTAAAGGTGCAAGAGTGCCAATGGATAGAGAAAACAAACAAAGGAAAACCGAAAACAGAATGGACCGACTCGCTGAGGCAGAGCTGAGCTGGTGCCAGTCAGAGCAATCGAGACTCTGGTCTCACTCCATTCCCATTACTCCTGCACAAGGAGCTGCAGCGTTTCTTGCTGCTTCCTCCTGAAATGGCATCTCCTGATGTGGGCATTATCTTTAACAGAGACAACTCAAATCTACGGCTCTGAAGGATAAACCCAATGAACCCATGTTTGTAGCGGGATTACCCCAAGTTTCTTTTGACATCCTTGAGTGTATAGCAACCTACATCAAAAATTCCGTCTGCGGACACCGAATCAAGAGTAGAACCTTTCCACTGCCGTCTCCTTTCTCAAAGCTGCAAAGACCTTGTTTTGCTGGCCTTGGTCGGACTATTCCACTGCACTTGCCATTCTGACCTGTATAGTGACTTCTTAATGACTGTTTACAGCCACTGAGTGTAAATATCAAAGTGCTTGCTAAACATAAATTACTTCTCCTTTTCAAAACATCCCTATTTACGGAGATAAGCAGACTCAGATTAAGGCCCGAGTCTGCCCTGCACCCAGGACTGTCGGACTGCTACATCTGAAAATTACTCTGATTGTTGTTGAAATGCTTATCTTTCTGAATGTGAGTTGTCTACCTTTTTCCCTTTCAAAAGATAAACACGGTGGGACAAACTTCTCTTCTAACATGTAAGAAACTGTGTCACACACATGGATATCCAACAGGCCAGTCGACTGGAAGTGCCAGGAGGGCAGTTTCTGGACTCTGCGGTGCTCAGCGCGGTACAATAAGCGGCGAGTCAGACCCAGAACGTGAGGACACACACAACGACACCGGACAGATGGAGCCAACCCTGAGCCAGCAAACCATCACTGTGTTATGCTGTCAGGCTGAAGAGAACATCAGTCTCAATTACATCTCTCTGCTTTAAACGCAAACCTTTTTTCTTTCTTTTTTTTTTTTTTTTGGCTAGGGCTTAAACACAGTGCTCCACCACTAAGCCACAGCCCGAGCCTCAAAATCATCATGATGGAATCTCGTAATTTAAAATCTCTCATGTAGTTGAAGCTACATCTCTTTACCACTAAGTTTACAGGGCTTCTATGCTGTCTATTTTTTTTTAGTTTGTTTTTGGTTTCTTTTGAGGCGTCACACCCAACATGCACAGGGATCACTCCTGGTGGTGCTCAGGAGGCCACATGTGGTTCCAGGGATCAAACCTAGTTTGGCAGTATGCCTTGACCCCTGCACTATCCCTCCAGCCACGCTCTATTGTCTTTTTAATTGTTTTTTGGGCAGTGGGTGGGTATCGAGGTTGAATCAGGACCTCCTGCAATGCACACACTCTCACTGTGCTATACAACCCCAGTCACAGGCTTCCAAGTTACCAACGGCATTAATACTTCTAGGGAAAAAAATGTAGTGAGTTTCACTGAAGGAAAGTTCTAGGAACTGTAATTATTTTCAAGCAATGTATCCTCAGTGCCTACGCTAACTGATAAAGCAAAAAAATAAAAACAAGCAAAACGCTGAGGAAGAAACAGTGCTTAACCACTAGGAGTCTAGCATCTAGTATGAGATATTGAGTAAGTTCACAAATGGCTCTAATCCAAAGTGAGATAAGTGCCCAAGAAAGAAAAAAGTGTTGTGTGGTTTACTAACAACTAGCAAAGACTGTAAGAGATTGTCCTTGATAAGCTTCCTGCTGGCAACAATGAGGGAAAGGGTATTCCTTGGAGAGCAAGCAAACACTCCAGCAGGCAGGAGAGCACAACATACTCGGGTGAAAGAGAGGCACCACAAGGCAGCAACGGCAGCAGCAAACCAAGATGGGAATTCCAGAGCACCACGGGAAACCTTGCAAGCTATGGAGCTTGTACCCAGCTGAGAGAAGACTTGGGGGAGAAAGAAGTCACTTGAGGATAGAGTGCTCTGATTGCCAGGTTTGGGCAATACTGATCTTAGTTCGGGTGGGAGACGAACTGGACTCAGTCAAAAAGGCGGCAAAGTGTTAACAGTCGCACAGATTCAAAATACTGAGGTTCTGACAAGGGTGGGGGTGTGTGTGAAAAGGATGCGGCAGATACATTTGGGACATACTGTGAATGCAGGCGACATCAAGCTCAACAAACAAACACATGTAGGAGGTCAGAAAGAAGTCAGTGCACATAGCCAGCGTTTTGAGTCTGATGGGGTAGTAGTGCCAATTAATAGAAACCAGGAAATCTGGAGGAAGTACTGTTGGGTGGAAGGAGTTTCACTTTGGCTGTGCACTGAAGGTCTAAGCAAGATACACAGAGAGAAACGCCAGCCAGCAGTAAGAGTGCAAGAAGGTCAGATTGTGGTTACAAATTTGAGGACTATAGAGACAAAGGTGATGACAAAAGAGCGGGTTGGATCAGATCACCAATAAATAGAACACACAGGCAGAAAATTGAGAGTTGAAAAAAATGTCTGCAATGTCTACCTATGTGGAGTCGAAGGAAAGGTAACAGTAATAACACACAGTACTAGTCAAAACCTGAGAACTAGTCTGACTCAAGAGATGCGCAGAGGGAGGCTGCAATGTGGGAGAACTATGATGTAAGTTAAATACTGTATAGTCTCTACTATAAAAATGTGCTATCAAGAAGGCAACCAAAAAAAAAAAAAACCTGAAAAGTAGTGCAGAAAGAACTAAAGATGAAAGATTAAGCATACAGTACTTACACATCACAAAAGAATACTTTAAGCTAATATTTGAAAATATGCAGAAAGAAAAATACTCTGGAGAAACACGTTATCAACAGTGTTTCAAAAATGAGATAAAAGCCTATAATAACCACCAAAAATTAATTTTTAGCTGACATCCCCTAATATTATCTGTATCTGCAAATTAAGGAGAAAAAAAACTAGGAAAGTCAATAGAGAAGGCACTTTTCTTAATCTCACAGAGTATTAAGAGACCACTCTACACTGGCCTCTATAACAACTTCACTCGAATTTCCAAGTTTTAACATGGGAACGATGACCTGTACAGAGGGAAGAGCAATCCATCAAATTCTAGATTCTGCCCAATGATAAGATCTTTCTGTGATTTTTTTTTCGAATGCAAAACACAGTCCAAGTATCACAAATTTAATATCCCATTCAATATCATCTGTGGACCTAATCTTCGTAAATCTCTTTCCAGCTACATCCTATGCTGCAGAACTAATTACCACAGATTTACTCTCTAATATTAATGAAAGCTCTTTAATTTACCCTAACACTGACTCATAAAATTTTGAGACGCACTTAACCCCACTTTCAATTCTAGAATGATGGAGTCTAAAGGAATTTGTCCATGATTCCATTTCACTAACTGAAATTACATCCTTCTTCTAAGTATTAGTAGCTCAAAGGAACAAGAATGCATATACTAGTATATGTTCACTTCCTTCCTTTCAGAGAACAGCACGAGTGTTATCTTCAGTGTGCAGAAAGCATTGTTTTTTATCATGGCATAACAAGTTTCCACACTCTTCCCAAAAAGCCTTAGCCTATTACTAATCCTCTCAGCACAGAAGTTATAGAGATTGTGATTCATCCTATAGATATTTATTCTGATTGCAACAACTTCAGAATTCCCAGTTAATAAACATAACTTATTAATACTGATCCTCGTGCACTAGTTCCTTATTGACCCACTAAAAACACTGTTTTCAGAGAGAGAGTACAATAGGTATCACACTTGCCTTGTATGCAGTCAACCCCAGTTCAATCTCAGGCACCATTAATGTTCCCCAAAGCTGCACTAAAAGTTTGTCCTGAGCACAGAGAGAGGAGTAAGTCCTGAGCACTGCTTGGTGTATGCCTATGTTTTCTAAAACAAGATTGAACAACTTTTTCATTTTAATGGCTAAATATTGAAATACTGAAAGATGGACATGCTATTTTCTGTGATCTCTCTACAAACTTCCTAATAACAGGACTTATATTGATAATTTCTTTTTATATTAACATAGCTGACATAAAAGGTAGCAGGTTTTGCATTCTATCCAACTCCATAACCCTCCCCATGAATTTTCTCAAAATAACTGAATGAAAAGAACTTGTCAATGTGATAAACTATGTTTGTTCGCTATGTATGTCAGAAATATTTTTTGGTGGGGGGGGTGGGTTTCATGGTACTCCTGAACATTGATGGTACAGGTACACTCAGGAATTACTGCTGGCAGTGCTTGGGGGGAATCATAAGGGATGCCAAGGATCAAACCTGGCTCGGCTGCATGTAAGGCAAGTGCCCCACCCACGATATTATCGCTCCAGTCCCGTCTTTTTCATTTTGGGGTCAGGATTCAAGCCAGGTGTCCAACATGGAAAGCAGGCACTCAGCTACACATCCCCATTTCTGTTTGACTCTTATATGAAATTTTAAGATAGAAATTTTGTCTATGGGGCAAGGAGCTAATTTAAAGGTCATGACATCTGCCAGAGCATGACTTTGATCCCCAGCATCACAGGGTACTCTGTGCCCCCAATACCATCAGTATAGCCCTGGTGTCCCCCAGCTCCGCTGGGCTGAACAGCTCCACATAAGCAGGCCCGGAAGCACGAAATCATCTGGACCAGGTGGCCAGTATCACTGAGGATGATGCTGGGCAGCTTAGGATGCCTCCCTAAAATAAAGAATGCTCCATCTAGACATATTTCAATTTTTTTATCCATCATTATATAAATTTACACATGAATGTCAACCAGCTCTATGGATTACTAATGAAACTTTCTCTACCTGGGATTTTTGATTTGAGAAGGCTTATAAGGTTTCATTTTTAATCTTTGCAAGAAACCCTGATTTTGGCCCACTTAATTTCTAATATGCCTCTTGCATATTATACTCTTAATAGGCAATGTCTGATTTTTTTTTAAAGAACGCTATCTTCTATATTTATAGAATTTTTTAATTTTCAAAAGGACATTAGGAATTTCAACCCGGGCATGTGATTCACTTAATCCAGCATCCCTTAGTTTTTCCAGGATACTCAGAAATTTTAAATAAATTCTAGTAGCTGGCAGTGTATCTCAGCAATAGAACATATGCTTTAAATGTACGAGGCCTATGTTCAATCCTCAGCACCATAAAATAAGTAAAAATAAAAATTATAAGTGTTCAATTCTTTTTACTTATTTTAACTGACTTGAACACAATAAATGTTCCTCAACATCTACTACAATGAAGGCAAAATATTTGATGTTTTATAGTTATACCACTCTAAATTTAAAAGGCAAAGACTATTTTCTTTTTAAAAACCTGAGGCTCAGAGTGCTGAAAAATTACCCAGCACCCCAAAATCTGTGTGTGACAAGAGTCAAATCTGGTGTCCAATTCTCTCTGACTGGAAATTAGGCTCTTACCACCAAGCACTCTGACAGACCCTGTCTGACCCTCGTCTGCCTCCAGGAGGTCACACACAAGTAACAGAACAATAGCAACAAAGCATCAAAGTTCTACAAATTTTCTTAATGCCATTTTAATTTTTTTAACTTTAAAATTATGGAATCCTATGAAATCTATTAAGTTTTGTGCTGTTGAAGATTTACTGACTGCTTCTTTCGGTGCATCATGCACTGAGCTAAGCGGTCAGCGTGAGAGAGATGCAGTATTCCACATACACAGAATCAGGAAGTTAAAGCCCCCAAACACTGTGAGCCAAGAGAAATCCACTTCAAAAATAAATTTCGCTTCCTGAATGAATTCAAAAACTGAAGCCAAAGTCTCATGAAAAAGTATTAAATGTTACTATATGTGATAGCTTCCACCCATTACATTTTTCTAAATGTAAACTCTAATAACTTTAAAGCTACCCTAATTTGAAATTACTAAGCTATAACATCTATACTATTAACACAAACCGAATTTCTACTTTAAACATATTTTTTAAATTAACAGCACAGCCATAATGTCGTCTCACGGCAGGTCCACTTACCCTGTGGCTTCCTAAGTTCTACATATCTAAGTCGTGGTGCCTCAAACACCGTCCCGTAAAAGGGTCTGACCACCCGCGCTTCTAATTCGATCTGGGCTGCTGTCGATAAGTGACACATTTGGAGCAGGGAATATCCATAAAGGTATATTATGCCATCATTCTTACCAGTCATACAAAATCCCTCTAATTGTATTTGTTTATTCACTGATTTGGGGGTAACACCAGGATCTACCATCAACGTGGTACTCTGGAGGGTGGGAGGGGGGTGTGGGTATACTGGGGATATGACTCCCAGTGTGCCTCGGGGACCATGCAGTCTCAGGGATCAAATCTGGGTCTCTGCCATGAGGTCTTTTGCCTGGCTCACCACCCTGTACTCTAGCAGTTTCTCATATCTCATGATGCACAACTGTAATAACTTTAAAGCTACCCTAATTTGAAATTATTACGCGGTAACATCCACACGAACTGAGGTTCCACTTTAGAAATATGTTTTAAGTTAACAGCACAATCATAAAATCACATCATGGCAAGTCTATTACCACGTGAAGTGACACCACTGTGTGTGCCAAGACTGTGCTTGACGTCATCACCACTGAAACATTACCTTACCCATACTACATTTCTCTCCTTTTTAGGGGGCGAGGGGCAGGGAGGGTGGGCTACAACTGGCACTGCTCAGGGTTCACTCCTGCCTCTGTGTTCAGGGGTCACGCCCGGGAGGGGCAGGGTTGGGGATCATACATAGGATGTCAGGAGCCCCTCATGTAGGCCCCAAGCAAGGCACACACCCGATTAGCTGTACTCTAGCTCTGGCCTTTTTCTATAATAAACGTCCTAAAGAAAAATAAAACACATTTTGGAAAAATCACTACCTAAGGAGTCTGAAGAAACCTAACCTGGTTTGGGAAGATGGCTCTGCGGGTTAGAGAGCGTTTCGCATGTCGCACCCCCAGCTATGGCTGCTGACACCACCAGGAGCCCCTCCCCCTCAAGAAAACAAACTACAACAAAGGAAACCTAAAATATCCTGAAATATTAAGTTTCGATTAGTCAAACTTTTTTAAAAGGCTAGTAAATCTTTTTTTTGTTTTTGTTTTTTTGGGTCACACCTGGCGATGCACAGGGGTTACTCCTGGCTCTGCACTCAGGGGACCATATGGGATGTTGGGAATCGAACCTGGGTTGGCCGCGTGCAAGGCAAGCGCCCTACCCGCTGTGCTATCTTTCCAATCCCGGAAGCTGGTAAATCTTTTTTAAAAATAACATAAGGGAACTGAGCAATCAAAACTGTCAAATACTTTTCAAGACTGGAAAGTCTTGAAAAGGTTTAGAGGATTTAACCAAGGTCATAAATGTTCTTAACTGTAAGAATCTCCCTGCTTTTGTGGTAGTGCAGAGTATCTTTCTACCGGGCTCCACATTGTCTATAACTTACAAAAATCATTACCAACAAGTCAACCTTGATAACTTCCTTATCTAAATTCTAAGGCAATTATGTTTTGACCTACACAACTGAAGTAGACTTGATTGCATAACCTTGAGTATTGTTCTTTAATTGTTTCCTGTGTACACATTTTAACTGAATACCTTTAGGTGGCTTATAACTAAACTCTTATAAACTTAATAGTTTAAGTTGATAAATATATTTCCACCTACTTGAAAATCAGTTTCACTTTTAATCTCTTTAAATTGCACACAAGGCCTGCCAAGACCTTAGCTCTGGATTCCATCTTGGTTGCTCTAGAAGTCAAGAGAAAACCTTTTCTCCTCTAAAAAGGGAATTGCTCCCTTTATTTGCACAATCTCCTCTTTCCCAAGGGTATGAGAAAGATTTCAGCTGTAATTTTAAACCCATTACAAAGCATAACAAATAAGATGAAAACATGTCATTTTCACCTTTTCTTAGGTTGTCAGGACATTTTAAAATAAAAATTACTTTTAAAAACTCACTACTATAAACATAGAATATTGTTAATATCAAGTTAAAAAAATCTAACAACTTTGTTTTGATGTTTTACTGATATGGCTTTAGCTTAAGTTAGCTCAGAGGATTTTAAAAAGAACAAAATTCATATTCAATTACAAATCCATTAAAACTCTTTTTTATATAAATCTCCAAAAGACAGCTCTACGACTTCAGAGATACCCTTGTGCATTCTTCTCAACTGAAAGCAGCAGCATAGTCCTCAAAAGACAAATGCTTGGCAAAGGTACTATTTTAGCACAAAATAACTGTATTCTACACTAAAATCCATTTCAAAAATTGAAATACTTCAACAATTCACAGCCTAAGGACAGCTGAGTTCCATCTTGATAAAATTCAACATTTTTCTAAATAATAATTTTGAAATTCCTTGACAACAGTATCTACCAGGAAAATATCAAAATACCTTAGATTATAAAGGAATTATCAATAATACATAAAACAAGCATCTCTTGATAATAAGGAATTCTATGGAAATTATTTTTGCCTAACAGCATTTTTTTAAAAATAACATAACTTTACATATGCAAGAAAAGAGGTATTAATTTCTCATCTAGCACAGATTTCTAAAAGTAGTTGATGGCTTAGCATTCTGAAATTTGAATGGTTCCAATATAATGAATTTATTTATGAGGAAAATTAGGCCAATGAAAGTCTACTGTAATTAAAGGTGTTTTAGCACAGATGTTGGTCCTCAAATGTTTGCTTTGTCAGCTGTCTAATCCACATTGACATCACAGTAATTAGCACACTGTCTATAATATTTTAAATGCAAATTCAACAAAATTAAGCTATTATATATTGGAAAATGAATACTGATCAAGCAATCAAATGTACTTCTATCTTTATTACTATAAGATGTCAACCATATGTGCGGCACGTGGCCAGATCAGCTATGTTCAGTATGAAGAACATGCAAGAATATTTAAAACCAGAAGAGAAACTGTGCTGACCTAAGCTAATAAAATAACACAAACATCTACCTAAAGAAAAACAGATTCAGATGCTTAAACAAAGAAGTCAAAGTTAAAAGTATGCAAGCCTGCCTGTTCTGTTTCACGACCAATTTCTATTAGGATAGAGATTCATTTATCCCGCCTTCTTGTTTGTTTGGACATTTACTGAGTTTTGTTTATAAGACACTATTCTAGGAAGTAGGAACAGAGGAATACAAAAAAAAACTATCCTAATGAAACATATTTTATCAAAAATGGACTGCTACATATGAACTCCAAAATATTTTCAGAAGCCAGAGGGAAAATTTGTCAAGGCCACATCAAAAATTCAATTAAAACACTACTCCTTCATTAACAATAGCTATTCCAGGTAGAATGAAAAATGAAAGAGTAGAGATTTATATTTGCCATGCCTGTAAGAACTTATTTCAGAGTATTTACTGTCTAACATACTACACAAAAGTTAATATTAAAACAAGTTTTTAAAGTGTGCTGACCTCTTGTGATTCTGAATGGTACTGAATGGTTTGCTATAGCACAGCAGAAAGAGGAACATTAAATGTTCCAAAGAACTAAGCATTATTCTGTCTCTGACTAAACATACAATTACAATAACTTCTCTTGCCTTTGTAGACTTCAGCAAGATTATGGAAATCATTTTACATCTGTCTTTTCGAAAGTTGGTCTTCTTTTCCTTCTCAATAAATACCCCAGTGGCAAGCACAAACAAAAAATATTAAACGAATCTTATTCACAAATAGCATAGGAAGAGTAACAGCCCTAGCAAATATACATTAAAAATGTAATGCAAAATATTTCTGCTTATAAAAATCAGCATGTCAACAAAATAAAGATGTGATTAATGATTAATGATAATGATTTTTTCCCCTTGAGAGTACACAGCTCACTAAACCAGCAAAGCCACTAAACACTAATCAGTTTCCTATTGGCTATTACATAAACTGATATAAATCCCAATACACAGGTTCAGTAATCAAAAAAGGTGTAGTACTTGAATAAGAACAGTATAGATTAATAGAATAGAGCGAAAAATTTAGAAACAGACCCATATACCTAAGGTCAATTGATTTTTTGACATAAAAGGCAAAACCACACAGTGGGGAATAAATGACCTATCCAAAGAATGAGTGGGACAACAGGATATGCACCTACAAAAGAATAGAGCTCAACATTTGTTCCTGACCATTTACAAACACAGAATAGATAAACAATAAATAAAACACACACACACACACACACACACAAGAATTGAAACCATAAATCTCTTAGAAGAAAACAAAATAGAGTATCTGTGTGGTACTGGACTTGACACCAAAATTAAAGAGCTAAAAATTCTTAATTAAACCCCTTGAAAATTTAAAACAACTTTGTGAATTGGAGAAAAATATCTGCAGACTGAGTATGTGTGAATAGCCTAGTGTCCACAATACATAAAGAATTATTAGTAGTTAATGACAAAGACAAATATCCCAATTTTAAAGCACACGGAAAAAATATTCAAGATTACTGGGGATTAGAGAAATTCAAATGAAAACTACAATGAGTATCACTTGATACCAAGGTACCTGTAATTATACACACACACACACACACATACACACACACAACACACACACACACACACACACACACATATATATATACACAAACAAATGTTGGTTGAGAGAATGTAGAGAAACAGGAAACCTCCTACATTGTTAGGAGACTGGAAAAGGGTCTGGCCACAGGGAAAACAATGTGTCAGTTTCTCAAAAAATTAAACAGAATACCATATGGCACTGCAATCCCACTGTCAGGTACATCCTGAGAAGTAAATGGGTACTCAAATAGATGGACACACACGTTCAAAGCTGCACTACTCAAAACAGCTAAAATGTGGAAACAGCCATATGCCTACCAATGGAGAAAATAGGTAAGCAGGCTGTGTTATTCATACAGTAAAATATTATTTGGCTACAAAAAAGTTACGGGTACATTCTACAAAGTGGAGAAATACTGAAAACATTATTCTAAGTAAAAGAATCCTGGAGCACCGGGGGTGGGAATGTAGCTCAGTAGACAGAACACCTTCACGGCACATGTGAGACGCTGGGTCTGGTTGCTGGCAATGCCAAAGAGAAACAAAAAACCAGGTACCAATGGTCACATATTGCATGATTTCTTTTCTATCAATTATCTAGAATAGGTCGGTTCACAGAGAAAGAACACAGATTGGTGTTTTCAAGGGTTGAAGGGGTGGAGAACATGGCATACGACTACTTAAAAGTTTCCTTGGGAGATAGTACAATTGTTTCTGCAACTAAACAAAGACAATAGTTGTACAGCATGCTTAATGTACTAAATAATTTTTCCAACCAACATCAGACTTACTAGTTTACATTTTATCTGCATTTCAAATACATAAAAGGTATCCTAAAAACTATTTTGTGTGTGAACCGCTTTATCTTTTCTAATTATGCTGGTTTACACACACACACACACACACACACACATACACACACACACTCCCACCCAATATCATCACCGTTATGCCCCTTTCTCTGCCCTGACAGAACTTTTATTTTGCTGAAAAAAATTTTAATGAGAAAAACTTTGTTCTGCTGGGATCTTTTAGTAAAGAAAAATGTAAAGAAACATGTGCAGTAAAGGAAGTAAAGGAACATAAGCACCAAAACTTTTAAGAAACATGTGTTGAAGTGATCCCTACTCTTTGATAGTTACAAATATCAAAGGTTCACTTTTTGGAGGGCTGTATCAGCATCAGACACGTCAGCATCCTAGAGTAATCAACATGACGGAATGAAATAGATTTAGTTCTCTTTTTTGTTAGTAAATTTTAAATGTCTTCAAAGTCAAATAAGCATCACTCAGAGTCTAAGTGACATAAATCATAATCTAAAATAATCTAAAAGAGACATAAATAAGCAGGGGAATAACCAACTTCAGGTTGTCTCTTTCAGTTGTCACTTTCAGCCATGTTTAGTTTTTAGACAGATACTACCCAAAATTTAGCACATATTTTTCTAGTATATTTCTATGAAAATTCACTATTCATATCATTGTAACACCTTTCAAGTTACTGAAGTCCCAGGACAAAACAACACATAAATTAAACTCTGCCCTACAAGTCTTAACTATGAATTTAATTAGCAGTACAAACAGAAGGCTTATATTTAAAGGATAGTTAATTACAGTACAAGAGGCTTTAAAAGAGGTCATTGCAAGATTTTATGTTCTTAGTTATTTTATTCCACCAAGAGAGTTTCTTGCAACATACCTTTTTTAAAAAACCAGGGTTATCACAAAACCGTTCATTTCCACATGACTAGAGGATTGAAATATCTCTGCTATAAATACTCATTCTCTTATGGCACCTGGCCAATCACCTCACTTAAATAACTAAAACCTGTTTTAAAGAAAGGATATTTTATTATTTTAAATAAAAAACTAAAATTCTATGCCCAAGTCAATCTTGCTAATAACTTTGCATTGTTAAATAAAAGGACCCCCATTCTAATTTCTTATCAGTTTTTAACAAAAGCTTTTTCATGGTAAAACTCTCTATAGAACAATCAATGCAGTTAAAATGAAAACTTTAGATATGAAAAGTGAGTGGAAAAATTAAATTATGTTAATGAAATGCAGGTTGATTTTTACGTGTATATAAAAATTCTAGAACTTTAATGAAAAAAAGCTGAGGATCTTATGATATGTCCTATGTCTATGTCCTATCATTAAATTTCCAAAAACAGAATCTACTCTTGACTTCAGCTTCCCCCAAAAATCTATTTTTCAGATTCATAACCAATTAATAGAGAAATACAAAATAATCTAACAACACGTAAATACATCTTTCAGTTTCTACCATGTACAAATAAAATACCAATATCAAAATAATCTCAATATTTTAAGTCTATTTAGAGACCATGTAAAAGTGAAGTAGGGGTTAACTGTAATCAGATACCATCCAAGTTCTCCTTAGGAAGGATCAGAGGAAATGGTAACTTTTGGAAAATCCCAAATATTTTAAACACAGGAACACATCCAGTTTTGACAAGCTATAAGCCCATGGTATAAATGCTTCCATCTTTAGTAGTCGTTAAAACAAGAAGTCCTTTACAACTTTGACAGAGCACAGAATTCATTTCCCCAATCCAGCTGCACTGTTTCAAAGTCCAGTAAGTAACAGTGACAAGATTGATCTTTCTAGAGCACAAGATATTTACTATATTGTTCTAAAGGATCTATTTAAAAATAAATAATGATTCGGGGGAGAAGGAAGGACAAGAAATGGAGAAAAAGAAAAGTATGACGTAGAGGAAAAATAAAGAAGGGAAAAGAAGTAAACAGGAAAATCAAATCTGTACATTATATTAATGCACATATGCATATTTGGGTGCCCTTCTGCAAGTTCTCTTTGGGGGTATAATGTTAAAGTTAATTTTCAGAATTATCTTTAAAAGAAAAAGCAATTAAGTGAAGAAACAACCCACATGCTCGGAGTAAATATTTACAAGAAACTAACCTGTCTGGTAAAAGACATTGAACAGAATATATAAAGAACCTCAGGACTCAGTAAGAAAAAATTTTCATTTTTAATGGGCAAAGATTTTTACAGGCTCATTATCGAACATATACATACAAATGACAAATGAGCTCATGAAAACACACTTAGTCTCTAACATCAGTCTCTACAAAAACACAAACTCAAGCCACAACTAGACAGAGCTACTACATACATTTTACAAAAGTAAGAAGAAAATATCTAACAATACCAAGTGCTGACAAGGAGAAAAAGCCACTGAGTTCTCATACAATGCCATTAGGGAATGCCAAATGATGCAGCCACTCTGGAAAATTATTTAGTTTTTTGCAAAGTTTAATAAAGAAAGTTTATAAGTAAACAAGTTTAAACTTCTGTCACAACCAACTAAGCCCATTCTGTGTATTTACCTCTGTGAAATGAAAACATGTATACGTACCAACACCTGTACATGTCTGATTACACCATTCTTCCTACAAACGACCCAAATATCCTCCAACCGGAGAGTAGATAAATAAATGATGGCACAATCATAGTAAGAAATATTACAAACAAATAAAAAAAATTTAATTTTCATGTTTTATTTTGTTGGGGGTTCACACCTGGCAATGCTCAGGGGTTACTCTTGGCTCTTCACTCAAGAATTACTCCCGGCGGCGGCGCTCAGGGGATCATATGGGATGCTGGGAATCGAACCCTGTCGGCCGCGTGCAAGGCAAACGCCCTACCCGCTGTACTATCACTCCAGCCTAAGAAAAAAATTTTAAAGGAATGAAACTCTGACTCACACAACTAGACTTAAATGGTCTATTTACATGACATTCTTGAAAAGGGGAAAGCAATAGAACAGATGAGTGACTATGCAGATATAAGGGCCACTGGGCTGGATTACTTACAAAGCAGCAAAATGTAACTTGGGGCTTGGGTAAGAACTGTTCTAGATATAGGAAGTAGTTAATGAGCAGTGGTACAAATTTGCATGCACTTGTCAAAACACAAAACTGCACGTTTTAGAATAAGTTGTACTGTTATGTTACTCTCTAACTGGGGGGACACACCTGCTGATACTAGGGGCTGCTCCCAGGGCAGCACTCAGGGATTGGACCTGTGGCAAAGCAGGCATGCTAACCCTCTGGACCACTCCAGGACCTTGAAACTATAAAACGTTTAAATGCTGGCTACAGTCAAGAAAATGCTAGCAACTACAAATAACAATATTTTTGACCAAACTATAAAAGTGCAAGGCTCTGACTTTGAGCCTTGGCATGGTGTACACCCCACACTGCCGGGCACATCCTGGTGACTCTAAGCCCTTCTGGACCAGCCACAAGAAGAGTGGTTCTGGTCCATCCCCTGAGCATCTCTGAATATGGCCAATATAATAAAAAAAATATTGTTTTATAATACTGTTCCCCTTGGAGACTGAGTGATAGTGGGGAGAGGAGGAAAGGGTAGGGAGGGAGGGGAGGAGAGATTATAAAGGAAAGAACTCTGTATGGAATTCACTCCTGCAAAAACAAAAAACACAAAACATAAAAGCAGCAGTAAAATTGAAGAGAAAATATGGAAAAGTGGAAACAAAAACAACGCTATAAGACTTTTGAGGAATCAATCATATGATATATGCTGAACTCTGTAAATGAGAAAGTCTAAAATGCTAATAGTTTTATTGTACTCTCCCTGATATTAGAAACAATAAGCATAACAGTTTTCAACTCAGTAAGCTTTTCCAGATGACTGTCGCTGGGTCATGAATGAAGAGCTAAGTAAGACTTAAACCAAATTTATCTGCTACTACACTGGAAGCTCTCTTGACTACAATTATTCCAAGTTCCAACAATACTAAAGGGAACAGTTTACATTAATGAACTTAAAGAGCAAAACAATTATTAGGAACTGTTAGAAACTTCTAAAAAGTAAATAGTAAGAGCAAGTCAGAGAAATATTCTAGGAGGTAAGGCACTTGCCTTGCATGCAGCCAAGCCCAGTTGGAATCCCTGGCACCACATAACTTCTCCAAGCACTACTAGGGTCACTCCTGAACACAAAACCAAGAATAATCCCAGGGTACCACTTAGTGTGACAAAAATACCATGCACGTGTGCACACACTCACACACACACACAAATATTAGTAAGTTTGTCATCTGTGCATATCAATATAGAATTTGTTTGTACAAATGTCTGCTGCACACCAGGAGGATTTTGGTACAATGATCTAATGATGCAATGATTTAGTAATACATTATGTTGCTTTAGGGCTGGAGCAGGTAGGGCATTTGCCTTGCACGAGGCTGATCTAGGTTCGATTCCTCTGCCCCTCTCAGAGAGTCCGGCAAGCTACCAAGAATATCCCACCTGCACGGCAGAGCCTGGCAAGCTCTCCATGGCATATTCGATATGCCAAAAACAGTAACAAGTCTCACAATGGAGACATTACTGATGCCTGCTCAAGCAAATCGATGAACAATGGGAGGACAGTGCTACAGTGCTATGTTGCTTTAATACTTTCTAAATGATTATTTTAAATGCACTGTATAACACTGGAGGCAGACAGTTATCTACAACAATAAAAGACTGATAATATTAATGGTTTACCAACTACAGAAAAATACATTCACTTCAATGCAATGAATACCTACTGGAAACCAACTGTCTTCAGAGATGACTTTACAAAATCGGCAAAAACTGTAAGAAATACAAAAACTAAAGTTCTACTCTGATTAAAAACGAGGAAACTTTACAAACTTTTTTCCCATGCTTTTCTCTGAAATTCCACATAGTTTCTAAATTATCTCGTACAGGACCAGATACCAAATCCAGTGGTGGAGCTTCCCTTGCATGTGTTAAGTCCTGGGTTCAATTTCTGCCAACACAGTAGGTCGGGGAAGGCAGGGGTGGGGGCAAAATCTTAAAATGTCTTTCAGCCCCTGGGTAACAACTAAGTGAGCCTAACTGGGGAAAAGGGACTCCCAGGGCCGCTGAAGCTGAGAAGCATGAGCTTCCCCGCCGGCCTCAGCACTGTCTCACAGCCCAGACTCTAAAGACAGTCAAACAAGTGCAGGCTCCATGACGAAGCGACAGGGATGCGAAAGAAATGATGAGATTGCTCTGATCAACAACAACTTTGGCCATCGCCTTCTAGAGGGGAAAAAAGCAGACCCATAAACAAAAAACGAGGAACAAGAAGGACTTGAGGAAAGTTGAAGTTGGTGAGCATATGCTATTCTAAATTGGTGAACAGAAGGGGAAAACATTTAGGATATGGATTCATAGAACTTTTCTTCCAGGAGTATCTCTGTATTTCAACACTGCTCATTAGTCTGAGAAATAATCACAAGAAGGATCTTAACTACTGCCATGTTGCCATGTGAAGTGCCTACTATGAATTTACAATTTGGTGAGAAAAGGATAAAATGTTTAGTCCAATTCTTTGATAGAGAAATAAACAGGAGAGAGAGAGAGAGAAAGAGAGAGAGAGAGAGAGAGAGAGAGAGAGAGAGAGAGAGAGAGAGAGAGAAAACACGGTCAGTATAACATATACAAATTCATCTTCTGAGATTTTGTTGTTGATTTTATTTTGTTGGCTTTTTCGCTAAGCACTCAGTTCAGAATTTTGTATTTACTGCCGCAAGAGTACATGTCTGTAAATAACATTCAAAAAACAAGCCAGAAAAACCACTCTAGAAAATTGAAAATTAAGGAGACATTGCTTTTAGCTTTGTTTTGCTTTTCATTTTGTTTTGCTTTTAAGGTTACTTGGAAGCTTGGAGTACTTATTGAATACTTGCTTTTCTTTCCTAGAATCCTGATTTTAAAAAGATCAGATCCAGGAGAACTCAAGTGGCTATGATTCATATGGCAGCATACTAATCAAAACTCCTGACAGACATAGCTCTGAGGTAAGAAAAGCCATTTATCCCTTAAATTGCTGAAGTTCATAAAGAAAAAACTGAATTGGTAATGAGTATTAATAAAAATCTATGCATAATAACATGTAACTGATAAGGCAAGAAAAAAATCTATAGATCTTCTAAAGGAAAATAACAACATACTCATGTCTGACTTTACATGTGACCTTCAAAGGACCATACCAGTACCATGGGTAGTGTGGGGTCATTCTTTTTTTAGAAATAAATGCAAATTAACTTACTTTTTGCCCAAATTTCCCCTTCAATATTATCTCCTTTAAGACAAACTCCTAAGACCATTCTCATTTCTTTCTTCTATAATGCTGACCTTGTTTTAGCTTTTGTATTTCATTTAAAAACACTGAATACTGTTTTGAAATGAAATAAATTCAAAATAACAGCACTTGTGAGATTAACATGAAAACTTTTCTGCCAATTTCTATAGCTCTGTGGGAATAATGGTATTAAGTGCTACTATTTTTCCTCAGGAGGTGAACTACATTTCCAGATACAGTGAAAAGACTACCAACAGAGTAATAGTTACACCAATAACATACATAAATAGAACTGCTGAGAGTATAACATAGATTTTGGAGTTACTGCACAGAGGGAACAATAATCACAGTACTCCAACTTTTAGTAAAAACCAGTTCACAGGTTGAAACAGTTTCAATTTAAATGTCTGATAATCGGTTTCCATGTATTAAGTACTACCATTCAATATGTTTGAAAATTCTCTCATTGAAAAATCACATATCAAAATATTAAGGATTTTTTAAGTAACTTTCTAAAAATAACTTTTTTTTAAAAAAAATACTATTGTAAAACCTTTGCTGAAATTAAAATAACACAGAAAATAAAACATGCCCAATCCATGCCATGGTTACTATTCCCCAAGTCAACATTTATATGACTCAGTATTCTCTATAACAAATAACATTTAATGAATATTTCTAGCTCTAAGTATCTGTGACTTTATGGATTCTATCCATTTTCTTTATTTTCATTAGGTACAACACGCTATTAAACAAAAGTAGATGCTTCAGAAATAATCTCGGGGGCTGGAGAGATAGCACAGCGGGTAGGGCGTTTGCCTTGCACGCGGCTAACCTGGGTTCGATTCCCAGTATCCCATATGGTCCCCTGAGCACCACCAGGAGTAACTCCCGAGTGCAGAGCCATGAGTAGCCCCTGTGCATCGCCAGGTATGACCCAAAAAGCAAAAAAAAAAAAAAAAAAAAAAAAAAAAAGAATCTCAATAAATATTCAGAAGAAGGCACATGCTTTTGTTCATGGGGAAGAATTCACAAGAAGATCAGGGAGTGAAATGAGTCAAGAGTAATGAAGCCACAAAAAAAAGTAATACCGGATATCTTATGTACCAAGTGGCAGCTGAAGAGAGGAGCAACAACGTCATCAAAATGTGAAATACAAGTTTTCTGATTGGGTCATGAAAGTAATATGAGGCTTAGTCTTCTAAGCTGATGAGCTGCCTAGGACTGAGATCAGTAGGAAGACTCAGTAACACAAGCAAGGTTCAGTAAATACTGGCAAAAGAAACTTGGCAAAAGCAGAAGGTTTCAGAAATGGCAGTGAAGCCATTAAGTAAAGTAGGGCCAGGATGTCAACCAGAGGGCAATTAGAAGATGCTGAATAAAGGGAGGAAATAAAGAGTTACAGGAAGATAATCTCGGTCAAAAGAAAGCAAGCAGTCGATCAAAGGAAAGACAAAAACCAGTGAAACAGTACATCATCTCATACCCATACAGATATTCAGTAGGTTTTCAGACCAATGACATCTACTGGAGCTAAAATAACTGCTCATCTACTTCACTGAAATTTATCAATTCTTAGGCTGGAGAGACAGTATCGTGGGTAAGGTACTTGCCTTGCACACAGCCAGCCTGAGTCCAATCCCCAGCACCATATATGGTTCCCCAAGCACCATCTGGAATGAATCCTGAGCACAGAACCAGAAGTAAACCCTGACACTGCCAAGTGTGGCCCATCCTTCATAAATTCATAACCTATCTCTCCCCCCCCCCAAAAAAAAACCCTTGATTTTCAGTGAGATGTTTATTTATACCATCATCGTAACAGATCTGTGGCTGCTCCAAGACTGGTTTACGAAATACTAGCGTAACTGACAGACACAGCGAGTCTTCTTAGCCCATTTTCTTCCACATACCGTCATTTAATTAGAACTGGGGTTCTGGCCACAACTCCTTCGGCAGAACATCTTCTAAGAGTATGTCTCCCATTTGTTTTGAGGAGAAAAAAAAACAAACCTAAACGTTTACAAGGTAAGTAATGGATTAATGTGAACACACCTACTTCTTTCAGTTGTGTTATTTTTTGCTTTTACTGTAAAAAAGAGAATAACAACGGGGGGGGGCGCAGAAGGGGGTGTGCAAGGGAGAGGAGGTTGCCCAAAAGGAACAGAAGCTAAAGAAACTCTAGATAGAAAATTGCAGGATAACCATTAAACTGGGCCAAAAAAAAAAAAAAAAGATTGTTTTCTAATAAATAAGCAGGCCAGGGATGTAGCTCAGTTGTGTAGAGTCTAACATCTGGTCCCCGGGGTTACCTACACGACTCCCCCCTCGAAAAGAAAAAGCTTCAAACCAATTAATAGGGGGAAGGAGGGGCCTGCCCCGGGCTTGCTGGGAGCAGCTATCCTTCCTCCTCTCCTCTTTCTCTCATCTGTCTCCATTCTCCCTCTACCTCTTCACAAAAGAGAGAGAGAGAGAGAGAGAGAGAGAGAGAGAGAGAATTAACAGAAACAAATGGTGTGAACATCAACCTTTTGCTTGCTGTTTTGGTGTGCTTGGGAGACCATAACGGGTTGCTGGGCACTGAACCAGTCAGCCATGTGCAAGGCAAATGCACTGCCCACTCACTATACTATCGCTTCAGCTCCCAGAGATTAACTTTTAACAATTTATTTCAATGATGGGGCCAGAGCAGGACACTTGCCTTGCACGTGGCCCACCTAGGATTGATCCCCAGCACCTCACATGGTTCCCCCAAGCACAACCAAAAGTGATCCCTGAGCACAGAGCCGGGAGTAAACCCTGAGCAGAGCCAGGTCTGGTCTAAAACCTAAAAAAATATGTATTTACGTGTATCCATCTACACAGCTACCTACCATATGATCTAGCAACTCCATGCCTATTTATCTACTTGAAGAACACAAAACACAGATTCAAAAAAAACATAGGCAGGCCTCTGTCCACTGCAACACTATTTCTAACAGCCAAGATATGGAAACAACCCAAATAGCCAATGGAGGAGTGATCAAAGATGTGGCATGTATCACAATGGAGTACTATTTAGCTATAAGATGAAATCTTGCCACTTGCAACAACGTGGTTGGAAGGGGTCATACTTAGCAAAATAAACCAGGAGAAAGGCAAATACTTTCTTATTTGAATGATTTTACTCTTATGTGGGACATAAAGAAACACAGCAAGAGAACAAAGTCCAAGGAAAACAAACCCTTGGACTCCGACCAAAGAACTGAAGCTATCAAAGGCAGAGTGGGGAGGAGACTGTGGGCGGGAGGGGGAGGGGCCCAGTGGAGACAGGGGAGGGATACTGCCACCTGGGTGGTAGGGATGATACAATATACTTCTGAAGCGATCTGAGACAATCCTGATACAGTCTTGTAAATGAAAAAAGATAACTCAATAAAAAGATTAAAACAAAATTGTATTAATGTCTTAACGACAATAAAAATACAAAAGGAATGATTACATAGAAAAAAACCCGGTATTATTCTTGACTAGGTTAATGTACGAATCCCATGCTTAAAATAGAACCAGCCAATGTTCAGTAGTTCTAATTTGAAATACGTAGCTTGACTTTTTTATGAAAATTTATGAACAAGAAATTTTATTTTAAAAGATACTGAAAAAAATGAGAGCAGGGCCAGGTAGATGGTTCAAAGAGCTATCATCATGCATTCCATGAAAGAGCCCCGGGTTCCATCCCTGGCACCTTTGGTCCCCAAAGCACTGCCTGAAGTGACTTCTCAGCACCACAGATTGTTGCTACTCACACCCACCCCTCCAAATTAAGGGGCTCACACCAGTGGTCTTCAATCCCAGGTCTGCAGAACTTGGCTACCACACTAGTCTAAAATGACTGAAAATCACCAATTTAATATCAATTCCTGAAACATTGATAAAAGGACAGTTATATTACTCTCCTGACTATCAATAATAAAAATGTTGATCATACAATTTCTAATCAACAGATTTCTGGGATGGAAGGGAGAGAGAGAGAGAGAGAGAGAGAGAGAGAGAGAGAGAGAGAGAGAGAAGAGAGAGAGAGAGAGAGAGAGAGAGAGAGAGAGAGAGAGAGAGAGAGAGATGCTTGCTTTTGGTTTTGGAGCAAATTTGGCTAGGTACTTTGAGGTTGCTCCCAGCAGTAGTCCTGAGGGACCACACAGTACTTGGGATGGAACCAGGTCTCCAACCCTGCGAGTTAACTTCCCAGTCCCTAGAGTTGGACTTTTCACTGTGTTTTATTAACCACATAAACACAAATATACTAAACTACATGTGGGAAAATACATCAGTCCCAAGTGGGCAGATGAACTGAAATTTTAGTATTTCATTGCATGGGTTTCCTCACAACCCTGAAAAGGAAATTCCCTATCACTCCTGACCAGTATCACTGAGACTTCTTAAGAAAACTATTCTAAGAACTATTAAGTTTTTCAAAGCTCAGTATTAGACGACACAATAAAATGCACTCCTTAAATATCAACCAAGTCATTTATTAGTTTAAAACATCGTTTTCACCAATGAATACTGTGTATATAATGTATATTGTATATACATATAATTTTTAATTCCAAAGTACTAATAGAAAACTTACTAGGTTAATGTATGAAATCCTACAATAAGAGTTTATAAGCCACAGTGCCCACAATGAAATATATATATAATTTAAAAATTATGTTAACTACAATCTAGTAGGACAAAGCAAGCAGAAAATTAGTAAGCTGAATTATTAATGAATCTATAAAACAAGGGAAAAAGAAAAAAGACATTTATTCTGAAACACAATATTTTTTTTATCCAAACAGAATTAACGCAGTATTTTTGGAAACCAGATGTGTTCTCAAACTCTGATGGAGTTCAACAATCATCCACCCATACAAAAAACACTATTAAAGCTATTGGTCATGAGGAAGGGGGGGGGGGAAGAGTGTAACAAAAACAGGAATGAGAAGTTAATATATTAACATTTAGGAGTTAGTAAAGATTAGTTAGGGTGAAGGCAAGTTACTAAGGCTTAGTGTTACTACCCAGTTTCTGAATATCAATCACAAGTAGAAAACTGCCCAAAATTCTGCTCTGTTCAGAAGAGCCAAAATGCTTATTTTATGATTTAGCATAAGACCACACATGCACAACAAAGAAGGAGAAAACAGCAGAGTCACATTTGTCAGTTTATTGGGGGATGATACTCCCAGGCAGTGCTCAGGAATCCCAAGAGTCCTACTGGTGATTCTCAGTCAACAGTCATGGTTCAATTCAAAGATTCCAAGGTATTCTATGAGCTATATTAATATATAAATGAGTTTCTATTCAATATGACAGATCTTAGGGGGCTGGGAAGTAGCACAGAAGGCTGCAGTGCATGCCTTGAATGCTCAAGGTCCAAGGTTAAATCCCCAGCAACCTAAGTCCCCTCCTACCCAAACACATACAACTGTTAGCCATTGTGTTCCCCAGTCTGAACCCTGGCACCACATATGGAGAGAACCATCAAGACTGATCCCTAAGCACAGAGGCAGGAGTAAGCCCTGAAAAATGCCTAATGTGGCCCAAATACACACACACACACACACACACACACACACACACACACACACACACCCATACATCCCCCGACACACACACCCCATACACCACACACACACACACACACACACACACACACACGATGTAGTTCCCTCAATTCTCCACCCTAATCAATAATACACTTACCTACCTGGTTTCTATCACAACAATTTCTCCCGTTCTATAGCTCCAGATAAATGGGAGTATACAGCATGTCGACCTGTTGTCAGAGCGGTATTTCTGAGGCTGAACCCAAGGCTCCTGCGTGCAATGTGAGTTTCCAGTCTGAGCATCATCTCCCCAGCCCAAGTTGGTCCTTTCTCTATCATTCAATAGTATAGTATTGTATGATAATTACAATTTATTCAAGTACTTTCCCTGTTGAAGTATATAAGGGTTTTTTCCAGTTTGAAGCTGTTATGAATAAAGCCATTATGAATATTCATGCATAAATCTTTTTTGTGAACAGGTGCTTAAGTTCCTCTTAAATGCTGAGTAATATGGTTAAGTATATGTTAAACTTCACAAGAAACTTTCGAAGAAACTGCCACTATCATTGAGATGATAAAGTCAGTTAGTAGTTACCAGAACAAAAGGGAAGTGTAATGAGAAATGAATGTATTGAGGCTAATGGCATGATGAAGAACAGAAGTGAATTTTAGTGAAGTATTATACACACAATGCTGATTTTCAACAATGCACATCCAGAACTTATGTGTTAAAACGCAAAGTTACTTCGATAAAAAAAGAAAAGAACACAAAATCCTTTCCAAAATGGTCAAAAATGGTCATACAGTTAACACCCCCATCAACAAAGAAAGTAGCAGAATAGGTAAGGTTTAGTGGGAGAGCATATTCCTACCACACAGCTCCAGAGCCAAAAAGGAAAAATAAAAACCAAGCCATCTAGTTCACACTTTTCCCTACAACTGCAACTGTCAGGTAACCTTCAGGTTTGCTAATGCTTTCTGCTATTCTATTTCACTATGGTTTACTTTGCACTTGTTTATACTGAGCATCTTTTTATAAGTTTGTCTGCTGTTCATTTATATATCTTTTGTGAAGCATCTTAAGTCTTTGGACTATACTCAAAATTTGGTTAATTCCTTATCATATTATGACTCAAAAGTTCTTTATATGTACTAGATAAAATACTGGGAGAAAATATCTAGACCTGCCCTTCATTAAGTTTCATATAAGTTTATTACGAAGAGCAAATGCTGGGCTGGAGAGATAGTATGTAGGACATTTGGCTTACACACAGCCAACCCAGGTTCAATCCCCAGCACCCCACAGGGTCATCCAGGAGTGATTCCTTAGAATTCAGAACGAAGAGTAACCCCTGAGTATGCACTGGTGATGGCATCCTGCCCCCCCCCAAAAAAAAGGTAAGAGCAAATGGCTTTGCTTTTGATGAAGTCCAGTATAGTTTGCATATTTTTGTGTGTTGTAACAAACTGTAGTCTATCCAGAGTTTGTTACATTCTATACTTTCTCCTAAACTTTTCATAATTTGGCTTTCATATTTAGGTCTACAAACCATCTGAAATAAAATTTCATATATTTTATGAGGTCAAGGGAACAAAGTTCACTTTTGCCCACACCAGTAATTAGTTGCTTTAACATTATTGGCTGATCAAAGCACAATCATAAATGTATTCTTCCAGCTTCTGTTCTATTGTTTTGCACTATCTCCCTAACATTTTGCCAAACCCATTTGACTTCTGAAATTTTAGTAACTTTTGATAAAAAAGAAAGTGTGGGACTTTAAATTTTTAGGGAACTTATTTCTTATTTCCAACACTGTTCTTCATTTTCAAGTTAAACTATGGCTCTAAGACTTTGCACTGTCATATGAATTTTAACATCAGTTTTTTAAATGTGTAATTTTTCACTCATAGCTAAGTTGCAAAAAAAAGTTTCTTAAAATATTAAAAATATAATCCTCCAAAGTAAAGGTACATGCATGAAAGAAACAAGTGTGTACACCAATATGCAAAGATCTGCAAAATGGTGAGCTTCCCCTGAAGAGCTAGTACAGTTTGGGGTATAAGGCAAATGCATGCCTTGCATGCAACTGACCCTGGTTCAACTCCCAACATTATATGTATGTGTATATGTGTATATACATATGTGTGTGTCTGTATGTATATATGTGTGTGTGTGTGTATATATACACATAAAAAATGCTGGACCTGTTAGCACCATCAGTAGTGAGTCCTGAGCAGAGAAAACTCTGAGCACCACCAGGTGTGGCCCCAAACCCAACCCCTCCACTCCATTCCAAAGAAAAATAGAAACCAAGAGTTTTCAAGAGATCATGTATTTTGTTCATTCCTTATCTGCTTTCCAAAACTGGCTAAAACAGAAAAATTATACATTATGAATAAATATAACTTGAGAGGATATAGGATAATTTAAATAGAAAAAAGAATTGACGCTTAATTATCCTATCCCTGCATTTTTAACTCACATGTTATCTCTAAATACACACACAACGACATTAAATGATAAAGTATATATTATTACTCCTCAGACTAAGCCTACTGCAAAAAGAATGAAAGGTTTATACTTTGCATTTGATACTTTGCTAATATTTGCCTTAATAATATTTCATATAAAATATGTACATGAGCTACACTGAAACATTAATAAAAGATTTTCCTAGGGGAAGACTGACCAACTCTGAATTTATCATTTGAATTTTCATTAAAAACAAGTTTTTACACAATTAGGAAATCTGCCTATGGCATGAGATGAGATGCACCCGGTACAGAAGTCAAAAAATGATTCCCCATATGTCGGTGGGACTCATAAGCCACCAGTACACATATTCCACTTAAGACAGATAAGGAATTTTAACTAAAGAAAAGACAGAATTTGAACTAAAGGAAAGCTGAGATTTAGAATATAAAGGGTTACAATTTTATGTAAGACAGCATTTTTAAATATAACCATCGCAATTGATTATGCTTTTGCTTTTATTACTCAGTCCCATTTTATGATACTGATTCAGACTTAGGGGTTAATTAATCAACATAACCTGTTATGGATTCATACAGACCCAGGATATTTCTAAAATATTCTCAAGAATCATCAAAATAGCTGAATATCATAGCGTAATTTTAAAGAACTCTGCTTTTACAGAACAGTAAAAAATGCCTAAATGTCTAATTCCACACTACAAGCAAGGAGTCTTTTTACTCTAAGATATGTCACATATATGAAATGAAATATTTTATGTTTATGAAAGAGAAAGCACTGTAACGGAAGTTTTTATCCCATTTGCCCTTTTGCTTTCATTTTACCATCCAACAAGTCAATCAACAAAAAGTTAAGGGAAATGTATAGATAAAAAAACAGAAAACTCTATCCGTTGATTTATTTGGAAAAACACTCTTCCACTCAATTTTAGCAATGAGATACTTCATGTCCTGGGGATATTGTCTGAGAACCATTATTCCATAATAAGCCAATGGTGAAAAAACGTTTTGTTTTAAATAAAGACCAGAATAAGTAGTTTTAAACATGTGGTTATAATTTTACAATATTCACTGGAAGACAGAAATAAGTTCCCTAAAAATTTAAACGGGTCATTAGTTGGTCTCCTTCACCAAGAACAAGTAACATCCTAGCTCACTTGAGCAGAACCCACAGAAAAAAAGAAATACATTTTACAGAGTGATCCAGATCCTACAAAAACACATGCACATATGCAGGCACATACAGACACAGGAGTATGAACACAAAAACTACCTTTATACCAGCCTGCACTTTGTGCAATGTCTTCCGAAAGACCGCTATTGTTTTCTCTAATTCGGGGGGGGGTGCCCACACTTAGCAATGCTCAGGGGTTACTTTTGGCTCTGGTGGTGGTCAGGGGGACGGTATGGAATGCCAAGGAACTAAACCGGGTAGGCAACAAGCAGGGCAAGTGCCCTATCCATGTATTCCACTGTAAGATCACTCCAGTCTCTAATTTTATTTTTAAGCTGGGTATAAGTCATAAAATGATAAAATATTAAAATGGTTCATAAACTAATAGTTTGAAAATTCCTACCAAAGAAGACAGAAGGACATAAAAAAATAGCATTCATAATCTGAATCCTATTATGAAACGAGTACAAATGCAACATGCCTTTAAGGGCTATGGCAGGATACTTTACTTTTGACTAAACTTCCATAAAAAAAAAAAAAATGGCCCCCCCCCCAAAAAAAAAAGTTACAGACTTAACCTTAGTCCAAGGTAGAGTGTTACAGATAAACACAACACTTAGTTAATACTATTTGCTGTCAAGATCTTTTTCAGGTCTATCTTTCATCATCAGTTGGGGAATTCAGGGTCCTCTCTGAGAAAGAACTATTCAAGAATGTCCCTCTCACCATCACTGAAGGTACAAAAACTCAGCTGGCCTACTCCTGACCCTCCAGAACATTCCCTGGGCTGCAGATAACACCAATCATCAATCTAAATTTTGAAAAATCTGTATTTTCTACAATGGCTTTTTCTGCAGCATTTATATTTAAGCCTATTGGATGTTTATTTTCTAGACACCAATACTACTTTCAACACAAAAAATAAAACAGCATTTATGTATTTATATTTAAGACTATTAGTCAATTAAGGTCTCATATCAAATACCTACCAAAAGAAAAAAGTAATTGAAAACTTCTAAAATTTTTTACACCGTAGATAAAACATATTCCTTAAAATCTGATTATATGAAAACTTTTAAATATCAGCTTTTTAAAGGAAAACAGATGTGCTACTAAAAGCCTACAATACTGAAACATTTTTATTTTCCTGAAGTAACAATTAATTGAGGATAGTAACCTTTAGTAACTTAATTAGGTGTAATTATTTAAGTAAAAATGAAATACATAGTATACTGACTCATTAATAGTGTCCAACATTTCTGCTACAAAGGACTAAATTTTTTAATGTTCTCCTTGAGTCATTTGGCAATTTTAAGCCATCTTTATAAATAAAATGGGTTGAACAGTTGTGCTTTTTTTTTTAAATCTGTCACACTTTTCAAACAAAACTCTCTTTTGTGCTATTGCCAGGTAATCTGGAATTTTCAGTCCAGAGTTGGAGGCACTAAACTGAAAAAACTGTTTCACATTTCCATAGAACTGCAAATGAAAATATGTAAATTAGTTCATGGGCAGAATCATTAATTTAGAGAAAAAGTAAAAACACATCAATTGAGCAACAAAAATGTGACAGTTCTTGCACAAAATTTAAAATAAGACAGCTGCTACCACTGGAGCTTATAAATCTAAATTAAATAAGGGGGGAAAAAGTCAAAGAATTTTAATTCTTTTTTGTTTTCCAGGGAAATGTCAAGTCTAATAATCCATGCTCCAAATAAACAATTATAAGACTGACACTGATTTCCATAGGCTGATACCTACAGAAAATCTAACCTCAAGTAGGAACCACAACAGATCAAGTAAAATGGATTCCCTCTGATTATCTATTTCCTAGATGATTTAAGAACTATCTCAATAGATATTGTTTATACCTCATATCAGTAGCCTTGAATAGAACGGTCACAAATGATTCTAAATAAGACCCAAATAATTATCAACCAATAGTTAAATAAGGGAATTTCAGACTTTCATTAATGAAAGTATTTTATTATACGGAATAGTTTAAAATGTTGAAAATATGACAAAGAAACAGACCTATAAATTGAGGGAAATTGAATCATTTAAATTAAGAACATTAATTTTTAAACACCTATCCAATACGATTTATTATAATGCAGAAGAATCTATACATGTCTGCATAAATGTCTAAAGGAGCATGCTAAATAAATTGGGTGTTGAGGGGAGGACTAATTAAAAGGAGGTCCCTTTTTAAAGGAAAATGGCTCATGGCTTTCAGTAGAATATCAAAGGGATCTGGCACCTTAAAATACAATTTCTTACCATAATCCCATGAGGTATTAATACTTCAAAAATGAGGAGAAGTAGGTTCAACACATTTTAAAAGCTTTCCCATGGTCAATAATTAGCAAAATAACAGCAAGTGCTTAACTCCAGTTATTCAGGTCCCAAAGTCCCTGCTCTTTTAGCTACTAATCAAAAAAGAAGGAAAAAAAGGAAGAAGAAATTAAGTACTACTATTCAGCTAACTTTGCTAAGTGCAGCCTAGTTCTTCTGACTGTAATACTAATGAGCATGTATAAAACACAAACCATGTACCAGGCACTGTTACAGGAATCTCACTTTCCCCTCACAGCGACATAATTGGAGCTGGGATTAGTCTGATCTCCACATGGACCCTCAGCGCCAACACTGAGTCCCAAACCAAACAATTCTAGTTACTCAGCCGATGACCTTAACCTCATTACACATGCCACTTTAGTTTCATGAAAACAAGAGTTTAAAAAATATTCCAGCATTCTCCACATTAACATGTGTTACTTTAAAAGAAATCTATTATAAAGGTATTTATTATAGAGGTATAACACGACAGATAAAATCAAAATTCTCAGAACCTCTAAAAAAAAAATATGTACCAACTGGTTTCACTCAACCTTTTCAGTTCCCTAGCAGACTAAGTATATCACTTTTCTAAGAATGGTTCAAATAAGTGTATTACGATTTGATAAAATCATGACACTGCCTATCCTCCTGAATTACTAATTCCATGTCACATTATCACTGTTATCTGATCTGGTCTGCCATGAGTTCAGTTTATTGGGGACAGATGCTAAGAAAAATGAACTGCATTGACTGTTTACATACAGATAAAAAGTATTACTTGCACTACCTCTTAATAAATTACATAAAGATTAGCAACAACAAGGTAATTTATCTTTATCCTCTACGTAAAACTGAGCAACTAAACTTTTGATTCTGTCAATGGTTGGCTTCTGGTGGTTTAGTTATTATTAGCATGTGTATCACCTACAATTTAAAAAGAAAAAAAAGATGACCAACCGGTGGTTACAGATGGAAATACTGTTTTCTCATATTCAATTTGCCATCAAGCAACATAAAAGTGTCAATGACTATGAAGTTTATAAATAACTCACCAAGGCTCAAGCAAAAGCAGTGGGATTACTCCTAAGTGTTTTGAATATGCAAACATGAGTATTTAACATACAGTTTATGCCTTCTGTAATTAAGATGGGAAATAAGTGTCAAGCAGCTTCTTAATGTGAAAAAAATGAAAATAAGTATCAGTAATGCCATTAGTTAACTGCAGCATAAAGACTGAATAACTGATTAGATGTACAGGCTTTCAAATTATCTTTTATTCCAAGTTTCATTTAGTAAAGCTGCATGAATTAATTACCACTTACCTACAGGCTTTACATACCTTCTTAAAAGAAGACCCTGTGAGGTTTGATTATTATTTTTTTTGGAAGTGAAACAGTAGCACTTAGGAAATACGAGAGACAAGAGGAGGGGAGAGAGAGAGAGAGAGAAGAGAGAGGGAGGAACAGAGAGAGGGAAATTAAACAACCCTGACTGGGTCGCAGGCAGAAAACTAGAAAAATTTTCATTCTCTCCCCTCAAAGTGAATCCTAATTCATTCTCTTTCCACCTCCTCCCTCCCATAAATTTTAAATTTCAAATACATTAACACAAGACATATTTACACAAGAACTAATTTTAAAAATCAAGCTTTTTTTCATCCACTTCACTCAACAAATTCGCATTTACACTGTGCTAAGGGGCACATACAGACAGACAAGAGATCGAGGCTAGAGACACAGTACAGAGGCTGAGATGCAGACAATCCCTTCCCCCACCCCCTCCCCAGATCCCTGGCACCCCTTGTGGTCACCTGAGCACCACTGGGTATGGCACACGTGCGAGCACGAGCGCGCACACACACACACACACACACACACACACACACACACACACAACTGAGCTTGAAATGAAAGGGAAGAAGAGGGAAAGGGAAAGGACAGGACCAAGATTTCTGTCCCCCAGAGATTCTAACAGCATCATTATTGGTGTCAAGTCCACCTTCCCCTGACCGGAAGCTTGCTGTGGCACTCCTTTAGTAGCAAAGAACTCACTTTCTAAGCCTAAAATGATGTCCTACTATTACTCCATCATAATAGCAGCACATTTAAAAGACTGGGAAGCCCACAATTTGGTTCCTTCCACCAGTGTGTGTTAATTGTTACGTAATACAGAAAATTCTGTTCTTTATAAGACTGCCGGATGAAAATTAAATCTTTACGATTTGCTTCGAAATAGTGAGAAGTAATACAGAGTTGGTTGATGGGAGTTTAGTGTATCATTGTTTTTGCAAGTTTCAATTTTTAATAACTGTTTTTAAACTATATAAGATTTCTAGCCCACATCCAAAAAATTATGTCAGGAAGTTGCACAGAAAGATATCACAAGAACATGAATATTTCGATGCACTTTCTTTTTAAGATTTGAGATCTCTTCCTGTAGTGTGCAAAGGTCACACCCAGACCTGGGGTTGGAGGTTACTCCCAGTGGTACCTGGCATTCCATGAGGGGCCAGAGATCAAAACCCAGCCTCCCACATGCAAAGCACACATTTAGTTCTGAGCTACCTCCTGGGCATCATCTATGCAACTTTATTTTAAGTAATAAAGGTAAGACATGGGTTCTATTTTTCCACTTTAAATAAAATTTTATTGGGTTACACTACTTAAAAATTTCAAGGGTACAATTTCACATCTCCATATATATATACAACCGCAGTCACACACCACCATCAATCCACTTTTATTTAGTTCACTGTGGGATCCCAAGTTCATACTCTAACTAAATTACAAATATTAAGTTTCCACAATTTTCAACTGCCCATTTACTAAAAATATATAAGGACTCCATGATTAAAGTTACACACTAATCACAGAAAAGTATCTTGTTCTCCTGCCAAGTCAGTGAACCAGGACCATTAACACACTATATAATACCAAGAGTGAAACAGTAACATTTCTTATGTTATTAAAATTACAAAGATGATAACATAAATACAAAACACAGAACGGAAACAAAAATGCAATACACAAATCAAGCTGAATGAATTTTAAGTCATAACATATTCAACGACATTCTTCCAAAATCTTCCAACTCCTATTTAGAGATAATGAACAGTCCATAGACTGCATACTTTGTATTATGGCTGTATTTAAACATATCTAGAACAACAAGAAAATATCACTTGTAATGGTGCTTTTCAAGGCATAAAGAAGTAATCTGTATTTACTTGGTTGCTAATAACAAAATCCCATGAGTTTGGTGAGTTATATGCAAGTTTTTTTTTTCTTTTTGGGTCACACCCAGTGATGCACAAGGGTTATTCCTGGCTCGTGCACTCAGGAATTACTCCTGGCGGTGCTCGGAGGACCATATGGGATGCTGGGAATCAAACCCGGGTGGACCATGTGCAAGGCAAATGCCCTGCCCGCTGTGCTATTGCTCCAGCCCCATATGCAAGTATTTTTTAAAAGCTAAGAATGTCTAAACCTTTAACTCCTCAATAGAGCAACCAGAAGTGATTCCCAAAGAGCAAAATCCAAATTCTTTTCACTTTCCCTTATTCCAAACTACTATTTCTGAAGCTTACCACCTCATTAGAGTTACAAACACACAAATCAGAATGTAAGATAAGCTATCAAAATAAGGTCACATATCAAATGTGTGATCTGGCAAATAAGTACTGGTAAAGATCAAGCAAGACCACTCAGGAACAAAAGGCTAAAAGAAGCTTCTTAGAAGATGGGATGTCCCATAAAGGCAGCAGGTATGAGACTGTCCACATGTGGAAATAGAGGCACAGCTTTCAGTCTCATAAACACTTTTACAAACCAGAACTTATAAGGTTTAACTGGATCATGGCAATAAATTAATTGGCCAGAATTAAGTTCATAAAAACACAGTGAAGCTTACATTTAAAATACATAGCTTGCACATAAGAGGAAATACACCATAACAGAAAGGTAAGTTACAGAATGTGTTCATCATATACATCTTCTAAGGAGTTAATATCCATATATATATATACATATATATATATGGACTGGAGCGATAGCACAGCGGGTAGGGCGTTTGCCTTGCAAGCAGCCAATATGGCCGACCCAAGTTCGATTCTTCCACCCCTCTTGGAGAGCCAGGCAAGCTACCAAAAGTATCTCGCCCGCATGGCAAAGCCTGGCAAGCTCCCCGTGATGTATTCGATATGCCAAACATAGTAACAATTGTCACAACGAAGACGTTACTGGGTCTGCTCGAGCAAATCGATGAACAACGGGAAGACAATGACAGTGACAATATATATAAAAACTCAATAAAATTTGTTTAAAATCCACTAAAAATAGTTGAAAGAGGGACAGAGAGATAGGTCAGGGTTATGGTGCATGACCTGCACGTGGCTGACCCTGACGTGATCCCTGGCGCTGCACAGACCCTGAACACCACCGTGTCACTTACCCCCCACTCTAAAAAAAGTGAAAGAGGAACTGAACTGACATTTTTCCAGAGACATACACAAATGGGCAACGGGTCCATGAAAAGCTGCTCAACACCAGTACGTAATGCAAATCAAACCCACAAAGAGCTACCACCTCAGCCCTGTTGGAAAGGCCCACCAAAGACAGGAGCAGGTGCTAACAGCAGGTGGGAGAAGGGAACCCTCACGTAGCTGGGAGTGGGGATGTCAAGAGATGTAGGCACTGTGGAAAACAGAGTGGAGACGCCTCAAAAATTAAACACAGGGGGTCACAGTGAGAGTACAGGAGTCAAGACACTGCCTGGTAGGTGGCCAACTCTGGTTCAAACGGCCACACCACGCCCGAGCATCGTCAGGAGTGATTCTAAGCACACAGCCAGGATTAAGCCCTGAGGACACCAGGTGTGGTCCACACTTTGCCCCTAAGAACTTTGAGGGTCATGGAGATTGTTGCAAAGGCAAGAGCGCAGCATGCTTCGCATTTGGGAGGCCCAGGTTTGATCCTGGCAACACTTCATCCCCAGGGAGCTGCTGGAAGCAACATCCCACCCCAGGGCACCAACCTGGGAAGCAGCCCTGAGCTACACCAGGTGTGGCCAACAACAAAACAAAAAAAAATTAAAAATAAAATGGGCGATGGTGTAGCAGTCCCACCTCTGGGTAAATAAACTAAGAAAACAAAAATCATTATCTTGAATGGTAGTGTCTTACACCACTTTCATTGAAACAGGACTTGAGAAGTCAAGACATGAAAAGAAATTCAGTGTCCACCAATGGACGAATGGATAAAGAAATGAAACAGTGATATAAACAATGAAGTAGCATTCGGTAGCTAAAAAAAAGAGGAAGCTCTATCACTGGCAACACTGGCAACAGATAGGCAATAAAATGCTCAACAAGATTACCCAAATGAGGAAAACAAAACTTGATGTCATACATCACATCTAAAAATACTCATCAAAACAGCTAACCTGATGGATGTCAGATGTGAGAGGGTAGAAGATGAGGAAACAGGTGGTCAAAAAGTAAAAACTTCCACTTATAAAATAAGTCCTGGGGATATAACATACAGCGTAATGACTACAGCTAACAATGATGTATTATACAGTCAAAAATTGCTAAATAGGTAAATCTTTAAGTTCCCATCACCGGGGGAAAGCATAATTATATGCAGTGATGGATGTTAAACAAACTTACTGTTTATAATCTTTTCACAATATTGACACATGTTGTACACCTTAAACTAAAATAACAGTATAATGTCAGTTATATCAATAAAACTGTAAAAACTAAATATAATTTTTTGTTATCAACAAGGAAGA
Organism: Sorex fumeus; assembly: GCF_029834395.1. Taxonomy (NCBI): domain Eukaryota; kingdom Metazoa; phylum Chordata; class Mammalia; order Eulipotyphla; family Soricidae; genus Sorex; species Sorex fumeus. Next base: position 28,782,363 of record NW_026606059.1, on the reverse strand, counting down.
AACAAAGAGGTCTTAGCCCTAATGAGAAGAGTTACTCTAACTGGTAAGGAGAAGTCGTTTGTTCCCAAAGACTCATTTTCTCATCCTAATTTGCTGTAGGATCAGCTATGTTAATAATAATGCTTCACAAATTTGTATCACTTTTTCTAAAAGCTCAAATATGAGTTGATATGGCACATCTAAACTACACAGATGGTACGTCAGTTTCCACATCTCTGACTGAAAGGCTCGTCTGACTTACTAATATATGTTCTTATTTCAAAACTAAAAACAAATATGAAACATTAAGGAAAATGACAAGCATAAAGAAAAATCATATCCAATCAGAAGCATCCATCTGAAAAGGGTAAACACTAGGTAGAACCCTGAGAGCAGAACAGTTCCATCAGGCGCTACAGCATACATAGGTGTGCTCTTCTAGAAAAATCTTTGACGCCAGCAGGCTGCTGAAGGATGAAGAAAGGGCTAGGTTAGTAAATGAAGGATCACTATTTCCGACTTCAACGATTGCTATTTCCGACTTCAACGTGGAACAATTAGACCTAAAAGACGAAATTTTCAGCAGAAGGAAATAAATCTGAAATTATCTCTTTCATTCCCTTGACCAACTGCATTTACTCATTCAAAGTAAACACATACATGGTCAGAAATGAGGTAAAGGTTATCAGTTCTAAAGTGTAGCAATGTTACTGAGAATCACACACCACATTTCAACTGGACTTCCTTAAGTAATATTTTAGTAAAAATGTTTTATACTATTTAACATTATAAATAGTATTTATATTAATGTATAAATATAAATAGTATTTATACATTTATACTAAATGTTTTATACTATTATATTCTACATAGACTAGTCATCCTAGAAATTTGCTTTACACTACTCACAAATGATCTGTTAATACCCTATTAAGTGAGAACATTTATTCCTTTGCACTTCATAAATACAATCTCCAAATATTCATCCATTTCCTCTATCCCTGTGGTTCTCAAAATTCCCCATTATGGAATTCAGCTATATAAAGCTGAATTTATTTTTGGGTAAATCAATGTATTCCACTTGTGAAGTAAATATGGACAGACAAAACTGGACACATAAACATCAATTAAATTTATTAAATGTGAATTCATCTGTGACTTAACTTCTTAAAACTGGGTAACTTTTTAAATTTTTGCTTTGAAATAAACTTATAATTTACCATCAGTAAATGTTTAATCTGTCCAACTATTTTAAGTAACTGTGTCTGATGTCATGTAAAATTTGTCAGAAGAGGTCTTGACTGGGAAAAAAGTTTAAGAAACCCTGATCTATGGAACAGGACAGATCTTGAAAACTTCAGAATCAACTTATCTATGAAAAACAGAACTATTATTTGTAATCAGGTTTAATTAAACCGTACAATAAAAATCAGAGAACAGCTAAGGAGACGTTCCTTGGTGATTCAAGTGTGGTTTTGTAAAATCCATCTACAAGATTATATTCAAGTTCCCAGAAAAACAACTAATTTTGGAGAATTACATCTGACCATTATCAGAAAAAGCTTGATTTTCTTCCTGAGAAAATTGCTGTCTGAACTACTCAAAAATAAATTCAAGACTTATGGCATAGTTTTCACAAAAGAAAACCACTGTAAGTTCTCTTAAAAACTCTCTTTGTATTCTCTTCATAAAAAATAACACTTATATTTTAAATAAGCATTTAATTCCTCAACACTAATGTAACGTTAATTTTCTTAGCTTATTTTTGGATAATAATCTAAACTCTCTAATAACTGAGTAGTTTTTTTAAATATTCTCCAAGCCTTAGAGGTATCTTCAATGATTTGACTCCACTGACAAAAACAAACATATGAACTACATCAAATTTTTTAAATTTTCTTAATTTTATTCTAGCTTAGGTAGCAAGGTTACACTAATGTTAACATTTATGGTATAGTGTAAAAAATTATTGCACTTCACTACCAAAGTGCCCAAACAAAAGATGTTTGCATGGCAAACAAAACAGACAAAAAAATTAAGATATCCTACTAAATGGGAGAAAATATTTGAAAACTGGATGTTAGACAACTAATATACAAAATAAATAAAGTACTCACAAAGTTCAGTAACAAAAATACCGATAACCACATCCAAAAAGGGGAGGGATGAACTAATTCTCTGAAGAGTACATGAAAAGATGCTCAGTGTCACTTATTATTGGGGAAGTTAATAAAATCAAAACAACAAGATGTCATCTCACACCATCTCAGTCAGAACGACATATATCAAAGTGACTGGAGCCAACCAATGCTGATGGGGATGTGGTGAAAAAGGAACCACCGCTGACTGTCGGTGGGAATGTTACTTGGTTCAGTGTCTAGAAAAACATGGTGGCGACTTCTCAAAAAAATATTAACGGGGGGTTCAGGAGATTGCCTTGCACCCTGTGCTCAATCATCAGGATTGACCCCTAGGCAATACTGGGTGAATCCCCAAAACTCCCCAGAATTCAAATATAAAAAGCATTTGACCTTCTGCCTCTGCTCCACCGGGATGGAGCCAGGACTTCGCCACCCCAGGTGAGACCGACCTCCAGCTTACACCGCTAGGACTCGTGCAGAATGGGAGGCAGAGCCCGCCCTGCCAGCCAGCAACCAACAGCCTCCACACCTGGCCCGCGCCAAACGAAGGGCCCACACCAACGGCTCCTCGCCAGATCTACTCAACAAATTACACGCTCCTCACAGTTACTCTTCTGGTCATCTGAAGATGGACACAGAAGAAAGAGAACAACCTCAGCTGAATCTCTCAACATCCTTCAGGACCTCGAACTATAAAGACTCACCCCAGCACAACAAGAACACTAGGAAACCAATGGGGACAACACGTAGAAACCCATCAACTCAACGAATGAAAATAGCACTGAATATAAGCAACACCAGTAAATCCTCAGACAATGTCTTTATGTGACGCTATAATGACGATATTCAACGAGTTCAAAGAAATGACAGCACAGGTAGTCAGCAAAGGACAGTATGGTTGAAATGAAAAACAAAAGTCAGAAATGAAGAATAGTAGGTGATATTAAAAAAAAAAAAAGGTAATAGAAGCGCTGAACAGCAGAAGAGCAGCAGCTGAGCAAAAGATTAAGGAGCTCCAAGAAGAGGAGGAGGAAACCATTAGGAAACAGCAGAAGGTGAAAGAGTTTGAAAAGAAACAATATACCAGAGAAGCAAGGGATGAGTTCAAGAGGGACAATATAAGAAATCATCAGAGTCCCTGAAAAACAGGAAGGCAGATGTAATGAAGAAACAATAGTTAAAAGAGTCATTAATAAGAATTTCCCAGAGTTGAGGAGTACAGGCACCAAGACCCAAGAGGCCCGAGGGGGCCCAACAAAAACAGGCTCTTCTTGGAAAACTCTAAGACACACTGTACTTAAAATGACAAAATCCAAGAGGGAGAATAATGAAAGCAGCAAGATCGAAAAGGAGCTCAAATACAAAGGAAAGCCCATAAGATGTACAGCAGATCTATTAAATAAACCTCTGCAAGCCAGAAATGTATTCAAGGATGTAGTACAAGAACAGTGAACATCTCACCAATACTCAATCCAGCTAGATTATCATTTAGATTTGAAGGAATTATGCAGAGCTTTGTGGACAAGCAACAACTTAAAGAATTCATAGCCTTACCGCTAGTTTTGCAAGGAGCACTAAAATAGCTTCTCTGAAAAGCAGTGAGTGTGGCACTCAACTAACGGCACAGATGGTTGTCCTCTACTAGATACAGTAGAGTTGCCCTCTACTAGATACAAAAAGGTATGTTTACTCCAGCATGCGAAGGGATTTTACACATTTTCAATAATGGATTAATGTTTTATTTATATTGGTTCAAATAACTTTGCAATTAACAATCACAAATTGACTTTTATTGATTTATTTTCTGATCATTCCACTTGCCATTCCTTTCAGTTTTGTTGGACAAGTAATATGAAATAAATTTGTTATAAGCCTGTCAAGGACGCACACTAAGGGGAAAGGACGAACCTGGGAGCACTGGTGAAGTGAGCGGGCACGGGGATGGGATTGGTGATGGAACCCTGTGTGCCTGAATACAACTTTATTATGAACAACTTTTTAATTCAGTCTCTTAATAAAAATTAAAAGAAAAATATATATGTACAGAGCATCCATGTGATGCAGCAATTTCACTCTGGACATTAATTCACAAAGATACATACACATGTCCACTGCACTGCTTAGTACAATTGACAGGGTATGAAAGCAACCAAAATATCCAAATTCAGATGAAAGGAGAGGAAAAGGCACGGTATTGATACCGAATGGAATACTATGCAGCCATGAAGAAAAGATGGAATCCTGCAGTAACAAGAATGGAACTGGAGGATATCATGTTAAACAAAATGAGCAAGAGAGAGAAGGGTAGATCTAGATATCACTCATCTGTGGTATATAGAGAAATAAGAGGACAGAGAATAACGATGACAAACCCTGGGCCTTGAATTACAAAACTGAAACTGCAAAGCTGGAACGACGGTACAGCAGGTACAGAAGACACTTTCCTTACATATATTAACCCAGATTCACCATGCAGGGTCCCCCAAAAATCATCAGGAGGGATCCCTGAGAAAAGAGCAAGGAGTGATGGTCGAGCAGAAAAAAAAATTACCTACCAACAAATGATCACCAACTACTGATGGCTCAGGGTTGGAGGCAAGAGGAAGCTAGAAGTGATCCAAGGATAGTAGAGGAGGGTCTTGGGCACTTAGGTGGTAGTGAAGATGCAGTAATACTGTACATCAAAACCAGAAATATTTGGGCTGAGGCCTGCATGTAAATGGGGTTCAATCTCTAGCACCACTCAGGGTCCCCCAAGAGCCACCAGGAGTCATCCTGAGCAGAGCCAGTAGTAGTCTCTAAGCACTGCTGGGGGATGAACCAAACAAACCCCCTCACCAAATAAATTAATTCAATAAATAGAAATACTATTGTGACTACGTTACCAGAAGTACCATAAAAACTCTACAATAAGAACTTAAATATCCTAAAACCTAAATAACTCCAAATTTTCCAAAGTACAACTAAAAAGTATTTAGATTTAAGTCAACTTTTCAGTCTTCTGCACAGCAAAACACTCCCTATCAGAGGCTTCATCAAGTAGCATCACACCACACTGATGGAAACAAGGACAAGAATTTTGGTAACTCAAATGATATATCAAACAAACACTGTCCACCCCTTTTCACGTGCTGAGAAGCATATATGCAAAGTAGGCCTTTTAGGTGCTAAATATTTTTGCAATCATAATAAAGTTATTCCATATCAAATAGAAACACATTTGCTCTGAATAGTTTATAATTAAGCAATAGGTAATAATGTAGACTTATAGACTCTATAATATGTACTGAATAACCCTTTTCGTTTCCATAATATATATAACTAGTGAAGTGGTTTAAATGTCTTGACTACAAATTATCTTGAATACAGAAGTAGTTATACTTGTTCTCAGAATTAACCTCCAAGAAAAGTTAGCTGGATCATCCTGAATTTGCATTTAAAATAATCCGCTCTGAACTGCAATTCCTAAAAATGAATCAACATCTACCGAACACCAATCATGAGTCAAATATTGATCGTTAAAGATTGGAACATCTGAGGAAACTAGGGCACAAGATGACACTTATTCAAGTGATGGAGGTGGAACACAATCCAGACAGTGCAGTTCTTCAAGAACTACTCCAGAGGCCAAAGCAATAGTACAAAGGGTAGGGGGCTTAACTTGCACACAGCCAACCTAAGTGCAATCCCCAGCATCATACATGATCCTCCGAGCACCACCAGGAGTGATTCCTCAGCACTGCCAGGTATGGCCCCAAAAAGAAAAAAAAAAAAAAACAGAACTACTCCAGGCTCACATCATCATCATTAAAAAAATAAATAAAAGAGAAACCCATTCTGTATTAAAGAAACTGTTTTCCAAAGTTAATTGGCACGCAATATCTTCCAATTCTACAAAACTTTAGGTTTCTGAGAAAACATTTTTACAACCTTTCAGCCCTACAGTGACATCAACTCATAGGAGCAAAAGAAAAAGACTAATGATAAAATCATACAAGATTTTACTTTTCTCCTTTAAACTGAAATGCCTTTTCCAAAGACATTTGTGGCTGGTTAGCACATCAAATGTCATCAGTTACTTCAATGTGTGGTTTTCAGATCTTTCTGCTGTTGAGAAATTTCTTAGCACGGAATACTGAACTCACACAAGTACATGGAGACCGAAGCTGGTCAGCGTGGTCCGGTCATGTCCACACAATGCTTACCCTCTGCTTCTGAGGTTAGTGGGATTCCTGATGGGAAGCAAGTATAACGCCCCTGTTCTGGAACTCAACCCGAGGACTGCCAAGGTCCGACGCCACCATATATCCAGTCACTCTAAGAGCGTTTCTTTGTTGCCTTGCATGCAGCTGACTCCAGTTCTAGTCCCAGAGCATTGCCAGGAGTAATTCCTGAACAGCAGGGTGCAGCCAAAAAGAAAAGCGTATTCACTGAGAAAGCAGAGACCCATGCAACTTTTCTGGAGGTTTTAATGAGACCTTGGAATTTACACTTTGATAAACAAGGTAGGCTATTTACATTCTAAAATTTGGACCAGAAAGTCAGCAGAAAAAGTTTGCCATCCCATGCGCCCAGCACAGGAAAAGTAGCATCTTCCCAATAAAGACTGCACAAACAGTAAACAAGTCTGCTGAAGCAGAACCATCTTGAAGTTCTCAAAGGGGCTGCGTTAATTATTACCCTTATCATGAGTGGGTGCAGGGCTAACTACCTAGAAATATTTCTGGCCAAACAATCATTCACAATATGCCATTATCATTTAATTAAGAGTTCTTCATAGTAAATACACGAAGAAGGGTACAAAAAAGAGGTCATATTTTTTAAATTAAAAAAAAAGATGATTTAAAGAAAAAAATTGAAAGATTAACCAATGTCCTATAATCCTCCTTCATGATAAACAATCTGTTACTAGAAGTTTCTTTAAAATCATCTAATTCATTCTAATTTCATTAATAAAATCTACTTGACCATTCTGTCTGGCAAACAATATTAATCTCATTTTTTAAAAAACAGAAACTAGAATTCAGAATTTGCTCTAGGAGTCCCCTATAAGCAATATATAGTCAGACACAGGACAAAGCTTACTCTTAAATAAAACAAATCTCCGTTTAAAAATAAAGTCCAAGGGCTGGAGAGATAGTACAGCAGCTAGGGCACTTGCCTCGCACGGGGTCAGCCAGGGTTCAAACCCCAGCATTCCAGATGGTCCCACCAGTATTAATTCCTGAATGTATAGCCAGGAGTATCCCTGAGTATCACCAGGAGTAACCAAAAAACAAAATAATAATGATAATAATAATAAAGCTCATAAATTTTTATTAGAAAGTTCCTCTAAACATTGTAAATTATGGCTCTTAAAAAAAATTTAAATCAGGCCCAAAGGAGAAAAAAAAAATTCCTCTAACATCTATGACCCCATATAAGAATAGTATCGGGGGCAGATAGTATTGGGCAGGCAGGAAAGATGCTTGCCTGCACACACCTGAACCAGGTTTGATACAGGCTCTCTATATAATTGCCTAAATTCTGCCACAGGTAATTCCTGAACGCTGAGCCAGGAACAGGTCTCGAGCACACAGGGTGTGGCCCCCTTAAACTTTTTTTTTATTTTAATGGTATCTTTGTATGGAGGAGGAGGGGACTACACCCAGCAGTGCTGGGTGAAAATGTCATCAGACTCTCCTACTACCTGAAGGATTAAGTTCTCAAAGCTTATGCTTTTCTTCAGCCATGATCAAATTCATTAATATATCTAACAAAAGTGTCCACGGACAGAAAACCTAAGTGCTCATGCAGACAAACGAATCGAGAAGCTATAATGTACACCGTGGAATGCTACTGAGCCATTTGTAACATGATCAGTGCTAGAAGGTACCAGTGAAATAAGCCAGGAGAAAGACAATATATGACTTCATAAGTTAGAGAAAACAAATGGATGCGCTAAATAAAAACAAAAATAAGTTTTTAGATAGTACTGCCAAGGATTGGTAAATTGGTTAAAGGAAGACAAGTATATGGCAAAGCGAAGAACTGGACTTCAATGATGAACTTAATGTAGGGTATGCACAAATTCACTTTTAATGATGCACGCTGAAATATACCGTTGCATTGCCACAGTTAAGAAACTCAGGAAAAGATCAAGATAGCAATGCATATGTATTAATACATAAAGCATAACAATGCAGATGCATCAAATGATACTGAACTACAGTCTGAAAAATATAAAGATTACATATTTTATATCTATTTTAACACAATTAAATTTTGCTTTTAAAATAAACATTTAAAAGTCAATGATCTAAAGAAACCTAAAAAAAGAAAAAAATCAAGCCTGGAGAACTGTTTCATATTAAAAGAGATTACAGAACCAAATGCCATGCGTGTACTTCACTAGATCCTGATTTGAAAACCAAAGCTGTAACAGACATTTTTAAGACAACTGGGAAAACTGAAATGGAGTTGTTATTTGATGATATTCATTTTCTCAGGTTTAATAGTGACACTATATGGCGCTATATAAGAAAATGTCTTCATTTTACAGCAGTGTGCATTATGGATAAAGGGTCATCTGGAACTTTCAAGTAAGCAATTCAATTCACACACTCATATACACAGAGAAGAGGAGAAAAGCATATATAGCACTGAAATAGATGCTATTCAGCTACTCATTATTGAAGCAACACAGGAGCTACGGAAAAAGAAAGGCATATAACTGCACATCACAAAACACCAGCCCGCTTTCCACTAGAGCTGGTGACTGTTTCTACGACTTAATTATAATTGGTTGGTGACAGCTGTGAATAAATGCTACAGAGGCATTCTGAATTATTCTGCAAATAAAAACAATCAAAAGAAGAATTAAGTGTTGGAGCAGAAAATTGAGAAGATGGTTGAGAATATTTTTATAGGTCTGTGTGGACCGCAAGAGCTTTGCTCTTTGGATAGCTATAGAATTTCATTATCTATTGAGACTTCAGCCCTTCAAGTGAGGCTCTCATTCTCTTTTTTTTATCACTTCTTCAATGTAAGTATTTAAGTGCCAACCCTGGTATACTTTCTTTGTGTTTGGTTTGGTTTTATTACCTTTCTAGAAGTGCTGAATTTCCCCAAGGTTTCCTTTACCTTTTTTTTCCTCTTCTTTCCACTATAAACTGAGATTATTAATGCCTCTCCTCACCACAGTGTCAAAATATTCTGCAGGGGAAAATTTAATAAGTCTGGGTGTGAAAAATGTTCAGTTTTACTGAAGCAACAAAGTCAAAAACTTAAGTCTTTATTGTTTCTGATTTGAAGGTAAGTGGACTTCCTTCTTTTTCCATAAGTTTTTTTGGGTAAGAAATTATAATCCACGCAATAAGCAACTTAGTAATGCAATAACCTTTAAATATTGTTTGATTCCATCTTTTTCGCTTTGATATTTTAACTTTGTTATTAATTAGGATCAACAATATAAAATACCTAAATAAACTGAGTTTTATGTCAAAGAATTGCTTCCTAAAGTTTAGAGTAACTCATTAGTTTTCTCCAAGCAAATCAAAGAGTGAGCTTGTCTGGTCAACAGAAGTTGACAGGCAGCCAGGAAAAACAGACTAATAGGTTCAAAGGCTCGAGTAAGAGTATAAATGGGCAGGGATCGGGGAGGGTGTGTTATATACTAAGTGTTTGGGAATGTCATCCTGTAGTGAGTGGGGAACTATTATTATAAGAGAATATTTTGGGAAGACCAGTCTATTAATGACTCACAGTACACAAGGAAAGCTTGTTAAATCAGTCCAAAATGCAGTTTAAAAATGAAAGTCTTTAAGCTTCTCTATATTCTATTTGGCAGGGGGCAGAATGAATAAATAAATACACACGTGTGTGTGTGTGTGTGTGTGTGTGTGTGTGTGTGGGCTAGAGCGATAGCACAGTGGGTAGGGCGTTTGCCTTGCACACAGTCAACATGGCTGACCCGAGTTCGATTCCTCCACCCCTCTCGGAGAGCCCCACAAGCTACCAAGAGTATCTCGCCTGCACGGCAAAGCCTGGCAAGCTCCCAGTGATGTATTCGATATGCCAAACACAGGAACAAATGTCACAATGAAGATGTTACTGGGCCCGCTCAAGCAAAATCGATGAACAACGGCAGGACAGTGATATATATACATAGGCCAAGGGATAGGCCATAGTACTGTAGTGCATAACGGTTACATGCAAGGTCCCCAATTGAATCCCTGGTACCCAAGGTAATCTGGCCCTGCTGATCAGCATCTCTGGGTTCCACACAGGGTCAGAACACCGAACCATCTAGCCTGCACAATTGGGAGGGGCCCCAAAGTTCCCCAAGCACTGATTGTGGGAATACAAAATACGCACACACATTTGATCTCTACTGTTTCCTCCAATTTAATAAACCAGTAAAAGGGAAGGGGGTGGAATGCCTTACAGGGGTAGGGCGCTTGCTTTCACAAGACCAACCCAGGTTCAATATCCAGCATCCGGTCCCTCCAGCACCACCAGGAGTGATCCCTGAGAACAGCAGATGTGTACCAAACACAACAACCCCCAAAAGGTGCAATTTTCCACTGTACCTGCTTCCTTCAGCAGTTAAGTCAATACACAAAGACATCCCAGGCACGTTTACAGAACACAACAAACTAACTTTAATTCCAACTTAAAATCTTTCAGTTCATGGTTTTTCTCCATACTTAACTTCAAAGAATGTATACACGTTATAAGGAACATGTTATGAACTAATACACCACATATTCATCTCAACTGGCCTCCAAACATCTATATGACAAACATGTAAGTAGCTTATTTCTCTCAAAGTAACAAGCACTATTGGCAACACTGATCAAATTGACAACCTCGTAGTACAATCTTAAATTTTTTCATCTAACTATTACTCTGGATTTGTTCTGTAACTACCTTCATGTATTGGTAGTTTGCACACAAGGCTACTCTATTTCCACCTGTGTAGCTGAACCTTGTTACAGCCGAGTCTCAACAGAGCCACTCCCTACACACCTGAAAGTTCCAGAGGTCACTTCCAGTCTCTAAATGCCTTGTTTCCCACCCCTACGCCCCCCACCCCCACATCCCTCATTATGTACTCAGTCCCTTTCTCAAAGAGAGTAAAGGTCGATGAACAATTGGAGCAGGCAGAGGAAATCTGGAACAAGATGCCAGAAACATTTGAACCTCACTGAGAGATTTCTTAAGGTGGGAGTAAAAAGGGTGTCCTGGGGGGAAAAAATCCCTATCTGCTCCATCTGTCAAAATCAGAAACTAGACGCCCATCTTGTCCCCAGCCCAGGACTTTACCCACGATTCAGTACTGTAGCCACTTCCCGAGCTAGAAATACTGGGAAAGCATCCCACTAAAGATCAGTCTGTTGATACAGAACTTGGTGGCAGATTCTGAGGTCATTAGGAGGTAGATTACTGACCACTCTGTTACTGAAGTGTAGAAAGAGTGTGATCACTCTATAACTGATAACAGCTGCAAGCAACTGTCGTGCAGGTGAGCGCTGAGGACCTAAGTCCCCTGGGGATCCATACCACCTGCATCTACCAGAGGGTGCCCCTCTTCTCCCATTCCCTCTGCACTTAAGGGGTCAGCTCATCAGATTGGCTGAATGCAAGTACAAATTCTTCCTGCCCAACTCTTTACTTTCCAACAGCCAAATATCAGGAGTATCTGTCTTTACTAGTTACTGTCTCTCCAGAATACCACCTTTTTTCAGAATGAGAATACTGACCATGAGTGATGATGAGATTACTGTTAGACCATCAATGATGAGATTAGAATGTCCTTTAATCAGAGAAAGACAATGCTCCAGTTTTGTTTCCTAATAGTCTCAATGTTCAGTCTTTACTGTTGACTTGTATCACTGTCAACTATCACAGTATGTGTTTAGTCCACAATGAGTATCATATTATTTTCTTGTGTTATATTCAACAGCTTGAAATTTTTCGTTTATTAGTAACATACTGAACTGTACGCATCTCTAATTTAACACAAAAAAAGAATGTAGGGGTGGAGCAATAGCACAGTGGGTAGGGCGTTTGCCTTGCACGCGGCCAACCCAGGTTCGAGTCCCAGCATCCCATATGGTCCCCTGAGCACTGCCAGCGGTCATTCCTGAGTGCAGAGCCAGGAATAACCCCTGTGCATCTCCGGGTGTGACCCAAAAAAAAGCAAAAATAAATAAATAAAAACCGTTTGTATTTAAAAAAAAAGTAAGTAAGTAAGTAAAGGCCTTCCCGTTGATCGTCGATTTGCTCGAGCGGGCCCAGTAACGTCTCCATTGGAGACTTTGTTGTTACTGTGTCTGGCATATCGAATACTCTCGGTAGCTTGCCGGGCTCTCCGAGAGGGGCGGAGGAATCGAACTCGGGTCGGCCATGTTGGCTGCGTGCAAGGCAGACGCCCTACCCGCTGTGCTAAAAAAAAAGAATGTAAATAAAATTTTTTTTTGTGGTTTCCATTTCCTTCACTTGGTTCCATTACTACTTCTTTATTGATGTCTGCTGGTGCTAGAATACAATAAAATATTTTCAATAAAGTAAACAAAAAGTCTTAAGGAATCAAGACATTAATATTACTTATAACAACAATATGAACATGACATATAAAATGTTTCAAAATAGAATTACAGAAATTGAAAATACAATGCACTACAAGAAACTACAAAGAAATAAACATTCCTAAGAGTTTAGGAATTTACTTATAATTTCTTCTGATCTTAAAGCATCCTAATATTTCCAACATACACCACTTTAACCACTTGAATGTAACAAACACTTGCAAGACATCTAATATTAGAGCATCTGTAACTATATCCTGAAACAGGAGAGAAACAAAATACATACAAAGCCAGGGAATGCAATATTCAACCCTATTAGACTGCAGAAGAGGTTGAGGGACCCCAGTCTACTGGACCACAATGCTGTCCAGCAACTAACTTCCAACAAATCAGCAAATTATTGTGCTGTGCTTATGCTAAATGATGCCTTGTTCAACCTAATGGCTTCCTTAGCAAATAGGCTACTTCGCGAAGTGCTCTAATCAGAGCAAATATGTGTGGTAAAAAGGGAAACGAGATCACGATCATACATGAAATACTTAATGATAGTAGCCAACTTCCCCCACAATCTTGGTTGTGTTCCCTTCAGCTACCACCCATTTTCGACCTTCAACTTTAGGTAAGAACGCAAGAAAGGAGGCGGATAAAAATAGGCACAGAAGCAAAGCCTTCAGAGATTTATACCCACACTGAGGCAGGCAGAAGAGGTCCCACCATTTATCATTCACCGCAGCTCCCAAGCCCAGAGTCAGGCTGGAGCTTTCGCTCCATGCACACCACCACCACACCCACGAGAGGCGGCGGCCACAGGAGGCAGATTCAGGACGGCAGAAACACCTCAAGCGCTTGCCGGCCTCCCTGCCTGCCTCCACTCCCATCACAGCTTCTGTCATCTCAAGAAATGCCATTACATTACACCGGTGGAAATTCATACAGTCCTGACATTCAGATTTTTGCTAAAGAATTTCCATGTACCTTATTCAGGAATCTAAAATGTAGAGTGAAGGAAAGTATCACATAGATGCCAATAATAATCAATGTGTCTGTCTAGTAAACGGAGTTATGAATAACTTTTTTAAATATAAGACAGGCACATTTTTAGTGTGCTTTTAAAAATTTACTACCCGTGTGACTAAATTTTCCATTTGGAGAAGTCTGGAAATGACTCCAAGATGTGGACGCATTTGCGATATTCAATTAAACAATTAACATTTTGATAATAACGGAAAATGTTTCATTAAACCCAATAACAATAAAATTTTAAAAATTTAAGATGCATATTAAATATTCTTGCAAATGTTACCGTAACACCAAAGGCAAGGAGAGTTATTTCATGCCTGAGAGATGAGCTGATTTCATAAATAGGAATAATCTGCCAGAAAAGACCATCCTCATGTAGACGGGAATTTGAATGGGCAGGAATCAGCAAGAACAAGCACTTCCAGAATTCACTCAAATCTACAAGTTAAGCCCTGGAAGATTTGGATCAGCTTTCACAAGCCCATTAAACAAAAAATAGAAAATACCAAGCATTATATTTTCACCTATGACAGCAGGTCCGCTGTCCCCGGCAGCTGCGACGCTAAAGGCCATGCCTGCTGACCCCCTCACAGACACAGGTGAAGAGTTCCCAGAAAGCTTTCCTTGCTCCCTGAAAACAACTGAGCAGAAGAATTCCACAAATAGCAGAGCAGAAGTCAGATGACAGAATACATTATCAGCCTTCTTTGGGGACTGCAATATCTCAACACGGAGTCACCATGCGACATGGATGGCAGAAAAAAAATGTGTAAAACATGCAATACTGAATCACCACCTAGTAGTTTAATGTACTATAATTACTATTTTTTTTCCAAAAAATAGTAGAATTAAAAGAAAAAAAATAGTAGAATTAACGTTCACTCAAACATACTAGAGTTAAAGGAATCAGAAGCCAAATAGCAAGATTAGTGTTTAATATTTCTAAACTGAACCTGTGCCCCAATAGTGTTTTCTTATTCTATTTTCTACTTTTCCCCAACCATCAAGTTTTCCTGAGCTTATTTTCTGAAGTTTTTGCTGCAAGAAACCATAGGTAATTCAAATGCATGGTTTTCTGTTTGTGTGGTTTTATTTTCAAAATACAGTCCTACCTCTTTCCCTTTCCCACATAACTGATATGTGTTATTCTCAAGAAAGCAAGGAATAAGACCCAGTTTCTCTATGTAGAAAGAAAATGAGGCCCCACCAGCTAACAGGAACCCGGGCTAGGGGGGCGGGGCCATGGGGCAATGTTTGCCAGGGTTCAAATTCCTCACCACACTCTGGCTGTGTGACCTTTGGCAAGTTATTTGACAGTTCTGTGCCTCCATTTCCTAAGCTAAAAGGAGTATGATAGTACTACCTTGTGGGTTACAGTGAGAAACAGACAAGTGAAATATGCAATAAGGATGCCTTAACCCTGCTGCTCAATGTATGTTTAAGTTTTAGTAAGCACTCAATAACTTTTGTCTTACTCCAACTGTTTTATAAATAATATCGGCATTGTTTTTAACTAAAAGAAAACAAATAATTCTGCATTCTAAGAACCTGTTAAACACTGAGCTGGTCCTTGAAAATGTTTAAGAAAAGGAACTTAAGGTTCAGGTATAACACAGCCTTGAGGCAAGGACTAGGAGACAACCAGCTGGCACACTTGCAGGGTTACAACTATTCAAATCCATTCATCCTTTTTATGGACTAAGTGACTAGTCTGAGAGCTATAGAAAACACCTCACACACTTGCTTTATCGGGTTCCTAACAGGAAGACATTTTCAGCCTCATCATTCTTTCTAATGCTTAGGAATTCTTTCCCCCATGCTAGGTCAAAGATAATCTTTCACTCCAAGTTTTGTTTGATAATATAGATTCCCTTTAAATTTCAATCTCCTTCTGGAAAACGGGGATAGTTTCTAATTTATAGAATTGTGGCAGGAATGAAAACGTGCAAGGTACTTAAAAAAAAAAACAGTCAATGACAGCTGTTATTAACATTCAGGCTGTTTTAACTGTTATGCTCCAGGTATAAACATTTTGGTCAAGACCAAGAATGAGTTACCGCCAGAAAAACTGACAAAGGTAACAGAACACAAGGAAAGAAGCTTTCCTTCTTTCAAAAACCCAGAGTGGTTAAGGCTGAGTTTCATTCCCCTTAAAGCTGCAACAATGCCCATACGATCCACAGAACACCAGCCTTGCCAGTACAGAGTGAGTTCAAACCTCCAGGGACCCCACGCACCCAGGGTGATTCTAACAGTGCTGCTGTTTGAGTCCTAAATGCCCAGAGCTTCAGGCAATTCCCAGCAGCACCAGAGTCAGGTGTGTGCAAGCACAACAATAAAAAGGGGTGCAACTGAAAAAGATGTGCAAGAAACGTGACCTGGAAATGTGACCCCCAAAGTACCACGATCACAACTTACGGGTCTTAACTAGGAGGGCTTACTCCTGACGAGCATGTGAATAACATCTCAGCTAAAGGAGGACAGGCCCTAGCGAGTATCATGGCCTCATGTGTGAGCACTGCAAAATGATGGGCAACCTTGAGAGGACACCACAGCTAGAAAAGCACTAGTATCAAGTCAGGTATGTGCAATCTGCAACAACATCAATAAAACTGAAGAGAAAAGGGAGGAGGAAAGGAAAAAGTATTTTTTAACCTTAAAATAAGTTTGTTAGTCGAGGAAACAGATAATCATTCTTATTTATAAACATCATAATCCTACTTTCAGGGAGAAAAATTCAAACTCAAAATCAGCTAAATTTTCTGATACCATATTCAAAAAAATGACGGGCAAAAAACGGATCACTAGTTGAAAGCAACTTGAAAATCTGGATAAATATGGCCCTTTCCACCTCCTCTCCTACCCATCACCACCAACAAAATCATCACCCACTCTCTAGCCCTTTAATCACAGGCTTTGTAATATCTAATCAAGTCCAAGTAAACTGCCATGGATGGTTGCTTAAATATCCAGCAAACGAATAAATGAACAAATAAATGAAACAATGGTTACATGAGAAAAGATTGAAAAGTTAATATCTAAAACTCCCCAAAGCTCATAACTGGGCCTAAAGACTAGTTCTGCTAGTTTTAACAGTGTAGCTGAAATTCTCTATATATCTGTGAATCAACACCCCACCCCGCTCTCTGAACTATAAGCCGCTCCTCTCTCTCTTGCTTAAAATTAAAATTCTACAGACTCTGCGGAGAGGTCGTAGAGGAGTTAAGGCACATGTACGCAAGCAGCTGACACAAAAAAAATTTCTGTCCAAAACAGTCACAAGTTATGATTAACCTACATATCACGTAGTTTTTCATTTCAGTTACTTCACAGCTAAAGTTTAAAATTTCTGTTCAGCTTTTGTCTCAGTTTTACAACAGCTAGGAAAAAAATATGCCAGCTCTGAAAACATTCACAAAAGTTACATACTCGCCAATATTTAGAAACTGGCATCTAGAATTCAGTTTATACGTTCTTACAAATGTTCTGAATTGAGGGTATGTGACCTATGATACTCAAATTGTATTTTATAGATTTCTCTAGTAATTTACTTTTACAAGCTTTGAAGAATAAAAAGGAAGATTCATTCTACTCTTTGAAATTCATAAAACCTTCTCCAAGGCTTTACAACAAAACAAAAAGGAAATAATTAGTAATGCAAACATTTTTTTGTTGTTGTTTAGAAAAAAGTTAGGTGGATATCAAAGTATAAAAACTGAGTGTTCTGTTTTGTGACCCCCCCCAAGAGGTCACTGATATCTAAATATGATTATTTCATTTGGAAAAAAGATCCTGATATGCTACTGGTTTTATGATACTGCAATACAAAACCAATACCTTAAACCATTATCTTCTCCCTCCTAGTCTCTTAATCTAAACTGTATATAGCATGTAATAAACCAGCAAACAAAAGTATAAAGACAGCGTATTGAAAAAACAGTAATTTCTTAAATAGCAGTTCTGCCATAAAAATACTAAGTCTAATTTTACTCTTAAATATGAATTTAATTATGACATAAAAATGGCTGATCAAATAAAAACACAGTATGCATTTCTGAAAATTAATTCTCCAGCAAAGCTATTTAAAGACACTTTCAGTTGTTGTTTTTTTTTATTTTTCTTACTACTCACAACCTAAGGTCTGCTCAAATGTATGGGTCACATTTCAACGTGATGTGATTTGAAACAGCTAAAGAACTGAATCCCTAAATATAAGGTATTTGGCCCCAGGTTCTTGACACAGAGGCCCGGTGAGCTTTAATAAAGTGTTGGTAAAGCTGAACAAGGAGCAGCGCCCCTTTTATGCACTCCCAAACCACAGACCAAGTCCCCTTACACTTTACATTCCCAGTAAAACGCTTCTCTAACACTGAACAGGAGTCATGTAAATTAAATTTAACTGTGACGGACTAAAGCCCAACTATCTTTAAAAAAAATATTAAATCTGTAATTCTCTGCTTCAGTATCCATCCCAGACACAGAAGAGTCAAAAGAACTCCTCGGTGAAGACTGAAATTCCCAGGAGGAGGAAGGCTGGATCTGCAGAGAGCACACAATGGAATCACAGCTGACGGTGCACATCTTTTTCTAGATGTCTCCATATGCTTGAGAGGTCTCGCTTCTCCACCCCCCAACACCAGGCAGTAAGGGCCTGCTCCTTTCTCCACCAAGAATCTGAGAGCGTTTTTTTTGCGAATGGAAGAGAATGAAGTCAAACAGTATGTTGCTCTTAAGCATACAAAAGAGAGAGGAGGGCGGACGTCAGAGAGGTCATCACTAACTAAATTAACTACTGACTGGCCGTTTTGAATGCTGTCAAATTTTGAATGTTATCTAATTTATACAACTCTATTTCAGGCAGCTAAATACATGTTTTATCTTCGTGCTCTTATTACTTTATCACTAAAACAACAACACAAGCTACAGCAAAAATGTGGTTAATATATATGTCTACAGGAACACTTCAAATTATACTAGCACTGGGAATTCACAGTAAAAATTTGAAGATAATCTATTACAACACAACACATAGGGTGGGAAAATATTACATAAAACTAGTCCCCTTCAGTTCTTTAGTAATCCAATAATAATAATAATAACAACAACAAGAGCTTAAGAAACCAACACAGACTAAATATCAATGACATAATATATTTCCAAAAAATTTCAAGAATAATTAAGTTCATGGGATATTTATCAGAAAATGAACAGATTTATTGTCCATTTAACACTATTTCCTCTTTGAATTTACAAAAAGACTACAAATTCCAACTGGGAAAAGGAGCCTTGCTGTCAGTGTGCACTAATCTCACCAACAAAGGAACACAAGCAGGCACATGCACACATACATGCACACACATACACACAAACAACACACACACACACACACACACACACACAGGCACTGTAACAGCTGCTGTCTATCTTTTAAGACTGCTCTTCTTTGGGAGCAACCTATGATCCTTCCAGAGAAGATTCTTAAAGAGTTGAGAAAGTGACCCTACACAACGCAACAGTCTGCTAAAAACCAACCACAGAGTCTCCTAACCTGCATTAATCAAGGGCCCACACTGTGTGGAATTCTGTGATTAAGAAAACAGAAAATAGTCAAGTTTAAGAACCTTTTGTCAATCTTTTAAGACTCCTGCGTTCTGCCAAATCGCATTCGACTTGAACGTTCTGTTCCGCGAAGACTATTCTTTTATCGGTTCTGCTCCTTCAACACCAATGCTTTTTCTGCTTCAAACAGGGATGCTTTGGTTCCCAACTTCATTTACTCAGCAAGCTAACAACACATACCATAAACCCCAACTTTTTTGTTTTTGGTCATTCCTAAATGATGAACTTCCAAGTGCGCTTTGGAAGTGAGCAGTCTAATTAAACAAGGGACCAGTGAAGCCATTCCAAACAATGATGCTTTACACTCCCCAACAATCAATTGACGTCAGGCTGTCCAATGCCTTCATTTTCCAAGTACTCTTTCATATTTCATTGTCTGTCCCCCAGGCCGGGAGAGTTGAGCGAAACTGATTAAAAGGTAGGCGATTCACTTCTATGATCCTCGGCAGGAAAGCCGGGCGCCTAGGTCCAAAACACAATTACTACAACATATGCCATTTTAGAAAAGGGCCTCCCAGAGTTACTGCCACATCGTTAAGTGGCTCTGAGACTACGTCGTGTGGAAGACAACGTCTCCTGGGGTCCCCGAAAGGCAGAGGATCTCGTGCCCTCTCCGCTCCCCCCAGGGCAGCGTCCCTCTCCGTGACACCACCCCCTCCCGAGACCCGCGAGCAAGTGACGAGGGATGGACAAGACTGGATAGCTCTCGGCGTCTCCATGACTCCCCCGCCCCGCGTGCAACTCCGCTCTAACTGGCCCGGAAGAAGCCCCGCCCCCTCCCTTCCTTCGGGTTCCGCGATTGGCTTACCGCTACCCCAGCACGTCAGTACCCCGCCGCCGATTGGCTCCCGCCCCCGTCAGTCACTCGCGGCGAGATTCGGGTCGGTGGGAGGGGAAGGCGTTGGAGGAGGTGGAGTGGGAGTAGGATTAGAGGACGAGGTGGCCGGAGAGGGTGTTCGGGACAGGTCCCCGATTTGGGAAAGTTTCCCCCTCCCAGTGGCAGAGCCCGGCGGCGTCCGAGCCCGGTCCGGCGAGGGGCTGCGGCCAGGGGCTGTAGTCCCCGATTCCCGCCCCTCGGTCCCGCAGGCCCCGGAAACCACTCGAGGGAGGGGGAAGAGGGAGGGACCAGCTAACCGGGGACCGACCCACCCCCGATCTCGGAAGAGGCGCCTCTGGGACTCCCCGGAGGGGCGGGGGGCGGGCAGCGCCAGCTCGCGGCGGCGGCGGCGGCGGCGACCCCGGCCCCCTCCCCCCCGCCGCCCCCAGGGGCCCCCGAGAAAGAAGTGACCCCGGCCCGGGGCGTGCCCGTCGCGAGCCGCCGGCCGGGAGGGCCCCTCCTGCTTCCCGCCTGGGGCCCGGAGGGCCTGTCCCTTCGGGGGCGGAGAGCGGGCGGGGGTGTCGGGACTTGGGGGCGGGGGTGGGGGGAGCCGAGGGGGCGCTGGCGAGCCAACCCGGAACCTCCCGGACCGCCTCCCGCCCCCATCCCCGGCCCCAGCGCGCCTCCGGCACACATGCCCGCACCCAGAAAGTTAAGTCAGGGGCGAGCCCGGCTCGGCGCCGCGGCGGTCCGGCCCCCACCACCCCCCTCCCGGGCTCCCCGCCCCCACCGCGGCCCGGCCGGCCCGGCCCCGGCCCCGGCCCCGGCGCGCCCGCCCCGCCCGCCGCAGCAGCAGCGCCTTCCCGTCCGCCCGCGGCACCCGGCGCCCCCCGCCCCCCGGCGCTGACACGGAGCCGGCCCTGACATCGCGCTTCACCTTCACACACACGCGCACACACGCACACTCACACACTCACACACACCCCGCAGCACTTCCCCGAGTCCGGCCGCTGCCCTCGCCCGGCTCCCACCCTCCCCGGGGCCGCAGCCGCCCCGCGTCGGCCAGTAGAAAGAAATGCACCATCTCCCACTTCACCTTCCCGACTACCCCGCTCCGAGGCGGGGAGCCCGCCCGGGAGCCCGGGGCTGCTCGCTCGCTCGCTCGCCCACCCCGCCGCCGCCGCCGCCGCCGCGGGGTCGGCCCGCGAGTACCCGGGCTGCAGCAGCAGCGGCGGCGGCGGCGGCGGGGGGCAGGAGGGGGAGAAACGGCCCCGCGCGCCCCTCCACTCCCCCACCCCACCCCCGGGCCTCCCCGCCGCGCGCCCGGGCGCTCAGCTCACCTCTCGGCCGGCGCCGCGGGCTGCCAAGCCTCCGCCCGCCTCGCGCTCCGGGACTCGTCTCCCGAGCTCTTCTCCGCACGGCGCTGGAGCGCCTCCTTTCTCTCCCAGGGACTCCGCGTCTCCCCGCTGCTTCCCGCCCTCCCCGCCGCCGCCGCCGCCGCCGCCGCCACCACCCCCCTCCACCACCACCACCACCACCACCACCACCACCACCCAGCCCCAACTCCCCAGCTCCGCGGCGGCGCCGGCGCTGGGATGCAACTCCGGCTTTTGCGCGCACTCCGGCCGCCGGTGCCGGCTCGCACACATGCACACACAAATGCACACACACGCACATGCACACACACACACACACACGCGCGCGCGCGCGCACAAAAAAAAAAAAAAAACAGCGGCGCCCGTCTCTGCCCCGCTCGGCGCAGGAAGAGCCGCGGCGGCCGGAGGGGAGTGTGTGTTGGGGGGGAGGGTTGGGGGTGGGAACGCGGCGGCGCCCCCCGCCCGCCCGCCCGCCCGACCCGGCGGCCCCCGGGGAAAGGCGCGGTTACCGGCTCGGGTCGCTCACGCCGTCAGGTGCCGGCGGCCGTCGGCGCTGACCTTCGCCGCCCAAGCCGCGGCTGAGGCTGCGGCCGCCATGTTCCCGTGTTAATAACTGCTGCCTGCTTGTTTATTTCAATGGCGATCCTCCCCCGGCTCCCTCCTCCTCCTCCTCCTCCTCCTCCACCTCCTCCTCCTCCTCCTCCTCCGCGTCCCCGCACTTGCGGAGAGAGACACACACAGACCGCGCGAGCTCGCGGGCAGGGGAGGGGGCGCGGGCGCCGGGCTCGTCCCTCCTTCCCTCCCACCCTCCCTCCCTCCCCTCCGCCTCTCCGGCCGCGGCCGCCGCCGCCGAGTTGCTGTCACCGGGGAGAGGACGGGGCGGAAACTTGCCTCCCGCGCCCCCCGGGGACGGGGCCGAGGGACCCGGAGGCTTCGCGGCCGGGCCCCCCGCGAGCCGCGGGGTCCGCAGCATCTCCGTCCCTGGGAGCAGGGGCGACCCGAGGGAGAGGGGGGCACAAAACGGGTGAAACTGGGGGCGGGAGAGGGTGACCCGTAGGTGACTGGAAGCGCAGGGACAGTAAACAGATGACTCCCTGCGAAGAGCAAAGGGCAGTGCCCCCGAAAGAAAGCGAGCCCGGTCGGGGCTGCAGAGTGCCGGGCTGCTGGACGGGGAGGGAGGATGCTCACCCACCCCCCTTCCACCCTCCCCCGGACGGCGATCTGGGGGGGAGCTTCTGCCTCCAACTGGGGCTGGCCCCTCCGCCGGCCGGCTGCACCCTGAGGGCGCACCTCGCACGCCCGGACTCTGGCAGCTGCTCTCTGCAGGCGCCCCTCATCCTTTTAAGTCGTGGGTTCCTAAGAGGAGAGGCTTTTCGGGTCGGAGAGGGCATGGAGGTGGGGGGCGCGCGACGGTGGGCGCTCCTAGGCAACTGCATGATAAAGCAAAAGTGCGCCCCGTGTCAAACCCTAACTTGGTCGAATCTTCTCTTCCCGGTGTAAGACGCTGAAGTTTGTGGGATTTTCTTTTCTTTTCTTTTCTTTTTCTTGAATTGGCAAGTCCACTTTCCAGACCTGAGAGCTTTATGGGCCGGGGCGGGGGGGGGGGGGGGGGGGGCGTTGGGTGAGAGTGGAGGGGTGCTGGGATGGGGGGAGGCGTTGCAGGAGTTGCACCGAAAATTCTGCAAGAGCCCTCAATAAAGTGTTACATGCATGAGTTTCATGCTTCGGAAAAGCAAGTTCTCCCAGCCTTAGGTATGGTTCCTTGGAACAAATGAACAAGATTTCTTTAACAGATTTCTTCAGTCTTATGCGAAAGGTCACTTGCCACAAATATTATTGTTTATTGAGCACTTAACTATGGATCTGGTGTCCAGGTAAATCATCTCTATATATGCTATAGATTTTGATCTTCAAGCCCTAGAAAGCAAGTACCAGTTATATCCTTCGTCCCCTAGCCCCCCCCCCCAAAAAAAAAAGGAAACTTGAAGAAGCAAAGCAAAATAATTTGCCTAAGGTCAGTCAGGAAGTGGGAGAGGATTTGAGCTAGTTTGGGGCCAGTCCAAAAGCTCAAATTTTTTTTTTAATGGTGTCTTCAACCTCAAATTTGTGGGCATATCACCAGTTTTATTTGGAAGCAGAAAAAAAATGTATGTTTGAATATATGTTTTCCTATGAGTATAAAATATTTGGAAGGCCACAGCCAATTGTTAGCACTGCAAAGTGGGTGTGTAATTGAGTACTTCCACTTTTCTTTTGTCTACTTAACTATCCTGTTTCGAAATGTTTGCATTGACCAGGTATTAATTTATTTTGCATGTTTAAAAGATCATTTTTCCTAGAACAACATAATTAAGTTCTCTGAAAATTGAAAGCTTTCCAAATTACTGGGAGAAGAAACAGGAATTGGGGTTTGGTTTAGGTTTTTAGGGCCTTTCTTCTTCCCATAGTAGTAGTTCATTCTGTTCCTGCCATGAGGTAGTAGTCACCTGAGGTCTGTCACTTTGCTGACTGGCATTTTCTTTCTTGTCCTCACCCCCCAACTCTAGCTGGGTTGAAGAAAGCTTTCCCTTTGCTTTGAGTCCCTTTTTTTTTTTTTTTTTTTTTGGCAGAAGTCCAGAGTCCATCAGTCCTTTGCAACAGTAGATTTCACACTTTCAAAAACCACCCATGCTATCTGTGCAAATAAATGACTCCCCCGTTGCATTTCCATATTACTCAATAAAATGTAAGATATACGGCTGTTCCTACAAAAGTAAAGCAAACAAAAAAATCTGACAGGGTAACATAATGAGTTCCATGTCCAGCTGCTACTCAGTTGCCTGGAACCTGAAGGAATCTTGAAACTTCTGCTCTCTAGTAGTCTCTGCCTTTCCTTAGCGTTTCATGCTTTTATCCGAATAATAATCTAGTTTTTGCACTGATGTTGTTTCTGCATTTGTCTTTCTACTTCACAAGAGATTGTGAGTTATTCCAAGTCCCGCACCACGTCTCGTTCTTGTTTATGTATAGTATGATTCTCAGCGAGGTCTAACATCATGTTGTTTAACTGAATCTTTTAAAATATAAACAATCTTACCTGATCCAATCTCCGCGTCCCCTTCTCCATCACACTCCAATACCTTGTTCTTTGAGTAAGTTTTTTAAAATGTTTCAGTCTGTTCAAAGAACTGAAGCTTCTGTAAGATCTCAGAATCATTCATGAAAATAACCCTAATTATTAGTGCATTATCACTGTGATGTTGCAAAATGAATAGGAAGGAGAGGTATTAAATAAGTTCATTTAATGATGCAGTGAAAGCAAAAGAGAAAGCAAAGATATAGGAACTAGATTTACTACCAACCGAGGACGTTGCAATAAGGAAAAACTGTGGGTGCACATCACAAAAGGGAAGGAAATTATTGAAATTTCGCAGAAGCAGAAGCTTAGAACCATGAATGGATGAGGAAAGGAAACAAGCCAATTAGAAATGTGAGTAAAATCATAAATGAACATAAAGTGATAAAGAAAAATGATTTATATGTTAGACTCTACCTAAGGAAAATCAGAATATGAGTTCTAGAAGGAAAAACATTTCTGTTCTGCTTTCTCTCCTCCATTCAGTCTCAACTGTTCACCTTCTTCACACACGAACCTCGTGAAAATGGAAGATTCAATGAGGGTTTTTTAATTAACTCTACTAGCCTGCAAGAGTACAATAAAAAGCAACAGCAGATAGGCAAATAAACATACGAACTGGACTTTATTACCATGTAACTTTAGACAAGTCACTAAATTTCTTCTTTTGTATAATCGCTGCGAGAATTTAAATAGTGGGGACAAAAATACTCTGCTGGGCTGGAAAGATAGTACTGGGGTTCAAGTTCTTGACTTCTGCCTTACTGAGTCTGCTTTAATCCCCAGCAAGGTCCAGAGCTGGCAGAAGTCCCCAAAGCGGCCAAGTGTGAGCCTGTATGAGCCCTCCCTCCTCTCACCCCTCAAAACAGAAAAGACAAAGTTCTATGTTGACTGTGTAAGAATGTGAAGGAATGTTGCTATGTCGACCATATCTATACGTAACACAGTTATCTCTATTTTGGTGCTCTCTCCTTTCAAATGACAAAAGTAAAAACCCATAGTTAATTCTCTTAAACCTGTAATCATTCGAGGGGGTGAAAACAGTTCAAATGCTTGTTTGACAATTTGAACAAAACAACATGACCAAATGTTTCATTCTTACTGTGTGCTCTCTCCAGATACCTTAATTATAACTGCCATAAGTGTGTCTAATATAGGTCAAGTGTATTACATTTAAAAAATTTCTAATCAAAGTAGGCATTGTATGTATTCCCATTTTACATCAAGCTCAAAGAAGTTCACTCTGTAAACCTGGTTAGCATATTTTGCTAAAATTCACTTGTCCATCACTGAAGTTCAGCAATGTATCTTCATCTGTATTTCTTCAGTACCTGTAACAACTGCTATGGATCAAGGGTCCAGCTCAGAGGGCCGGGTCACTTGCCTCTGGTTACATGACTAGCTCTGCATGATTTCTTCAGCATTATGTGGTGTGACCCCTAAGCATGAAGCTGGGACTGGCCAACAAAACAAAAAACACAGGCACTCCCCCCCCCCAAATATACTTTCTAGAACATAGCATATGTTCAATAAATGATTATGAAATAATTAAGGGACTTTTTCCAAACCATGCTGACTTTTCC
Organism: Sorex fumeus; assembly: GCF_029834395.1. Taxonomy (NCBI): domain Eukaryota; kingdom Metazoa; phylum Chordata; class Mammalia; order Eulipotyphla; family Soricidae; genus Sorex; species Sorex fumeus. Next base: position 28,756,142 of record NW_026606059.1, on the reverse strand, counting down.
CCCATTATTTGCCCACTTGAAAATACTCAGTAAGCCTTCTTTGGCTACAGAATACAATTCAAAAGCTTTACCTAATATTTAAGATCCTTTTCAGTATGGCCCTAATTTTTCTGGCTGTGTCGTCTTAAACAATAAAAACAAGAAAATTTTATATTCTGGGGTGTTTGAGTATCAGACTAGTGTATATTTTTTGGTTTTGGTTTGGTTTGGGGGCCACATATGGTGGTACTCAGTACTTACTTGTGACTCTAAGCTCAGGGATCATTCCTGACAGGGCTGATGACAGGTTTCTTGGGACCATATGAGTTGCCAAAGTCTGAACCCATTGCAAGGCAGGTGCTTTACCTGATGTCCTATCACTTCATTTCAATCTTGGCTCTTACTATGTAAAGCTAGGTAAGCTATTTAGCCTCTCAATAAATCCTAGTGTAATAGGGAAGAAAATAAAAAGGAAGAAACAAAATCATCTTATGCACTGATTTCATTGTTTACATGCAAAATTCAAAAGAATCTATAAACTATTAAAATGCATGCAAAGACAGGAACAAATAAACCTGTATTAAAATATTTTTCAGCGAAAAGGTATAAAAGACAATTACTGAAACTTGATAAATGTAAGTTGAAAGATACAAGATAATTCAGTACTATCTTTTAAAATTTCTGTTTGGTGGTGCCTGCAATCAAACCCAGGCCCTCATGCATTGGGGGAGGGGGGTCTGTGTTCCACAACTGAGCCATATCCCGGGTCCCAGGATGCAAGAACAATGTGAAAGTGGGGCTTAAGTGTCATTTTAAAAAGCATAAAAATAATCAACTACTTGGAAATAGTTGACAAAAGATGTGCAAGGACTCTATATAAAATAAAACATAAAACAAAATATAGGGCTGGAGCGATAGCACAGCGGTAGAGCATTTGCCTTACAAGCGGTCAACATGGCCGACCCGAGTTCGATTCCTCCGCCCCTCTCGGAGAACCTGGCAAGTTACCGAGAGTATCTCGCCCGCATGGCAGAGCCTGGCAAGCTACCCGTGACGTATTCAATATGCCAAACACAGTAACAACAAAATCTCATGATGGAGACGTTACGGGGCCCGCTCGAGCAAATCAATGAACAACGGGAGGACCATGACCATGATTGCTGATAAAAATTCACAAAGACATAGAGCTAGAGTGATAGTACAGCGGGTATGTTTTACACACAGCTGACAGGGTTTAAGTTCTGGCACCCTGTGTGGTCCTCTGAGCACCGCCAAGAGTGATCCCTGAGCACAAAGCCAGGAGTAACCTCCAAGCACTGCCACATGTGGCCCAAACAGACAAAAACAAAAAAATAAAACCAACCACTAACAAAGTCTTAACTAAGAGAGGAGGGAGAATTATTACAATGTGAGCTCTTCACAAGCTGATCAAAGATTCATTACTGTCCCAATCAAAATTCCAGCAGGCCTTTTTAATAAAACTGAGGAACTGATTCTAAAATGTATGTAACTAGAACAGTCAATACAGACTCGAAGAACAGGTTAGATAACTTACACTACTGGTTATAAAACTCACTATAGAGCTGCAGTGATGATGAGCTAGTGTGATGTTAGTGTCAGAATAGACAAATAGATCAGTGGTTTAGAATAGAAACGTGAGGACTGGAGCTCATGCTTTCCATGTGGGGTCCCCAGGTTTGATCCCTGGCACTGCATAGGCTCTCTACCATTCAGTCAGATGTAGCATCTAAGCACCTCCAGGTGTGACCTAAAACAAATAACACAAACAAGCAGAAGAGAGAACATAGGTATGACTCCAAATTTAGACTCAATTACTGTTTGTTCAAGTCAAAGAAATTCAATGGAGAAAGAAAAGTCTTGTCAATAGTCTTGAAATAATTAGATATCCAAATGGAAAAATGAATATTGATTCCCACCTCATACCACAAACAAAAACAAATTAAGGATGAATCATAGATCTTATCTGTAAAAGGAAAGCTATAAACCCCTCAAATTAAACATGGCATACTAAACACCTTTGCAGCTTCAGACTAGGTAAGGGTTTTATTTGTTTGCTGGGGTGGAGAGGGAAATTGGGACCACAGTAGGTAGTTCTCAAGGGTTGCTCCTGGCTCTGTGCTCAGAGGTGACCTTTGGTGGTGCTCAGGAGAACTCTGTGGTGAAGGGATTGAACCCGAGCACATCGAGGCAAGCACCTTTCCTCCAGTTCTGTCTCTCTGACCACAAGATTTTCTTTTTTTCCGTTAAAAAACCAGGACAAGAAATCTACTAACTGGAGAAGAAGAGATGATGTGCTGAATTTCATTAACATAACTCTATACATAAACTATGTAACTTGGTAAGATCGTAGTATAAGCTTCTCATCAATAAGTGTCACTAACAAGGTAAAAAGACAACCCACAAATTGGAAGACCATATTTGTAAACTAAATTTATCAGGAGACATATCAACATACCAGATTCTGTCACTGTCACTGTCACTGTCCTCCCGTTGTTCATCGATTTTGCTTGAGCGGGCCCAGTAACGTCTCCATCACGAGACCTGTTGTTACTATGTTTGGCATATCGAATACGTCACGGGTAGCTGCCAGGCTCTGCCAGGCGGGCGAGATACTCTCGGTAGCTTGCCGGGCTCTCCGAGAGGGGCGGAGGAATCGAACTCGGGTCGGCCATGTTGGCCGCTTGCAATGCAAACACCCTTCCTGCTGTGCTATCGCTCCAGCCCATCAACATACCAGATTAAATAAATAATGTATTCAAATTAGTGACAAAATAGACAAAAGACACAAAATGAACTTTTTGAAAAGTACTTGAAAGCCGACCAATATGAGAAGACACTCAAAGTTATTAGTAATCAAGGAGGAAACTCAGAACCACAGAAGATGCCATTTAAGGGTGTTTCAGAATGGCTAAAATTATAAAGACTGACAATACTGAGTATTAGAAAGAATATGGTGTGATTGGAACTGGCTTATTGTTGGCAGGACTAAAGAACTGTTTGGAAAACGGAGTGACAGTTCCTCATAAAGTAAGCAAACACTCACCATATGACCCCAAGAGTTGTACTTCTAAGGGTTTGGCTAAAAGAAGACTGACTTCAGTGGTGGTTACACTTCAAAAATGATTCACCAAAAATTATCAAGTTGTACAATAAGGATTTGTGTATTTTGCTATCTGAAAATTATGCCTGATCAAAGTACTAAACAGCATTTTCAAATTTGGAGTTCGGCCAGAGAGGTGGTTCAGTGGGAAAGTATATGCCTTGCTTTTGCTTAGGGCCCTGGGTTTGATTCCCAGTGCTACATGGCCTTCAATGGACCGCTGAGTGTGGCTCCCTAAAATATATATATATATATATATATATATATATATATAAGAGAAGTTCCCCAATTGTACTAAATTATGTAAATAAAAAACACTTGGAACAAAAAGTCATACTCAGTACTGAAACATTTACAGCTTCTTGCTGGGATTGGAAAAGAGAGTTGGGAAAGGTGTGTCTGTGTCCGGTTATCATTTGTATTAAACGTTTATAGGAGGTTCTAGGAGAGGTGATAAAGAAAAATAAGTGGTGTAAGTACCATTAGGGAATAAATGAAAACTTTCACTATTTAGAGGTGGCACAAACACATATAAAATCCAAAATAATCAACAAAATATTATAAGTGAATTTAAGGTTTATAGAATCAAAGATCAATATACAAAATTCAATTGTATTTCAATATATGGAAATAACAGAAAACAAATACTTGAAAAGTAAATTGAAAAGAAATTGAACAAAGTCCATTAAAGCTGAGCTTGTCTGCTTTATGACCCAGTCACTTCACTCCTAACTTTACATCCAATAGTTTAGCACAGAAGAATGAATAAATTCTAACTTTTCTATTCTATGAAATACTACTTTGAAGTGGAAATAAGCAAACAGCAGCTCCATGTAATAAGCTGGGTAAATCACATAAAATAAGCTTGAGTAAATAGAACAAGATACAAAAAACTACGACTATATTATGTTATTTATAAAAAAGGACAAAATAGGCAAAACCAAGCTATTGTGTTAGATACCAGGAGAATTTGTTCTCTTTTGTGGGGTAGGTGGTGCCTATTAGGACACATGAGGGAAATTTAGGCGTGCTAAGAATATTCCCACCTCATCTAAGTGGAAGTTATATGGGTATTTTTTTAATGAAACATTTGGCATACAGCTTACACAATGTATACCATCACTAAGTAGCTATGTATATTATGCATCATTTTTTTCAATGTTGTTATTGCTTTTACTTCTTTCTCCCTAACTAGACAATAAAATTGTTGAACACTGCAGTTGCATGTTAGACTACTTAGTATCCTACACAGGGATTTTTGCAAATGGCAAGTTTATTCTTTTATGATTTGTTCCATTATATACATCTTTACTTTTTCTTCTCTTGATGAATACTATGTTGTTTCCATATCCTGGCTATTGCAAATAAGTTTGTAGTGAACACGGGTAAATTCATCTTTTCAAGTTAACATTTTAATTTTCCTTACATAATTTCCTGGAAGTGGAGTGTCTGGATCATATTGTAGTAATTTTCTCCATATTTTGAGGAAACAGTACTATTTTCCATAGTGAATACACTTTCATTTATTTATTTATTTGGCCACAATTAGTGGTTCTCAGGGCTTACTCCTGGCTCTTTGCTCAGGGTTTACTCCTGGTGGTGCTCAGTAGATCAAACGCCTACACAGAGTTTTAACACAGTGGCTTCCTAAATATTATTTTAAATAGCACAAGCAGACACAAGTACCACTAAGGTTTATTAGTTTTAGCACAAGTTGAAATGATAGTGGGACTGGGAAGACAGCTCATGGAATCTAGTATCCATGAGGCAATGAATTGCATCATTAGTACCACATTCCCCACCCCCCCAACCAGAGCACCTTTGGTGGGGTCCTAGTGGATCCCAATAACTCAGATCTAAGTAACCTTGCATTGTTGAGGTAGTGCATCACCAGAGTGCGCCCTCTCCCCACCCTGTCCACCCCATCAGGTCAAAGAACCAAGTGCAAGTAGTGCATGCAGGAGGCCTGGGTTTGGTCCCCAGCACTGCATGGTCCCCTGAATATAGTATAGATCTCCTTAGCATTGAGCTAGGATCTCTTGAGGAGCACTGGGTATGCACACCCAAAAGAGAATATATTAGAATAAAAATATTAATATTATAATAACATATAATCACTGTCCACCCGTTGTTCATCGATTTGCTCAAGCAGACCCAGTAATGTCTCCATTGTGAGACTTGTTGTTACTGTGTTTGGCATATTGAATACGTCACTGGGAGCTTGCCAGGCTTTGCTGTGCAGGCGAAATACTCGCGAAATACTCTCGGTACCTGGCCGGGCTCTCCGAGAGGGGTGGAAAAATCAAAACTGGCTCGGTTGGGCCAGCTGCGTGCAAGGCAAATGCCCTACAGCTGTGCTATCACTCCAGCCCATAAAATATAATATAGAATATAAATAACATTAGATCTGTCACTGTCACTGTCCTCCCGTTGTTCATCGATTTGCTTGAGCGGACCCAGTAACGTCTCCATCATGAGACTTGTTGTTACTGTGTTTGGCATATCGAATACATCACGGGGAGCTTGCCAGACTTTGCTGTGCGGGCGAGATACTCTTGGTAGCTTGCCGGGCTCTCCGAGAGGGGCAGAGGAATCGAACTCGGGTTGGCCATGTTGGCTGCGTGCAAGGCAAATGCCCTACCGCTGTGCTATCGCTCCAGCCCATTAGAATATATATCAGAATAAGTTATATATTCTATGTAATATTATAATATTATAAATTAGCACATCTGGGGGTTGAGAATATTTAAAAAATAAGTAACACTGACTATAGTAAGTACAATATAAGAATTACAACACATACTTGAACTTCGGTATATAAGAACTGATATTCTACATATCCCGAGGGTGCAAAAAAGCACAGTAGAAATGACATCTGCACCAGTATGTTCATTGCAGCACTGTTCACAATAGCCAGAATCTGGAAACAACCCAAATGCCTGAGAACAGACGACTGGTTAAAGAAACTTTAGTATATCTACACAATGGAATACTAAGCAGCTGTTAGGAAAGATGAATTTATGAAATTTTCTTAAAAGTGGACGGTCATGAAGAGTATCATGCTAAGTGAAATGAGTCAGAAAGAGAAGTACAGACATAGAATGACTGCACTCATTTGTGAAATATAAAATAAGATAGTATGAGACTGATACCCAAGGACAGTAGAGACGAGGGCCAGAAATATTGCTCCATAGTTGAAAGCCTATCTCATGAGCTGAGGGAGAAGGCAGCTGGAATAGAGAAAGGATTACTAAATCAATGATGGTTGGATTATTCGGGGTGGGAAATGTGTGTTGAAAGTAGATAAAGGACCAAATATGATGGCTTCTCAGTATCTATATTGCAAACCATAATGCCCAAAGTAGAGAGAGAGTATGGAGAAAATTGTCTGCCATAGAGACAGGGAGAGGGTTGGAAATGGGGGATATACTGGGGACATTGGTGGTGGAGAATATGCACTGGTGGAAGGATGGGTGTTCGATCATTGTATGACTGAAACTCAAACATGAAAGCTTTGTGACTATGTCTCACAGTGATTCAATTAAAAAATTTTTTTAAAAATAATTGGCATTCTGGAACATGAGGCGGTAACCCCATGTTACTTAACAAAAAAGTTCATGAAAGATAAAATTGGAAGCTGTTTTCATGTATATGCTTATTTGCAGTATAAGGAGCCATCTCAGGATCTCTTGCTCCAAGGCAAATTTCATCACTGCTACAGCCCCAGACTGGGTGTAGGAGTTTAAGACTAGAGAGATAGGATCTAAATCAGAATCTGAACCCATGATCAGTATGGTTTGAACACTGTTTTTGCCTATTGGTTAGTGGTATTTATTACTATGGTAAAAAAAAAATATATATATATATATATATATATGCTATAAAAACTTTAATTTTAACCATTTTTAAAAACACAATTCAGGGCACTAAATAAATGCACATTAGGGGCTGGAGAGATAGTATATGGGTAGGGTGTTCACTTTGCATGAGGAAAACCCGGGTTTGATCCCCAGCATCCTATTTGGTACCCCTGAGACATGCCAGGAGTGATCCCTGAGTACAGAGCCAGGAGTAAACCCTGAGCATTGCTGGGTGTGGTGCCCCAAATCAATTCATACACATATATTCATACACAAATGTATATATATTTCAGTATGATACAGCTTCCACAATACAAAAATGTATTATTCAATACATCTATAATTTTTATTTTAAAACCTGAGTCCTAGCTCTTTAAAATTCCATGCAGCCCAAAAGTACTGTGTTAGGGAACTCAATCACAGAGGAAAAAAAGATTTCTTAGATTAAAATCTAAGATCCTTTAAAAATGCAAGGTCTAGAGGGCTACATTAAGCATTCAATTGTAGGTAGAGCTGAAAAATGTCTCCCTGAAAAAGAGTGCATTTGAATGAAAGCTCTTTTTCCTTAGTAGAACAATCGTCTAGCTTCTTTTGAAACAAGCCTTTCTAAACATGGATCATTTGACAAATAGTCCGCACCACAGAGCACTCATTCTAGCAATATTTCTTCAACTTTAAAATAGTAAATGCTGTTTTTATTTTAAATGTTTACAGGGTCAGTCAATGTTATATTTTAATTAGTCTGTTATTTATGAGTGCCAGCTTTTGACATCCTTGATTGAATGCCTAGACTCTTGGCTGGCTTATTTTGTTTTGCTCTTAGCTTTTCTCCAAGTTGATTGTGAGGTTTCAGAGAAGCAGCTACCTGGAAGACTGCAGTGATTCTCTTGCCCCATCCCCCAAGTGATTTCGTTTATTCACATCCACATTCTTAAACTGAGTGGTGAGGACATGGATGTTGATTATTCTTTATATTTTTCTCTCATGGTATAAACATGATTTGCATACACAAAACATCAAATAAAGGCAATTTTTAAAAATTCCTTCTGTCAGAGGTGGAAGGTTGCTGATCCCTGGATAGGGCTGGTAGAGTTGTTTTGCAAGGATATAACAATCTTATGAAAACTATTGTAAATCACATTACTGCTATAAAGACATAAAAGAAAAAAACAAAATTAAAAAATTTGTTATTTTCAAAATGTGAACAGAGATATATTTCTGAACACAGGAATTCTAAAACTTCCTTTCTAGTTTTATTTATTTTTTGGTTTTGGGGCCACACCTGGTGATGCTCGGGGTTGTTCCTGGTTCTGCACTCAGGAATTATTCTTACAGGTGCTCAGGGGACTGTGCTGAATCCCGACTGAACCCGGGTTGGCCATGTGTAAGGCAAGCACCCTATCCGCTGTATTATCTCTCCAGCACTAAAAACTACTTGTGTTGAACAATAAGAATCTTATATAAGAAGGAAAAAAACTCCTTGTATAATAAATTATTGAACATATTTGTTTGTTACAAAACAACAAAAGCAAATATGGAGAATTGAATTTTCTTTTAAGTTTCAATTTGGTTTTTGTTTATATTTGTTTTGTTTAGGGGCCAGACACGGTTGTGCTCTGGACTTATTCCTGGCTTTGTGCTCAGGGATCATCGTTTTCAGTTTTAAAACTAATGTCGAGTACTGTTTAGTATATTCATTCCCGGATTTTGTTTTGTTTGTTGGATTGGTTTTTTTTTTTTGAACCACATCTTGCTGAACTCAAACTTCCTCCTGTCTCTGTGCTCAGGGGACCCTAGGAGGTCCCAGGTATTGTACTTGGGTCATCTGCATAAAAGGCAAGTACCATCTTTCTGGTCCCCTGGTTTTCACATGTCCAGTCAACCACTGAAGATTCTTCTTGACTGAAGCTCTCTTCTCTGTCTCTGAATTTTTCTTACTCTTATTTCCTAGTCCCCCTCTTAAACGATAGGTTTTTCTGCTACTTCTTAGTAGCAGTTTCATTTACAAAATCTTCATTTCTTAGTATCTGAATCCTACCACTTCCAAGAGTTTACTGTTTTTTCTCACTCTGGAACCCCTGCTGCAGCTGAATATAAAATGCTAAGCACAGGTGAATTTGAGTACTGGGACACTATTACCACATTGACTTACCACTCACTATTTTCGTCTTAATAGAGTAAACTACTTTTCCACAGAAATATACACATGATGGATTTGTTCTATTGCCACTATAATTTATTTCAGATACCACAGTTTTCTCACTTAGGCTTGGAATGCCTAAACCCCTTGCAAAACTTTGTTTCTGTCTTTCACCCAATGAATGAAAAAGTAAACTTCTGAAATAAGTCTACTAAGATTGCCTGTTTAATACTTCAAAGCCTTTTGCAAAAAAAAAAATCTAACTTTTAAAGACTTTTTACCAAAGCTAATATTTATTAAAGGACTTGCTCTATTCATAGCAAAGAAGCATACACTAATTAATGACCTTTGACCATGGAGTGCAGGAGAAATGCATAAATTGTTTCTGGTGACATTGACTGTGCTTCTCTTCCTTCCTTCCTTCCTTCCTTCCTTCCTTCCTTCCTTCCTTCCTTCCTTCCTTCCTTCCTTCCGTCTTTTCTTCCTTCCTTTCTTTCTTTTCTTTCTTTCTCTCTGTCTCTCTTTCTTTCTGTCTTTCTGTCATTCTTCTCTTTCTTTCTTTCTTTCTTTCTTTCTTTCTTTCTTTCTTTCTTTCTTTCTTTCTCTCTCTCTCTCATTCTCCTTTCTCTCTCATCCTCCTTTCTCTCTCATTTCTCTTTCTCATTCTTTCTCTCCCTCCCATCCTCCCTCTCCTTCCTTCCTCCCTCCCTCCCTCCGTCCCTCCCTTCCTTCCTCCCTTCCTTCCTTCCTCCCTTCTTCCCTTCATTTCTTTCTGCCACCCCAGGCATGCTCAGGGATTGCTCATGGCTCTACGCTCAGAAAACACTCCTGGCAGGCTTCTGGGGCCATATGGGGTTCTGGGGATGGAACCCAGGTCAGTCTCATGCAAGGCAAATGCCCTACCTGCTGTATTATATTGCTGTAGTCCCCTTAGCTATACTTCTTTCTATTTACTAATTCAGTACAGATTTATTAAGTTCTTGTTCTGTCCAAGGCATTATTCATAGCATTTAGTGTGTCAGCCTTGAACAATTGGCTATATTTACGTATCTTGTGGGAACTATGCCAGATTAGTGTTCTGGCCAAGCAGTGCTCTGGGGGTCATGGAATGCTGGGATTGAACCCAGGACCTCTCAATAGTAGGTACCTGCTCTATCGCTTGAGGCATGTCCCTGGATTAGCAAAATTAATGGAATTTACAAGAGATGTGACTCATGCTAAGCACTTAATAAATAGGTGTTGAATAAATGAATGTGACTATGAAAGTCATTAAAATATAATATAAACATTTACATTTTTGAAATTTTGTGGAATCAGCGAACAAAGGGTTATAGAATGTAATCCAAGGGAATTTGCTTTTGCAATCAAACTTGAAATAGTTTCTTATGCATAACAAAGCAATGGTGGGTAGGTGTGTTGGTCAAAAGATTGGCACCTCTAGAACAATCCACATGGCCCTTTCTCTGCAAAGCACTGGGTAAATGATGCATTTATATATACATATATATGGTAAATGCATGTATACACACATAAATAGTGTATTTGTGTGCAAATTAAACCTTTGAAGTATAATTTATCTAAAGTAATTTCAATTTATCGTTTTAACTCCAAAAATTCAGAATCAGTTTATGGTAGTGTTAGAAGAGAAAGCAAATTTTACTACATGTAACGAATGCTCTAGTCCATAATAACTGGGTTCTATTTAAACCCCATCTTCATATTTACTTGTAATATATTTATTCTTAATGACATTATCTACGATTGCAAATTTTTTCTCTTTTTATTTTTATTTTTTTGGCTTTTAAAAATATTTTGGTTTTGGGGTGCACACCGAGCAGTGCTCAGGGTCCTTGCTCTCTGGTCAGGGATCAATCCTGAGAGTGCTCTGGGGACCGTGTGTGGTGCAGGAAATCAAACCAGAGTCAGCTGTAAGCAAGGCAACTACTTGACTGCTACCTTTCTGTAGGCAATTTTCTTCCTTCTGGGGAGACCTTGTTTTTTTCTCTTGAGACATTCAGTTGTTTGGATATGGAGTGCCCACATTTGAGAGAGAATCTGCTTTCCTTAAAGTCTACAGATTTAAATGTTAGTAAGAGGAGCACTGAGGAGCACTGTCCTCCCATTGTTCATGGATTTGCTCCAGCGGGCCCAGTAAAGTCTCCATTGTAAGACTTGTTGTTACTGTTTTTGGCATATTGAATACGTACGTCACGGGGAGCTTGCCAGGCTTTGCCGTGCGGGCGAGATACTCTTGGTAGCTTGACTGGGCTAGGAATTGAACCCTGGTTGGCCTCGCACAAGGCGAACACCCTACCGCTGTGCTATCGCTCATACTTCCACAGTAATACTATACGATTCTGCCAACCCTGAATGAAAATTTCTATTGTTTTTCATGTACTTTAATCTGGGACATGACAATACTAACAGAAGTTCCAAAAGATCTCTGGAATTTCTCTTATCAAGATTTTGTAAAAGAATATACGTAACACAGAAACAGTGGTTATAACAACTAATTCAACTTTTATTTAACTAATAATTTGCTACTCTATTAGCAATATGATGATTTTAATGAACTTGCCCTAGCAATCGCAGACTCACAAATTACTACTAGTTATAAACATAGTATCAGCAAAGTGGTTTATCTGCAGTACTAAAGAGAATGCTATTTTCAGTATACTTTCCACTAGTGCATATAATGGATTGTCAGTGCCAAGCTGGGAAGGTTTGGATTCCCACAGGCATAATTTCAAACTTTCTTTATAGTATAGTGGAATTCTTTTAGGATTTTAAAAAGAGTTAGATATTTAGCTTCTTTACTGAGAAACTCTCCTAGTACATTTGGCTAGATTTTGTTGTTGGCTTTTTTAAAAAAATTTTTTACTAGGTTTCTCATATGTTAAATTTTAAGTAGGGACATTTTTGCAATTCTTTAAGAAGTTTTTATTTTCCATCTGTTCATTCCTAAAATAATGTTTTTTTCTGTAAACCAAAATGATGTATTTTATATAGCATATTTCAAGTAAATAGTAAATGACTTTTTGCAATAGTATCTATTTTTGAAGTACTGTGCTATTATGCATAATCTGTTTTCTTTAAATTTTGTCATTTCCCCCCTTCACTATAATATATCATTGACTTGTGATATTCTTTACTACATTTTAGCTCTGTTTTGGAATTATTATGCTTTTTTTTATATGAGACACTCTTACTGTCTTTTTGTTGCTCTTTTTCTCTTCCCAGAAAATTATTTCTATTCTGCTCTTGACCGTCCTATATTGTGCTTTTATCATTATATTTTTATTGCTTATTTACTTTTAAATACATGATTAAATAGTTCATGTTTGTTTATTTAACTTTATTGTCTCTGTGTGTGTTGCTAAGAATCAAACATAGGGCCTCATATATGCAGAGCATATGCTATACTATTTCTCTACTGGGCACAGCGGGTAGGGCATTTGCCTTGTACATGGCCGACCCGGGTTTGATTCCTCTGTCCCTCTTGGAGAGCCCGGCAAACTACTGAGAGTATCTCGCCCGCACAGCAAAGCCTGGCAAGCTCCCTGAGACATATTCGATATGCCAAATACAGTAACAGGTCTCACAATGGAGACATTACTAGTGCCCGCTCGAGCAAATTGATGAACAACGGGAGGACAGTGCTACAGTGCTATTTCTCTACTACTAAGCTACACCCTGACCCACTGCCTAGTTACTTTCAGCATGACTATAATGACCTTTTTCTGTATTTTTGAATGTTTAAGCAACAATCGTCAAAATGACTTTTTTTAAATGCCAACATGTAACCTGTTTTTGTCATCTTGGGACCCACAGATTTGACTTTAATTTCAAACAACCAATTTTCCATTCGTTATTGTATTCTGTAGGGTTTTTTGAGGGTGAGGCAGGGAAGACCAAGTAGAGCTCAGGAGTGACCCCTGGTGGTGCCTAGGGGATCAGATGCAGTACTGAGGATGCAATAGAGATCAGCAGCATGTAAGGCAAACAATTGTGAGACCTACCTAGATGATAATTATCTATGACTTTTAATTAAAATGCATATATACTTTGGGAGGAGCGCCAGATTTTATTGTGGTTAGGGCTTACTCTTGTTTCTACAAGCAAGGGTCACTCCTGGCAGGGTTGGGGGAACATAGGAGTTTCAAGAGATCAAACACAGATTGCCTGCATGGAAGGTGGACACCTTACATGCTATACTATCTCTCCAGGCTATCATTGCTGTAGTTTTAAAACTTGATTTATATAAAATGCAATAAGATATATTAATATGCTTTAAAATAGATCTTAGGAAATTCCTTATTCAAAAGGAAATTGATTCATTGATCCATGACTATATCATAGCACATAAGGCACTTTATCATATTTACTGGAGTCTTTTTTTTCTTCTGCTACTATATTGTAGGCCCATTGAAAGCTGGGGGTATATTTAAATTCCTGCTATCCAGCACAGTGAATTGCAATGAATAAAAAATAAATAGATAAATAAATAAATACAGTTAAGTAATTTTATTTGGTGGCAGGTGTTGGTCCATACCAGAAGTGCTCAGGGTCTGTTCCTGGTTCTATGCTCAGGAATGACTCTTGGCAGTGCTTGGGATATTGGCTGTGTGCTAAGCAACCGCCTTATCCCTTGTACTATCTCTCCTGTCCTGTTATATAACTTGAGTGCTTCTGTCAAAAAAAAAAAAGCCTTCCGCTTCCAGCTCAAATGAAATTTCTTTTGCAAAGGTCAGATCTTTTCATTATGGACTAGATTTATTTCACATTTTTAAAAAATTTTTAGACAAATGCATCCATTTCACTTATTCATCTGAGGCAGATGTTGTCCTGTTTATAGTGCTTGTAGATGATCATCATTTCCTCACCTTAGAAAAAAGAAATGAGGAGCCCTTAGGTTCCTTGCAGCACGGTTGGGAATGGTTACGCTAAGATGGAAGTAGCTGATGGCTGGTTCTCAGGAGCCAGGAAAGAAGGGGAAAGAAAAACAGAACAGAGAGCTCCTGAGTGCTTGTGGCAGAGATGGGATGGGTGAGTTTGGAGCCAGTGTCCTTAAGGAGACTGCAGGAAGCTGGAGAGAAAGTTTTTGTAAAAGTAAATAGATAATGTCTTTAAAAATTAAGGGGAAATATAAGTACTATAAAAAGGACAAAGTTTGAAGAGGAATAAATTTAAATTTTTAATTTTAAAATGAGGTCAGGGAGTCCAACAAAATACTAATAAAAGAGCCTTTGAGTTTCTTGGGCTTTTTACAAAAAATACTCCTCAGACTTGCAAATCCTGCAAATGTATGAAGTTTACAGAGTAAGAGGAAAATTTGAAAAAAAAAGAATGAAAACTGATGTACAAATTAAAGTAAAGTAAAGGCCCTCCTGTTGATCATCAATTTGCTCGAGTGGGCCCAGTAACGTCTCCATCATGAGACTTTGTTGTTACTGTGTTTGGCATGGAGCTTGCCAGATACTCTCGGTAGCTTGCCGGGCCCTCCGAGAGGGGCGGAGGAATCGAACCCGGGTCGGCCATGTTGGCTGTGTGCAAGGCAAACGCCCTACCTCTGTGCTATCGCTCCAGCCCAAAGGAGTTAAGAGAATAAAACTGTTTTTACAAATTTCTGTTCTCCACAATAGAAATTACCGAAGGGCGGGGGATAGGGAATGGAAGGAAGGCCTTAGAGGATTTTGGTGGAAGGTTACTGGTGCATAGGATGGTGGGTGTGACATGGTAACACTGCACCCCTAAAGCATACAAGTATTTACACTCTTGTAAACCAATGTCACCTCACTAATTTTATTAATTTTAAAGACAATGAATTATTCTCAAATTTGTGTCGATGCTATAATTGCCGCAACAATAAAGCTGTGTATGAATATAGACGAGGGCAGACAAAGGAGAGAGACATGGACCAGTTGGAACGTTTAGGTGTGCTAATCTCAAGACTGAAATGCTTGTCCCTACATTATTGTATTTCCTACTTAGTCGTATTTCCTACTCAGTTGTATTTCCTGTTGCTCTTTACTTCTCCAGGGCTTGTTTTTCTTTTCTGCCAAATGAGAGATGAAAGTTTGGACCCAAGCAGTGCTTTTTGTAAGGTTATTCTGAAGAGTGACTGGAGTGAATGTATGGAGTGAGCAGTAGTCAGGTAATCTGAAGCACTACCTGTGTGCTAATTCCTTTTTCTTTCTGTCCTCTCTCTGTCTCTCTGTCTCTCTCCCTCTGCCTCTTTCTTTCTTTCTCCTTCCTTCCTTCCTTCCTTCCTTCCTTCCTTCCTTCCTTCCTTCCTTCCTTCCTTTTTTCCTTCCTTCCTTCCTTCTTTCTCTCTCTCTCTGTGGTGTGTGTGTGTGTGTGTGTGTGTGTGTGTGTGTGTGTGTCTACACACAGTGGATGTCAGTGCTCAGGGTTTGTTTCTGCTGATGCTGGGGATGGAACTTCGGCTTCTTGCATGCAAAGTGTGCATTTGAGACTTTTGAGTTATATCCCTGGTCCCTAATTTATCTTTTTCTAGGTGTCAAACCGATGGCCTCATAAATGTGCAATATGTTTGTTCCTCCTGAGCTATATACCCTTACTCCCCTGCTTTTTTTGTTTGTTTGTTTTGTTTTGTTTTGTTTTTGCTTTTTGGGTCACACCCAGCGATGCACAGGGGTTACTTCTGGCTCTGTGCTCAGGAATTACCCCTGGCTGTGCTCAGGGGACCATATGGGAAGCTGGGAATCGAACCTGGGTTGGCCGCGTGAAAGGCAAACGCCCTACCCACTGTGCTACTGCTCCAGCCCCACTCCCCTGCTTTTTGAAGTTTTTTTTTGTCTTCAAAACATGTGTTGAATTATGTGAATTACATTTGTTCCCTTGAACTGGAGTGATAGCACAGTGGGTAGGGTGTTTGCCTTGCACGTGACCGACCTGGGTTCGATTCTTCCGTCCCTCTTGGGGAGCTCGGCAAGCTACCGAGAGTATCTCGCCCACACGGCAGAGCCTGGCAAGCTCCCTGTGGTGTATTCGATATGCCAAAAAGAGTAACAACAAGTCTCATAATGGAGATGTTACTGGTGCCTGCTCAAGCAAATCGATGAACAACGGGAGGACAGTGCTACAGCGCAGAGCTTACAAAGCTACATTTTCCCCCTTACTGTCCTTTCTGTGCATTTTCCTTCAAATACAGTTGAAGAGTTATGAAGGCATATTTTTATATTCTGCTTTTTATACCCAGTGTATCTTTCACGTTATATATTAATTAAAAATTTTACTTTTCTTCCAAAGGTTGTGCCATATTCAATCATATGTCTGTGCTATAAAGTATTGACAGCCCAGGGCAGTGCAGAGTGATTTTACCACCACAATGCTTTCACACCTGCTTGGCTCTGGAAAGGCCTGACATTACTTTATGGTTTCTAATTGAAACCTCTGAAGTGCAGAGATTATAACATGAAAAAAAATTCCTCCTATTGCTGTGGTGTGTTAAATATTCTGTGGGTGAAGTAAGTTATAATTCATTCTTTCTTGTGATCTCACTGTAAAGAAACTAACATTTGCTGAAAGTCTGCTCCACAGACGGTCTTTTGTAAAGGTTATCAAACAACATCCACCTATTGAGATAACGACTATCACACTTTGTTTAACAATAAATGAGACTCAAAGAAACCGAGTCAACGAATGAGGTGGAGTACCAGGATTTAAGCTGCTGTGTGGAAGAACAAGGAAACATGTGTGGAAGGTCTGGAGTACATGGGTGGTGCTAAGAGAGGTAACAGGAAACTACAAACCCGTAACTGTCAATCAACAGATAAAGGGAGGATGGGAGGGAGGGAAGGAAGATGAGTTTGGAAGTGACAAAAGTGTGTGGGGTGTGGTGAATCGAAGGAACTTTGGTGGCAGTGGTTCAGCACCGTAAACTTGAACACTATTATAAACAAGTTCCCTAAACTATATTAAATTTTGTTTGTTTGTTTATTTGGGGGGGTGGGGGGGCTGGAGCGATAGCACTGCGGGTAGGGCATTTCCCTTGCACGCGGCTGACCTGGCCGACCCGAGTTCGATTCTTCTGCCCCTCTCTGAGCGCCCGGCAAGCTACAGAGAGTACCTCATCTGCACGACAAAGCCTGGCAAGCTATCCGTGACGTATTCCATATGCCAAACACAGTAACAATTGTCACAATGGAGATGTTACTGGGCCCACTTGAGCAAATCGATGAACAATGGGAGGACAGTGACAGTGACAGTATTTTTGGGGACCACACCTGACAATGTCCAGCTGTTTCCCCTGACTCTGTACTCAGAAATCATTCCTATAGGATGCCAAGGACTGAACCGGGGTGTTATCTCTCTGGTCCTTATGCTATGTTATCTCTCTGGTCCCTATGCTAAATTTTTGCAAATAAAAATAAATTGGTCTGGTCTCTTCCAAATATGTTCCAGCCCCCTTTGCCTCCCCCAAGCACACTCGGGATCCTAAGCAGCCCACAGCATAGAGTCACAGCTAAACTTGTATATCCGTCAGCGGTAGACTCTCGTGCCAATCTCTTTCCTTAGCTCTCCCATGATCTCACTTGCCATTAACACCTTCTTGTACAAGGAAGAGCCTTAGATGGACCGCAGAGAGAGTGAATCTAATAGAAGAAAACAATGAAACATGATTAATATTATCACTTTGCTTTATTTGACAATCATCGATAATTTCTTGCCTACATAGAATGTTCACAGCTGTTTGGAAGTGGTGATTGCAGAAGCAATCAAGGTAGAAAGGCTGTTTGGTGAGTCTTCCTCCTCATTAAGTTTTCTGGACAGCCACATACAGGAATGTGGGCTCTTCCAGACAGCTCTGCTGAGCCTGGTGTCAATGAGTAGAGAATGTGGGTTCAGCTCCTTCACGGAAAATTTCTGCATCTCTGAGTGCCTGAGGCACACACTTCTTGAAGTTCACTCCATGGATGCTCTTGAGAGTGTTGATATTTATTTTCTGAAGCTCTTCTTTCCTCACATTGATTGATGGGTTTGAGGGCCACATCCTGCAACACTCAAGGTCTAGTCTTGGCTCTGTGTTCAGGAGCGACCCCTGGAGGGGCTTGGGGGAAATCATAGGTAGTACCGGTGATTCATACTAGGTCAAGGCTGCCACATACAAAGCCAGTGCCTTACCTCCACTACTACCAATCTGACCCTAAAGATCCTTGCTTTTTAAAAAAAATTGTTTGAGGGCCACACTCAGCGATGCTCAGGGGTTGTTCCTTGCTCTGTGCTCAGAAACTACTTCTGGCGTTTCTCAGGGGACTAACTGGGATCCTGGAGATCAAACGCAGGTTGGCTGTGTGCAAAGAAAACGTCCTACTCACTACTCTGGCCCCAATGGTGTATTTTTTTATAAAATAAATTGGGGCAGAGAAAAATTTTAGATACGGAGTCCAGCGCAAAGCCTCTTTTCTCCATAGTTGCTCACAAGTTATGTCTTCTGAGCCGAGAAGAGACATAACCTAATACTTCCTACTGGAAAATAACAGATTGAAGAAATTGACTACTGATGCTTCTCAGTTATGACTAATAAGCTGAACTTACATGCTTTTAAAAATACTGAACTTATGTCACAGCAAGCAAAATGTATAAATGATGAGACAATATTTTAACAAGTCTAAGGGAAAAAAACTCAGCTTTTAAGCAGAAGATAAGTAGATGAACATATTATGCTGAATGTGCTTGATATTTATAAAGCATTATATAGTTCCATGAACTTGTGCTGAGTAAATTCAAATTGGCTGTATTTTGGACACTAGAAGCATAAACCAAGAACTGATTGAAAGATAGAAAATGTAGTCTTTGGTCAATGGTTGGAAGTAACCACAAGTGTGTGTGTGGCTGAGGGTAGGTAAGATAGAGAAGAGACGGCTATGATAATAATAACTGGGAATGATTATGCTGGACAAGAGTTGAGGGTTAAAACTAGGTGAGGAATTTTCTGGATAACCTTTCAGTATCAATATTGCAGACCACAGTGCCCAAAACGGGGCGGGGGGGGGGGGAGAGAGAGAGAGAGAGAGAGAGAGATAGAGAGAGAGAGAGAGAGAAGAAAAGTGCCTGCCACAGAGGCAGGCAGGGGTGGGGGGTGGGGGGTGATGGGAGGGAACCTGGGGATACTGGTGCTGGGAAATGTACACTGGTGGAGGGATGGGTGTTGGAATACTGTATGACTGAAATCTCATCATGAACAGCTTTGTAACATAAATAAAATAAAATAATTTAAAGGGTTTAGGAGTGATAGCACAGCGGTAGGGCGTTTGCCTTGCACGCAGCCAACATGGCCGACCCGAGTTCAATTCCTCCACCCCTCTCGGAGAGCCCGGCAAGCTACTGAGAGTATCTCGCCCCTACGGCAGAGCCTGGCAAGCTCCCCATGACGTATTCGATATGCCAGACACAGTAACAACAAAGTCTCCAATGGAGACGTTACTGGGCCCGCTCGAGCAAATCGAAGATCAACAGGAGGGCCTTTTTAAATTAAAAAAAAAAAACAGAAAATATAGTCGTGCTTTAAGCTATAAAGATATATATATATATATATATATATATATATATATATACAGTGAATTCTCCCATACTGACACACCATCAATTAGAAGTTTCAGTGCATTTTGATACATAGTTCCTTTATTTACCAATTCTACATTTTTTTTTCTTTTTGGGTCACACCCGGCGATGCTCTGGGATTACTCCTGGCTTTGCACTCAGGAATCACTCCTTGTGGTGCTTGGGGGACTATATGGGATGCTGGAAATCGAACCTGGGTCGGCTGAGTGCAAGGCAAATGCCCTACCCACTGTGCTATTGCTCCAGCCCCTACATTATTTTTGTTAAGATTTTTTTTTTTGTCATACCCGGCAATGCTCAGGGGTTACTCCTGGCTCTGTACTCAGGAATTTCTCCTGGTGATGCTGGGGGACCATATGCGATGCCAGGGATAGGTCACCTGCAAGGCAAATGACTTACCCACTGTACTATTGCTCCAACCCCCATTTTAGGTAAGTTTTTGGAGGCAGAATTCATGCTTTTGCATTTATTTATCTTTTAATCTCATGTCTAGAACTGTGTCTAGCATGTAATAATTTCTATCAGTATAGATGGAATGAATGATGAATAAACCACATTGGTGACAAAGGTAAGACCGCAGAATTCTGATTTGGTTTTATCCAGTGCATCTTACTTTCTAACTATTTGAATATTGTAAATCTGATACTGTGTCAAACAGAAAATTCTTAGATGTGATAATCTTACTTTTTCATCTAACGAAAAATTAGAATGTATTGACATAACATTATGTGGTACATCCATTTTTAATTTAAGTCCATATTAAACTTTAAAAAATTCATTTCATTTTATTGTTGTGCTTTTGGTTTTGCGGTCACAATTGGTAGTGCTCAAGGGCCTCTGTTAGCTTGTTGCTCAGGAGTTAATCCTGGTGGTGCTTGACAGAGCATGTGATGCTGGGGATCAAAACTGTGTCTCCCACATGTAAAACATTCACCCATTCATTCCTTTGAGCTGTCTCCCGGCTCCTTATTCTTTTTTAAGTTTAATTTAATGCAGGTGTAAAACTCCATACTTGTAAGGTGCATGTTTTTCTATTGAGCTGCATTTTGACCCAGTATTAACATTTTTAGATAATACATATCTCTAGTTTTCAGTGGAAAAAATAAAATTTTATTATTTAGAAAATAGTAAAACTAGTAAAACTAGAAGTACAATAAAATAAATGAGGTTTTTTTTTTTGCTTTATGGGTCACACCCAGCGATGCATAGGGGCACTCCTGCACTCAGGAATTACCCCTGGCGGTGCTCAGAGGATCATATGAGATGCTGGGAATCGAACCCGGGTCGGCCACGTGCAAAGCAAACGCCCTACCTGCTGTGCTATTGCTCTAGTCCCTGACTTTTACATATAACTTTTTCTTTAAAAAAGAAGATTAGATTATTATCAGGCATAGAATTACATTTAAAGCTAAGTAGTGAGAAATTCATATAAATGAGTTGCTTAAAAGGTAAAGGTAAAGGCCCTCCCGTTGATCGTCGATTTGCTCGAGCGGGCCCAGTAACGTCTCCATTGGAGACTTTGTTGTTACTGTGTCTGGCATATCGAATACTCTCGGTAGCTTGCCGGGCTCTCCGAGAGGGGCGGAGGAATCGAACTCGGGTCGGCCATGTTGGCCGCTTGTAAGGCGAACGCCCTACCGCTGTGCTATCTATGCTCTTTTCACCTATTATTCTTGCATCTTTGTATAAAGCAGATAGTTTTCCTCAGATATATTTTTTTGGTATGAAAACTTTTAATGGTCAGCAAAATTGTGTGCTGTCATTTATACATTTTAGTGCAAAATCCCAAGTTAATAGCTCAGCTAACCTGCACTTTGAATGTTCTAAAAACCTTTGCAAAATGACTTATAGTTCTATGAGTTGAATAGGCATCCACCATAATTTGTGGGGAGCATAAAAAATGATTAAGAGTGAGGTTTGATATTTTAATTATCAAAGTGAAGAATAAAAGGATGGAAGACTATGCTACTAACGATGAGTAAAAGATGAAATATCAAGTCAAATCAATGTAGAGTTATTAGTAACTTCTCTATTTTGGGGGATAAAAGTTCTGTGCTTTAGAGGCTGTAACTCAACATTAGAATACTTGTAGTACATATGTGAGGAACCTGGGTTTGACACCACACACACACACACACACACACACACACACACACACACGCACTCACACATTACTTTTGCATTTTAATGATCATTATGTGATATAGTTATAAGTTATAAGAGAAAGCAAGCTAATCAATACATAGAATATGCTGATCTTAAGTATGTTTTTCTAAATTTATTAATTTATCTCACAAATAAAATGAGGTCAAAAGTAAAACCTCTGTTGTCTTGTGAAAAATGGTATAAAAGAAGTCCCTTAAATTTTACTTTTACTTTTAACAGTACTTGTACTTTTATAATAGCATTACTTTAAAAAATAACCTTATTTAAATAATTGACATACCCAAAAAAATCACATATGATTTAAGTGTACAGTTGGAGAAACTTGGAGTTCTCACATACCTTGATGAAGACAAGAATATCCATCATTTCCAGAAGTCTCCTTGTGGGGTCAGGGATGTGGCTAGGAAATAGAGTGCTAGCCTTGCTCATCTGAGGTTCTGGGTCTGATGGCCACAAAACAAAACAAAACAAAACAATTTTTTTCCTGGTAGCACATATTAATTCCTTTCTCAGCTTTCTCTTTAACGCTCTTTTCTCAAGGCAATGGGTTTATTTGCTTTCACTGCAGATTAGTTCAATATTTTCAATAACCTATAGCAAAACTAAAACTAACTTTTACTGAACTTAAAAAAGAGAGACTTGCTTTGCTTCCTAACTGGAATAAAATGTAATAATTGAAGAGTGGAGATCATATTATGTAGGTTATTATAATTAATTCTTAATTGAATTACGGGCTTGCAGACTGTTTTTATTTATTTATTTATTTTTTGGGATTACACCCGGCAATACTCAGGGGTTCTTCCTGGCTCTGCACTCAAGAATTACTCCTGGCAATGCTGGGGCGGGGGGGGGGGGACCATATGGGATGCTGGGAATTGAACCCAGGGTGGTCGCGAGCAAGGCAAATGCCCTACCCACTGTGCTATCGCTCCAGCCCCTTTTGCAGGCTGTTTTTTTTTTTAATTTTTAAAAATTTTTATTAGTGAGGGACTGGAGCACAGCGGGTAGGGCGTTTGCCTTGCACGCAGCCAACATGGCCGACATAGGTTCCATTCCCAGCATCCCATATGGTCCCCCGAGCACCGCCAGGAGCAATTCCTGAGTGCATGAGCCAGGAGTAACCCCTGAGCATCTCCGGGTGTGACCCAAAAAGCAAAAAAAAAAAAAATTTATTAGTGAAACACCATGAAGTACAGTTGTAGACTTACAAATTTTTGTGCTTGGGTTTTCGTTGTACAATGATCGAGTACCCATCCCTCCACCAGTGCCCATTCTCCACCACCACTAATCCCAGTGTCCCTCCCACCCCACTAATCCCCCCATCCCACCCTGCCTCTGTGGCAGGGCACTCCCTTTTGTTCTCTCTCTCCTTTTGGGTGTTGTGGTTTGCAGAAGAAGCATTGAGTGGGAATCATGTTCGGTCTAGAGTCTACTTTCGGCATGCTTCTCCCATCCTGGGGGGGATCCTCCCAACACCCCCCATTTGGTGCTCCCTTCTACATCTGGGCTGCCTAGAGTGTGAAGCTGGCCTCCAAGCCATGGAGTAAACCTCCTGGTACTTATCTCAGCTATTCTTGGGTGTTAGTCTCCTATTTTGTTACTTTATGTTCCCCAGATGAATGCAGTCTTTCTATGTCTGTCCCTCTCTTTTCTTGCAGACTGTTTTTAATACTTCACAGTCCAATGTAAATTGGAACATAGTCTCAAAAACCTAGAAAATCAAGTGAAAAGATGAGTTGATTTTAATGAATAGTGCTTTTCTTCCTAACTCCTGCTAATTTCTTTCTTTTATTTCTCCCTCCCTCCCTCCCTCCCTCCTTCCCTCCCTCCTTCCCCTTTTCCCCCTTCCCTCTATCCCTTCCCCCTCCCTCCCTCCCTCCCTCCCTCCCTCCCTCCCTCCCTCCCTCCCTCCCTCCCTCCCTTCCTTCCTTCCTTCCTTCCTTCCTTCCTCCTTTCTTTCTTTTCCCTCCTTACATTTTTGAAATGCTCAGGGCTTACTCTTGGTTCTGCTTTCAGGTGTCCTTCCCAGACATGCCTTTGGGGGACCATATGTGGTGCTGGGGATCAAACTTGAGTTGGCCACATTCAAGGCAAGTACATTACATGCTGTACTATCTTTCCAGGCACTTGTCAGCTTACTTCTAATTAATAAATGGATTTTTCAAAACCTGGCCTCAAATGAAGCTCTTTGATGATAAGTATTCAAATCAGCCACATATCTTTTCCTTTCTTTCTTTCTTTCTTTCTTTCTTTCTTTCTTTCTTTCTTTCTTTCTTTCTTTTCTTTCTTTCTTTCCTTTTTAATAAGACTAAACAAAAAAGACCCAACTCTGTTGCAGTCACATGTCAACAAAATTAAGTGAATTTTGCAAATAACATTAAGACATTTCCTGGGCTCAAGAGGTAGCTGACCAGGCTGAATGAACACTTTTCATGCTGTAGGTACAGTTTCAACCCCCAGCATAATATGGTTCCTCCCCCATGAACTGCCAGAAGTCAACCACCCTCTTCACCTTTCAGCACTGAGCTAAGAGTAGCCCCTAAGTACCACTTGGTGTGGCTTAAAAAAAAAAAGAAAGAAAACAAAAAACTCATTTCCCCTACTATAGAAATTTAAGTTTTATTCTAATCTAAAATCACAATATCTAAAATTATGTTTGGAAATAAGTGAAGACTGGCTGAGGATGCTAAAAACTATAACAATTCAATTTTGATGATTTGTAGAATGATGTATGTAGGCTGTCCTTTTTTTAAAAAAAAGATCAATTTGTTTTTGGTTTTTGACACTCCTGGCTCTATGTTCAGAGGTCACTCCTTGATCTCCTATACCATCTTTGCAGTTTTTCTAAATAACTTTTTTATTCCCTTCTTGCATTTTCCAGTATGTTCAATTTGAAGGTGTGCTACTGCATTTTAAGTGCTTTTATAAGATGTGATGTCTAACGTAAACTCAGTATTTCATTTTATAAAGAGCACACTTTTCATTCTCTTGACACCACCAAATGAAAATGCTGTACATTGACTCATAAAGCAAAAATAGACCTAACTTAGTTGGACTTATATGTAGCTCTAATGCTACTTATTGATTACTGAAAAGGTGTTTTGTGCTTTTGCTTATTGCAGCTTTTGCACTGTAGAGAAAGGACAGTACTTGTAAAAGGTGGTTGTACTAAAATTTTTTTGTGTGGTGAATGCCTAGTCCATGCTTTCATCAAAATGATGAATAAGGAATTAATTTAGGAGCTATGTGATTTCAATCCTTGAAAAGGGCTTATATATTTTCAGTAATAATAAATATAGGTATAACATATAGCCTAATCTGTATTTCATTCTGTACATTTCTTTGCAAATTATATTTGTTATTTTTTCTGAGTCACAGCCGGCCATTGTCAGGGTTCACTCCTGGTGGTGTTTGGTGGATTGTATAGAGGGATTGGAGCACGCCAGGCAAGTGACTTGATCCTTGCACTATCTCTATGGCCTCTCATGTGTGTTTTAATGAAACTGTTTTCAAAGTAGTCTGTAAACTTTAAACACTGCTTACATGGTCTTGAAAGGTACAGCAGTGACCAACTTAATTTTATAATTTACTACTTTTTTATATTTTTATGATCAAAACTATTCACACATTTGAAATACCTATCTGATTACTCTAGCTACATGTTAGAATAAAGATAAATTCAAATAAAATACTAAATAACCTGTGTAAGTATGCCATTAAGGTGGTGAGTATTGACTAGGGAGGAAATAAATGTAAACCAATTGTTAAGCCTCGGCGGCATGTTGAGAATATGATTTATATATGGAACATTTCTGAGGATCAATGGAAAGCACAGGAGTTTTAATAAAAATAGAAGAAAAAGAAGATATTTTCCTCTATAGGATTTTAGAAACTAGGATTTCATTTCAGTCTTGCACGAGGCCAAGCAAAGTTCAGACCTTCAAACTCATAACTCAGGGGATTCACTCACAAAACAAAAAAAATACTGGACTTTTTTGTGAGGTTTGGGGACCCACTGGCAGTGCTCAGTGATCATCCTTGGTGGTGTTCTGGGGACCGTATGCAGTCCCAGAGACTACATCAGAGTCAGCCCCATGCAATGCCAGCACTGTAACCCCTGCAGTATTTCTCTGGCCTGAAAGGATTAAAAATTAAAGAATTAAAAAGAATTTGAAGTAATAAATAGTGGCCCAGAGTGGCTCAGTAATAGAACATATGTCTTACATGTGTGAGGCCCTAAATGTAATCCCTGGTACTACAAATACACACATGCACATATCATTCAAATTATAATTTGACATTTGTATGTATTTATATCTCCTGTAATGAGTTTAGATTTGGTGAACTTGCTTCAAACTAATGGGCAAATATGAGTCAATGTACTATATATTTTTTTCAGAAATTAGAGTTTATGTTTTTGTTAAAAATTCCAAAATCTTAAGCAAAACACTTTATTTTCATCATTTAAAAAAGAGATTTATATGTTTCTTGGTAATTCTGTTGTTTATATGTTGATTATAAAGTATACTTATATTAATTCAACTGAGAAAGTATGTCACTAATTGATTTTAGCGGTAGCTGTATTTTTATATATCTTTCTTTGAAAAAGCTGACTGGATATTTATATTTTACTTAGTAGCATCTCAATTTCCTTAATAAGTAAGTCAGTAAATTGAATTTATAGCTTATTTTTTCTTTCCTCCCATCAAATTACATGGATAAGAAATACTGTGGTTCATAATATAATTTTATTTCCAAGAGAAAAAACATGAAAGTCTGTAAAATAACAGTACTAATTTTGTCAAAATGTACTGATTGAGCACCCTCAGTACTCAGGGCTCTAATGGCTGATGGCTGAGATAGAGCTTCTCTGGTGTTCTTGCTTTTATAAAGAGCATGCTTGAGGGACGATTCCACTTTGACATGAAACAAAGAACTTGCTTTCAGATCTGTGGGCCCAAGATGGATGGTGGATCTACATATGCTAATTATGGCTTTGGATTTGGACATTTTCAAAGAAACAACATTAAAAATAAAGGTTGGGGCTGGAGCAATAGCACAGCAGGGAAGGGCATTTGCCTTGCACGTGGCTGACCTGAGTTCGATTCCCAGTATCCCATATGGCCCCCTGAGCACCGTGAGGAGTAATTCCTGAGCTCAGAGCCAGGAGTAGCCCCTGTGCACTGCCGCTGGGTGTGACCCAAAAAGCAAAAAATAAATAAATAAAATAAAATAAAAATTAACTTAAAGGTCTCAAAAGTTTAAGGTGTACGCGGGGATGGCATGGTTTACTTTATGAAGACTGGCAGGCAGTGGAGAGATCTAGAACACTCTACTCTTTTAGCATGGACAACTCTTCAGGGGTTAGCGCAGGGAGCAAACTTTCTAGGTACACGGGATAAGAATCTAGATTTAGGGAGAGTAGCTTGACTAGAGATGACAAACTGAGAAGCAGAAAGGGAGCATAATTATTAAGACTTGGTCGCTGAGTGTGACTGAAGACAAAAGACTTCCAAGTTTCTGCATTGGACTAATGAAATGGATGAAGTTACCACAGGCAAAGGAAAGGTGGCAGAGTGGGGTGGGGAAGCAAATATAGAAAGTAAGAGTATTCCCTCTTGGATAGGTTGAATTCGATTTGATGGGCTTTAAGCTACATAGTTTGGTGGTGGTGGTGGTGGTGGTGTGTGTGTGTGTGTGTGTGTGTGTTTTAACAACTGTAGAGGCTCATTGCTGTGATTAAATATTTCAGGTTCATTAAATAAATGACTTATTAGCATACATGCAGTCATCAAAATCAGGGAGAATGAAATTTTTCAAGCTACTCAATAAATGTTTATGGATCTAGTGAGTGATTGAATTATAGGGGCAGATGAAAAGAGACCTGAAAGGGAGACTGAAAAGTTTCAAGATAGCAGGGGAAATGTTAGGATAAAATATTACCTGTTTCATAAATTTACCAAGAATTAGCTTTTGGCGTAAAGACACAGAATTCTGTAGCTAAAGGAGGAATACCTGTATTCCAACAGAACGAAAATTTTATGCAGTAAATTAAATTTTATTTGATAAAAACATAACGGATTAGTAGGAGATAGCTAAACTAGCTATTTTGAACTGATACATTTTAGAGCTTGTGAATCCACATTATTAATGAAATTATTCTCTGAGAAAGAAAGATGACATGCCATGAAGCCCGAGAAGCAGGGCTAAATGGTGCCCTCTGTCCTCCGGAGACTATTTATATGTACTGTATTTTCCTAACCAATAAATACCCACCTCATGAAACTTTTATCACATTGATTCACCGTATATCTTTTTATGTGCTCCGACACTTCGGAGGGCCACAAACCATGGAAATGTCTAAGATTTTTTTTCTTCCTCTAAGCACCAGTTTTCACCCATATGGAGAATGCGTTCTAGACAGCATATGACCAAAAGCCTGGCGGTATTGCTTATGAATCAAGTGATCTTGGGAAAACTGTATAACTTCTGAGCTTCATTTTTCTCTCTGTAAAGAGAGATAACAATAGTAGAATTCTTATAGGAATGGTATAAAGATTAAACGAATTCATAAATGTAAAGTACCCAGCAAATCTCGGCAAAAACACTATTAGTCCTTTTCTACCATATAATCTCTATCTTTCTTCTATCTCTTTGATCTACTATAATTTTATGTTGTAACAACAATCTTTGTGAAAGGCCACTTCGTGTTTTAAAATATTGCTGGTAATAATTTAAGGAACATTTTATTATTAATATTATCTACCAGAGATAGCTTTTTCTGTCCTGTGTATAAAAGGATAACTTGGCTTTATACTAACTTCACTGAATGGTGTGATAATAAAGCTACAGTTAAATGGTTTTTTTAAATAGTAATTCCTTTCTCAAACGCTAAGTATATTTTATTAAACTCTGATTTTATTTTTCTAGTGGCCTAGTGCAGAGGCATTTACAACTGTTTGTAGGCATTTACTACTTACAACTGTTCCCAAAATTCTGGATGAAACAAAAGTATTTGGGAAGTTCTTTAAAAATGTAAAAGAAGCAATCCAGAGTCACAGAGATAGTAAAGGGAAGAGGGCCTTTGTCTTGCTGGTGGCTGATCCTCTTTGAACCCTCAGCACCACACATGGTCCCCTGAATAGCCTTCAGGTCACTTTTGTTTTTGTTTTTGTTTTTGTTTTTGTTTTTGGAACACTCCCAGTGGAGCTCAGGGGATATTCCTAACTCTGTGCTCAGGAATTTCTTCTGGCAGTGCTTGGGGTACCGTAGGGGTTGCTGGGGGCCTAACCTGGCTTGGCTGCCAGCAAGGTCAGCACCCTACCTGCTTAGCATGGAGGATGTGGCCAATCTCCTCCTCACCAGAAACTAAAAAGATGTTGGGATTGATAGAGCCGTAGTTCTTTTCACCTGTGGGCATTGTCCAGCAATAAAATGCATGTGTATCTTCGAGTTCTTCTGTGTTTCAGGACTGCTTATTCCTCCCAGGCGATTTCCCAACATGGTGTCAAACTTTTCCTCTGAGAGGGTTCCTGCAGTTGTGAAGTCAGGCACAGACCTATGTTTCCCAGGCACTCCTTATCACAAGGTCATATTCTAGGTACGTGATCTCTCCATGTTGCCGTGAGGGAACCGTATTATGCCATGCGTTTCATTTTCTCTTGTATTGTCCAACCGCTTCTGCAGAATCTAGGACTTTATCATTATTGAGAAGGAAGAGACATGGCTGTTAATGGAAGAGCTGGGTCAGAATCAGAAGCATTGATTTTTTAAAAAAATTTTTTATTAGTGAAACACCATGAGGTACAGTTGCATACTTACAAATTTTTGTGCTTCAGTTTCAGTTATATAATGATCAAGTACCCACCCCTCCACCAGTGCCCATTCTCCACCACCACTGATCCCAGTATCTGTCCCACCTCCCATCCCCCCATCCCACCCAGCCTCTGTGGCAGGGAATTCCCTTTTGTTCTCTCTCTCCTTTTGGGTGCTGTGGTTTGCAAAAGAGGCACTGAGTAGCAATCATGTTCGGTCTATAGTCTTCTTTCAGCATGCATCTCCCATCCTGGGAGGATTCTCCCAACACCCTTTATTTGGTGCTCCCTTCTCTATCTGAGCTGCCTTTTCCCCTAGCATGTGTGACTGGCCTCCAAGCCATGGAGCAAAATTCCTGGTACTAATCTTGGCCATTCTTGGGTGTTAGTCTCCTATTTTGTTACTTTATGTTCCCCAGATGAATGCAATCTTTCTATGTCTGTCCCTCTCTTTCTGGCTCATTTCGCTTAACATGATACTTTCCATGTAGTACCACTTGTATGTAAATTTCATGACTTCACACAAAAATTTGTAAGTCTACAACTGTACCTCATGGTGTTTCACTAATAAAAATTTTAAAAAAATCATCACTTCATCTTTTCTAACAGCTACATAGTACTCCATTGTGTAGATGTGCCAAAATTTCTTTAACCAGTCATCTGTTCTCGGGCACTCAGGATTTTTACAGATTTTGGCTATTGTAAACAGTGCTGCAATGAACAAACAAGTGCAGATGTCACTTCGACTATACTTTTTTGCCTCTCTGGGATATATTCCTAGGAGTGGTATTGGTGGATCAAACGGGAGCTCAATTTCTAATTTTTGGAGAATCGTCCATACTGTTTTCCAAAAGGGCTGAAGCAGTCGGCATTCCCACCAGCAATGAAGGAGAGTCCCTTTCTCGCCACATCCCCGTCAACACCGGTTGCTTTTGTTCTTGTGGATGTGGGCCAGTCTCTGTGGTGTGGGGTGATATCTCATTGTTGTTTTGATCTGTATCTCCCTGATGATTAATGATGTAGAGCATTTTTTCATGTGCCTTTTAGCCATTTGGATTTCTTCTTTGAGAAAGTTCCTGTTCATTTCGTCGCCCCATTTTTTGATGGGGTTGGATGTTTTCTTCTTGTGGAGTTCAACTTTGTATATCCTTGATATCAACCCTTTGTCAGATGTGTATTGGGTGAATATTCTTTCCCATTATATAGACTGTAGGTGCAAAATCCAGAAACATTGATTTCAAGCAACTGACCCAAACATTTATTGAGCACTTGTTATGAGAGTGTGGACTACCAAGTTGAACACACATCTCTGACCTTAGGAGCACCTGAAAGAAAAAGGCATGTATCAACATAACCATAATAGAAGCAGAGAGATGGACCAGTGGGCTGATACACACTCTCTGTATACAGGAGGCTTGGGGTCCTGAGCACTGTGGGGAGTCATCCCCAAGCACTGCCAGGTGTCGCTGGAGAGCATTATGCCTTCGAAAATAACGAAAAATGACAATCCCTAAGCCAGGGAAGAAAGGGACAGATTGACGCAGCGGATCTGATCGGGTTATTTAGAGAGAAACATATTTGACTGAAGGGACTGAGAAAGGCATTTTGGAGTGGGTGACATTTGAAAGGGTATTTGAATACTTTGAAAACATTCTTCCCCTCAGAGGATGGGGAAGAACCTGTTAGGATAGACTAGAATTCCTGAATGTGGTGTGCAAGGCCTTTTGGAAGGGGATCCTTCCAGCTCTGTCTTAGTGCTGGTTAAGATGTGCAGGCTTCTCCTTCTGCACCTCCAAAGAAACAGTGACCAAAATACAAAGACAGTCTACAGAATGGGAAAGGATATTCGCCGAATACACATCTGACAAGGGGTTGATATCCAGGATATACAAAATACTGGTTAAACTCCACAAGAAGAAAACATCCAACCCCATCCAAAAATGGGGCAATGAAATGAACAGAAACTTTCTCAAAGAAGAAATCCGAATGGCAAAAAAGCACATGAGAAAATGCTCTACATCATTAATCATCAGAGAGATGCAGATCAAAACCACAATGAGATACCATCTCACACCTCAGAGACTGGCCCACATTCAAAAGAACAAAAGCAACCAATGCTGGCGTGGATGTGGTGAGAAAGGGACACTCCTTCACTGTTGGTGGGAATGTCCACTGGTTCAGCCCTTCTGGACAACAGTATGGACGATTCTCAAAAAATTAGAAATTGAGCTCCCATTTGACCCAGCAATACCACTCCTGGGAATATATCCCAGAGAGGCAAAAATGTATAGTCGAAGTGACATCTGCACTTGTTTGTTCATTGCAGCACTCTTTACAATAGCCAGAAACTGGAAGAAACCTGAATGCCCAAGAACAGATGACTGGTTAAAGAAACTTTGGTACATCTACACAATGGAGTACTATGTAGCTGTTAGAAAAGATGAAGTCATGAAATTTACATACAAGTGGTACAATATGGAAAGTATCATGCTAAGCGAAATGAGTCAGAAAGAGAGGGATAGACATAGAAAGATTGCATTCATCTGGGGGATATAAAGTAACAAAGTATGAGATTAATACCCAAGAATAGCTGAGATCAGCACCAGGAGGATTACTCCATAACTTAGAGGCCAGCCGGGTATCCTAGAGGAAAGGGCAGTTCAGATAGAGAAGGGAGCACCAAATAAAGGATGTTTGGAGGATCCTCCCAAGAGGGGAGATCCATGTCGAAAGTAGACTATGGACTGAACATGTTTGCCACTCAATGCCTCTTTTGCAGACCACAACACCCAAACGGAGAGAGAGAACACAGGGGATTGCCCTGCCACAGAGGCAGGGGGGGATGGGGGGATGGGGGTGGGAGGGATATTATCCATGGTGGTGAAAAACGGGCACTGGTGGAGGGATGGGTATCTGATCATTGTATAATTGAAACCCAAGCACAAAAAAAATTGTAAATCTACAACTGTAAAAAAATAAGTAAATAAAAATTAAAAAAAAAAAAAGATGTGCAGGCTTCTCTTAGTCTCCATTAACCATCCTACCACCGGATTTGTGCTTGTTCTGTTTTCTGTCTCCATTCCCAACAGGTATCACCTAATTCCTAATTATTCTTTAGACCTCAACTGAAGTTCCAATTCCTCAGGGAAGCCTTCCCTGATCCCCAGCCTCTACCCCAATGCAATTCAATCTTCTAAAATACACTCCAAACTCTTGGCTAGTGCGATCACTTGTTAACTGTCTATGTATCCCAGGGGACTACAAGCTCCAAGAGACATTGACAGTGTGCTCTCTCTCTCTCTCTCTCTCTCTCTCTCTTTCTCTCTCTCTCCCCTCTCCCTCCCTCCCTTCCTCCCTTCCTTCCTTCCTTCCTTCCTTCCTTCCTTCCTTCCTTCCTTCCTTCCTTCCTTCCTTTCCCTCCCTCCCTCCCTCCCTCCCTCCCTTTCCCTCCCTCCCTCCTTCCCTCCCTCCCTCCTTCTTCCTTCCTTCCTTTCTTTCTTTCTTTCTTTCTTTCTTTCTTTCTTTCTTTCTTCCTTCCTTTTTTTCTTTCTTTTGCATCATCTGCACCTAACATGATGTCCAAGCTTATCAAGTGCTTAATAACTAATTGTCAAATGAATAAACAAGTTACTATTTTTAAAAGTGTATAAATAATTAAATTTTATAAATTATTATTTTAATTGCCAAGAAAACAGGTGATAAAGCACAAGGTGTTTAGAAACCAGCAGAAAATCTGGTTACTGATGAAATAATGCTCAAATTTATGCTCTGAGAACATGATGATGAATAAATCGTGCATATTTTTGGGGTAAAATTAACTAATGGGTATATTTTATCAATGCATAAAAATGAAAAATGCTATGTTAGCGGATGGGTTTCTCTACTTAAAATTTTCCTCTGATCTATGTTCTCTATGGAGTATTTTTCCAATCTGCTAGTAAGTTGCAGTGAAACAATAAAGTAAAAATAAATGGCCAGCAAATAATATTAGAAGACAAAGCTCTTTATAATTAATTTGATACCATAATCATCATGAAGACGATGTGCATTTAAATTTCTATGCATATATATGTAAAACAACTATATTTTCATAAGTAAAGTTGTTTCTAAGATTTCCTCTTCTATTGCAAAAATGTAGAAATGCTTAATTAGAATAAACATTTTTTAAGAAAAGTGTAAATTTACTATGTTACCTAGATAGCAAGAAATATTGTATTTCAACAGCTGCATAGAAAACACTGCTGGCTGGTTAGATGAATTTTAAAATTTTCAACTGATTATTTTAGAGTTATATATTCTTTTATAGACTAATATCACCATGGTAACCTTGTATCACATATGTAAATATTGCTTTTGATACATATTAATTATCTGAAAGTAATTTAGGGTTTACATATCACAACAAAATACTACTTTTAATTTATTGATAATTTTCTTTCATTTTGCATATTATGAATCACTCGGTCTATCTGATTATTTTCAAGTTCAAGAATTTCTATTAAGAGTGTATCATAATTCAAAGCTCTAGCTTGTTCTAGGATTTTTGCCCATTATATTTTCCTACAGAATTCATTTAATTCTTTCTTCTTCCTCTCTTCTATTTAATCATTAAATTATCCTATTTTATTTGGCTTTATACTAAAATAACCCAATATATTATACTGACCTCACCAAAGCTAGACATATGTACAGCATTTACTTAATTGAACCTTTCTGGCTTGTCTTGTTCTATATTTAAGCCTCCATTATGCAATGCTATTTACTTGATTTATTGGGTTTGGCTTACATGTTTTATAAATTGTGACTGTTGGGAAAATTTTAAAGAGATTGACTTGGCCTGATTGGGGGATTTTATACTGAGAACTCACTGCTATTGAAGTTACTTTTGTTTTTTAAAAAATCCATTTTAATAAGAATCTTGATTTGGAAGTAAATAACACTGTCTTCCAGAAGCTAGGACAAAAGGTTTCTTGCAGTTTTAGACTGGCTTTTTTCAGTATTAGTACTCAGTGGTTAAAATCTCCACTTATGACAAAGTCTATGTGATACCACATACCAGGACGTGGGGTTGAGAACTCAGTCACTGAGATATTTCAGAATATCTGAATGAGGGCATTATGTAGGCCCTAAATTTAAATGTTTTTCTATGTTACCCTCTTTCCATCCAGAAACTTGGGCTTCTGCCTAAGTCTAAGGGCAAATGCTCTTTTTGTAAGGATACATTTATGTAAAATCGGTAGCATAATAATGATCTCATTAACAAAATTTAACGAGCATTACTTGTTTAATAATTTGATATCCTTTAATATCCTCCGATGAAAGGGACTAATTCACTATATAATCCTGCTTTTGCTCTCACCTCAGTTTGAATTCCTAATTTTGTATGGTTTTTGCCATACTTAGTAATATGTGAATGGTTTCTGTGTGCCAACCACTATGCTAAGTGCTAAGGAGTCAAAACAAAATTAAACACAGTCCCTCCCTTTAGGTAATGATGCCATGTACAAGGTATAGTAAGGAGAGCCAAGAAAGAGGGTCAGAGAAAACGTCAAAGAAGAGGTAACCCTCCATCTGAGTCTTTTAAGAGATTTGGATCTAGTAAGTCAGAAAGGGAAGCTGGAGAAATGAAAATGTGGTACCCCACCTTCATTCATTCAGTGGGTATTTACTGAGCAAGTTCTATGTTCTGGAAACTGAAATCATGACTGCCTCAAGAAGTGAGTGGGAATGGAGGATTTCTACCAGTGTGATAATAGAGGTACTAAGAGGGTGACACGATCTCAGAGGAAGGGCTCCCACTCCAGTATCTTGTCCAGTTGGACTGAAGGTATCAGTCTACATGGAAGTGCCCGTTGCTTTGCTCCAAAGCACAGCTCCTAGGAGAAGTTTGCATTTACTCGTTCATTAGCACATGGTAATCGGACTTTCAAAGCTACTCCAGGCTACATCACCCCTGAGGTCATGTACCCCACCTACTTCCATTGCTTTGGGAGTCCTAGCACACCTCATACTCAGGACCTCAAAATGAAGGCGCTTTGTCAGGAGATCTTTGGCCAAAGTCTCAAAGACTAGAAAAAGCCTGAGAGGTCGATGGAGCATGTAACTCCTTGCTATCTTCAGCATTGCTAAATCTCGACAGAAGCTTGGAAATACCACATCTTGATCCTTCCCAAATCTGTCTGCCATTTTTTAAATTGATGCATAACTGATTCCATTAAACTAAAAGCCTGTTGTTTCAGCTCACATATTCAGGTACAGGCTCATCAAGCAATTGCGATTGAAAGGAAGTCTATTTCTAATCACTAAGAGAAAATTTACCAGCTTTGTTGTGCATCTTAATCCTCATTTGTGTGTGTATCACTGTCACTGTCACTGTCCTCCTGTTGCTCATCGATTTGCTCGAGCGGGCCTGAGTAAGATGGTGAGACTTATTACTGTGTTTGGCATATCCAATATGTCACGGGTAGCTTTCCAGGCTTTGTCGTGCGGGCAACATACTATCGATAGCTTTCTGGGCTCTCCAAGAGGGGCGAAGGAATCAAACTCTGCACTGCAGGGCCAGAGCAGCCCTACCCCTCTGGGCCATGAATTGAATCATAGGCCTGGCTGGCTGAAGGTCATGGCCTGTGTGTGTATATATACAAAAGTTCCTCAACTAATATTATCTGGAACTTAATTATATTTATCCTAACCTCAGTGAAGATGAAAATAGATCTTAATTCTTGTCTACTAATTTTCCACATAATTTATAAATGCTTAGTTTCTTTAGCTCACAATTAATTGACAGAAGCCATCATTTGTATAGAAAGAGAAATGTCTTAGATTGGACAATTTTGCTATCTTAAATCGAACTCACCTAATTGTGAATCAGAAGCCCAGATTTTTTCCTCTAAGCACTATTAATTTTCTTCTAATAATGTTTTGTCAACAGCTCCTAACTTCAGTTTGGCATAGAAGGTCTTTGGAATGTGGTAGTACAAATACTTGAGGACATTTTCCCTCTTGTCTGACATTCCCTGTTAACCACTGACCAGTCTCTTTTGCTGGAGAATGACTCAAACTTGCCCTCTGGTAATGACTCTCTTTAGGCCTCTGTAGAATGATCTTTATGCCTAGCATAGTGCTACCGAGGTAGTAAGGTTATCAGGAGTAGGTTCAGACGTCCCACAGGTTCTTATCTTGAAGTTCCTCGAAGGAAGCATTGGTTCAAGATGGAACATTGATGGCTTGCACCCATATGTGAAAAATGAACTAACAAGGGCCAGAATATAGTCCAGAGGGTAGGGTGTCTGCAGGTTCGATTCCCTTGCCACATGGTGTCCCCCCATCCTCACCCCTAGACTCCCAGCACTGCAGGGCCAGAGCAGCACCACCCCCTCTGGGCCATGAATTGAATCTCAGGCCTGGCTGGCTGAAGGTCACGAGTGCTGGCTGGGGAGAGAACCCCGATGAAAAATAAATAAAATAAATAGCAAACCAGCGAGCAAAAACTTGAAAAGTTTCTTTACTAGTAAAAAAAAAAGGTAGTAAATATAATTTTTTTAGCCTCAAAGACCAGGCTATAGCATAGGTGTAATTTGGTTTTCTTTTGATTCAAAATCAGAAAGAAATTTGTATCCTTAAATGGCGATGATTTTCTGCATGTTTGTGCGTATTTTTGTCACTTTAATTTGGAGGTGGGGGTGAGGGAACACACAGCAGAGCTTAGGGCTTACTCTTGGCTCTGCACTCTGCGATCACTCCTGGTAGAGTTCCGGGGACCACATGGGGTACCCCAGACTGAACCCACATTGGCCAGGTATAAGTCAAGCACCCTACCCTTTGTACTATCTCTCTAGCCCCTGTTTTTATCATTAAAAAAAAAGGACATGGACAAACTGTTCTTTGAATGGTGGTACTGACTCCGAACTGTGCGTGCATACCTGTCATTTGACTTACAGTTTCTCCTTACTGAGAGCCTCCGCCAGACCCCTCCATCTGGGTTTGTATATTAAGCTTCTTTTAAGCTTCAATTCAAGTTTGAACACCTCTGAAAAACCTCTGCTCAATTAACTAAACTTTTGGTAATTCGTGGCTTGTCTGGCTTCTGTATCTTTCCATTAATTTAAGCTTCAAACGTTATGCTGTTATGACTTAGCGCAGCTACAACTTCATCAGGGTGTAAACTAGATCATCTCTCTCATAGCATCCCCGTAATTTGGAGGGATGATGAGGAAAATCTACTTTAAAAGTCTTGGGAGATTTTTTTTTTTTACCCTCTACTAATTGGTTTTTCTTCTGTGGACAATATTAAATTCTCAAAACTTTAGTTTGTGGATTCTGATTTTTCCTCTTGTCTTTCACTTACATTTCACATGCTCGTGAATTACTCCAAAGCACATTTTCCATCACAATAGTCTCATCTTCAGAAGGGTTCCTTAGCTTATAATTACCAGAATGCCAAAGGCCAAAAGCAGGCCTGGTATTGAAGGCAGCAGTACTTAATTAAAGCCATTTTCTGGAGTTACCACTCACTCATTTCCCATACAAAGTTCATTGCAGTCAACATCTTTTATTCCCCTGCATCTTAAATTTAAAAAGATTTTGTGGCCTTAGCCTTTGCTCTCTGCCCACGATGCTTCCCCTAAGACCCAATACTACTACCCAAATCATCATCAGTTCAAGATTCACCTCAAACTTTTCTCTCTTCAAAGGCTACCTCACATTGGCTCCTGCTATAGAAAACTATGCCAGATCAATTATATCAGTGCCTAGTATGTAGTTAATCTGTAAATTCCCTGAAGGTAGAATCAATCTTACATTTCCTCACGAGGCTTTGACCTGTGTTCATACTATATATCTCTACTGCCTGGAGAAATTCCTTGATACACAGTAGGTGCTTTATAAATGTTTCCAAATAATGGATTAACTGCTTTAAGGGAACTCATGTCCCTTTTAGTAGGTCTAAATTGAAAAGAAGAGAAAATGTTACAAAAAATGCATTCCATAGGCTGAGACCTGAGAGGGGATATTTATTGTCAGGCAGCCAACTCTGACCCCAGGGAGTCTTCATCCTATAGATCATTTTTTAGCAACAGCATAGGGTGTTGAACAATTGCCCTGGCTCACCATACTTATGGGACAGCTACTCTCTATTCTTTTCATCTGGCATAGTGCCTGGCACAGCATTCGTATGGCAGTGGGTGCACAATAAATATTTGCATTAGGACAGATATTAAATTATTAGCAATTGGTCAAGCATGTTGCTTTTGAAATGTATGGTACTGCAATTTTATTGCCAAAAGAATAATATATATCTTGATTTTGGTGGTAGTTTCTCAAGGCTTATTTATTTATTTATTTATTTATTTAGGGAGGGCATACTAGGTGGTACTCAGGACTTACTCCAGGCTCTTTCCTTAAGGGATCACTCCTGGTTCTGCTCTGGGGACCAAAGGCAATCAGAGGGATAGCACTGGGGAGTCCATTTGCAAGGCAATAAACTTAACCCTTGTAGTATTCTTCAGTTTAATCATATAAATCTCAATGCAACAAAATTGTATCGAACTAAGTGAATCAGTTAGTCCGCATATATATGCACACCTACACCCACAAACATGTAACCCAATCCTCCTGGGTATTTATCCCAGAGAAGTGAAAACATATATTGACACAAGAACCTGTCCACAAAGGTATATAACAGTTTTATTTGTTATATTCCCCCAAAGAAAAGCAATCAGGAAAGCAATTCAGAGAAATTGCTGTTTTAAAAACTTTTAAAAACTTCAGTGGGTAAATAGTGAAACAAACTGTGACAATTTTGTCATGGAATATTACTCAGTGATGCAAAGGAACACACTGTTGACACACAGCACTTGGATCTCAGAGGGACTGCCCTGAAAGCCTGACTAAAAGGGTCATACGTCATACAGTTCCATTTATATAATGTTCCTTAAATGACAAAATTACAGAGATGGTGAGCAGGTTAGTGGTTGCCAGTGGTTAGGGAACGGGACCAAAAGGAGAAGGAGGCAAGGAGCGTCTATGTGATGGGACTGCTCTGTATTGGTGGTGGGCACGTACATCTACACATGTGATCAATTTCATGGCACTGAACACACACAAACACAGATGAGCACATGTTGAGCTGAATAAGGTTGTTGCATGGCATCAATGTTAA
Organism: Sorex fumeus; assembly: GCF_029834395.1. Classification (NCBI taxonomy): domain Eukaryota; kingdom Metazoa; phylum Chordata; class Mammalia; order Eulipotyphla; family Soricidae; genus Sorex; species Sorex fumeus. The sequence goes on along the minus strand of NW_026606059.1, from coordinate 28,716,316 downwards.
TTTCCTGGCTGTGATAGTAGGCTGCAATTATGTAAGAAGTTACCATGGAGTGAAACTGGGCAACCGGTATGGGTACTCTTTCAGTCTTATTTCTTACAATGAAATGAGGATCTACAAGTATCTCAAAATAAAAAGGTTAAGAGACAGGATCTGAGAACTCACCTCGGTGGTAGCCAGATTACCAAGTGTGTGTGAGATCCTGGGTTCCACCCAGGTGCCCCAAACAAAACAAAACTAAATAAAACAAACATAAATAAATAGCAACCAAAAAGTTTTTAAAACAGCAATTTCTCTGAACTGCAAACATTTTAATAAGTAATAGGAAAATATCTAATGCAGATCTTTTGAATATTTTCATTATGTGTGTACGTCATTAATATTTTCACTCCAGACAAGGAACCGCAGCATTAAGGTTTATCATGAGAAATTACAGTGCGAATTTATATCTACCTAAGCTTGGTGTTGCCTTTAAAATGTGAAGTTTAGGATTTTATTCATTTCTTTCACTTATTAGTGTCCACTAGTTTTGCTAACAGCTCTAGTAAATGTTTCTACTACTTAGGAGATCTTGTGTGAGACGTTGAATGCTGTATTATGGGTGCTCTCTATAAATACTGTTTAAAATTAGATGGCAAAGGCTTTCAATTTACATCCTGCCAACTGTTTTACCACACTTTTTTTTTTCTTGCCTGCTTGCCTGCCATGTTATCCTCTATAATGAGTGAGTTACCGTAATTGTAGCTGGAAAAATCATCATGCAAACGGGGGGTGGGGGGAGAGCTCAAAACCTGCCTTATTTTTAAATCAGTAAAGCTTCTGTCATTTTTTGGCCGAGTTACAGCTGCAGAGCAAAGTCAAAGAGCCAGTAGAGTAAATGCCACGTGGGAAAGGCCCCGTTGAAGCATAAATTAACTGTATTTCATTTTCCCTTAATAAAGAATTTCAGTTTTTCCACAGTTAACTGTATAATCAATTTGCTCCCCTGCTGGTTTGCTAACTTGCTGTTGGCTTTCCTTCAATAATATCGAGCTGAACTTGGAAGGAGAGAAAGAGGAGTGTATCTCGCTGAGAAGAAACACGCGGCTGTGATGGAACCGAGTTTCTCCTTCTGGAATTTTGCTGGGTCTTTTATCCTTGAAGAGCGGAAACATGAGCTCCCAAGACCCTCGATCCCTCTGGTCTCACAACTCCCGGTTGTAATAGGCCGCATACTCATCCTAGGGCACTGATATTCGCGTTTGGGCCCCTGGGTTGTATGAAAAGTTGAATTCTTCAGTTTTCTTCTGTCCTTAGACTCCCCAGTCCTTTGGGTGCCTCTGGAAATCCTTTAATTTTATTTAGCCATGTAACGACGCAAGATTTGAGAGTTCTAAATAAGAATGTTATTTCAAGCGAACTGGCTTCTACGAGTCGTGCAACGTAATTTTATATCCAACGCTGCCGTGCAATCAGCACTTTAATTGTAAAATTATCCTACTGGCAGGGCTGGAGAGAGCACAGAAAGAAAAAAAAAATACATTCTATCATAACTGCTGATTTGGTTCTTCCTGCCCTTCCCAAGCCTAGAAATTATACCCTCTACTATGGGTTTGTTCACGAACTTACTTGTAATTCCACATTTTTTTCTCCCCTTCTTCTAGCCCTCTGGATTACAAGACACAAGTTAAACATACAAGATAAACAAATATTATCTTTAGTCACAGAATCACCAGACAAAAAGCTCCTCAGAGCAGGCTGTCTCCACCCTCAGCTGCTATTTCTGCTCCTGAGTCGGCTCTCCTCTCTGAGGATGGCATAACCCAGCTCAGAAACTGCGGTGCACCCAAGCCAAACGGTCAGGAACCCCTCTACCAGCTCGGGGCCGGGGGGCTGCCTTTTGATTTGTTTCTCAGAAAGGCTTCGTAGTCACATTAACCTCAAAGGTGGCCTCCAGGGGACTGTAGAAACGTGTAGGATTACAAAACTTCCCTGAGTCTTGGTTTAGGCATATATCAAGAAGTCCCTGCGCCCGGCATAGCTTATTTCCTTTCCTTTCTTTATGGTTATAGTTTTTTACTGTATAGTTTTGGACTCAATTTCTGGTGCCTCTCATTCCTGGGTCATCATTACTTCATGGCTTGGGATCAGATTTTGTTTTTGTTTTTCCCCCCTAAAATCTATCATAAATCTCACTTTTTTTTTCTTCCTTACCTTACCCTAGAGAGCCCCTGGGAGGTATTCCAATAAACTATTTTCTCTATTTCAGTCAGTTTTCCATCAGAATGGAGAGTCTATTTCAATGGGCTTTTTTGAGGAAAAAAAAAAAAAGATTCCTTTTTCTCAAGACCTATGAGAAGGGGTAAAAATAAGAAAAAGAAAAAGAAAACATCCTACTTAAGACAGCCTTTGCCTCCCCCCAACCCCTGAATCGTCAAGGCTTGATGTGTACTCTAAACTATGTACAAAATGCGAGAAGGCAGGCATTATTATTCTGTTGTCTGAACAAAAATCCGAGGTTGCCAAGCAATGCTAAAGCTTCCTAAAATTTTTTTTTTCACTGAATTGACCAAATTTTTCAAAACATCAACTTTAAATGGGCTTGAAATCAGGGCAATATAGGGAATTTAAATATTATTAGAGTGATGACAATTCATCTGGTTTATAGAATCCACAGAAAATTAATACAAATATAATTATAATTAAATTTCTCTTTGGCAATTGGTGGGATTTTTTTTTGGAGAAAATATAATCAAGAATGGCATATTTACTTGAAGAAAATAATATAACACGTTGTCACTGAAGCAGGATGTTTGGTTAAAGCAGGCCAAGTCCTTTGCTGGCCACTTCTCCTCACGATCTAGGCCAGATTAGGAGCATAGTTACACTCATCCAGGCTCAGAGCAATTCGAAATGGGGGGGAGGGAGGGAGTTTGCTTGACTGCTTTGGGCAAGTCATAACAAGCCTATGCAGTCATTTTTTTTTCATTTTAGGTAAATGCAATTTTTAAAATTTCATTTCCTCCTTCCTTTCCCATGTCATGGCTGTTGCGGTCATTGGGGGTTGCACACTTTGTTGCAGTGCCAAGGATTCAATTGGGTAGTGCTTTGGGAACGGAATCCCAGCATGTGGGAGGTTCGAGGGATCGAACTCACAGCCTCAGGCTTACAAGGCTCAATTGCTGGGGCTCCCTGGACAATAATTTGAAAGACACTTTTTTTTTCTTTTTGGGCTACACCCAGTGGTGCTCAGGGTTTACTCTTGGCTCTGCACTTAGGGACCCCTCCTAACTGGCTCGGAGGACCATCTGGGAGGTGGGGGATGGAACTTGGGCCGGTTGCTTGCAAGGCAAACACCCTACCCTCTGTATTATCATTCTGGCTCAAAGACACTTTTCTAAAGATAGCTCAAAGCAGGTGGAGCTCATGTCTTGCATGCAGAAGGCCACGAGTTTGAGCATGACCCTGCCTGGCACCACTCCTACACCACCAGCCGTTGTCGTTCTGGTGACATCCCTGCACTGCTCCTGGAGTAGCCACGCCATGTGACCTAGCTGAGCACTGAACCCTCAGTCCTGCACCACTGGGATGATTGTCATTGGGAGTGGCCTCTGGACTCCAACAACGGCTGGGGAGGTCTCCCCCAAAGATTGCATTTAGAAAGCATTAGGTGTCGTGTTTAATCAAGGAACGTACTCACAGTTGCTGAGCCATGTCAATGGTCTAAGACACAAATGGGATGACTGATTCACTTAGAATCCTCCAAGAAGGTGCGTGCGTGTGTGTGTGTGTGTGTGTGTGTGCGTGTGTGTGTGTATGTAGGCCGGGGTAGGGGAGAGAGGGCAAGGGTTGCACACTCAGGGATTACTCCTGACTCTGCTCAGGGATCATTCCTGGTGGTGCTTGGGGAACCATATTCAGTGCCAGGGATTGAACCTGGATCAGCCAGGTGCAAGAAGCAAACCCTTACCCACTGAACTATCTTTCCAGCTCTGAGAAGGAAATTTTCAACTGCTTTACTTAAGATTGGATTTTTTTTTTTTTTAAAGACTTGGAATCCCTGGTTGAGAGTGAATTTACATTGTTTGCATTTTCTTTTCATCATTGACTGAGATAGTCACCATGTCTTTGGGCTGTTAAGTCAGTATTACTGATCTTTGATAATCTTTCATATTCTCATTCTAATTAAATTTCCTCCTAAAAGGAATCTTAAAAAGAATCTGTTTGAAAATTCTTATTCTTTTCTCATGGATATTTTCGCCATCAAGTTTATAGACATTTGGTACAAAAGAATAAAATAGAGGTTATGACTATACCTTTTTCATTTTTTTTTGCCCCCAAGAAAATGAAAAGATGAAGAGACTCTTTTATGAAAGCAAAAGAAAGGTGCTTGGGGGTTTGGAGAAAACTTTTTGTAAGATAGTAACTACACACATCTTGCTTCTGTGAGAAAACTAAAAGATATGCCTTTGGATAAGTATGTTGGAAGGTAAGAAATTCCTCTTCTTTATCATGATCATGCTGAAAACATACACACACACACAATAAACAGAAGATCTGAGTAAACATAGAAAGGCAAAAAATCGAAAGAGATAAGACTAAAGAGACTAAAGTTAAAATTTAGCAGATTACACCTACCTCAGGGTTTTTCTGTCCTGTGAGCTGAAGCATTCAGTGTGACAATTGGCAAGGACAGAAAACAGTGTAACAACTGAAAAAGAAATTGTAAAGACCAAATCAGAAAAGAGAGAAAGAGAGAGAAAAGGAAGGAGGAAGGAAGGAGGAAGGAAGGAAGGAAGGAAGGAAGGAAGGAAGGAAGGAAGATCTAAGAATCAGAGGGGAAAATCCATCTTTTCTCTTTTTTCCTTTGATATGAACTCATCCAATAACAGTCTCTTTCTCTCTGTCTCTCTTTCTTTCTCTCTCATGCACACACACCATTTATAATTTCTGAATCAGAAAAATAAAAAACTTAACTGTCTCTTGCTTCTACCTTTATGGGTTTTGGCTTGGTGTGCAGAAAACAATATCCTTAATGAGTGTGGCACACAGTAGAGCAGATTTATCATACAGGAGACATGTTATGTGGTATCTTAAAACTAAAAATAGATGTACCAAAGGAGTCAATTCACTCAGTAAAGCAAATTGAGAATTTACCAGTTTCATGGCCTTTATCAGAGATCTCACTCACCCCAAGTGACTGTCAGGGGGAAACAAGATGAGTGTAGCATCTGCTCCCCATTTATTCGCTTATTAATTATTTAACAAATATTTGTGAAGTATCTACTACTACAGTATAGGGTCCTGGAGTAGAGGGAGTGTATTCGTTAGAGTCCCAAGAGTTAACAGATGGCACATTCAAATTAGGAGCATCCAAGGGGGAGTTTGTTGACAAAAGGGATTAATTTAAAGGTACAGGTTAAGGAGAGCTGGTGCAGGAACCCAGGACTAATGCCAGCTCCGACCTCACCCCCTCGAGCTTCTAAAGACAAAGAGAGGGAGAACGCAAAGAGCCGGGAGGAGCAGGGGCCTCACAGGGTTACCAATAAGGGGCACCCACTCTCCTCCCACCCACCGCATCGAACCCTGCAGGTGCCAGAAGGACTCCAAGTTTGAATCAAGCCATACAGGGGCCTGCCAGGGGGTGAGAGCAGAGATCAGTGTGCAAGAACGAGCTAGAGAGAGAGTAGAAGACCCCAGTAGAATGAGGCAACCAGGTCATAAAGTTTCTGTCTCAGAGAGTTTACTTTTTCATGAGGTCGATCACATGTGATTGGTCAGATGAGTGATTCCAGAGAGTATTATTTTCTTATCAGAAAGTGGCTAAGTGGGCCAGAGAGATAGTACAGTGGGTAAAGCATTTGCCTTGCACAAAGTGGACCTGGGTTTGATCCCTGGCATCCCATATTGTCCCCAGAAGTGCCAGGAATAATTTCTAAGTGCAGAGCCAGGAGTGACTCCTGAGCACTGCTGGATGTGGCCCCCAAACAAGTGGCTCTGTTCACATGTAACAATAACCTAGAGTGCTACCGGGCAAGTTCAAAACCAAGGGCTAATTTCCAGTTGGAGCCCTATAAAAGTGTAATGTGTCCGTGCAGAGTGCCTGTGTTTCTTCAAAATAGCTTTTGTTGGTGTTTGTTTATGTTTTCCTTTGCAAAATAACTCTATTTACAGGTTCTGTCCTCCAAGTTGTGGATCTTAATTAAGTATTGATGATTAAAGCAAACCCTTCTCATAGTAACAGCAGTCCTGTCTTCTGACTCTGCCCTTTCAAGCACTGTTGGTTCATAGTAATATTTTAACTGTAGCTGTAGATACACAGTGTTGATGGGGGAGATTTTTCTCCTGTTCTAATGGGGTGAGAACACAAAAACTTGGGAAGAAAAGTGAAACAATACTCCAGCTTCAATCATTTCTCTCATCAAAGCTTGTGAGATTGCTTAGTCTTCCTAGCTCTCATGTATTTCTCATGTATTTTTTTTTCTAGTACATACACTTAGAATCCTTGCTAACTCACACCCTTTTAAAATTAAAATTGGTCTTAATCTCAGTGCCACCTGTCCTTCAAGGTTGACGCTTTTCTTAGGATTCCAACATTAATTTCTTTCTCTTTTAAGCCACCATAATACCTAAATCCTTATTTTATTAGATATTCATTTATATGTGTTTCATCTTTTTTTTTTTATCTTGACCTTAAATTGTTCAGCGGCTTATGAACTTTTTAGTATTTCTTTAGATTCTTTCACAAAATTTGATTGGTGACTGGGTGTATGTCGAAGTACACATAGATTGATTGGCTGTATTTGATTATTTGTATATATAAATAAACTTTCCCATTAAATGGAACATAAGGGGCCAGAGTAATAATACAGTGGGTAGGCATTTGCCTTCCTCACAGCCCCTCCAGGATCGATCCCTGAGCGCAAAGCCAGGAGTAAGCTCTGAGCATTACCAGGTGTGCCACCCCGCCTCCAAAAATAAGGAACAAATTTCTTAAAAAGATCCTTTATGCTTGGTTTGACTCTATCTCCAATTTGCCTGGAGCAGTTTCAGTTTATGCCTGGATTATCTGGATAATTATTAATATCACTTTCCATTCACTTACAAATGTCTCCTGGTCAGAGAGTTAGTACAGGGGGTAGACGCTTGCCTTGCAAAGCAGTTGACTAGAGTTGGAATCCTCAGCACCACATGTGATCTCCTGAACACTGCAAGAAGTGATCCATGAGCACAGAGCCAGGAACCACTCCTGCACATTGTTGGGTGTGGCCCAAAACAAACAAAAATGAATCCTGAAGAAAGTATTTGTGATCCATATACCATGTAAAAATCTACTATCTGTATCACGTGAAGAATTTTTACAACTCAACAATAAAAACATCAATTAGGGGCAAGAGAGCTAGTACAAGGATAATAAGGCATTGGCAAAGGCCAACCTTCATTGCATCCCTTGGGCTGCATAATGCTCTTAGAGTCTCTGGGTATGGCTTTGGTGACCCAGCAGCTCTGCATCCTTGGGCCCTCACACAGAGCAACTAGCCCATATGCAGTTCCAGAAATGAACCCGGGTCAGTTACGTGTAAGGCCAGAGCCCTAACCACTATACTCTCTATCTAGCCCCTTCCTTTACATTTTTTGTTTGTTTGGGGGCCATATCTGGTAATGTTCAGGGGTTCTGATTTTGCACTCAGAAATCACTCCTGACAGGACTGGGGAACCATATGGACTATAGGCAAGACGAGCTCCTTACTTGCTGTACTCTTACCCTGACTCCCTTTTTTAAATTATTTATTGTAGTTTAGGTAACATATGCATAATAATATTAATAGTTATACTTTTAATATACAAAGTTACTGTACCACCTAAATGCCTCTCTTCTTTTACTTTATGGGACACTCTTGATCCTTTCCCTTATTTCATAAATAAAAGTTATTTACTTCTCTAAATAAAAAAAATAAGTAAAAATGGGAAAAAGACTTGAATAAACATTTCTGTTCACAGAGGAAGTACAAATAGCCAATAAGAGTGTTATTCGTTGACTGCTAATCATTAAGGAAATGGAAATCACGTCTACATGAAATGCTATGTCATGTCCACCAGGCTGGCTATAATAAAAGAAAGTAAAATAACAAGTGTGTACGAAGATGTGCAGAAATTGGTAAAGTAAAAACAGTGTGTTGGTTCCTCAAAAAATTAAACATGAATTCCCATATGACCTGCAAACATCATTCTCATATCTGAAGAGAAATAAAGATGTGTCTACACAGAAACATACGCGTGATGATCATGAATATTCATAGTTTCATTATACAGAATAACTGAAAGGGAGAAATAACCCAAATATATGCTGATACTGAATGAACAAATAAATGCTGTTTAACCATACAATAAAAATATTAGTTCAGTGGGTAGGGCATTCACCTTGCATGCAGCTGGTCTGACTCAATCCTCGACATCCTATATGACCTCCCGAGCACTGCCAGGAGTAATTTCTGAGTGCAGAGTCAGGAATAACCCCTGTGAAAATTGCTGTATGTGACTCAAAAACCAAAAACTAAAAAAAAACCCCAAATAAAAAACCATAAAAATGTTATTCTGCCATGCAAAGATGGAGTCCTGATTTTTGTTACACTTAGAATGAATCCTGAAAATTCTGTGTTCAGGATTCAAGGAATCAGTGGTAGAGAACATGCTTCACAGATATGGAGGCCTGAGTTCAATCTCTGGTTCAGAAAAGAAAGAAAGAAGGAGGAGGAAATGAGGGTAGGGGGAGGGAGAAGGAGAAAGAGGCAGAAGGAAGGGAAAGTAAAAATATAAAGAAAAAAAATATAATCCTAAGCAAAAGAAAACAGATAAAAAGACCAAATACTATGTGGCCCTATACATTAAATTTCCAGAGTAACTGAATCCCCAGATTAGTAATTATAAGGGTCAATGGGAAAAGAGTGACAAATAGTGACTGCTTAATGTATATGAGGTCTCATTTAGGGATGATAATAATGTTTACAGGGTCGTTAGAACTGTTGCTCAACCCTGAATACATTAAAACCCCCTTTAAAATTAATTCACTTTAAAAATGGCGAACTGTACATGATGGGAATTAAATATTAATTCTAAAATTTGCAAAAAACCATCAATTACAAAACCAAAACCCACGTATCCTTGTTTGAACAATTTATTATATGGCCAGAAGGCAGCTACTAGGGAGTAAATGGAACAAAGGTAAAGATTATGAAGAGTGAAGGAGTTGGAAGCTGAAGACTAGAACAAGGAATTTTTTTCTATACTTAGTTCTCTAAGAGATAGTGTGACAGGTCCCAGGATTTAGTTTCGTAATATTATCAATCTGATCTTAGTTAGGATGAAGGTCGGACTGAAATTCCAAAGCTTCTTTACAAGAGTAAGGGTTAATATTACTTGGTACAAAAGTTTCCCTAGCCTGGGCCAGAGCAATAGTACAGCCAGCAGGGCATTTGCCTTGCCCGTGGCCAACCTGGGTGGAATCCCTGAGCCCACTAAGAGTTACCCATGAGCTTAGAGCCAGAAGTAAACCCTGAGCACTGCTAGCTGTGTCTCAAGAAACAAAAACTCAAAACAAAACAACCACAAAAACAAAAGTTCCCTTAATATATCCCATTCCATTTTTTTCCAGGGCTGCGAGAATTCAATCCTTTGTCATACATGCAAAGCATGCACTTTGCTGATAAACCTCAGTCCCATATCCTAGTCTTAGTTCAGAAAAGTGCCTAAGTGCTTAGCACAGCCAAAGCTCTGTTAGAGGAACTATTGCTTCAGTGTTTTTGTTTTTTGATTTTTATTTTTTGGGTCACACCTGGCAATGCACAGGGTATACTCCTGGCTCTGAACTCAGGAATTACCCCTGGCGGTGCTCAGGGGACCCTATGGGATGCTGGGAATCGAACCTGGGTTGGCTGCATGCAAGGCAAAGACCCTACCTGCTGTGCTATTGCTCCAGCCCCGAGAAACTACTGCTCTAAAACACACTAGTTTTTATGGGAGAATCAAAAGGGCTTGAGGCCAGATCCAGTAACAGATAAAGAATAAGGAAGTTCCCCTATCTCCTGTTCCTGTCCCTGAGCTCTCAAGAAATTGCCAGAAGGGGTCTTGGTGTACTTCTTCACATGTGCAATGGAGGGGAAACTAATCTCTTCTGCACAAAGGTGACTGAGAGAATGCAAATTCACCTTTTTTTTTTTTTTTGCTTTTTTTTTGGGTCACACCTGGCGATGCTCAGGAATCGACTCCTGGCAGTGGCTGGGGGACCATATGGGATGCTGGGAATCGAACTCGGGTTGGCCGCATGCAAGGCAAACGCCCTACCCACTGTGCTATTGCTCCAGCCCCAAATTCACCTGTTTTTGAAGTTAAAAAAAGATGAATTCTCACCCCTGTCTAGGAGAAATGCATTTAAGAGCTGCTGGTTTATAAGCCAAGCCTATTTATAAGTAGAAAGGAAAACCCAAACTATCCCTTTCCATTGTTTTCAATCGGATATTAAAACAGAGGTTTCCTAGAGTTCCCAGAAATCTCAGTGAGATCCTCTAAGATGGGCATCTATTCCTCCTCAATAAGCTTTATCTTTCTGCTCCTTCCTTTTCTTCCTTTCTCTCTTCATTTTATTGAGGACTTTCTCTAGACTTAGTCACCTGGACACATATAAGTAAACCCAAGATTTTGCCCTCCAAAATATCCAATTGAAATTGAAGGGACAAAAAGAAATACATAGAGAAATGCTAGATAATTGTTATGCTTCGAACAACGGTGAAGCACTATGTGATTAAATTCTAAATGAATGGTACAGGAATAGTACTACGAATTCAGGAAGATGAGATCACTGGGAAGAAAAAGATTGAGACTAGTACACGTTTCCTATAAGGTAACTCTCGTTTGGAAGAACTCTTCAGCTTTTCCCACTAACATTTGAAATATGTGTCCCATTGACGACAGCTTGAAAATAGTTTAGTTTTATCTCATTGTAATCAGATTTGCTGCGATCTAAAAAATGCTAATACAATCTCCCTTGCTAACTTTAAATTGGATGGCTTTGTAGCATTTGCTGGTAACAGGCTATGACCTATAATACATTGTGTTTATACAATACCCTATATTTAGCATCAAATGGAAAAGTTTTCCAATAATGAGGTTCTGGAACACAGTCAATTCATAAGAATCAACTCATGCTCCTGACAGCTCAGCAGCTCTGAACTATTCTTGAGGAGTGAGTGACAGGATGCAAAACTAGCAATTGCACAAAGAACTCAATCACCTCCTTCATCAAAACCTGACTGCAAACTTTTCTACAATGAACACTTCATTTGTATGACCTTCCTCTGGAGAGATTGTCCTCAGAGTATCTGCGCCTCCCACCACCTTATGCCTAAAAACCGTTTGTTCAATTTCAAATGTCGAACTAGACCATCAGCTAAATGGTCTCAGAAGGCAGCAAGCTCCAGCTTTGACTTTGACCACTACAACCCTTAACACTAGTTTCTCATTCTGAAAAATCAGACCAATTCCCAGTGGCACAGTACATGTAAACAAAATTGGGGTGGAAAAGGTAATACGGGGGTTACGGGGCTTGCCTCACATGTAGTTGACCCTGGTTGTATCCCTGGTTGTACCATACGGACCCCTGAGCATCCTGAGGTGTGGCCCGAGTGATCATTGGCACTGCAGGACCCAAGCCACACCACTTCCTGGGTCCTTGCATTGAATTGCTGGCTGGCTGGTTAGGAATCTTGGAGAGAGGTCAAGGGACCTCCTGAGCACTGCTTGGGAGTACCACCCCCAAAATCTGACTCCAAACATCTCCATCAATTGTCAAAATAAAACAACCTCATAGCCCTTCTTCCCTTCTTTTTTTTTTTAAATATAAAAAATAGGCACCATATGGGATGCTGGGAATCGAACCTGCTATTTATTCAGTCACTGATTAGCTGATTGAATTTGGCATGAACTCCACCTTACTTTTTTTTCATAGCTTATTTATTTATTTTTCGTCTTATATTTATTTATTGAATCACTATGGAAAAAGTTACTAAGCTTTCAGGTTTAAGTCTTAGTGATCAAACACCTTTCCCTTTACCAGTACTCCCATTTCACCACCAAGAACCCAATATACCTCCCTCTCACCCCACCCAATGCCTGAGAGGCAGATGATTTCTACTTAGCTCTTCTCTACATTGATTACATTCATCATTTCGACAAAAGATGCACCATTATTGTTTAGAATTTCCCCCCAACAATCAGAATTGCTGAAAAGGCATTGTGAAATACTTGTTTTTCTATAGCTGGTTATGAGAATCAAATAATGTTGAGTGGCCGCAATAGCAATTTTGGATTTCTGCAAAGAGCCAGATAATTTAGAGATTGGTTTCTGTGTGTCTGGTGTTATGGCTGTGCTGGAGAGCCACTCGTGGGGGGTAACTCAGGACCTCGGTAGACCGTGAAGGACGAGCTGGTACCGCCCCTCTTCCCATGAGATTGCAGTTGCCCCGTCACCAACGGCTCATACCTGGCCTTCTTCTTCCCTTCTTACCCCAACCTCACACTTTATTATTATTATTTGCTTTTTGGGTCACACCCGGCGATGCACAGGAGTCACTCCTGGTTCATGCACTCAGGAATTACTCTTGGCGGTTGTCAGGGGACCATATGGGATGCTGGGAATCAAACCTAGGTCATCTGCGATCAAGGCAAATGCCCTACCCGCTGTGCTATTGCTCCAGTCCCAAATCATACTTTAAACAATAACAGCTGAAACCATTTCAGGAGACAAGATTCTCCTGTTGACTTCACTTGCAAAGATTTTAGGGCCCTACTGGATGACCCTTCATAGTAAGAACACTTGGGCACAAAGGATTGCAAAGTTTTCCTGTTTCAGGTGTGGTTTTTAGGAACAGAATTTTCCGTACTGGATTAGATCATTTTTCCATCAAGGCTAATATCCTGCTTAGCTGACATGAAGTTAATGAAGGTGAAATGCTTTGAAAATGTAAATACCACATACATCCAAGCAATAACGAATGAGTGTGTGAGTAACTTTATGGCCACAGCCCTGGTTCAAGCAGAGGTTTTTTGGAAGAACCTTAAACATGTAGCAGAGACCAAGTATTTAAGGATTAACTTCTTGTTTCTTTCCACATTTTACATGTCTTGAGCAAATAAATAATTTTTAAAAAAAAAATCCTGAAAGTATTATGAATTAAGGTTGTTTCCAGAACCAATGAGGCATCTGTTTTGTGCTATTCTGTCTAATGGACATATTTCTCCGGGCTGCCTGTGAAGAATTCAGTTAAACAGGTTGCATGTAACGACAGGGCTCACTGCCTAGAAATGATTATTTTTATTCTTTCATCTCTCCTATTGGACAGGAAATATGAGGGACAGAAGCTTTTGCAGCCAGTATTTCTGGAGTTGTACAGCTTTAAATTTGCTCTGTAAGAGGGAGCCATTTTCTTTCAGATCTGTTTACCTGGTGTTTTTTTTTTTTTCTCTTTCCCTTTCAGGTTACTTCAATTTGTTCTTGAACTATGGGAAGGACATTAAAATAAACTAGAGTACTGCGTTTGTTTTTTCACTTTCAACATTGTTTACTGAACAGTTTTTAAAGACTAACAACAACAGAAACGTGTATAGGATTCATCTGTAAATTATGATTGTGCTATTCTCTACAATGAAAAATGAATCACATAACAGAGTTCTTTCTTTTTGTTACTTTGTAAAAGGGATCTCACTTTTTTTTCCGTTTCAAAGGTTTCCATATATCTTTACCATTTGTTCTCTATTTGATTAGGAAGGCAGCTGTGCTTCCCACTATACCACCACTGCTGTTCTTTATTTGATTTAGAATTGCTTATACATCTCAAAAACACTTGCTGTCTTCAAAATCTCAAAATAAAATTCTGATGCTTGAGGACCTTATATGCCTATTAGGATTCTAACTGAGATCCTATCTTGCTTCTCTCTAATTTTTCTAAGCCAACACGGAAGTCAGCAGAGTATATGAAATAAAAATGGTGCCAAAATAATACCTGATGCTTATATTTAGATTCTAACTCAAATATCCCAAAGCACTTTGAGCACACAAATATTTATTCTACCTTTTTTTTTTTTTTTGCTTTTTGGGTCACACCCGGCGACGCACAAGGGTTACGCCTGGCTCTGCACTCAGGAGTTACTCCTGGCGGTGCTCAGGGGACCATATGGGATGCTGGGAATCGAACTCGGGTCGGCCCCGTGCAAGGCAAACGCCCTACCCTCTGTGCTATCTCTCCAGCCCCCTATTCTACTTTTTAGAGGGGGAGATTTGGGGATGAGAATAACCACTAGAGTGGTATGTAGCAAAATAAAATACAATAAAAGCCTTGACCGGAACATGTTTCTGGACTTGAACAGATCACGAGGTCACCTGTGTCTCCATCTCTCCGCATCTAAGAGATCAAGACCAGAGAGAATGAATCTACTTGCCTTCTCTATGTCTAGCCATGGAGGGACACTTCGACAGCAAGAAAAGGAGTAAAAGAGACATTTAATCTGTCAACCCTAGAGACAGTAGGGAAGTCGCAAGAGAAAAGGGCAGAGGGAAGCGTTGGCCTTGAGAGATATACTGTTGGGATGTGACTTCTTGATGGTACCAGTCACGCACGAGCCATGATTGAGAACTGTCATGTATGTGCAGCTGGCATGGGCTGGAATGTACACAGAATAAAAGTTTCAATCAAGTCAGTGAGGAAAAACAATCAGAGCCATTGTTTTCAGCAATGTGGGCCTAGTGGTCATTAGATTCTGGGAGTTTTCATATCTTCACTCACTTCCTCTTAAGTTGCTTTTCTCACACCAGCATAACGATCGTAGGTACATAGCTACAATTGTATGTATAGATTGCCAAGCAATTAATTAATTAATGCCTCTTGTTTCCCTGTGAACTAACACTTCCTAATCACAATGAAAACTACTTTCTGATTATAAATGTTGTACATGTTTTACTGAAAAAGATTAGAAAAAGTGAAAAACAAAACAAAAAAGCAACCCTTAAGGAAAAGAAATAACCCTACCACCCAGAGAAAGAATAATCACTCTAAACATTTCAGTATGTTTCCCCTGGAGCCCTTTTCTGCGGGCATACTAACACTTTTTATTTTCAAAACTGGAATCACATTGTAAATACGGATTGAAAACTCATATTTTTTTTAATATTAAGGGTGTACTGTGAGCACTTTCACATCACAAATGCATTTGAATAGCAAGGATGGTCTTTAATTCTGATGCCAAACATCTGGATAAAAAGTAAAAAATCAGTCAATTATCTAGATATTTTCAAATACCCAGATGTTTGGCACTATGTCGACAAAACATTAAAATCCCTGACCAAAATTTGCAGCTTTTGCACAGATGTCTGGCATTCTGTAGGCAAACTCTCTCTGAACTGACTGAACCTTTTGGCAGCAGAAAGACAGCGCATTTATTACATGCTTTAGGTCAAAAGTGGTTCAAAATTTAGTTTGTGTGCATGGACACATTTTCATGGTTTCCTAATGAATCAGCAGCACAAAGAATAGATCCGTGTTTTAAAGAAGTCTCAGTCCATTACAACAAGAGACTGTAATCTCTATTTTTGGTCATTTCTCAGCATTGACAAGGAAAGTTCAGAATAAAATTGTCATTTCTCCCAAGTCTTGGTATTGAGAATTGGTACCATGGTGGGGGGTTTGTTTTGTCTTTTTGCTATAATTAAGAAAGTTCTTTCTGGCAGTTGATTTTATTAACAGATTGCTCTGAATATTTAAAAGTCATGTTAATATGCCAATATCCCTGACAAAAGTCCTGCTTAAAATACATCAGATTTTTTAAAAGATACTTTTATTATTTTTTTTAATTATTTTGTTCCTTGGGTCATAGTCCTCCTTCTATTTCTGTATTAGTCTGTGAATATGATTTCACATGGATGCTCGTTCAGGATTCCCAAAGGCACCACTTACAAGATGCAATGAAATTCAACTATTATTCACCATGGCATTACACTAATTTTTATGCAGTACTTGAATACATATTTAGAATTATCTTTGACATTGCCATCCTTAATATATATTTCTATTCTTGTGCTCTATAATGCAGTTATCTTTGATTTTCATTTTTTTCTCCTTCTCTCCCCTTCCTTCCTTCCTTCCTTCCTTCCTTCCTTCCTTCCTTCCTTCCTTCCTTCCCTCCCTCCCTCCCTCTCTCCTTCCCTCCCTCCCTCCCTCCCTTCTTCCTTCCTTCCTTCCTTCCTTCCTTCCTTCCTTCCTTCCTTTTCTTTGGTTTTGGGGCCACATCCAACAGTGCTCAGAGGTTACTTCTGGCACTGCATTCTGGAATCACTTCGCGAGCTTGGGGGTCCATATGGGATGCTGGGGATCAAACCCTGGATCATCATGTGCAAGGCAAGCATCACTGTACTATCTCTCTAAGCTTTCTTTTTTCTTTTCTTTACATTTCTTTTCCTTTCCTATTTTTCTTTCCTTTTCCTCTTCTCTTCTCTTCTCTTCTCTTCTCTTCTCTTCTCTTCTCTTCTCTTCTCTTCTCTTCTCTTCTCTTCTCTTCTCTTCTCTTCTCTTCTCTTTCTCTCTCTCGCTCTCTCTCTTTTCTTTCCTTCTTTATTTTTTCTTTTCTCCTATACTAGGTCACACCCAGTAGTACTCAGACTACTCATGACTCTGTGTTTAGATTGTCAGGAATTGGCAACCCAGGTCTTCTGTATGCAAAGCATGTGCTCAGCCTACTGTGCTTTTATCTATAGCCCCTATTTTGTGTTTTGCTTAGTTGAATAATATAAAAATGTTTTCATTTCTGTTTCTGATATAGTGAAAAAAAGAAAGTGGGAAGAAAGACGGAAAGAAAGAGAGAGAGGGAGGGAGGGAGGAAGGAAGGAAGAAGAAAGGAAGGAGGGAAGGAAAAAAGAAAGAAAGGAAGGAAGGAAGGAAAGAAAACAAAGAAGGAAGGAAAGATGGAAGGAAAGAGGGAGAAAACTCTACTTATGTTACAGCAGAGAGTAATGTGATTGATTTCATGCACGAGTCAGTAATGTACACTAAGTTTTGTGACTTGCCACTTCCTCTGACAGTTTGGCTTGTCCTATTTTCTCCTCACTCATGCCAACTTGCTCAACTGCTACCGTCAGGACATTAAGGGACCATAGAGAGAACCAGGTTGATCCTTAACCCTTGTGCTTCTCTCAAGCTCCCAGCATGTTGTCTATATATCTTTATTCTCTAAACTTTTATTTAAAATTTGTAGTTTTCAGATAAAAAATGACTTAAAGACTAAGACCCAAACACACACTAACGTAGGCTAACTTAGGTCTACATGGCGTCAGGATCACGAATATCACTGGCTTTCAGTCCTCCCCCCTACCACACTGGCGGGCCCATGGGACAGTAACTTCCACAAAGCTGTAGCTTTCATTACAGCAAAGAAGAATCCGCAGGCTCTTGGGAGGGAGGTGTTAGTTTTTCCGAAATATGTCGGTGGTCATTCATTTGTTTCTTTTCCTCATTACATATTTGCATGTAAACAGCTGTTGAACATGAATATTCTTCATTACTAATTAAAATATTTTCTTGTTGGGAGGTTTAGAAAAAGAGAAGAGACAGGCTTGGGAGCATTATCAACAATTAGCAAAATCTTGAAAATAATAGCACTCTCTAAAAATCCACTTCTCCATTTTGCTAGCAAAGCAATTCAGGCATGTATATGGGAAGAGAACCTGACTCCTTGTTTTTTTAGTGCAGTGATAATATGTGCTTATTGATACGCTTGGAAACCTTGGAGTTCTTGCTGTGCCAGTTCACCAAAGGTTTTAATTTGTAGCCTGCAACATTGCCCCAAGCAAGAATGTTTTCCTGTCTTTAGAAGCCTTGAAACCTGGCATTATCCTGGTCTCCTTTTTAAAATTTATTTTTATTTTGGCACCCATCAGTTCTCAGGGGTTACTCTTAGCTTAAGGACTACTCTGTCAGTACTGGGAGGACTGTATGGTGCTGGGGATCAAACCAGAAATGAACACGTGCAAGGCAAGCACTTTAACCCTGAACCATTTTTCTAGCACCTCAGTGAAGTAGAATTCATCACGAGTTGCTCTTTTTCTTCAAAATCAAAGTTTTAATGGAAGAGGTAGGCCATGCCTGACTGGTAAGCAATAACCAGAGTGGTGATATTCCACTTTTGTAGTCCTTAATCACTTAAATTTTTATTTCCAGGTTAATCGCTAATGTGTCCTCCTACCAGCAACATTAGCTCTGGCTTTTGTATGCTCAGGAGTCACAATGAAAAAAACTACAATAAAATTAAATCAGACACAAAGGAAAATGATGCTACCAGGAGATACAGTAAATATCAGATGCACAGGATGTTGGCTGTATAAAATGCTACTAGGATATAGGAATTTGAAGACCATCAATGTCTATGTGATGTGTCATTAATTCCATGACACAAAACTCCACAGAGGGGGCTGGAAAGGTAGTACAGTGGGTAAGGTGCTTGTGTTGCATGCAACTGACCCTGGTTCTACCCCCTATATCCCATATGGTCCTGCAAGCACTGCCAGGAGTGATTCACTCGAGTACAGAACCAGGAGTAAACCCTGAGCATTTCTGGGAATGGCCCAAAAACCTTTAAAATCGGAAAGAAAGAAAGCAAAAGAAACCCGGTTTAACAATTACCTTTGGATTGGACTCTGTCTTTCCAATTTTGTATCACAGAGGCTCTCCCCAACACCTAGATGTAAGAATGATATTTTAAACAGATTCTTAATTTAAAAAAATAAAAAAGACAAAGCTGATCAGAAAGGCCTAGTCACCTAAGCAGAGTTTCTTTCTATGAATATTTGTGTTTAATGCTATAATATGTATTTATTGAATTCTATGTGTCCAATTATACATTAAAAACTAAGAAAAGAGGAAAACCATCACAAGTCTTATATGTGTATGATGCTTTTTTTAGAGCTTTAATGGATATTCTCAGTTATCCTATTCATGTGCCCTACTCCTGAAGGGCTTATCATTTATGTATGACTCAAAACAAAACCAAAAAGTTCCCCGAATTTCATAATCAGAAACTAGCATCAAATTATTATATCACTGTATAACTGTCCTCCCATTGTTCATCGATTTGCTCAAGCGGGCCCAGTAACATTGTGAGACTTGTTATTACTGTTTGGCATATCGAATACATCACGGGTAGCTTGCCAGATTCTGCCCTGCGGGCTCTCCGAGAAGGGCAGAGAAATCACAAATCACATTCGGGTCTGCAGGGTCAGCCAGGTGCAAGGTCAGACATTTGCCCTACCTGCTGTGCTATCGCTCCATTTATTATATAATAAAATGTTAAATATTTTGATTTGAATAAGTTTTGAAGGATGAAGTTTGGAGGCCTCAAGGTTAACTCCTGGCTCTTTGATAGGGAATCACTCTTAGGAGTGTTAGAAGAACAAACGTGCACTGGAATCAAATGATAAAATCCAAGACCACTGCGGGCAGGGCAAGCACCTTACCCTTGTACTATGTCTCCAGTACCTCAAATAAATTTCATAGCAATTGAGGGAAAGGCTGTGTTGGATTGGAATGCACCTTTCAGAAAAGTTTCCAGACAGAAAATTAGGATTAATCCAAAGCTTTGACTCATTTCCACTGGATCATTACTTAGGTTAATAAAAGACTCATGTCATGATCTCAAGATAATGTTTCATGATGTAAAATTAACACATGCAAAGTAGTAGGGGACACCAGGAGGGAAAGGACAAAGTTTTCGGTTGGGTTATCAAGAAAAGTTTCACAGAGAAGGAGATGCAGACCTTAGTATCCACAGATGAAAAATAATACTGTGAGCACAGTAGATTTGTTCAACTGACAATAACTTGGCACAAATTCGGTCAACATTATCAATGCGTTTTCAGTGTGTAGCTATAATCCAATTAGGGTCCCTGAGGTAGATGCATCTTTTACATTTACAGCAAGTAGAATTTCTAAAATGGTCTCTCAAAGAGCTACTTCTGAGAGAGATTGTACACACATACAATTAAGCAAGAAAAATGAATGACACTAAAAGTGGAGACAAGAAATTAACTGACTCCTGCTGCTTTAAGTGAAAATGCTCTTCTACTGCAGTTGGCCTTACCGGTGAGAAACTTAGTACAAAAAAAAATCAGAATATCATATGTATATATATGTAAATTCATGCAGAATTGATAAAAAGAGCTATATTGGGTGATGCACTTAAAACATTTTTATTTTTAATTTTAATCAATGCATTTTATTTATATTTATGTATATTATTTATATTATGTATATATGTTATTTGGGGGTCCCAGTTGGCAGTGCTCAGGGCTTACTCCTAGCTCTGTGCTCAGGGATTACTCCTGGCTAGGCCCAGGGAACCACATAGGGTACTGGGGATTAAATCTGAGATGGTCACATGCAAGGCAAGAGCCCTAGCTGCTGTACGATCGTTTCAGCCCTAGCTATCTATATATGGACAGATACAGATAGAGTTATTTATAGTTATTTAAGACTGAGTTCAGAATCTTAATGTTGCTGCATTTTTCTGGTATCTTGTCTTGAATTACAGTACGTTCTAAAGATGAGTAGTACTGTAGCACTGTCCTCCTGTTTTTCATTGATTTGCTCGAGCAGGCACCAGTAACCTCTCATTTGTGAGACTTGTTACTGTTTTTTGGCATATTGAATACACCATGGGGAGCTTGCCAGGCTCTGCCGTGTGGGCGAGATATTCTCGGTAGCTTGCCAGGCTCTCCAAGAGGGACAGAGGAATCGAACCGGATTGGCCGCGTGCAAGGCAAACGCCTTACCCGCTGTGCTATTACTCCAACCCAGCTCAAAATGTTATTTAGCAATAATAATAAAATTCTCATTTATTATTTAAACTAATTAAAAATGGACAGAATAACAAACCCACTAAAGAACAGTGGGGATGGGGCCGAGAATGATAGTACTTGGAAATCCAAGCAGTCTTTTTATGTGGATTATATTCCTAGGAATTTTAGCGTAAGTGGAAATAGAGTGCATTAAATATTATTTTCTCATAGAAACATGGTGTAACAGAAGGGTAAAGTTCCTGACATGGGCCACAAGCCAACTTTTACCAAATGCAGGACTTAATAAACTATAAATGATATATTTTAAGTTTTATAGGTTAAGGCTTTCTAAAGCATATATAAATCAATTAAGTAGCGCTACAAGTAGTCAATAAACATAAATCCATTTAATATGATGCAGTCTCTTTGACCACATTTTCTTGCCAAATAGTATACTGAAGCAAAGACAACTCCGAAGAGTAGGTTTATTAGTTTTATGGATTTCAGGATGACTTCCTTAAGGACATTCTGACAGGCAGATAGAAAGAAAGTGGGGGGCAGTGATTTCATACTGCTGAGGAAAAAGAAAAAAGTAACCCGGTTTTCTTATAGCTGTTCCCTTGCTTTCTCAAAGTCAATTCCCTTGTTTTCTTCTAGTCAATTTTCCTGTCATAAAACCCGGGGATTAGAACTAATCACGGCCTGTTAGTGTGCCCGAGGTTGGGATTCATTTCCTCAAAAGGGGAGAACAACATATGTTCATGTGCGAAACTGCCTGTTTAAGTGTCAGAAGTTACAACAAGGGTGTAATTGGCACAGGGCTGTAAGTGTGAATTGCTATGAGTACAAATCACCATAAAGATCTCTTGCATGATTCCCGCCTCCCCCCACCCGCAACCCCCCCCCCCCAGATTAGCACTGAGGGGGGGAAAAACATTCAGTGGAAGATATTGGTTCTTATCATTGCGGTTCATAAATTCAAAGCAAAAAAAAGGGAAGACCCTGAGAAGGTTGAGAGCCCTGGTCTACCTTAAAATCATCTTCAATGTTATCACTCACTCTAGACTACCGTTACAGAACAAGAAATCACCAGTGCCCCTTTAAGAAACCAGTACATGTGGAAGGAAAATGCATCTCTAATAATTACTCTCCAAATTCTGCAATAACATCCAGAGTTTTATGTCAAGTCGTTCTGTGTGACAGGACAGAGTGAACAGTACAATTTGTTCTAATTCATGTTGGGGGGAAAAAAGGAAACTATTCATTTAATCTTGTATTACATCAAAATTGATTTGGGAAAAAAAAGTCACAAATTAGTTCTGTCATTTCTGACAACATGATTTTATCAAGAGGACTAAAAGCTTGGTTAAATTGTGAGGGGCTGGGGAAGGATTTTTACTTCAAATCTTTGGAAAAAGACCTTAGCATCCAAATTATCCAACTGTCACTTGCAGTTATCACTGTTCCAAAGAACTCGCCTATATCTGTGTTTATTTTTTGCAGAATGCACTCTTTGTCAGTTCCATTTATCTTAAAAGGTCCAGTTATTCCTTTACTTAGTGTACAACCAGCTCCACTAAAGCTGTGTTTATCTCTGCTTGTTTTCTAATCTAGTGGAACCACAGAAGCAAGATGGTCAAGTCTGATTTCCTCTCAAAAGGGAAACTGCTGTTTCCAGAGCATGTTGGAAAGCATTGGTCTTGTTCTCTAAAATTACCGAAAAGATACTGCAAAGCTCCAAGTTTCTCTTCGCAGAGTTGGCAAGCACGATGTCACATACCCACCTCTCTGGGACAAAGGCATGAGCGTCATTCAGAGAAATGTGTCCTTCAGAAGATAGAACCAGTGTCATTGTCATACTCAGGAGTGAAGACAAGCCTACTCCTTTAGGTTCTGCTAAATCCAAGACAAGAACAGCAGAGGAAGTGGATCAAGTGGGTGAGTTTTGCTTCATTGGCAAACCCAGAACACCTCAGGCTGGTTTTTGTTTTGTTTTGTTTTGTTTTGGGACCATACCCTGTGCTGCTGAGGGTTTCCTTCTGGCTCTCTGCTCAGGGATCATTCCTGGTTGGGCTCAGAACTTAGCCACCATACTATCTTTCTGGCCCTTCAGACGGTTTATTTGTTTGTTTGTTTATTTATTTATTTATTGGCTCCTAATGGGGGATGAATTTCTTTGAAATAAATCGCTATTGCCTTTGATGCCCCCTTTCTATCCTTTGCGTTCTGTTTCAAGATTACCAAATCCACTCATTGTTTGATATGACAAGGGCATAAACTTAGGAAAATTGTATAGAAATGGCAGATGTCAAAAAAATGTTGAAAGACGGAAAAGCAGCATAAACAGAGCCTGAAAGCCAGGAGTAGATAGCCACCGAGGTTACCAAAAGCAAAGGAGACTGAATTCAATCTTGAAATGGAATCAGCTCACTCAATTCCCAAACCTGTTTAAATGTCAACACACCTTGAACAAGGTGATAAAACCTTTACTCAAAACAGTGAAACTCATTAAGAGGTACTTGTAAGACTTTAGATTGAGAGGACTTCTCTCAGGTGACTTCTTGAGGCAGCCAGACAGACCTGCCATCATCTGTGGAGAATGAACTTAGACAGAAACTGTATTAAAACTCAAAGTCGAGACCAGAGAGATAATATAATGGGTAAGGAGCTTGCCTTGCATGCAGCTGACCTGCATCCAATCCCCAGCACTTCACACGGTTCCTCAGACTTTGTTATAAGTGATTCCTGAGCATGGAGCCAGGAATTAGCCCTGAGTCCTGCTGGATGTGGCCCCCAAACCAAAATCACTGTATCACTGTCACTGTCTTCTCATTGTTCATCGGTTTCCTCCAGCAGGCACCAGTAATGTCTTCATTCGTCCTAGCCCTGAGATTTTAGCAAGTGCCACAGTGGAGGCTCTTTCAGGGGAATGAGACCCATCATTGTTACTGGGTTTTGGCATATAGAATACAACACGGGGAGCTTGCTAGACTCTGCAGGATACTCTTGATAGCCTGCCGGGTTCTCGGAGAGCGAGAACTAGAAAATAAGAGGGAACTTCCAGGAACTCGGTTTTATAGTCTCTGGGTCTTGGGCATTGATGGGATTACACGGCAAAGGGGGTGTAACGTCTAACTACTGGAAGACAGGGGATCTGGGTGGAGGAGGCCCAGTTCCGATATTTTTATGTGCCATTTGGTTGACTTTCCCTCCCTGCCCCGAAGCTAGCAAACCAAAACAATAATAATAAAAATAGTAATCATGAGAGTTGATGCGTAGATTTAGGTGCTTTCCATGGATGAGGCTGATACTTATTCAATTCCCAGTAATGCATATGGTCCCCCACAATGCCAGGAGTGGTCCCTGAGCACAGAGCCTGGGTCAGGCCCTGAGCACTGCTAGGTGTGCTCTCAACCCCACTTCCTCCTCCAAAAATAATAATAATGTCGTCTACCATTTAGTGAGTTATCTGTGTTGGACAGGACTTTACTTATGCCATTTGTTTTACTTTGCTTTGAGGTCCCTGCATGCAATGCATATGTCAAGGTTCTCTCTAGCCTTCCCTGCAGCAGCTGGGCAGTTATTTCCATTGTTTCTGCTGTGGAGGCCAGTGTGTGGCAAACCTGATGTGTCACCTTGGTGACAATGTTATTTTTTTTTTCAGTTTCCTGTAGATAAACCTATATTCTTCCAAATTATTGAAAATGACAGATACTTAATATATATGCATGATTCTGATATATTTATCATGGATCACGGTCACGGACCTCCCGTTGTTCATCGATTTGCTCCAGCGGGCCCAGTAACGTCTCCATCATGAGATTCGTTGTTACTGTGTTTGGCATATCGAGTACGTCACGGGGAGCTTGCCAGGCTCTGCCATGCGGGCGAGATACTCTCGGTAGCTTGCTGGGCTCTCCAAGAGTGGCGGAGGAATCTAACTCGGGTTGGCCACGTTGGCCGCTTGTAAGGCAAACGCCCTACCGCTGTGCTATCACTCCAGCCCTGATATATTTATACTGAATAAAAATTTTAACAGGTAAATTAAAAGTTATTTCTTATATAATATAAATTTTATGATTATAATCTTGCCTTACCAGGTTTAAAAAAATTTTTTTTCAGGAATGTACAGATGGGCTCGAGTGATAGCACAGCGGTAGGGCATTTGCCTTGTGCGCAGACAGCCCGGCCGAGCCGGGTTTGATTCCTCTGCCTCTCTTGGAGAGCCTGGCAAGCTACTGAGAGTATCTCGCCCGCACGGCAAAGCCTGGCAAGCTACCCGTGACGTATTCAATATGCCAAACACAGTAACAACAAGTCTCAAAAATGGAGACATTACTGGGTCTGCTTGAGCAAATTGTTGAAAAACGGGAGGACAGTGTTTGTGTTTGTGTTTGTTTCAGGAATGTTTGAGACACCGTGATTTATAGAGTTACTCATAATAGAGTAGTTTCAGACATACAACAATCCAATGCCAATCCTATCACCACTATCCTGGATTCCCTCCCACCCTTCAGCCTACGCCTTTGGCAGGCACATAACAAATTTATTTTATATTATTCTTTCAAAAAAACTTGAAAGAATGGCAAATAGAATTATCAGAAAGTAAATCAATAAAAGTCAGATGGTGATGATTCATTGTTATATGTTTTTAACTTTTCTAAAGCTAGTAGAGGGCAACCACATGCAGCATTAGTGAGTGCCATACTCAATGCCACGTGACCGGAAGTTTCTCCTGTCTTTTATTTATTATTTTTCTTTAAAAAAATTTTTTTTATTAGTGAAACACCATGAGGTACAGTGTAGACTTACAAATTTTTGTGCTTG
This sequence comes from Sorex fumeus, assembly GCF_029834395.1. Lineage (NCBI taxonomy): Eukaryota > Metazoa > Chordata > Mammalia > Eulipotyphla > Soricidae > Sorex > Sorex fumeus. Next base: position 28,690,644 of record NW_026606059.1, on the reverse strand, counting down.
AGTTTCTATTGTACAATGATCGAGTGCCCATCCCTCCACCAGTGCCCATTCTCCACCTCCACTAATCCCAGTATCCCTCCCACTCCCTTCATCCCCCACATCCCACCCTGCCTCTGTGGCAGGGCATTGCCTTTTGTTCTCTCTCTCCTTTTTCTCCTGTCTTTTAAAGGAGGGCTTTTTTTTTCCCTTTATTTTATTTTATTTTTTTTTTAAGTTGCAGATTTACAATTTTTTTGTGCTTTGGTTTCAATTATACAATGATCAGATACCCATCCCTCCACCAGTGCCCATTTTCCACCACCATGGATAATATCCCTCCCACCCCCATCCCCCCATCCCCCCTGTCTCTGTGGCAGGGCAATCCCCTGTGTTCTCTCTAAAGGAGGGCTTTTAATGCTTCTTGCAAAACTACTTTCAAGGCTACAAATTCCCTAAGCTATTGCCTGTTATGAAGTATAGTTCCTTCTATCTGAATGATGATTTACCTGAATAAAGTATTCTTGGTAAGGAGTTCATTTTGTTGAGTTTTTGTACTATGCCCTTCTATATATTTCCAGCTCATAGAGTCTCATTTGATAGAACTGCTGTGTATCATAGGGGCTTCCCTTTGTCTGTAAGTTTCTTTTTTGATCTTACTGCATTCAATATTCTGTCTCTATCTTTGGATTTAGTCGTTTTGAGTATAATGTGTCTCAGAGTTTTCCTAATTGAGTTTATTTTCACTGGGACCCTTCAGGCCTCTTGGATCTCAATGCCTATAATTCTCAACTCTGGGAAGTCCTTATTGATGATATCTTTAAATATTGTTTCTTCATTACATTTGCCTTCCTGTTCTTCAGGGACTCTGATGATTCTTATATTGTTCTACTTGAATTTATCCCAGAGTTCTAGGGTATGATGTTCATTTCTTTTCAGACTATTTTCCACCTTCTGCTATTTCCCACTGCGTTTGCTTTCTCTTCTACAAACTCCTGGATCTCTTGCTCAGCTTCTGTTATTTTGCTATTCAGGGTTTCTAATGACTTTTTAAATATCACCTACCATGTTCTTCATTTCTGTCTTTGTGTGTGTGTGAAACAAGAAAGGTTTTATTGAAATTTATTTTTAGAAAGATATGAGGGGAGAGAAAGGGAGAAGTGTGTGTTCAAGAGAGAACACAGGGGGCTGAAGCAATAGCATAGTGGGTAGGGCTTTTGCCTTGCACTCGCTGGCCCAGGTTTGATTCCCAGCATCTATATGGTCCCCTGAGCACCGTCAGGAGTAATCCCTGAGTGCAAATCAGAAGTAACCCCTGTGCACCGCCAGTGTGACCCTAAAAAGCAAAAATCAAACAAACAAAAAAACTTCCTGGTATGGTAGAGGAGCAAGCAGAAGATCAAAGACAAAGGTGGGCTTTGAACCTGGAACTTTAAACTTTTTTTTTTTTGCTGTTATTTTGTTGTTGTTTTGTTTTTGTTTCAGTATCATACCCGTCGATGCACAGGGCTTTCTTTTGGTTCTGGAATTCCTCCTGGCAGTGCTCGGGGGATCATCTGGGATGCTGGGGATTGAACCCGGCTTGGCCGCATACAAGGTAAACACCCTATCTGCTGTACTATCGCTCCAGCCCCTTAAAATGATTGGTTTGAAAGCAAAAAGAAAGAAAAAAATGTCATACTATGCAATAAAGATCCATAGCATCTAATAGTTAGAGCTGTCCTATTCTACTAAGTCTGACCAAATTCAAACAGAATTCTGTTTTTTCTAGTGGCGGAATCTCAGTGTTTAATTGTTCTTGATGGCTCTCACCAGGTATATATTCTGGTTGGAACTTCCTAATTAAAAGCAGTTTTGAGGAACAAGTGAACTATTGTATGTAAAGTATTGACTGACACTTAGGCCCAGCGAGTAATCAACAAATTGCCCTGTGCCAGATTTGCATTCACTGTTCAAAAACAATGCAAGGATATTTCCTGAAACAAGGCCCAGGGCTGGTGTGATAGTTCAGCGGGCTGGTGCCTGTCCTATGTATGCAGGACACTCAAGTCCAATGCCTGGAACCTCATGGTCTTCCAAGCACTACTGAGAGATCCCATAGCACAGAGCCAGGAATAGCCCTGTGAGCACTGCTAGAGGAGGCCCCCAAATCCAAGTCAAAAACCAACCAAACAAAAAAGACCCCAGTGCAAAAAGAAAAGGCCCATTCTGTCACCTTCTGACTTAAAACTATCAGTAGTCTCTGCATTACCCTCACAGCCAAATCTAAAGAATTGATGAATTACACCGCCCAATCTCTTTACACCCTCTCCAATAATTTAGTCATCCTGGTGACCATTCAGAGTATTTCTCCTGTTTCCATGCCTTTCTGCACCTTGTCCTTCTAGCTAGAATATTCATTTTCTTTTTCTTTTTTTTTTTTTTCAGGATGAGCAATGGCACCCTAGACGTATTTGGTTTCTGAGAAATCATCTATGCAATCTGGCTAGAGGAAGGGAGAAAGAACAACTTTGCCCACCAATCTACTTCCTGAGTGGAAGTTTCTGAATGAAACAGAGATGGGAGGCTGGGATCTGCTGTTGCTTCAGTCTGCCCAAATCCCCTGTGCCTCTCATATGTTAGTGTGAGTATCCACCCCAGAGGGTGTAATCCCTGTGTTTAAAGATAAGTGTTTTTTTTTTTATATATAACAGAGCCAATAAACACAAGCCAACTCTTCATCTGGTGCTCAAAGAAGTAACAATCTGTTCCAAAGCTGGGAGAAAATCTGGCTCTGTGGGGCTTACTAGACATTGGGTATCTAGATAGTATACATGCAGATAATCAGCTCTATGGATGACTTTCAGGTTCACTCTAACCACTAGCATTTAAAGTCTAGGCCTAAGTCAGACCAGACTCATTCTTTGTATAAATGTCATTTCTTCTTTCCTCTAGTACAGGGTTTAGACTGTAGGATTTCCTTTCTGAACTAACAAAGACCCGTTTTCTCAGTAATTTTTATGTATCTGTATTATGTCATTGAATTAATTTCTTTATATAATTTTCACTCTCTTCACCAGCGAACCATTCAAGGACAAAGGCATGTTTTAGTTCTCTAGTGTCTGTCCTTCCCAGGAGTTAGCCCAGGCATAAACCCTTAACAAGCATTTACTGGTAAAATGAGTTAAGTGCCACCTCTCCATCTAGTGTAAAATAAAATACTCTATAAATGATCACTGAAATTTCAGCGAATGCTCATATTTTAACACTGCAATGCATTTTATTTTATTTGTTTTTGTAATTAGTGGGTCTCATGAATGGGCTATATGACTGGCCCATTCCATGCATTTTATTCTTTCAGGACACATTTTATTTTCTTCAATACGATTTAAACTTAATGAGCCCAGAATTTTTATGCTTATCTTATCATCGTAACCAAATTATTATTAGTAGTAGTAGTAGTAGCATTTACTTTTTGGGTTACTCCTGGCTCTGCACTCAGGAATTATTCCTGGTGGTGTTCAGAGGACCGTATGAGATTCTGAGAATCGAACCTGGGTCGGCCGCGTGCAAGGCAAATGCTCTACCCGCTGGACTATAGCTCCAGCCCCCAAAATTATTTTTTTTAATTTAATTATGTTTATTATTGAATCAGTTGCTAAAAAGAAAGTTTTTTAAAAATGTCTGCTTGTTAAAGTTAAAGAGGTTGTGTTAGAGAATATGTTTCTGTTCCTGTCAAGTTCACTTCTAGAAACCTAATCTTTAATGTGGAGGTGTTTGAAGACAGGGCTATGAGTGGTGACTAGGTTATAAGGGTTGAGACTTCATGAATGGAATAGTACCCTTATAAAGAAAGGAGGCCCTAGAACATGGTTAGAATCCCCAGAACCACATATAGTTTTCTGGAGCACAGAGCCAGGAGTAGCCCAAAAGCACTGCCAGCTGTGACCTCCTCCCTTCCCACCACTACCAAATACATAAAAATGTAAGTTAAGGCTATAATCAACACACAAAGCCAGGAGTAGGCCTAGAGTACTACTGAGAATAGTCCAACTAAAAATTCTAAATACATTATTAGTCTAGGGAATGTCAAGGTGCCACAGTATCATACAAGTAGTAGAAAGCAGATCTGACTCTATAGTAAACCTTTATATCAGTGGAAAAAATATTAAGGAAAAATTAAAGATAGGTGGATACTTAAAAATGATCCAAACTTAAGACAGGTATTGCGAAGTATTAGTTATTCAGAAGCATAAAATGCATTTGAGTCTCCTTTATGCAAGGTTCTCTGAAGACCTCAATTGTTTTAGAATTTTAAGCTTTCCAGGAGCTATACTGCTGGAGCGATAGCACAGTGGGTAGGGCGTTTGCTTGCATGCGGCCAACCCAGGCCAACTCAGGGCGTTTGCTTGCATGCGGCCAACCCAACATACAGGCCACTCCTTTATATAATGGGGGTACTTGAGAGCTTGAGACACTCCCGTTATACTGGCAGTATAACGGCTTGGTGTTTGGTCCTGTGGTGTAATGCTTGAGCCAAACAGCACTTGGAATAGCCGGAGCTATATCTGGTGGTGCTCTGGGGGTCCAGGTGACGGTGAAGATTGAACTCAGGGCCTCACACATGGTATGTATGAAGCCCTGGATTTGAACATCTGAGGACCCCTCAAAAAATTTTATCACTAACTTCTGAAATCATAACTTAAAACTTAAAACATTTTCCTTTTTCTATATTTTCAAAAGTGAAATAGAAAGTTTAATAAAATCATGCTAAGATGTCAGAGTTAGGAAAAAGGAAGGTCATAATGTGGTAAGTTTCAGAGTGAGGCCACTGGAACGTTGATGGCTGAATATGTCTTTTTTGTTTGCTTTTGGATCTGGAAACCTGAACTTGCATTTATTTAGAGCTACCAGGGAACCCAGATGTTTTTCTAAAAGTCAAAGGGGAGAGATGTGAAAGGGACACATGGACCAAAGTAGGTAGTACAGTTTCTCCTTCCATCTTTTTCTGTTTTGTTTTTTTTAACTTTCTTGTATTTGTATAGATTTTTGCTCTCCCAGTTTTCTTTTCTGTTTCATCTTTTAATGATCAAAAGTTGGAACTAAAATGAATTTTTAAGTTGTTATAATTTTGGTTGGGGGAAGTCATAGCACTTTAGATAGATTTTAATTTAGTTCCCTAATGTAATATTCTACTGCTCAGGTCAATTTAATTGGAAAGGTATTCCAATCTCTTTGCTTATTATTTATAAATGTCAAGAGCCTGAAATTGTGCATTTCTTTGACCCAGAAAACCTGCTTCCAGGAATTTGTATCAAGGAAATAATTAAATGGCTGTGTAAGGACAGCCATATAAAAATGTTTATTCTGGAACTGTTCATCATATTGAAAAATTTGTATACAACTAAATGTTTGAGAAAGATGTGGATTAGATAAATTAAGGTGCATCCATACAATTTAATATTATGCAATTTTCAATGAATGTAGACAAATATGGATATTTATGTAGCATAGTTAAGTAATAGAAGTAATTTTCCAAATTATATATCTTAAGGTATGTTTTTTACTTAAATATAGGTACATACACGTATTTATAAAGAAAATGATAGGAAAAGTGCCCGAATTCCAACAAATTGTGTCATAGTTCTTTCTGGTGATGTGATATTTGGGCAATTTTTTTTGTCTAGTCACACAAAATTTCTAAATTTTCTATAATTAGGAGAACTATTACTTTTATAATAAAGACAATTCACTATAACCAAACAAAATTTGGTACTAATTTTATGTGGTCATTGACTAATTTGTAGAGAAAATGGCATCTATTTTTGCTGTAATTTTTAAATAACATGCTTTTATATTCTTTCTATTTTTCCCCCTTCTTCCCCCCCATCTTTTGTGTGTTTTTTTGGGGGGTGGGGCAATATCGTTCAGGGGTTACTTCCAGCCCTACACTCAGGAATCACTCCTGGTAGGGACCAGGGGACCATATGGGATGCCAGGAATCAAACCCAGGTTGCCAGGATGCAAGGCAAATGCTTTAATCGCTGCACAATCTCTCCGGTCCCCCTTCTTTGTTCCTCCTCAATTAAGGAGTTGTACTGTACTGAGGAAACTGCCCTGAGTAAGTCATGGAGGGCTCTAGAATCCAGCTAAGCCTTCAAAGAAGAAGCAGATAGAATGGAAACTCCACTGCTCAGGGCTTCTGTTCTCAAATGAAAATGTACTTTATGCTACAAGGATTTTCTTGCAATATGACATTAATGATTTTTACTTTGAGATATCTGATGAGCTGCATTTCTAAGGGATTTTGTTCAAGTGTAACCTCTGTTCCTCGACGTGAAGTGACATGCATCTTCACTTTTTTGTGACTTGTATGTGCATGATCAAAGCAAACTGGAAAGTGAGACAGTTTCCAAGACTTAAAACTCTTTTGTCCCTAGCCTACTAACATTTTTCAGGTTTACAACACCTTGTTCTAAATTATGATGATGATTCAACATTTAGGAGTTTTATATATTTTCAAAGTGTCTAAACCAGAATTCCATTCCTCACTTCTGCCTTTTGCCAATGGCAACTTCCGGAAGGGCTCTGGACAGAGGTAGAAATAGGTTTCATATTTCTCCAGGAGACATATGGACTTCTAATATCTTCTGATATTACTACCCCAAACGTGAGGTTAAAAGAGCAGAGAGAAAGATCAGAGCTGGCAAATTGTACAGGCTATTTTTAGCTTCTAGGTTTGGTGGTGATGATTTGGGGGACCGTTCATCCTTTGTATGTTGACTTGCAATACACAAAAATGAGCAGAGTGATATTGTAGGCAGGGGAATTGCTTTGCTATAGGTAAAGGAAAGAAAGATACAAACATGTATTCTCAGCAGATCTAACAATGATGGAGGAGCCCAGAAATCTTTCCTAGATTTTATCTCTGACTGGTTGTGTGTCCCTGAGCACTTAGGCTATTTCTGTGGCCTCAGCTTTCTCATGCAGAGACAGGTAATAATACCCTGTTCTCTCTACTTTCATTATATGGGCACTGCGAAGATAAAATAACAAGTTAATGAGACTTCAAATAGGTAGAAAATGTTTTTTGAAGCCTTTAAGCCACTCTGAGATTTTTCAGACTGAGATTAAATAGAGGTGGTTTTTTTATTTCCAAGAAAAATCTGTATAGTTCATATCATGTGTAAATTGTTTCTCTGAAAGCGGTATTTATTTGACATTTTCTTCTTCTTTTGTGCACAAATAGGAAGGCAAAAGTGAAGGCTAAGTAAAAGAATAAGAACCAGCAAGCTTGGAAGCAGAAGGACTGCCAATCATGGTCAGACTCAGACTCGGGCTCTGACTAAACCAACATTAAAACTCCTTGGGTAGATTTGGAATACCTTAATAGGGTGATAAAATGTCCATGCTGGCAAGTGCATCTCTCACATGGAGAAAAAGCATCAAGAAAACACCTGAGCACATACAATACTGTGGCAATTTCCTGGAAAACCACTGGCCTTTGCCTAGGACAATTGCATCACACAGGGATGTTTATGGTTCAGGTAAATAAGCAATAAATTGGATCTGAAGATGTCACCCTACTTTTGATCTGTACTCTTATGAGTCATATATAAAACGGTAGGCATTTCCCCATTTTTACTTTAGAAAAAGATCTCCTGAGTTTTGCAAGATTCCTCCATCTCTATTTTAATTAAAGACCAAAGATCAGAATAATAAGCTACCTTACAGAGAAAATTTTTTTTTGTTTTACTGTTTTGGAATGTTTTGGACTTTTAATGAGGGCTACTCCCCAATACACTTTTTGAGTCTCTTATTCCAAGCTTAACCTAGAATGGGGTAAATGATCCATAAATGTTAATATTTGTCTACTGAGTGTGGACTCAGGAAAGGCTGCACAATGTGAAGATGACCCAATGGCTACTGGGAAATCTCTGTGTTCACTGCTGAGATAATTCCACTCTGCCCTTACAGAATTTCTAATTGCTCAAGCAAACTTCTGTAGTAAACCATAGCTGGAATATACTATGCCACAAAAGTGGGGTTTTTACTAAATATTACCAAGTGCTTCATTTTGGAAAAGCAAAACAAAACAATCCCTACTACACTTCCCCAATTCATAATGATTAGCTGGAATAGTGGAACTGGGAGGGAGACTGAATCTTTCCATAGTTTTTTTTATATTTACACCTATGTTAACTATTCATTCCCCCAAAAAATAAAAATTATATTTACCTATGGGGAAATAAGTTTACACTGATGAATGAGGAACTGTAGAATCGGTTTTTTTTTTCGCTTTTGTTTTTGAGTCATATCTAGTTATAGTTGGAATTTACTCCTGAATCTCAGGAATCACTCCTAGGAGCCAAGGGGCCACATATGGTTCTGGAAAACAGAACGAGGGTCCACACATGCAAGGCAAGTGCCCTATATCCTATACTAACTCTCTGATCCCAAGAGTTCTTAAATGATGGCATTTTGGTTTATGCACTTTAAAATATATAGAATAAATGTGCATTCACAATGGAAATAAAACTAAAAAAGAAACAAAAACCTGATTTTTTCCTCCTCAAGCAGAAGGGGATGATCCTTCTATTGTCTCCTTCACTGGGAGATGTTTTCCATGTGTGGGAGCACTACTCTATAAGCCGACTCAGCATCCTCTCTAACGTCCAAACCAAGTGGTGATTACATAGCTCTCTGTACAGACATGATAGGGTGACACAGCCCCTGCAAAAACAAGTACACCAGTCAACATCACCCCAAAACAGAAACAGTAAAACCACTTTCAACACTTACTTCAGATATTATTGCATGTGGCAAAATATTTGAAAGATCAACCAAACAAGCTGTTCCTAGGAATTGCTTCCAATAGAATACTTGAGTAATGTTGCTTTTCTTAGGTCACTGAAAATTGAATGAAGACACTGAAGAACAAAGTAAAATGAAAACTTACGTTTTTTTAACTGAATACTTTCATCGAAGTAATGAGATACTATGATACTTTTCAACCCTTTGGCATCCGGAAAAAACCGAACTAGATTTTTTGCTTCACATGGCAACGTGTGTGTGTGTGTGTGTGTGTGTGTGTATTATGAATGTGTTAAGATTCCAAATTTAACAGCTTTTCTATTAATTTATCTATTAATTTGTCCGTCAGTCACTTCTCTTACTGTGTGTGTGAGACTCTGTAAGAGATGTTCCAAAGATTAAAAAAATGAGTAAGACCCATTGAGATAAGGGGCTGCTGATGTGAGAGCCAGAGCTCAATCTGGTTTGATGAGGGAAACGGTGTTTTAAGAAGCGCAGATGTAAGTCATAGTCAGAGAAAGAAGCAACCAAAGGATGGAGCAGAGAGAGCGCTCGGTTTAAAACTTATATGTGATAAAGGATTGCACAGGGTTACCTTTTATGAAAAGTGAAGCAGAGTTATGCATGCCTCAAAGTGTGTTGGAGAGCATCTCAGAAATATGTGTAATAATCTGAAAGCTGGGGGGGGGGGGGGGGAAGAGAGTGAAAGAGAGCAAGTGAGACCGAGACAGAACATTTGAGAAGATGTACTTTAGCAGTCAGTTGATAATTTTTAGAAATGCATTAAGTTCACAAATAAATGTTCTCCTAGTCTTGAGTTAATGGTGATCATGATACTTGCTAGAAGCCAAAGAGGCCAAGGTTCTGCAGTCTCAGCACTGCCAATGTTTAACCATTTAACACTGGGTATTTTGTTGTGATGGGTTGTGCTGTGTCTTATAAGATGTTTAGCGGGTATCCTTTGTCTCTAGATGCCAGAAGCAACCCCCTAATCTGACAACCAAAAATGTGTCTAGACATTGCCAAATGTCCCTTGGGGGTCAACATTGTCACCAATTAAGAATCACTGCCTTAGACCAAGATAATTTTATTAAATATTTATAAAGTTGGGTCAGCTACCAAGCAGCAAATGGAAAAAGTTAAGGTTGATAAAGAACCAACTTGAAGATTTTCCTCTTATTTCTATTGCTGGTAAATGCATTGTGATGAAACCTATCAAATTAACATGTCTAGAGACCAGTTAATACTCCTTCCCATCTGCCAGTCATAGAAGGGTCTAAGACATAATCCTGAGAAATGCCTCAAATTGAACATGCACATACTAACTGAGGGAAGTGAGAGCTTATCCTCATTCCTAAATAACCTTATTAACTTAAGCCTTCTTTGCAGAAACTGTAAAATTAGGCTTTATAGTCATTAAGGCTACCAAGGCTTCCAGATTCCAACTTGCTAATTCTAGTTCCCTAATTCTCCCTGACCTCAGAAAGGACGAAGTCCTGGAGTACCACCCTGGTCCTTAATCATTTTCCTCTGCACTTGTTGGGAAATTGCACGAAGAGAAGGTGACCCAGAGCCTGCTGGGAGATCTCTTTGTTTACCTGCTGAGATATTTTCATTCTGCCCATACAGACTTTCTAACTACTCAAGAAAACTACTTGAGTAGTCAGACCTGATTATCTGGAATAGACTAGGTCACAAAAAATGATAACTAGTTTTAATACTTTTTAAAGGAAAGGGGAAATTAGAGAAGGGTGCTTCTATCAGGATTTTTTTTTAATAAAACATTCAAGATAAGAGAATGACGGCACTCATTTGTGGAATATAAAATGACACAATGTGAGACTAACACCTAAGGACAATAGAGACAAGGGCCAGGAGGATCGCTCCACTTTTTGGAAGCCTGCCTCATGAGCTGGGAGAAAAGGCAGTTGGGAAAGAGAAGGGACCACTAAGTCAATGATGCTTGGAGTGGTCACTCAGGATGGAAGATGTGTGCTGAAGTAGAATAAGGACCAAGCATGATGGTCTTTCAGTATCTGTATTGCAAACCATAATGACCCAAAGTAGAGAGAGAGTAAGAATGAAGGTGCCTGCCACAGAGGCAGTGGGTGGGATGAGGTGGGAGTAGTGGGAGGGATACTGGGAACATTGGTGGTGGAAAATGTGTACTGGTGGAGGGATGGGTGTTCGATCATTGTATGAATGAAACTCAATCATGAAAGCTTTGTGACTGTATCTTACAGTGATTCAATTTTAAAAAATTGAAAAAAAAAGAGCTGGATATGGAATACTGAGTCAAAAACTTCCTCAATCAATTTATTGATGATCAGATTTATCCTATTGCTACTACCTAATGAGTCAAAGTAGTTGTTTTTCCCTTTCCATGCTTTTTATCAGATTCATTTCTAAAATGACATTGAGAGATCTCTTGAAAAACACACAGGGAGGCAGGAGAGATAATACTGTGGTTAAAGTGTATATCTTGCATGCATCAACCCCAGTTAAATCCGGGGCACTCTCAGTACCTTTCAGGGTGAGGTACTGGAAACCCCTGAGCCCTGCCCAGGTGTCTGGGTAATCCCCAGCACTGCAGGGGCAGAGCAGTATTGCAACCCCAGACCCTCTCATTGAACCATCAGCCCGGTTGGCTTAGGACTCAGGGAGGGACCCTGGGACTCCTAAATCCCACTTTGGGAACTCTCCACCCCACTCTCTAACCATCTAAGCATAACCAAGCGTGTTTCTCTGAAATGGCCCTCTTCTTTTTTAAAATCCAAATTTGAGTACATTCGGCATTTTTCTACTCATATTGTTTTTTTTATATCTAACAATATGTTGTGAAAAATTGTATCTCAGTTCAAAAATACTTTAATTCAGTCTTTCAAAAAGGTGCATATATTTCATGCATGAAAGTACCACCATTTATTTAACTAGATTCTTCTTGATAGAGATATAGCTTGTGTCGAGTGCTTGGTGACTAAAACTAGTGAATATACTTTTATAGTCTAGATGAATCAACTCAAAAATTCCTAGAAACATACTGGCTGGGTCAAAATGTTTGCAATCAAACTACTTATTAACATTAACATTAACAAATTAATTCTATAGGGCTGGACCAGTTTATTTCTCATACAATAAGAGTGGTTGTTTCCCCATATCTGCTTTCATATTATTATGATAAATTATAAATAAGAGTTTTAAATGTTTTTCATTTCTTTAATTACAAATGAAAATAAGTACTTGTTTCTATATTTAAACAGACAAATGTGCATTTTCCAGAAAACAACTTTTTCTTATGTCCTGACAAATTTGCTTGCTTCTTCCTCCTTTTTCTTCTGTCACGTCTCCATTTCTTTCCTTCCTAAGGACTTTTAGAAATTAGTCTCTCTTTTTGTATTGTCTGCTGCAATTTTTTCTGAGTCTGTTTCAATTTTCAGCTATGTTGATGGCAACTTTTCACAAATGAATGTTTAATAGTATAGTAATATGTATTCATCTTTATCCCTGTGGCATCTGTCTTTTGCTTAGACGCCCTTGGTTATTTTAAGATTTCATCCTTTAAAATATTCTTCCATAGTCACATCTATTGCTACCATGGTTTTAAATTTTTATCCTTAAATCCTTCGGGCTACATAAATGTTATATTTAAATTCGAAATAAGGTAGAAATCCAAGTTGTTTTCTCCAACTCCCTGCTCCCCTATCCCCCCAATTGATTAGCCAAGTTTCTGGTATCATTTGTTTCCTCTCTAAATTGGAATGGTTTCTTTTATCATATACTAAATACTTACATTTAGTATGATTTCAAAAGACTTAGTACTTTTCATTTTTTTTTGTTTGTTTGTTGGCACCCCTGGCAGTGCTCAGGTGGTCACTCCTGGTGGTGGCTAGGTTATCATGTGGTGCTGGGAATTGAACCTGGGCCGTTTGCGTCCAGGAGCTCTAAAGCATGTGCTCCAGCTCTTTGAGCTATCTTTCCAGCCCAATTCTTCTCCATTTACTTCTTTTCTCATATACTAACAAAATCTATCAAAAGTTTAATATGTGTACCTCTTGTTTATTAATATTGTATTTTAAGCATTTATCAATATGCCTTTCTAATCATATTTATCTTCTTGCTAAATATTCTGCTACAGTAATAAAGATATAGGATGGTAGAATACAATTATTTTTATTGTGGGAAGTTTCTGACATTTAAACTATTTTGAGAATCTCCCAATGTAAGTCATTAACTGTTCGACTGGTTTCTATTATTTTTTTCAGACTCCGAATGTTACCTTAACTCTTAACACCCAGATTAACATTTATCATCATTTAACATCATTTATCATGTGTCACACTCAAGAGTTTGAAACAGAAATCAGTATTCTGACTACAGTGGGTTTGAGGACAGCTGTCCCGGGAGAGTCCAGATAGTGTTAAGATGAAGGACATGTGCTACCCAGACAGCTGTGGGATTGAAGCACTACAATGGCCATGGGATGGGGCAGAACTTCAAGCTTATCAATTGGAGGAGACATTGGAGCAACGTTTTTCAGGTAAAGCAAAAGACTGCTTGATTGTATCAGAAGAAGAAGAGAAAAAATCCAGACCTGACAAACAGGCTCCTGTACCCACCCAGTTCAAACTCAACAGAGCAAGGAGTGCTGAACCCTCAGGCAAGCTCCAGACAAGTTTATTTGAAAATCTTAGGTACTCTTAATGAGAGAAAAAGTAGCTTTAAAGAAAGAAAGCTTTAAAGAAAGCTGCTAACAAAACACACACACACATACACAAACACACACACACTCACACTCACACTCACACACAAAGTTCTGGCATCCTCCTGCTAGTAATCCCCTAAAAGAGATTCCCCTGGAATATTTGCCTCTGGTTTTAGGTGTTTGAGAGATTCTGCAGAGCAGGACACTGCGTGCAAGTTGTAGTAAATCTGTGATGATCCTGGAGACTTTGAAGCAAGTTCACGGTCCTATAATCAGTCCCTTGTCCCTAACAGAAGCGTCTAAACTCGTAATTGCTCATGGCCAGAGGATACCTACCAGGATCCATAATGGAGCATTAACTTGAAGGTGCTATCACCGGCAGTTTCTTTCTTTCCCTAGGTCTCAGTTTTTTTGTTTGTAAGACATTTTACAAAATCCATAGGCTTACTTCCTAGGCTTACTTCCTAGAGTTGTTCTGAGGATTAAATGAGCAAAGTCATACCCTGTTCTTTTTGTTTTATTTGGTGGCCACATCTAGTGATGCCCAGGACTTATTCCTGGCTCTGTGTTCAGGGATAACTCTTAGTAGGGATCAAGGGAATATTTGTGATACTGGGGAAATCAAACTCAAGTAGGCTGCCTGCAAAGTAAGAGACAAACCTGCTGTGTTACCTTTGCAGCCCAAGAGAGTTCATGAATTGGCCCCTAATAAGTCCTCGGGAAGTGTTAGGAGACAGGTGGTATAATGTTATTGCTGTGGAAATGACCGCAAAAGCTTTCAGAGCACAATTGTGTGTGTGTGTGTGTGTGTGTGTGTGTGTGTGTGTGTGTGATGGGGGGTGCGGGGGAGTAGGAAAGAACTTGATCATTTTCTCCTACTACTTATTCAAGCCTGCTTTGTAGGACTTGCCTTTCTTTGTCTGTTGGGCAAAGTTTAAGCTAGATCCTATGGCCATTCCAGTCACTCTCTATACTTCTGTGTAAGCCTCTAACCTTGAACTTCATTTCCATTCTCTCCTATCAGCTTGGTTCATTAAGTCTACAAAGGGAGAAGAGGAGGGCTCCTGCTGGCTTCTTCTCTTTTTCCAACCTGTGATTGCTCACCCTCTACCCCCATTTCCACAGTTGCTGATCCTTCTGGGATTTTTCTTCACTGACAGTGGATTGAAGCTCCCTGAAGATGACCAATGTTTCACACTGAGACTTTCTTTCAGGTGAGCTGTTTCCGCTGGAACCCCCATCTAGAAACATACTAGCTGTACTCCTGACATGGGCATGGATGAAGTCTTGGGTTTGTCATTTAACAAGTCGTACTAATCTTCAGCCAACCCTCTTCCCAGTTTCTGCTTAATACATTGATGCTATAGGATTTATTTTAACTAAGCCACATTGCCATTTAAGCCAGCAGTGGTATGAGCAGGCAGAAACATGTTAAAATTCTGTGTCCCTAGTAGCAGGATGCCTTCAAAATAGACTACCCAGTAGTGATCGGATGGGTGTTGGAACATTGAATGAAACCCAGTCATGAACAACTTTGTCACTGTGTATCTCATTGTGATTCAGTATCAAAAGGGAAAACAAAAATGAACAAATAAAAAAATGATTTCCCAGGACTGGAGAGATAGTACAGGGGCTAAAAACTTGCTTGCATGTGGCCAATACCCATTTGATCCCCTGCACTAAAATTTCCCATCACATTTTTCCTTAGAACAGACCCAGTAAGTGGTTCCTGAGCATCATTGGCTGTGATGCAAAAACACATAAAATGAGGTCCCAGGCCGGCCTCTGTGCTGGACCATCTATTCAAGGAAATTACATTTCTCTGCCCTGCTCTTCCTGGCAGGAGGACTTGCATCTAGTGTAGGCATGTTTCTTTGCTCTACTCACAGGTTAGAAGTACCACACAATTGTTTTATATAGTCGGATGCCACCTATCAGATCCCAGACTATTGTGACCCCCAAACTCCAAGAGTCACTAGTCAAGTGTTTCTTAATGCCTTTTCCTAAAGCTTTAGGGTCAGCTGCATACTCCTGTCCCCTTTCCATTGATAATATCATTTTCTAAGGGCACCTTTCCTTTTTACTTCTTTAACCGAAGCCTCCAAATTGGTCCTTGATCACCTCATTTGCAAGACCTGGAGAAGTTAGGCAGTATTTTGTTTTAAATGTGGGAATCCTTGCTCTTCACTAATATGCAGGGAGAAAGAGCTGCCTTTTCCAACTGGAATAGAGAAGGGATCACTAAGAAAATGATGGCTTGAGGAACCGGTCAGGATGGGAGATGTGTGCTGAAAGTAGAGAGTGGACCAAACATGATAAACTCTCAGTATCTGCAAACCATAATGACCAAAAGTAGAGAGAGTGTGGGGAATATTGTCTGCCATGGAGGCAGGGGGAGGGTGGGAAAGGGGGGGTATACAGGGGATATTGGTGGTGGGGAATGTGCACTGGTGGAGGGATGGGTGTTTGATCATTGTGTGATTGTAACCCAAACATGAAAGCTTGTAACTATCTCACGGTGATTCAATAAAATTTAAAAGAAAAAAAAAGAAAGAGCTGCCTTTTCAATGCCTTCTTATAGTCAGTGTCATCATTAAGGTTGTGATGGGATTTAAGTGAAAACCGGCATGTGTAATGTTTAGCATGCATGGTTAATATTCAGTAAACATTAAGTGTTCATCAAACAAACATTTATATGTCATTGACTAAATAATATAAGTATTTTGTAAGTAATAACGTATTCAATCTTCAAAACAACCCGATTCTCCTCATTTTATAATTAAGATAGAAAAATATGAAGGCTACCTATTCTCTCCAATAATAAATAGTTGTAGCTGATAAAGCTTGGGTTGTGTATGGGATTCTGATTCCAGAGCTCATGCTTATCCCACTTTTATTATTATTATTATTATTATTATCATCATCATCATCATGATTATTTGTTATTAGAGGGATCTAAGCTTGCATAAGCTTGAAGATTTATGGAAAAGTAAATTTCATGAGTAAGCTGCTCCAGTGCGAAGTTTTGCTGTCCCTTCTTAGACCAGAGCCAGTGGGTAACGTGGTAGGGAATGAATACACATGGCTCTGATGAACAGAAGCTGTGTCCTATGTTACAACATATTCCAGAAATGTATTTCATTATGATAGATCCTGAACAATAATGTAGACATCCTCGGACAACAGAGAAAATGAGGGTTTCTCTTTTCCACTCCTCTGATGCTGAAAGGAAGGTCAACTAGATTAGGATTTACAAACTTTTCAGTTTGACCAGAAGAACAGGAACTTGGAAAGAGCAAGTTTATTTACAAGGAAGAGAAACACAGATTCTGGCAATGAATTAATTATAATAGAAGTAGAAGCTCAATCATTGTGGTGGAGCATAGCAGTAAAGAACAAGGGAAGCCTGTTAAGGACTAGATAGAGTTCTTTGTCCTGAGAAACATCTCACTAAGTTTAGCGACTTCTTTCCTCTTGAATTCATGTGACTCTTCATAAGAAGTTGGTAGAGCTCGTTTCCGGGGCACCCCAGAAGGGGTGGGTGAGTTCCCCCCTCCTGCCCTACCAGAGCCCCAGAAGCCCAAAACTTCCAAAACCTAATTGTCACCATGGTCATGGCTGACCTCCACAGGCTCAGATGAGCCTCATCCATGAGTGAATCTGTTGAAAAACTCAAGTATGCGGGTTTTGTGACCAAAGCCTCCTCCCATCCCCCTGTTCTTCCAGGAGCCTGACAGTCATGTCCACAAACTGCCTCTGGTGCCATATAAGCTCATTAACCAGCCAAGATCCGGAGACTCACAAATAAATCTCAGAAGAGATCAACTAACTGCAGAGATGCTTCAGACCCCAAAGTCACCATCCAGTTAAAAATTTAACTCCAGCTCTATCACCTTATTTAAAACTTTAGAATTCCTGAAGTGCATGGCCACAAATGCAACATTTTGTACTCTATACCACTGATGTACCAGGAGTAGCACACATTGGATAGGATATATATAGAAAGGAATCGGTCTCAATAAAAAATATTAGCACACAAAGTTCAACCCATAACAGCATGTTAGTAATGTCTTATGGAATGGCTTAATGGCTCAGGGTGAGATACAACAATTTTCATAGACTTTGTTTGAAGGAAAACTTTTTTGATCATTTTCATAAAATCATTCATAAAAAGCAACACAAAATAATTTATTTAGGGCCTGCTATTGGGGCATGTATGGGTGGTAGTTGGGAAAATTCAAAATAATGATGGTGGATAAAGTGTGATGGTAGTGGGATTGGCGTTGAAATGTTGAAAGTCATAAATTATTGTGAACAACCAAGTAAAAATAAAATGACAAATAAAATTTTAAAAAGAAATTGGTAGAACTAATAAAACTTGAGCATGTTTTGTCTTTTATGTCTTATGTAATCGAGATAATTTGGCACATGTTCACTCAAATAATGATAATCTAATATTTTTCATTTCTAATAGTTTTGGTTTTTGGTGATATTTCTTTTTTTGATGGAATTAGCCAGAGATTGCTAATTATTAACTATTAGTAACAATAATAGTAATGGTAATCACAAGATTCCTCCATTTGTTCTTGATATTAGTTTTAATGCCTCTATAACATTTTTGTATGTTCTATACTTTTGAGATTTGATAACAATGTATGGCAGAGTCTCCTGCCCCCATGCCTGGCTGTCCTCCCTGGGGTCCCTTGGAGGGGAGTGGGTTGAGTTTCCCTCGACCAGGCCTCCGGCAGCTGAAGACCTCCAGAACTAGTCACCACCATGCTGAGACCACTCTCCGCACGCATGAAGGTACCGGCAGAGGAACAAAGGCATGCGGGTCCTGGGGCTGAGATCTCCAAGCCTGCTCAGATTGGGGCTGAGCATCCTCCACCCAGATCCTCCATCTTCCAGTAGGCAGGGGTCACAGCCACCAACTGGCCCCCTGGCGCATGTAATCCCATCAACGGCCAAGACCCAGAGACTATAAACCCCAGCTCCTGGAAGCGTGCTGCCGCATTTGTGGCCACGTGACATCTTATTATCTCATTCTTACTTTGGACAAAGTGGCAGGCTACCAAATGTAACCTGCCCACATGGCAGAGTCTGGCAAACTCCCCGTGGTGTACCCAATATGCCACATACCAGTAACAACGATGGGTGTCTAACCCTGAAAGAGCCTTTAATATGGCACTTTTAAAAAAATCTCAGGGCTAGGACGAAGGAGACATTACTGGGGTCTGCTCAAGGCAATCGATGAACAACAGAATGTTTGTGATCGTGATCATGATAACAATGTACATATTCACACAAGAATTTTTTTACAGATTTTATTTTTTTTTATTGAATCACTGTGAGACAGTCACAAATTATCATGATTTTGTTTTAGTCATACAATGATCGAGCACCCATTCCTCCACCAGTGCATTTTCCACCACCAATGTTCCCAATATTCCTCCCACCTCCCAAACCCTATTCCACCCCCTGCCTCTGTGGCAGGTACATTCCTTCTTAATCTCTCTCTACTTTGGGGCATTATGGTTTGCAATGCAGATACTAAGAGGTCATCATATTTGGTCCTGAGACTTTTTCAGCACACTTCTCCCATCCCGAGTGATCCCTCCAACAATAATTGACTTAGTGGTCCCTTCTCCATCCCAACTGCCTTTTCCCCCAGCATGTGAGGCCGACTTCCAAACTGTGGAGCGATCCTCCTAGCACTTATCTCTACTGTCCTTCGGTGTTAGTCTCACGTTACTTTATATTCCACAAATGAGTATAGTCATCCTATGTCTCTCCCTCTCTTTCTGACTCATTTCACTTAGCATGACACTCTCCATGTCCACCCACTTACATGCAAATTTCACGGTTTCATCTTTTCTAACAGCTGCATAGTATTCCATTGTGTAGATATAGCAAAGTTTCTTTGACCAGTCATCTGTTCTTGGGCACTCGATTTTTTCAATTCTGGCTATTGTAAACAGTGCTGCAACAAACATACAAGTGAAGATGTCATTTCTACTCTGTTTTTTTGTATCTCCGGGATATATTCCCAGAAGTGGTATTGCTGGGTCATATGGAAGCTCAATTTCTAGTTTTTGGAGGAATGTCCATATTGTTTTCCAAATGACTGAACCGTTGGCATTCCCACCAACAATGAATGAGAGTCCCTTTCTCCCCACATCTGCGCCAGCACTGGTTTTTCTTGTTCTTTTTGATGTGTGCCAGTTTCTGTGGTATAAGATTTTGCATCTCCCCGGTGATTAGTGAAGTAGAGTGTTTTTTCATGTGCCTTATGGCCATTTGAATTTCTTTTTTGAGGAAGTTTCTGTTTAGTGTTTCTCCCCATTTTTTTATGGGGTTGGAGTTTTTTTGGGGGGGCGGTCACACCCAGCGATGCAAAGGGGTTGTTCCTGGCTCTGCACTCAGGAGTTACTCCTGGCGGTGCTCAGGGGACCATATGGGATGCTGGGAATCGAACCCGGATTGGCCACGTGCAAGGCAAATGCCCTACCTGCTGTGCTATCTCTCCAGCCCCTGGAGGTTTTTTTTTTTTTCTTATAAAGTTCTACCAGTGTCTTTTATATCCTGGATATTAAGCCCCTATCTGATGGATATTGGATAAATAATTTTTTGTATTCCGTGGGCTCTTTCAGTATTTTGGTCACTGCTTCTTTTGAAGTGCAGAAGCTTCTTAGTTTGATGTAGTCCCATTTGTTTATGTTTGTTTCCACTTGCTTGGCCAGTGGTGTTTCATCCTTGAAGATGCCTTTAGCTTCAATATCATGGAGGGTTCTGCCTACATTTCCCTCTATGTACCTTATGTATTCAGGTATAATATTGAGGTTTTTAATCCATTTGGATCTAACTTTTGTGCCTAGTGTTAGACAGAGATCTGAGTTCATTTTTTTTTTTGCATGTAGCTGTCCAATTTTCTCAGCACCACTTGTTGAAGAGGCTTTCCTTGGTCCACTTCACATTTCTTGCTCCTTTATCCAAGATTAAGTGATCATATACTTGAGATGCTGTGTCAGAATATTAAACTATGTTCCATTGGGGCTTCTGGTATGTTTCTATTCCAATACCATGCTGTTTTAGTTATTATTGCTTTGTAATTGAAATTGGTCAAGGTGATGCCACCCATCTTCTTTTTCCCAAGAATTGCTTTAGATATTTGTGGGATTTTTTTTCTCCATACAAATTTCAAAAGTGTTTTGTGTTTTAAAAGATTCAATGGAATATTTTAAAAGATGAACCATATGGAAGGAGTTTATTAATTCCATTACTGCATAAGAGATTGGTTATTGGTTTAAGATAAATTTTATGCCATATTAGCAAATATTATTTAGCACTACTTAGAAATAAAATAAGATTTCTCATCAGTTATTTTGTCATCAGTCAACATGTTTATGTATTCTTACACTTTAGTCCTAGTAGTGATGGATTGTATTAATGTGTACCAATATCAATTGTATTAATGTGTACCAATCCTTACATTGCTAGAATAAATCTTACTTGGATAAATGAGTGTACTAATATTCTATCAGACTTTGCTTAGCTATTTACTAATGCTATTTTTATGAGTAGACATTTAAATTTAATAAAATTATTGTTCATATTATAACTGTTTTAAAATTTAAATAATTGTAAGAGAAATTATTTGTGGGTAAAAAATCTCAGTATGGGGTCAAAACATAACTCAGATGGCATAGCATGTGCCTTATAAGTACGGAGGCTTGGGTTTGGTTACTAGTACTACATTGTCCCTCAAGTAGTACTGACTGTCACCTTTACAAAATTTTATTATTGTTGACTTTTACCTGTTTACTTGATTGCTTGCTTTGGAGTCAATATCCAATGATATTCAGGGCTTACTCCTGGCTCTATATGCAGTGATCACTCCTGGTGGTGCTTGGGGGACCATATGGGGTGCCAGGGATTGAACCTGGGTCATTCATGTTCAAGACAAGTACCCTATCTACTGAATTATTGGTCCTGCCCTGATCCTTGGACTGGAGTGATAGCACAGCGGGTAGGGTGTTTGCCTTGCACTCAGCCAACCTGGGTTCGATTCCTCTGCCCCTCTCGGAGAGCTTGGCAATCTACCAAGAGTATCCCTCCTGCACGGCAAAACCTGACAAGCTACCTGTGATGTATTCGATATGCCAAACACAGTAACAAGAAGTCTCACAATGGAGACGTTATTGGTGCCCACCTGAGCAAATCGATGAACAACGGGAGGACAGTGCTACAGTGCCCTGACCCTCACAAATTTTTTTTTTGTTTTTTGTTTTTGGATCACTCCCTGCGGTGCTCAAGGGTTCCTCCTGGCTCTGCAGTCAGGAATTACCCCTGGTGGTGCTCAGGGGACCATATGGGATGCTGGGATTCGAACCCGGGTCGACCTCGTACAAGGCAAACGCCCTACCCGCTGTGCTATCGCTCCATTCTCCTTCACAACATTTTTATAAGAGATCTTTCCCAAATCCTTACCAGAGGGTTTGGCTAGAAAAGAACAACGAATCAAAACAACTCTTTTCTAAGCATCCTGGTGGGGATTAAAGAGTCAGAAGTTCAGAAACTTAAAGAGTTGAAATGTGCAGCTGGTCAAACCCACTTCTGGGGTCTCACTTTGTGATGCTTAGGGCTACCTCCTGGCTTTGTGCTCAGGGATCACTCCTGGAAGTACTATCATGGCTGCACTAACTCTCTGGCCCCATAAAAACCACTTATCTTATAAATTAAGAAGAATACAGTTGGATTTGATTCTGGCATCTTCTCTACTCTCCCTCAAAAGTAAATAGTTGTTCAGAGAAGGTAAGCAACTTGTTCAAGATTTCATGCTTAATATGGCTGCCACTGGTTATATAAGGAAGTCATTGAAACGAAGAAAGAAAATCAGAGAAAATACTTGCCTCATTTCCAATGGAACATTAATTTGTTGGGAGAGTGAAAAAGTGATCACACTTATTTCTGAAACTATGATAGTTTCACAAAGAAATGATGTAAGAATTTTAATAAATTAAAGACATTATTATCATCTTTAAGAGATTAAAAACTGTATTGCACACGGTTTTTCCATATCTTTCAGTTCCAACTGTCTCACTTTCACTGTATATGTAGAGTTGAAACGCTGAAATAGAGTTTCGGTTCCTTGGACAGTTCTGCTCAACACACACCAGGGAAGCCTGACTGCCAAGAATGGGCTAAATGCATTAGCAATCGGAATGAAAGAAGCACAGAACAAAGAAGAGGCTTGGAGGA
This sequence comes from Sorex fumeus, assembly GCF_029834395.1. Taxonomy (NCBI): domain Eukaryota; kingdom Metazoa; phylum Chordata; class Mammalia; order Eulipotyphla; family Soricidae; genus Sorex; species Sorex fumeus. The sequence goes on along the minus strand of NW_026606059.1, from coordinate 28,667,915 downwards.
CATACATCCCAGAAAGTGGTCAAATTAAAAACCCTCTGGAACTAAACCAACACATACTCAGAACGCAGACGAAGTAGGGACTTTCCTTTCTTGTTTGTACAAGTTCATGCTGTTTATATTTTCAGGTCTTGGGGAAGGGCTAGGAGTGCCGATTGGCTTGGTACTTGCACCCATTACTCAACTGTTTGTCAACTTTCTCAGCTTTCTCCTCATCAGCACAGTCAGCTGGAGTCTTGCAGAGCTGAACCAAGTGAACACCATCACGGGCTGCCCCAGGAAGGCTTGAATGTGTGGAGAAACTCCCCAAACAAATTGTTTTGATGTTATGTAGCAAAACAATTAGATGAGTGATTTTTTTTCCCTCTCCCACTATTGTGTTGTCACAGCATAGACTTAGATTCTAATGTGGTGGTAGATTTTATTGAATCCTTGCTATCAAGAAGATCCTTTCAAAAATAATTCTTTAACCATTTGAAAGTTGTTTATATTTAACAGAAATAGAGAGAAGACCATAATGAACTCATCACATCACTTAAAAATAATTATTGGTGCTCTCTTCTCTATCTGAACTTCCAAATATAGGGAGCACCAAATAAAGGGTGTTGGGAGGATCCTCCCAGAGTGGGAGAAGCATGCTGAAAGTAGACTATAGATCAAACATGATTGCCACTCAATGCCTCTCTTGCAAACCACAGGACCCAAAAGGAGAGAGAGAGAACAAAAGGGAATTCCCTGCCTCAGAGGCAGGGTGGGCTGGGGGGGATGGGAGATGGGAGGGATGCTGGGACCCGTGGTGGTAGAGGATGGGCGCTGGTGGAGGGATGGGCACTTGATCATTGTATAACTGAAACCCAAGTACAAAAATTTGTAAGTCTATAACTGTACCTCATGGTGTTTCACTGATAAAAATAAATAAATAAATAAATAAATAAATAAAAATAATTATTGGGCTAGAGGATAGTACAATAGGTAGGGTGCTTGCCTTGCACTAGGCTGATGAATTCGAACTCTTGGATCCCATATGGTACCCCAAGCCCGCCAGGAGTGATATCTGAACACAGAGTCAAGAGTAAGCCCTGAGAACCACCCTGCGTGGCCCAAAATCTAAAAATATTTTTTTTTAAATTATTGACGTAGAGGGGCTGGAGAGATAGCACAGCGGGTAGGGCATTTGTCTTGCATGTGGCCGACCTGGGTTCAATTTCCAGCATCGCATATGGTCCCCTGAGCACTCCCAGGAGTAACTCCTGAGTGCAGAGCCAGGAGTAACCCCTGTGCATCACTGGGTGTGACCCAAAAAGCAAAAAAAAAAAATTGACATAGAGTCAATCTCCTTTCATCTCCATACTCCAGTGTCTTCCCTTAATTGTTTTTAAATAACTCCCTGATGTTTTTATTATTAATCCACAATATGGAAGATACATAGGAACCTTTCAGAAATCCTAACACCATTACATGTTTCTGTTTGGTTAGAATTAGTAGGTTATTTTTTTCAGATCTTTGGAAACTATTACCATTAATTTATTTGGAAAAAATTTTGAGCAAGACCCAACAAATATTCTGCCAAATCAAGCCAATAGAAACCTCCCACTATGGGATAGAGAGGGAAACAAGTATTACATTTTTTTATTCACAATAATTTCTGAATATCATTTAATATCCTATGAGAGTTTTGACTTTTCCTGGTGTCCTAAAATGTCTTTTTACAGTTTGTTCAAATCAGGATCCTTATAAGATGTATATATTGGATTTTGCTAAAATGGTGTCTGTGTGTGTGTGTTTGTGTGTTATTGTGATGCTAGGGACTGAACCTAGGGTCATACATGTTGCCAGAAGCCACATCTGCAACTCTAGCTAGTATATCATTATATCTATGTTATCCATAATATTTATTTATGAGAGATATTTAAATAACTATTCCTGGAAGAGTTCTCTTGTATTTGAGGAAATTATTTAATTTGTACATATCAGGGTAGATTGACTCTATGGCAGGCATGATTGTGAGATGCAGGGTAGACTGACTCTATGGCAGGCATGATTGTGAGATGTATTATAATTTCATGTATGACTAGGACTTTAAATGTTGACAGGGAACTGGGGATGGCTCAGTGACTAAACGTGCCTTACCTTACAAGCTTGAGACCATGGGTCAGATCCCATATGTGGTCCTGGAAGCTCTGCTACTTGGGCCCTCGGTGCCAGAATGAAAGATGCAATATCTGGTGCCTAGCAGGTACGTGTGAGCAATGCATCTAAGGTGTGCACCACCAATGAGCATTACAAGTAAAGATGCATGAGCACTGCAGTCAGGAGTGTGTTCTCCCGTGAACACCACAACCAACTATCTGTGGCCCCTTGTTCACATGACAGCAAGAGCAGTAAAGAGAAGAAAAGAGTTGGAAATTATTTTTTTTTTAAAGTGGAATGTTGACAACTACATTGTAGCTTCCATCAATTTTTAAACATAAATTTTTAAAGACGTAAAATGGAAAATATACCTTGCATACATCCTACCCAAGTTGAATCCTAGGTGCTGCATCTGATTCCCTGAGCACCATCATGGGTGATCCCTGAGTGCTGTGGGCTGTGTTCCCTAACACTCATCCAATATCTCTACATCTGAAAATCAATTAAATATGCTGTCGGGACACAGAGCACTCACGTTCTAGTTTTCACTTCAAAGTGGGATGTGGGCCACAGAGACTAGCCCACATCCACAAGAAAAAAAGCAACCGGTGCTGGCGCAGATGTGGTGAGAAAGGGACCCTCCTTCACTGCTGGTGGGAATGCCGACTGGTCCAACCCTTTTGGAAAACAATATGGACGATTCTACAAAATTAGAAATTGAGCTCTCATTTGACCCAGCAATACCACTCCTGGGAATATATCCCAGAGAGGCAAAAAAGTATAGTCGAAGTGACATCTGCAATGGTTTGTTCATCGAAGCACTCTTTACAATAGCCAGAATCTGGAAAAAACCTGAGTGCCTGAGAACAGATGACTGGTTAAAGAAACTTTTATTTGGTACATTTACACAATGGAGTACTATGTAGCTGTTAGAAAAGATGAAGTCATGAAATTTACATACAAGTGGTACGACATGGAAAGTATCATGTTAAGCGAAATGAGTCAGAAAGAGCGGGATAGACACAGAAAGATTGCATTCATCTGGGGAACATAAAGCAACAAAATGGGAGACTAACACCCAGGAGTGGCTGAGATTAGTACCAGGAATTTTGCTCCATGACTTGGAGGCCAGCCACACGTGCTAGGGGAAAAGGAAGCTCAGATAGAGAAGAGAGCACCAAATGAAGGGTGTTGTGAGGATCCTCCCAGGGTGGGAGAAGCATGCTAAAAGTAGTCTATAGACCAAACATGATTGCCACTCAATGCCTCTCTTGCAAAACACAGTACCCAAAAGAAGAGAGAGAGAACAAGGGGGGATGCCCTGCCACAGAGGCAGGGGGGGACGGGAGGGTTGGGGGGTGGGAGGGATGCTGGGACCCATGGTGATGGAGGATGGGCACTGGTGGAGGGATGGGTACTTGATCATTGTATAACTGAAACCCAAGCACAAAAATTTATAAGTCTATAACTGTACCTCATGGTGTTTCACTAATAAAAAAAAAAGTGGGATGTGGGAATGGTACACCTAAGTGCAAAATGTCCCTTCCATAGAAATGGTTTATTTCAGTCTCAGAGCAGATGCAGACTGATGGGTGATTTCCTTCTCTTGTTTTATGGTTTCAGGGCTGGAGCGATAGCACAGTGGTAGGGCATTTGCCTCGCAAGCAGCCAACTTGGCTGAGCTGAGTTCGATTCTTCCGACCCTCTTGGAGAGCCTGGCAAGCTACCGAGAGTATCTTGCCCGCACGCCTGGCAAGCTACCCGTAATGTATTCGATATGCTAAACACAGTAACAACAACAGAGACGTTACTGGGCCCGCTAGAGCAAATTGATGAACAACGGGAGGACAGTGCTACAATTTTATGGTTTATCATGGTGAATTCCTTACCCCCAGGTATTTTGACTCCAGATTTGGTGTAGAACCTTATTTTCTTAAGTGATTTCACCACATTTAATATATTTAGTACCTCAATTTTTTACACAAATTATGGTCTCTGTGAAATCACTGAAATGTTTACTCTTGATTATGCTGACTTTAGGAAGTTAGGAAAATACAGTTTTTTTTAAAAAAAAAAAAACCCAAACAGCATATTTAAAATGCATGTCTGGCTTCTAAATATGGTGCTAGTGTATAGCTGCAAATGTCCTTTTTTTATGGGTTTATACCATCACAGATAATTATTGGAAAATCATTTCCCTTACTCAGCTGGATGATACAAAGGAAAAAGAGATGTGGCCAAATTTGGCCTCAAACATAGTTATTTTTGGCTTTTTCAATTAGAAATGTTGACACCTAAATTAGTTGCTGATGAGAGGCCATTTCAAAGAAATGTTTGATCATTAACTTAAACTCTCATGTTTGCATAAACCTTTGAGAAGTAAGATTGAGGAGAATGAAAAGGTGCAAAAGTGTATCATTGTATCCAAGGTTCTGCTATTCATGAAATCAGGCTTTAAATTTTGTTGTCTCTGGTCACTAGCAAATTTTGAAAGGAAAAAAAAAATGGATTTCTCCCTGGAAAGATCCCAGTCCTTGGCTAAAAGAATTTTACTTCTATCTATCTGTGCTGATAAGAAGAATCTAGGCAGTCATTTATTAGATTTGAAGTTGTTCAGTTCATTCTAGGATTCCAAAAAACCTGGAATATAGACATATTTTCCTAAGAGTAGAAGTATGCAACACCACCCTATCCTTTTTGTGTGTGTATATGCTTTCTGAGGCACAGATGGTTTTTTTTTTTTCTAGAATTAACTTTCAAAGAATCCAGGAAATTCTTACATAACAAATATAACAGCAAGGTCACGAGTAAACCTCCAACTTGTTACTGCTTCTCTGTGTCTGTTTTAACAGTAGCAGGGAGATAGTAAAATTTTATAAATGTTAATTAGTATTATGATGAAAGAAATCATCTTTGAATTTCATCATAATGACTGATTATATATATATATATATATATATAGAGAGAGAGAGAGAGAGAGAGGAGAGAGAGAGAGAGATTTTTATTAGGAGGGCCTGCTTGGCAGTACTTGGGGACTATTTTTGACTGGGTAGGAGAGACCACGCCCCATGATCCTCCGGGGACCATGCAGTGCTGGGGATAAAACGCAGCCCTCCTGCATGCAAAACATAAGCTCAGAACTTTGAGCTACCTCTCTAGTCCAGTGTTGCAGATTATGAATCAACTTTTCCATTCTGTCATTTGAACTGAGTTTTAATGGTAGTATATTTGAAATGTATTTGGAAATTTACTTTTTACGAATGGCCAAAAAATGATTTTCATACAACCCTTTTCTCATTTTGAACACATTTTCTTCTGTTTCTAGTTTGTTAAACTTAAAAAAAAAATTGTGACTAGATATAGGAGGAATCTTTTCGTTTACCTTCCCCATTCTTATTCTGAACTGTAACTAAATTATTTTGGAGTTAATATTATACTTTATTGTAAAGACAAAAAAACATTTTAATAATATAGTCTCATGGGAGATCTGATATATTCTACTATCTCCATTCATTTTGTACATCTCTAAAGTAGGGATGATGAGAGAGTTTCTCACAGACTATTACTGAGAAATAAAATATTATGTAAGCAGTTTTAACAGTAGCGGGGACATAGTAAAATTTTATAAATGTTAGTATTACTGTCTTTTTTTCTTTTTGAGGAAAAAATAAAGTAAAAAAAAGTGATGTACTTTGTTCTAGAAACCAGATCTCTTGACTCTCAACTCCTGACTCTCTCTCTCTTGCTTCTTTTTACATCAAGAGATAATTTAGCAGCCTTTTAGCAGTTCTATATCAGTAAGTCTCCTGATCATGTAAAGGGTTTTAAAAGATTATATAATAATGCTTACAAAGTGTGTGGACTGAAAAAGGGCTTCTGGAGATAATTCTAAGTAGTCAGAGCACTTAATGTACATGCTTCCTAACTACATCTCACAATAACAGAATCATTTGAGAAAGAATTTTTGTAGAGCTCTTTTTTTTTTAATACAGATTCTTATAACTTTGGACAGCCACTTTGCTCATGACTGCCATTTAAAGAATCATGTCTTTGATTTCCTCATTAAAGTACCTTTGTAAAGATAGCATTTTTCAAAAGGCACTTTGCCAACTCCCTCAAATATAACTTTGCAATGGACAGCAAGAAAAACATAGCAAACCATTTCCATATGGCTCAGGAAAATGAGGAAAAAAATGATAAGCAGCACACGCAGTAAAATAAAACAACCTCCAAATCTACTGAGAGAAACTGGTTTGTTTGTTTTTTTATTAGTTGAATGCTCCAAAAATCCTTGTAGACTCCCAATTTGTTCATCTTTAAACAGCAGCCGCTTCTAAGACATTCACCTGTTCCTATTTGTCAGTCCTACTAAGCAAATAGCCGCTCGTAAACTTATTTTAGAACCAGCTGCTTTAAACATATGTTTCAAGAATTCAAGGGGTGGTTTTACAGACAAGGGGTGGTTTTTTTTATTTTACGGCTGATAAAATCATTAACATGTCATCTGCATAGGCAAGTACTAGTTTCAACATTCAGACTACTGTTTCCTTCCACACCTGTCTAAAGACTAAACCAAGCAAGTTAGTTCACATCATAAATTTTCATCAAAGAACTTTTAATTAATATAGAAAGGACAAAATGGGCACCCTAGCCTTAAAGTGCTCATTATCTTGATCTGACCGCTCCGCCCAGACACCGATCAGATTTTCACACTGTGAACAAATTGAAAAGCTATGACCTAAGCTTATTCAATTTAAGAGAATGTGGTCTTGCTTATTAACAGCTGTATTTTCTTTTCTCAAATTAAGTAGAATTTTGAAAATATATGTCATATTCAGTGTATTTTACAGTTTTAGTATAACTAAACCGTTGTCCCTCATGCCTGAAATGAATCAAATCATCTTCCTCATGAACATTGTTAATCTCACAATAATCCTCACTAATCATTTTGTAATCAGCACCCAAAGAGGCTAAAGGTCCTGATTTTTAATCACTATATTTTTAATCATCTCTCTTGTGAGATGGGAGTTAGTAATCCCTGAGTCTTGGGTTTATTCCTTCTCAATTTCCTAATTATTCCCTAGGACAAAGAGTAGGAGCTCCCCAGATACAAAAAAACCAGATCTATCAGGTTAGAACTAGTTAAGGCAACCTCGAGAGTCTCAGGGTAGGGATGCTCCTAATGACTGCTTGGCCATTATTTTCAATTTTGTAAACTGAAGAGATTTAAATTTTTTTTTGCTTTCTTATTTTTATTTTCTTAATTTTCTTTCTTAATCTCTTTTTCTCAATTGTACCTCTTTTTTGCATAGAAAATAAGATGTTTCCTTTTTGTTTTCTCTGGTTTCTTTCCCATATAATTTCCTTTTAAATTCATTATTAGCACTGTAGCACTGTCCTCCCATTGTTCATCGATTTGCTCGAGTGGGCCCAGTAATGTCTCCATTTTGAGACTTGTTGTTACTGTGTTTGGCATATCAAATACATCACCGGTAGCTTGCCAGGCTTTGCTGTGCAGGCGAGATACTCTCTGTAACTTGCCGGGCTCTCTTACTGAGAATTTTTTTGGTATTGAATTCGGCCAAGTTGCTGCAGTACTTAGGCATATGCATCTGTTAATATGATTATATTCTTTTGTTTTGTTTTGTTTTGTTTTTGCTTTTTGGGTCACACCCCGAAATGCTCAGGGGTTACTCCTGGCTATGCACTCAAGAATTACTCCTGGTGGTGCTTAGAGGGCCATATGTGATGCCGGAGATCAAACCCGGGTCCACCATGTGCAAGGCATTTATGCCCTACCCTCTGTACTGTGACTCCGGCCCCTAATATGATTATATTCTTACTTTTTTTTTTTTTAATAAGGTGGTTCTGGTGAGAGGGGAAATGTGGTTATGGGGATCAAACTTAGGGTCTTAAGTGATAGTGGAAGCCATATGCTCTACTACTTAAATTATTCCCCCAGCCTGATTTTATTTGGAATATTAACATGATTATATTAATATTTGATTTCTATTTTTTGTATTCTTTTTTTCAAAGTCAAGTGTTTGGCTTTGTTGTTTGATTTTAGGTCACACCTAGCAGTGCTCAGGGCTTACTCCTGGCTCTGTGCTGAGGGATCACTACTGGCGTTGCTCACAGAAACATATAGGGAACCAGGGATCAAACCCAGGTCAGCCACGTGCAAAGCTAGTGCCCTCCTGATTGTACTATCTCTTTGGACCCTCAAAGTAAAAAATTTTTTCAAAGTAAAAGGTAAAGGTAAAGGCCCTCCCGTTGATCGTCGATTTGCTCGAGCGGGCCCAGTAACGTTTCCATTGGAGACTTTGTTGTTACTGTGTCTGGCATATCGAATACTCTCGGTAGCTTGCCGGGCTCTCCGAGAGGGGCGGAGGAATCGAACTCGGGGCGGCCATGTTGGCCGCTTGTAAGGCGGACGCCCTACCCGCCGACCCGAGTTCGATTCCTCCGCCCCTCTCGGAGAGCCCGGCAAGCTACCGAGAGTATTCGATATGCCAGACACAGTAACAACAAAGTCTCCAATGGAGACGTTACTGGGCCCGCTCGAGCAATTATTTTTCAAAGTAAAAATTTTTAAATTCCGGGACTGGAGTGATAGAACAGCAGGTAGGGCTTTGCCTTGCACATGGCTGACCCGGGTTTGATTCCCAGCATCCCATATGGTCCCCTGAGCACTGCCAGGAGTAATCCCTGAGTGCAAGATCAGGAGTAACCCCTGTGCATCACCAGGTATGACCCAAAAAGCAAAAGAAAAAAATTAAAAATTAAATTCTATCCCCAGTCATCGTCATCATCATCATCATCATCACCATCACCATTATTATTTTGGTGTTGGGGTCACACTTGATGGTGCTCAGGACTTACTCCTGGTTCTCTGGTCTGGTATTACTTCTAACAGTATTCAGGTGATTATATGTGGTAGCAGGGATCAAACACAAATCAGCTGCCTGCAAGGATATTTTTTTATCTACTGTACTATCTCTCTAGTGGCCCTTCCCTTCATTTTCCTGATGACCAGTGGTCTCACGCACACTCCTGACCTGGCTACTTCCTGACAGCTGCATATCAGGGCACAATGCTTGAGCACAGGCTATTGTGCTCACTGAGGTTTGCTTTCTTTTAGTTGTGTTTTCTGTGGTATGCTGCTTGGCTCAGACACATGCTAGCTTGTCCATGATGCTTGTACGATTTTGTTTATTTTTTTTCTTTTTCTTTTTGTCTGTTTGCTTAGATTTTGGGACCACACCCAGCAGTGCTCAGAGGTAACTTCAGCTCTGCACTCAGGAATCCCTCCTGGCAGGCTCAGAGAATCACATAGGATGCTAGGGATCGAACCCAGATCTGCTGTGTGCAAGGCAAGTGCCTTACCCACTGTACTATCTCTTTGGCCCCAATACTTGTGCTTTTTAATTCTAGTGCTTACTGGGCGGGGGGGGGGGGGGTGTCACACCCATACCTTGTGATGCTTAGATACACCTGCCTGGGATCATGTTGTTGCCAGGGATCAAGAGAACAGAGATGCCAATTCAAATAGCAGAGCAGCCAGTATCACGCTTGACGTTTGTGAGACATCGGATATTTGAAATCAGTCATGGGCTTGCAAGGCAGGTGCTCTAAGCCACTGCACTATTTTTCTATTAATATTTCACCATTTATTCTTTGCATACATAATACATAATGTTCTTACTCTTTATGTAAGCTAACAGAGTATGTTTCTGCTTTCCATTTTCTCCCTCTGAAGTGGATAAAAAATCATGGTGCATCTCAGAGACTTGTTTTCTTAAATAATTGAATATTTCTTAATCTTTATTCTTATTCTTTTCTCCACTACTATATTAAGACTATGATATTTTCTCATCACACTATCTTCCTTGATCATGTTAATGTATTACTTTCCACATTATTGATTTTTTTATTCTTAAAATTAATCTATTTAAATTATCTTTAAAATGTTGAGAACCATTCTGTCTCTGACACAAAGCAAAATTCATTCGCTAGATATTTTGGGGCTACATACCTCTTGCCCCAAAGCTGTTGAAGACCTTGAGAAGTGACATAGATGACAGGTGTGTCATTTAAATTAGTTTTAAAATGATTACCAGAGATTGGGGAGTTCCTTTTGTGATTCCTCTGCCCCCAGATCCACCCTGTAGCATGTTTTCCAGTTTATCAAGTTGAGATTTGATAGCTATGTTCTAATTCTGCTTCAAGGGAATTGACATGAAAAATTAAGGAAGGAAAAATCTCTCTGTGCGTCTGGAATTGACTGGTCATAACCTGTCATGCTTGTTGGTCACTTTCTGTCTCCATTGTCATCAGTGTGATCTCCCTTACACATTTTTTATTGTTTTGGTTTTACCATTATTGTTTTGTTTCAGAGTAGGAATCACTCACAGTTGTGATAGAGGTGGGGCAAGTGTTGTTTCACATAGCAAAGCCTGTGGTCTATTCTTAGGCCACATGCCTGCCCTTCACTGGGCTCTATTTTATTGTATTATTTTTTAATGATTTTTAATCTTTTTACATTAATTTAAAAAATCTTCAGATACCATGCCTTACACAATTATTCATAGTTGAGTTTCAGACATACAGTATCCCAATACCAATCCCACCATGGGCTAACTTCCCTTCACCAGTGACATTGAATTTAATTTTATTTCTAATTTTATTTTCTTTTTCCACTTCCCTTTTGTTGTCATGATCACTGGGGGCTTGTAGTTCTACCAGCAACTGGAAAGTTGGTTATGCACCTGAGATCCCAAACAACCGTCACAGTTCTCACATTCTGGCACAAGAATCAGCACAGGAGATCCAACTCTCCCTCTCATTGGTCTCAAGTCCATGAGGCAGGTACACTCCCTCTGAGCCCTGCCTGGGTTTCCTCATTGAGCTCAACAGAGTCAGGACTGAGGAGATAATTCAGAGACAGGAGTGCATGCTTTGACCCCTGAGCACTGTCAGCAATAACCCTGGAACTCTGCTAGGTATGGCCTGAGAACAAACACAAAAATTCAATGGTTTTAAGTCAATATGTAGAACTTGCAATTATCAACACAAAAAACTTAAGCACATTTTCATTATCCCCCAATCTGGCTCCCTTAAAATTCACCTCCCAGTCCTCCCATCTCCCAAGTCCCAGTCAACCACCAATCTGCTCTCTGCATAGACTTCCCTATTCTGAATATTTCATATAAATGGGAGTTTTTAGACTATGCAGTATTTTTTCCAGCAGTTATTTCTTTTTTTCCTTTTAGCATTTTATTTTCAAGGTCCATTCAAGCAGATATGTCAGGTACTGCTTGTCCATTCATCAGCTGATGGGTGTTTGAAGCATTTTTAAACCTTTCTACTATTGTGAATATAGCTGCATGCACTTTTCATGTAAAAGATTTGTGGTGGGATATATTCTATTTACTCTTAGATACTTAGGAATGGAACTGCTGGGAACTGTGTTTAACTTTTGGAAGAACTGCCCGGCTATGCAAAATGACTACATTATTTTATATTCCCACAAGCGTTTCGTGAACGTTCCAATTTCAACACGTCCTCTCCAAGCCTTGTTTTTGTCTGTCATTTCTATTCTGGCCAAACTAGTGGATCTAAAGGAGACTCTCGTGGTTTTCATTTGCATTTCCCTTAGGACTAATGATGCTGATTATCTTTCCACTGACCACCTGTATCTCATATTCCAGATATTCCAGATATCTCTTATATCCAGATATGTTGGCACTTTGCGGGAACATTCCCTGTAGTGTGTAGGGAACTGTGCTGTACCAGAGATTGAACCCGGCAGTCCCATGGTCACAGCATGCTCTTCAGTGCCTTGAAGCATCTCTCTGTTCCTCTGTAGTTAGTTAATTATACTTTTTTGTGAGGTGGGAGCACACCCAGCAATGCTCAGGGGTTACTCCTGGCTTTACACTCAGGAATCACTTGTTTTTTTTTTTTATGTAGGAGTATTGCTATTTATTCAGACATAGATTTGGCTGATTGAACTGGGCATGAACTCCACCTTACTTTTTTTTCCTTCTTTATAATTTTATTTATTGAATCACTGTGAGAGCAGTTCAGGTTTAAGTCTTGGTCAAACAATGAAACACCCGACCCTTCACCACCAGTGCCCATTTTCCACCACCAAAAACCCCAGTATTCCCCCCAACCCAGACCCTCCCCCTACCTGTGGGGCAGATGATTTCCACATTACTCTCTCTCTCTACTTTAATTACATTCAATATTTTGACACCAGACCCACTATTATTATTTGGGATTTTACTCCAACACTCAGATCTGCCGAAAAGGCAATAGTAGACAATCTGTTTTCTATTGTTGATTATGAATAACATATGATGTCACACAGCTACAGTAGTGGTCACGCAATTTTGAAATTTTAACAATTAAATCTGGAGAGATTTCTGCCCAAACCTGCTGGGTTCTGAGATTTGTTCCTGAGTATCTTGGATCATGGCCATTAAGCAGCTTAATCAGGAGCCAGAGAGGCCCTTTGTGGGCGGCGACTTGGAATCTCATTGGGGTGGGGAGGAAAGGGCTCCCTCCACCTCCATCCCGTGAGGTCCCATGTGTCATGTCACTGTGGGCACAAACCTGAAGGTCCAGTGGCCTCTGGAGGATGGCAGCCACCAAGCCGTCAGGGGGAACAGGCCAAGGCATGAAACCTATTCCCACTTGGGGTGGCCTCGTGCCGGTAATCTACTGCAGGGACCGGATGCATTTCTGCCAAAAGCTGCTTGGTTCCAAGATTTGTTTCTGAGTCTCTTGGATCATGGCCGTTAAGCAGCTTGATCAGGAGCCAGAGAGGTTGTTTGTGGGCAGCGACTCAAGGACTCCTTGGGGCTGGGAGGAAAGGGCTGGCTCCACCCCCATCCTGTGAGGCCCCGTGTGTCTCATCACTGTGGGCCCAAACCTGACTGTCCAATGGCCTTTGGAAGATGACGGCCACTGAGCTGCCAAGGGGAAGCAGGCAGAGGGACTACACCCTTTCCTCCCTGGGGTGGTCTGCACCGGTAACCCATTGTGGGGACCAGACGCATCTCTGCCAAAAGCCTCTGGGTTCCAAGATTTGTCTCTGAGTCTCTGGGATCATGGCCGTTAAGCAGTTCGATCAGGAACCAGAGAGGCCTTGCCTCCAATTAAATAGCTGAGCTGGTGGTGGTTTGTGGGTGTGTCTCCCACATACCTAACTTCTTTACTTTCTTGGTAAACTTTGCCCCAAGTTTTTGGGGTCTCGTCAAAGGCACAGCAGCAATTTGGGGGTATCTGGAAGTCTGAAGGCACCATCAGGCTGCTGATGCACAGGAATCACTTCTGGTGCTCAGGGGATCATATGGGATGCCGGAGAGTGAACCCAGGTTGGCTGTGTGTGAGGCAAGTGCCCTACCCACTGTACTATCGCTCCAGCCTCTATTTATTTATTTTGCCTGTGGGAGGATGATCCCAAGAAATGCTCAGGACTCCTAGAGGACCCTCCTGGTGATTCTCAGCCAACTACACCAACTTTTTAATGTGAGGATATGCGAATGCAGTGCTACTCAGACTCCACGGTACAGGGGATACCCACGTCAGACAGCGCTTGAAGGCTTGGAGGGTCACAGCCTATAGTGGTCAGAATGTAGTGTCAGCTTCATTGGTGAAGTAAAACTCAGAGGACCATGCAGTGCTGGGAATTGAGATAGGGTTGGTGCATACAAGGCAAGTACCTTAACCTCTCTATTATCTCTCTGACTCTCTTTTCTTCCTCACTGAGTCTAGAAATTAGTTTTATTGTGTCTTGATTGTTTGCTTTGATTAGTGATATTTCACATGGGTAAAACCAAGGGGTAATTCTCTTTCACATCCTGACTTATTTTACTTTGCATAATCACTTCAAGCTTCATCCATTTTGTCCCCAAAGGGACAATTTTATCTTGTGTTTAACAGCAGAGTAATATTCCTTTAAATCTCTAGACTGAAACTTCTTTACCCAAGGACTTGGCAATGGGCATTTAGGTAGAGTCCATGTGTGGATTATATATGGGCTGATTCTGCGCTGAACAGAGAGCTGTAAAGACCCTTTCGAATGAAGGTTTTTATTGCCTCCAGATAAGCATCTGAAATGATATTGCTGGATCAAATGGTATTTTTGTTTTTATTTACTTGTGCTACCAAGGTCTGAACCTGGAGCTTCTCACTTGCAAGGCAAGTGCTGTATTAATGCATCTGTATCATTCTCTGCCCATTTTTTCAGCTCTTTCTAGACTCTCCATCCCTTATTCCATACTGACTGCACCCATTTATCTTGCCACGCACTGTGTGCTGAGGCTTCCTTTCCACCTCGCAGGCATACCTTGAAGACTCTGTTCTCGTGCACAGGTGTGTGTTCTTTTCTAATGAAGTCCTTGCTTCAAGTTCAACCACAGCTGTGCAATGCCACTTCCTGAACCAGAGTCCTGTTTGTACACCTGCTTCTTCAAATTATCCCAAATATTTAGGTGGGATGGTGCGAATTACTACGCTACATTTCTTTCATGTGTGGACATCCCTCCAGTTCTGGCGCACTCGTCTCCACACTCAGGTCACAGACCCCCTACACCACGTGGAGGTTCAAGTCTTCCCCTTATCCATTCCTGTATAGGACAACTGCAGGCACCCTTTCCAAGGTTAAAAGCCTGACCAGAGGAGCTGGAGTGATAGCACAGCAGGTAAGGCATTTGCCTTGTACGCGGCCAACCCCGGTTCGATTCCCAGCATCCCATGTGGTCCCCTGTGCACTGCCAGGGTAATTCCTGAGTGAAGAGCCAACAGTAACCCTGTACATCACCGGGTGTGACCCAAAAAGCAAAAACAAAACAAAACAAACAAACAAAGAGAGCTTGACCAGAGAGATAGCACAATACTTAAGGCAGCTGCCTCCCATGCTACCTACCCAGTCCCTAGTCCTGGTTCCATGCAACAGCCCCTGTGCACTGCCAGGCGTGATCCCGAGCACAGAGCCAGGAGTAAGACCTGAACACTGCTGGGTGTGGTCCCCCTCAAACAACAAACAAAAAATTAAAAATACTCAAGGTCAAAAACCCACAGCCAGATGTTCCTCCCAGACTGAGCCACAACTTTAATAGCACCCAGCGATATTTGTTTGGTGGGTGACAATCATGCCCCAGGGCATGCCAAAGGTTAAGAATTTAAAGCAGAAGGTCTGGAGCAGTATATAGTGGGTAGGGCATTTGCTTTTGCATGTGGCTGACTTGGATTCAATCCCCGGAACCCCCTTTGGTCCCCCAAGCCCTTCCAGGAGTGATCCCTAAGTGCAGAACCAAGAGTGAGCCGTGAGCACAGCTGGATGTGACCCCAAAACAAATAAAATAAAAACAGGGCTGGAGAGATAGAACAGCCAGTAGGGTGCTTGCCTTGCACGCGGCTGATCCCGGTTCAAAACCCGGTGCCGCATGTGGTCCACAGCACGCTGAGCAGAGAGCAAAGAGTAAGCCCTGAAGACTGCCAAATGTGGTCGCAAAATCAAAAAATGAACCAAAAATTAAAGCTGGAGCAGAAAGAAGGCTTGGACCACTCATTGAAGTCTCTTTCCCAGGCAACACCCCTCTCACCCCACTGTGCATCCGCTCAGGCCAAAAGGACGCACCCTCCCTTTCCCAACCAGCTTCAGGACACTTCAGGACCCAGATGTTTGGCTGAGCATCGCTGCGTTGCTACGCCCAGGTTTTGCCTCTCACTTTTGCCAATTTGGAATTCAGAGAGGCAGGGAGTCTAGGGTTGGGCGGCTGAGAGAGGTCACTGACCTGACTGAAGGCCCCAGAGAGAAGAGAGGTAGAGGTAGAGAGAGAGAGAGAGAGAGAGAGAGAGAGAGAGAGAGAGAGACAGAGACAGAGACAGAGACAGAGACAGAGACAGAGACAGAGACAGAGAGACAGAGACAGAGAGAGACAGAGACAGAGACAGAGAGACAAAGAGAGGACATAGACAGAGACAGAGAGACAGAGAGAGAAAACGAATGAAGGAGGGATGAAAGAGTATATAGAAAAACCTATTCAGAGATTCAGGGTGGCGGGAGATGGTCCAGCAGTCCAAGCATTACCCAACCTGGGTTCTGTCCCGGACATCACATGGTCCTTTAGCATTGCCATTGCCAGATGCAGTCCTGGAAGCCCCTGAGATTCCCAGCACTGTCCCCCAGCACCCCCACCCCTGGGACCCCTTAACTTTTAATTGAAAGTTTTTGTTTGCTCTTTACTAGAATATATTCTAATATAAGCCCAGTCACATACATGATATACAAATATATTTTCTTTTTCGGGGGTCTCTCTTGACAGTCTTCTTTGAAGAATAATAGTTTTTAAATGTGAGGAGTTTCACTTTTTCTCTTTCTTTACTGTTTGTGCTTTGGTCTCATAGAATAAATTGGGAAGAGCATTCTGCCCTCCGCATTTTTGGAAGAATTGTTATAACCTTCTGCAAGAATTCACGCGGTAAAGTCAACACTGATTTTTCTCACTTTCTGGTAAGACCTTAGTGGTTCTCAACTATTAATGAACTATAAAAATTCTTATACAATGCCCTTTATTACAAAAATCTTATATCATGCCCTTTATGATCTCAAAATCTGCATTCGTGTCTTACTAATACCCTTCCTGGTCTCTGGGGATGGACAATTTATCCAAGGCAACTCCCCTTCTCAACTTGACCTGCACTTCCCATCTATTTAAAGATCTTTCTACTCAACTTCCATCCCTCCTTCAGACACCACAAGTCTACTTAGAATTCAAAATCTTTTTCTTAGCTCTCCTATTGAATTAGTCTATTTCAGCATTTTTCAGCCTAAGGCCATATGTCCCCTGTGGGCCTCCAGGATATTCTAAGAGGAACCAAGGAAAAATTCCATGGTGGGGTGGGGCATGGCAAAAGATTAGGAAGGCAACCAGTGGTACAAGGGCCTGAGGAAGGAAACAAAGTCGAAAGGCAGTCATGATTGGAGAAAGATTGAAAAATATTGGCTAAATTTTCTTGGACTATTCTACCAACTTACTCTTATAGACATTAAGGAAAATCTCTATTGATCTTTACAATGTATGATTTGGTAGAAAGTCTTCTTAATAGGCTTCTGTAATTAGTTAAATTTAAAGAGCACCTTGACTGGAAAAACCCCGTTCCAGTTGAGTTGGAACCTGTTAGTTATTTTGGTAATGACACATAACTATCAAATACTATATGGAATCCACTGTGAACAGTGAGTTCTTTTTCCAATGTCAGAATAATTAAAAAGAATTTTTTGCTTGAGGAACTCATTATGAATGACTTCTCTGTGTTTCACCATATTTCTGAGGAAAATTTGTCTTAAAAAATTGATTCATTACTGGGGGAGGTTCTGCATGCCTTTTTGCTGACTTTCCAAGTCCCAAAATAATGATCTTCACAGTAAGGAATACCAAAGAAGCGAACGATACAGTTACAATGGTAACAGTTTTCTAAAAAGTATTTTTTCTTCCAATATCTAAAAACTTCCTAATACTACTTTCCAACATTTTAAAGCTGAGGTATAATTTATTTTTAAGACCCTTCATTGCTTTAGTGTATGTTTTTAAATAATATTGTTTTGTAAATTCATAGGAGATTGCAAAACTATATTAAGAAAAATATAGTTTTAAAATGTTTACGAGGGAGAAAAGAATAATACAGAACATACTTAACTTCTCTGTTTCACCCTATTGTGAGGGTTTACTATGAGTGAGTTAATATGTATGACAAAGTGAGTGTTGTTCTAATCTGGCTAAGGTACAGTCTGTTTATTAAGTGTTACAAAGATAAAACTTTTAGTGGGTTGAAAAATAAACTTTAACGTAAAGTGATAACAAACCCATGTCATACATGTATGTCATTATGTAAATGCTATTGACTATAGTCACAACTTGAACAGATTTCAACAACATTGCCAATTTTAGCTCAACATGACTCAGAGATATTTGTTACTCCTACTAATATCAATAAAAAATAATGAGAGCTATATTTATTTATTGTCATAGACTGCACAAAATACAGTGCCAGACATTTATATCATCACGTAACCCACAACAAACCAGCAAGACAGTGTTTATTCTAGTTAGGATTAAGTTCAATTTTAAGTAAAAGAAACCTAGAATAACAATGTCTTAGGGAACACTGCCCTTATTATTTCTCTTGCATAGTAGTCAATAGGAAGACAGTCTTGTGTTAGTTTTACAGCTCTGTTTTACACATCCTGAGGGACCCAAGATCTTTCCTACTCATAATTAACTGCTAGTAGCAATGCCAACACAGAGAAAAGGGATAAGGAACAGGGGATAAGTAGGGGGGTGGAAAAGTACTAGTTTCCTTGGGAAGATTTCAACGACATGATATTTCACTTGGCGCTCATTAGTCAAAATGTAGTCACACAAGCACATCTAAGTGGGTGGCCATTTGCCCAGCTAAAAATTGGGGGACCTAAAGCATGGAGAAAAGATGATAAGATATTGAGGGATAACTCAATCTTTTTTTCTGCTACAATGTTATTAACTGTATTTTAGAGATAAGGCATCTGACTTTTAGAACTGTTAATTAACTTGCTCAATGGTATCTGGTTAATAAATGTTTTAGAGAGAATGTAAAACTGGATTTGTCTATCTGAAAGATTTCTGCTGGTGTAGGCAGAAGCAAAGGAGGTGGGGCAGTAGAAATTTTTTGGATCAGTAACATTTTCATAAGCGTTGTCTCAGTTACATAACAAGCCATGCCAAACTTAAGCAAAAAGCATTTACTTAGCTCAGGATTCTATAAATTGAATGAATAGTTTTGCTGATCTGGAGCAATCTTAGCTGGTCTCTGCTTGGAGGTTGGCAGAAAGCTAGTCCATAATTGACCTTGCTGGGACAACTTGCCATGGTGCCATGTAGTATCTTGTCTTCCAGCATCCTAGCCTAGACTTGGTCTTGAGGCTGCATAGAAGTTTAAGAGATAGAACAGAAACATGCAAGGGTTTCCTGAGGGATAGGTTCATGGTTGACTCAGTATCACTTCCACTTCATTCCATTGGTCAAAGTAAATAAAAAAACTATCCTAGGTTCAAGCGGGGGTGGGAATTGACTCCAACTCTTATTAGACTGCAGAGGGCACAGACACAAGGAGATCAGTCATTGGTACAATTTGCCACCAGGCTAACGAAAGCTGTCGAGTGAAACTGAGAATAATAAAGACAATTTTCAACAACATATTGAATTTATTTTATTTATACTTTGTTTTGTATATTTATTTGTATTTAATATTTGTTTTGTTACATTGTATTTAATTACT
Organism: Sorex fumeus; assembly: GCF_029834395.1. Taxonomy (NCBI): domain Eukaryota; kingdom Metazoa; phylum Chordata; class Mammalia; order Eulipotyphla; family Soricidae; genus Sorex; species Sorex fumeus. Next base: position 28,648,457 of record NW_026606059.1, on the reverse strand, counting down.
TTTCTTCACTTATCATGCTTTTGATCCTAGCAGAACATGTTTTTTACTAGAGTTCTACTCAACCATCATAGATGTAGTCATGAAGTAAAGGTTACTTGAATTTTAGAACATTTTTTCTGTTAGACTGGACATGGGTTAAGTCTAAGGAGGGATATAGAAAGAGTTTGTGGCTAAATAATTTTTCTTTGGATTAAAATTTGTAATTTGGATTCCTTTTATAACTTTTTCTTGTCTAATTGTGTGTGACTAGGACTTCCAACACTATGTTGGAAGCAGTGGTGAGAATACACATCTTTGATCTAAAGGCGAAAGCTTCCAGCTTTTCACCATTATGTAACTATCCTGTTAACTGTAAGTTAGTCACATATGGCACTACTTGTGTTGAGGTATGTTCTTTCTATTCCCATTTTATTAAGTATTTTTCATCATAAGTGGATGTTGACTCTTGTCAAAGACTTTTACAACATCTACTAATATTATCGTGATTTTAAAATATGGTATGATTTAATTTTTTTCTATTAAGGACCATGATTGAACTGTAGCAATAACACAGTGGGTAGGACACTTGCCTTGCACACATACCGGGTTTGATCCCCAGTATCTCTCACGGTCCCCTGAGTCCTTCCAGGGGCAATCCCTAAGCATCATTTAGGAGTAAGACCTGAGAACTGTCATATGTGGCTCAAAATCAACTACCCCCAAAATTCCCAAATGAAAACAATGGTTTAGCACCAATCCCAACACCCATGCCAGCATCCCTCTAGTACTGTCCCGGGTTCACTCCCACCCCCAACCTGCCTCTGGGACAGGCACACTTTTAAGATAGAGGAGGGTCCATTGTGAAAACACTAGTTGGAAATGATCACTCTGGACAAGAACTGAGTGTTGAAATCAGGGAAACGGATATACATGATAACCTTTCAGCACCTTTATTGCAAACCATAATGCCTAAAAATGAGAGGAAGAGGGAGAGAGAAGAGAGGTGCTTATCATAGAGGCTGTGGGATGGGGGAGGTGGTGATTTGAGGGGGTGTGAGGGAAACTTGGGACATTGGTGTTAGGAAATTATACTGGTGGAGGGATGGGTGTTGGAACATTGTATGACTGAAACCCAATCATGAACAACTTTTTAATGCTCTATCTCACGGTGATTCAATAAAATAAAAGTTACTTTTTTTAAAAGGCCACTTTGTGTGAGTGGCATGGAGTTATAGTCCAGTACGTAGGATGTTTGCCTTGCATGTAGCTCATCCAAGTTTGGCCCAGGATACCTCATATGGTCCCCTGAACCTGCCAGGAGTGATCCCTGAGTGCAGAGCCAGGAGGAAGCCCTGAGCATTGCTGGGTATACCTGCCCCCTGCAGAGAGAGAGAGAGAGAGAGAGAGAGAGAGAGAGAGAGAGAGAGAGAGAGAGAGAGAGAGAGAAGATCTCTGGGATTATATTTCAGTTGAGTGAGCAGCAATCGTTTGGGAGACTATGACAGGATCTAGGTGCAACAGAATAGCAGACTCAGGACCCACTAACTGTTCCCAGCATCATATAATCTCATCAATGGCCAATATCCAGAGACTATGAAACAACTCCCTGAAGAGAGTGCCATAGAACGTCCTGACCCCATGCCAGGCTTCTTGCCCATGCCAGGGCAACTCAGAGAGGGGTGGGTTGAGATTCCCTCCCTGCCCCAGCAGAACCCCGGCAGCCGAAAACTTCCAGAACCCAACTGCACAGACATGCTCAAGGCAGCTCTCCACAGGCTCAAAAGAGCCTTAGCTAGGAGGGAACCTGCAGAAAAACCCAGTCATGTGAGACCCATGACTGAGATCTCCAAGCTCAGTTGGAACGGGACTGGGCCTCCTCCCTCCAGCTCCCCAGTTTTCCAGTTGCTTGGCAGTAACATCCACAACATGCCCCTGGTGCCATGTAATCTCATCAATGACGAAGATCCAGAGACTCTGAAATAAAGCTCCTGGAAGATAGCGACACAGAATATCTTGGAGCACGCGGCCACCTCTTATACTCTAACTCACTGATGTATCAAAAGTAGCACACATTTATTTGGGTTTAACATACATGCTTGTAGTCTCTTATACAAGGGTTTAAATTACTCCAGGATGAAATACAATTGTCTTCAAACACTTTCCTCTTATGGTAGTGGGAAGATGCATGGTGGTGGGATTAGTATTCGAATATTAACTGTAAAGAACTACTGTCAACAACTTTATAAAAATAAAATTAAATTAAAAAAAAAGAATAGTAGGGGCTGGAGCGATAGCACAGCGGGTAGGGCATTTGCCTTGCACTCGGCCAAACCGGGTTCGATTCCCAACATCCCATATGGTCCCCTGAGCACCGCCAGGAGTAATTCTTGAGTGCATGAGCCAGGAGTAACCCCTATGCAAAGCCGGGTGTGACCCAAAAAGACAAAAAAAGAATAGTAGACTCAGGCAGTGATGGGAGGAAGTATGTGAAGTAGATGTATCCAGAAGATTTGGGTGACTAAGCCAATATACCAAAGCTGTGTGTTAACTGTGCACATGAAGAAGAGCCTGCAGCATACGGAAACTTCCATCCCTCCTTGCATCCACAATATTGACTCTGAGCATGATGATGTTTGACTTGAGCCAATGAGATAAACAGAATTGTCGGGCTGCCATTCAAAGTCTGGGGTTTGAGTCATTGTGTGTTTTTAGTTTATTTTGAGTCTCTGTGGACACCATGAGAGAAATATGCCTGGATTGGCCTAATTACCAAGAAAGATGAGAGAATTATGAGTAGGGGTGTCTGACCGTCTTACAGAGGGACAACATAGTTGGAAATGATCACTCTAGACAAGAACTAAGTGTTGAAAGTTGGGAAAGGAATATACATGATAACCTTCCAGCATTTGTATTGCAAACCATCATGCCTAAAATGAGAGAGAGAAAGAGAAATAGAGAGAGAGAAGAGGTGCCTGCCATAGAGGCAGGTGGGGGGGATCTGAGAAGATAAAGCTATAGGAATCCATCCCCAGAAGGAGTGATCTCTGAGCACAAAGCCAGGAGTAGCCCTGAACACAGCCAGGTATGCCTCCAGAAACAAAACAGAAACAAAAACAAAAAATCCCTCTAGCTTTATCTTCCCAGTCACCACAAAAGCTGCAGGCTCTAACACAGAGCCATCTGAGTCCAGCCTGGATCAGCCAGAATCCAACTGAACTTTGGATACCTGAATTATAAAAAATGATTTGTTGTTTTGATTTGAGGGCAGTGGGTGGGAGGCCTATTTTGTGGTGCTCAGGGCTTATTCCTGGCTCTGTGCTCAAATTTTCCTCCTACTAGCTCAGGGGTCCATTACATATGTGGTATTGAGGGGTCAAACCTGGGTCAGCTTCAAGGCAAGCACCTTACCTGCTGTACTATCTCTCTGTTCCCCCCAATGATTTGTTGATTTAAATATCAAAAGTCATAGTTGTTTTCGGGTAGGGCTTTTGCCCTGCACGCAGCCAGCCAGGCCGACCCGCGTTTGACTCCTCCGCTCCCTCAGAAGGTACTGAGAGTATCTCACTCCCACAGCAAAGCCTGGCAAGCTACCCGTGACGTATTCAATATGCCAAACACAGTAACAAGTGTCACAATGGAGACGTTACTGGGACCGCTTGAGCAAATCGATGAACAACGGGAGTGGCAATGACAGTGACAGTAGCTCTTTTCCACTGGGCAGCAGCTAGCAAATGTCAGAGGATCAAAACTTACATTTTAGTTCTAAGTTTGCAAAACTAAATGTTTTATGTTGGCACCATTCACTTCAACTAATCCTCTTCTTATTTCAAAGTTCTGTTCTTGGTTGGATCCAATTTTCCCATTTCTTTTCCTGCCACATGCACTCCAGTAGCTGCCATAAAATCCCTAGAGCCAAAGGTAAGTAGGAAACAAGGTGGGAGGAAGGAAGCAAGAATAAGGGCTGTGATCTGATTCAATTGCATTTGTTGAAGCCCCAGCCCCTGATGCGACTATTTGTAGACGTGAATTTTATGGAGGCAGTGGCAGCCAAGTGAAGGGGCTTCCTGAGCTAATAGGATCAGTGTCCTGGAAAAGGAGAAAAAGACACCAGGCACCAGATCTCTCTCTCTCTCTCTCTCTCTCTCTCTCTCTCTCTCTCTCTCTCTCTCTCTCTCTCGCACAGCGGTAGGGCGTTCGCCTTACAAGCGGCCAACATGGCCGACCCGAGTTTGATTCCTCCGCCCCTCTCGGAGAGCCCGGCAAGCTACCAAGAGTATTCGATATGCCAAACACAGTAACAACAAAGTCTCCAATGGAGACGTTACTGGGCCTGCTCGAGCAAATCGACGATCAACGGGAGGGCCTTTACTTTACCTTTATTTTATGAGTACACAAGAAGTCAGTTATCGGGGATGGAGTGATAGTACAGCGAGTAGGGTATTTGCCTTGCACGTGGTCAACCTGGGTTCAATTTCCAGCATGCCATATGGGGTCCCTTGAGCTATGCTAGGAGTAATTCCTGAATGTAGAGCCAGGAGTAACCCCTGTGCATCGCCAGGTATGACCCAAAAAGAAAAAAAAAAACAGTTATCATCTAAAGCACAGAGGAATGAATGAAACCCAGCCTGCTGATATGTGTATCTTTGCTTTTCGGAAGTCTGCAGGAACACCAATCACTTCTCTCCCACAGAACACCTGCATTAGAACCTGTTTTTACTAAGGCAATCAATCTGAAGTTTCCTTTCTTTTGAGGACACAGATGAAAAGTTATCATAGCACTCAGTGTTCACTTGGAGGCATCATTCTAGAAGCAGCGGGCAGCTAGGAGGCCACCCAACAAGTTCCTTCCCCCGGAAAAGACCAGATGAGGCAGTGTGTGTCTACCTGGATCCCTGCTCTTGTGACAGGTTAGTGTTATTTTAGGTGTTTTGTGTTAGTTGGTATGAATTGGTTAAATTGTCTCATGAGTCTGGGGACACTCAAAATATTTTTCATATAAACGTAGGGGGATGGATTTCTTTACATGTAATAGCATTTCAGCTTAGAAAAGGATTTATAGGTCCTTCTACTTTCAGATATTGAGGGGGGAAAAACCTATACAGGGATTAAGGCACTTATCTAGCCACAGGCCAACGCTGTCCCCATCCCAAGCTCCAACAGGAGTGATCCCTGAGCCCTGAACACAGTCAGGTAAGCGTTTAGAAACAAAACTGAAACCAAGCAAACAAAAATCCCTGTACCTTTATCCTCCCAGTCACCAGAAGTATGAGATACAAGCCTCTGTTGTTTGTAAGCAGACCCCATGTGTGGTATTTCGTTATGGCAGTGGGTGTGAGACTGCATGAGAGAGAAGATGGGAGGGGACAGGGCGGGGGACGACAAAGAACAGCTTTGTGGAAGAAAAGTTATAGACTGGATGCATGTGGCTATCTACTTTGGATGATCTTAGGGCAACTCTGTCACTGCTCTTCCATCATTGGGCTCATTGATGTTCACAAAATGATGATCGCCCTTTGCCAAAGAGATTTGTCTTTAGTATAATGACATCTTTTAAACGCTTTTAAGCTTATAGTGAAGTGTGAGGATGGCAGCGATTTGGCCAATGTTGACCCCACATATTCTGCTAAGCACCATGTGTGACAGAGATGTAAACAGGCAAAGACAAGGAAGCGACAGATGTGGCGGTGTCAGCTCATTCTTAGAACATAGCTGTAGCTGGTCTGGTTTGCCTGGAACATTTCTGACTTTTAAGTCCATTGTCTCTTTTAAATAAGGTCTTTTAGAATTTTCTTCCATTTCCCCGTATGATTTCTGTCCACCATTGGGAAATGCAGAATTATTCCGGGTGGGTTTCTGATTTGTTCTTTGGAGCCCAGCTTTTCAGAAAGTGCACAAAAAAAACGATTCAACCACACTGCCACTTTACACTAAACACTCTTTGTTAAGTTATGTTCTACAGAGCAGGCAGCATAAACATTGAAGAAGAAAAAAAATTCATCTACCACCAGTACTAGGAATCTGGCACCAAATACTTCTCGATGGTTTGTTTCAATAAGAAATGTACGTATTTAGAGAGTGACTTTTTTTTTATGACAAAGATGGTGTTGAACACAGAAGTGTCATATTCGATTCGCAGTCACTGCAGGAGCATTTGGGAATCTGTGGGTGAAGCTTGCTTCCAGGGAAGAGCAGTGAGACAACCATGGGAAGAGGGTGATGCTTCAGAAATTATCTTTTCTTTTTTTCTATGGTAGTTTTATCCTTTTGACACATGTTGATACTTTAGGAGCGGGTCAAGACAGCTGGAAATGAAAATAATTTGCCTTAAGAATGGAGGTTCTACCATAAAATCCTGTAAAAAAAGTTACTGTAAAATTTTCCGTGGTTTTCAACAAAGTTGATGTTAATTTTCTAGTCCTTCCCTTTCTAATGTAGTCTCCTGTGACCATCTCAATTCTAAGGAGTGCAAAGAACAGAGCTGGGGATGGGATGCTACTTTGTCAGTACGGTACAACCAACATTTGGTCCTGCTTCCACCCTCCCAACTCATCTCTCCTCTCCTGCTGAGAATTTTGTCCATTTCAATTTGCTGAAAAATCTCTCTTACATGTTAATTTAACCCTGGAATTGAGCGTTGCACTCTTACTTTGTGCTAATGCATTCATCCACATATAAATTGACTAGAGCTCTCAGCCATTCACTTGCATATGTATTTTTCAGATATATGTGTTCTGGGCCCCGCATTGGCCCACGCCTTCATTCTAGTAGGGATGGAGGGTGGGTATGCAGCAAAGTCATATGACATGGTAAATTAAATCAAAGTCTATAATGGAAATGAGAATATAGGAGAAGTAATTTGTCATTTTGTCTGGGAAGAAGCCATAAAGACTTCCCAATGCTATCATTGAGAACCTTGCATTCAGAAACAGGTGCAGGAATGTTTTCTTTGGAGAAGACCATGCATTAAAGGTATGAGAAGTTGATGAGCCACTAAGTACTGTTGTTGGATATATGAATAGGTAAGCCACTGCTAATGGCCTTGAAATACTGGGTAATGTTATTTGGTGGTGGTGGTGGGGAAGCTACACCTGCCAATGCTCAGGGGCTATTCCTGGTTCTGCACTCAGGAATTACTTGTGGCAATACTTCGGGACCATACGGGATGTCAGGGATCGAACTCAAGTCTTAGCTACAGGCAAGGCAATCACCCTACCTACTTACTGTACTCGCTATCTGACCCCTACAATAACACTTTTTTGAGAGACCTTGACTACCTAGGTCTATCGACAAAAGAATTTATGCTTTAAAGTTGTGGCTGGAGGAAAAATCAAACCTTTTGCAATTTTACAATTCTATGAAGAATTTTTAGCAGATATTTTATGTTAGAATATTAACACTGAAATTAAGGAGTGTGACTGGTTGGTTGGCAGAATTAATGACATTCACGTCAGGAAAATCTAGACAGAAGCTAATACAAGTCTAGGCAGCAGATGGCGAAAGCTTAAGCTAGGCAGTAGCCAGGTTAAACAATGGGGGTGGGGGTGGGGTGGGGACGTGTTTAGTAGCATTTTAATATCAAAAGATTAACAGAGAGGGGGATAGGGACAAATCTAAATGGAATGCAGGTTTTTCTGACTTTATTGATTGGATGGACGATTGTTTAAGAAAATTTGGATATTTTGCAGAGCAGTTTTGGGCTGAATGAAATGATAGATTCTGGTTTGTGCTTCTGAGCTTTGGCCTGAAGACACAGCTTTCCAAAAATGTGAGTGGCAACTAAAATGAGGGAAGTCTAAAAAGACAAGAGCAGGAACAGAGTTGCGAAGGACCCATCCCTACAGATGTCATTAGAGATTAGTTCTTCAGTTGTGAAGAGACAGAACCCACTGGAGAGGATGTTTAGGAGGTTGGGGGGAGGCCAGAAAATCTGCTTTGTTTTGTTCTTTAAGTTCCTTAGGAGATTCTGTTAAGCAGTTGGAACTGAGAACCACAAACCGACTCCTGCTATATTGTTTTTTGTTTTTGTTTTTGTTTTTTCAAAATTTTTATTAGTGAGACAACGTGAGGGACAGTTGTAGACTTACAAATTTTTGTGCTTGGGTTTCCACTCCTGCTGTATTGTAACAGGGGACTGGCGGTTGCGGAGCACCAGAGCTGGACCAACCTTTATAGCCTCTAGAGGCTGAAGTAGTGTATCCTTCCACCTTCCTCTGTCCTTTGTCCCAGAAACATCCCCTCAGTCTCTGGTTCAGTGAAACGGAATCAGAGAGCTCTTGGGCCCTGGGTCAAGGGAGCAAATCTATGTCATGGCCAGATGGCGTCTTCTGGTTGGTCTTTGTGAAAGGAGTGATGGCAAATACCAGAAGTCCTCTCACAACCTTTATGTTTACAGCCCTGCATTCAGATAGCATAAGGGACCAACAGGAGAGTTTAATGATCTGGTGCCTTTCTCCACTGGGACATTATCTATATTGTAAAACCATTACGATGCGCTGCCTCTCCTTCTTCTGTCTGTAGCCTGTGATCAGTGAAACTAATATGTCTGGCTGATATGGGAGAGAATGAGAGAAACAGAGTCATCAGTCACGCAACAGTTTCACTTCCCCAGGTTTCCTGACAATGCTATCTTCCTCAGTAGAACGAAAAGCACCACCCCTAACACACCTTTACCATGCTGATGGCATTTTTGACACAATTTGATCTTTGACAGATATTTTCATGTATCATTAGGACCACAGACTAGGGGAAAATGCCTCTATTTTTTTTTTTTTGTAGGAGGTGTTGAGTGGGAATAAAAAAAAACAGGCATTGAACATAAGTTTTCTTATAAGGATTTATGGAAGGTCCAGAAATAAAAGATAAGATCTTCGTCTTTAGGAAAATTAGAGTCTTGTTGGTTGTGGGAGACTTTTGATGAGTAATACATAAAAGAAAAAGAAAACAAAAAACAGAGCCAACTTGAGTCAGGGTAGAAACCAGAACTGGGAAGCTGTTGAGGTTCTGGCTCCAGGTAAATCCGGGCACCCAGGCATGTTGGGGCATGTCCACGCTAGTTCTCCACTGGGAAGAAACTGATACAGACCACCCAAGGTGGAAATTCTACCAATCACCGCTTGAAAAATACCACCAATCAAAATCACATTCACTGAAAGTGGAGCCGTCTGTGGGAATAATTGGCCTTTTTAAGTTTATAAGTGATTCCCTCCCAATCCACTTGGGCGCACAACTCCAGAACTTAGTGAGTCTGTGTTCCCAGGACTGCAGTTGTGCCTCCGGGAAATGATTTTTCTTGCTTCAACTGAATCCGGCTTCAGCCTCTCCGTCTGTATCTTAGCAGTGAACGCCAGAAGTTCTTCCAGTTCTTGTCTCATTAGGAGTACATACACCGTTGGAATTAATCAGGTTTGTGTAACTGGCTTTAGCCAGTGGAATAAGCAAGTGAAAATTCTCCAGTCTCCATGCTCCAAAGAACCCTGAAACCCTGCATGGAGAGGTAAGAGGACTATGGCCGATCTTGGGCCCAGGAGTAGTGATTAGCTCCCTAGGCTGACCAGTGTTGGAAGCAGAAGAAGAGAACAAAACTCTTCTTCTTCTTCTTCTTCTTTTTTTTTTGTGTGTGTCACACCCAGTGATGCTCAGAGGTTACTCCTGGCTCTGCACTCAGGAATTACTGCTGCCAGTGCTGTGGGGACCATATGGGACGCAGGGGATCAAACCCAGGTTGTCCACGTGCAAGGCAAATGCTCTACCCTCTGTACTATCACTCCGGTCCCCAAACTCTTTTTTTAAAAAAGTAATTGGGATTAGGTAGTGATTTGTTTAGAGCAACATAATTTAGCTCCTTCTGACTCATGAACAGCAGATCCATAGGAACTTTGCACAGGAAGCAGGCAAGCTCATAGCACAGGCCTGAGGTGTGAGAAAAGGGAGAGAGCGTTTCAGGCTCCAGTAGTCAGAGAAGCTAATCCTGGTCAAATGGAATAATGGACATAAACCGGATGGAGTGCAACAGAGAAAAATTTCAGGGCTATCCACTTGGAATTGAAAAGTGAACATGTTCAAAAGCAAGGTGCCAACCACGCAAAGGCAGTTGGCTGGAAAATTGAAAATATAGCTCTAGTGATAGCAAGTTGACCGGGAGGAATTGTCACAACCCTGCGGTTCTGTTGATTGAAAAAAAAAATGCAAGCAGAGAACTGTGGCAAATGAAAAGCATGTCTGTATCATGAGGTAATTGCCACACTGCTCGGCTCTGATGGAGCTGTAACAGAGAGCGGGGGCCTGCTCCGGTCTTCCTCACTCAATAGTTTGGAGAGAATGTGGAGAGAGAGAGAGAGAGAGAGAGAGAGAGAGAGAGAGAGAGAGAGAGAGAGAGAGAGAATGGTTATTGAATGGCCAAGAAGGGTGCCAGAGCCTGGGCTGTTTAGTGTAGCGAGGGAAAACATCAGAGCGATTCAGGAGGCATTGGGATTGGACATCAATTACAAAAGACACTGAATGGAGGCTGATGGGTATTTTTTTTTTCTAGTGTCAAGAACACACAAGAACTTGGCTGATGCAAGTCACGCCACGGGAAGATTTCCTTAACCCTTGGGGTTTTGCCACCACATAGGATTGAAAGCTTCTTCTCTGGAGCACTTTTCAAAGATCCGTATTTTTTTTTTAATCAGAGTTCAAGATTTTTTTTTTATTAGTTAGACACCATGAGGTACAGTTGTAGACTTACAAATTTTGTGCTTGGGTTTCAATTATACAATGACCAAATACCCATCCTTCCACCAGTGCCCATTTCCCACCACCACGAATCCCAGTATCCCTCCTACCCCTCATTCCCCCCCCCCCAATCCCACCCTGCCTCTGTGGCAGGACATTCCCGTTTGTTCTCTCAGAGTTCAAGATTTTTAATTTGTCCCAAAATAGCTGAAAAATCATAAAACATTCTGATTTCCTTTATACCCTGAAACACAAAACAAAACCAACTATTTGTAAGGGAAAAAAAATAGATCCACATACTAATGGAGCTAATGGATCCACATACTTTTGGAACTAATGGATCGCTGGGTCCTTCATATAGCTAAAGGACAAGGAGTTCTCAGCCTGCATTCTGTCACGATCTAGATGACCCGATGAGCCCACTGCAGGGTGAGTGTCTGGGGCTTAATGACATCTCATCACTCCAGCGTCATACCTACTGCAGCTGCCTCCTTTTCCTCCTCTTGAGAAAATATCAGAAAATCTGGGACAGCCCTTTGGTGATCAGGAGAGCTGCCATTCCTTTTTTTTTCTTTAGTGTTTCATAAATGTTAGTATTTTAGCTATTGTTTGGAAAAATTACAACAAATTATTACATTGATTGACTGCGGTCCTGTGTATATTGTTTATGCCCAAGACTTTAAAGCAATATAGCTACAGCTTTGGGTGATGAATGCTCTTCATGGATGGTACATGGGACGGTCCATGGGAGCATGGAGCAGGGATGCTTAGCCCATTCTTGGAGACCTCTAAGTCTGAGAAACTCCGAGTGAGTAGAATAAAGTCGGTTCATGGGAAAGTTTAGGCAAGAAAGCAGGGGGCGCCCCGTGTTCAAGGGCTTGGAGGCTGGGGGCACACAGAGGCACTGAGAAATGGGAAAATTTTTTCCCCTTTGTGTCACACCTGGCGATGCACAGGGGTTACTCCTGGCTCTGCACTCAGGAATTACTCCTTGTGGTACTCAAGGCACCATATGGGATGCTGGGAATCAAACCCGGATTGGCCGCGTGCAAGGCAAATGCCCTACCTGCTGTGCTATCACTCCAGCCCCGAAATGGGAAGATTCCTGAGTACAGAGAATGGGTGACAGTAGGAGACAATCTGGATACGAAAGAGGCAGGACTGCAGGAATCCCTGCATGATGTTAAGAGGCTTCCATGGTTACCCCCAGGGGTACAGTGGAATCATAGAACTGTTTTATGTTGCCAAAGGATATTTCAGAGATCAAGTGTGAAAAAGATAACCCAGGGTGTACCTTGTAAAATTGATTCAAATTTTGTACTTAACCCTAAATTTTGTCATTGAAAAGTGAAATTAGTCTTTGAAGTTTGTATGGTCTGGATTTTAATGGAAGTTCTTTTGTTAGCGACGAGATTTTAGACAAGAGCCCTCGACATAATACAGGAGACAAAGCACTTGCCTTGTACAGAGCCAACTCAGGTTCAAGTCCTAGTCCGAATATGCCCCCAGCACTACCAGTTGTGATCCCTAACACAGAGGCAGAATTAAACCAGGAGCACAGCCAGATGCGACCCAAAACAACCACAACAATAAATATTACACAAATGTATATCACTGACGTCAGTTTCCTCATCTGTAAAACAGACATGATGTCTGCCTGGCCTGGTGGCTATGAGAATACATTTAAATATGATATTAAAAGACCCATGGAGTGTTCTCTAGTCTGGTGTGGGTACTCACCTCACACTGGCTGCCTTCTCAATGAGTTCATAGTCAATTAACAAATGATCATTGCACTTGACACAGTACAGAATCAAATACTTTTTTCATTAGAGGGTGATTATCACATGGGTCGTTTCTACAATCCTCTTAAAACTATAGAGATCAGACTAGATTTTTCCTCCAGCCCTTTAATCATCTTTGTGGTTCTTTGTAGGACCCTCTCCAATTTTTCAAAATTCCACTTCAATTGTGGCGACCACAGCTAGATTAGTCACTGTAGAGAATTCATTATAATTAGATCAACACTGTGCCGTCGCTTGGACGGCTGGCTCAAGCCTGTAAGCCCATTCAGCCAGTCCCCATCGACAAATAGGTTGTGTTCCAGGAGTTCATTAGTAAGTTGGTTGTTTGGAACACAGAAAGCCTTTCCCCATAGAAACAGAATTATAGATGGTGGCTTGTTTCCCAGGCCAGTGCACAAAAATCTATTTAATGCACATGCGGCTGAAGCAGAGCCTGGCAATAATAGTCCCCCAAACCCTTGACTTGCCTGAGCCGGGGTGGAACTCCTCGCAGTCCTGAGAACCTTAGAATCCTGGGTGTAACCCTGAGTCCTCTGTTTGGAAGAAGTGAGAAGTGGATTGATTGCTTTTAGGAAAACCTAGGGTCATCTGCAGCACAATTGGAGAGAATGCTTCTTTGAACAAGGCCTTTTCCCCTGCAATTGTGTTTGTTATTATGTAAGTGATCAAGAGCTCCTTTATGAAGAATATACCTACAATATGCTGGAGACATGACTTACATCTATCCAAATTATCTTTAATCTTTGTGGTAATCCTGCGAGGCAAATACTCTTTGCATATTTTTTTTCTTTGATGGAGGCACCCCCGCCAGGAGCAGGCAAGTAGGAGACGGAGCTGTAGTCTTAGCTGGACTCCGTCTTGGCTGGACTTTCTCACTCGCGGAGCTCGCGGCTTTTCACTGCACAACACTGCCTCCCGGTGGACTGTGCCGTGCACATAACTTAGTGTCACATAACCAACTACGTACAATCGAGTGAAAGAACGAGTTCTTTATTCACACACCCAACAAAGAATCTTTGAGCGCTTCCACCGAGCAAGGTCTTGGGAAGGCAAAATCAAATTAGATTTGGTGCCTTCACAGAGCCGTTGGGAAAAAGGAACAAGTAAGCGAAGGATGAATCAGTGAGACAAAAATGGGATCAAACCCTGTAAAATGATCACACAAGGGGCGGGGGCCTTGGCACCATGGCTTAGAGTGTTGACCTTGCCAGGGTAAGGCCCCTGCAGTAGAGCATGTTCCCACCGCTCTGCCGTCTGAGATTCCGGATGCTGTAAACCTTTGGCATTTCCAGCTGCACTTGCACTAAAGGGATTTTCTGGTGTCTGTGAGCACCACAACAAAAGGGGTGCAACCTTTTGCATGTGTGTAAGTACAGCACTGCAGCCTCGGAGCTGGAGCGATAGCACAACAGGTAGAGCATTTGCCTTGTACGTGGCCGACCCCGGTTCGATTCCCAGCATATGGTCCTCTGAGCACTGCCAGGAGTAATTCCTGAGCCAGGAGTAAGCCCTGTGTATTGCTGGGTGTAACCCCCCCCCCCAAAAAGTTAACTAAGTAAATAGACCTCTAAAAATTTATTTAAAAAATAAAAATAAAAAATAAAGTGCAACCTCACTGAGCACCACAGTTAAATGTGTGACCTCCCCTCCTCACCCCCCATCCCCCACCCTCACCCCAGTGCCCTGCAACCTCCATCATCAGAAGTGAGGAACTGATGCTGACAAGAAAGTTTCCTAGAGAGGGTGAGTTGAATTTTGAAATAAGACTTGGTTGGATTAGAGGTAAACCTATAAACCTATAGGACAAAGGCTCCGGGGATATTCTATGCTAAAGAAACAGCCTGTTTGGTGCATAGGGACATACAACAAGCCTAAGAGATGCAAAACATTTCTTCTTCAGCTTATCTGCTTTTGTGAGAGGTCAGCACCCTACAGAGAAAGAGTGGCTTGTAATCAAGCTACATTGTGAGACAGGCAAACGAAAACCGAAAACCGTATTTTATCACAGTTTTAATTTGCAGTTCTTTCCCAGTGACATTTTAAGGTTCTTTCTACGTTTAAAATTTGTTTTTCTTTCTGTGGACTGAACAATGTATTGACCTATTTCCATTTGGTACAGAGCATTTAAAAGTTGATTTGTGGCTGGGAATGTGACTCAGTGGTAGAATGAGTAAGCCCATTCGAGCGCCAGAACTGAAAAAAGATTGATTGTTAAGAGAGATCTTAATTGATATTGTGACTATTTATTTATTTATTTACTTATTTTTAATCTGCTTCTACAGACCTTTCCCCCCAGGTCTGATTAAAAACCAAAGCCCCCCAAACTCCACCTAGGTTCTGTAACATTTGGCTCTTTGATCCAGTCGTGTAGGGACTTTGATCCAGTTGTGTAGCCGCTGCAGCTACGTTGCCCGGGCAGCTTGCAGTTTTCAGACTCTAGGCTGGGAGTCGGGCCAGGTTTACCGATCTCCCCAAATGCAAGGAAAGGGGTTTTAAAGTGCTAGGAACATGTCTGCGATGCCAATTCACACCAGCAGGGTGCAGTAGAGAGCTACAAAACCAAATGTAAGCCGCTCCGTTCCTTGTTACCACAGTCCCTGTTGCAAGAGAGGGAACCTGGTTGTTGGCTGGAGGAAAAGACAGTGACAATCTCCTCACCCCCCCCCCCCGCCCAAATACACACTCACACACACACGCACACGCACACACACCACACCACACCACATTCACCTCTATCTCATAATAAAAGAAAACAAAACCAATGCTGCAAACAAAATACCAAACAGGAAGGAAACAAAGAAACAGGAGGTAAATTAAGTGCTAATTAAATATATGTGTGTATATATTTGTGTGCACACACATATATTAATATAAATGTTTATGTATATATACTAAGCAGTCTACTTTTGGTCCACATCTCTGTCGCCTCTCAGTCCCTGAAATCCTGACTTCTAGCCTTGAATGTACTCAGTCAGCTTCTCTTTCCAAATCAAAAGCGACCGATGATGTCTCTGAAGTCATTCTCCCCTGCTGTCTTCTTTCCAATTCCCAATGCCCTCCCGTGTATTGTACATATATACATAACCATATATACACACCTACACATTATGTACTATGAGATAACATTTTGTTGAAGTGCCTTCTTCATTTTGTTACTGGGTTGTCTGAATTTTTAATTTCTCACCCCTCTGGCCACCACGTCAAGGTTTGCTCCCGTCAAACCCCTCTCCCGCCCTAGCTCTCCACCACGGTAAGCTCAGTTCTACAGACCAGTTCAGATTCTGTTGGTTTGGGCTATTTGTTATTCCCTTCCTATGTTTCTTTAGACCTCATATACTAGAGAAATCATCCATCCCTCTTCTTCTTCTGATGTCATTCAGCATGATGCATTCCATATGCATCCATACAGCAGAAAACTTAATTATTTAATCTTTACTTATAGCCACTGTGTATATGTACCATAGTTTCTTTATCCAGTCATCTGTTCTTGGATACTTGGGTTATTTCCCGATTTTGACTATCGTGAACAGTGCTGCAAGAAACAGAGGGGTGCAAATTTCTTTTCTGAATAGGAATTTTGGGCCTTTTGATAGATATCTAATTGAATTTGAATTTCTGGGACCCTTGGAAGCTTAATTCTTAAATTTTTGAGAAGGTTTTCTAGAGGGATGAGCTGGGTGATGTTCCTCCCAGCAGTGAATAAAGGTTCCTCCCCATCCCCCATCCATCCCACACCCCTATATGTCCGCATCCAGGCAGACACTGGATGTTTTTGTTCTTTTTGATGTGCCTCTTTGATGAGAGACGATATCTCATTGTTTTGAATTGCATATCCCTGATGAAGAGTGATACAGAGAATTTCTCTTATCTTTCTTTTTCTTTCTTCTTCTTCTCCTCCCCCCTCCCCCCCCCGCCCCTTCTTTCTCCTCCATATCTAAGTGCATGTGCCTCTGTGTGTGGTACCAGCCCTTCACACATGCTGAACAAACATTCTACCACTCAGCCAAATTCTGCCTCACACATTCATTCTACCACGGAGCCAGATCCTCAGCCCTGATTTCAAAAAAGGTCTGTATGTGACTATTTAAATGTTAGATGCACTGTATTAATTTATCCCATTTTGTTACATCCTCTTTTATTCTTTTGAGTTTTTGATGGCAGAAGTTCTAAATTTTAGAGAAATTTAGTTTGTCATCCTCTTTCTCTATTGTCAATATTTTTAGTCTTATTTAAGAAATTGTCTAACCAGAGGCTAAGAAAATAATCTATATATTCTTCTACCTGTATTGAGTCATCTTTCACATTTCTATTTATAAATATTCTAGGATTTTGATGTGAGCTTTAGTCAGCTTTATTTATTTATTTATTATTTCCCTATTTGGACCTTTTCCCAGGATGACTTACTGAGAAGTTCATCCTTTATCTGTTACTCAGCACCACCCTGTCATTCACCAAACTCTGGAGACATGATGATCTGTTTCCGTACTCCGTTTTTTAAGGGTTTATTGTTATAACAATTATCTATTTCATCTAAAATGTCCAGGTATTGGCATAAAATTGTAGAGAATGTCCTTCTAAAGTCTTGTTGACCTTGAACAAAAATAAATCAGCCATTTTGCAGACAAAATGGGCTTATTTGGAAACAACAAAAAGGTGAATTTGGAAAGAATAGCGCATGCCTTTGTTTCCCCAGAACAAAAGCCAGCACTTTATTTATCTTTTGAAAAATTCTTACTAATGTACATGAACTATTTGTTCCAATAATACAGTGTACACGTTAATAAATTTATTAAAGAAAATAGTGTGAATTTAAAAATTGTTTCAATAAAAAGCATTATGAAATACTGAAAGTTTTCAATATATTTCAATAATGTTCAATTAAGAAAATTTTGCTAACATAAGCATAGCTTTGTCAGAAATTCACACACAAAAAAAGGGTTAAAATCCATTATTTTGTTTTCTAATATAGGCATACACAAATTTCAGTGTAAATAAATGGTTAACCAGTGGGTGGAGAAAAGGCATTTGTCACTGGGTATAAAAATGAGTAAAGTAAGAAAGAGTATGAACACAAAAAATGATGAGGAGGACTGAAGGTCCTGACTGTAACCATTTATGCAATTGGAGAATGTCAAAGGAAATGTTCGACTTATGAGAGTAGATATGTCACAAGGAAAGAAGTTTAAGAGGGAAAAATTTGAGAGCTAAAACAAATAGTGATTACCAGGAAAGTTTAAGAGAGAAAGATGAGGAGGTAAAAAAGCATCAGCATTAAAATGAGAACAAATATCTTAAAACATATGTCTGAGGAGATGGATGAGAAAGGCTGAGGAGAAATCTAAAGACAAATATCCATGAGGAAGAATATCTGAGTTAAGATATGAGGAAATTCTACAGCAATATAACAGGAGAAATGTCTATGAGGAGGAATATCTGAGGGAAATCTGAGGAAAAATTACTATTGTTAGAAACGCTAAAGGAAAAAGCTCATGGGAAGAACCTTATCTAACTTCGAGAACGGGGTTGTTGCTAGGCAAAGAAGAATCCTTTTTTTCCTTCCTCGCGGGTAGAGAAGCAGCATCACTTCCAGCTGAAGATGCTAAGCCTTTTGGGAGTTGTAGTTTGCTGGCTCTGTGCTGGGAGAACTAGCCCCTGCTCTCAGCTCCCCAACTTCTGCACTGTTAATTGTTAAATTAACATATGTTGCTTTTCTCATTTTGAAAGATCTGTAGTAGTTTTCTCTGTTTATTCTTGACACTCGTGATCTGTGTTTTTTTCTCTTTTAAAGATGAGTTTTACTAAGGATTGTTTGATTTAAAAATTTTTTTCAAGCAAACAGGTTTTATCTTGTCTTTAAACCTTAACTTTTGTGTATACCGTTATGTCATAAAAGCAGAAATTTGAGCTTTGTGTATCAGTGTGACTGTCAATACTTACGCACATGGCATCAAATTACATGAAAAAAATTGTTCGTATATCTAATTTTTGTCTTTAACATTTTGTCTACTTACATTTAGTTAATTAGTGATATTTTGGGGTTTAAGTATACGTTCTTTGGTTGGGGATGTGGCCCATCGGTAGAATACAATTTCTATATATGAGAGACCCTGAGTTTGATCTGTAGCACCACACTCACACATATATTAAAAACAAAATCTAAAAATATATTTCCTGGGGCTGGAGCAATAGTATAGCGGGTAGGGTGTTTGCCTTGCACGCAGCCGACCCGGGTTCGATTCCCAGCATCCCATATGATCCCCTGAGCATCGCCAGGAGTAATTCCTGAGTGCAAAGCCAGGAATACCCCTGTACATCACCGGGTGTGACCCAAAAAGCAATATATATATATATATATATATATACACACATATATATCCTTCTTCCTCTCTTCTTGTCTCTTTCCTACAAAAATTTATAAATGGGGTCTAGGATATAGCTTGGCAGTAGAGCGTTTGCCTCGTGTGTGGGGTGCTGGGTTTTAACTTCCCACACTGAAAAAAAATTGAACAAACAAACAAGTAGATGTTCTGATTAAATGCATTATATTTCTCTGCTGTTCCATGTTTCTTTTCTTATCCTTTTCAGGTCAAGTTTCTTCATATACTTCATTTACTCCGCGATTAATTAACTGGAAATTCTGTACTTTTCAACTATTCTTTTGGTAATTACTTTATTTTTTTTTATTTTTTTTTAAATTTATTTATTGAATCACTGTGGGAAAGGTTACAAAGCTTTCAGGTTTAGGTCTCAGTCATGCAAATATCAAACACATTTCCCTTTACCAATACTTATTTTTTACCATGAAGAACCCCAATAAAACCCCACCCCCCACCCCTCCCCGTCCCTGTGAGGCAGATGAATTCTAGTTAACACTCTATCTGCTTTGATTAGATTCATTGTTTCAATAAAAGATTCACCACTATTATTTAGAGTTTACCCCCCCCCCCCCAAATCAGACATGCTGAAAAAGCATTGTGAAGTGATTTGCTTTCTACAGCTGGGTTCAAGAATTAAATGTTGGTTTTGGATTTCTGCTATTTTACCTATTGACCCTGGAAGTATTTCTACTGAAAGTCAGATAGTTAAGAAATTGGTTTCTGTGTTCTGGAGTCGTGGCCGTGCTGGAGAGCCGCTCGCGGGGGGCAACCGGTGGCCTCCGTAGGGCGTGAAGGGCGGAGCGAAACGCCCACCTTCCCATGAGGTTTTAGTCGCCCCCACACTCCCGGCTCATACCTGCTGTCCACAAGGCTCCCATGTGGCCGCCATCTTTCTTTCCAGAGAGGAGAGGGCGAATGGGGCAACACCCTTTCCCCTCCGGCAGACTTGATGGGCTGGATCAACGCATAGTCCGTTCACTTTTCTGCTCCAAGCTGCTGGGTTCTGCATTAAGTCCTTGTGCTTCTGGGGCCATGGCCGTGCTGGAGAGCCGCTCGCGGGGGGTGACTTGTGACCTTGGTAGGGCGTGAAGGACGGACCGGAACGCCCCCCGACCCATGAGGTTTTAGTCGCCCCCACTCCCCCGGCTCATACCTGCTGTCCACAAGGCTCCCATGTGGCCGCCATCTTTCTTTCCAGAGAGGAGAGGGCGAATGGGGCAACACCCTTTCCCCTCCGGCAGACTTGATGGCCTGGATCAATGCATAGTCCGTTCACTTTTCTGCTCCAAGCTGCTGGGTTCTGCATTAAGTCCTTGTGCTTCTGGGGCCGTGGCTGTGCTGGAGAGCCGCTCGTGGGGGGCAACTGGTGACCTCGGTAGGACGTGAAGGACGGACCGGAACGCCCCCCTTCCCATGAGGTTTTAGTCGCCCCCATACCCCTGGCTCATACCTGCTGTCCACAAGGCTCCCATGTGGCCGCCATCTTTCTTTCCAGAGGGAGGAGGGCGGAAGGGAGCAACACCCTTTCCCCTCTGGGCAGAAATGATTGCCTGGATTAACGCATAGTCCTTTCACTTTTCTGCTCCAAACTGCTGGGTTCTGCATTAAGCCCTTGTGCTTCTGGGGCTGTGGCCGTGCTGGAGAGCCGCTCGTGGGGGGCAACTGGTGACCTCGGTAGGGCGTGAAGGACGGACCGGAACGCCCCCCTTCCCATGAGGTTTTAGTCGCCCCCACACTCCCGGCTCATACCTGCTGTCCACAAGGCTCCCATGTGGCCGCCATCTTTCTTTCCAGAGAGGAGAGGGCGAATGGGGCAACACCCTTTCCCCTCCGGCAGACTTGATGGCCTAGATCAACGCATAGTCCGTTCACTTTTCTGCTCCAAGCTGCTGGGTTCTGCATTAAATCCTTGTGCTTCTGGGGCCGTGGCTGTGCTGGAGAGCCGCTCGTGGGGGGCAACTGGTGACCTCGGTAGGGCGTGAAGGACGGACCGGAACGCCCCCCTTCCCATGAGGTTTTAGTCGCCCCCACACCCCCGGCTCATACCTGCTGTCCACAAGGCTCCCATGTGGCCGCCATCTTTCTTTCCAGAGGGAGGAGGGCGGAAGGGAGCAACACCCTTTCCCCTCCGGCAGACTTGATGGCCTGGATTAACGCATAGTCCTTTCACTTTTCTGCTCCAAGCTGCTGGGTTCTGCATTAAGCCCTTGTGCTTCTGGGGCTGTGGCCGTGCTGGAGAGCCGCTCGTGGGGGGCAACTGGTGACCTCGGTAGGGCGTGAAGGACGGACCGGAACGCCCCCCTTCCCATGAGGTTTTAGTCGCCCCCACACCCCTGGCTCATACCTGCTGTCCACAAGGCTCCCATGCGGCCGCCATCCTTCTTTCCAGAGAAGAGAGGGCGAATGGGGCAACACCCTTTCCCCTCCGGCAGACTTGATGGCCTGGATTAACGCATAGTCCTTTCACTTTTCTGCTCTAAGCTGCTGGGTTCTGCATTAAGTCCTTGTGTTTCTGGGGCTGTGGCCGTGCTCCAAACTTAACTCTGACTTTCAGGGAGAAAGATTGGGTGGTTTACTTCTCATTGATCACTTTGTATATAGAGAGATGTTGTGTGGCCGCGTAAGCGGCCGCGCGGTTTTGAGAAAAAGTCCTCGTTCCCACATACTCGAGCTGTGTTTGTAGAGGCTTCTGGTCACTGGGGTTCCATCTGGGGGAGGCGGGATGCGGCACCTACTCCATCTGGAACTTGCCGGTGCTCTCGGCTCTTTTTGGAACCTGTTTTTTCTTTTTTTTTTCCCTCCGGGATCCCACACCCTCCATGTGTTCTTTCTCTTATGCTGAACGCTTCAAAGATGGCGCTGGGGGGCGGGCTGTGGGCGTGACTTCCGGAATCAGAGGTTACCTGGGAGGTGTAGTCCGGCAGATTTGAGAAAAAGTCCTCGTTCCCGCATACTCGAGCTGTGTTTGTAGAGGCTTCTGGTCACCGGGGTTCCATCTGGGGGAGGCGGGATGCGGCACCTACTCCATCTGGAACTTGCCGGTGCTCTCGGCTCTTTTTGGAACCTGTTTTTTTTTTTTTTTTCCTCCGGGGTCCCGCACCCTCCATGTGTTCCTTCTCTTATGCTGAACGCTTCCTGGTAATTACTTTAATGTAATGATTATAGCAAGTCTGTTTTTCCCCTGATTGTTTTTTGGGCCATACCTGATGATGCTCAGATATCACTCCTGGTGGTGCTTGAGGGGACCATAAGCAGTGCCAGGGATTGAACCTGGGCCAGTCATGTGCAAGGCAAGCATCTTAACTCCTGAACTATCTCTCTGGCCCCAATCCTTTTTGACTTTCAAAATTGTGTAAAAATTGGTACTTCTACCTCTTTAAAGACAACTCAAGGGGGTTGGAGAGCTTGATCTAGAGGCTGGAACACATTATCATATTGGCCTCTCTGGTATTGCTGAGACAGGCTTTGTGACTTCAAGGACCTCTAGAGGACCCACAAAAAAACCCACAACAATGGGTGGGGAGATGATGGGGAGAGGGGCAGGGCAGTGCAATATTTTGTTTTTAGTTACTCTCTCACCTGACTTTTATGTCATTTCATTGTCGTCACACGTTTTATTTTGTGTCATGACCTAGGAGAGCTTCATCCTGGACAACTGCCTCAGAGCATGGCTTCAACCCATGTTTGTTTGTTTGTTTGTTTGTTGTTGGTTTTGGGGCCACACCTGGCTGAGCTCAGGGCAGATTTCTGGCTCTGAGCTCAGGGATCACTCCTGGTGGAATTCAGGCGGCTGAACCCATGTTGGCTGCCTGAAGGCAAGTACCCTGCCCTCCCTACTATCACTCTGGCCCCGGGCTTCACTCCTTTGAGTCTCTCCCTGGTCCTCACTCTGTATTATAAATTCCTTTTTTAAAAATATTTTATTTATTGATTTTTGCTTTTTGTGTCACATCCAGCGATGCTCAGGGGTTGCTCCTGGCTCTGCACTCAGGAATTACTCCTGGCAGTGCTTGGGGGGCCATATGGGATGCAGGGGATCGAACTTGCGTCAGTCGCATGCAAGGCAAACACCCTATTCACTGTACTATCGCTCCGGGTCCGTATTATAAATTATTAAGTTATCAAAATGAAGTTAAACTCTGAAGAACATTTGATATCATCAGTGTTTGCTTAGATTTACCTGCATGATTTTTATCTTCATGGCCAGGGAGGTGGCAGGGGTCATGGGTACATACCTTATGTGCACATATACACATAAGTTTGATCCCCACACTACCTGGCCCCCTGAGGATAACGGGTGAGATCTTGTTCTCCCACAAGTTTGGCTGGAATGGCTGTGTGTGTAAGATAACATTGGTTTGTACTTTGTCTCTTACCGCAGAGAGCTTAGGTTCATTGGGTTACAACATTCACAGTGCTCCCAGGGCACTCCCATTCCTCTGTGTTTATCTTTAACTTCTCTGTGCTCAACTTTCTCTACCTGTTAATCACTCATTCCCCCTACACAGTGACTTGTAAAGTGATTTGTAAAGTCAAACTCTTCAGAGATCACTGGATTTGTATTTGTAAGTGGAATATCGCTTTTCTCTTTTCCTTCCTTTGCATAGTTTACTTTAGAGCAATGTCCTTTGTGTATAGACACAAGAAGACAGTTATGCTATGATTTTGTAACCTGAGAGTGAATTGACTCTGAATAACTTCTGGGCATCTGTCATATTTACTTGACTTAAGCCTCAGTTGCCCTTCACTGGATCACTGTCATCCTGTTGTTCATCGATTGCCTCCACGAGGGACCAGTAATGTCTCCTTCGTCCTACCCCTGAGATTTTAGAAAGTGCCACATTCGAGGCTCTTTCAGGGTCAGGAGAATGAGAGCCATCATTGTTACTGGTTTTTGGCAGATTGAATACGCCACGGGGAGTTTGCCAGACTCTGCCGTGTGGGCAGGATTCTCTGGGTAGCCTGCCAGGTTCTCCAGAGTAAGAACTAGATAATAAGATGTATTTGTGGCCGCGCGCTTCCGGGAGCTGGGTTTTATAGTCTCTGGGTCTTGGCCATTGATGGGATTACACGGGCCCGGGCAGTTGGTGGGTGTAACGCCTACATACTGGAAGATAGGGGGATCTGGGTGGAGGAGGCCCAGTCCCAATCCGAGCAGGTTTAGAGATCTATGCCCCGTGTCCCGCACACCTGGGTTCCTCTGCGGGTTCCTTCATGCATGAGGCTCATCCAAATGTGTGGAGAGTGGTCTTAAGCATGGCTGTGGCTGGAACTGGAGGTCTTCAGCTGCCGGGACTCTGCTAGGGGTGGGGAGGGAAACTCAACCCACCCTCCTCCAAGGGGTCCCGGTGAGGACAGTCAGGCGCAGAGGCAGGAGACTCTGCACTGTTCTTCTGGGAGCTGGGTTTTCTAGTCTCTGGGTCTTGGCCGTTGATGGGATTACACGGTTTAAGCCTCAGTTGCCCTTAGTTCCTAGTATCTGAAAAGCAGGGTCCTGAAGAAGGGACTGGATGGACCCAGGGTGAGCTGTAAGCTACCCTGGCATTGAAATGGGAAAGGTCAAGCAACATAATACCTATAAGTTAAGAGCATGGCCATGGACAAATTCTGTCATGATCCTAAGAGAAATAGCTGGATAGGACCCTGCTAGGGTTAGTAAAGACGAATCTGGCCTGAGCACGGTAGTCTGGGATCCCAGGGTAGCGAGAGATCCCAGGAGAGCCACCCCAGAAGCTTAATGTATCTCTTACTGTGTCCATACAAAATGACTTATATTGTTAAGAATGCTTAAATGGTTGTTGGACTAAGGAAAGTAGAAACACACCCCTAGATGAAATTTTGCCCTTGAAAAATCTCCTAGCAGGGAATCTTTGTCTTAAAAGGGTTTCCTTGTCTTAAAGGAAAAGAGTTTGCTTGTCTTAAAGCTTCTTTGTCTGAAAAGGAAGGAAAGGGCTTTATATATGTTGATTGTGCTAATCTATCCTTAGGTGTAGTTGCTACCCCCAGTGCTTGGAAGTTGGGATCTAGACTAAAGTGGTAAGAAGGAACTTGGAGTGACAGAAGGAATATGAGAGTGGGTGAGACTGGAAGGGGGCAGAGGTAGACCAGATTGGAATAAACTGGGGTTGATCACCAACCAGCCTGGGGACCTTGTTCCCTCCTTCAGAAGTCTGTTGGTGGTGGGTTCAGGCCAGGGTGACGAAGCAGCTCATGGCCACCCAATGCACATGGTGAGAGAGACCACATCACCGATCACTCATTTATTTTGTGATTGCACAATGTGGGTGCAAGTGTTGAACTATCCCAGCCCAGTTCACTGAGTATTATTGAGAGTGGCCCCTGGTTGCCCAGGCCCTGCTTGGGAGAGCCGAAAGCAGCAAAGAAAAAGAAAAGAAAGTAATAGTTTATACAGCTCCCAGATGAAATCTATGTATTCCACTCATTCATTCTAGAACAAGATAAATCCATAGGGTTCCAAAGAAAAATAAGGGGGTATATTAGAATCACCACTTCCTCACTGAGTCCTAAATTCTAGCCCTTACTCCCAAAAGTGCAAGTGATCCTCGCAGTCTCTCAGCAGACCCTCTAGAAAAGGCAGATGGTCCCCTGGGTTGACTTCCCTGAGCCTTCTTACTTCCCTGGACCTTGGCCCTCTTCACTTTCATCCTTAATGTAAATAATCCCTGGAGTGTAGACATAGCTTGGGGACTAAGGCACATGTAAGCACCCGACCCAGTGTGATACCTGTTGCATATGGTACCATACGCCAGCGTCATCAGGAGCACAGAGGCCAGAGAAGCCCTGAGCACTGTTGGGTATGGACCACAAACTAAAAGGAAAAAAAATTAGCAAATGATCCTTTTATTTGTCCAGATTTTCTCATTGATACTGAGTTTGTTATTATCTTTTGTTTTTCAAGACATGGAAGCTTCTGATATGTTTAATTTTGAATCACTTTTCCATTTCTCTTGTTTTTTTTTCCATTTTTTTAAACTATTCTTAGCTTTTTTGTACTTTAAGATAAATGTATTTTTAAAAACTTTATTTTAGGCACTTTGATTTGTAACACTGTTAATGACAACGTTTCACAGTAAGCTCAGTTAATTTCTCAATTTAAAAGTTTTAACTAACCATGTGATCAGAATTATATTAAACTTATAAATTAATTTCAGGAGAATCAATAACTTTACAATCCTTAGTCTTCATATTCAGAAACATATATCTCTCAATCGGTTCACAGTTTTCACTGTACTCATAGATTTTATTATTTTCTTGAAACAGTCCTGGCACATTTGTTTTTAAATATAGACTCTGTTTTTACTGTTTTGCTATTGCGAGCAGAAACCTGTTCCTGTTTTATTTTTTTAAATGAAAAAATTTTTTTTTGGTTTGTGGGCCACTCCTGATGGTGCTCAGGGACTGCTTTTGGTTCTGAGCTCAGAAATCACTCTTGGTAGGGTCCAGGGAACAATATGGAGTGCTAGGAATCAAAACCAGGTTGGTCATGAGCAAGGCAAGTACACTATATCTCTAACCTCATCCTATTTCATTTTTAACTGCTCAGTAGTGGTATGAGGGATCTTTGTACATTAATTGTGTAAGCGGTCATTTTATTAGTTTAATTTTTTATTATAAAAGCTTTTAAAGTTATGAGTTCACCTCTGAGCATAGCTTTATGGACTCTTATTTTTAGAATAGGAGGTCTAAATTTTTCTCCAATCTGAATTTTTATTAGTAAGTGGATTAAATATGTTTAATGAGTTTCTAAATTTATTATTTTTAATCAGAGAAGTGGTGTTTCCAATTACTGCTGCTTTGATTTCAATTACTGCTGTTTCTCTTTTTTAGATTTCTTTTGCCTTAATATATTGTAATTTTCCAAAAGAAGTGTTCTTTGAAGAACTGCAAAGAAAGGGTATAATTCAAAACTTCTCCTATTTTTTGCCTACTTAATTTGGCAGAGAATTTGTGAAGGGCTATTATTCTATTTTTTTTTTCGTTTTCTTCTTGGGGCTATTATTCTATTATATGACTATTTCTATAAATTCTTATGTTTATCACTAAAGTTTTTACTTTATATAATTTTGATATGGGATGCTGGGAATTGAACCCGGGCCGGCTGCAGGCAAGGCATAAACACCCTACCTGCTGTGCTATGGGCTAGAGCGATAGCACAGCGGTAGGGCGTTTGCCTTGCACGCAGCCAACATGGCCAACCCAAGTTTGATTCCTCCGTCCCTCTCGGAGAGCCTGGCAAGCTACCGAGAGTATCTCGCCCGCACGGCAGAGCCTGGCAAGCTCCCCGTGACGAACTCGATATGCCAAACACATAACAACAAAGTCTCCAATGGAGACGTTACTGGGCCCGCTCGAGCAAAATGATGAACAACGGGAGGACAGTGACAGTGACAGATAATTTTGATACTATATTATTTGATGAATCAATAAATTATAAATATAAGTAACTATTTCATTGTAAAAAGAGTGAGTTGATAGAAAAGTAAATAGGGAAGCACTCAGAATATTATGCTAGCTCATAAAAAGTGTTAATAATGATAGTCAATGTTTTGAGGTTATTTTTGGCGTGGGCCACATCCAGTGGTGCTCAGGAGCACTGGATGCAGTCCCAGGGATCAAACTTGTAAGGCTTACCTCATTGTAAGCACCTTACCTCCTGTACTCTCTCTCTCTGTACAAATAGTCTTTTTCCAATTCTCTTATTTTTAGGTTTTTTCTTGAATTTTGTGTTAGTTGTATCTATTTTACATATTAGTTATTCTACGTATATATGAAGTCAATGAATATTGTTTAAAAATTATATTTTTGAGGGGTTGGGGCTTGCGGGACACATCTGGCACTGTTTAGGGGTTACTCCCTGCTCTGTGCTTGGGGAACTGGCCCAGCTGTGTCCTGGGATCATGTGGTTCTGGGTATCAAACCAGGGTCTGCTGCATGCGAGTTAAATGTCCTAACCCTTATACTATCTCATAGGCCATTACTTTCATTAAAAATTCTGTCACTGTCACTATCCTCCCACTGTTCATCAATTTGCTCGAGTGGGCCCAGTAACGTCTCCATTTTGAGACTTGTTACTGTGTTTGGCATATGGAATACGCCACAGGGAGCTTGCCAGGCTTTGCCATGCAGGCGAGATACTCTCAGTAGCTTGCCGGGCTCTCCGAGAGGGGCAGAGGAATCGAACTCGGGTTGCCAGGGCTGGCTGCACGCAAGGCAAACGCCCTACCGCTGTGCTATCGCTCCAGTCCATTAAAAATGAACATTCAGAAAAATGCACAAATTGTTAACTGAAGTGAAGGCCACAAAGCCAGACCTTATGCTTTTTGAGGGAACATGCAATGTTAGGGATTAAAATTGGGGTCTTGCTCCTGTAAAGCATGCACCCCCCAAATCCTGACCTATCTCCTAGGCCTCTCCATCTATTTGTGATGAGACCATAATAAGTAAATCACTTAGGGTATCTCAATTGTGTTACTACAAACACTTTAGGGCATGTATTTTTGTGAAATTTACATTTTGATGAATGCTGGCTTTTTAATTGGGAAGTTCCTTGGGGTGAAATTGCTAGGTCACAGACTATGCATTTGTAGGTTTTTAAGATGCTGTTAAAGAATTTTACAAAGAAGTCAATCCCACAAACTTTGCCTTTTAGTAAAAATTTGTAATTGTCCTAATTGCTATAATTACTGTCATTTTATGTGTGTGTGTGTGTAATTCTGTTTTTTGTCCTATCTATTTAATATTTAGTTCTTTTTAATGTAAGCAGAACTTTGGCCTCATATACTCTTTTTCTTATCAAATCACTGTGAATTGAAAAGTTACTAATATATTTATGATTGAGTTTCAGGACTGTATTGTTCTAACACCAACCGCTTCACCCTCTATCAGTGCCCTTCGTTTTCGCCCCTCACTGCCCCCCTAATTCCTCAGTCTGCCTCTGTGACAAGCACTTCCCCCTCCCCCATTGTCCTAGTGTTTCCTTCCCTAACTTATCCCCCTCACCTCTGCCCCAGTTCCCAGCTTCCTACTGAAGACCAGCTCTATAAGCAGAACTTTGTTTTCTCTTGCCTTTTTCAACATAATTTGGACCACAATTTGGACCACAAATTTTGACCACAAGTTGGACCAAAAAAATTTTTTTTATTTTTTTTCCTTTTTTTGTTCACACCCAGCAGCAGTGCACAGCAGCTATTCCTGGCTCATGCACTCAGGAATTACTCCTGGCAGTGCTCGGGGGACCATATGGGATGCTGGGAATCGAACCCGGGTTGGTCGCATGCAAGGCAAACGCCCTACCTGTTGTGCTATTGCTCCAGCCCCTCCTAAGTTTTAATTTTACTGAAGGTTACTACATAGTATAAGGTACCTAGAGCCAGACTGCAGCCATGACAGGCCACAGCTAACATTAAGTTTTGACTAGGCCTAAGTTTCTGTTTCCCAGAAACTGAACTTGTAATTTCTGGTAAGGAATTGCTAGATCATTGGACTGGTCATGAGGGGTCACTATGTCCATTTGTTGGAACAACCACAAACTGACTGTCCCTATGTCCATTTTTCGGAACAACCAGAAACTGTCTGTTATCAATGTTGACTAATTGCTGACGACTGTTGCTTGATCACTGCTATCATAGTGTTTGCTCCACCTTGGAACGTATACAAACTGCTTGCACTTGGAGGTCGGGGTCGCAATCAAAAAGACCACTTGGTGGGTGAGATAGTTGACCCCAGTTAACTGGAATAAAACTTCTTTGCACTTGCATTACTGTCTCTCTGAATCTGTGTCCATTCATGCCGAGACCCAAAAAACCCGGGTACAACAATAGCAATTCAGGACCATTCTCACATGCTACAATAGAAACAGTTACTTGGACTCATTTTTTGGTGAAAGGAAAAGATTGTAGTGCTTTCATTTTTGCTTCCTTCACTTAAGCCAGTTTTCATGAAATTAATGTTGGCTCATTCCTCTATCATCCCAAATTTAGTCTATGGGAGAGGTGCAAATCTGTGGGGCTTGCTCCTGGCCCAGATTAAATTGATCGAATGGCATAGTGCCACTGACCTGGACCGCTGCTGGAAGCAGTCACCTGACATTTCGGGTCGCTCCTACCAGGCAGGAATTGTTGGTAACATTACAGCATCCTCCTAGCCAGACATGGTTCTTGGAATGAGACACGGTGCCTTTTGGGACCAGAGAGAGCTCAAAGGGCTGAGCTCATGCTTTGCAAGCAGGAGGCCTGGGTTCAATCCCCATGGTTTTCTGAACACACTGCTAGGAGCAACTCTTGAGCACTCTGCCGGGAGTAGCTCCCTCAAGCACTAGGAAGAAGTCTTGAGTCCAGCCCGGTGTCCCCCAAACAACAAAATGGTGAAGACTGCTGTATGCCCGATGTGCAGCCGTTCTCCACAGAGCAGTGCTTGTCTCCCCTGTGTGGCCTGTGGTTCTCTCAGACACTTGCCTTTGGCCTCCTGCCCTCTCATTTCCGGTTTTGCCTTCCACCTTCACTTCCGCTTGATCCCTTACTGCCGAGGCTGCTCTCACTGCATGTGGCCACTGACAACAGAAGTTAATGCCTCCACTTTCCACCAGAGCCTTTATGGGAATTTTTCAGGAAATTCCAGAAAAGATGGAAAATGAGAATGTCAAAGAGCAAGTGCTTTAGGTCTCAGTTTCTTAATGCTTTAAAAAAAAATCGAAGTCATGGGGCCAAAGAGGTTGTACAGTGGATGAAGTTCTTGCCTTGCACATGGCAATTGGAGGTCGATCCCCAGCATCTCGTATGGTACACTGAGCCCCACGAGAAGTATCTCCTGAGCTTTGGACCAGGAGTAAGCCCTGAATACTGCTGTGCCCACCAAAAAGAAAGGAAGGAAGGAAGGAAGGAAGGAAGGAAGGAAGGAAGGAAGGAAGGAAGGAAGGAAGGAAGGAGAAAGAAAAAAAGAGAGAAAGAAAGGAAGAAGGAACGAAGGAAAGAAAAAAAGAAGGAAGAAAGAAAGAAATCTAAAAAACTGAAGTTTCTGCAAATGACTAAATTTGGAATTAGCTTGAGTTGAGGAGGAATCAACTTATATTTTCCCAGTTCCATAACTAGGTCTGATTACCTGGGCACACAAGATTCAAATTAACTAAATTTTGTGTTCTTTTTACTATGTTCTTTTTTTTAATTAATTAATTTATTTATTGAATCACTGTGGGAAAGGTTACAAAGCTTTCAGGTTTAGGTCTCAGTCATGCAAATATCAAACACATTTCCCTTTACCAATACTTATTTTTTACCATGAAGAACCCCAATAGAACCCCACCCCCCACCCCTCCCAGTCCCTGTGAGGTAGATGAATTCTAGTTAACACTCTATCTGCTTTGATTAGATTCATTGTTTCAATAAAAGATTCACCACTATTATTTAGAGTTTACCCCCCCCCCCCCAAATCAGACATGCTGAAAAAGCATTGTGAAGTGATTTGCTTTCTACAGCTGGGTTCAAGAATTAAATGTTGGTTTTGGATTTAGGCTATTTTACCTATTGACCCTGGAAGTATTTCTACTGAAAGTCAGATAGTTAAGAAATTGGTTTCTGTGTTCTGGAGTCATGGCCGTGCTGGAGAACCGCTTGTGGGGGGCAACTGTTGGCCTCGGTAGAGCGTGAAGGACGGACCGGAACGCCCCCCTTCCCATGAGGTTTTAGTCGCCCCCACACGCCTGGCTCATACCTGCTGTCCACAAGGCTCCCATGTGGCCGCCATCTTTCTTTCCAGAGGGAGGAGGGCGGAAGGGAGCAACACCCTTTCCCCTCCGGGCAGACATGATGGCCTGGATTAACGCATAGTCCTTTCACTCTTCTGCTCCAAGCTGTTGGGTTCTGCATTAAGTCCTTGTGCTTCTGGGGCCGTGGCCGTGCTGGAGAGCCGCTCATGGGGGGCAACTGGTGACCTCGGTAGGGCGTGAAGGACGGACCGGAACGCCCCCTTTCCCATGAGGTTTTAGTCGCCCCCACACCCCCGGCTCATACCTGCTGTCCACAAGGCTCCCATGTGGCCGCCATCTTTCTTTCCAGAGGGAGGAGGGCGGAAGGGAGCAACACCCTTTCCCCTCCGGGCAGACATGATGGCCTGGATTAACGCATAGTCTTTTCATTTTTCTGCTCCAAGCTGCCGGGTTCTGCATTAAGTCCTTGTGCTTCTGGGGCCGTGGCTGTGCTGGAGAGCCGCTCGTGGGGGGCAACTGGTGACCTCTGTAGGGCGTGAAGGACGGACCGGAACGCCCCCCTTCCCATGAGGTTTTAGTCGCCCCCACACCCCCGGCTCATACCTGCTGTCCACAAGGCTCCCATGCGGCCGCCATCTTTCTTTCCAGAGGGAGGAGGGTGGAAGGGACCAACACCCTTTCCCCTACAGGCAGACATGATGGCCTGGATTAACGCATAGTCCTCTCACTTTTCTGCTCCAAGCTGCTGGGTTCTGCATTAAGTCCTTGTGCTTCTGGGGCTTTACTATGTTCTTTAATCCCCAAATTTCAACATTAAATTCGTGGAAAATTCGATTAAAATAATAGAATTAGTCCCTCATCACAAAAATAAATGGACTTTGAAAGTGAAAAAAAATGGAAACTGCTATTTGAGTTTCATCATTTTTTAAACAGATTAGTCAACATTTACTCAGAAACCACCAGGTACAAAATGTCATAGACATGTGGAAATGCTACTAAAGATATGAAAAAACCTTTTCCCCCTTGCTTGCAAAAAGCCAACTAATTTGGTCTAGAGGAAGACATCAACTAAAAACTGATGAGAAAAGCTAAGAACACAAATAATGGGAAGGCAGTGGTGGAACACATCTATTTCAGTTGCTGGGAACGCTGAGTGCTCTGATTATCTCAGGAAGCTGCACGTTGGGGGAGCCCGATTCAGCTAGGGATATTGTGACATTTGCTTCACAGCAATCAGCCCTCAGCTGATACCGTCTCTCTTAGCCACTGTAGGATTAGTGATCTGGGGAGTCATGATAGAAGTCACTCACTATAAAACACTGTCCTCCCGTTCATCGATTTGCTCGAGCGGGCCCAATAACGCTCCATTTTAGACATTGTTACTGTGTTTGGCATATTGAATATGTCACGGGTAGCTTGCCAGGCCGGCAAGATATTCTTGGTAACTTGCCAGGCTTTCCGAGAGGGGTGGAGGAATCGAACCCAGCTCAGCCGGGCTGGCTGCATGCAAGGCAAACGCCCTACCGCTGTGCTATCACTTCTGCCCACTCACTATGGAAGCAACAAAACCAGCAGAATGGCTGGCTTTGTTTTTGTTGTTGTTTTTTGTTTGTTTTTTGCTTTTTGGGTCACACCCAGCAATGCTCAGGGGTCACTCCTGGTTCTGCACTCAGAAGTTACTCCTTGAAATGCTTGGGGGACCATATGGGATGCCAGGGATTGAACCCGGGTTGGCCATGTGCAAGGCAAATGCCCTAACCGCTGTACTATCTATTGCTCTGGCCCCATAAAGGATGGCTTTGAAGGGCTGGTTTTCCCATTTCAAATACCTGGAGATTTGTGCCATGGTCTCAGTGACTGAGCAAACTCAAGACTTTTCTATGTCCCAGTGGATGTGAGACAAGCCTCTGAAGACAGGACTGGCAACATAGTACAGCAGGGCCTCCTTCATACGAGCTCACATATTGGGGATTTCATCTGAAATCAGGGGCTCATGTGGAGCAACCTAGCATCGAAAGGGTGTGTCCTAACATTATGACAATGACAGAGGGAAGTGGTTACCCAGGAGGAGAGCTGCTGAAAGGCGGTAGTGTTCTGCATGAACCCTACCAGTGACAGTCCTACAAACTACAGTGCCAAAAATGTATTAAAAAATGCCAGTCACAGAAGCAGGCTAGGGGATGGGAGGGAAACTTGGGGACCTAGAGGAGGGAAGTGGACAGTGGTGGATGGTGTTGGAAGATTGTATGCCTAAAACCAATCATGAATAACTTTGTAATACATGGTGATTAAAAACAAATTGACCAAAAAAGGGTCTCTCCTCTATTTTTCAAAACCTAATCTGGGAAGCTGCCAAGAGTGCAGTCTAGGGTTTGGTTCTGCATGACCAAGTCCAAGATGTCTTCCCGTTTTCTTCTGACATGTCCCAAGCACTTCCGGGTCCTTCTAGGGGAGTGGCAGTTTAACTGCCAGTGTTTTCGAGGCCCACTAAGAGGTGCAGAAGAACGTGTCTCAAAGCACCTCTGTGAAATGACCTGTTTTTGTCTGAAATCCACCAAGGATCAAGTTATTTATTTATTTGTTTATTTTGAGCCACATCAGGTGATGCTTAGGGGTTACTTCTGGCTCTGAACTTAAGAATTACTCCTGGAAGTGGATCAGGGGTGGGAGGCTAGGACCATATTGGATGCCCACGTGGGTGGGCCATGTTCAAGGCAAGTAACACAGCTGCAGCCTCAAGAGTTAAAATCTTTTAAAAATAATAAAGTTAACGAAATAGCACAGCGGGCAGGGCATTTGCCTTGCAAGCGGCCGACCTGGTCGACTCAAGTTCGATTACTTTGCCCCTCTCGGAGAGCCTGGCAAGCTACTGAGAGTATCCCGCCCGCATGGCAGAGCCTGGCAAGCTACCTGTGACGAATTCGATATGCCAAAAACAGTAACAACAAGTCTCACAATGGAGACATTACTGGGCCCGCTTGAGCAAATCAATGAACAATGGGAGGACAGTGCTACACTGCTAAAGTTAACTATTAGGAGCACTGAGAAGAGAGCTCAGAGGGTTAGTGTGCATGCTTTACATGGCGAATGTCCAGCTTCTTGACACCCCATGGTCCTTCAAACATTGCTAGGAGTGACCCTGAGCACAAAGCTGGAAAAAAGCCTCTGAGCACTGCCAAAGAACAAACAAACCAAAAAGTAGGAAAAATACACTTAAAAGTCTTTCAGGTGACTAGAGAGATAGTACAGCAGGTAAAGCACTTGCCTTACATGTGATAGGACTTGGATTTTTTTTTTTTATAAAATTTTAATATTTAAAGAAGGGGAAAATATATTCCAGAATAAATGAGACTGAAGAATTAACCAAACACAAGGTGTGACTCTGAAATTGAATCTTTTTCCTAGAAAGGTTCCATCAAAATTTCTTATGGGATCTAGAGTTCTATTATAAATCTATCCTAAAAAAAACCCATAATTTTAGACAGAACATTTTTGCATCAATTCTCATTAAGTTAATCGTAATTTTCTTTTTTTTTGTTTTTCAATTTATTAATTAAATTGACTTTTATTAGTGAAATACCATGAGGTACAGTTGTAGACTTGCAAATTTTTGTGCTTGGGTTTCAGTTATACAATGATCGAGTACCCATCCCTCCACCAGTGCCCATTCTTCACCACCATTAATCCCAGTATCCCTTCCACCCCCCGTCCCTCCCATCCCACCCTGCCTCTGTGGCAGGGCATTCCCTTTTGTTCTCTCTCTCCTTTTGGGTGCCGTGGTTTGCAAAAGAGGCATTGAGTGGCAATCATGTTTGGTCTATAGTCTACTTTCAGCATGCTTCTCCCATCCTGGGCAGATTCTCCCAACACCCTTTATTTGGTGCTCCCTTCTCTATCTGAGCTGCCTTTTAGGACCTGGATTTGATCCCAGCACCCCAGGTGGTCCCCACACCCCTCCAGAATATGGCACAACCTACCAGCATCTCCCCCTCCCCCAAATCCTCAGGGACACACATAATTCAAGTTTAATTCTTTATTTTAAAGATTCAACATCTTTTGAGTGGCCATAGAGGTCTAAATGCATATTCTTCTCTGCAATTACTCATTGCAAACTGATTGCTATTTGCAGAGTGAAGAGAGTGGGCTCCTGCATTGCCATTTCAGTAGCACCAGCTTCAATTTAAAGGTGAATTATTTTCAGAAAAGGAAACTTTGAATCAATTATTAGAGAAGCAGAACACAAGGTTCCTTTCTTTAGTAGATCCATATAACTTTGTGTTCCGACTTCAATCAGAGCTGGAATTTTGAAATCAGCAATGTTTGTCCTAAGTGGTCGGCTGCCATCACTCTTGGGTTTCCAGCTGATGAGTAAGTTCTTCTGCCTGTTGCCAGGGAACTATTCAGTGCTTTGTCTCAGCTCTTCTCTGTCGGGTCTCATTCAAGAGAGAGGGCACACCAAATGAGGGCAGAAGGAAAAAGAACACTATGAATTATGTAGGCTAGGATTTAAAAAAAGTAGGCAGGTAAGTCGGTACATCCAATTGAGAAATATTGTTGAGTATCCCCCTCAAGATATGGTCTATAGTCTATTTTCAGCATGCATCTCCCATCCTAGGCGGATCGCAAATGCAGCCACGCGATATCTTATTATCTCATTCTTACTTTAGATAACCTGGTAGGCTACCGAATGTAACCTGCCCACACGGCAGAGTCTGGCAAACTCCCCAATATGCCAAATACCAGTAACAATGATGGGTCTCATTCTCCTAACCCTGAAAGAGCCTTGAATATGGCACTTTTTAAAATCTCAGGGCTAGGACGAAGGAGATGTTACAGGGGCTGCTCGAGGAAATTGACGAACAACAGGATGATCGTGATTGTGATTGTGATCCCCTCAAGAAATTCTGCTTTCAGGGCTGGAGCGATAGCTCAGTGGGTAGGGCCTTTGCCTTGCACGTGGCCGAGCCAGGTTCGATTCCCAGCATCCCATATGGTGCCCTGAGCACTGTCAAGGGTAATTCCTGAGTGCAGAGCCAGGAGTAAGTAATCCCTGTGCATTGCTGGATGTGACCCAAAAAGAAAAAAGAAAAAGAAAAAGAAATTCTGCTTTCACTGGTTGAATCACAGGAGAAAAACCTGCTGAGAAAACCAGAGTGGGGGGATAGCTGAAGAGCGTGTCTTCCTAGGCCTGGCATAGAAATTCTGGGATGAGGAAGATTCCTTAGCTACCTCAGTGCTAGGAAGGAGACGCACACTCCGCTGGGAGGCCTTGCCTTCCCCACTCTGCCCTCCCTCATCCTCAACCGGAGCTGCTCAGGTGACAGGTCCTTTCCCTAAAGAAGCCTGGAGTTCTTCCCCTTTCAGTCTGCCCACCCTTGCCTCCCCCTTCTCTCTCAGAAGCACCAACCTTCCTGGGCACCTGGGCACATCGCAGCCCAGCGTGTGCCAACATCCCTGGTCATCGCGACAGCGTCCACTGTGGCAAGGGCTGGGGAACCATAATAATAAAAATAATCATAAGAGGGCTGGGGAGATGTCTCAGGGATAGTGCCTCTTCCTGATTAAAGTTCTGTGTCCACGGTAGAGGAAAAGGCTCTCTCATACCCAGTCCAGCCCAGAGCTCTCCTTCCGTCCTAACTACTCTTTGTTAGTAGTTTCAAGAGTACTTTATGTATAGATTTATGCAAATTTTGGTGTATATTTTGCCATAATCGCAGGGGAATGCAAACTTAGGCGCTCCCTATTCGGTTATCTTGAGCCCCTAAGATTACCATTTATTTTTTGTGGTGCTGGTCATCTAACCCTGGACCTCATGCATCCAAGGCAAGCACACTATGAGTGCTCACACCCCACCCAGATGCCTGTAAGTGCAAATCCTGCAGAAGCAGCTAAAATAATCAATGCAGAGGGGAAAAAAAGTTCAAACCAAAACAAAATGCCCAAACCAATCACAGGTTGAAAGTGTTTCCTTTAGTCGAGAAGTTGTGGCATGAGGGTTAAAATTGAAAAAAGAAAAAGATGTCAAGGGCAGCTGGTAAATGAGTAGAGTGAGTAGAGCGGCTCTTACCTTTGGAGCCTGATGTCCTTGGAGCGCGAGTAGAAACAAGGACTGTGATTGGCACAGCCCCTATTCGGACACTTCCTCTACATCTACATATCACGGGGTAGATTAGCACTGCCAGCCCAACAAGAGATGCTGGCCTGCAATGAGAATGTTGGCTCTCATCAAAATACAAGGGGAGCGGTGATTACTTTGACCTCAAGCCGCAAAATGACTTTGCTTTTTAAATTCCTTATTGTTTTAGTGTTCATTCAGAAAGATTAAAAAAAAAACCCCTTAAGCTATGCAGAATTAAAATGCTCTATAATGCTCTGTAATGAAGAATAAATGAGATGAGTCCAAGCTTTTTGGATAAGAGTCAACATTCAGAGACATACTCTATAAATTTCTTTGGAAATCACTGTGGAGAGAGGTTTCTTTTGATGTCATTGTTGTTAAATTGTTATTGTCTCCTTCTCGGCTCATTCCTCTATGCATTGCTTCTGCACTGACCCATGATAATGTTTTTGCTCTGTTTGCTGTCCATGCACGGTAGCCACAGAGAGATGAGTCCAGGTTTCACCCGGGCCCCTTTCTACTCCATTAGAATGACAGATGTGTATATGTGTGTGTGTGCACGTGTGTGCGTGTGTGTGTGAGTGTGTATGTTCTCTTTGAAAGGTAACAGTGAACCGAGACTCGAATGTTACACGTATTATTTAGACAAATTATCAATCTCTCAGAATAGTCCTGGTAGTCAATTAGGCCTTTAACAGCACAGATTTGAACCCACTTTTTAAAAATCACATTAGATTTTTTTTATATACTTTTAATTTTTTACAATAGACATTTTCACTCTCTTGGGTCTCAATGATCTTTCTTCAACCTTTTCACACCTGCAGCCTGGAGAAAACAGAATAACTTTGCAGACAGACATTGTGCAGTGTCCAAATATCCAGCTCACCCCACAAGATAGTGCTGAGCCATGTGACTTGGGGGAATTTGGGGCACATCCCCAGAATGACTCCAAAGACCAACACTCTCCACAGAGCACAGATTGAAAAACAGATCTCAATCTTTTTTTCCTTCTTTAAATAGGGGCCATGCTTGATGGTGCCGTATGACTCCAGGTCATTTCTGCTCAGGTCGGGGACAGTTCCAAAGGTTCACCATAAGGAGCAGTGCTCAGGGATCCCAAACCAGGCCTTAAGCATGGTAGGGATGAACTCGACCACTTTTGCACCTACTTGGGCTACCTCCCTTATGGTGCGGGTGTGTTGGTTCTGGGACCACACACAGCAGTGCTCAGGGATTACTACTGGAGGTGCTCAGGGGGTCAGCTTTATGCAAAACAATTAACCTTAACCCCTATGCTATCTCTCTGTCCCCTTTATTTATGGTTTTGTAAGTGAAATAAATAAATATCTACTGATCAGAAGAACATGTTCTGTTGACTGAAAAATTGCATTTTTGGAAAATCTCTGTTCTCACAGAAAAATTTATTGTTTGTTGTATTTGATGGGAAAAGAAGGAGTTCATATCAAAAGCCAATTAGCAGGTCAAAACTATGGTCTTTAGATTTTAGTCTGTGGCATGCATGTTTGATCCATACTGTCATACCCGGGATTTTTAGCCAGTCTGCTTGAAGGATTTTGAGCTCACTTTTAAATTTCTTGACAGTCTTGTAAGCACGTCCTTTTCTCGTCCCAGGTGTTCTCATCACACCTGGTGGAGTGTGATTATTCTCTGGGAAGGTACAGTAGGGTGAGGCTGATATGGCCAGGCACATGTTTTGGATGTGTGAGGCCCTGGGTTTGATTCCCAGCACTGCATGGTGCTCTTCAGCACAAGGGAGTTTGGCCCCCACACACTTAAAAGATAAAACAACTTCAGGCATGTAAAATTTCTTTAGCTGTAGACACCATTTAAATTAAAATAGGGTTTTATGAATCATTTGTATCTGGTTGAAAAAGAAAATCATTCTTAAAGCTCAGTTGGTAAGACACCAATCTGCTTTGCAACCACAAGGCCAGTGAGGGCAGTGTTTAATCTCCACGTGCAAGAGTGTGACTGATCCCCACAGTGCTGTTTGTTCTTTGTGATCTCCGACACCACAGCAAAGTTGAAATGCTTGGGGAGCTCCATGCAACTCCGGGGAGCACTGCAACCGAATGTCCAGTTTGCCCAGAAACAACAGCAACAACACAGGAAGGGGGAAAGTACAGTAATACAAATGTTAACCATATAGGGTTGAAGAGATAGTACGGTGGGTAGGGTGTATGTCCTGCTGGTAGTCGACCTTGACTCGATTATTTGCACCTCATATGGTCCCCCAAGTCCTGCCAGGAGTGATCCCTGAGTGCAGAGTCAGGAGTAATCCCTAAGCACTGCTGAATATGTCCCATAAACTGGAAACAAAACAAAACTTATACACTCTAATTATTGTCATTAAGTATAAATGATTCACTATAAACTTGGATGTTTGGACGGGAGCAATAGTATAGTGGGTAAGGCACTTGCATATGTCAACCTAGGTTCAATCCCCAGCACCACATATGTCGGTCCCCTAATACTACCAGGAGTGACACTTGAGCACAGAGCCAGGAGACTCAGGCACAGTGAGATGTGACATCAAAACAAAAATGTGGATGTTTATGAACTTAAGAGCTGGCTAAGTACATCTGCAAAGTTTTCCAGTAATTAAATGGCAACCAAGGCTTGCACATCTCACTCCTTTAAAATTTTACTGTTTATTTTTTTTTGCTTTTGGGCCATACACAGCCATGTTCAGGGATTACTTCTGCTGGTCTCAGGGGACCAATGGGGCACTAGGGATCGAACCTGGGTCTTCCACATGCCAGGCAAGTACCACACCCACTGTACTATCACTCCAGCTCCTCACTCACCTTTATTGGTTTTCCAGCTGATAAGGTTTGGGGACTGCTGAGAAGAGCAATGTTGCTGGAAGGCCATGAGTGCTCAGCAATGTTGTATCAATGGAATCTCACAGGGAAGTCATAAAGAGCTCAAACTACATACTATTAGTCATTGCTAGTGCAATTATGTCATATTATGAGGTAACAATAAACATTAACAGGCACCAGGCATGGAGCTTTGCACAGTTTGTGTGCTATCTCACTTCTCAGAATGACTTTGTGAGGCAGGTGTTGTTACTTATCTCAGAAAATTGACGTATTGATTTTAGATCATACATAGTTCATCAGTGAGTGAGCAAACTTGACATCTGGTTCACTCGTCTTTCCACTAAATACCTGCGACTGATAACAAGCCAACAGTTATTTATCATTTGAATTTGCTGAGTTTAGATCCTCAAAATAGAAATTATTTTCTTTGGCCAACTTAAGGCTCAAGTTAAATTATTAATAACCAGGTATTTGACTCTGTGCTGAACCTAAGTATTTTTTTAAAAAAATATTTGTTTTCTGGACTCTTTTAGCCTAAAGCAAATATATTAATCATTTTTCAACTGTTAAGCTATAATGGCTTAGAATTTTTCTGAGTAGTACTGAATAAAGTTTATCAATTATGTGGCACATGGTTACCCAGAGTAGCTCTTTGTAAAGCAAATTATAGTTAGGTAAACGAAGGGCTGGTTTGTCTGTAAATATTGGCTTCTCTGCTCTCTGCCTCAAATGGAGTTGAGCCAGGAAATGCTGACTTCTGTA
The DNA here is from genome assembly GCF_029834395.1 of Sorex fumeus. NCBI lineage: Eukaryota > Metazoa > Chordata > Mammalia > Eulipotyphla > Soricidae > Sorex > Sorex fumeus. Next base: position 28,607,136 of record NW_026606059.1, on the reverse strand, counting down.
AATGGTTAATAGCTTTTAAAAGTTTCCTGGAACCAGCTTAACAAAGCATTATTAGGAGTTTTTCTTCTCATTTTATCATGCTCTACTGAGGTATCTACCAGAGCTACCAGACTCTGTCTGCTAAGTCTTAATTCTTCCTGACAGTTAGAAACACTAATTTCACATCCCCAAACCTGAAACATAGTGAAATTATTAGCTAATTCCTTTCCTTTATATTGCTTACTTCCAGGCCGCTTTCTGGACTGTGCGACAGATTATAAGACACTTGCTACACATTTTCCACAATTACTACACTATATCTGATGGGGTTCAGACAGTAGGCCACAAATCATAGAAAAAAATACATAAATATAAGCCTCTCAGAGAGCCCAGCAAGCTGCTGAGAGTATCCCACTGGCACGGGCAGAGCCTGGCAAGCTCCCTGTGGCGTATTCGATATGCCAAATACAGTAATGACAACAGGTCTCATTCCCCTGACCCTGAAAGAGCCTCCAATCGTTGGGAAAAGAGGCTGCTAAAATCTCAGGCTGGGAAGAAGAGACGTTACTGGTGCCTGCTCGAGTAATTTGACAATCAACGGGATGACAATGACACAGTGATATATTACTTACTATATGTTGGGCTGCCTTTGAATCAAAACATCTGTTTTAAGCATTACTCTAGAATTTTCAGCAGTTATTTTTGGAATCACTTAAAAGAATGAAAACAGATGAACAGCATTATTGTTACTTCTTAAAAAAAAACAAATAGTATAACTAATTCCTAATAGACACACGTGGCAACACTATGGAGAAAAACAAATACCGGAGTACTGGCTATTGGGCAGCAAAAATTTCTCTCACTTTCCCATCTACGTAAATGTCGCTCCAAATGTAGTTATGAACCTAAGAACTGTACAGGATTTAGTGTTCTGATTCTGTGCCACACCTGGCTCTGCATTCAGGAATTAATCCTGGTGGTGCCTGGAGGACTGGATGGGATGCTAGAGATTGAACCGGGGGCAGCTGTGTGTGAAGCAAGCACCCTACCCATTGTACTACCCATCTGGCCTACGACTCTTCAGTTTTAAGAACGCAATTTATACCTTTGTTTTAGTAGCATCAGCATTTGAACCACTTACAACCATGTTCTAAAATACAGGCAAGAAGATAACTCTGTAGTGGGAGAGAGACTAAAATAAAGCCTGGACTGAAAAAGCAACTAGTCCATAGTCAGCAAATTTGAGAGAGAAGGCCTGGTCCTTGTCCTCAGGCTCCAGTTGGACCTGAAGCCAGGGAACAGTGAGTCAACATAGGTCATGGAGACTTGTTAAAGAAAACTTTCTTCAGCATTTGAGAAGAGGATCTGGCACAGGGCTTGGAATGCACAATTACATTTGAATAATTGTATGTGCCTTCAGTTTTTTTGGCATTTCAGGTCACACCCGGTGATGTGCATGGATTACTCCTGACGCTGCAATCAGGAATTATTCCTAGTGGTGCTCGGGGAGCCATATGATCTAACCCGTGTCAGTTGCATGCAAGGCCAACACCCAATCCATTGTACTACTGTTCTGGCCCCTGTATGTGCCATGCATATAGGTGCCTTGGAAAACCCATCCATAGTGTATGATGCTATAGAACACGAATGTTCCAATGGTTCCTCAAGTTTTCTATAAATGAGTTGGAGATCACAGCATAGAGCCCCTAGCCACATTCTTGGTACACATTTGTGTATGAAAGACTGACCAATCTAGTATAATCTAGCGGCTAATGGAAAAATATGATTTCTATTATTTCCCAGTAGCTCTGATTAGTAACATGGAAACCTAAATATTTTATAGTTTTGTTTTTGGATCATGCCCAGCTGTACTTAGGGTTCTGGCTTTGTGTTCAAGGGTCATTCCTAGTGGTGCTCAGAGACTGCATGTGGTGCTGCGACCCAAAGCGGGCCCTCAGCTGCAATAGTCCTGCCCCGGTACCAGCTCTCCGGCCTCAAACATCTTTTACTTTTTTGCAGAACAGTATTTTTTTTTTTTTTTTTTTGGTTTTTGGGTCACACCTGGTGATGCACAGGGGTTACTCCTGGCTCTGCTCAGGATTACTCCTGGTGGTGCTCAGGGGACCATATGGGATGCTGGGAATCGAACCCGGGTTGGCCGCATGCAAGGCAAACGCCCTACCCGCTGTGCTATCTCTCCAGTCCCAAAACAGTATTTTTGAAAGGCTGTTTTAAAGGTCCATCCAGGGTGTACTCTTCAAATACTGTATGTTAATAAGATTATTGAGTAAAATTAGCACAAAAACATGCTAATAATGAAGGAAATATACAGGATACAGCTTGTGAAAGTAAAAAGTTTTATTCTGATTGATTTCTCAATGTATAGTTCAATATAATGCCAGTTTTTAGTGGCAAAAATTCGGTTCCACTGAAACTCCATGATGCTACAGAGAGCTCTTACTTTTTCCAGGAAGTAGGTAAACAGCTGGAAACAAAAGCACAACTTTCTAGCAGCACGGCAACTTATTTAACTGCAGACCTAACGAGTCTGCAACTTTTATACTAAAAATGGCACAAACATTAGCTGGTGACAAAAGTGAGAAGTGGGGAACAAGATGTGAATACCAAAAAGAGCAATACATGTACTGTAAAGACAAGAAAAACTCAAATAGAGCTCTATGAATTTTAAAGAATAATTATAGAAAAGGGAACCAAATATTTTACTCAAATTTTTTTAGAGACTTTCTGTAGATACAAATATATATATATTTATCCAAAAATATGTTTTATACAGATAAATGCTTCTCAAAGATGGGATGAAAGCTATAGTTATAACATAAAGCACTATCTTTTGTTGAGTGTTCATCCACCTGAATCTTCAATTTCTTTAAAGGTTTAGTGCACTAAATGTTTCCAAATAACCTGACATTCTTTTTATAGTATAAATCAAATATGCATTATTTTTAAAAGGGGTTGCAGGTTAAGCAATATTTATCTAAGATACTGTGCATATTGAACTATGACAAGCCCCATTAAGAATCATTGTATTAACAAACATATCAAAAAGGGCTACAGCCAGATTTTCTGCTGTACAGCTGTACAGTAAAAATTTCATTTTCTGACTTTCAGTTTACAAGTGTTGAAAACACACAAGAAAGCTTTTACTTCACAAGTACTTTTATGTTAATATATCTTGATTCAATATATATATGGCAATAAATCTCCACATAGTAACCAATAGTACTTTTTTTTTTAAAAAGGGGATTGTAACACTAACAACCATTACCTATAAAATAAAGCATACAAGTATTTTGGTGAATTTACAAATCTTTTCTTCCCCAGGTGTAAAGGCTACAAAAACTCCTAAAAATTAGAGAACACTGAAAACATATTAAAGTTTGACTTCTGACTTTAGAGTGTTTCCATTTTACCCTGAAAGATAACTTAAAAAAATATGACCTTGCTGGAATAGGCCATCTTGCTAATATAAAAAACTGGTGAGCACAAGAAATTGTATCACTGTAGAATTATGTAGAATTGTTGCAAATAGTCATCTCTCCAAATCATTAGAAAATGTTCAGATATAAAACAAAATGGGTGGTGGGGTGGTGGTGGGATTATGGTCCCTAAACTATTTTGAAGGCAGGTAGCTTAGACTAAGCTAAAATATTTTTTTCACTCATAGTAATTACCCTCTCCTCAATGCCCTTTTAAAAAATGCAGGAAACAGAACAATAGCAAGAATCAAAGAGCACAAACTATTTTCAAGAACAGAAAAAAAAAATCTAGTGCTGAAAGATATAGTAAAAAGCATATTTCTTTGGGGACATGAATCAATTGGATTATAATCCTTTATGAAGATTTTTCTTTTCTATTACGGGGAGAGTCTGCTCCACTTGAAGTTACTGTTCCATTAACACCATTTTCTGAAAAAAGAGAAGAAATCAGTGTTACTTTCCTGTATAAATTAAAATCCCCAAAAGAAATTTTACACCTGAACTTATGATCTTAGTTAACTTACTTACCAATGTTTTCTCTTCAAAATTGCTTAATCAACCATTAAAAAAAAAGGCTCGGGTGACACATAAATACAGTATCCTAAAACAACTAAGACAAATAATTACTGCATTTCAAGTACAGTTCAATAAAAACATGTTTTATATGAAAATACTGCTGCAAGCAGGGAAAAAAAAAAGACCACACAAAGTTTTAAAAATTTTTAATTAGAAAATTGGGGTGGGGAGGCTGGAGCGATAGCACAGCGGGTAGGGCGTTTGCCTTGCACTCAGCCAACGGCCAACCAGGTTCGATTCCCAGCATCCCATATGGTCCCCTGAGCACCGCCAGGAGTAACTCCTGAGTGCAGAGCCAGGAGTAACACCTGAGCATCGCCGGGTGTGACCCAAAAAAGCAAAAAAAAAAAAAAATTGGGGTGGGAGTGTTTTGTTTGAGCCATACCTAGGGCTACTCCTACTCCTAGCTCTGTACTCATGACACATCCCTCTGGTGGTCCTCGGGGAGACAGTTGGTGCTGGGGATTCAAGCACCTACGTTTTGTATATCTCTCTAGTCCAAACGGAAGTTTTTGAGGAACTCTGCCTTTCTTTAATTTCTTTGCGGAGAGGGGGCAGTCACACACTGGGGATACTTGGCAGACTATGCAGTGGTGGAGATTGGACTGATGGCTCCCAAACGCGAAGCGTGTGGTCCGGCCCTTTGAGCCGTCTCCCTGGCCCCTGGGAGGAGTGTTTCTTTACAACACACTAACCGTCCCTCCAAAATCATCTGCAGTAGCACAAAAATGGCTGTTCAAAGGCAACGGAATATAACCAAAGCAACTAGACGTGTTTTTCTTTCTCTGTGTACCAACTACTAAACAAACAGAGCAGAATCCAAAGAAATCAGCAGAAAGCAACTCCTAAGGAACTACAAAGCTAAAAATAATGAAGTTTCACAATAACTGGGGGATAAAAACTTGAATTCAGGAAAGAAAGCCCTTATATAGGGTTGATATGCTAAGGACACACTAAAAATAGATCAACATCTAAGATAGAATGGTCTACCTATATTTATGCTGAGCATAAACTTTTTTTTTTTTTAAATGTTGCTTAGACAGAAATAAGTTAAAGCTATCTCACTTGCAGATGAAACGATCCTGTCAGGATCCTACTGAAAATGCAAAGTAATTCAACGCAAACCACTATTAAATAAGGTAACATTAAAAGCAGCAAAATCAGCAATATTACAAGATACAAAGATCAACAAGTAAAAATCAATTCTCTAACCACCATTTACAACAGTATCAGAAAGAATAAAAATACTACTTAGGAATAAATTTAGCATAAGTACAGGGCTTATATTCTGGTCACTATAAAAAGTCATGGAAAGAGATTAGGATCTCCAAATGAAAGAACAGTTAGGTTCACATTTCCCAAGGCAACCTACAGATTCATATCAAAAGCTCAACTGGTTTTTTAGAAACAGACAAGCTGATGATCTTAACATTCATATGAAAATGTAAGGGATTCAGAATAACCAAATATGGGGGGAAAAAAAAACCTAGAAAGGTGGAAACCACATTTTCTGATCGCCAAATGTGTTTTACTCTAGGACAATGTGGTACTTACAAAGATAAAAGATCACTCACGGAAGAGCTCTGAGAGTTTAAGTTAATACTCTTAAGTTTTTAAGAAGAGTACAAGACAGGGGCTGGAACGATAGCACAGCGGGTTGGGCGTTTGCCTTGCACGCCACTGACCTGGGTTCGATTCCCAGCATCCCATATGGTCCCCCGAGCACCGCCAGGAGTAATTCCTGAGTGCATGAACCAGGAGTAACCCCTGTGCATCGCCGGGTGTGACCCAAAAAGCAAGCAAACAAACAAACAAAAAAACCAAAGAAGAGTACAAGACAATTTCATAAAGAGATTAGTCTTCTTTAAAAAAATGGTGGTAGGGACTAATGACTAACAAAAAAAATTAATGTAATACAGTAAAGACACTTACGAAAAAATTTTACAGTTCCTCCCAAAAGTTAAATACAGTTACTATGTAGCAATTCTATTTCTAGGTACCATGTAGGTGATAACAAATACAACAACAAAAGCAGGTGTCCAAACTGAGGAATGTTTATACCAGCATTAGTCATAGTACAAAATGCCAAAATCTGCCATCCCCAAACCACATATTCCCTGAGCACTGCTGGAAGTGATCCCCGAGCCACATGTGGGCAGCATGTGCCAGGCAGCCCCTGAGCACCGACAGGTTGTAACCCCTAAGCCCACTCTCCAAGAACATTAACTGGTTGAGAAAGAGGACGTATTTTCTGATTACTAAACTAAAAGAGAAAATAGGCAAGCAGCTGCCAGGAGCACTAGAAAGATGAGATGGGAAATGATTTCTTAATAGGCATGGGGGAGGAGCGTGTGAGAATGTTTTGGAATTAGTGGTTCACCAACTCTGTGAATATGCTTAACCAGCACTGAAACATACACTTTATTATTTTTCACAGGGACCATTTCTAGTACTGCTCGGGCCACGTCTGGCATGCCGAGGGTCAAGCCCAGGGCTCCACACATGCTAGACATGTGCTCTACCAGCACAGCCAGAGACCTAGTCCCAGAAACATACACCTCAAACATAATTCACAGATCATAATGCACACTCTTTACATCATGGAAATGTAAATTATATCGAATTATATCGCAATAAAGTGATTATTTTAAAGGACAGGACAGGAGAGCATAGTCATATATCAAAGAGCAAAACAGAACTGAAATATGTTTAAGAATGGAAACCCTTGTTAAGTTCCAAGTACAACATTAAATTGAAGCTGAAAATATTATTGCAGTGTCAATGCATTTTCAATTAAAAACCAAAGAAGAAAAAAAAAACTAGATATAGGCTTAAATGATCAAGCAATCAGATTAAAAAAAAAAGAACAAGAACAATTCCATTTGGGACTAATGGGAAGACAAAATAAGCTCGTAAAGATTTGTATGTAAAAAATTTAATAAGTGTTTGAAAAAGCAGACTATCAAAAAAAAAAAAACTATTCCACTTGGGACTCATTAGACAGAGTCTCAAAGGGACTCAAAGACAAAGTAGGCTTGTAATAAAGTTTTGTTGGTAAAGACTGAATAAAATGCTTGAAAATACAAATTATCACAGTGGAGAATATTCCCCAGTCCAAACTAGGGTTTTCGAGAGGAATAATTAACCCTAGAGAATTTGCCAAATGAATTTGGAAGGTGGAGTAATTCTGCTAAATTTAGCCTAATTCTGCTAAAAGTAGAATAAAATTTTCTTTTTAAGATTTTAAATCTTATTTGTCTTTTTGGAAGACAATATGGACATTCCCCTTAGGAACTGAACTTTCAGATAACTCAGCAATTCCATTCCTGGGAATATACCCCCAGGTTCCAAAACCACAATCAAGAAAAGACATCTGCACTCCTATGTTCATTACTGCACTATTCACAATAGCCAAAATCTGGAAACAACCCAAGTGCCCAAGAATAGATGACTGAATAAAGAAGCTATGATACATATACAGAATGAAATACTATTTGGCCATAAGTAAAAATGTTTGGGACTGGAGTGATAGTTCAGCAGGTAGGTTGTTTGCCTTGCACGTGGCCAACTGGGGTTCGATTCCCAGTATCCCATATGATCTCCTGAGCACTGCCAGGAGTGATTTCTGAGTGCAGAGCGAGGAGTAACCCCTGAGCATCACCAGGTGTGACCCATAAAGGAAAAAAAATTAAAGAAAAAAATGTAGTTTGCTGATACATGGATGGATCTCATATGCAGGATATAAAGAAATACAATAGGGGAATAACCAATGCTCAAGGACAACAGAAACAAAGTGCAGGAGAACGGGCGCTTAGTAGGATCTTGCCACTCAGGAGGGAGGTGGGACAGGCAAGGGAAGGGGCTACTATAATAATCACAGAAGTGGTCACTCCGGACCACGACTAGGTGCTGAAAGGAGGTACAGTGACAAGCACGATAGCTATCAGTAACAGTATTTTAAACTCGCAGTGCCTAAAAAGTGGGGTGGGGAAGTAAAACAGAAAAAGGAGGAAAACTGGGTAATTGGTGGAGGAAGTGGACACTGGTGAAGGAATTGTTATTGGAACACCGTGCACCCCAAAAAGAATCATAAATAACTTTGTAATTCACAGTGATTAGATAAAATTTTTGTTTTAAGGGGCAGTAGCAATAAATACAGCAGGTAGGAAATTTGCCTTGCACGCTGCAGATTTGGATTCAATCCTGAGCACTAAATGGCCCCCTGAGCACTGCCAGTAATCCCTGTGTGCAGAGCAAGGGGTAATGCCTGAGCACCACTGTGGGTGTGGTCCCCCCAAACGCCAACAAAAAGTACTTAGTGTATACGCACCTGTTCCTTTCCTAGAAGATCTGCCTTTAGCCATTGTTGGCTTCTTCTTCACAGGTGGTGCCTGAGAAGCAGAATGTTCCCTCCACCTCCGAAGCTGAAAATTAATGAACTTCCACATCATGAATGCTTGGGTAATGCAAATGGATGCCAGAACAGCAATTCTGGGAATATTAATAATTAAAAAAGTATATCAGAACAATGTCACAATGAAACACTTACTACATACAAAGGAACAGTGCAATGTTAAATCATGAAGAAAAAAGTTAAATCAACTGTACCTAACAGCTAACACGTTGAAGTTTCCAGTACTAAAATCCAGCTTCTGATTCTCAGCTCTTGCAAGGCCAAAGCCAACAGTGAGAACTGAAAGAATTAAAGTCAGAAGTCTTCCCAAAACAAAAAGAACTGCCCACAAAGAAAACCTGTAAGAGAAATAGTGTAAGTCAAATTCATAATAGTGCTTGCAAAGAAAAAATTCTAGTAAAATCAGAATTTCCCTTGAAATGTTTGGGAAATGAAATATATATATATATATACATATATATATATAATCACATTCTTGAAGATCAATAATATAGCATAGTTTTTAAGAGTCCTATAAAGCAGTGCTGCCCAATCTTTCACCCACCTTGATCCCTCCTTGTGGCCCTGCACAGCTCTGATTTGAACCCCTAGTCTTGTTCCATGGTACCCCTTTTTGTGACTTTTTTTTTAACCTGTGCCCTACCTCCCCGGAATATCTTGGAGATCCCCAGTCCTCGGCTGAGAAAGCTGCTATAAAGTGATGTGTTTAATTTTTAATCTGATCCCTCCTTTGCAGGTGCGCAGGTCCGTCCGTTCTCTCTCTCTCTCTCTCTCTCTCTCTCTCTCTCTCTCTCTCTCTCTCTCCGCCCCCCCATAATTATTGGTAAACAAAACGATTTTGAAAAATGGTGGACAAAACAAAAATTGTGTTTTACAAAGGACACCAAATTTCCACTTAAGAGTCCTGTATAAGTTTTATACTCCTGAAAGGAAGTCATACCACTCCAATTCTGTTTTAAGTCTAATTCAACATTTGCATCAAAATACTCAGTAATATCTTCAAAGCTATATAATCTATAATTTCATTTTATTCTCAAAAAGCTTACTTTTTGGGGCCGGAGCAGTAGTACAGTGGATAGGGCATTTGCCTTGCACATGGCTGACCCAGCCTCGATCCCTGGCATCCCATATGGTCCACCCAGCATTACCAGGAGTAATTCCTGAGTGCAGAGCCAGGAGTAACCCTTGAGCATTACTGGGTGTGGCACAAAAGGCAAAAACAAAAAATAAAAAACAAAACCCCAAACCCAAAGAAGAAAGCTTACGTCTCTATTTTCCCTTCCAAAAAAAAAAAAAATTATAGCAGATAGAATAGAAGTTATGACAGAAAAGCAAAGCCAAAAGACCTTCAATATTAAATCAGGTGAAGGATGTGACTCAGTGCGAGGGGACGTGCTGTGCATGCCCTGGTCACAAAACAGCAACCACCACCACCGCACCGAAAATTTCTACCAATACGGTATCTGTTTAAGAAATATACCATTGTAGAGAATAAAATCCTACACTGAACTGCTAGTTTCATTTCTTTAAAACCACTCAGAAAGTTTTTTAATTATCCACAGCATGGGCAGCGGCAGCTGTAGGGTCCTTAATAACACAGTCCTAATTTTAATTACACACAAAAAAAACAGAATGGCTGAACATCTTACCCTTTCTGATATTTTTCATCACTAAAATAAAACAGGCGGGAAATGTGGAAAAGAAATTCAACAAAATAATGCAGCACCAGAAGAACAAGTCCAAGATGATTCAAGCTGTTAAAAGAACAAAATTTAAAAAGTCAAGTTTAATGATCATTATCTTATAATTGTGTAGTATCTATCCCATTCATATAACAAAAAACCCAACTCACTTCAAAAGATAAGCTCCAGCAATATGGAAGAGGTAAAGACCAATGTAGACAAGCTGGCGAGGAATATCTTCCTATAAACAGAAAATTGCATCATGAATTAAACATGCTGAAACATTTCTATCTCAGCATTGTGGTACAGTAAAAGATGTATTATTATATAAGTTGAAAACTTGGAGGTTATTCTGCCCCTACAAGCTGTCCAACTCACCTCAATTATCTACCTCAATTGAGCAAGTCATTTAAATTTTCTTGATCTGAACTACTACATCATTTAAAATGTGAATAATACTTGGGTTTGCTTGAATCAAATGAACTCAAAATTCCTTTCAGTGCGATGTTCTATAGCTCTTTTGGTAATAAATATTATAACATATAATATTAACTATAAAATCCCTTAACATTATGATTGCTATGTTTATAACAGTACTATCTTAATACCAATATCTATACTGTGCACTTAAATTCTGATTAGCAACACAATGTCTAGATAAGATATATAGCTGAAAAAAAACTCAATGTGGTTTATAGATAAAACAAAGTTACATATTAAAACGTGAAGGAAGCTTTCATGAACTACGGTGGGCAAAAATATTTCTAATTCAATATACTTTATGTTATGCAAAATGTTTACAAGACTAAACTACTAGGAATATAATATTTGACTATTTCACTCACACTCCTCTAAAACCTTATGAAATATGAAGGTTAAGAGATTTCAACTTAAGGGACTGGAGTGATAGCACAGCAGGTAGGGCGTTTGCCTTGCATGCAGCAAACCCGGGTTCGATAAGCACCCCAGATGGTCCCCCGAGCATCTCCAGGAGTAATTCCTGTGTGCAGAGCCAGGAGTAATCCCTGACCATCGCTGGGTGTGAACCCCCGCCCACCCTAAAAAAAAGATTTCAACTTAACAGACATAACTCAAATGTGCTCGCAGGAGGCCTGGCTTTAACCCTGTGCACCACATGGGCCCCTGAGCACTACGGAAGTGATGGCCAGCACAGAGCTGGGAGTAACCCCTGAGCACCATTACATGTAGTCCAAACAGCGTCCCCCGCAAAGAAAAGAGAAATTACATTCAATCTCAGGTGAAATGAAGGACTGTTTGTACTGAAGCATATATGTGTAGTGTACTGTCCTTGAAAGAAACCAGTGACCAGCAATCAAGCCTACTGAACTGCTACCAACAGTGCTCCTTTCTTTCTGGTTTTGTCTGCAGGACTGGTTCAAAACAATCACTGTACTAGTTTTTTCATGTAAAAGTGTTCTTCTAAAAATAGTTTTTATAGAGTAAATTTTAAGAAACCGTTTAACATATATGCAGCTGTTACTTTCACATTATGCTAATTACTTGAAACAGCTACTTTCAACTGTCATATGTAGGTGTTAAAAATAGTTTCAGTTAAGTTTTAAGCTATGCAAATTACTCCATAAAAATTAAACTGCATTTCTGGAGAAGTGCCATCTGGCAGTAATAGATAAAAGCTCTGAGAACTCAAAAGAACAACTGCTTTAAAATGCCCCCTTTTATTTATATGGCCAGCAAACAAGATACAGACACATACATTACTAATGAAAATCAAAGGTATTATATACTCAGATACCTGAAGAAAGCTTAAATGTTTGAGTCATGGTACTAAGACATCAAGAAACTACGATACTCTTAGCAAGTACTATCCAAGAGAGCTTTCTGGAATGATAGAAAAGTTCTGTATCCTGGGTATCCAAGAAACAGACAACTAGCTACATGTTACAAAGGAATAAATGAAATATAGTTAACTGTGAAAGTATGTTTTGTTTTTCTCCAATGTTACTTTAAATGTGGCTACTGACAATTGTTTTAAACAGTGCAATTCCTGATGTGAACACAAATGTAATAACAAACAAGGAAAGGCTACTGAAATTGGGAGTCTGAATTTTAAAACAGTTCTAAGGGTTTAATGAATTTTTATACTCAGACTCAAACAATGCAATTAGAAAACAATCTACTTTATAAGAGATATCAACATCAGAACTTTCAAGCTCCAATACATGGATGTTAAGTTAATGTTGCTATTTAACTGTAGTACAAACCATCTTTTCTCTCTCCTTCCCTCCCTTCCTCTCTCCCTCTCTCCCTCCCTCTCTCTCACACACACACACACACAGACACACACCACAGAAACACAAATAAACGGCAAATATAATCATTAATGAACAATTTGCAATAAATATGTAAGTTGAGTTTTTGAGAAGGAAAGTAAAGGTATACCAGGAAAATAAACCGATGAGCAGGGATTGTAAAATTATAAAATTATATTATTGTAAGTGGAAGATTAGGAAAGAGCAGAAGAAAGAGGAATCAGGAAAAAAAAAATGGGAGAAACACTAAGAATGGTATCTTGCCTGCACGGCAGAGCCTGGCAAGCCACCCGTGATGTATTCGATGTGCCAAACACAGTAACAACAAAATCTCCAAAGGAGACGTTACTGGGCCCGTTTGAGCAAATCGATGAACAATGGGAGGGCCTTTACCTTTACCTTTACTAAGAATGGAGGTGGGCAGTTTTATTTGACCTACAGAACTAAGGTAGCCAGTATAGATTTTAGAGAAGAGTTAAATAAAGGAAGAACTGGCTTGTAATCTCGTGGACCTTTAATTTCAGAAGTACTTAGGCTGAAACTCTGAAGGAGCTTATGCAGTGGTCCAGTGGTACATTTATTTGTTCACATAGACAAACATTTTTTCAAGGGTTAAAAAGGAACTCTCTACTTATTTCATTGAGAAATATAAACTGCTTACTTTTTCCAATACTGAATTCTTTCTTAGGGTTTATATAAATAATCTTACTAAATTCTTTTAATCTCGATTAAGTGAATCTGCTAAGAAAGTCAATATAAAACCATTACTGACTAAAATTTTGCTCAAATTTTAAGTTAGCACTGATATAACTGAAAAATACAAAATTAGTATGTCAAGTGTAAAGATCGTTGGCTAGTCAAAATCGTGACTAAGTAGCTCCTTTTCAAAAATAAGTAAGAGAGTTGGTGTGAAAAGTGAGGAGGTGGGAGAATAATTGGGAAAGAACATGAGAAGGAGAAAGAAAGGTTAAAGACATGGAGAAATGTTTCATGTTAGAAACAACTTCTTACTTTTTTGGTTTTCTGGAAGTACAGCTCAGGAAAAGCATGAAACCAATAAGCCAGCTGTGATATATAGAAAAGCTTCATTTGAAATCTGCACAAGAAAGCAAAAATCACCTTGTTATTCATGCCATTTTTAAAGCAAAGAAATAAAAAAAAATCACTGGAAATCAGGTTATAGTATTTTGTGTTACTTTGTCAGGTCCTCTTACAATGGTCATGTAATAACTCTCCAACTGCCACCTTCCTTGCCTCCCTTTGCAAATCTCACCATCAGTCCATTCCACCATATTAAACCACAGAAGCCTAGCATTATCTGCAGAATCCTGTTTACAAAAAGCCTAGCATTATCTGCAGAGCCCCATTAAGATAAAAGACTGGTAGGAACCTGAGCTCCTTGTCTATTAGTTAATTAATACTGATTAGTATGTCATGTTAGTTACTGAAAACATAAAGGGGAACATTACTCTGCGAAAACAAAACCACAGGTATAGAAGATTTCACCAAAAGGAAAAGGGAAAAGCAAAAAGAAAACATAAAAGTGGAGATCGACAGTATCGAAAGTTGGGAGGATCTCAACTTCAGGTATAAAAACTCTACCTCATTGGAACACTGAGAAAGCCCCAACGAAGGCAACTAGGATTACAGAGGAATAATGTATGCAAGGGTTTGCAATATATAACTCAGTACAGAATCAAAAGTGTCTTCTTTACATTATATCACTCCATCTGTTTTTCTTTATTCTTCTTCCTTATCCTTCCCAGAAGTCTAAACTAGAAAGGCAATCTTAAATTATCTGAGAAGGAAGATACAACCCCACATAAACGTGTATGTATTCCACTGTTTAGGTTTAATGAACCAATACAATTAAAAAAAATCAGAATAATTCTGTAGTGTACGTATTACAGCTATACTTAAAAACCCAAATACACATGGTTATTTTGTCATTCCTTTCATGTCTTTTGTACATTTTCCACAAAATAATGCATTTTTTGAATGACTGTCTAGATAACAAACAGATGCAGCCTGGGGGCCAATGAAATGCATAAAATACCTCCTCCTGCTCTCAGGGCAAACAGTCTTGGTTGGCCTGGGTACAATGTCCATGAATGCCATTGCCAACCACTGAACTAATTACAGCAGTGAGTAGAAACTAGAGAGAGAAAATAAACAATCCCTATCTCATACTTTTCTTTAAAAAGGTTAAGTACTGGAAGGAATCAAGGGGCCAAGGATGTGGTAGGTCACCGTTACAGAGCACTTGTCTTTTGTGTGTAAGGGCCTGTGTTTGATCTCTAGCACAATGAAGGGGGGGGGGGGGGAAAGAAAAAGAAATGGAAGGAGAGGAGAAAAAAAGAGGTTAGGACAATGAAAAATGGGCAAATGTATGGAAAAGATTAGAAATAAATCAGAAATAAATTTCAAAAAATAATTAAGCACAGAGGAATTCCTTTTCTTATGGTAGTGGGGTTGTCAGAGACATATACTGTTCTATGAAGAAACTAAAGTCCTATTAATATTCTTAATAAATATTAAGAACCAGGGCCAGAGAAACAGTTCAGTGGGTAGAGTGCTTGCCTTGCACACCTCTATCGGGATTCATCCCCAGCACCCCAGACTGTCCCCCAAGCCCGCTAGGAGTGACACTTGATTGCAGAACCAGCCCTGACCTCTGAGCATTGCTGGGTGCGAGCCCAAAACAAAGACAAAGATTATTCTAAGTCAATTCTGCTTACAAATGACAAAACTATAGTTCTCAACTAAGAAAAGCCTTCTAAAAAAGTGACTTACGTCATCAGGTTATGAGGATAAGCCCTCCACAAGATAGTTGGGTCTGAGATGTAGTTTTCCTGTGAAAGAAGAAAAATTGCCTTTGAGAACAATGAAAAATTCGTAGAAAAGACATTTTCATTTCCTGCACATTTATATTCCCTACAACAGGTTCCAAAGAGCCCATGGAAGTCAAATATTTCAGCGGTTTTAGTTATTTTCTATTCGGCAGAATTACTTTAGCGACGTGAACATCAACACAAGAGATACAAAATGAAGTAGCATCTAATTCTTGGCTTTTGGAATGCTTTCAGTAGAAAAAAAGACAGCATATATAAAAACAAACATAAAAGAACCCAAACAATCAATGGACAATAATAGAGGTACAAAAGCAATGAAAAAGAGAAATTTTATCTTGGGCAATCAGTGAGGGATTTTACAATATAATACTTGATAGGGGATGAGGGATCCAACTGATATCAAGTTTTATACCATTATGTCATTACGTCTACATTCTAACCAAATATTTTTTTAAAGATGACCAGATCAATTAGGGGAGTCTTACTATAAATGTTTTTTTTTCTTTTTTTCTTTTTTGGGTCACACCTAGTGATGCACAGGAGTTGGTTACTCCTAGTTCTACACTCAGGAGTTATTCCTGGCCATGCTCAGGGGACCACATGGGATGCTGGGAATCGAACCCGGGCTGGCCGCGTGCAAGCAAGGCAAACACCCTACCCACTGTGCTGTCTCCCCAGCTCCCTTACTGTAAATGTTTTTTAAAAAAATAAAGTGACTTATCTGTAGTTAAGAATGTCTTTCTACTAAAATATAACACTCTAAATAGAAATTTATATGTATTGATAAAATATAACTAAAAAGTTACAGCATAAAACACAGTGGATTCTGTATTGGAAGGCTGAGTTTAATTTTCTCCAGCATTAAGTGCTGTACCCTAAAAAATTCATTCACCTATTATTCATCTCTAATAGAGTGACTCATAGAAAGAGTTGAGACTAAAAAATATGTAAACCACATATAAATTTAAGGAATCATTACAGGGATTATTACTATGAATGCTAAAGCAAATAATGCTCCTCTTAGCCTTCCCCCGCCCCCACCTGGTTACAAAGGTAAACTAAAAGGCTTTGATAGCTTAACTGAAAAGTTATCCAGCATTTTAAGTGCTTGCAAAATACCTGGACTGTTTGTTTAAAAGGGGGGAAAGGAGACAGCTCCTGTAAGTTATTAAAAGTATCACTGACATCATATATTTTTTTTATTGCTAATATGTTGGTAAATGGAAACAAGATAAAAAATCATTGACTGAAAATAAGTAAGGCTTTCTGAAACATTAATCATAGCTTAGAATCTTTGCTGTATTAAAAACTAATAAAAAGACTTACTTATGAAACTTCATAATGATTCAGTAGGACTTCTAATTTTAGGTGAAAATAGAAAAAAGGATCTTTCTAAGGTTCAGGATTTGTTTACAAGCATTCAAAACACAACAGCATTTCTAATTTTGAGGTAATTTAAATATAGTACATACTTACAGATATGAGAATAAATGTCCCCCAAATACAAGAAAAAAGGTAGAACGCACTAAGCTGGCCAGATTCATTAAACTTGCTGTGTTTTGTTTTGGAGAAGTGCATTCGCCTGTTAATTTTCTAAAAATAAAGGCAATCATTAGTGAATTAGAATATATTTATAAAATATATTTAACATACCACTGTCATAGAATGGAGACCTAGTATTTTCCAAAGCCTTTTTTAAATTATTATTTTTTTCATCGAATCACCGTGAGATACAGTTACATAGCTTTCATGTTTGAGTTTCAGCTATACAATGATCGGACACCCATCCGTCTACCAGTGCACATTTCCACCACCGATGTTCCCAGTACACCCACCCACCTTCCCATCCCAACCCTCCCCCTGCTTCTATGGCAGACAATTTCCCCCATACTCCCTCTCTACTTTGGGGCATTATAGTTTGCAATACAGATACTGAGAGGCTATCACGTTTGGTCCTTTATCTACTTTCAGCACACATCTCCCATCCCGAATGATCCCTCCAATGAACATTAACTCAGTGATCCCTTCTCTATTCCAGCTGCCTTCTCCCCCAGCTCATGAGGCAGGCTTCCAACTATGGCGTAATATTCCTGGCCCTTGTCTCTACTGTCCTTAGGTGTCAGTCTCATATTATTTTATATTCCGCAAATGAGTGTAATCATTCTATGTCCGTCTCTCTCTTTCTGACTCCTTTCACTTTAGCATGATACTCTCCATGACCATCCACTTATAAGCAAATTTCATGACTTCATCTTTCCTAACAGCTCCATAGTATTCCAGTGTGTAGACGCACCAGTTTCTTACAAAGCATTTTAAAAATTATATAGTGGGGTCAGAGTGATGGTACACTGCATAGGGCATACACCAGTCCTGAGTTTGATTCCTGACACCCCATGTTGTTCCCTTAGCCTGCCAGCAGTGATCCCTGAGCATAGAGGCAGGAGTAAGCCCTGAGAAACCCTGGGGATGGCTCAAAAACAAACAAAACCCCCCAAACAACATAAACAAATAAAGCCCAAAAACACCAGACCCAACTATGTACTTACATCCAACACATACTCTTGAATTATGGCATGAATAATTATCGCCACTAGCATGTAGAAGAAAACTGTTGCCAAATCTTTGATACCATAGTAATAAAGGGATGCTGACTCAGTAGCTTGTTCTTCTAAAGGCCAAAAATGACAGGACAAACACACACAAAAAACGTGCATTGGGTTAAAAAATAAGCACTGAGTATATAACATAGTTAAGTGAACAAACAAAAGAAGACACACACAAATTCAGCAGAAATACAACAGGTAATTTGCCTTTGGACATCCTGAGTGTTTAGAAGATCTTCTAAACTAATATTATCTTGAAATGTAAAGCTTCAGAAATTATTTACAGAACTGACAGATTTTAGTTACTATCTTCAAGACCAAAAAAATAGGTGAGGCCAAACTGGTCCTTCATAAACCTGACTGATATTAGGTGATTATCACCTAGTAAAAAATAATAATTAAATATATATGCATACATATATTTAGCCAATTTGCCCATCTCTCAGCTTTGGAAATTTCCTACCTCTACACTCATACTAGCCACTATACTGCAATTGTGATGAAACACTGACTTTACCTATATTTGCATTTTGATCATAAGCTACTTAAAACTTTTTAATTCATGAAAATTGGTGTAATTTTTCTGAAAGAATTTTAAATATCTGTAAATTACTGTTAAAGTTTATGGGACCACATGGGTACAACTGCTTTATTCTCCTCTAGCATATGCAAAATTCATAACTTTTGTTGTTTTGCATAATTTAAGTCACTAAACAAAATATTCATAAAATGTTATAAGTGAAGAAAATCCTAATTTGGTGTAATAGGTTTTATAATAGAGTCTCTATATTAACACTTTTTAACCAAATATCCATTATTTACCCATGCTATGTTATTGCACTCAAGTTAACTTTCAATAACAACTTGATTTTCATGTCACAAAATTTAGTAATAAAAACCCAAAAGCTTTCTGAAAGCCATAAAATTGTTGGATATTAGTGCCAAATAACTCTGAGAGCTTATTGACATTCTATCTAATAAATGTAACTATTAAGAGTTACAGCACAACAAAAAATAAAAATAAAATAGGCTTAAAAGGACTGCTGTCACAGGTCTTTATGTTTCAACATTAATTCAAAGATAGAAAAACAGATCCCAAACATGCTTTAGAAACCAAGATTGAATTTTAAATAAATAAATGATATTTTAACTAAATGTAAAAGGCCTATTTTTAGAATTTTCATAAGGAAAAAAATCAGCGGGAAGGCAAATGAAGTTCTTTAATAATTTTTCAAAAATTATTTACAAAAATATTCATTAACTATTAAGTATAGGAAGGCCAATTTTTCTATATACACAGGTTGAAGTCAACCCAAAACATCAAATATTACCTTGTATAAAATCATCAAAGTAAGATTCAACCTAATCATGAAGGAAGACATGAAAATTAAGAAACTGATGCTCATGAAAATTACCATTTTGTTCAACAGAAAATTCTGAAAGAGAAAATCCTACCTGTAGCAGGGTGGGTAACATTGTATTGAAGAGTAACAAAAATGATAGCAGCCTTTGCTGTTATCTAGAAAGAAAAAGAGATAAGATTACATCAAAGTGTTTTTCCTCAATTTCTAGATATGGGAATAACCATTAAATGTTCAATCTTTAAATATAAAAAACCTAGGGTACCCTAATTTCTGTGGCACCCTGATATGCACAATTTAAGTTCCTGATCACCAAGGATTTGAGCTTTGGAGTTAAACAAAATTCACCAAAGCACGCTGCTCTTTAGATGAGATTGTGCAATAATTTCACTCTAAGTTCAAGATTTCAAAAGACTGCTATTTCACTAAACAGTAATTAGACAACTGATTCTCTTCTTCAGACCATAAAGACACAAGCTCCTCACTAAGGAAAAAAAAATACTGTAAACTTAAAAAAAAAGGAAGTGGTTACTCTGATAAAATGGACCAAAAGGGGAAGGGAGGAAGCAACACAGAGAGAGTGTGTTTATCTCTCACACCTGGCAGTTAATGGGTCAATAGCTGTTGAAATGATTTAACTAGTGGCTTACTGGAGCAAGAAAACCTGAATGTTTACTCAATACCAGTAAGTACCAGGCACTATGAAATAACAAAGATGAGTGATGCAGACCCCATAAAGTAGGAGTTCAGTCAATGCAGGACAGGCTAACAAACGATTATAGGAACTCATGATAAACAGCAAACTTTCTTTTTTATCCTGATCCAGGGAATGATAAATGTGGAAAGGTTTCTCAAAAGATCCATGTGGCACTGAGTCCTCAGAGAATATATGGGTTCACAATGTGGAATGAGAGGGGATTAAGGTTTAAGAAACAGAACACACGCAGGTCAAACAGTAATAATAAACATGAGACTTGGTTTTTTGGTTGTGGAGTTAAGTAGTTTAGATTGTATTGTAGACAACTGAAGAGCATCCATTCCTGGCTATGGCCCACTTTAAGTGGTATCTCAAATGCCCCTGGGATCCGAAACACCTGATCAACTCCCCTCCCCAAGCCTACTTCCTCCCACCCTAACTGGAAGCATTCTCATTCTTTCTAGGCTAAAGAACGAAGTCTTTTTTTTTTTTTTTAATTT
Source organism: Sorex fumeus (assembly GCF_029834395.1). Lineage (NCBI taxonomy): Eukaryota > Metazoa > Chordata > Mammalia > Eulipotyphla > Soricidae > Sorex > Sorex fumeus. Next base: position 28,586,684 of record NW_026606059.1, on the reverse strand, counting down.
TTATTAGTGAAATGCCATGAGGTACAGTTGTAGGCTTACAAATTTTTGTGCTTGGGTTTCAGTTATACAATGATCAAGTGCCCATCCCTCCACCAGTGCCCATTCTCCACCACCACAGGTCCCAGTATCCGTCCCACCCCCTCCCCCCCATCCCACCTTGCCTCTGTGGCAGGGCATTCCCTTTTGTTCTCTCTCTCCTTTTGGGTGTTGTGTTTGCGAAAGAGGCATTGAGCGTTAGTTTGGTCTTTGGTCTACTTTCAGCATGCTTCTCCCATCCTGGGAGGATCCTCTCAACACCCTTTATTATTTATGAGCTCCCTTTTACCCTAGCATGTGTGGCTGGCCTCCAAGCCATGGAGCAAAATTCCTGGTACTAGTCTCGGCCACTCTTGGGTGTTAATCTCCCTTTTTGTTGCTTTATGTTCCCCAGATGAATGCAATCTTTCTGTGTCTATCCCGCTCTTTCTGACTCATTTCGCTTAACATGATACTTTCCATGTAGTACCACTTGTATGTAAATTTCATGACTTCATCTTTTCTAACAGCTACATAGTACTCCATTGTGTAGATGTACCAAAGTTTCTTTAACCAGTCATCTGTTCTCAGGCACTCAGAACAGATCTGGAAAAACTCAGGTTTTTTCCACATTCTGGCTATTGTAAAGAGTGCTGCAATGAACAAACAAGTGCAGATGTCACTTTGACTATGCTTTTTTGCCTCTCTGGGATATATTCCCAAGAGTGATATTGCTGGGTCAAATGGGAGCTCAATTTCTAATTTTTTGAGAATCGTCCATACTGTTTTCCAAAAGGGCTGAACCATGGAACGAAGTCTTAAGGGGCACAAAAATAATCCTTGGTCTAACCCCGGTGTTGCCTGAAGAGGGTAATATTGTCTTTCTGATGCTGCCAGGGAGCTGGATCCACCCAGGGAGTTGGGGTATGGATCCTCCAGTGCAACTAGTGGGCACAACTTAAAAGAAGGTAGATCCAGGGTTTGCTAAGGGTTTTTTCCCCCTGAAAAGGAGGCAGTAGGTCATGTATGTTTGGGAACCTTTGTTCCTAGGCCATTTCCTCCTGGCTTCCCTGCATTTTGCAGTTCCTACCCCAGATTCTACACATACATGGTTCTTGATGTTGTAACCATGCTTCTCCCTTTAGATCTCAATTCAATCACAGCTTTTTAAAAGATACTTTCCCTGTTTCTTAGAAGTATGCACTATCCTTTGTTACATTGTTATATTATTCCTGTCTTTAAAACCATACATCAGTCAGTATACTGATTTTTGTTCAACTCATTAAAATGTTAGCTCCAGGAGAGCTGGAACCATACTTGTTTCTACTCATCAATATATGTTTAAAGACTAGCTTAGAGTCTGATAACTATTAGGGGACCAATCAATATTAGCAAATTAAAATCTACATAAAATATAGACCGGAATAGTACACAAGTTGAGTGAAAGACTTCTGTAAGAGACTATATGAAAGATTATAAGGACTAGGACCAGAAAAATAGTACAGGAGTTAAGGTGCTTGCCTCCATGTGACTGACCCTAGTCTGGAACTGCATATGGTCGGTGAGTACCACCAAGAATGATGCCTGAGCACAGTGTGTGCATCTTACCCTCAACAACTCCTTCACCAACACCATCACCCCCCCGCCCACTCACTCCCAATAAAAGGCAGAGTAATGCCTGAACTAAGGCAGTAAAATGCAATACATAGTATTTTTGAGACAGGAAAAAAAAAAAAGCTTGGGAAGCAAGAGGAAAGAGTCAAATGCTATGTGTTGAAACTTTTAAACAATTAGGTTAAAAAGTGGTATTATGAAGATACATTTGTAGGAACAGTAGGTTTTTGGCTAAAAGGAAAAGTGAATTTGAGATAAATGTAGTTTTCGTGAAATAGGTGGAAAGCCAACAAGCAATTAAACTGTAAGTACAAAACTGCAGAGAGATTCAGCATAAACACTTGGTTTTTTTTTTTTTTTTGCAGATAGTAGCTGAAGCTGTGTGGATACAGAATTCATCTACAGAGACGACAACATTTGTTCAAAAAGTAGGAAAGCTTTAGAACTGTAGAGACGGCAAGAAGTGAATAGAAAATAAGAATGATCAATGAGGCAAAAAGAGAAGAATATAGTTTCAAAGGGGTGTGCTAGGAGGACTCCAACATACTGAGGAAATCTTCAGTGGTCATGGCCTAAATGATTCCACTGAAGATGGAGAGAGCAAAACCCATGTCAGGTGGATTGAAGTACATCACAGTGGATATAATTTTGTTTACTAGATGCAAGACTCAGTTGTGTAATGATGGAGAGAGTGTGCTTAGGTGGTGGCAATGGGAAAGGTGCCAGTAAAAGGCAGGAGTTAAACGTCAAGTGATAATTGATGGGGAGATCTGGTAGGAAATAAAATACACACAGAGGGCTCCAAGGCATAAGAAATCAAGTTATTCGGCTCACAATTTTGACTCAAATCAACAGTTAACTCAAAATGCATGTCTGCTGTCACAGTTGTAAAATTTTCCCAGTTCATATACAGATGTAGCATGAAATGTCAGTCAGAACCTCAAGAAAAAACTTATGAGCATTAAAATGTAATGAAAGAAAAACACCTTTAAAAAAGTCAATCTTGAACAGTTTTTCTCTTAAGGTAGGGAAGAGCATAGGGATATAGGTAAGATTACATGAGCTCAAAATGCAGAAAGAGAAGAAATTCACATCTGACACTTGTTTTCCCTAGGGAAAACCGAAGCAATATCATATCTTAAGCATAGTTGGGGACTTGAACTATTTACATAGCTTTTGGTCAGGGAAAAGCAAAGAGATCACTAGGTATTATTAGTAATATCTGAGTTTAGAGACCTTTGATTTGAAATATCATCTACTGTATGATTTTCCTCTAGCAACTCCAGCCAGAAAAATCCATGAAGAGGAGGCACACACACAAGAGGCAGAAGGCAGGCCAGAGTTATGATTGGATAGTTAACAATGCAAAAAGGGAGCTGGAAAACCAAGATACAAGAGGAACTGAAGCAGGGAAAGCATTGGTAAGTCAAGTCTGCAAGACTAAAGGCAAAATAACGAGGCGGCTAACATACTGGATGAAAGCAAAGGGACTCAAAGTACCATAAAGGCTTCTAAGTGGACAGCTGGTAGATGGGCAGCAGAATAAGGGAAGGGAGCCACAGTAGCCTGTGGCTGAGCTCTGCTATATAGGATTTCAGGATCTGTAAAGGCATGCTCAATTCAGCATATGGCCATTCAAATGGATCCTTTACCTGGGCTAGTTGTAGAAAGATCACTTGAAAAGAAAAGCTTAGTACTTCCTGATTACAATTTATTCATCATTAGAGCAGAATGAAGACAAAAATTTCCAGGGTAACATTGCTTTTGTGTCATTATTATAAAGCTGGTCAATTACTAAGTTTCCCTTTTAATACCTAGTTCACAATTCACATATGTGAATTGTGAACATACACGCGTCACATCTCCCAGTTCCAGTTTGAAAGAAGCGGTTGCCACTACTCCATTTAAGAAGTAGTTTATGTGTCCTTTACCAACAGTAGGGATAATACTCAGAGATAAATTTAGTATCAAGTTCCAAAAGCAACAAAACTTATTATTTTATGCAAACTTCTAGGTAAAATTACAACCCAGTCTTAAGATAGATCGGTAGCACTGCACTGTAGCATTGTCCTCCCGTTGTTCATCGATTTGCTCGAGTAGGCCCAGTAACATTGTGAGACTTGTTACTGTGTTTGGCATATCGAATACGTCACAGGTAGCTTGCCAGGCTTTCCCGTGAGGGCGAGATACTCTCGGTATCTTGCCCAGCTCTCCGAGAGGGCAGAGGAATAGATCTCGGGTCAGCTGTGTTGGCCGCACGCAAGGCAAACGCCCTACCCGCTGTGCTATCGCTCCAGCCCCATTTAGCATTGCTTTAGTTAATATTATAATTAGTAATAGAATTTATTTGGAATGAGATATGCTGTAGAAATAGACAATGTACTCAAAAGTAAAAACAACTAAGTTTATGACAGTTTTGGACATTTATGACACTACTCTGCTTTTACAAAAAAAAAATCCTCAGAAATATCTTAAAACACAAACTAATGATCTAATTCTGTACTGGTCATGAATATCACAATACTTCTCTTTAACTAAATGGTCATCAATTGGGTCTTCACAGTTTTTCTTATTTTACAGAGATTTTTAAGTCCTTTGCATTTGTTAGAGGAAGGTATGACTACCACACTGACAGAAGCCTACCCCACTAGCTTATATAAAGCTCTTAAAAAAAAAGTTATGAGAGAGAGAGAGAGAGAGTGAGAGAGAGAGTGTGAGTGTGTGTGTGTGTGTGTGTGTGTGTGTGTGGGGGAGGGGCAGGGAGTATTAGTATTATGCATACTCATCACTACAATGGATTAGAATTAAGAAACAAGCAGCAATGAAACTCTCAGGTCTATGGACAGCTCATGAAATGACAAAGGACATGAAATGGAGTCAAGATAGGGTTCTCACAAATAGTGCCGGGAAATTGGCTAACCACATGCAAAAGAGAGGGGGCAGAGGTCGGCAGGCAGGACAGTGGGCATGGAACTTGCCTTACATGTGTCTGACCCCTGGCACCCCACAATAAACAAGTGGGACTACATCAAATTCAAAAGTTTTTGTATGGCAAAAGCAACTCAGGCTGAAATTAAAAGGCATCCTACTGAAATGGAGACAATATCTGCACACGATGTATCAGCTGAGATGCTAATATTCAAGATACAAAAAGCACTCACAAAAGTCAACTATTAAAAAAAAAATCCAAAAACCCCATCAAAACCGAGGAGAGGAAATGAAAAGACACTCCACTGAAGACACAGAGATGGCCAGTACACATATGAAAAAGTGCTCATCATACTTATCAAGGAAATCCAAACCAATACAACAATGAAATACGATCTTATGCTAGTGAAAATGGCAAATATCAAAAAAACTAGAAGCATTCTGTGTTTGTGAGGATATGGTCAAAAAGGAATTCTTATTCATGGTTGGTGTGAAAGCAGTCTGGTTTAGCTCCTATGACACAGTATGGAGATTTCTCAAAAAAGAACAGAGTTTCCATTCAACTGAGCGGTTCAACTTCATGGTATCTACCCTTACGAACATTCACTTGAAAAAGACATATGCAAACCTTCATTAATTGTAGCATTTAGAACAATCGCTAGGATATAAAATCAACTCAAATGTCCAATGATAAATGAGTAGATAATGAAGGTGAGATGAACACCCAACGGAATACTATGTAGTCACAAGAAATGATATAATCCACTGAACTTGGATGGAACTGGAGGATCTCATGCTAAGTGAAGTTAGAGGAAGGGCAAATACTGGATGTTTTCACTCATATGAATGTCAGGTTGCAAAGGTGAACAAACCCTCTGACTTAGAATGGGGAATGGCAGTATGAGTAAGAAGAGTGGTCTGCAAAAGGCCTTGGACACATCTATCGGTGGGGGAGGAGAGGTATATCCATCTAAACAAGAGCAAACACAACTGTAAGCATGGGACACAAATTTTAACAGTTCAAATGCGCCTGTTGAAAAGAAGATGGAGGGGAAGGAAATAACCCGAGGACAGTGGTGTGTAATGCTGACGCTGGTGGTGAGTTGGAGATGGCACACTATGTCTGAAACTCTACTGTGGACAGCTCGGTAAATCACAGTACCTAAATAAAAAACAAATTTTAAAGACGAGTCATGATTGAAAATAAAACAAACCTCCAGAACTGTTCTATGACAATTGTAAATGTTCCCCAAATCTGCACGGTAGAAACAATTCAAAAGCTGGAAGCCCCTAATTCTTCAATCCTCTTCTACTCCTCTCCTTTAGAAAGTTTCCAAAGCGCTGTACAATTTTAGACTGCTCAAATTATTCAAGCATGAAACCATTAACGAGAGATATGATTTGGATTATGTGAAAGTTCAAATTCATAAATAACTTTTAATATGAAGTTCCATGGAAATTATGTTCCCGCAGAACAGGCTTCATTTTTTTTTTTTTGGCTACCTTGATTTACAATACTGCTACCAGCAGAGTTTTCACACACTCATCGTTAAACACCTTCCCCTCCACCAGCGTGTTCCCCACTTTCGGGGCCCTCACCTTCCCCCACCCCATCTCCACGATCTCGTCAAGGTAAGCTCAGGTCCGTAGACAGTACTCAGCAGACTACTTCTTTAACAATGTTTTCAGTATATATGAACTCTGAGTGCTAACTGTTGAGCCCTTCTCTCTTCTGAAACTGCTTTCTTCTATTTTCCGATTTTGATAAATATCTAAGGAAAATGAGTAATAGCTATCATGTATGACATTCCTGCGGAAAGCCAAGTATCAAATCAGGCGTAACTGCCCTTTGTTAATTCTCAGAAGTAACCCAATGAGCCCCACTTCACTAAAACGGAAATCAATTCTAGGAAATGAAATGATAATAAGCCCTAGGTCATTCAGGTGGCAAGTTGAAGGGCTTTAACTTGTACACAGATTCCTTTACCTGCCCCATCTGTTTCCACAGTATATCTATACTGATTCTGGGCTGGGGTGATAGTACAGTGGGTAGAGTGCTTGCCCTGCATGCAGACCACCTGGATTTGGGCCCCAACATCACATATGTCTCCAGAGCACCTCCAGGAGTGATTCCTTAGTGCAGAGACAGAAGTAACCCCCTGAGCATTGCTGGGTGTAGCCCCCCCCCAAAAAAAACAAACAAAAAATAAAAACAAAAGGAAAAGAAAAGGAAAAGAAAAAAGGCCCATCTATAGTGATTCATCATTTTGGCTAGTAATCAGTCTGGAACTGCTTTGTCAGTTTCACCATAAATCCTAACACCTCCTCAGTATACTTACACAAAACATGTAACAGTTCTCCAAAACCTTCAATTTCTGTTATTCTAACATAATATTTTAGTTCTATAATTAGGCTAACCTATGAAATTCAGCAACAATTATTTTAGAAACCAAATAGCAGAACTAACCCAGTCAGTTTCTTCCCAACATGTAGATATATTTTCAGATCTTAAGACTGAGATATGGTAAGAACAATTTACATCTGCTACAAACTTGTCACTTCTTTCTACACTGACCTCTTGGGGCCACCAACTTAACTACTTACAGGTAAATAAAAAAAAATTATTGTTGAAATAGTGCATGAGGCAAGGTACAGGTAGTGAATATCTCTAGTAAATGATTAAACGTGAACTATTTTACATAAAGCAAAATTAGAATATTAAGCATCAAAATTTCTGACTTATGTACTTTTTTTAAAATTTGAAGCATTACAAATGCACAATCCACGCAATATTACTCCATAAATTATATATATATTGCTTCCAGGCAGTATTACGCCTCCTTAATATATTTGTGTGTTTTGTTTTAATTCACTTTGTTTGGCTGTTTCTGGGATTACAACTGGAGGTGCTACTCCATACTCTGTTTAGTTTTGATCACCCCAGCTTCTCGCGTGAAGAGCATGCACTCCAGGCCTTGAGCATCTCTCTGACCTCTTAACAACAGTCTTAAGGAAAGACAAATTACCATATGGATATGGGTTTTTGGCAAAATTTTCACACCTGTTTAATGTATTGCAAATACAAATGCATTACTTCTAATACTATAGCAGAATACACAAATACAAAATTCAGAAAGTGGGGCTGGAGAAGTCGTACACCAGTAAGGTGCTTGCCTTGTATGTGGATAAGTGGGGTTCAATACCTGGAGCACATATGGTTCCCACGCACGGCCAGAAGTGGTCCCTGAGCACCCCTCCCTCTAGAAAAAAAACCCCCAAATTTAGAAAGCATGTTAATGTTACTTGATGGGGGAGGGGGACTGTGAGAGCCAGCGCGTGGGTGGGTGGGTGTGGTGCATGTGTGTGTAGGAATATGTGGTCCAGAGTTGTGTCAGGGGCCTGTCCTCAAGCAAATCACACGTTCTAGCCTTTTGAGCCATCTTTGAGGATCTTAATAATGTTCTAATTCACATAGAATTTCTTAAACCACCAGAAGTCTTCACACCACTTTATGCAACAATGGCTGTGAGGAAAAAGCAGGTGTTGTTACACCCTATTATAGACGGATCACCCTCCTAGGTAAGCTGCAGGAGCCCAACCCTAAAACAAAGAATGCCACATATGTTGGTTTTCTCCCCTTTTCTTTGCCCCATGGGCCAAGTGGATGGATAGACATGACAGGAATAAAATCTCATCATATAGAAACAGAAAGAGCCCATTTCAAAAGAAGCAAAAAAAAATGAAACAATGTACTAACACGAAAAGAATCCAAATGGGCTTCCTTAAAATAACTGGGGGCTGGAGAGACAGTACAGAAGGCAGAGTGCACCAGGTTGGATCTCGGGCATCCCATATGGTTCCCCAGCCCCATCGGAACTGAGTGCAGAGCCAGGAGCAAGCAGGGTGTGGCCTACTGTCCCCCCAACCCCCACCAAGCAAATCAATCCTTTTTTGCAAATAACTTAAAAGGCATTATGTTAGGTGCTGAAACTGGACTAGTTACAAACACCACCTCCCCACCAAAAAAAAAAAAAAAACAAAACCCAAAAGACCCCCATCAAATTTTGCCCTGAGGTTCCATTCCAGGGAGCGGAGAAGACAAGAAAGAAAAGAATTCGCCTTTTTCACGGGGAGTAAGGGTTAGGGGGGCAAGCCGAAAACCGGGAAAGAGACGGGGCGTCTGCATCGGGGAGCGCGCGGGAAACCCGTAGGCTGTTCCCCCGCTCACCTTGCAAAGTTTATTACCCTCATTCAGCAGCTGTGAAACAAGTCATCAAAATACTAGATATGTGGGAAGAGAAATTTACACACTGCTGACATTCCCAGCCTCTCATACTTCAAGACACAAAGGAAGAAAATGACTTGATGCCTCGGCGCCGCGGTTGAGAGAAGCCCGAGATTTTTGGGAGCAATCACCCAATTCCATTCTCGCGGAGCGGGGTAGGGGGGGTGGGTGGGGGTGGTGGTGGTGGGGGGGGGGTGGGGGTGGGACCCAGCCTCGGGGCAAAAAAAAACAAAAAAAGAAAGAAAAAGGAAAAAAAAAGTTCTGGAAACGGACGAGTAATAAAACCAGTTTGGGAAACTCGAGCTCCAACAACCCGGCGTGCCCACGCCGGGGCGATCCCGGGGCTGCCCGGCGGCCACCGCCCTTCCAATTGGGCAGCAGCACCTCGCGGGGCCCGTGGGTCTCTCGGTCACCCCCAAATCGCCTCTCCCGAGCGGGCGCCCCCCCACCCCAAACATACACACCGAGCCCCCTCCCCATCCCCCCCCCCCCCGAGGTCGGGTCTCCGCGGGGCCCCGGCGCCGGCCAACCGCCCCCCCCCCGCAACCCCCGCCGGCCGCCCACCCGCTCCGGCCAGTCTCGGCGGCGCTGGGGCCGCCCTCGCCGCCCGCCGGCCCCTCGCCGGCTGCCACGTAACCGTTCGCGGGAACCAGGAACTGCGCGGCAGGAGGGGGCGGCGGCGGCGGCGGCGGCGGGAGGGGAGGCGTGTGAGCCGGGCAGGGCTGGGGGGGCGGCAGCCGGGCCCCGCGGGAGGGAGATGCTAGGGAGGAGGGGTCCGCATCCTCACTCGGTGGGCCCCCGCACCTCGCCCCCCACCCGAGCCCGCCCGCCGAGCCGGGGTGCGGGGGGTGGGAGGGGGAGGTTGTTGAGAAAAGCAGCCGGGCCCGAGGCCCGGGGGCTGCCGGCGGGGAAGGCGCCCCCGGGTGGGCGGCTGGGCCGGGGCGGGGCGCTCACCTCGAACATGAGCCCCAGCAGGAAGACCATCGTCACGCAGGAGACGATGTCCGCGTGATTCTGCAGGATGAATTCGTGGCTCAGCACCGGGGGGCTCTTGGTACTCTTCTTGCGAATCGCCATGGTGCTGCTGCAGCCGCCGCCGCCCGTGCCCTGCAGGTGCTCCGCCCCGGCTCTCGGCGCTGCCCAGCTGCTTCACCGACGCGCCGCCGCCGCCGCCGCCGCCTCCCCCCGGCCGCTCCTCACAGCCCCGCCGCGGCCGCTCGCTGGGGCTTCACTTCCCATCCCACAGCCAGTACGCAGCCGCCGGGGCCGCCCGGAAAAAAAAAAAAAAAAGAAAAGAAAACTGAGTCCAAAGAGGTGGCGGGCATGCGCACTAGGGGCGGGGGCGGGGCACCCGACGCTGGCCGCGAGCCCACAGCGCCCCCTCGGGGCCGGAGGCCGCACGCCTCGAGCCCGGCGCCGGTGAGGGGAAAGGCCAGCGCCACGCCCCCTTGCCTGGTCGGGCGCCCGGGCGGAGGTTGGGAGCCGCGCGAGGCGCGAGCATCCTTGCGCGCAGCCCGCAACTGGCCACGTTTTGGAGCGGGCGGGCCCGGGCTCCGAGCCAGCCTTCAGGTCCCGGAGAGTTAGGGAACACGGGGAAGATAGGCCCGACTCTGAAGCAGGGCTACTCTGCACGGTGGCTGCTGGTTGGCCCTTTTTTCAAGCCATTGCCACCACCAGCAGGATTAAAATGACCATAGCGTGATTACTTAAGGGTATGACTATTGTTTAGTTTGTAGTATCCGCTTTAAAAATGGTTTTGTTATTTAATTTTATTTTTTGGGGGGGGGCGGTGTTGGGCATACTCGGCTCTACTCAGGGATCAAATCACTCCTGGCAGTGCTGGGCAGACCATATGGGATGCCAGGGATAGAATCTGGGTCGCGGCGTGCAAGGCAAACGGCTTTCCGGCTGTACAGTTTCCCGTCCTTGGACTTACACATTTCTGGGAACTTCACTGATTTTCATTTTTATTTTATTATTATTATTTTTCTTTTTGGGTCACACCCCGCGATGCACAGGGGTTACTCCTGGCACTTCACTTAGGAATTACTCCTGGCAGTGCTCAGGGGACCCTATGGGATGCTGGGAATAGAACCTGGGTCGGCCGCGTGCAAGTCAAATGCCCTACCCGCTGTGCTATCGCTCCAACCGCACTTAACTGTTTTTTAGGGTTAAACACTTTTTCCCCCAAAAAGGCTAACTTCTATTACTCCCATATACTCCTATTCCTATTCCCATTATACCCAAAGGGCCAGTTTGGGTTTCTTCACTTTATACTTATTGTTTTGGTCTTGGTCACCCCTGAAGTTCTTGGAGTAGGGTGAGGGTAATGGAACTCAGACCTCAGGCATGAGAAGCATGTTTTACTTAGTCCACTGAGCTTTCCTTCGGAGCCTCAGTTTATTATGAAAGGAACTTCGTAGTAATATAGGGAGAGTGTGGATTATCCTGATCCTTTTCCTTTTTCTGCCAAACCTATATGTAGTTCGGAGATGGTACCACTGTTTACCCATTTGCCAAATCTAGAAACCAAAGTCATTCTGCACTGATTTCTTTGAATTATTCTTGTGCATTCAAAATCCAAAGTATTACAAACTCTGAAGAGTTCTTAGTTCCAGCCTCTTTCCTTTCCTTCTTCCCCTTTCCCTTCTTTTAAGAAGGTACTTACCTTTTGCCTACAATGTAACAACTCTAGGAACTCGGTGGTATAGGAACACTTGCATTCTACCACTTGCTACTTTGTATGATAATGAATCACAAAATATCTGACTCAGTGTCCATTTGTTTTGAAAACACTTGCACCCCAATTATTTACTACATAGCTAGGCACTAGGAATATAGAAATGAACCAATTATTGTGACTTTTCATTCTAGTGGGAAAACAGATTCTTTAAATAAGACTTAAAAAATGAAATATGCTAATTTGGTAAGGGGAATAGACAAAGGAGAAATGGCATTTAATTTTCATGGGAAGACCTGAGACAGTAAGGTAGTAAATCAGGTATCATTTATTTACAAATGATCATTGTAACACTTTAAATAATTGAGATAATCCAAGGAAAGAAAATGAAATTCCTTCATTACACAATTGTTAGCTATTAGTCTTCTTTCTGGTCTAGGATTACTAGTTTCACTTTTCTCCAACTTTTGCCTAAGACTGATGCTTTTTTTTTTTTTTTTAGGCACCAAAAAGTTTATTAACTACGTTTCCTCCTCTTTTACCGTCATGAACCTTATAAATGAACTGAGCCACTTTTTCGACCCAGGGTTGTGACAGGAACCATCATGTCTCTCTCACAGTGGCAGCACCAAACCATCGCCTGCCCTTTCCTCGCGTGGACCCTTCAACCTCGGGCAGTCACTTTGGGCGTGGCTGGTCCTAAGCAGTATATTCTAACCCCTGTAAAATAGGGACTCATAATGCCAACCTCATTGCTCTGAGGTTTAGGAGAACGCCCAGCACTAAACCAGGCTCTCGGGAGCATGAAAACTAACAGTTCCTCCCTGCTCCTTTCCTTCTGTCATGGGCTAAGAAACTAGTGAACCTGTAAACTGAGAACATGGGGATAAAGTCCACTAGCCAGGTGAGAGACTGGGCAGTAGAGCACACGGGCTCTGTAACCAAACTTGCCAACTTCCGGTCTAAGGAAGGCCTGACCAAGTGAGTAGTTCCAAGACTCCTGAGCTCATGTCCCCCTCTGGGTGTCTCCCTTATACCCTCATCGCGACCAGGGCTTGAGAAGGGATTCTTGTTTCCCCCTGACACACTAGGAACGGTATGAGGGATGAAGCAGAGGCCAAACACGGGGTGACCAGCCACAGGGAGATATGAACAAACTACTTGCAAAGTTGGTGCCAAGGAATGATGCTTTTAACAGAATCGGAATTTTACTAGGGTTTTCTCTTTTCCTCTTGGAAGTTAGCATGTCTAAATAGCCCTTTACGATTTGAGACACTCTCCCACCTCCCCACCTACCCAAATAGACTCAAAAAATGCCTCTTGACTCCTATTGTATCACAAATGACTTCATTCTAAGGATACTGTGGCTTGCTTCTTTTCCAACCTTCTCTGCCTTTCTACCTGCTGCTGCTTCCGTCTGGAATATCTTCCCCAATTCCCTCAAAAACTACTCGTATTCCCTCAAGTCTCATTTATATGACCTTGTTGTGAGTCCTTCACCAACCTCCATGGCTGACCTAGGCAATCTGTCATTTTTATAATTCAGTTATTTTTACTGAAAACAACAGAAATTTATTTTTTCACCCTGCTGGATTGATTTTGTTTTTTTAAAAACAGCTTTATTGAGCTACTACCGAGATGAACTGAATATTTATTTACCTATTTCAAGTATAGAATACTATGGCTTTTAGCGAATTTACAAAGTTGGGGAATCTTTATCCTCCTCTGACTTTAAAACATTTTTAATCATCCCCATTTTGCTTCATGATCTTGACATCTGTTGCCAACTGCGACTGTAAGCTTTCTGCCTTTTTTGTTTTTAAGCTGCACCTAGATCTGCTCAGGACTTATTCCTGGTAGTGCTCAGGAGACTGACCATATGTGGTGCAAGTGCCTTAACTGCTATACTACCTCTCTGACCTCAGCTTTTCTACCTCTTCAGATGTGCCTATTAGATGTGTTGCCTGTAAACAGAATTGTGGTCTTTTGTGACTGAATTATTTCATTTAGGATGATAGGACTTGGGTTCACCTATGTTGTAGACTGTGGTACTTTATTCCTTTTTACAGCAAAATATATCCATTAAATGAATATCAAACATTTATCTACCCATCAATGCATATTTGGTTTGATTTTACCTTTTGGTTATTGTAAAAGTGCTACTGTGAATATCTGTGCACAAGTTTTTGTATAATCATTTTTTTTCAATTCTTTTGGGTATCTATAAGTAGAATTGCTAGTCAGAAGGCATCTATAACTTTGTCATATATGTCTCATCTTCCAGCGGGTAGGGCATTTGCCTTGCATGCAGCCGACCAGGTCAACCCGAGTTCAATTCCTCCGCCCCTCTCAGAGAGTCTGGCAAGCTATGGAGAGTATCTCGCCCGCACAGCAAAGCCTGGCAAGCTACCCGTGACATATTCGATATGCCAAACACAGTAACAAGTCTCACCATGTTACTGGGCCCGCTCGAGCAAATCGATGAACAACGGGAGGACAGTGACAGACAGTGATTATGATGCCCGGGCAGCACACTTGCTGCAGTGCTGGGGCTCACACACTTGGCTGTGATGTTCCCACACCCTTGGATGGGGTTGGTGCTCTGGGGTTTGCACAATTGTCATGGTGTTGGGGATCACAATGGCAGTGCTCGGGATGCAGTGTGGGGAAGCAGGGAGGTGCAAGGGGTCTAACTAGCCCTTACATATGCAAGGCAGACACTCTACTACTGAGTGATCCTATGCTTCACTTTTTGAGGGACAGATAAACTAATTTCCAAACTGGCTGTGCCATTTTATAAACTCACAAGTAAATGTATGAGGGCTTCCATTTCTCAACAATCTTCTCAAAACTCATTATTTAAATTGTGAACATCCAGGTGTATAAAATGTAGTATTTCACTTTTATTTATATTTGTTTTTCCCTGGGCTGGAGTGATAGCACAGTGGGTAGGGCATTTGCCTTGCACGGAGCCGACTCGGCTGACCCGGGTTCGATTCCTCCGCCCCTCTTGGAGAACCTGGCAAGCTACCGAGAGTATCTCACCCACAAGCAAAGCCTGGCAAGCTCCCCGTGATGTATTCAATATGCCAAACACAGTAACAAGTCTCACGATGGAGATTTTACTGGGCCCACTCGAGCAAATTGATGAACAACAGGAGGACAGTGCTACAGTGCTAGAGTGCTTTTCCCTACAGATTAATGATATTGACTGCTATCCATTACATTTGTTTAATAGCTATTTGTGTCTCTTTGGAGAAATGTTGAGTGTTTATTTTCAATAATGAGTTATTTTGTAAAAAAAAATTCATTGAACTACAAGAGTTTAAAAATATTTTAGATTGAAGTCCTTTGTCAGGTACTTAAGTTGAAAAATGTATTGGGGGATAGGGCACATCTGGCAGTTCTTGGGGAAAAGGGATCAAACTCAGGAGTTCCTACTCCAGCCCTTTGAGCCAGCATCCTGATCCTAAAAATCTTTTTGTTTTCTAGGGCCATCAGGGGTACACGTGGGAGTGCTCGAAGGACATATAGTGCCAGGGCCCTATGCATGCCAGGCATGCATTCTAGCTCTCTATGCTATATGCTGTTTGGTCATTGAGTTGAAAATTATTTTCTCCTAGTGAGTTGTCTATTTTCCTAATGAGGTCTTTGGAAGCATTAAAGTTTTAAATTTCAGAGATTTGCTCCTTTTTCCTCCCCTACAAATCTCAGGCTTATGCAGTTTGATCTATATGAATTCAATTAGAGATTGTACACAATTTCATGTTAGCAAGTATACTGTATTCTGTGAGTCAGTGAACTTGTGCTTCCCAATAACTGGGAATCTTTTGTCTTTATATCTCTTGCTATTTGATTTGTGCTGTCAAAGTTTCAGTACTCAAAATTCAGCAAGCAGATGAAAATAGGTCTTACATAGATTAGAGAGCCTTAATTTACCCAATAAACAAATATAAAAATGAGCTGAGATTTGGTATGCTGTATAATTCTACTATTCAACAGATATTTAAAGAAAACTTTCAATACTCCAAGCAGGTCATCTTAAATATTAGGGATATAATAAAATGTGAATAAAGCATTTCTTCTTGAGATTTGTAACATAGAATGAAAGACAATTACCAGTGTAATTAATGTTTTCAAATACTGTTTGATGTCCAGTGCAATGGATGTATTCTAGGTCATTTGAAAATTAATTGTGCCACTAAGGTGACTTTTTTAGTTTGTTTTAACTTGGGGCCATATCTGGAGATCCATAGGGGCCAGCCCTGGCTTGGTGTGCAGAGAACCATGCGGTGCCAGGGATAGAATTCAGGGTTCTACCATGAACTCCAGCTCTCCAAGCTTTGCCTTTCTGGTCTACATGAATTCATATGGAGTCCTCACCCTGATGGCTTCTAATGTGACTCTGAAATGGGAAAGGTTCTTTCAAATCGGAAGATAGAATTATGTTTCATTCCTGTAAGACCCCACAGGTCTTCTTTCAGTTGCATAAACCTCCATACTGTGGTGAGCCACAGGAACTTGAGATGTGTGTTTTTTTCAGTGTGGTTTATTTAGAAAATAGATACCAAGACAGGATTAGAAGAAAAAGATTTATTGGAAAGAACATCAGTAGAAATAGAGAGGAGTCAGCAGGGAAAATCATCAGACTATCACAAAAGTCAGGAACCTGTGAACAGAGAACCTTGTATTGGGCTGGAACGACCTCAGATTGAGATATAGTATGAGTCAAGTTTCTGGCAAGCCCAGTGGTGAATCTCACACACTGAATAGAAAAATGAGTCCCTATGCTACTCTGTAACTATCTTTCAGTAAAAGACTCAGGGTTCCTACCCTGAAATCTTGCTGAACCACGAAAGATCACAGCTTCTGTCAGATGCCCTTCTCCAGAGCACTCTGTTGGGTTCTGATAACAATTTTCACCCTTGAAGCACCCCATTGTGAACAGGCTCCAGGTACTGAATTCTCCATTATGTTTTGCTCATACCCCTGTCTCTGAAAAATCCTTTTATGAAAAATTCTCCCAAATTACCCAGTTTGAGGGGAGTATATTTGTTGCTGATGGACCCTGAATTGAGTTTTGCTAGATTAAGTTAAGGACAAGGATGTTGCAAATCTATGAGAGACGGAAGTAATGAAGAAAAAGTTGTGATATGGTGATGGTGACTTGTATTCTTATTTATATTTTGTCATCTTGTCCATTCCATCCTCTTCTGCTTGAAAGGCAAACCTTTTCAACTGCTGCAGTGAACTTCAGTAACCTGACTCTGAGTTGAGTTTGGCCAATGGTTAAGTCACCAGCCAAAAATCAATGGGGAGTCTTGGAAAGTTATTATCCCTGATCACTCTTTGCCATTATGGCGGTGGCTTTGTTCATTTGAAAACCTGTAAGGCTCATTTTTACTAGGTTCAACAAACTCATCCTATTCTGTGACTCTTGAGGCTGTTGGTGGTAACTGGTACCCACAATCCTAACTCTGGGGATGTCCCAATTTCTTGTTGGTTCTCTCAATCTATCCATTCCTCCACTTGGTCCTTCATTAGTTTTCTATAGTTAAGCCTGGTTGAATGTACCATCTGCTCCTTGCAGATGTGCCAACTATGCCATCAGTTCTCTGACAGATACAGTAGACAGAATTCATGACAGGCCTCTGAACTAGAAGTGCCCAAGTGTTAAAGACTGCTGGAATGAGTCTAGTCTTAGTCTGCCTGTCTTAGGAGAAAGTAGAGTGTGGGATGTGGGGAGGGAGTTCAGAAGTCAACAGTCATGGGAAATGGTTTGAAAAGCATATGGTGGAGTGAGGAGTGGGGGACACATATAAGTGAGACAAGGAACTGGGATGTTGGGATGCTCAATACACACTTTCCATTAAGTCACCAAGAATGTGACTGAAGGAGCATAATCATAAGGAAGTGAGTGAGTGATCCGGTCCTAAAATCCTGCACAAAGGAAAAGGAGACAGAAAGTTTAGTGATTACCACAGAGGTGTGTGTGTGTGTGTATGTGGGGGGGGGGGGGTGGAGGTGGGAGGTGGGAAGAGGTATTATAACTGGATACATGGTATCATAATCACAATAAAGCTTTTTTTTTTTTTTAGCAAGGGAAGACCTGGTTTATTAGCAATGAAGATGATGTAAAACACTCACTCCACCCCTACGTGGGTTGTGGGAAGAAAAATAAAATAGCCATCTCTTGAGAAGGCTCTAAGGAAAGCATGTGTCAACTGTCAGTGCTGCAGCCAGGTTTCTGCACAGAGAGCAAAGAAAACATTCAAAGGACGTGGAGGGTATGGAGGATTTGGCAGATGACTCAGATAGGGCTTTAGGGGACATGGTGGCTGAGTTTGGGCCTAGGGGAACTTTTAACTCAAGGCAAATAAGCGGATGAAAGTCATGTGAAAAAGAGAAGTTGGTGATAGTAACACTGGAAGGGCCTATGAAGGATTCTGACAGTTGGAATTATGCCATGGCCTTTGGGGGACAAGCACGACAATCAATTCTAAGTGTAAATTGCTTTTTTAGGGTTGACCTTTTAAGTTGACCTTTTAGAGAGGGCTGAATGCCATTAAGCCTACCGGGGATGGGTCTGGTCTTCTCAAGGCTTTTCTAGGCCGCATTCTCTCAAACCCAGGGCCTCACTAGGCCACATCCCTGACCCTGGAGGTGTCTTTCAAACTGGCTGCTTGTTTGAGTTCAGCATGTTGTCATCTAGGTTTTCATATAACCATAGTCTGTAGATTCTCAGGATACTTAATAATTTTCAAAAGGCAAAAGGCCCAAACAAAGGCCCTCCCGTTGATCATCGATTTGCTCGAGCGGGCCCAGTAACGTCTCCATTGGAGACTTTGTTGTTACTGTGTTTGGCATATCGAATACGTCAGGGGGAGCTTGCCAGGCTTTGCTTGTGGGCGAGATACCCTCGGTAGCTTGCCGGGCTCTCCGAGAGGGGCGGAGGAATCGAACTCGGGTCGGCCATGTTGGCTGCGTGCAAGGCAAACGCCCAACCGCTGTGCTATCGCTCCACCTTGTGCTATCGTGCCACCTTAATAAAGGCCCTCCCGTTGTTCATCGATTTGCTCGAGCGGGCCCAGTAACGTCTCCATTGGAGATTTTGCTGTTACTGTGTTTGGCATATCGAATACATCTTTGACACACAAGGGTTCTGAAAGTGCTGAATTGCAAAATGAAGTGGTGAATGCAAAATGAGGAAATGGAAACCAGAACCATAAATGCTTTCATAGAAGTTTGGCTTTGAAGAGAAGGAGAAATCAAGGCATGAAACTAGAAAAAAAGAGGAGGTTATTCTTTTTACTTGGTTTTGTATTATATATTTTTTGTTGAACATGTTTAGAAAAGGATGAAAGGAGAGAAGTTACAGATGGGGGTGGGGGGAGGGAGAGAGAGAGAGAGAGAGAGAGAGAGAGAGAGAGAAAGGGAGGGAAGGAGGGAGGGAGGGGGGAGAAATATAAAGGATAAAACATTTGCCTTTTATGTCACAGACCTTGATCTATTCCTGAAACCACATCTGGTTCCCCCAAGCTCTGCCTGGAGTGAACCCTGAGCACAGAGTCCTAGGCACTACTGCTGGGTATGACTCCAAACCAAACACCAAACCAAAAAGACAGTGGAGGTAAGGGAGGAGAGGGAAAATCTATAGGTTCTCTAAGGTCTGGTATTCTTGAGAATATAGAGGGGATTAACCTCAGATAAGGTGAATAGCTCTTTCACGCTAAAAGTAAAGCAGGATGAGGAAA
Source organism: Sorex fumeus (assembly GCF_029834395.1). NCBI lineage: Eukaryota > Metazoa > Chordata > Mammalia > Eulipotyphla > Soricidae > Sorex > Sorex fumeus. The sequence goes on along the minus strand of NW_026606059.1, from coordinate 28,567,408 downwards.
GGTCAGTAAAACAAAGTGGTAATGGAAGGGAGCGGAAGTTCCTCCACAAGTATGCTAAGATTAGGGTGGCAATGCATAAAGACGGACTGAACAAACAAGTGGGTGCAATACAATAATGGCAGAGGGAAAGACGGTCTGAGGGGCTGAGGTTTCCCAGAAGAAGAAACTGTAATGATTCACAGAGGAGGAGATGGCCAGTCCCATCCAACTAAGAGAGCTAAAAGGAGCTAGTAATTTGAGGGGCGGGGTTTGAGTGTAGTTAAAACTACTGGTGGAGACAGTGTGGAATAAACTATACAGTAGAATGAACTATACTAGTTATCACTTTTAATTGCAAGTGACTGACAAAAGGAATATATTGGACTGAAAGTCAACAGATTTGAAAAGTAAAGCTTAAGGAATAGGAATAGAGCATGGGTCCTAGGAACTAGACCCAGATGCTTGATCTCATTGATATCTCAATTTATCTTTTTCCCTATCTGTTTCAGCTTGACTTCACTTTTCCCTGTTGTAATGGATGTAATTTCATGGTATAGTACATGGTTAATTAAAAGTTCTATCTGAACAATCCTTAGACTAGGCACCTAGATTTACCAGGCTGTTTGGCTGCATGATTATTATTTTTGGGGTGCGTGTGTGTGTGTGTGTATGCACGGTTTGTGACACACTCAGCGATGGATGCTCAGGGTTTACTCCTGGCTCTGCATTCCACAATTACTACTAGCGGTGCTTGGGGATCCACATATGATGCTGGGGATAGAACCTGGGTTGACCATGTGCATGGCAAACATTCTACCTCCTCCACGATCTCTCCGATTCCTGCATGATGATTTTGGCATCAAAATATTTTATAGATAATTTCCTTGCGGGTAGTGTCAGTATTACCAGAAACTGTAGAGGAAGATGGTTTTGGCAAATAAGAAAATGAATCATCATTGGTATACCAGAGAACATGGAGCAAAAGTTCTGGAGGTAGAAGAAAAGCAGGAGAGTTGGATAAGAGTAAAAATTAACAGTTTTATGAATTAGTGCTTAAGAATAAGTGGCTGGAATGATCTGTATTCAAGGCAATGGTCAGTGTATGGGATGTACAGGACGATGGAGTCCTGAAATAATCTCATTAGGCACCAATAGAGTGGGAATCTTGGTCTCAATTTCCTGTGCTCTCTGTTCATGAGAACCAAGACCCCAATTTGACTCAAGGGGATCGAATTGGGGGGGGTCTTAGTTCACATGAACAGAAAGCAAAGTGGCGGTAGGGAGATTCCTGGGGAAACTGCCACATACAGAATACAACAACAGATTTCGGGGATGCATCATGAGGCAACTCGACACATCTGCCAGGGAGGTCATTCAGTAGATCACTTACCTGATGGGAAAGAAATAACGGGAACGTTGTCTTTTGAAACATAGCTTTCCTAAACTATTTCTGAAACTAGTTGACCTTTTACTTCAAGGAATTTTTGTGACTGGTTGAACTAGTATCTCTTTGATTGACATCAAAAATGATAAGTAGCTTTAGTGTTAAACTAAGGTCTTTAGGGTAGTGACCAAGAATTCACTACTTTGTTTGTTTGGTTCCTTGTTTGCATCAGTTCAAGTGGTCTAAGCTTAGAACATAAATAAAAACCATAAAAATGCACACAATTTTTTTTGCAGCTCCATGACACTGTTCAGGTTATTATCCATTTTAGTTTGAAATCAACCTAAAACATCTTTGTCTTAAATGAGGAAACAGAGATTCAGTAAAATATCTTGTTTTAACTACTATGAAAAATGTCATCTTATAAAAATGGAAGATATAATTTTACATATTATATCTTATAACTATAATTATTTACAATTATAGTAAGATTTTACTAAAGAGTAAATATGGTATTGTATGGAACCTAACTGATTAAATGAAACAGTTATAAGGGAATATGATAATATTTTCTGCTGACAAGAAAATAATAGCAACAAATACTGGGTGCCACACACTGCTAAACACTGGATATTTAGTACAACAAAGCTAGGTATTATTATTCCCTTCCTACAGATAAAAAACTGCTTGGACAAATATCACTAAATCATCATCATTACCACTACCATCATGAATGGAAACAGGGGTAGGCTACGTATCGAAAAATCAAGTAGAAGAGGTTTAATTCAGAAAAGGAGCAGAGACTAAGAGAGGGTTAAAATTCTGAGACGGTAGAAGACAAATAAAGGATTTTTGTTTCTGTGAAGCAAGCCACTCCAACTTCCTCCGCAATTTATCACTCTTTCTAAACATAACTCAAAACCAAACAATATTTTCTTTGGTCTTCACATTGCATCCAGATCCTCAAGTTTTAACAATCATTGCTCTGTAAAATGCAGAAAGGACTAAAATAGTAGTGATTAAAGACTTACTAAATTCAGGACATGGGAGAATGGCAATACTGAATGCCAATGAAAAGTTAGGACAAAGGAGGTAAATAAGAACATACTTATATGAAATTGTGTAGTAAGCAGAAGAGTTCAGCTTTAGAAATACTGAGTTTTTTTTTAATTAGACTAGATTTGGGAGATAGTCAAATGAAGGGTTCCAATAGATAGCAAAAGATTTAAGCATGGGATTTTTGGTGAATAATTTAAGCTCAAATGACATCTGGAAATTGTTCATCATGGTAGTAATAGTTAACCCCATTAAATGGATTTGTTCTCTGAGTTGGTGAATAAGGAAGAAGGTCATGGATTTGTCTTGAGGGTGCTCATTAGCTGAGCAAGGCCCAGGAGCTTATGTTTATGGCACTTTAACAGCAATGATTTTTAGAATACTTTTCAAGCAATGATGTCCCACAAAGTCTCCATAAATCAGGAATGATGAAACTTTGGAAAACTCACAACAGTATTGCATGCTATAATCCTAATAACTGGTTTATTTTAGTTTTAAATGTTATTTTAAGTGATGCCTGGTCCATAGGATAGGATATTGTTATATCTGCTGAAGTCAAAATTCGTTAAAATATGCTAAGAAGCTAGTGTAATAGTACAGTATGCAGGGCGTTTGCCTTGCATGTAGCTGTCCTGGGTTTGATTCCTGGCACCACATATGGTCCCTGGAGCACTGTCAGGAGTGACTGCCTGAGTGCTGAGCCAGGAGTATACCCTGGGCACAGCCAAGTGTGACCCTCAAATCAAAAATCAAATTAAACCAACAAAACTCCCATACTAAATAAAACAATAGGGGAAAGAAAAATGAATAATTAAAGAAGTAAATTCCAAGAAAATTGCTCTAAGTCTAGCTTCTAAGAAGCCAAGGTCAGAGTTTTGGAAATACAGTTAATTATCAAGTATTGTATGGATCCTCCCTTACTTGGGGTCTCATGAATGGATCCTGAAAGGAGTCTGGGAAGCTATCTTCCCAAGTAATTCGATAATCTGTCACATTTGCTAAGTGTCAGTCAAAAAAAAATATACCAATTCATAGGAGAGAAAACCTTTTCTCTAGCTCTGAAATATAAACTTTTCTTCCATGGATACTGAAGAACACTGAATAATAAAACAAGAACTTAATATTTTTTGTACTAGTCCAAGGAAATGCACCAATTCATAGGGTAGTAAACCTTTTTTTCAGCTCCAAAATATGAAATATTATTCCCTGGATACTGAAGAACACTGAATAATAAAACTTATTTTTAGATACAAGGTGATTTTTATGAATCATCTGTGGGATACCATTAGACGAAAGTACTCATGATACAGAGTGAGAGTACTCACATATAATCATGATGTAATTGACAGAAATGTGAAAATAAAGCTGTTACCTAAATGGTCAAGGGGTGTAGAAAAAGAAGTGATAAACAGTTATCTGCGCTATTAACCAAATCCACTAAAAAATATTATCACTGACCATTGTAATATTCCCCAAGAATAACATTAAGTTTAAATTACATTAAGTTTTATTATTTTTTAAAGTAATCATTTTATTTAATCTGTTAAAAATGAATAAACTGTTAGAATCTTAATTTTTGGTAAAATTTTATAAGACCTAGATCAGATAAATATTGATATACATGTGCAATATAATTTATGTATTTTAGAATGACAGACTTAGAGTAGGATTATTTTCAATGTTTCATATTCTTATCTTCTCTTGTAAGTCACAGTTAAGCAAACATACCATTTTCTAAAAACAAAAAGCTAATCAGCTTTCTTCAATCTGAAACTAGAGTTGAGCTCTCCACTTCTTGACAGGCTCCATGCAGCTAACTGTGGAAAGAAAGTGAGAGTGTAACAATTAAAAAAAAGGAGAAATTCACTGAATTTGAAGTTTTCTGTGGCTAGAAAAAGTATTCGTTTCTAAAAAGTTTTGTTGCTCAATGTAAAGATTATTATTTCTTGGACATCTAAAAATATTACTGAGGTTTCTACTCAAGAATAAGTATGAGTTTCTGGATTTAAAGAACTATATTTCTAGAAAGATGATTATTTTTTGAAAGATGATTAATTTGAATTAATTTAACACTCACAAACAAAAACTGCTGCCATAATATCTTCATAGTTTTTATCTTTATCACTTACAGTTAAAATCTTCAGCTTTTCCCATTTCTCCTACATGCAAATTTTTTTGTGGCCTGGGCAAGAGAAGCTACTTTCCACTATGTGTCTTAAACTGTCATTCTGGTAGGCGAGGATTGAAATGCACTAGTTTCTAAATGCTGTGAGAGCTTTTGGTTCCAATTTGTACTCTGGCCTTTCACTGCTCACCCTTCCTAGGCCATCTCTCCAATTTACAGTGATATTAAAGGGAGAATGCTGATAGGTGTTACTTTTCCTAAAAGGAAACTAGTTTATCTGTTATAAAAAAGCATTTGAATGTTAGTAAAATAATTAAAACCTGAAAGTAAACTTACTTATTTTCCCCTCCTTTTCTAATTTTTTCAAATGAAGTAAGAGATTATGTTTAGCCACTTGTTGCAAATTCTCAGGCGTATTCTAAAAGGAAAAAAGAAAGTGAAAAAAAACACTTGTTTTTCAAAAAAAGTATACAGTTAATCCTTCTGAAAGTTTTAAATAAAAATGGCAACAAAAGAACTTTAGCAAATCTATTTTATATAGTAATAACCAAAACAATTTTTGCTTTGTCCTTGCTTGGATTTAGGTCACTATATACTTTTCTCCTTATTAATTTTTAAGGTCGCTATATTCTTTATTGGGGGGGGTCACACTTGGAAATGTTCAGGGGTCACTCCTGGCTCTGCTCTCAGGAATTACTCCTGGCGGTAGTTGGGAGACCATATGGGATGCTGGGGATCCAACCCAGGTCGCTGTGTGCAAGGCAAGAGTCCTACTCGCTATGCTATTGCTCTGGCCCTATAGATCACTATATTCTTATACACTTATTATTTCTATGGATAAACAGACTAATTTTTAGTGGGAACATGATATTTATTTATTTATTTAAAAAATTTTTATTAGTGAAACACCATGAGGTACAGTTGTAGACTTACAAATTTTGTGCTTGGGTTTCAATTATACAATGATCGAGTATCCATCCCTCCATCAGTGCCCATTTTCTACCACCACGGATCCCAGTATCCCTCCTACCCCCATCCCCCCCATCCCCCCCCTGCCTCTATGGCAGGGCATTCCCTTTTGTTCTTTCTCTCCTTTTGGGTGCTGTGGTTTGCAAAAGAGGCACTGAGTGGCATTCATATTCGGTTTATAGTCTACTTTCTGCATGCATCTCCCATCCTGGGAGGATCCTCCCAACACCCTTTATTTGGTGCTCCCTTCTCTATCTGAGCTGCCCTTTCCCTTAGCATGTGCTGCTGGCCTCCAAGTCCTGGAGTGAACCTCCTGGTACTTATCTCGGCTATTCTTAGGTGTTAGTCTCCTATTTTGTTACTTTAGGGAACATGCTATTTAATGAGAAAATATAAAAATTATTTTTATATGCTTTTGATAATGCTACAGTTGGCTTTTAGGTTTATTAGATTATATGATTTATTAGATTATATTTATATATTTATAAAAGTATGTATGTCAACCTTAAGCCTGAAATTTTTCCTTCACTTTTGCTGACAGTAAAGTTTACTATTGAGAACTGTTATCTGAGAAAAAGATCACTGTTTTTTCTGCAGTCAAGTTTTTTGTTTGTTTTGGCCACACCTGTGGTAACTCAGGGATCATTCCTGGTGGGTTCAGGGGACGATACGGGGTGCTGGAGATCAAACCCAGGTTGGCCGTGTGCAAGGCAAGCACCCTACCTGCTGTACTACAGCTCTGGCCCTTCTGCAGCCAAGTTCTTATTAAATTCACTACCTTTGCTGCTTAGGTCCTTGAAAATCTTTTGCCAAGATCATTTAGTTCTTTTACAATGGATTTTCAGTCTTCATATTATCTGAAATTAACTGGCCAAGCTCTCCTTTTCGAAGATCTCCTCAATTTCCTCTACTTACCATTTAGTTTTCATCCTGGTATTCTCCCTTAGCTCTCCCTTAAACACTGTTGTTTACAATGAATTGTACCACTCTTTTCTCTTTTTACAAACCCAGCTATGGCAATATTATGCATTAGTGGTTCTCAAATATAAATCTCGAATCCCAAACTCTCCTTAAGCTCCAGTATCGTATTTTGGGTCACACTGACAATGCTCAGGGGTTACTCCTGATGATCTGTGGAGAACTGTGGTGTTCTGGGAATTGAATTTCAGATTCCCAATATGAAATCATGTACTCCAGACCCATTCAATTCTCTCCCCAGCCCAGCACCATAAACCCGAACCTAGTGGTATGGTCTTGTATATTTCATTATGAGGTTTCTCTGTGTAAGAAAACTGAGTAAGATAATTCCCAGATTATTGGCAAATGTCCAAATCTTTTAGCTGGCAGTCAAAGCTTCCCATGATCTGATTATGCCTGAGGTTTTCTGCTTCGTTTCCTGGGATTCCCTTCTTACTCATTCACAAAGGCATGTTGTGTTCCAGTCATGTTTTCTTTGTAGGTTTTTCAAACACACATGGTACACTTTTAGTTTTTACTTATTTCTTTAGTGCTTCTTTCTCTCTCTTGGCTTTTGTGCTACACCCAGCAGTGTGAGGGCCTATTCCTGGCTTGGTGCCAACAATGCTCTTACAGATCTAGTGGTTGAACATATCCCATTTTCCTTCTGCTTATAACAACCTCTTTCTCTCTCTCTTTTGATGAAGACTAAATGCCCCAGGAAATGCTTACTTCTGCTTCAATAATCAATCAATTCAGTGATTAAATTCCTGACACTTTCCCAGACAAGCCTCACTACATCCTACATCTTCACAGAACTGATTCTTCTTGCTTTCTTATCCTGATAAACTCGTTAAACCTTGGGAAGCCTTGTGACAGAATAAAAGATTTAACTATCTGACAGTTGAGTACATGGTATGTTCCTGAAAAAGTTATTTAGCTCACCATTTTTTTGATATTTTTTAAATTTTAATTTTTTTGGTTTCTGGACCACACCTGGCAGTACTCAGGACTTAGCCTTGGCTCTGTGCTCAGAAGATTTTACCCATCCATTTGGGCTGCATGCGAAGCAAGTACCTGATAGTGTCTATACAGATAAATTTCTGTAGGCTGAGTCAGTTTCTTTTATTTGCAAAACTGGAGGAATAATATCTGGAGTAATATCTTTATGTACTGAAAACTTGAGGGAATTGAATTAACTAAATTTTTATAGTGTAAAGCATTCACTACAGTATTGAACATGTATTAACATGCTTAAAAAATGGAAACTATGGCCAGTATTTTAAGTATGTTTATCTTCACCAAACCATGAGTCCTTGGAGGGCAGGGATCTGTAGCCATCTCTGTATCTCTGTATCTAGTGGTTCGCATATGAAAGGCATTTAAAAAACATTGACAAAGCCCTGTGAATATGGTTTAACCATTTTTCAGTTAATTAAGCTGTGAAGTATTAAGGTCCTTTGCTAATAAACATAAGTGTCCCCAGATACCTTTTCAAATTCACCTGTAATTACACTCATGTCTTAGTGCTATCCTGATGGAGTGGGATGGTAGGAGTTTTAAAATAAGGGGATTTTATTCCAAAATCTAAAACATTTTTTTTGGGGGGGGGAGTTGGGTGCCTACACTGGTGATACTTAGAGGTTTATTCCTGGCATTTTGTTCAGGGATCACTCCTGCAATGCTCAAAGGATCATATTGGGTGGCAGAGATTGAACCCATGTGCACCAAAGTCTATATTCCCAGTCTTTAAGTAAAACTATCTACTAACAAACATTAGTAAACAGAGTAAACACTTGCTGATAAAAATGAATTATACCCATCAGCTGCCCCACAGAGGCAGTGATTGCTTCAGTGATCACTATACGGTGATGTGTTCTAAAGCACATATAATTTGTCATATTGTAAGACTCCATGGAAGAGGCTGTTTATATTCAGTCTACTTATTCATTTTCATGTATTTTCTTCCATTTTCTCATTATTAAGAATTGTACTTTTTTCTCATTGCTGTTATACCATTATCTGTCTAGCAGATCGCCCTTTTCATTTGTTGTATGAAAGGGCACCAGATAATTGAGACCACAAGAATAATATATAAATTATAATGAAACTTAGTTATTAGTCTGCAGATAATGGTTTCTTCTAGAGTGAGTACACAAGGTTCGAATCATTATCTTTTTTTGTTCTCCACACTGAATTTTGTTTAATTTTCTTGTTCCAGAAAATTGAGATTGTTGGTCTCAAATATACACAAATGGCATGACTCATAAATCAACAGACATTCTGTTCTGAGATGTGGTGAGTTTATTATACCTCTGGATAGTGAAATATTTTAGTCTAATATTTTAATTTTAGTCTAATTTCTTTTTGCTCCATATAAATGTGATAAAAATTACCTTGTAAATCGTCATTACAAGCTCCATGATAGTAAATGATTTCTCAGAGTTCTCACGAAAAAATGTAAGAATTTGCTCTTCTCGACTATTTCTGTGAGAAATGTATTGCATAATTTTATCCTCAGCATTATGGATTACTGGGCCATGTCCTGAATTAAAATGATAAAAAATTGATTCAATCAGATTAAGTATATTAGGCAAAGGTAACTCATTATATTTAAAATTCATATCATATATTGAAAATGTACATCTGAAATAAATGTATTATTTACAAACTACACAGGTGTGAATAATATAAAAATTACATACAGTAACTACAAATTAGAGTATTTTGTCATGTAAAATATATAAAAGGTTGTTTTTGGGGCTGGATCAATAGCACAGTGGGCAGAGCATTTGCCTTGCACACGGCCAACCTGGATTTGATTCCCAGCATCCCATAAGGTCCTCTGAGCACTTCCAGGAGTAATTCCTGAGTGCATGAGCCAGGAGTAACCACTGTGCATCGCCAGGTGTGACCCAAAAAGCAAAAAATATATATATGGATGTTTTTAATAAAAACATATAACAAAAATGCCATAAAAACAATACCTACAAAAGCAACAAAAAGTAATGTTTGCAGAGTGTTCATTATAAGCCAGTCATATGGCAAATGCTTAATATACATTATTCTTACAAGAACTGGAGGTGGTACTAATACTTATTCATAGCAGAAACTCAGAGAGTGAGAGTGAATAACCTGCCAACAGCTAGTAAATCTAAGATTCTGACTCAGGAGCTTTTAACCACTCCATGCTCTTAAACATCACGCTACACTTATAAAATATTGAAACAACAGTGTAAAAAAGACTAGCTCATGTAAGTTCAACAGCTATTAAAAGAACCACCGAAGAGCTTTAAGAATCACAAAGTCTAGTAACTCAGAAATGCTGACAATTTTGATTAAGTCATATTGAATTTACTTGCTCTTTTAAAACAGGGAAAATTAACATATTACTATACTAAAGAGGGATGTTTGATAGACAAGAATAAAATATGCAGGAGAATGTTAACCTATTATTAAAGATCGTGGACTTTGTTTACAATAGTATCATTTACTAGCTGCATAATAAAGAAAATCTGAGCTTGTTTTTTCAGCTGCGCAATGAGGACACCACTATATACTTCATTGGTTTCTTTGTGAGGATGACAGCTGTAAAAGTCCCTGCACAGTACCTGATGGGGAGCAGGTTTTAATATATGGTAGCCATGGCTACAGAACATAATTTACATATAAGCTCCTGCTGTGCTAATAAGCCAGTTCCTGGATTCACTAAGGAAAACACTCAAAGAGCCTTAACCAGGCAATCTATCATTTGCATTGCTTGAAATTGAGTGCATGAATTATCTTTTTCTATTCTTTTTAAAAACAGCTGCCAACTTTCATTTCTTTCATTACATGATAGTAAGCCAAATGCCCAGCTCCACTGTATGTTTCCTATGCCCTCGCAGTAGAAAATCATTAGGGTACTTAAGGATATAAAAGATTGTGCTTACAGATTTCTCCAGAGCTTTTTGGTTAGGAACAAGTCAGAAAGGTCAGGCAACCCGAATGGGGCCTGGAGGATAACTCGGTGGCTTAGTGCAGCTGTCCTGCAAGTGACCAGTTTCAGGGTACCACAGCATGGACAGTGTCCGTGCCTGGAAGCCCAGCTGTCTGAGATGTCCAGCGCTGCAAGTGATTTTTAGCTCACTGGTAGCTTGTGTGAGTACCACAACCAAAGGGTACGACCATCCGAGTACTGCAAATGAAGAGCTATGTGAACACCACAGCCAGAGAGCATGTGTGTGAGCAGCACCAAGACGTGTGATCCCTCGGCAAGCACCTCAGCTGAGTGTGCAAGCACTGTAGTCTCATGTACAAGCCTGGGCAAGGACGACTCAAAATGTGTGAGCACAACAAAGCATGTGTCTGATGTCCACTTACACAGCAGTAGCCACCAAGGGAAGGGGAGGAAGGAGAATTGAAAAACAAAACAAAAACACTAAATTTAAAAGGTCTTTTTTCTGGGTCATTCTTTCTTAGCTTTTAGGACAAAGGGGGATATTCATATTGTACATCTGTGCAGTGGTACCTGAGATATTAAAAACAGGCTTATTTTCCTGGAGAATCAAAATAATTTTCTTTTCTTTGGCTTTTGGGCCATACTTGCTGGGCTCAGGGGTCACTTCTGGCAGTGCTCAGGGGAACCATGTGTAGAGTTGGGGAACACACCGGGGTTGGCAGCAAGCAAGGCAAGTGCCTTAACTTCTCTCTGTATCATCTTCCTGCCCCACCCATTCCAAAATGTATGATTTTATAGTTATTTAGTATAGAAGCTGCAGAGATTTAACCAGCAAGTTAAAAAAGCAAAAGATTATGTAACTAAAATGTGGTACATAATAGAAATCTAGTTAACAAATTTGAAGATACTTTAGGAGACAAAAAAGAACTCACACACAGGGACAAATCAAAAGAAAACTTCCCTATCTTCTGATGCAAATAATTTAACATATTTTAAAAAAGTCACCTACCTGGATATATGACATTAGCCTTAAGCTTCAATAACTCTTTTAGGGAGTTCATATAATCATAGAGGTCTTCAAATACAGTTGTTCCTTCTCCTAGAATGCAATCTCCAGAAAAGAGAGCATTTTCCTCTTCTAAAAGTAAAGCCATGTGATCATCGGTATGGCCAGGCGTATATATAACTCTGGTTCGAAGAAAGGAAAAACATAAAAAAGAACTCTTAGATTCAGAAGATATTTTTCTTTTTTTTTTTTTTGGAGAGGGGGGAATCCTGGTGGTGCTCAGGGTTCCTCCTCTGCTCTTAGGAATTACTCCTGGCAATGCTCAGGGACCATATGGGATGTTGGGGATTAAATTCAACCTGGTTTGGTTGCATGGAAGGCAAACACCCCACTCGCTGTGCTATTGTTATGCCCCCTCAGAAGATACTTTTCAAAAGTGAATTATTCTCTATCCTTATCTCTGTACATGACACAAACAAATGATCTCAAGAGTGAAAAAAATTATCTCCTTTTATTCTTGTAGCCTAGTGAAGCTTATCATCAGAAAATTCTCTAACTAAATTAAATTTCTCACTCTAATGTGTAAATTTGACACTTCCCAACATTCTCTTCCCAGTTTTATAAGAAGCATGAATCAAGACAAACTTTGAGAAAACAAATTTTAAAAAATCATCATTTTACAGTATGTTTTATAACAAGTCAATGGAAAAAACTTTTATGTGTTGAAGGTGTGAGAGCAAAATGGTCCAGTCACCCAGAGAATCTGGCATTTTCTGGCAAAATTTCACATACATTAATCAAGTGCTTCTCAAACTTTTTCTTCCTGTGACCTCCTGTCACACTGTTAGACCTAGTCTTATGCTGTGATGCCTCCCTCTACGCCCCCATTTATACGATTTTCATCCGCGACCCCTTTGGAATATCCTGGGGCCGACAGGGAGTCTATGGCTCCCATTCAGACTACTACATGAGCTCTTTTCACTTATTTTAGA